>NW_025421428.1:7902500-9102500 GCF_011764305.1 Mustela putorius furo
TGGTAGGGGAACGGGGCTCCAGACCCCAGGCTCCCAAAGAGAGGCTGTGTGGGTGGAGAGATGGAGACCCCCGCCCACCCTCCGTTCCTTAGCTTCCGAGTGCCAGGGATAGGATTGGGCTGGGGAGGGGTGTCCTGTATGTTCCTCTCTTCTTAGGAATTCTTGAATCGCAGTGGCTGGAATGATTTATCTAGGCTCCCCTGGTAACTGCTGCAGACGTGGCAGTTCTCAAAGCAAAAAACCGAAAAAAAAAAAAAAAACCCAAAGCAGTAATTAATCGCAAATCGCTGCACTAAACCATTTCATCTTCGAGAAATCTTGGAATTGGGCAGAACGGTGATTAGCCAGAGGAAGGCAAGCAGATGTGAGGTTCTAGGCCTCCCCCACGGTCACCTACAGGTCCGTACATCTGCGCACACCCCAGGCCGACAAGCATGTTCATTGTCAGAGGCCCGTGCCTCGAGCCCACGAGAGCACGTAGATTTTGAAGGCAGCTTTGTGTGCATGCACACAGACACACCCATGTCCACGTGTTCAGTTGCATGTGCACTCCAGACACCCAAGCATGGGCACGCACACATCAGAGGCGTGCAGATACACGCCTGCTTCCACATGCAGAGGTGTGCGCATACTGTGTGCGCTCAAGGGGACGCAGGCGGGACTTGTGCATAGTGCGGCCTGAGGAGGGATCTGGTCCCGTAACCTCCTGTGCTGTTTTCTTGCAAATTCCAGCACTCTGGGGCTGAGGTCTCTGAGACTCCAGGGGGCATGGGGGACGATGAGTCCCAACACTCAGCTGGGTGGGCCTGTTCTCCAGCCAGGAGGGCAGGTAGAGGGCCCTGGGGATGAGGCTGGAGCTCAGCCAAGCTCTGGGTTCTCAGCTTCACAGCCAAGGAAGGAGGTGTGCACCACACAGTTTGCACGTGGGTCCCTCCTATGTCTGCTCCTTCCTTCTCTTGCAATTCACCCTCCCTGGTGCGGGCTGTCAGCAGAGAAAAATGGTTGTCCTTGGATCAATGAAACAAGAAAAAGAAAAGCCAACACCTCTCCAGGGCTCTCTGGGACAGAAACCCGGCCTCCCAGGTGGCATCTTTTGGTGGTGGGGACATTCGGGCACTAGGACTGGCATGTCGGCTGTGGTCCCTGCAGATGGAATGTTTGGGAGTCAGCTGACATTCATGGATCTGGGTGAGAAGATTGTGTTACTCTGAGAAATGGGTACTTTTTGAGTGTGCATTCTGCCCAAACGTCCGTGGCAAGGCAGCGCCTGGGCGGGGAGCCACAGACCTGAAAGAAGCCCAGGAAGCACCACGGGGGTGACACCCACATGCCTGGGGAAACCCCACAGCAGTTATTTCCTGTCCGTGTGAGGAGTCTTCAGCAAGATGTGACACAGGTGACCCTTGAAGTTTGCAAAATGCTCTCTGGTCTGCAGAGGGGCAGCTCCCACCTCAGGACACCCTTAGCAAAGGGAAGCAGCGTGTAAAAATGCTGCCTGTGGAGGTAGAGAGACCCACTTCGGAATCCCAATACTTTGTGGCCTTGGGTAAGTCACTTACCCTCTCTGTTGCCTAGTTTTCTCCTCTATCAAGTGGCAGCGACCGAGGCCCCAAAACTAAGGGATTGTTCTGGAGACTCAGTCACACCATGCAGAGGGAGGTCCCAGCACAGTCTTTGGCCCAGAGCGTGATGCCACATGGAGCGGCTTCTGTGACAATAGGAACTGTCGTCTGCTAGAGCACTTGACATTCACGACTCCAGGAGATGCTATGGTTATTCTCATTCTGCAAAGCAGGGAACTGACGCTGAGGGAGGGAACGCCACCTTTTTTTGGGGGGGTCTGTTAAGCTCACCCCCTTTGAGATCTGTCCCCTCTGCTCTAGTTGCAGTCCCGGCAGCAACAACTTTGGGGGACACCCAGCCACCGGCAGCTGGAGCGGACCAGAGTCTCTCTCCTGGGAAGTGGGAATTTGATTTGAAGCAGTCTGCAGCTGGCCCCTGTTGGTGTGTAAGGTTGTGTGGGGTCGAGGCCAGGCCATGGGGAGAGAGAGAGAGAGAGAAGAAGTAGCAGAAGGCCAGAGAGAAGGCAGGCAGCAGGCTTGCTGTCTGGTACCAAGCCTTTCTGTCCAGATCCTACTTCCTCAAGTCCCTCCACCTTCTGGGCTCTGCTAATAACCACCCCTCTCACCCCCAGGCCCCTTGTTCCTTATTTCAGTATGCGGGACTTGTGTTCCTGGCATCCAAATTATGCCTGGGTAGGAGTCAGCAAATGGTCCGGGCCTGCAGGCCACATGTTCGTTCAGGTCCTATTGCGTGCTGGGCTCTGCATTGGGCACTGGGATCCAGCAGTGACAAGATGGGCTGGGTCGCCTGACCTCGATGGGCTCCTCTTCGGACACAAGAGGCAGAATTTGAACATGTGTCCAGTAACCACGGAGTCACTGCTGTGCTAAGAGCCATGAAGGATGTGCCGTGCATCAGGGGAGATGGAAATGGGCCTGACCCAGTCCAGTGGGGTTTGGGCAAGGAAGGGCTCTCTTAAGCTTTCAGGGGGGAACTCTGGGCAGGGTGCTTGACCTGCTCTCAGTCAGCCAGTGAGGAAATGGTCCAGGCGACATGGGGATCCAGGATGCCAGCTTCCCCTGCCACTCCAGGTGGCCCAGATGCTGGGGCCAGATGACAAGGCAAAGCACTAGAGAATCAGGCAGCCTCTGTGAGGTCAAGGTAGGGACCACGGGAGGTCTTGCACTCTAAATCCTCCACTGCTGGCACAGCATGTGGTCCACTGAGGCAATGACAACCTTCGTGGCAACCAATGGGGCCCTGAGCCTGCTCGCCAAGCTGCTGCAGGCTCGGGACATGTGAGCAGCAAAATCCGGTTTGGACCAGGGGAGTGGCACAAGTTTTCTCCCAAGCCTTATGGGAATGACGTAGGGGTGGGATTATTTGCCCTTGGAGAATTGGTGACACCATCACTGGCTTCAAATCCAGGGTGATTGTCACTCTAGCACTCGGATGATGGAGAACAGCCTCCGTGGGGCGAGCACTTGCTCCTCGAGAGGCAATATGCTAAGTGATTTATGTATACACCTTCAATCCCCTGATAAGTTATCGATCCCCATGGTAAGTTGGAAAGGTAGAAACAGGCACTCTCTCCATTTTACAGATGAACAAACTGCGGTCCAAGGTCACTCCTGCTACTGTGGGTGGAGTTCATTCCCCAGACCCAGATGTTGAGCTTGGCCAGGTAACCTGTTTCGGCCAGTGGGATATTAGCGGACACCATGGGAATGGTGGTCTTGAGTGTGCTTCTGTGGTTTCCCTTGGCTCTTCCTCTTTGCCATTTCCATGGGAATGTGCCCCCGTGTAGCTGTGGGTCCCACAATGAGATCCAAGGAGAGCCTGGAGGCTGATGCCAAGTTCTGCCCCGATCAGCTAAACTACATTCAACCTGCAGACCCAGAGGTGGGAGAGCAAACATCGGTTGCTGGAAGTTCCTGACTTTTGAGGTACTTTGTTACGCAGCATTGCCACAGCTGGTGGTGGATGAACGCGATTGCACAACCAGTAGTGGCAAAGCTGGGATCTTACCTGAGAAGATTCTGCCTGGAAAATGTGAACTTAAACACTTAGGCTATATAGTCGATCAATTAGGAAAAGCTGGTGAAGTTTTTTGCGGAGCCCAAGATCCTTCATCAACGTATGTTACTGTTACTCATATTAGTCCTGCCATTATTGTCATCTCTAAAGAGCCCGGGGAAACCTGAAACACCCACGAGGGGCTGGGAGTGTGGTAGTCAACAGAGGGGACAGCGTGTCCTTGGCAGGGAGACTGGGTCTGTCGGCTGGTTTCCGCGGCAGGGACGGAGATGTGTGTTGGCGACTGCGTGTTTCAGCTCAGGCACGCCATCGGCATCCCCGAGGGACCAGGAGCAGGAGAGATGCGTGGGCTCCGGCATCAGACAGACCTCCATTTGAAGCCCAGCCTACCACTGCTGGCTGTTTGCCTAGGCTGGGGCCCTCTCTTGCCTCAGTTTCCTTATCTGTAAAATAGGGGTGAGAGTTGAGAGCCCTCACAAGGCTGTTGTGAGGAATACTTGTGATTGTTACTGTGGGAGTTTAGCCACTGACGGACTCAGACCACAAACACCCACATACACAGACGCTAGGGAGTCAAGGGGACTGGTCCTCAGGGCCCATGTGGGATTCCTCCAGGGGACACCCTGAGCCCTTTGGGAGAACCTGGGGCTATGAGTAGTGCTGGGGACAGCCAGACAGAATGGGTCTTCTGTGGCTATGGGGCTGACCCTTGGGATGGTCTCCTCTGAGTCCGGGGGTGGTCAGCCAACACCGAGTGGCTCCTCACCAGCAACCCGGCCACCCTGCTCCAGAGACCAGCCAGCACGGCTTGGCTGTCTAGCCTGAGGGACATTCACATGCCTGGTCCAGCCTGATACCCAGGGTTCCCCGAACTCCCCGAACTCCCATGCCAGTACCCTGGTCCGACCCTTGTGGAAGTCTTCAAGTTTCCCTGGTTGACTTATTTTCTCTTATTTGAGCAATAGAAAGGGCCTTGTGGACCCCGACCTTCCTTCAATGTGCCAAGCCCCGCCCCCAAACTAGTGCACCCCCAACAGAGCTCCCTGTCTTTTCTGCTATTCCCTCCCCGCCCACTACCCACACCTCTCTCTCTCTCCTGCTGCCAAACAGTGCCTTTTCTTACTATAGTGGGAATGACTAATACATGGCCTACAGTAGGGACTAGGAAAAGGAGGGCAAAGAACATTTACTGGGTGCCTGTGACTGCCAGGCTGCGGACGTGCATTACCTCGTTTAATCCACACCAAACTTTGGCTTCTAGAGTGATCCACCCCATTTAGCAGATGAGGAAACAGAGGCTCAGAGAGGGGGACACAGGTCTGCCTGACACTGCAGTCTGGTCCCCCGACCACTCTCCCTACTGGGACCTCGGCACCCTCTGCCCTGCAGCAGGGCTCACCCCCTCCCTTAATTGTAATTCAACTACTTGTGATATTTTGGTACCAATTAATATTGATTTTACAATTGGTTTACGGAGATGTTGTTTTATTACTAATATATTTAATGTGCAAATCAATAAGAACACTTGCTTGGCCCTCTCCCTGGAAAGTAATAAAATCAAATATCTCAGGGGTAAAATGCTATCTGATCCGTGAATGGCAAAGCAGATGCTTAATGTAATAGTTAAAGACTAGGCTGAGGGCTTGGCAAAGCCAACCTACCTCCCCCAGGCTGGCTTTCCAGGCTGCCAGAAGGCTCCCTGAGCTCCAGAACTGCGGGGGATGCCACAGCGAGGTTCCCTCAGGCTTCTGGTGGAGGGGCTGGGGCTGAGGGAGACGGGCCCTTCTCACCAGAGGGACCAGAGAGTGGGGCCGTGCTGCCCTTGGGGAGCTGCTCTGCGCAGACCTGCTTGTCCTGCCTGGCTTCTCCTCACTCTCCCCCTTCCCGTCTCTCTTCCTGTCTCTTCCAGTCTGTCATTCCTTTTTGCTTATTCCTTCTTGCATCCATTCGTTTGTTTGTCTGACCATTGGCTTGTTCTCATGTGTTCCCACCCATTTCATCATCCAACAGATAGGGACTGAACCCTCATTCTGAGTTAGGCTGGGAGCTGGGGATGGGGAGTGGAGCTGGGGACCAGGCTTAGGGTCCCTGCTCGCCTCCTGGATCCCCCTGTCAGATGGGGGAGCTGGCTCCCTTTGTTGTCTTGGGTGACCTGTTCCTTTCTGCCCCCCCCTGATTTTCCTTTGTTTAGTGGGGAAGCCTGAAGTTCTAGAACCACTCCCCTCTCCGCATGGCTGGGGACATAGGGTTGGGGTTGCCCAGGGATCAGCATCAGGCCGGAGGAGCAGCCCTGCGGGGGATACTGCTGCTTGGGGTAGCATCTGAGACCCACTAGGGGCTATCTAGACACAGCCAGTGGGGGGCTTCCCCCGAGACCTCCCAGCCTCCCTGTGCTGCTGCTTCTTCTTGGGCATCCCCACCCTGACGGTGAGATACACCCCCAGCTGGTACTGTACTAGGAACACAGCGGGTACTCAACGTGGAATGCAGCCTCTGAGTCTGACCTTGTCCCAGGCACACCACCTCCGGCGCTCCTAGCACTTGGAGAGGGAGATATTATCGTCCCCATCTGATAACAGGGAAAACAGGCCCGGAATAGTGAAGGCACTTGCTCAAGGTCATGCAGTTAATAGACATTAGAGCTGAGGCTTGACTCCAGGTCCCTCAGACCCCAGAACTTGTGCCTCCTCCTCACTGAGGCAGGGTGGTCAGGACAAAGCCCTGGAGCCAGACCTGGGTTCTAATCCTCACTTCCCCTTTGACAGCGGTGGGACCCCCATAGCCTCCTCCGTATAGTGGGTCTAATCACTGCAGTGAGCTCAGGCTTGTGAAGAACCTAGAGATGTTCATCTCAACATGCTAAGGCTGAATCTTTTGGATGGGGATGTTGGCAATGAAGTCTTTCCTGAAACTGGTTGTAGGAGGCTGCAGCAGGTCCAGATGGGGCAGAGTGTGGGAGGGCAGGGGTCTGGAGAAGTCATGGCGCAGCCATCCGGGATAGGAAATGTCACCATACCTGTCTCTCCTGGGGTCCTCTAGAGGCTGGCTCTGTCGGGGCTGGGGGCTTCGGCCTGGGAGTGGGCATGGGGGTGGGGAGCTGGAGCTGGCTCTCTGCTGTGATTTATGGGGAAACTGGTAATGAAGCCGGCTGGCAGTAAATAATCAGACATGAAAATCTTACCATTTAATTAACCAAAAATAAATGGCCAAGGGCCCTGGGAAGAAGGGAGTTCTGGCTACCCTGGAGTCAGCTGCCACTGTGAGCTCAGAGTAGAGCCTCTCACTTGCTCATCACTCATTCATTCATTCATTCATTCTGTATCATTCATTCCTGTTGGCACAATCGTCGTCATTCCAATGCAGTATCATCACTCCCATTTCGCAGAGGGATAAACTGAGGCCCAGAGAGGGGAAGGGACCATCTGAGGGTCCCACAGGAGTCAGAGAGCAACCTGAGACTTGATCTTGTGGTCCCTGCATCCAGGCTCCTCCTCTGTTCCTGTCCATCTCTACAGATCCTCTTGTCCTCCTTCCCCAGGAAGGCCTCCTAGGTTGTCCTCCCCGAGGAATCACTGAGTGACCCCGGGTCTCTGGATAGAGCTGGGTCCCAAGCTTTCCTGTCTCTCCTCATTGTGCTTGGGTGGTGAATCTTTTTAGTTCAAAGATGATACCAACCTATATCACCCAACTCCTGTTCCCATCTCAACTGACTCCTTTGATGGAAACAAAAGAGTCACAGGGCAGTGAGAGGGCAGCCCCCAGGAATAAACAGGAAAAGTGTCATGCTCTTTGTATTAACATCCCTGCAAAGGGGCCAGTTTCTCCCTTTTCTTTTCTTATTTTTTTCTTTTCTGTTTTTAATAGTTTTTTCATTTATTTGGCAGACAGAGACACAGCAAGAGAGGGAACACCAGCAGGGGAGTGGGAGAGGGAGAAGCAGGGAACCCAATGCTGGGCTCGATCCCAGGACCCTGGGATCATGACCTAAGCTGAAGGCAGACGCTTAATGACTGAGCCACCCAGGTGCCCGATCCTTTTCTTTACCTTGGTTTTCAGAAGTCAGCCTCTGACTTTCAATCGCTGCTCCCTGGCATTCTGTATAATGGGTGTATATACACTGGCCAATTAAATGGAGGAGGAGAAAGAAGCAGGAGCAGAGAGGAGGGAGAGTCAGTGTGTAGGTCCCCGTATCCCGTGTTTGCTCTGTGGTCTCCCTTCCTTCCTTCCCTCCCTCCTTCCTTCCTCTCTCGAAATTTTTTTTTGGTGTCTTGTTCCTAATCTGAAAGATAGCTAGCATGTCAGTTTGGGAGCCCTTAGCATGTACCAGATCCTGTACTCAGTGCTCTAAAATGATCTCATTTGACTTTCACAATAGCCCTGTCGAGTAACTATACTTAGTCTCTCCATCTTCTGGCTAAGGACTTATATGGCCCAGAGAAGCACAGTGACTTCCTCAAGGACACACAGCTAATAAGAGGCTGGGTGGGCTTGAAGCCGTGACCGTTTGCGCCCAAACACACACCCTTCGCCAGTTCTCTTGCTGCGTGTGTTTGCGAACTGGTGGGGCAGGGGCAGGACAGCCGTGGAAACTTCAGTCGTAGGCCACAGGAAGTGAACAATTCCTTCAGATCTAGAAGAATGGCTGGAGTGAGTGGGAGAGAAGACGGACTAACGGAGAATTCAGGCACCTTCCACGGTGGTCTGGCTTTCGCGGGCAAAGGTAGGGGTTAAGGGTGACTGAGGTCACACTCAGTGTCAGACAAACCTGAGTTTGCAAGTGGTTCTGCCACTCACCTTCTTTGTGGCTTTGAACACATTCCTTCCCTAGGGTGAGGGTAGCGACAGGCTGCCTCCCACACTTGGGTCTGTGGAGGGGATTATCCAACGCCCTGCAGCTTTGTGCTCAGCAGAGCGGACCAGGTACACAGTAAGTGCCAAATAAATGTGAGCCAATATTTTTTTCCTTTTGTGATCCAAGTTAGTATTAATATTTAATATGAATTTTTTTGCAGGATTATTGTGAGACTCAGAGATAATACATTCAAAATGCCTAGAAGAGTCCTGGCGCACGTTGGGCAGGTCATGAATGTAGGGGTTCTCTCTATCTTGTGAAACATCTACTTCTGTATGGGCATATACACACTGAGGACAGTCTGGGAGGAAACAAACCAAAATATCAACAGTGATTTCTTTTCTTTTTTCAGGGTGGTAAGATCGCATGTGGTACTTTTCTTCTTGGTGATTTTCTGTGTTTTCCACACCCTTTGCTGTGAGGAGGCATCGTTTTTGTACATGGAAGGCTTTTAAAAAGAAAACCAGGGATGACAAAAGCTGCCATGGGCGAGGCCAGCAGAACCCCTCCCCCACCCCCCAGCTCCCACCCCAGCGGATTCCCCAGGGACAGGGGACCCACAGAACTGGAGCCACGCTGTCCCCCATGGTTCTCCAGCCCTGGACCCCTAGGTCTCAAAACTTGGGGCCTGGGAGTTCCATCTCAGGTCTTCTGCCTTGGGGATCCCAAAAGGGTGACCAGGGCTGGGTTACGATGAGGGGGGACACGCCTGACACTTCCTTAAAGTGGGGGGGCATCTCCAGCATAGCCCTCCTGGTTCTAGGGCCCCCACACCTCAGGCACGCCCTAGTTTCTCCCTTCCCACTCCTGGCCAGTTGGCATACGGAACGTGGAGACAATAAGAGCCGAGTGTAACCACTGTTTACAGAAAAAAATGGTACAAGATTTATTTATTGGAAGGTGACTGAGGAATATGAATTCTACACTCCATTTAAAATGCTTTTTATTTCTCTCAGCCTTGGGGCTCAGAGTACATCTAATTTCACCCACAGCTATAATTCTCTACCAAACAGTTCCTGCTGCTCCTCTGGGGTCCCCAGGAACCGAGTTAGTTTATGTCTGCCACTGATGAGGCCCAGGCAGGGGCCGCGACGGCTACGTGCCAGTGCGCGCTCCCGCCCTCCCGCCCGCGCAGGCCTGGGCGTGCCCACTGGGCCTGCAGCCCACCGGGGCCCGTGCGGTGCCCCCGCGCCTTGGGGCGGCCTCAACTCAAGCGGGCGAGTGGCCCATATCTCATGCTGGACGTGTTGATTGCTCCAACCTCAGAGCTAACAAACAATTAGTTTGTTAGTATATTTATCCCGTGAACATTGGAGTCTGTGATTACAAATCCAATAGCGGGTTGCAGCAGCATTGGGAGATAAATCTGTGCTCCGGGCCTGGCCGTGTCAGCCCTGCGCTGCCCGGAGAAGGGGGAGCTAGCTCCCTGCCTACCTGTCCCTGTGGCTCTTCTTCCAGCTGCTCCTTGGCCTATCTGTCTGCTAGGCTGCTTGTCCATCCCCTTGCCTGCTCTCTTGCGAGCCTGCCTGCCTGGTGCGCTGTCCTTTCTTTGATGCCAGGCCCTGGCGCGGCAGACGTGGCCGAGAGGCTCTGGGCCCTCGCTGCTCCTGCTCTATTTGGAGAGTCAGCAACATCCACCCTAGGTGATCAGCACCGTAACAGAGGGATGGATGGAGAGAGTGCCGTGGGGTCTCCCAGAGGAAGGGGCTAGCTAACTCTGCTGAAAAGGTCAAGGAGGAAAAAAGGGAGCAGCTGCTGGTCAGTACCCACCAATGCCTCCTTGACATAGGGTCTTTCCTCAGGGCTCTCTGGTCATGAAAACAAAAGCCCACTCCCCTGCCCCTCGAGCTCCCCATTGACCCCAATGCTGGGGCTCTTGGCCAGGCCAGTCTCAGCTCACCATCCTCATTCTCCCTCTGCCACTCAGTAGATCTGGTTGACCCCTCTTGAGGGGAAACCTGTGCTCTTGTGCACAGGCTTCCTCCCCCATTTCTCAGCTTCCCAGACACCCCTGGACTCTCCTCTTTGTGACTTCTAGTGCCTTCTGTGATGTTGCAGTACCTATGCTGAGCTCCTGCCTCCCTGATTGCCTTCCAGCACCTTTGGGTTCCTGGTCTCCTGTTGGCTTCTTAAACCAAGGCTGTCCCGAGGGGCCAGCTCTCCAACCCTCTCCTCTCCTCTCTCCCCACTTCCCCGGGGTGGGGGGAATCCACCCTCCTTCATTATAACAGTTCCTGAATCTCTGCGTATAGCTGCAAGCTCTCCCACAGACCTGGGTTTTCCAGGTGCTTCCTGTTGGTGTGTCTCTGAACTCAGGACCAAGGCAGCCCCAATAGACATCTGGTCCCCAAGCTAGAATCTGGGAATGGTCTGTCACCCTTGAGTCCTTTCCTTTCACCCCCAGCTGGGGGGAGGTCACCCAGGCTTGCCAAGTTCTCTTCAAAATGGTCCTCACAGCTGCTCTCTCAGAATTCCTCCTGCCACTGCCCAGGCCAAGCCACCAACCTCTTTCACAAGCTTGTCTGCAACTGTCTCACATGGGCCTCTCTGCCTCAAGTATGTCCCCTGTGGACCCCACGGTCTCTGAACCTAAATCCCAGCATCCCCCAGTCTCAAAAGTGGGCATGACACAAGCTCTAAGATGGGGATCATAACACTTGCCCATTCAGGGCGTTGGTAAGACTTAATGAGCGTTCAGTGACCTTGGTGGCCCACATGTATTTAGCATTTATTCTGTGTCTAGCCCCATGGGGGGCAATTTACCTGATGGCCTTAGTTAATTTTCACAACAACTTTGTGAAATAGGTCACAATAGATTGCCTCCCATTTTACAGATGTGGGGAGGAATACTGAGAGAGTTAAACCGAATGTCTGAGGTCAGAAGACTGTGGTGGAGCTAGGATTTCAGTGTGGGTCTTCTTGATGCTCAGGCTCTTCTTGATGGACCAGCTGTGCTGCTTCAGCGGGGCCTGCACCTGGCCCTTGCAGCGGTCAGGGCTGTAAGCACCTTTCTCCTGCGATACAGGAGTATCTGAGGCCTGTACAGGGCAAGCTGGGTCAGCAGAGAAGAATTTCAGGCCACTGACTGCTGCTCAGAGTCCCACCAACCAGTCTTTTTTTTTTTTTTTAAAGACATAATTCACATACCATAAAACTCACCCTTTGAAAGTGTACATTCAGTGGTGTTTAGTCCATTCTCTACGTTTTACTATTATTATCACTATCTAATTCTAGAACGTATTCATCATCCCCCAAAGAAACTCCCATACTCATTAAAGAAGTCATTCTCCACTCCCCTCTCCTTCGCCCCCAGCAACCACTAATCTACTTTCTGTCTCTGTGGATTTGCCTTGTTTGGACCCACCATGGAAGTGGAATCCCATCACCTGTGGGCTTTTCCGTCTGGGTTCTTTCACTTAGTGGAATGCTTTTGAGATTTGTTTGTGTCATAGCACATGCTAGGACTTCGTTCCTTTTCACTGCAGAACAATACTCCGCTGTATGGGTACGTTCCATTTTTCTCATCTGTTTGTTATTCTATGGACATTTGGGGTGCTGCCAGTTTTTGGCTACTGTGATAACATTGCTATGACCATTTGGGTACAGGTGTTTGTTTGCATTTGTATTGTGTACAAGTACACAAGTATTTTTGATTCTCTTGACACACCTAGGTGTGGAATTGTTGGGCCATATGGTGACTCTATGTTTAAACTTTTCAGGAAGCACTTCCCAAAGGGGATCCCAACAGCCATACTGTTCTGATGGGGTGGGGATCCCTGCTGAGTTATGAGAAGCATGGGTGGGACCCTGGTTAGGGGGTTCTGAGCCCACAACTGTTCTCAACCTTTATCGCCAATGGCATGGAGGTCAGAATCTTCCCATTTGTGACTTTATTTAATCCCCAAAGTTGCCCAGGAAGAAAAGTATTGTTTACCCCAATTCATAATTGAGAATAGAGAGGTTCAACGTGGTTAGGTAATTTACCATGTTTTGTTTTGTTTTTCTTTTTTAAAGATTTTATTTATTTATTTGACAGACAGAAATCACAAGTAGTCAGAGAGGCAGGCAGAGAGAGAGAGAGAGAGAGAGGAGGAAGCAGGCTCCCCGCTGGGCAGACATCCCAATGGGGGGCTCGATCCCAGGACCCTGGGATCATGACCTGAGCTGAAAGCAGAGGCTTTAATCTACTGAGCCACCCAGGTGCCCTGAAAATTTAGTTTTGAATCCAGCTCTGATTCCAAAATCCTTGCTTTTAACCCCAAAACTGTATTGCCTCTTAGTTGGCCTGGTAAAGCCTGTAGGAATAAAGACCAAGTGAAGAGGAAGGGCTTGTTAAAGTGGTGGTTTCTCCTGATATACCTCGGACCTCTTGCTCTTTTGTTCCACCAGCCACTGGGACTGCCCTTAAGAGGGTAGGGGATGGGACTATGACTGGGATCAGATCTCTCTTGTAGGCCCATCATGCTGGATCATGTTGGAGAAATGAGGACCCAGAGAGAAAAGTGCCAGGCCCAATTCAGTGGTAGAGCTAGGATTTGACCCAGCTATATTTGATCTGTGTGTGTATGTGTTTATGTGTGTCTGTTGGGTAGCAGTAGATGGCATAGCAGAAAAGGCCATGCTATGTGCCCAGTTGTTAAAAGGTGGATTTAAGCCAGACTCACCAGAGTGGATGGGGAACAGGAAGTCTAATCCACTCCTCTCTGGGTAACCTTGTTCCCATTCTGTTAAGGAGGAATAGCTATGGATGGCCAAAACTAGGATATGTCTATTTTAAAGGTTGTATGAAGCAGTGTCCCTAGGGAATGTCTCTGTAGAGTATCCTAGGTCAGATACCCCTGGGGACTAGGAAATAGCTCTGTTCTAGTAATCCCTTCCTGGAGGAATGAGTCACTCTGACAGGAGGAGGAGGGCCTGAAAGAAGTTTGGGATGCTACCTACTCAATGACAACAGAAAAAAGCAGATGTCCAGGACCTGTCTTGAGAGGGATCTGGTAGCCATGGTCTAGGATACCATATTTGTCATGGCATCTGGGACCCTAAAGGGACCCCGCCAACATCAGCACCAAAATTTGGAACTAAGCAGGCTCTTGAGGACAGTGGGAAGGGGGTACTTGGGATACTGTGTTCCACTTGGCAACTTGGTAAGGGTTGAGGAAGTTCCAAGGATAGAGGAGTGCTGGAAGACTTCATAGGGAAAGGTCACCTTACATTCTTTGTGGATGAAGGTGTTATAGCTTAATGGATCAGAGCTTGGATTCTGGAGTCAATTGTCTGGATTTAAACCTCCCTGAGCCTCAGTATCCTCTTCTGAAAAGTGGATCTCTTAATAGCACCCACCTCAAAGGGGTTATTGTGGATGTAAAGTGGTGTAATGTATCCTAAGCACTTTGGAAAGTAAGCACCCAATTAATGGCAACTAAAATTGTTAATACATAAGAAACTCAGAGAAAGAGGCCAGAGAAGTTGCCTGGGCATCTGGAGATGCAGACAGGGTTCTAATTGAGCTCTGCCTTTGGCTTGGGCAGAGAATAACTCAAAAGCAGGAGAGCTGTGGGGCTGGCTGATCCCCATGTGCAGCCTTCCCTAAGTTGGTGCTGGTTGCTGACTGGCTTGTGTGCTGGGATGACACCAACAACATGTTTTACCTAGTACTTTTATAGCGTTGCTATATTCCAAACCCTGTCCTATATTCTTTCTAATCATTCACTTATTTAATTTGTACAACACCCATTGTGATAGGTTAAGTTTTATTATTTCACTTGAAGATGAGAATATTCAGGCATAGAGAGATTAATAACTTGTAGAAAGACACACCTAAAGTAAGTGGAAGAACAAGGATTAGGAAAAAAAAAAAGCAGCCTCCCTTCTGAATCTTTGCCTTTAAAAGCCACTGGAGTTTACTGCTTATACCTGGCTATGCTGTCTAGGGCTGGGACATCTGATGAGTGGATCCACGTGGTATCTGGGGAAGGCTGTCAAGGGAACAGCTAATATAGCCCAGGGAGAACCCCAATTCTTTTCTACTTCAGTCATCCCTTATAAAGATGTATCTGGAATAAGTTGCCCTTTGACTTGTATTTCTTTTTTGTCTATCATTGAGGTTGTTGAAGGCAAGGACCCTGTCTGGTTAACTTTGTGTGTCTTGTGCCTAGTATAGTGCTGGGCTCATAGTAGGTACTCAGTGAACAGTAATTTGTTACTGTTGTTTGTTGATGATACAGCTCTTATTCACTACACTCTCTGAAGTTAGAATTTGACCTTCCACCATGAAGACTTATACACATGGCTTTAGAAAAGCTCAATCTATATATAGATGGGTTATGGCCCACATATGAGTCTCTTAGTCTTGGGTCTATGAAATAATTTCTGAGCACATATATTGCAAGATAGAGACTCCAGCAGAATATTTCTTTTTCTGTGAGTCAAAAGTACTTTTATAGGGCCATATTCCCCTCAAAGCCCTCCCTCCACCTTGAAAACTAGCTTGAATTTGTCCCTTACAGATATCAATGTGGAGACAGTCTTGTTTATCCATAGGAATGATAATGGTCACCATTTATGGAATACTTACTACTTTCCATAGTAGATTCAGCTGAAGAGTCAAAGTTGGCAGAGCCTCTCCTGGTAGTCTAACCAACAGTATCTAGGATATAGACAGCCACATCTCAGGACCTTTATTGTATGTATGTATTATTTAAGTAACCTCTCTACACCACATGTGGGGCTTGAACTCATGATCTCAAGATAAAGAGCTGCATGCTCTTCCAAGTGAGCCACCCAGACACCCCAGATCTCAGGACCTTTAATTTCTCATCTAGGGAGGTTTGACATGGTCAGATCTTGCTTGACCAATGGAGGCTTATGCCTGACTCCATGGGGGCTATGGGAAGGAGAAGTCCTGCCAGTAGAAATATGTGGGAGTATCTGTGAACCAGATCTCCCAGTTGAGAAGCAGAATCCAAAGAAGCTAGGACAATGACTGTGGAGTTATTCATCCTTTCAGCAGATATTCATTGAGAGTTTCTTCTTTGCATGGTCTGGGGATGGAAACATAAATCATCAAGATAGGAAAAGTTACTGGGGTTTACAGTCTAGACATGTGTGTGAATCCTACTCCTCCACCTCTAGTTGTGTGAACTTGAGTGAACCAATAGCTTCTCTAATATCAGAATTTTCATCTGCAAAAATGGAAATGATAAGAACACCTACGTCATTGCTTTGTTGGAGATTAACTGGAATAATGTGTGTCAAAGGCTTAGCACAGACCCTGGAACACCATTCATGCTCAATAAATGTGAGGTAAAGACTTCCTCTTTAAGTCATTTCTCAGTAGGTCCTGGCCTGGGATGACCAATTCAGGGAAAGGGAGCTTGGAGATATCCCCAGGGCAAATGATTAAAGCTGCCTCTGGACCACTCAGCAGTCTTCTCTAAAAGAATCTCTTCAGATTCAGAATTTCCATGGGATCAATAACTTTGATCTCTTATAGTCTCAATATCCAGATAAAAGTCCCTCTGGACTTCCTGGTTAGAATAGGGAAGGAGAAAGCATGTGGCGCAGACACCGAAGAAAGCACAATTCAGCACCATGGACAGAGAACCGGTGCTGTCCGCGGTGCTGATAGCTTTCAGGCAGTCTCAGGAAGCGTGACCTCATGGGATGACTTCCCCAGCCTTCAAGAATTCCCCCTCTATGCTAAGAGAACATGGGAGAAGGTATTTCCCACTCTTTCTAGGAGAAACTTGTAGGAAATAATAATAGTAGGTAACCTTTTCTGAAAGCTAGTCTCTTTCACTTAATCTTTACAATTACCTGTGAGGTAGGGACTACTACTACAATTCTGTAGATGCAGAAACAGAGCCACAGGTTAAGCAGTTTTCCAAAGTTCACGAAACTAATGAGTGGGCAGAGGTGAGGTTTAATCTCAGGCAGACTGACGCTAGAGTCTTCTCTCTTAATACCACATGACAGCCCCTCTCAGAGTCAAACTGAGAGAACAGCATGCTGACAGTTCATCAGCAAGCAGTCCCTGCACAGATTTGTGGCCAGGCCTGTACAATACCTTGGCACAGCAAGCTGTGTGTTGTGGGACGCTGTTTTATTGTTTTATTATTCCTCCAGAGGGGAAGCCAAGGAGAGGTGGGGCCCTGTCAGCTCTTTTCAGCTTCTTTTAGACCTTGTTTTGGAGCAAGAAGGAATCAGTAAGGTGTGACAGTGAGGGCTTTCTTCACCTGCCCAGGGGATTTATGATCTTTCCTCTATTTCTGTGTCAGGTTAGTGAATAGACAACTGTAGGACTGATGAACTATAGTTTCTTTTACCTCCTCCCACTTCTCTCTCCACTGACCACTTGATTTCTAGGCTAAGCCCTCATTCTGGTTCAAGTTCCTGCTGATGTGAGATCAATTCCAAAACTAGCCTGGCTTCCTAAGGTTGGAATCCTCACATAGAAGGCTTATAGGATCCTCCCCCCCCCCCAGAACCTGGGAATCTGGGCTGGGTTACTTTAAACTGGTATACATATGGGAGGGCATCTGATGTCTCAAGTCAACAATGCCCTGAGATCCTGCCTACCATACCCCAGAATATTTTAGATATGGGCTGTAGTTAGATATGGTTTCATCCTTACCTATCCCTATGTCAGCTTGCCCTTGTTTCCTGCCAGGAGCTCCTGGAATGCTGGGAAGCTGAGGCTACACAAAACATGACTTTCTTTTCCCCCTGTTCCTATGGCCACCTCTGGAGGTTTGCCTTTGAGCACAAGGGCTGCCCTCCTTGTGCACTTCCTCTAATAGTTAAGAACAATTTTTAGAAAACCCCAAAAGCATTTCATGGTCCATTAACAGGCCATAGGACAGACCCAGTAGGATGTGAGTGTCTATTTTAGTGACTTTCAGAGATATTTTGTATATGATTAGTTTTATGTGTTGGAGATCCCCTATAGGGATAAATCTGTATGTTTTCTTTATGTGATTCTGTGTGTGTGTGTGTGTGTGTGTGTGTTTGAGCAAGAGAGAGAGAGAGAGAGAACAAGAGCGAGTGCAAGCACACACTGGCTCTTTGGGTGAGACTCTATGTCATACCAAAGAATGAGTCTCAGTTTCTCTCTATTTGCCTTGCAATATGCATGTGTATTTGTGCAATCTGTGCTTAGTTTGTGTTTTTCTGAAAACTTGGAGTGTAGCTCATTGGGTGTGATTGTTTGTCTGTGTACCTCACAAGGTGGGGTACATCTATGTCCATCTATGCCTTGGCATGATTGTGTGCATGAATGTGGGCATTCCCATCATTTAAGTGCCTGTCCCTCTGATTCATGGTATTGTGAGACATAGATATGCCAGTGTCGGTGGGGTGTGATACTAACATTGTGCCAGAAAACAGCTCCCTTCACCTGACCAAGTTTCTGACTTTCCCCCTGAATGGCAAAGTTGTTTCTTTGAAATGCTTCCAGCACCTGGCTTAATAGACCTTCCTGTGAGCATATTCCCAGTTCCGCACTGCTCCCCAGTGACTGGGGACCTTTTGTCAAGCACATATGAAATTAAGTGAAATAAAAATCATATTAAAAATTATTACCATCTAACAGCCATTAGTCTGCACACTGCTGTCAGCCTGTGATGGATTCCTCACTTACTTCAATGAATGTTCTAACGACAGTGATAAAATCACTCAGAAAAAATAGAATAAACTGTTAACCCTCTCCCCATCGACACTTGTTTTTCTTTGAGAAAAATAAAATAAGGGATGTTGGTGGAAGGGGTTGAGCTATATGTGACTCCTTAGACTAAAAAATGGGCTGGGTGTGGGGTACTAGGCTTTCCCCTCTGAGTTTTAGGAGAGAATTTTGCTCTAGACTCTAGACATCAGCTCTAGCTTCTGAGATCTGGGCTGAGATGTGAGGTCTGACTTACACTCCGAGCTGTTCCTGAGTCTGGTCAGATCGGGCCTAATTCTTATATTTTAGACTTTAAACTAGATAAATTTATTTTAAAAGATTTATTTAGCATTGACATCTGATGGGAAGGCTCAGGTGAACAATAGTATGCTTTTGAACTGAAGCAGTGATGAGGGGATGGGAAGATAGGCAGCTTAGAAAGATGCTTGGAAGGTAGAAGAGATGAGACTAGCTAATAGGTTTTATTTGCAGGGGAGAGAGCGAGACATCATGGGGTGTCGATCACAGTAGAGATGAAGAAACTAGAGGACATTATTCGCTGAGAAAGGGAACAAGTGATCCTTCTTTGTAGGAGGGAAAATGTCAGTGTCAAGTTCACTGAGTTTCTGGAGCCTCTGGATACCACGGGTGGCTGTGGTGGAGGCTGCTGGAAACCTGCAGCCCCATAGATGGTTTGTTCTGGAGACAGATCTGGGTATCCTTGGCACTCAAGTTGGTGGAAAAGCCAAGAGAACTGGTGAAACCATTCAGGGAGTGTGTGGAGAGAGGAGAGTCCTAGAGACAGTACCTGGAGGACAACCAGCCATTGAAAAAGTTCCAGGAGACAGAAAAGAAGCAGCACGGAGGAGGGGGGAGTACAGGAAAATGTGATGTCACAGAACTCAGGGAAAGAGAGTGTTTCAGAAACCAGTAAGTGGTTGCTAGAGTGAAATGTTGCAAAAAAAAAAAAAATCAGATAGGAGCTGAAAAATGTTAGAGGCCCTATGGAGGTCACTGGTGATTGGATTCGGAGGCATGAGAGGAGTGAGGAAGAAGTCAGACCCACATGGACATTCACATGCCTACCCTTCTTCCCAAAGAGCTGGTCCCTGGTCCAGCCATTTTCTCTGGGTAGGATGGCTGAGCATCAGTTTACCCAAACACAGAGGGATGGATCTGCAGGTCTCCCACCTTATCACATGATCTGAGATCCAGGCTTACTTTGTTCCTATTTGCTAGGCCCTGCCTTGGCCTGTAGAGACAGGGTGTTGAGTCTTCTTGGTGCCACTTGGTAACCCTCAGTGAAGGCATATGAGGCAGGGGCTCCTACCCCCGTTCTCAGGATCCCAAAGTTTATAGGTTCTGTTAGTTCCTCTGGAGGTGGCCTTGGGCCCCCCTTGGGTGAGAGCAGTGGCTTTTGAGGAAGCTGCAGTGCAGGAAAGATGATCCCATGGAGTACAGGTAGAAATTCCTCTTCTAGATGACCTGTCCCTTCCCTTCCCATCGATGAGGCATAGTCCCCACTGAGCCCCTTGCCCTCTCCCTGAGTCTCCCTTGTGAGAGACGCAGGCAGGACAAATATTATTCACAATGAACATGAGACACCCAAGGTTGAGGGAAGAAAGGTGATGCATCTGAGGTTACACAGCCAGCCAGAGGCAAAATGGGAACTGGGGCCATTTGAAGATGCTGTATGATCGTTCCAAGCTAGCCTGGAAGTGGTGTGCTGCTGGACTTCCATCTACTCCCACCCCTTCAGCAGGGAGATGTTCCCTGTGCCACTTCTGGGACATTGTGGACCTACATTTGCCAGGAAAACCAACCAGGATGGATGGATGATAGATACATCAGGGCCTTGTTTCCCCTGTAAACATGACATACAGACACGCATACATGGCCACACCAGTAGGACTCCTATTCTTTCCCAACATTGTTCACTTTCCTTTTTTTTTTTTTCTTTATAGATCTGGGATGATATCTACCCTTTCAGATTCAGGTAACAAAACCCATTCTATCTGGCTTGGGCTCAAAGGAGATTTTTTTTTTTTTCTTCAGGGACAAGGTGTTTTGCAAGAGTCCAAGGACAGGCTGTACCTTCTGAGGAAAGTTTAGAGAGCCCCTGGGTTCCAGGAAGACTCACCCTCCATCTTTCTTCTCTGTCAGGAGCCAAATGGCCTCTGAATTGAATATCTCTGTGTGCTTTTTTTTTTTTCATTTCTAATAGGTGTTTCTTTCTTTCTTTTTTTTTAATTTTTAATTTTTTATAAACATATTTTTATCCCCAGGGGTACAGGTCTATGAATTGCCAGGTTTACACACTTCACAGCACTCACCAAAGCACATACCCTCCCCAATGTCCATAAGCTTTGTGTGCTTTTGTTTAATTCTCTCTGCATTTGATTCTCCATGCCTGTGGACAAATGGGCTAAGAATTCTGGATTTCCAGGTTGCCGGGCAAACCTAGACCCTTTTCTGTCCCTGTGTCCTGGGCATAAGTCCCATGTTCCTGGGACTGAGAACCTGATTGGTCCAGGCTAGGTCAGGTGTTCATCTTTGGCCCATTCAGCTTTGGCTGGAGCCATTGTAATAATAATATTGATGACAAGGATGACAATAATTACTATGATGTAATGATAACAGCCAACACTTATTGAGTGCTTACTACACACTGTTTCAAGTGCTTATGTATAATTCCTCTATTTCACACAACATTCCTGTGACGGGCCCTGCAGTTACTGACCTCCCTGTACAGATGAGGCACAGAGAGTTTAAATGACATGCTCAAGGCCACACAAGCAGTGTGTGGTTGAGCTGGACTTTGAACTTGGCAATATGATTGTAACATCTGTGTGTCTGAGCACTATACCCTACTGTGTCTGGTTTTTTTTTTTTTTTTAAGATTTTGTTTAATTATTCGACAGAGTTTACAAGTAGGCAGAGAGGCAGGCAGAGAGAGTGGGGGAAGCAGGCTCCCTGCTGAGCAGAGAGCCGGATGTGGGGCTTGATCCCAAGACCATGGGATTGTGACCTGAGCCAAAGACAGAGAGGCTTAACCCACTGAGCCACCCAGGCACCCGTACTTTATTGTGTCTTGAACATGGCTCCCAGGCCCATCCCTGGAAGGCAACTTTAGAGTAAGGAATTGTGAGCTGGACAGACACGTCTACACTTGTCTGCTATGTTCAAATTCATAGATAGTCTACTACAAAGATCAAAGTGGCCTGGGAAGATGCCAGGAGTGGGGTAGTCTCAAGCATAGACCAGGGGTATTTGGCTATGGAAAACCAGGCAGATGCCAGCCCGAGACTCCAGAAGGAGTTCAACATGGCAAACTGAATGTCAGGGATAGACCTAGAGACTTCAGTTTGAAGCTCGTGGGTATACCCAGGAATGGGGTGGAGCATGAGATTCATGAAAGAGTTCATGGCTTCCTAATCCTAGGTATGAAGGCTTAGGTATGACACTGGGTCAGCCACTTCCTGGCTTAGGCCTGGGCAGGGTGGAGCCTCAGAGACAGCTGGGAGGCTGGAGAGAGCAGGCTCTGACACAGGCAGCCCCCCTGCTGGTCCATGCCATGCCCTTCTGAGCTCATCTCTGAGGTTGACCTCTTGTCCTGAGTTACTGACCTCTCTCAGGTCATGTGTATTCATGATGTCCAAGACCAAAGTCTCCTTATGGTATCCTTCTTATCCCAGAGAAGTCAATTCAATGTGATTTGAATTCTGATTCTATCACAATCAGCTTGGGAACTTGAGCCAAAGTCTTCTGAGCCACTGTCTGCTCAAGTATAGAGAGGGAATGACGATCCATACCCATGAGAGGGGGAACTCGGATAACGCATGCAAAGTGTAGATGTTCAATAGAACAGATGTTCAGAGTAGATGTTCAGTAGGTGTTGCTGATAATATTGAAATTTATCCCATTGTACCAAACTTAAGTCCTGCCCCTTCCATTCCCAGAAACACCTCTTGCCAATTTCTCTGCTTTTTGTAGCTGGTAGCTTGGCCCAAGAGCTGAAGTCTTCTGTGAGATGCTGAGCAAAGAGGCTGCTGGTGGTGGTTGTGGGGGTGGCATGCAGCTGGTGTTGCATCTAGATAGTGCAGTCTCTGGAGAGACAGGCTCATAGCATGTTACAGCTCAGAGACGTGCTGGCCTCAGGCCATTCCCTGATGTACTACTGTGAGGAACCATTTCCTGAGCAGCTCTGCACCCAGGGGCATGCATGCCTGGCTCTGGCTAAGAACAAGGCCTTTCTCCATGGCAGCTCCTGGCCTGTGACCCACAGGGACAGGAAGTCATCTGCATTCGTTTCCTGGGGCAAAACTACCAAAGCACCAGAAATTTGGTGGCTTAAAACAAAAGAAATGTATCCTTTCACCACTCTGAAGTCTGAAATCAAGGTGCCAGTAGGGCCATGCTCCTTTTATGGGCTGCAAGGAAAAATCCTTCCTGCCTCTTGCAGCTTCTGGAATCTGCTAGCAATATTTGACACCCTTTGGCTTGCTGTTGCATCTTTCCTTTCTCTGCCTCTGTCTTCCCATGGCAATTTCTCTCCTCTATTTGTAAGGATGAGGCTCAAATTGGATTAAGGGTCTACCCCAGTCCGGTATCATTCATTTTAACTTGATTACATCTGCATATGCTCTATTTCCAAATAATGCCCTATTCACAAGCACCAGGTGTTAACACTTCAATATATCTTTTTGAGGGACACAATTTGAGGCATGACACCTCTTAAGGGGATCCCTGAGACCCTGGCAATGTCTTACTGAAGCCTAAGAGTAGTAGTCAGAAGGAGGGAACTGGGAAACAAGTACAGAGGGTAACTTTGACACCTTGGGAATAAGGGTTGGGTCTACATAGTACCTGAGTTAGGAATTAGGAATGCAAACGGATGACCACGACCCCAAGAACCATCCCAGCAGTGAGGCCATCTCAGGAGTGGTCAGAAATGTGGGTTCCAGGGCTGGGGCAAAGCTGCTCCTTCTGGCTTGGAAAAGCTGTCCCATAGGTGATGGCCTTACCCAAGATCTTGGCGTAAATATTTCTGGTGGTGCCTCTTGGGTTGACTTTAGGGTATAGCTATTCAGACACTGTTTTTAGGGCTGAGGTCTTATGGGCAGCTCTTCACTCATTCATTCATCAGATATTTCCCATAGGCCTACGACATGCCAGGGATTGCAACTGGTATGGAGGTAACCTCACAGAGTAAGTTATTAATCAAACCACCACTCCAGGAACCACTGGTAAACAGTGATAGCTATCATATATATAATACATATTTTATATATATATATATGTGTGTGTGTGTGTGTGTTTAAGGAGCTATCAAAACATTTAATAGGGAGGCCAGATTTTGATTGTGGCTTCAAGGAATTTAAGCAGAGATGTGAGGGATTAAGAAAGAGCCAGACAAACGAAGAAGGAAGATTGGGCCAAGTATTCTGGGTCGAAAGAAGCACAAGTTCATTTGAGGAGAATGGATTTCCCACTAATGGCAATTTCCAGGTGGGTGAGATGATGTAAGACAGCTATTAGGTAATGGTAAGGTGAGCTCCGAGGGTGCAACCAGGGGCCAATAAACAGGTTTGCTCCAAGCGATGGGATACTGTTTAGCTTTGGGATGGAGAGGGCACTGAGCCAGGACAGGGGCCTTAATCTTCCTTCACCCAGTTCCCTTTCTCTCACTTCAGCAAATGTTTATAAAGTACCTCCTGGGAATCAGATAAGGAGGCAGAGTCAGAGCCAGAACTCCTGGGCTCACCAGGGAGAGGAAAAGTGTGCCATGCCCAGCAGAAAGCTGAAGTGCTGTGCAGAGAAACACAGATGGGTACTGGTCACATCTGTAGGGTTGACATAGTGGGCCAGGAAGGCTTCAGGATGGACCTTCCCACTGAGACTTCATTGATGGTGATAAGGTGCTCTGATACTTTGGGCCCCCAGATTTGCTTCCTACCATGACCAGGATTGGTCCAAAGATGACATGGGGCTGAATTTGTTAAGTCCCCGCAGCACAGTGGGACAGCAGAGCAAGGGTTGTGCAGCGGGGTTGAGAGGTGAGACTGTGGCCCTCTTTGGGGGTCTGGAAGGTATTTGGGTCCCCTATGGGCTGATTTTCCTGACTCATTTAAGGAGCTGAAGACTTGAGTCAGAAACTAGAATTGAGCTGGTGGAGAAATGTAGTGGTGGGTAGAGGCTGCTGGGGCGGAAGGAGGAACTGGTGGGGGTGTGCATGCCCCAAGAAGATTGAAGAGGAGGTTAGCAATTGCACAGAATTCTGGGAGTTCCTGGATTCTGCTGGCTCAGAGGGCTTGGGGATTCTCACACTCCCTGGAGAGAAGAGCATGGCTTTGCATCACTGAGAAGGCCAACTGATTAAGGGAACCTGGGGGTCAGGCTGATTCTCATTCTCAATCACAAATAGTAGATGCAGTAGAATCAGGGTTGGATTGCTCCTGAGCTCCACCACTTAAGAGCTCTGACCTGGGACAAGTTCTTGGCCCTTTCTGGTGGGTTATCTCTATAAAATGGAGAGAGTACCATTTTGTCCCCAGGAGTTGCTATGCCTAGAACAGAGTCTACAGCACTTGGTAAATGGTTGAGTGAGTGTGTGGTGGTGATGTGAGTACTCTTGGGTGTGTCTGAAGCCTGTATGTCCTGGGCCTGTATCAGTGGCCTTAAGGGGAAGGTGGAGGTTGGTATGAATAGGGTGAGGGTGAATGACAAGAATATCTGTCACCTCTGGTCACCATGGACTCACACCTGAGCTATGGAGAGGTGACATCCAGGTAGGAGCTGAAGGACCAGTTCCATGGGGCTGCTGGTGACTTGGGCCATTGGCTGTGTTGTGTGGACCCAGAGAGACCCTTTCTTCCAAATGGGCATGAGCCTGGCCATGGCTTCAGCTCACTGAGGGTTACAGGGGATGCTGGGATCCTTTGGTGCCAGGAGGGCTTGCAGAATTGTTGGCATCAGGGGCAGCCCCTCTGCAGGGACACAAACTTTAGCAGGGCTGAACAGGAGAGTGTGATGGGTGATCTCAGAAAAATGCGCCCCTGCCCCCTCGCAAAAAACCTCCAGAGCTACCAGCGTGCGCATGGAGGTACAGGGGCTATGCCAGGGAAATGTGGGTGACGCCCATGAAAGTGATCCACTGGAGACACCAAGATGATGCCTGGGACATAAGAGTGAGCACCCAGGGTGAGAAATGCAAGGAAACCCTCACTGTTACATGCAAACGCATGATTAGCCCCAGAGGGTGAGGAATAGCTTCCTTACATTTTGCCTCCTACGTGCCTCGCTTCTGCACTCTAGTCCTGATCCTGGCCCATTCGTCTTGCACCTGCCACTTGAGGTCACCAAGTGTTGGACAGAAATCATGAACAGACCCCATGAAGCTGATTCCTTCCAGTCAAGGGAGGAAGAAAGAAGCATAATTCTTTTCTTTGCATAATTCAGCATAATTCTTTTTCTTTGAAAACTCTTAGTCCACTCCTAGCAGATGAAGCATGAATGGGAATTCACTGGCTGGAATGAAGGACATGTCCAGAGTAAGAATGGCCATGGGCAGGGGCGCCTTGGTGGCTCAGTGGGTTAAAGCCTCTGCCTTCGGCTCGGGTCATGATCTCAGGTCCTGGGATCGAGCCCCACATCAGGCTCTCTGCTCAGCAGGGAGCCTGCTCCCCCCCCCCCGGCTGCTTGTGATCGATCTCTCTCTCTCTCTGTTAAATAAATAAGTAAAATCTTAAAAAAAAAATGGTCACGGGCACAAGCTGACTCTAGGGGCTCTGCTGATGCAACCACTGGGTGACTTGAGCGCAAGGATAGGACCTACCTTTGGGGAGCTGGGAGGTGTCTTGCAAGACGGTGCCTGCTGGGCATCACTCTGCCTTCGCTGGCATCACTCTGCCCTCGCCCCCTGTACATTGGACTCAGGATAGCTGACCACTTCTGTGCTCCACCTGCGGGCAGTCCCAAGCTAGGCCTTGTTCTCATTGGCTGCAAGCCCAGGGGGTGGAGCTTATGGGGGATGACATCGTATGTAAGCCTCCTCCCAGTGCTGAGTTTGTAAACACCTTTTCAATTTTTGGCATATCCACAGACTCCGCATTTGATTATTTTCTTAGTGCATATTACAAATTGACCTTTCACTTTTTAAAAAAATTTCTTTTCAGCATAACGGTATTCATTGTTTTTGCACCACACCCAGTGCTCCATGCAATCCGTGCCCTCTCTAATACCTATCACCTGGTTCCCCCAACCTCCCACCCCCCACCCCTTCAAAACCCTCAGATTGTTTTTCAGAGTCCATGGTCTCTCATGGTTCACCTCCCCTTCCAATATCCCTCAACTTCCTTCTCCTCTCCATCTCCCCTTGTCCTCCATGCTATTTGTTATGCTCCACAAATAAGTGAAACCATATGATAGTTGACTCTCTCTGCTTGACTTATTTCACTCAGCAGAATCTCTTCCAGTCCCATCCATGTTGCTACAAAAGTTGGGTATTCATCCTTTCTGATGGAGGCATAATACTCCATAGTGTATATGGACCACATCTTCCTTATCCATTCGTCTGTTGAAGGGCATCTTGGTTCTTTCCACAGCTTGGCGACCATGGCCATTGCTGCTATGAACATTGGGGTTCATATGGCCCTTCTTTTCACTACATCTGTATCTTTGGAGTAAATACCCAGTAGTGCAATGGCAGGGTCATAGGGAAGCTCTATTTTTAATTTCTTGAGGAATCTCCACACTGTTTTCCAAAGTGGCTGCACCAACTTGCATTCCCATCAACAGTGTAAGAGGGTTCCCCTTTCTCCACATCCTCTCCAACACATGTTGTTTCCTGTCTTGCTAATTTTGGCCATTCTAACTGGTGTAAGGTGGTATCTCAATGTGGTTTTAATTTGAATCTCCCTGATGGCTAGGGATGATGAACATTTTTTCATGTGTCTGATAGCCATTTGTATGTCTTCATTGGAGAAGTGTCTGTTCATATCTTCTGTCCATTTTTTTTATATGATTGTCTGTTTTGTGTGTTTTGAGTTTGAGGAGTTCTTTATAGATCTTGGATATCAACCTTTGTCTGTACTGTCATTTGCAAATATCTTCTCCCATTCCATGGGTTGCCTCTTTGTTTTGTTGGCTGTTTCCTTTGCTGTGCAGAAGCCTTTGATCTTGATGAAGTCCCAAAACTTCATCTTCGCTTTTGTTTCCTTTGCCTTTGGAGACATATCTTGAAAGAAGTTGCTGTGGCTGATATTGAAGAGGTTACTGCCTATGTTCTCCTCTAGGATTCTGATGGATTCCTGTCTCATGTTGAGGTCTTTTATCCATTTTGAGTTTATCTTTGTGACCTTTCACTTTTTAAAAAATGTATTTGAAGAGGAAAATTTACTTTACTGGGGGAGGCACTATGGTTACTAAAGATTCAATTCACCCCAGGCACTTAACTTGCTGGGCGACTTGGGAACAGAACTTGGCATCCCATGCCTTGGTTTCTTTATCTATTCATAAGGGATAATAATGATTCTACCCATAAGGTCTTCTGGTGATTTGATGAGTGAAAATATACAAAGCTCAAAAGCTAGACCTATTGTAAGACCCATCTAGGTCTTAGATATAATATTACCCTTATTAAGTGGAAAACCAGGATTACTTGCTATGAACAGAGCCAACCATAAAAATAAGTGTAATGAAAAAGCAATAGCGGGGCGCCTGGGTGGCTCAGTGGGTTAAGCCGCTGCCTTCGGCTCAGGTCATGATCTCAGGGTCCTGGGATCGAGTCCCGCATCGGGCTCTCTGCTCAGCAGGGAGCCTGCTTCCCTCTCTCTCTCTCTCTGCCTGCCTCTCTGCCTACTTGTGATCTCTCTCTGTCAAATAAATAAATAAAATCTTTAAAAAAAAAAAAAAAAAAAAAAAAAAAAAGCAATAGCATTATTAAATTCCAGCTGGTTCCTGCAGCCTGCAGAGGGCTCCAAATCTGGGTCGAAATCTCTGTTTATAAGAGCAATTTGTGGGTTTGAGTGGCGTTCCACAAGTTGGCACCTGACAGAGACTTTCTTCTTGACTGGGGCAGAAAGTCCGAAGACACTTAAAAGGAAAACAACTTCCCTACCAAGAATGCAATGGTCTTTTCTGCCCACCAGCGGCCCATGTTCCGGTCTCTGGGCTGCATCTGTGAGAGGATGGGCAACGAGGACAGACAGATGCTCCAACCTGGGTTAAGCTCCAAGGATTGCCATTTGCCGGCTGTGTGACCCAGGCAGGTTTCTCCAGCTCTGTAAACCTGAAATTCCTCCTCTGAAAGCGAGACAAACCAGGTACCCCTCCTAGGGCTGCTTGAGGAGTGGTTAAGATGAAAGGGTCAGGGCTTACCTCAGTCCTGGCCAGATTTCCAGGCTCTAGTGTCATGTTCAGTGAATCAAGGATGACTTCAAGCCCACATCTGGGCTGGAGAAAAGCGAGGACAACAACATTTAAAGGTGTGTTTTGCAGACGCCAGTGGGTTGGGCTGTTTCTTCACAAGCAACTCTGGGTTCACATATAATTTTGCTGTTTTTAGACAGAAAGCTGTGGGGGAGCAGGCTGCCCCCCAACAGTGGTCAAGGGAACTTTGGTGGCCTCTGGTCACTGCCTCCCAAGCAGCTGAGATGGCAAAGGAGGCCTGGGCATGAGCGCGCCCGCTGAGCAGAGCTGTGAGTTGTGACCGGGTGGAACAAGGGGCCTTCTCAGGACTTCCAGCAACGCTCTCCTTGCCAATTTGCTAGTGACCCTGCACCAGGCTCTCAACCTCAATGCCTCAGAGTTTCTGTCTGTAAAGTGAGGGGCAAGCACTGTCACCTTTAGACCTCAGAAGGTTCCAGAAGAGGCAGCATAGGGCATGAGGAGAGAACCTGGGTTTAGCTGAGGTCTAGCTCTGCTGGGATTTGCTGTATGACCTTGGGCAAGTCCTATGCCACTCTGGATCTCAGTTTACACATTGATTCTCAGGGGTCGATCTGGCTGACAGCCGTAACTTCAGCGTTGGGAGGCTGGGATTCCTCAGGTCTACGGGGAGAGAAATCATCTTGCCTTTGGCACAGCAAGACTGAGCAGGGGGAGAACTCCTGCCTACATGGCTCCCCTAAGCAGCCTCTCTGCACATTGAGGAGTGGGGGAACTGGGCTGGGCAGAGAAGTGGAGAGTAGAGTCTAAACAGCTGGGCTTTGGGGTCACGAATATATGGTATGAATCCCAGCTCCATACTTGCCCTGTGTGACCCTGGACAAGTGTTTCCTCCCACCTGAGCTCCAGTCTTGTCATCTGTAATGGGGGGGAGATGACAGTATGTGTGACCATGACACCATGGGGGTAAAAAGCTGGGCACAGTGTCTGACTCCTAGAGGGCTTAGTAAATGATGGATAGTAATAATAACGATCATTATTATTGCGTATTGTTGGTGGTCTTATTGTTGTGCAGATTCAGAACCAGGGGAGTGGCAAGATAATACAAAGGTGGGGAGGCCAGGGCAGGCCAGGGCTCCGAGAGTGAAAGGGTTAAGTCTCCATGGAAACAGGCATGCATTATTTACACAGCCTAATGAATAAAACATTTATGTGGTAGGCTAATAAATTCCCTCACACAAAGCAAAGTAAGCTATGATTTAAATATCGGCCTCCGCTGGCTGGCTGAGTTATGGAGCCTGCTCAGGGGGACCCTCTTGGTTTTACACCTCCTTCGGCTAGAGGGAGGGGAAGGGCGAGGTGGAAACCTACCCTAGGAAGTGGCTTTCTGGACCCTCCTAACCAGAACCCCCTGCTGCCCTTTACTGTGGCTCTGTCTCTGCCTGCCCATAGCTGCTGTGCCCCAGAGAACTTAACCCTGGAACCATGGAGGGTGGATGGGATGAACAGGGGGCTCCCTGCCCTGGGACTGGCCTTCATGAGGCAGAGAAAGTCAGAGGTAAGGGCAGCTTGCTAGGATCTCCTTGGGGTAGCCCTCTGTCTCCAGGAGATGAGGTCATACCTCTGGGGTTTGAGGGGTCTGGAGACGGGCCGTGGGTAAAGTGAGTAGCACTAGGAGGTTTGGACCCGGCCAGGTCCAACATGGGGCAGTCGTGCAGGAGGTGCTGAAACAAGCCAGTGGAGAGCTGAGCTGGGGCCAGGGTTGGGGGACAGGAACAACCAGCAATGGGGGCAGGGAGTGGCGGAGGGCAGAGCCGGTGTGTGGGGAAATGGAGCAGCTCCCCCTTGGCCTCCAGAACCTTCTCTCTCTCCTCTCTTCTACAGTTTGCTCACTGCTTCCATCCCCTCTTTCGTTTGATTTCGTCTTCTATCTTTCTATCTCTTGCTATCTCTTCCTGCTCTCTTTCTCTCTGTTGCCCTTTCTCCATCTCTGTCTCTCTTTCTCAGACTCTCTTTTGTCCCCCCCCCCATATCTGTCCCCCTCTCTATGTCTCTTTTTCCATCTTTCTGTCTCTTTTTGTGTGTCTCTGCCTCTATATCTTTGTGGTCAGGTTCTTTCTCTGTCTCTGGATCTTTGAATCTGTTTCTCTTCATGGCAGAAAGAGGGGTTCCATGCACCTGGATGAGGGTGTATGAGGTCCCCACTGGGCATCTGAGGAAACATGGTTATGAAGAAGGAGAGGCTTCCTCGGGGTCTGGGGGTTGAGCATTTGTCTGAGGAACAATGGGGGTGTCAGTGACCCTGGGGAAGTAGGCTCAGGTACCACCTACACCAACACCCCCTTAGCCAGTAGGCCTTCTCAAGTCTGGCCTCAGGAGAGTAGAAGCCACAAAGTAGAGACCTTCACTGGGAAAGCTTGAAAAGAGGGATTTACACTTGAGTAAATTCCTCACATTGGATTAAGTTGTCCTGTCTATTACCCCAGGAAACAGTCTTGGGCATTTGCTCTGAAATGAAACTATGTGCTTGGTATTATCACTCCCTTCTCCAACCACTGAGCTTCTGCTTCCTGCTACCACAAGGGCTCAGGTCAATGAGCATGGCTGGTCATGCTGCTTTCCCATCGTTCTGATCACCTGGCATTGTGTAACTGGTCACCTCAAAACCTAGTGGTGTAAACAACCATTTAATTATGATCATGATTCAGGAACTCAGGAGGACACTAGTGGGTTAGGAGGACCCAGAGGCTATGGCCCTTCTCTGGTCTATATGTCTGGGGCCTCAGCTGGGGTGGCTTGGCCAGCTAGAGGTGGCTGGAATGGCTCTAGTGGAACCACATGTCTGAGGTCTCGGCTCTTCTCTGTATGGGATCTACAAGGGCTGAAAGGTCCATGACATATGTCAGGCACCTGAGCTGGGATGCTGGGGACAGTGAGGTGGGCAGGCATTGCTTTCTGCTCTCTTTGAGCTTCCTCAGAACATGGCAGTGCCAGGTTATATAGTTCAACTTCCTACATGGTGCTGGCTTCCCAGGCGTGAGCATTCCATCAAAGACTCCCAGTCCTCTTAAAGATGAGGCCTGGACCTGGCCAAGCATCCCCTCTAGCAGGTTCTGTTGGTCAACGCTGTTACAAACCAACACAGATCCGAAGTGGGTGGGCAATCCACTCCACCTCTTGGTGGGAGAATGACATGTATGTTCAGTGAGGGAAGGACTTCAGGACAGCATTCTGGGAGCGAGGAACACTTAGTGTCTTGTTAGAAGGGGGAGCCCCTCTCCTTCTCCATAGGCTGGGTTAAGACATGAGCTTGTACGCCAGAGGCTAGAGGGTTCAAATCCTAGTTCTGACACTCCCTAGCTCCTTTGGGGGATTTCAGAAACAACAAAAATGGGGCTTCCACCAATGGAGCACCCACCATGTTGAAGGCAGCCTGGTATTCTCTCTGTCCTCACCAGAGACCCTGGACCAGTGCCTGCCTCCTGAGAATTCTGTGCCCTGGGCCTTACCCTGGACACTGGACAGGTGGGCAACAGAGGAGAAGTGCAGTAGGCATGTGCAGGGGAGGGGAGGAGGCTGAAACCACAAGAGGACTGGTTCTTGCATTGTGGGTCACCCTCTGGCAGACTCATTATCAAGCCAGGGTGGCCAGGGTGGCCAGGGTGGTCAGGACCTTGGCCTTTGGAATTGTTCTGCCTGGATTTTTTTCCTGGCTCCATTGCTTCCCAGCTTTGTGACCTTGGACCAGCCATTTCACCATTCTGTATCTCCTTTCCTCTTCTGCAAAATAGGGGTGTTAATAGTACCTGCCTTAAGGGACTGCTGTGAAGATTAAATTAGTGAGTATTTGTAAAGTGCACATAGAATGGTAGGTGCACATGTGGAAAAACACTGCTCATGTGTTTTTTGTTACACAGTCTGGCAAGCGCACGCGCATGTGTGTGTGTGTATGATCCTACAACAGCAGGTGGGTACTTAGTGCCAATCTAACTGGGAATTCATGTTGATGGGTACATATCTGTTCTCAGACTGGTGGCACCTGAGATGTTTGGGACATCTCTTTACTCCCCTACCAATCCTGCCGGGGAGTTTCTTTTATCTCTATTTTGTAGATGAGGAAAGTAAGGCTCTGGGGGCTGAAATGACTTTCCCAAAGGTCCAAGGTTAGGACTGGTCTGTTTGACACTGTTATGTCGCCTACACCACACTGCCCAGGTTCTCAGTCAGTGGGCATGGTTTGGGAGAGGGGCAAGATGGTGATGAAGAGGGGGCATTTTTTGTGAATCAAACCTGCTCTGAGTTTGAGGGAGTCCATACAACCACAGGAGGGTTGGGGCATGTCAGACCTTCACAAAGGCTGGTTTGTATCAGTTTTCACTCTAAAGATAGTAAGAAAAGAGGGAAGGGCCATTCTGCAGGCCATTCCTTTTCCTCCCCACATCCCAAGCCCTCCCCATGCTTTCAGGAAGGAGTCTGCATCAGAGAAGCATAGGGAAAGGGGTCTCTGGACAACGGATGAGGCAGTATTTTAAGCAAGACTTTCAAAGCCCCTCACACAGAGATTGGGGTCCTCAAGTACTTGGAGGCCAGCAGCAGGAATTTGGTATCATAAATGTGATTCAAGATCCTTCCTGGAAAACCCCATCAAGACAGAAGATAATAGGGTTCCTACCTTTCAATAGGAGAGATGGCCATGACCAAGAGCTGTGGCTATTACAGACTTAGGGATTAAGTATACCTGGCTTCAAATCCTGGCCAGCCTCCCTCTTGCTCAGTGAACAGTTTTAGACAGGATATATCTTGGGCCAAGGGAATGTTCCAGAAAACCAATGGACCCACAGAGTGGGAACAGCAGGTCAACCTCATGGCAGCTACAGGATTGCAGGCTCAGTAGGCAATAAGCGCACAGGGATAAAAAACAGTGTCTCTGATGAAAATCATTACTATCTTGGGTATTTCTGGGACAGCCAGCTTTGTACCCACCTGTTCAGCTATAAGAGGTGACTATACTATAAAAGTAGAGTAACCTGACCAGCTGCAAGAGTTTTCAAAATTAGAAGCCATTTACCAGAATGTGGTCATAGTGGAACACTAATTCCATGTCTCTGGAGGAGACATTTCTGCCTAGTCACTCAGAAACCACTTTCCAGGTCTGGGTTGAGCCCTGCTGCCTTCCATGAAGTGATGGTGCCAATCAAAGCCACCTTTTCTGACTTTTTCCCATGGGCCCCCAAACCATTTCTGAAACCATTTGAAACAGAAAAGTAATCAACCCACATTTTGTTTATTGATTCACCAATTGTTTTTGTACTAATAGGTTCTAGGAATGTGATAGAAAGTTAAGATGGATATAATCCTGTCTTCTGGAGGTTTCTGTGAACCCAGGTTTTAACCCCAGTTCTTTCTTCTACTAGCTGTGTGACCTTAGCAAGTAATTTAGCCTATCCAAGCTTCATTTTCCTCATCTGGAAATAAAGACTAATAGTATTTGCCTCTTAAAGCTAAACCTATAGAGGATAAAAGGGATAGAGCTAGAAGCTAAATACCTTTGCATATTTCTTGTTTAGTAGATTTTATTTTGGAAACATGTGAATATTTTACATAAGTATAAAACATCAGTCTTTAAAAATTGAAAACAAAATGAGACAAATGAACCTAAATAGGTTTCAAGTTAGTGGTATAATCACAGAAAGAGAAACCATTGCTATTCCTTTAAAATACAGGAATTTAGTTGTATGTATTTTGTATTAAAATCAATTTCAGAAATCACACTGTTGTTGAAATGTTGGTCCTATCATTCTGAAACTGTTGTGTGGCATATAGTAAAATAAAGCAAATGAACAATTACATTGGTGTCATTGAGGACTAGGGGTTTTGGCATGAGAGAAAGAGGATAAAAATATAAGATCTATAAAGTTAAACAAGGATCTTGCAGTCCTGAATCTGATTTAGAAGTAGTATACATTCACATATCTTACTTAGAAAACTAAAAAATGAAGACATATTGCCTATCTCTGTCCACTGAAAAGTACTAAAGATGGTAAACAACTTAGTAGCATTGAGCACCCCTAATACTCAGATTATGGCCTTTAAATACCATTTTCCCAGTATTTCTTGGAGAAATTGTCAATTGCGGGTATAAGGAAGGAAATGTACAAGATGAACCTGGACTATCTTGTCTTTCTGGAAAGCAAAGGAATATCAAAGACTCCTAAGATTGTGTTGAAAGGACTCAGAAGCAAAGCTGAAAAGGGCTCCCATGGCCAATAAGGTGATAATATGAACCGAAATAAGGATAATAGCTGCAATGGATTAAAACACATCAAATATGTTTAAGTCTATGAATTCATAATGACACTAAAAAAAAAAAAAACCCTTCAAACAATTGATAGGTTACTTTGGAGGACATTAGCATTATCTTGAACTGGTAAATAAAGACAAGGAATCAAGTATTCATCTTGCCATTAACATACTAGGTAATCAATTAATTGGTAAAGGGAAATTTCTCTTTATCGAAGTTATCCAGCTAATAAGTAAAGAAAGAATGATAAATTAGAATGTTGCTCTTTTGCAACCTTTAATGAAATAATGGATCTAGGCAACTAGCTTCAATAGCAACAAACATCTCCAAAAGAAAATAAAAGATAACCAGATATTATATATCTTTTGATGGAAATACATAACACCACTTATGAAGTAGTACTGCCAAAAAAATAAAGTCCAATCAAGACTCTAGATCAACTACCAACTTCTAGGAAATTTTAGAGGATGGAGGAACTTACTCAATGATACCATGAGGATGCGATCAGCAAAATCCGAACAGTGGGATATTCTACAGGTCAAATATTTTGAATTCTTTAACAAAACATTACAATGGAAATGAAATAATGAAGCAGTAGCCACAGATTAAAAGGTACCACATAGACATTCATCAGTTGTAATATATGACTTTTGGATTTTAATTCAAATGGAATGTAAGAAAAATGTGTAAGTCAATTTGGTAAATATAGATACTGATTAGTTTTTATCATAGTGAATAATCATTATTAATGCTTTTAAGTTTGGTAATGGTATTTGGTCATGAAAAAAATTTCTACAGATAAAATTGAAATGTTCAAATGAGTTGATAGGGTGTCTGGTATTTGATTCAAGCTTACCTAGGAGTCAGGAATGGGAGTTGTAGATGAAATAAGATTGTCCCTGAGTTGAGAATTATTGAAGTGATGGGTAGAGTAGATGAAGCTGATTGTATTGTTTTCTCTACTTTAGTATAATTTTGTACAGTATTATTATCTATGATAAGAATAGAAATTTGGAATTTTCTATACTGAACTTGAATTAAAGTTTTAAGAAATTAAGAAACAGAACAAATCAGTAACTCCTGGTTCTCTGTCTCTCAAACTGGCAGTCAGCATTCAGGGTGCTTAAGCCATCCCCATCTGCCATCCAAGTGTTTTGTGAAAGGGCTTGATACATTTCCAGAGATTGTTATTTGTTCTTTCCTTTACTGACCACATATCTGCTCCAGGTCCTGTGCCAGGTGGACATGACCCTGCTGAGATCGTTTGATTGTTTGTTTCTTTCTGCTGAGATAGTTTCTAATAATTTTTCTAGGCTTCCAAGCAGTCCTTGCTGAATCAAGAATGAGGGGTTCCTGTAAAAATGGCTAATGCTTATTGAGTACTTGCTTTATGCTAGGCACTTCTTTGAGCACTGGCTATGTATTCTAGCCTTACTATCATCCAGTGTACAGACTGGGAAACAGGAACTCAGAAAGGTCAGCAATTTGCATAGGCACTACAGGAGATTAAAAAGATGAGCTGAGGTTTGAACCAACTCTATTTATACCAACAGTCATATTCATAATCTTTAGATATTTCTGCACCAGGCATGGAGTAGAGAGTTTGGGTTCTCGTGTGTGTGTGTGTGTGTGTGTGTGTGTGTGAGAGAGAGAGAGAGAGAGAGAGAGAGAGAGAGAATGAATATGAGCTGAGTGGGGTCTTCCAGCCAAAATGCAGGGGATGGTAGGTGGTGAATGTGGTCAGCCCTAGAGCCATGGGGCCACTGCCCAGGCTCTGGGAGATGGGGAGATCAGGAGTCAGGAAAAGTGACTGACCTGGAGTCTAGAGGAAGCAACTGGTAAGAACCAGGGGTCTTAGGGTGCCTGGGTGGCTCAGTCAGTTAAGCATTTCCCCTCAGCTCAGGTCATGATCATAGGGTCCTGGGATTAAGCCCTATATCAGGTTACGTGTTCAGTAGGGAGTCTATTTCTCCCCCTCCTCCTCCTCTTGCTAAAAGATTTTATTTATTTTATAGAGAGCAGGAGAGCACAAACAGGATGAGTGGCAGAGGAAGAAGGAGAAGCAGGCTGCTGGCTGAGTAGGGAGCCCAATGTGGGGCCTGATCCCAGGACCCTGGGATCTTGACCTGAGCTGAAGGCAGACAGCTTAACTGACTGAGCCACCCAGGTACCCCCTGCTCCTCCTTCTCCCTTACCTACTCTCTCTCCTCTACTTCTCCCTTTGCCCCTTCCCTCACTTGTGCTTTCTCTCTCTCTCTCACAAATAAAAAAAAAAAAAAAAAAAAAAAAATAACCAGGAATCTTCAGGGGTTCTGTGTACCCAGAAACCACAGCCAAATGGCTATGGAGAAGAGTGGATGAATATGGCTATGAGACCCTTCTAAGACTAGGAAGAAAGCAGTCCAGGGAGAGGAACATCAAGAGACTCATATGTGTAGTGAGAGGAGGGATGGCAGTCCTCTGCCAAGTCTGCAGTCCCAAGGACTAGCAGCCACAGGCCTTGTCTGAGCTTCCTCATCACTTATCCTCTCAGATCTCAAAGCTCAGGATACATGTTGCTTCTGGCTTTGCATCTCAGTCTCCTCAATCCCAGTTTTCTTCTAGAAGTAGGCTATTCTAGGCTCAGGAGGCAATCATCCTGAGGGATGGAATGAGTTTAAAGGAAATGATGATTTTAAACTACATCTTAAATGGAGAAACAAAGAAAGGGTTAAGTACTAATTAAGAATGATTTTTCCTTGAGGGCAAGGAACATAATGGACTCTCTAATTGCCATGTCCTAGTTCTACTTCTCAGGCCAAGGACCAGTTTCTAAGCACCTTCAACTTTCTTCTTATGGACTTCAATACTCACTTTGCTTTCTACTTTCAAGCCTATTCTACTCTCTGTCCATGGATCTCTCACCCAGTACTGTGTCATCTTATCTCCACCTGTCCCTTTCTTAGCTGCTTCCAAAGAAACTTCTAGGCTGTTTTGAACCTACAGTTTTTACTGATGACCTTTATGGAGAACTAATGTTTCCCGGACCCCCTAGATCTTCTGTTTATGACTCCTGTCTCCTTCTCTGAGGTAGTGCCCAGACTTGTACTCACCTCTGCTATTCCTGAGAGAGGAGCTAAGCAAACCACCTCATCACTACATCCCCTCCCCAACCCTTGCTTAGTGTGTTTATGGCTCTTCTCCTCCAGGAAAGTTTCTCCACTTGACATGTCAGTGAATTGTTCAATAGGGCACAGCATTCATAGGGTCAGCCATGGTGAGGCAGGGTCAATGTACCCCTAACTCTAGCTCTTGTGCCCATGACCCAGAGACATAGTATGAGAGTGTATCTGCAAATATGTCCATCAACAGTTCCTCCCATCTCTGTAAGCATACCTCTTCCTCCCTTAAAGAGATGGAAGATATTTCTCCATCCCTTGAACCTGGGCTGTTGACTTGATTTGACCGGTAGAATATGGCAGAAGGGATATTTTGAGATTAATATACTCATACCTGAAGAGGCCGTGTACCACCCATACAAACTCAGAGAAGAACCAGCTGCCAAGTAAATAAGTGCAGGTCATCCTGCTGAAGGATGAGCCAACACATGGAATTATAACTGACATCTCAGTCAATATCATGAGTAAAAAAGCCCCCAGCTCTCCCAGCCAGCTCCCCAGACATTTGAACCATCCCTGCTGAGGCACTAGCTCTGTGAGTGAGACCATTCTGGATGTGTTTGCTTAGGTCAAGCAACTCCAGCCAATGCTATGTAGAGCAGGGTCGAGCTGTCTCTGTTGACCCCCACTCTAATTCCTGACCCACAGAATCACAATTAATAGCCAAATTAAGTGTTTGCTATTTTAAGCCATTGTGTTTTAGGGTGGTTTTGTATGTAGCAGCAGATGATCAAGGTATAGTAGCCACTACCAACATGAGGCTACTAAGTACTTAAAATGTGGTGGGTCCAAACTGAGATGTTCAGTAGGTATAAAATGCACATATTTGTATGACTAAAAAAATGTTAAATACTTCATCAATACTTCTAATACTGATTATATACTGAAACAGTATTTTGTGACATTGGGTTGACTAAAGTATATGATTAAAGTAATCTCACCTAGTTTTACTTGTTAAAAAATTATGTGACTCAGAGTATATTTTATGGGACAGTGCTGATACAGAGCCTTGAGAATATTAGGTGTGTGTAAAGTGCTTAGCACAGCACCTGGCATGTGAAAAACCCTCAGTAAAGGGTAGCTATTACTTTTGCAAATATTGTCCTGAGTAGGTGGCGGCCAGAGCTCCGACATTAGCAGGCTGATATCAGACTTTCTGCTGGATGGGTCCCACTTGATAGGACAGAGAAAGGGAACTCCCATTCATTTATTGTCCAACTGTGTACCCGTGACTGAGAGGGGCTTGACTCAGACAAATGGCCCCATGGAAGAGGTTTCCCCATTGGACACATGGGAAAATGGGATCTCAGAAAGATGACATGACTTACCCATCTGGGTTTGTGACAGAGCAGGAGTGGTTAATTCTGGGGCAGGGGTTCTGCCGCAGGAGCTCTAGGTGTCCTGCAGATGTCCAGGCCTAGGACATTCCTCCTTCCTCTCCTTCCTCCTCTTCCCCTTGTCCTCCCTTCCCTGCTCCGTCTCCTCTCTGAAGTGCAGGGCCCCCAGTCTGCTTCCTTCCTCTTGCCCTCCCTTCCTACCCAGATTTCCAGAGGAACTAATTTATTTCTCTAAGTATAAATGGACTCTTTCCCACAAAGACACCACATATGTAGTTTCATACGTTATTTGCTAACTTCATCAAACAAAGTACAATTTTCAGGCGCTAATGTCAATCTCCACAGCTCATTGAGTTTTTTACAATAGTGGAAATACAGCCCTCCGCTCCCTGCTCCAATGAGGAAGGCAGCCACACTCCAGCCAGTGAGAAGAACCCTTTGCTTCTTACCCCAGAAAGAGCCATAAAACACGCTCAGCGCCAGAGCACGCGTCCATTTGACAAAGACAATTTGATTTGTCCACGGCTTCTAAAATATTCATCCCACTTTGATGGACTATCGTTTTATAAATATAGATTATCATTAACCGACACCGGCGGTGCACTGCTGGACGACCCAGCGCCACGCCACTGGTTCGGGATGAAGACGTCCAATAAAAAAAATCATTATCTCTGTCTGCGAACCCTGATCTGTATCGTTTGCCTCATTTGCGGTGCAGGGGTCAGTAACTCACACTAACTGCCTCTGTTTGTGCATTTCACAGCCTGGACACCCCTGCTGGGGAGATTGGCAGGATGCTTCTCAAGTTTGGACCTGGGGAAGGAAATGAAGTGATTGAGGGGGGAGGGGGGAAGAAGCCTAAGGGCTCTGATGAGATCACTTCGAGAGGGCTGGGGTAAAGTGTTTCTGGAGAAGCATTGGACTGGATGGGGCATGAATATGAAATTTGGAGGATGTTGGATCCAGCTTCACTGCTTACTGGCTGAGACTTTAAGCAATAGAGTTAAACTCTCTGAGTCTCTCTCTCTTTTTTTTTTTTCCTATTGGTAAAATGGGAATCACAATCATACCTATCTCCAAGGAGACTAAACCCAAACCCATGACCTGACACATAGACACATGGTCAACATTAGTTGTGATGATGATGATGGTAATGACGATGGTCATTGTTCTTTGCATTAGCCTTGAACTCTTTTACAAATTGCTTGATGTCCCTGAGCTTCAGGTCTTCACATGTAGAAGACTCTCAATAATATCTATCACCATTGGCTGTGATGATCCACCTCCAAAGAACTGAGCATGTTGGATGGTACACTCTTAAGCATCCATGAAGACTATTTTGCTTGAGTTTGATGGAAACTAGACAGAGAGAAAGGTAGAAGATTTGTCCCAGACAGCTATGGCCCTGGTTGCCTTACTCCTCAAGAACTCAGAAGGCATAGGGTATAAGCCCAGTGCAAAAGGTGTCTTATTGAGATGAATTCATATCTGTTCTATAAAGGTCTCTTATTCTGCCAAGTCACCCATCCTCCGGAGTATTCTGGGGTTTGGTGGGACCTGAAAAAGACATGGGGTGGGATTGTTGAGTTTCCTGGACATATTCCTTGGTGCTATGTTACCAGAGAATGAAATTCAGGATGGAATTAAAGATTTCATGGGCCTTGGAAACAAAACCTCATCTGCAGCACTTCCTCTTACATTTAGCCATTTGAAAGAAAGATTCAGCCAAGTATGGGGGGATAAAAGCAATTGCAGAGATATCTCCAATAGAAGGTAGCCTGAGGGAGAAGAGGAATAGCAGGGTGAATGTGGAGTTGAGAGCAGGGAGCAAACCTCTCTTCATCCTGAACAGTAACAGAATGAAATCTTTGGAATTCAAGCCCCAGCCAGGGCCACAGATGAGGCAGGTGGTCTAGAAGCTTCCAGAGGACCCCAGGGTTGAGTCCCTTGCTACTCCTGGAAGCAGGTGGGTAAGCTCTGTGCCAAGGCCTCATCCCTGTAGGAAGACAGCCTGGGGCACTCAGCCCCAAAGTTTATTTAAGTGAAAAAACCCACCCAGAGACAAGAAGGAGTGTTACACCACTGTCAAGTTTTAGACGTCGCCATCAAGCAAAAAAAATTACATCCCGTCCTGACGAGCGACTAATCAAGGCATGGCAAACGGTCCTGCAATAAATTACTCCGGCGCGAAATAAACCACACAAACAGACCGATGATAATAAATGTAAATTATTTCTCTGAAGAAATTTTCTTGGTATATGAGTAATACGAACCATCAGGAAGGCGTCTTCCTTAACATTAATTACAGAAAATGACAAGTGAGCTGATGACTGGGAAGGCTCATTATCTGAGAACATATTCACAACTTTGCAATTTGCGCGAGATGTACTCCGGCTAAATTAATCTCCCTTCTTTGCATGAGCCTCTTCTAATTTTCATGTTATTAACAGGTTTGCAGTATCAGTCAGTGCTTGTCACTCTAATCAGGTTTCAGCATGTTCGCAAAAGCGAAGCGTCATTTATAAGGATAAGCCCTCATAATGGTGCTTGCTTTCATGTGGAGAATTCTACAAGGCTGCTTTTAATAAGGTACTTTAATCATCTCCTTTGCTCAACTTTTGGCCCCACTGTTCCTTTATGAAGAGTCATTAAAAGACTTTGAAGTTCATCAAGGAGGAAAAATTCATGACATTGTTCTGGTGAGGTTGGGCATGGTTCTGAGGCGGACGCCTGGAAGGAGTCAGGGAAGAGAAGGTCCTGTTAGCCCAGAGTCTGGTTGTGGGTGACTGAGGACTGGGGACAACCTGTGTCCATTGTCTCTACCATCCAACACCCTGTAGGGTTATTGCTGAACCAAGACCCATGAGGCAAGTTTCAGGGCAGATGCCAAGAGAGACTGGGGCTTGGTTAGAGAAAGGACCAGTCTCGTTAGCACTCTGGACAGCTCCCAGCATGGTGCCATCTCTTTGAAGAAGTCTGGCAGCCTTTTGAGGGTTTTAGATCTATTTTGATGGTGTATTTTGCTTTGAAAATTACTGACTCTTTGGGGCCAGATTGATTTCTCTGAATCCAGAGCATCATCCCCACTTTTATATGGGTTTTTAGTTCAGAGGAGAGATCTTAGTTTCCTATTCCAACTGGAATATCTGTAGGATGCCTTCAACCTTTGTAGGTTTATAGACTCAATTAAATGGTATGCATTGGTGTGTGTGTGTGTGTGTGTGTGTGTGTGTGTGTGTGTGTGAGAGAGAGAGAGAGAGAGAGAGAGAGAGAGATCCCTTTTCTTCCTGAATGGCTCATAGGGAAGACAGAGCTTATCTTTGAATCAAGGCTCTGATACACCCCTTTTCCCTGCTAAATTCCCTCTAATACTCCTGGTTTAACATAGTGTCACATTTCTATCAACAGAGATGCGCAATCATTAGTTTGTTCCTAGTGATTTTTGGGGTCTCTGACAAAATATCTGAACTCAGAACATGGAGAATCCTTCCTGCTGGGGCAGCTTATCTATCACTGGACAACATACCAGACCAAGAGGCAAAGACATGTCCTAGTACTTCCTTAGCTGCTTACTCCTTCTGTGATTTTGGACAAGTAACACTCCTCTGGCTTCATCCATATGAATTCTTAAGGTCTCCTCCAGCTTGAACCTTTGTGATAGTATTTCTGGTATTTACCGAAGCTCTATCCTACCATCCCCCAATGAATGGTAGAGAGGGTGACCTTATTTCTAAAGATGGTGACATGATCAGAACTTACAAGGAAATAGTCTTCTTGATCCCATAAGGGTATTTTTCTCCCTATATTTGTGGGATAGTCATGGAGTGGTAACAATGCAGGGGACTTGGCTCTGTCCTGACTTTGCTAACATCAGCAGAGACTTACTTAGATCACATTAGTTACTTTTCTCTGAGAACTGCTCCCTGAGGCACATGGGTGGGTCCCCATGGCCATATTGATGTTACTTAGTCCTACCTTCTGGCCATAGCTGATGGGCCACAGCTCAGAGTCTCCCCTCTGTGAATCTGGAATTAGACTATAGAAAGGTCAGATAATGTTGGTAGTCCAATTATCTCATTTGTGATCTGGAGAAGCAGGAAGGCTGGTGTGCAGGATGAGAGAAGAAAGAAGGAAAGACAAGGAGGCAAGAAAGTCCAGTTTCTGGTTCTGAGTCTTCCTGGAAAAATCTGGGTTTTGTGAGTTATCTCTGGATTCTAAGACTATATTTCCTTTTCCTACATAAGCTCACTTGGGTGTGTTTCTATGACTTTCAGCTCAAAAGACCCAACCAGTACAGTTTCCTTGAATGCAGGAGGCATGTGACTGAGCAAAACCTCGAGCCAGCACCTAGCAGGATGGAGATGGTGATCTGAAAAGAGAGAGCTGATGGCTGTCCAGGTTCTCAGGCCAGAATGGAGGAACAAGACCCCAATGGTTCTAAGCAATTGAGTCCTCAGTGTGGAGGGACTTGTCCTGGAGGAAATGATATACAGATGGAGCTGGCTCTAAGGCACAGGATGTCAGAGAGTTTAGTTTAGAAATAGAATGCTAATCTTCAGAGGCTTGGTTCTTTTCAGGCCCTTTTGCAACCTCTATTTCTCATCATTATGTCTCCAAGTCTCCTCAGAGATGCCAGCCTAGCTCATCTCTGCTATGGAACCGAGGGGATCTCAGCTCTGAGAAGGACAGACCATTAAAGGAGGGACACTCCCAGTGACGGTTGGTAATAAACCTGGACAGAGGACCCTGACAACATAGCCGAGGCATTTGGTTTGACGCCCCTCCAGCCAGGGGAGTCCTATTGATTCATCCCCATTTATGCCTGAGAGTGCTCTGCACTTTAATGAATCCCCCTCCCCCAACTCACCCAATAGACTCAAGGCCATTAGGGTTCATTCAAACAAGCAGAAGAATGAGGTGTCTGGGTTCAACTTAGTAAGTAATGATGGGTCAGCTCCAAGGTCAGGCGGCAAAATTGCATCTCAGTGTAATAAATCCATTTGCACTCTATTCAGAGGTGACAGCTGTGCCTTCAGAGTGGGTGACCACTGTGGAGGGAAGGACCCTGGGAGCACAGTGTGAGCCCATTCTGCAGAAAGAATTGGCCCCTGGCTGAGCTGGAGCAGTGTGGCACGTGAGGATAGAGAGAGGAGCAGGCTGGGGACTCAAAATAGAGTGAGGCATTGTTCCCACTTTTCCCAGACCTGATTAGGACTCATAGAGCCCTGGGCATAAGGGTTCACTGAGCCCTTATAAGATTCAGAATAAAAGATTCAGAATAAAAACACAAGATTCAGAATAAAAACAACCCTAAACTATAGGACGACTGTACGAATTCCGCCAGGCTCTAATTTTTCCCATGATAGCTAATTTATTTTATTACAAATTCTTTCATTCCTCCCCTTTATTTTAAAGTATCCCTGATTTGATGGACCCCTAAGTTTGAGTTTACTCTGTTCATGAAGTGACCCCATGCTTCTCATCCACCCTGAGCCTGCCTAGAGCATGGGGTTCTATGTGTCTGGGGTGAACTTGCAGAAGTGTGCCGTGTGTGTGTGACTATGTACACATGTGTTCTTGGACTTGCGCATTTGCATGTACAGGACACCATCTGAATTGGTCAGAGCCTGTAGAAACCTGATGGGCTTGAGGTGAAACTCTCTGTCTCTGTGCCTTTCTGTCTTTCCTGGGCAATGGAGAGGGCCCTCACTGGGCTGTGTTGGGGTGCAGCCAAGCAGCTGCTGTTGGGAACCCAAGGTAGATAGGGTGGCATGCATGATCTGAACCAACAGACAAGCAGGCAATGGTCCCTGATGGCAAGGCTTTCTCCACACCCTCTTCTGGGATCCTCTGTCCTATTCAGGCCAGGTTTCAGAGTTTAGAGAGGCAGACCCTTGGGGGAGGACTTGGCAAACCTGGCTGGAAGAGGTCTTGGCAGACAATACAATTCTCTGCTCTCCTCCACATCTCCCAGGATCCCTCCTTGTCACCTCTCTGACCTCTGCTCAGCAGGTCACAGGTAAGGAAGAGATATGAAAGCTGATGTCCTGGGGCTCCAAAACAAAGTGATGGAGGGTGACAATGGGGCCAGATGGGGTGGTGCTGATCCCTGCCAAGTGGTCCTCTTAGGGAGAGAGTTTCTTCTAATGATGTTGCCACCTCCTGGAGCACTTTCAAGGCCTTGGGCAGCACCATCCTAGAGCTGAGACCCATGGCTGCCATGTCTCAGAGGCCTCAGTTTATCTAGTTCACCCCTAAATGGGACCACTGAGCCTGGCAGAGCTGAGGTTTGCCTTGGATTGTACACTGATTAGAGGCCTTCTCATACGGCATACCTGGATTTCTGGCTTCGCTGCTCTGAGGACTTCTCCTTCTTCTGGCTTTACTTTCCAAATGGTACAAAAGCTTTTTATCTATCTGGATTTTGCAAATAGTCAAGTGTCACTTGGCAGCAGATATGGGCAACAAGCTAGCTATTGTGGCCAGCTTCCAAGATGGCCCCCAGTGATCTCCACCTCCTGGTGTGGCCTCCCCTGTGCAGTGCCCTCTCCATGGACCAGAATATGGCAGAATGATGGTATGTCACCTCCAAGGTTACGTTACAGAAGACTGGCTTGTATCTTGATTTTTCTCTATTTCATAGCTCACTCTGAGAAAAGCCAGCTGCAAGGTCACAAGTACATTTAGGTAACTTATGTGGGGAGAGACCCACAGGTAAGGAACTCAGACCAACTACCACAAGAGTAAGCTTTGGAGGCAGACCCTCAGGCCCAGTTGAGCCTCCAGCTGACTGTGACCCTTGCTGGCAGCCTGAACCCAAGCCAGAACCACCCACTAAGCCTGACCCTCAAAAACTGTGAGACAACAAATCATTCACTGTTTTAAGTTACAAAGTTTTGGAATCTTCCGTTACACAGTAATAGATTACTAATATATTGTTACTGTTTTCAATAAAGTGAGGTTGGATTATCTTCAAATTCCCCAGAACGAAACACAAGGTTTACCTAACTCTGTTCAAGAAGATATGTAGAGTCAAATCTTGAGTCTCATCCTACGCTGGGTCAGGACACACTGAGGTGACAAGCTCTTACCATCTCTTGGCAAGGTAGCTAGGGAAACAAATGCATCCTTTTCAGAATGAAAAATAAGTCTCCCTGGGTGATCGAAGAGGAAACTGGAGACTTTCCAGTACCATAATGGGTATGTGCTTGCTACATACCCATTATGTCATTCACTTTCTCCCAGTTCTGTGAGATGGCTCTTACTGTTCCACTGTTTAGATGGGACCCAGAGGCTCAAGAATTTGAACTCTATCCTGTAGGCTCTAGGGAGCCCTGGGAGGGTATTGAGTTGACTTTTGGAAATAGGAGTCTGACTATCTGGATAGAGGGCAGACCAGAGGAAAGTGGCAAAAGTTGGGGACTCTAGCAGCCCAGGGGAAATGCTCTGAGTCCCAAGCTGAGGCAGGACCAGGAGGATGGAGAGGGGTAAAGGCAGGAGGGCCACAGGGAGTGGAGTGATAGCTAGTCTAGACATGGGGGTGGGGGAAAGAAGAGACTCTAGGATTTACTTGGTTTCAGGATGTGGTAGGTGGAGACATAGTGGTAGTATTTTTTCACCAAGCTGGGAACTCCCCAAAAAGAATTCTACTGGGAGATAGGGGTAAAAATTCTCTTTGGGACAAATTGAATTTTAGGTGTCTGTGGGACAGCCAGGAGGAGATATTGGGGTGATAAGGCATTTACAAACCTGGGTAGAGTTTAGAGGAGAAATCTGGGCTAGGTCTTCAACTCATTGATGTTAATAAAAGAGAGAGAGCAGTCATTGGAGATACATGTGCCCAGACTGTATGTGATGTCAGCAGAGAAGTAAGCCAGGCTATGAAGAACCATGACATTAAAGAGATGGGCAGGAATGGAGACAGAGAAGCAACAGCCAGGGACGAGGAAAGGGAATGGGGAACCCATGCCATCATGAAGGCCAGGTGAGGAGGAAGCTTCAGGACAGACCCAGGGGTTGCCACAGCCAGATGGGGTGGAGAAGCCTCCTGGGGGCAGACAAGATAGAGTTCTGCTGCATGGGCATATCCAGCAGGTTGACTCAGCAACTGCTCCACCACACCCAGGGGTTGCCTCCCAAACCCATTACAGGACAGCATGTCAGCTCATCCAGGGGGCAGGAGCAGTGTCCATACCTATTCCCTGCTCAAAGTAGGGGAAAAGTTACAGATAGGTATTAACAATCAGAACTGAGTAATAGTGGAGTGGACTACCCAATGAGGCAATGAGGGTCCTACTGCTAGGGATGTTCGAGATGTTGCATGGTCAAATATCAGAATCGTAGGTGGTGGGTAGACACCCAGCATTGCCCCTTCCAGCTCTTGGCTCTAGAGAAGGAAAGACACAGGCCAGCTAAACCCAAATAGCAGGAAGTCCTCAGACTTCTGTTTTTGAGCTCACAGCGGGTCCCAGGCAGGACTTAAGGAAGAAAGGAACTAGGTTACATAAGCAAGCTCTGAGATGCATCACACATCAACCCTTTTCCCCCTTGCCCCTTCCTTCTGTGTTCTTGTAGAACTGTAGTCCTGAGCATATGTCGCGGGCAACATGGGAAAAAGGGAAAAGGAAAAGCAATTGAACTCCAGGGAATTCTTGTTCATGGTGGAGCACTGTGATCCAGTCCGTGCCTGCGCATGGGAGTTTGCAACTCCCCCAGGAGGGCGTGGCCTATATATGTACCCCATGGGTAAGTGTGTATGAGGAACTCGTGCTTAGCCGACTTCCTCCTCCTAGTTGTACCCCCCTAATGGGAACAGCACCATCTCTCCAAATATCCAGGTGAGCTTGTGTCGGGGGTGCCAACACCCAACACTTTGGTTCTGCCCCAGAACCAAAGCCTCCCTCTCCCCCTAGGCCCACACAGGCCCCCTTGTGCTTCCTGGGGGGGGGTGGGTGGACCCCATCTGGCAGAGCGGGACAGGGTACCCTGGCCCTGGGAGCCTTGACAGCCACCTTTCCCCTTTTCCACAGTGAAGTTCACTCACAATAATGTCAGTGCACTTTTCAGGCTGACAGAAATCCCACCGATAATTGGGAAGAACGGAAAATGAAAACATTAAAATTTGCCGTGTCATATGTTCACTTTTTCTGATTGCCTGATACCCACCGTCCACTGACAGATGCTGTATTATTAACACTTGATTAAAAATCACTTCAGGTTTGAACCAGCCCGTTGAGAAGGGAGCGCCTTGACAAGACTTGTGGTTTGTGATTGACAATTAGTAATATTCGGTGTGTCACAACATAGATAGTGTGACTTATTGGTGCTGGTGTAATGCAACACATTTCATCTGAGCTCCTCAAATTGGTACATAGGAATAAGAAAGAAAAGATGGAGTCTCATTCAGCCGTCTTTGATTACCAACACAGGAGAGATTGTACATACCTGTTTCGGCATGCCCTACCTGGATTTCCATCAATCAGCCAGACGGCTGAGATCCCCTCTTCTCTTTGGGAATGGGAACCTCAACAGAGTTGGATCTCATTATGCAACCCTCCACTTCTCTATCAGCAGCCAAATCCTTTCTGTCTGGAAATATGAAAGCTCTTCTCTCTGACGCTGCCTCCGCGCCTCCAAATTACCAGCCTGCTCCTCTTAAAACAAAAGGCTTCTCATTTTTTAAAAATAAAACGATCATATCTTGATTGACGTGCTACATCCTTTTCCTTCAGCTATTTTTCTAACTGGGTGTCAGCGGGAGTTGGATTCCGGGGCCATTTTTTTTTTCCTTTTCTTCTTCTTCTTTTTTTTTTTTTTTTTTTTTTTTTTTTTGGTCTCTGTTCTAATTCAATTCCTTTTAAGTGCTTTTAAGAACAGTGCAATTCAAGGCCTTTCCTTTTTTGGGTCTGACCTGGATATCATTTTTGGTTTCCTCCTTCGATAAGATTATCCAGGCTAAGAATGGTCGTTTGCATTAGTGAAAGGTGATGGATTTAATGCAATTAATCTCTGCAAACTTTGGGAGGCTTGGCCTCAGGTGTGATTTAAATGTTTTCCAAAACTGTGTACCTTGTAATAGAGACATGAATGGTAGTAGGGGGATCATGCTGTCTCGTCACCCTGAGAGAACTGGAGTGAAGACAGGGGAGACCAGGGCCAGACCCTCCTGACACAACAAAGATGTGATGATGGGCTGGAGGGTGGCCACTGCTCTCCTTCCATGGGACACCCCTAGCCAGTCCAGTCTTTGATTGTTTCAGGCTGCATCTACTTGTTCATTCATTCATTCATTCATTCATTCAGCAAACCTCTGCTGAATCTCTAATGGCCATGTGAAATGGCTTGCAGGTAGTGGGCTAGAGGTTTGTCTCACCCATTCTCTCCCCGGCCCCCCAGCCCTCAGGCCTGGACACAACCTTCCCTTTTCTGGCTGGATTCTTGGGGCTCTTTCTTGGGTCTGCCTGCAGGGATTCATCCCCAATTCCACTTGCACTTAGCCACAGTAGTCACTACACCCCAACCGTGCCCTTGGGTCCACTGCACCTCAGCCTTGACTTACACTGGGTCCCCCATTTCCCAAAGAACCATCAGGCTAGGATGTCTGTTGTAGTCTGTAGGGAAAAAAGTTTATGATCCTGTGTTTGGGTTACAGAAAGATCTGTTTCCCCATTGCTCTGGGCCCTTCTGGGGATACAGGGACTACAGCAGAGCCATATCTGTGTTCTCAGCCCCCCAGAACAAGGCTGCAGGGGAAGGAAGTGGTATACTGGTTAGGCACTGGTTCTAGGGAATGCCAATATTAAATCGATGCTTCATAACCTATTAGCTGGGTGCTCTTGGACAAGTGACTTGACCTCTCTTAGCTTCAGTTTTCCCATTTGCAAAATGGAGGAAATGGGACCTGCTGCAGAGGTCCTAGGACAGGGGCTCTTAACCCTTTATGGGCCATAGACCCTTTGGCAATCTGGGGTTGGGGGGCTTTGGGTCCCTTTCCAGAACATTGGTTTTCAAATGCATAAAATAATATTCACAGGATTAGAAAGAAAACTAATTTGTTAAGATATAATTATTAAAATATAAAAATCTGTGACATAGCAATATGTGTGCTTTTTTTTTTTTAAAAGATTTTATTTATTTATTTATTTGACAGAGAGAGATCACAAGCAGGCAGAGAGGCAGGCAGAGAGAGAGGAGGAAGCAGGCTCACTGCTGAGTGGAGAACCCGATGTGGGGCTCAATCCCAGGACTCTGAGATCATGACCTGAGCCGAAAGCAGTGGCTTAACCCACTGAGCTACCCAGGCGCCCATATGTGTGCTTTTTTATTAATGCATTAAATAGCAGGATCCGGTGGTGGGTCTAATAACTGTCACGATTTCAGGGCCGTGATAAGCGTAAAGGATATTCTGAGAAATCTGTAGCAACTATAATGGGATATGAAAACATCTGTGATTTCTGCTGGTGACAGAGTCATGGGTATTGCTAATACTACATTCACAGTGGAAAGAAACGCTGTATTTCAGCTAGAAGGGAATCCATTTTCCTGTTCAGGTTTAGGAGCCTTTTTGGAAGGACGTGCCTAGGGCCAGGAATGGGAACCAGAGAGAAATAGTAATGGGGTTAAAGGTTGGGGTGGCAAGGAGGCGGATGAATTGTGGGTAGGTAGGGTTGGCCTGACATGAAATTGTGGGGGGCTTAGGCCCTGGGTTTTGGGTCTATGTCCTTCATCTGGTTGTGACACAGTTCTCTAGCAAAAAGTAGGCAGCGCAGGCACTTAACAGTTTTGCCACGATTTTGCAACACAATATAGGGGTTGACCACAACCCATATTAACCAGTGCCCGCTGGGGGCCACGTCCTGTGCTATACAGTTAGTAAAATGACGCCACAAAGGTCCCCACCACTATTTTCCTCATCTTTTAGATAAGGAGGCTGGGACAAGGGTCATGTTGCTTGCCTAACTAAGGTCACACAGCTGTTTGAGGGGTGGGGGGGCTTGGTATCTACTCCAGGTAGGGCTAATTCCAAAGCCTGTGCTTTTTACTTTGTGGAAAGGTTTAAAATGTTTATTTTATAATGTAGCAGATTTTAAAAGACATTTTATTAGTTTGTCTTTTTGAGAAAATTATTTAAATATTTTCCCAATCTCTGATTTCCTCATTGTTTTTGCCTTTTGGGTGAGTGACCTATTCTGGTTCTTGGCCTTGGCACACCTCCTTCAGCATAGCTATTAGGATTGGATGTTTTTCTTATCAGTCATTTCTGACTCTTTCTGTCGTACAGATATTCACTGCTTTCTGAACAGTGAATGTGATTTTGGCATCTTTGTTTAGAAACTCCTCCTCACTTGCGCATGTATAAAAATACTTCAGCGATAAATGCTGAGTCATTTGCTCCTTTTGTACTAATATTTATTAGTGGAGACTCATTACAAAAGAAACCAATATCCATGTCATTGAGTGGCAAAGGAGTACCCCCCCCCTTTTTTTTTAAGATTTTATTTATTTATTTGAGAGAGAGAGAGAGCATGAGAGGAGGGAAGGTTAGAGGGAGAAGCAGACTCCCCATGGAGCTGGGAGCCTGATGTGGGACTAGATCCTGGGACTCCAGGATCATGACCTGAACCAAAGGCAGTTGCCTAGCCAGCTGAGCCACTCATCAGCAGACCCTATGAGAGCTTTGCTAAAAGCAAAGGCTCTGGGCTGCCTGATTCCTCAGTATACTGAAGCCTCAGTCTCTATTTCTTATAAAGTCCCTCTTCCGGTGCTGAAGACACAGAGGTCTGTGAAGCTGCTTTGAGGAACCACTGCTGTATAACATCATTTGTCTGAATGATATAAGAAGTCCCAGGTGCAGAAATAAAGCATTCAAACAAAGTTAACCAACTTCTGAGCAGGCTTTCAAGTTTCAAATTCTGACTCTGCCCCTTGTAAGCTGAATGTCCTTGGACAAATGACTTTACCTGCCTGAGCCTCAGTTTTCTCACCTGTAAAATAGTTACCATAGTTTCTAACTCACAGGGTTGTGGTGAAGACAAATGAAATCATGTATGTAATGCATTATATGCAGTGTCTGGTCCGTGATAAGAGCTACGTAAATTTTAGTTGTTATTGTTACTATGACTAGTAATACTACAATTACCCTTTGATATGATAAACTTTCAGGTAAAGCTTTGCTCAAAGGAGTCAGAGACTTGGGTGCCTGTAATGACCATATTCTTTAATAGGAAAAGTTGCTAGGTTGTCACCAAACAGTCATAACACAATAATTCTGGAGCAGGTGGGACCAGGTTGAGGTGACAGAGCTGGCCAGGCTCCTGGGATTCATATTAGAATTCCTCGTGGCATGGCAAACCCTGGAGAGTCCAGGCTGGCAAAGCATGAAAACTCTGGGGCCTGCCTGATGGGTGGGAGGCAAGATTTCCTGCGAAATGTCAAGGGCACTGCAGAGGCAAGCAACATGGCAGAGTAAAGGGAATGCAGGTTTGAATCCCAGATCGGGTACTTAATAGCAGTGTGATCTCAGAAAACACCTTAATCGCTGGCTAATCATCTATCCCCTCACAGATTAAAATAAAGACATTATGTAAGGTTTGAATAAGGGGCCGGATACATCCCGGATATTTGGTAACTATGACTTTGATTAATATGGTAGCAGCACCTTGGATCCATGGGGATGAGAGGAGACCTCCTCCAGTGGCTAGGAGAGCCAGGGCAGGGTGCCACCAGATAAAGGGGGTGGACCATTGGGAGGGTGTTAGGGCCTTCAGCGAGGTCTGTGGGGGAGGAGATCAGAGCAGGTTCTAGTCCCAGCCACGGTAAGGCTGCAGTTCAGTAGACAGGCCATGGACTCTCTCCCCCAGGCCTATCAGATGTCTCATTTGGAGTCCCATCTAATGCCAACATGACAAACAGTATTCACTGTCAATGTGATTTGGGACCAAAAATCTAAAGGAAGCAACTCAAATTGTATAAACAAATAATCTTTTAGTAAAGTGTCCAGAGACAAGACCTATTTACCCCAATCAATGCTCTCCTTTATTCTAGCCATAGTCCGCCAGAAACTGTAATGAAAAAAGAGATGCCATTCCCAGAAGCAATGGAAAAATACTTAGGAATAAACTTAATGAGAAATGCGTGTGACCTATATAAAGACAACTACAAAATTTTATTGGTGAAATAAAAGAAGACCAGAATAAATGGAGAGGCATACTATGTTTCTGCATGGGAAGACTGAATATTGTAAAAATGTCAAACCACCTCATGTTAATTTGCAGATTTAATGCAATACCAAACAATCTTGTAAAAGGAACTTGATAAAATGATTCTAAAATTCATCTAAAAACAAACAAACATTGGTTAGAATATCAAGGAATATTATGAAAAAGGAAAGCATTGTTATACAGCCTTACTGGATATTAAAACATATAAAGTAGTAATAATTAGAACAGTGAGAATATTGATGGAGGAAAAAGAAATCGATTTTAATGAATTAGAATAGAATGCCTAGAAATACATGAGATCATATGTAAAAATTAAATATGATAAAGAAACCACCCCAAAACAATGAATAGGTGATGAATTATTTAGTAAATGCGTTGAAAAAACTGATTAGGGACTTGAAAAAATAATTTTTAATTTAGATACACCTTGTACTTCATATCAAAATGATTCCACTTGCATATAAAATTAAATTCAGAGAAGGACCAGATACTGAACAGCAGAGAATGGGTATGAGTATTTATCAGATCTTTGGAACACTGATTTTAAAGAGACACCACAATAAATTATATAAAATGTAAAATATACATAAATAATAATTTTATATAGACATGATAACTGAGTAAAATGATTGCATGGGGGCAAAAACCTTGAGGTAGTAATGTATTTAAGGAGATATTTTTCCTTCTTGTTAAGTAATATTTTTTCAGTAAATAAAAATTAAGAGTAAAATGTCCATAAATTATTTTTAGATGATTAAATATTATAAAAAATAAGTATTAACACATAATCCATTATCTAATATTGTTCCTATGTTTTTAAAGAGTTAAAAAATTTTACTACAATATAAACCCCTAAGTATTATCTCTTATGAGGAGCTGCCGATAAATGTTCTCACTAACTCTTTAAGTTCTATTAGTTCTCGTTTTTACTTAGATTTACCTTAAGCTGGAGTCAAGTGATTTGTCAATTTACCCTAAATTAGAAAAAAAATTTGTATCGAGGTAAAAGTTCCAGAAAAGTTAAGGTTGTAACATACCTGTTACTACCTATAAAGATGTACAACACCTCCGGCAACCAGAAGCCTCCCTCTGGCCAGTCTCCTACCTCTTTCCTGGTTTCCACACAAATTAGGTTTGTCTTGCCTGTTCTTGAACTGTGGATAAATGGAGTCTTACTCTGTACTCTTTTGTGTCTGGTTTCTGTGACATTGCACTATGTTTGTGGCCTTGATCCATATTGCAGTGTGTATTGTTAGTTCATTTTTCATGGCCATGTACTATTCCAGGGTGTGAACATACCACATTTTGTCCCATTCTACTAGTCTAAGGTCATGGAGAGAGGCTTGTATTATAATCTTATACCATCCAAAACCACAGTGACTTTCCAATCCTCCCTAGCAAAGGAAGTGAGAGAGAGGACCAGCAGGAGAACTTGGGACCTCCTCTTGGGAGGCCTCTTGTCATATGACATTTAATGATCTTCAGCATCCAGTCCTTTCTGGATATCCAGCACCCATCAGGCCAAAAGTCAGAACTCCAAAATGCCCACATTCTTCTCCCTTGGGCCACTGTAACTATTCTAGGGTCTGAGCGCACACTTGATTAGCTGCATAGGAAAGAGAAGCCACAATGCTGCTGTGTGGCGGGTAAAACCCTCCACCCTCAAAAAGCTCCCTTGCAGTAAAGAGGGAAGGAAAGGTGGCAGACGTGAACCTTTCGAACTTTCCCAGGGATTATGAATGTCATGACCCTGCACAGCACGGCTGGGTAATTACAAGCGCCAGCAAGTATCAAAAACTGCGCAGTGAGGGGCGCCTGGGTGGCTCAGTGGGTTACAGCCTCTGCCTTCGGCTCAGGTCATGATCCCAGGGTTCTGGGATCAAGCCCTGCATTGGGCTCTCTGCTCAGCGGGGAGCCTGCTTCCCTCTCTCTTTCTGCCTGCCTCTCTGCCTACTTGTGATCTCTATCAGATAAATAAATAACATCTTTAAAACAACAACAACAACAACTGTGCAGTGAAGTAGAGATCCCTGGGGAGGAATGCTTTGAACTGAGACCTGGAGAACAGGTGGGAGCCCCGCTAGAAGGAGCAGTTGGGCAAGACGGGATGGAGGGAAGATGCTAGTTTTGGGCAAGGTCCTGGAGTTAGTGCTTGGCAGGCTCTGGGCACTGCAAGAAGGGAGAGCAGGGAGGTGGGCACGGAGGGGGTGGGAGCAGCCAGATCCTACGGAACAGAGGAAGGATGTTGTCAGCTATGCACTTCAGAAAGGCTAATCCAGCAGGTGAGTGAGTAGATTGGGCCAGTCCACGTTAAGTGCAGCAAGACCGCTTCTCTCATACATCCTCACATGGCGGAACACAGGAGGAAAGCAGGAGCAGAGGCTGACACATGGTCCTCCCAACTAGGGGCAGAAGAGAGCATGCGCCTGGGCTGGAGGCGGGGCCCGCGGAAGCCCCGGATGTGTAGATAGATGTACGCAGCCGCAGTTGGGCTTTGGCCCCGCGCCCGCCTCTGATAATCCTGGGTAAGTAATGGCTTGTTCTCATTCGATGTGTGATCTTCTCAGGAATGGGCAAGGTGGGGTAAGTCCCACGAGGCGTGGTGCTATCTCCCTCATGGTGTTGCTGGTCGTTTTGTATGCAAATCCTCAGTGAACGGCAGCTGCTGCGGTTTTGGATAATGACGAAATGGCGGTGGAGGGGCAGTAGGGGAGATGGCGAGGCCCAGGCAGTCCCGTAGGGGACCCGATGGCAAGAAAGGCCACCTGCAAGCACACCCCGAATACGCCTGTCCTCTCCACGTCCCCACCCTGACCTGGACCCTGCAGCTCTGGGCATCACAACTCCCTCCAAGCTTCCATACCTGTTCGCCCCTCCGTGGCCAGAGGGAGATTTCCAGAGCCCACTGGAGCCCATCCCTTCTCTCTCAGGTCTCCCCGACTGCTCCTCCAGTGTCCCGGGCTGATGGGCCACTCGCTCCTTGCTGATGTCCTCTCCTGTCCTGCCCCTGGCCATGCGCCTTGGTTCCACTCACCCCCAAGTCCCTTCTTGTCTCAGGGCCTTTGCACTACCAGTTCATGCCCCTGAAAAGTTCTGTCCCGGTATCTTTATGTGGCTGGCTTGTCTGTGTCATTCAGCTAAAATGCCATTTTTCCTCCCAACAAAGACCTGCCCTGACCAACCAGTCTAACGTAACTACTCCTTATTGTGTCCTTCAGATTTATTTCCTTGATAGCAGTTATCATCCTCTGAAATTTTTCTTGTCTATTTATTTTCTTGGTTACTGGGTGTCAGAACTCAGGGTGAGCTCCATGAGAAAGGGACTTATCTCCTTAGCAGCACAATAAAGTTCAGCACATAGTTTTTATTCAGTATATGAAATGTAATGAATGAGTGAACAGATCGTAAAGGAGAGACTGGTGGTAGTGATGCTGGTGGTGGTTGGTGGTGGTGGAGGCAGTGGCGGTGGAAGGAGGGAGAGGAGATAGTGGAGGTGATGATGATGCAGAGGAGGAGAAGCTTGGAGAGGGTCTTAGGGAAGATGATCCTGGTCAGTCAGATGTCCCTGGTCTGTGGCTAACTGGTGCCCTTTGCATCTCAAGAGCTGCGTATTCAGGGAAGAGATTTGGGTTGCACTGCTTTCTGGGCTACCTTTGAGCATCTCTCAGTCTGCAGAACACCCGAGAGCCCCAACCACAAAGCCCAGCCTTCTTCCCTGTTTAATATTCAGCTTAAACTTTACATATCCTGTTTAAACACTTCAGCACCTTCTCATTGATTCTGCTCCTCACCAAAAATAAAAATATTTTGGTACTGGAAATAAAAGCAAATATTTGACACCACTTGGCATTTTTCAGTGCATTAATTAGCAATTTGCTGGATAAATATTGCTGTGTAAATCAACAATCACTTCCCAATAATTAAAAGCCAAGTCAGATGTTATCATAAAACCCTCTAGTGCATGCTCCAGGTCCAGAAATGTTGCTCCTTGCAGCTTGGCTGGAACAGAAGTAGCTGGGAGACGGTGCCATTGGTCCTGGGCTGGCCATCCTCTGAATTCCAGCTCTAGCTTTGGAGGGAGGGATCCTGGAGGTGCTGACAGTGGGCTGGAGAGTGATGGGTATCCATATTAACCCCCAAGAGTCTGGGGTTTTTAGTGCCTCACAGATGGTTGGGGCAACAGAGAAACAGATGTGGTCAAGCTTTGGTGATTGGAATAGGAGTTAGTCTATTAGAGTAGCGGTTATATGCATGGACTTGGGAATCTGACATACATGGGGAGAGCTCCCGGATCAGCCAGTTGCTGGCTATGTGACCTTGGACAAGGTATTGGTCCTCTCTGAGTCTTAGGTCCTTCATTTGTAAAATGGGTATAATAAAAATCCTACCTCACGAAATTGTTCTGAGAATAAATTGATGGAATGCATATGCTTAGCTCATGATGAGCACACAGAAAATATTAGTGGTTGGTGGCAGTGTCTCTCCCCCCCCCCCCAACTAGGTGACTGACTTTGGGTCTAATCTCTGCCCCTCTGTCTCTTACCTTCTGCCTCTTTCCCAGTGCTGCCTAAAAAGGTGTTGTGTTTTATCTCTGCCTATCACTTCTTTGCTCAGCTCTCTCTAAAATACCTTCCTGGTCTATGAAGCAAAATCCTAATGATGGGATGTGAATCCTCCTCAGTCCCTGGCTTGGCTAGGATAGAAAGGAAGTAGGGCAGGGATGGTCCAACTGATGGGGCACTATAGGGCCAAGGCGGCAAGAGGGGGACCCTCCCCTCTAAAGTGTGTGGTCTCAAAACTGAGGAGCCCATGGCACAGGAAGACAGGAAGCCAAGTCCTGTGGCTCAGGAAGATTGGGTCCAGCAAGTTAAAAGTGACATGGACAGTTAGGCTTGTGGAATGATGGCGAACTGAGATATTTTTGTGTAATTGCTCCCTTCTCTCTTCCTAGTCCCTCTGAAATTACTTCAGGGATGTAAAATAGGGGAGCAGAGAGGACACATGCTACCAGGAACAGAGGGCACAGTGACACTGATACATTAGAAACTGGAAGAGTTTCTGCCTGTACTGGAGGAACCTGTCTGAGGAAAGAGCTGGCCATTGTGGGAAGCACTGTGTGAGAAGGAAGAGCAATCTTAGAAATCATTAGAGCTTCCAGTGCTTGTGCACCTAATGAACCTCCATCACAGCATAGGGATGCAGAGTCACTGTTGACCCCGTTTTGCATAAGAGGGAGGTGAGGCCCAAAGAATCTGGCTCTCGAATTACACAGCTAGTAAGTGGCTGATCTGGAACCTGAAACCAGGCCCACCTATCTCCAGAGCCCATTTTCTTAACTACCAGGCTAGGAGACTTTCCTAAGTGTAAGAATCCCCATCAGAACTCCATAACCTAAGCACAGGGAGGCAGACCCTGAAGATGAGGTAGGCTGGGAGGTGCAGGTGGGAGCAGTTTCTGTAATGTCTCATGCAGCAAGACAAGGTGTCAGCTTATAACTTTCTTTGGAGGCTGTCTCAGTAGAGTGTGTTGCAACCTCACTTGCATCCTGGTTTCGCCAGCCATTCCTGACAGAGAGGCAGGGCAGTACCCTAGCCAGCTTGTTGTTGCAACCCCAGCTTCAGAAACAAGGTTCATGGGCAGAGCACTGATGTTCATTCCCATGATATATGTGCTGTAGCATCTCACCTATTACTCCCCTTGGACTACAAAACCCAGGGGCATCTGGTGGATGTTGGTTAAGCATCTGTCTTTGGCTCAGGTCATGATCCCAGGGTCCTGGGACCGAGTCCTGCATTGGGCTTCCTGCTCAGGGGGGAGCTGGCTTCTCCCTCTCCCTGGTTGTGCTCGCTCTCTGTCTCAAATAAATAAAATGAAATAAAAGACAACAAAACCCAGAAATAGCACTAAACCTTTAGCAAACCTAAGTGTTACCCTCATCTGACCCTGGAAGATTAAAAGAGTGTTCTCATCTCACCCTGCACAAATGGATAAAGGTGAGGATGCATGGACAGAGGCCACTGGGCCTACGAAAAGACTCAAATTTACAGTAAAGAAATCAATGCAAATATCCCACTTTGAGACAGACTTTCCGCCAGAATCAGCAGACATCTTTAGAAGATCTCCTATTTGTATGCCCAATAAGATTCAAGGGGACATCGTATATCTGAAAAAGTATACTCCGAGACTGGAAAAGATCATTTTCAGTTGAAAAGTAAGAACTACTGCACGAGAAAAGACAATGAAGGCAGAAAATAGATTGAATACTATAGTAAAACAGAACCCATGGTTTAAAAGTTAGGTTTCAGAAATTTTTCCTATAGTTCAGAAGAAAGGAATAAAGAGATGATGAATATGCTTAATGAAAAGATATGTTGAAGAAAGACCCAACAAATAGAATAAAACAAATAATCATCAAAGAATGAAGCTACTGAAACAAGACCACTAACCAAGTGAGATATCTGAATTTCAGGGCTTAAAGGGGAAAACCCTATAAATAAGTATCCAGGCAGGGAAAAAAAAATGCCAGTTGTGTTAGTTATTAAATAGATTTGGTTATGCGTTCCAAGGGAAGATAACAATGGCTAGAACAATACAAAAATATTTCTTTGTGATTCAGGGTTTGGGGACTCTGCTGTATGATTTCCCAGAGTTCTGAAGTATTAAGAGCACAGACTCCTTCTATTTTGTTGCTCTGCCAGTCTTAGGATATTAAGTCCATCTGCAAGGATCCTTGTTATAGTGGCAGATTGGCCTAATAATAAAAGCAGGGCATGCCCCTTACACCTCTTTTAAAATCATCACCTAGGGGATCCACACATCAATGTATTTTAAATCCCATTGGCTGGAACTTAGTCACCTGACTACTGCTAGCTGCAAGGGAGGCTGGGATATGTAGTTTTTATTCTAAAAAACCATGTGCCTCTTAGGGTTCTGTTATTATGAGGGAGGAGAGAATGGTTATTGGTAAACTCTTACTCCAATGCACTAAAACTGGAAATAAGTATACAATGAAAAGAAAAAAAGCTAAATAATTGTTTTGTGAGATAAGAAACCTGACTGTGGTTGCAGAATATTTAGAAAATAAGACAATGACAAAACTACACATTAACACAGGATGCAGCTATTCCTGTACTAACAGGATGACTCATAGCCTTAATTGCTTCTTATTAAGTGAGCAAGAATAAAAGTAACAAGCTAAGCACCCAAGAATATTACATGAATAAATCTGAAAATGTCAAAGTGAACTATTTTCTAGGAAAATCTAAAGTAAAACAGGAAACATAAATATACAAGTAACAACCAAGATAGAAGTTTGGAATATAGTTAAAAATCACTATTTTCAACAATGGATTTTGTAGGGTGCTCTTTGAGAACCAAGAACCCCTTTTTGAGCCATTTAGTATGTACCAGGGTATGAAAGGGAAGGAAAGCTTCCCAACTGATGTTACTCAAATGAATTTGTGAGTTCCTCAAATATTCTAGATACTAATCAGTGTACACATTCCAAGGAAATTGTGTTGACATTTTGCCTGAAATTATATTGGATCTGTATGTCAATTTAGGAGATTCTGTATAATACTGACCTTCCCTGTGTATGAAATGATATACCCCTTTTTAATCTAGGTCTTTTTTTAAGTCTTTCAGTGATCTTTGAAACTTTCTTTATAAAACTCTAACACATCTCTGGATAGGTTTGTTTTTACATACATTGTAGATTTTGTTACAATAGTAGTTATTTTAAGATAAAAAAATGCAATGGCCAACAAGCATATGAAAAGATGTTCAACACTAATCATCAGAGACATATAACTCAAAACCATAGTGAGATACTACCTCACACCCATTAAGAAGGCTACTATCAAAAACCTAAAGAACAGAAAATAACAAGCATTGGCATGGATTTGCAGAAATTGGAACCCTGTGCCCTATTGATCAATGTAAAGTGGTGCAGCCCTTATGAAAAATGGTATGGCAGTTCTTAAAAAAATCAAAAGCAGAATTACTATATGATCCAGAAATTCAATTTCTGGATATATACCCCAAAGAATCGAAAATTGGACTACAGATATTTGAATACCCATGTTTATAGCAATATTATTCATAATAGTAATACCCCCAAAAGGGGGAAGCAACCCAAATGGCCATTGACAGACAAGTGATAAACAAAATGTCAACATATTCAACCTTAAAAAGGAAGGAGATTCTGACAACAGAGAGAACCTTGAGGACATTATGCTAGGTAAAAATTAGCCAGTCACAAAAAGGCAAATACTGGTTGATTCCACTTAGATACCTAGAGTAGTCAAATTCATAGAGACAGAAAGTAGAATGGTGGTTACTAGGGCCAGGGAGGAAGGGGTAAAATAGGAGTTGTTTTAAGGGCATAGAATTTCAGTTCTGCAAGATTAACATGATCTGGAGATCTGTTGCACAATATGAATATGCTTAGCATACTGAACTGTAAAAAGGGTTAAGGTGGTTAATTTTATATGTTCTTTACTGTGATAAAGGTTTTTTAAGTATTAAACATTTGAATTGTTCATGGAGCATAGAATTGAAATATGGTTAAGGTCACTTTAGTATACTGCTTTTGTTATTAACCAACCTTGTTTACTCATTCTATAGACTAATAGTTCGTAAAGATTCTATTGGACAGATAAGACAATCATATCACCTGCAATTAAGTTTTATTTCTTTCTTTCAGTTCTTACTGTTTTCTTATCTTACTGTATGATCCTTAACTTCCAATACACTGTTAAATAAATTATGGTAAAGGCTATCTTTGTCTTATTCCTGATTTTGAAGGGAATGGCTTTAACATTTCACCATTAAGTGGGATGTTTGCTGTATGTTTTTGGTAGATTCTCTGTGTCTTTTTTATTCATTTGTTGTTAAGAGCTATTTCCCCCCATGGATTGGATGGGTATTGAACTTTATCAATTTTTTATATCTATATCTATATATTTATATTTTGAAGATTTTGCTTATTTCAGAGAGAGAGAGTGAGAGAAAGAGAGCACGAGCAGGGGGAGGGGCAGAGGGAGAAGCAGGCTCCCTGCTGAGCAAGGAGCCAGGTGTGGGGCTCCATCCCAGGACTCTCGGACCATCATCTGAGCCAAAAGCAGATGATTAACTGACTGAGCCAACCAGGCACCCCTTTTCTATGTATATTGAAATAACTTTATGGTTTTTCTCTGTTAGTATATTAATGTAGTGAATTACATAGATTTTCTGATAATAAATTATGAGTTTCAATCCAACTTTGTCTTTTTTAATATAGTGCTGTAACTTGTCTATTAATATTTCATTCAGTGTTTGTCCTTCTATGTTTATGAGATATAGTCCTATTTTCCTTTACCATACTGTCATTGTCTGTTGTTTTTGAATTAAGATATTACCACCTTCCTAGAAAGAGTTGTGAAGCAGTAACTCTTCTGTTTTTTTTGAGATAATTTAAGACTAGTGTCAACTTAACTGGGCCATGGGGCACCCAGATTTCTGGCCAAACATTATATATATATGTACACACACACACACACCTCCTACTGGCTCTGTTTCTCTGGTGAATCCTGACTAAAACAGTTGAACTTTGAACAAACAATACAAGTTTGAACTGCACAGGTCCATTTATAAACAAATTTTTTTTTTTTAAAAACCCACAGTACTGTAAATTTATTTTCTTGATGATTTTCTTAACATCTTCTGCTCTTGGGCTCACATACAATATATAATATATATGACATATGAAATAAGTGTTGATTAACTTTATATTATCAGTGAGGTATCTGGTCAATTATAGGCTATTAGCAGTTAAGTTTTGTTGGGGGGGGGCTGTCAAAAGTTATGTGGGTTTTCCACTGACTCCAACCCTTGCATTTTTCAAGGGTCAGCTGCACAACTGTGATTATTTCTTCATTGAATATTTGGTAGAAGTTGACCATTACCATCTGGGCCTGTAAGGTTTTTTGGGTAGAGATAGGTTTAGATTTTACATTAATGATTCAGTTCTTTCATGAATACGAGTCTCTTTAGAGTTTCTAATTCTCCTTGAGACAGTTTTAAATTAGATTTTCTGGGAAACTGACCATTTTGGACTAGGTTTTTATTTTATTTTATTTATTTATTTGACAGAGATCACAAGTAGGCAGAGAGGCAGGCAGAGAGAGAGAGAGAGAGAGGGGAGGGGGGAAGCAGGCTTCCTGCGGAGTAGAGAGCCCGATGCGGGGATCGATCCCAGGACCCTGAGATCATGACCCGAGCCGAAGGCAGCAGCCCAAACCACTGAGCCACCCAGGTGCCCCTGGACTAGGTTTTTAAATTTATTGGCATACAGTTCAAAACATCTTTTTGTGATTTTTTAAAATCACTATTTTCTCTGTACCTCTTTATTTCTAATGTATATTTGTGCCTTCTTTTTCTTTTTTTTTTTAAAAATATTTATTTATTTGACAGACAGAGATCATAGATAGGCAGAGAGACAGGCATAGAGAGAAGGGGGAAGCAGGCTCCCTGCTGAGCAGAGAGCCTGATGTGGGGCTTGATCCCAGGACCCTGAGATCATGACCTGAGTGAAGGCAGAGGCTTAACCCACTGAGCCACCCAGGGACCCCATGTGCCTTCTTATTCTTATTAGCTTTTAGTTTTGTTGATTTTGTCATTAAAATTTAATATTTTCAGCTCTTCATTATTTTCTTCTTTGGGTTGCTCTGTTATTCTTTTTATAATTTCTTGATTTGGGTGCTTAGCTTATTAATTTTCACTCTCCTTGTCTAATATATATCTAACCTCTGCCCTTCAAAAACTACTTTAACAGGCCCCCACAAGATTTGATATGTATTATTTGAGCCATCCATAATTATTTTCTTTGATCCGTTAAGTTATTTACATCTATGCTGTAACATAGACTATCATTCTTTATCTTTTCATTCTAATTTAATTGCATCATGGTCAGAAAAGATGATTTGTATACTAGCAAAACTTGGAAATTTGTTGAAATTTGCTTCATGGTCTTGTATCTGTCATTTTTGCAGGCTTTTCTTATGTGTGCAAAAAGAATAGGTTATGGGATGCCTGTGTGGCTTAGTCACTTACGTGTCTGGCTTTGGCGCAGGTCATGGTTCTGGTGTCCCAGGATCAAGTCCTACATTGGTCTCTTTGCTCAGTGGAGAGCCTGCTTCTCCCTCTACCTCCTGGTTCCCCTGCTTGTGCACTCCCTCTCACAAATAAATAAAATCTTTTTTAAAAACCCCACAAAAACAAGAAAGAATAGATTTTCTATAATTGTTCATTATATTGTCAAATATGTTGTCTTATTCAAGTGTTCTGTATTTTTCAAAAGATGTTTTTGTCTGCTTTATCTATAAATTACTGTTTGACTCTGTTTAAAATTTTCCACTATGATACTGGATTTGTCAGTTTAAAAAATAATCAGTCACATTTTTTCTTTATGTATTTTGTGAGACTGTGGTGTTAGGTGTGTATATAATAATAACAATATATATTACAGGTGAAGTTTTCTTTAATTAATTAATTAATTTATTTATTTTCAGCATAACAGTATTCATTGTTTTTGCACCACACCCAGTGCTCCATGTAATCTGTGCCCTCTCTAATACCCACCACCTGATTCCCCCAACCTCGCACCCCTTGCCGCTTCAAACCCCTCACATTGTTTTTCAGAGTCCATGGTCTCTCATGGTTCACCTCCCCTTCCAATTTCCCCCAACTCCCTTCTCCTCTCTAACTCCCCTTGTCCTCCATGCTATTTGTTATGCTCCAGAAATAAGTGAAACCATATGATAATTGACTCTCTCTGCTTGACTTACTTCACTCAGCATAATCTCTGCCAGTCCCATCCATGTTGCTACAAAAGTTGGGTATTCATCCTTTCTGATGGAGGCATCATACTCCATAATGTATATGGAGCACATCTTCCTTATCCATTCGTCGGTTGAAGGGCATCTTGGTTCTTTCCACAGTTTGGCGACTGTGGCCATTGCTGCTATGGACATTGGGGTACAGATGGCCCTTCTTTTCACTACATCTGTATCTTTGGGGTAAATACCCAGGAGTGCAATTGCAGGGTCATAGGGAAGCTCTATTTTTAATTTCTTGAGGAATCTCCACACTGTTCTCCAAAATGGCTGCATCAACTTGTGTAAGAGGGTTCCCCTTTCTCACATCCTCTCCAACACATGTTGTTTCCTGTCTTGCTAATTTTGGCCATTCTAACTGGTGTAAGGTGATATCACAATGTGGTTTTAATTTGAATCTCCCTGATGGCTAGGGATGATGAACATTTTTTCATGTGTCTGATAGCCATTTGTATGTCTTCATTGGAGAAGTGTCTGTTCATATCTTCTGCCCATTTTTTGATATGATTATCTGTTTTGTGTGTGTTGAATTGAGGAGTTCTTTATAGATCCTGGATATCAACCTTTTGTCTGTACTGTCATTTGCAAATATCTTCTTCCATTCTGTGGGTTGCCTCTTTGTTTTCTAGACTGTTTCCTTTGCTGTGCAGGAGCTTTTGATTTTGATGAATTCCCAAAGTTTATTTTCACTTTTGTTTCCTTTGCCTCAAGACATATCTTGAAGTTTTTTTAAATCATTACATACTGTTAATATTCTCTTGACTTAATCATGATTTTTGCCTTAGAGTTTTTTTCCCTCTGATGTTAATATAGCCACCTTGGCTTTTATTTGGTAAATATTTAATTGGTTTAATTTTTCTCTCTTTCAGTTTTTTTTATCCACAAATAACTAGATTTTTATTTTTAAAATTCAATCTGAAAATCTAATTTTTAACTGAATAGATTTTAGTCCATTTACATTTATTGTAAGCTGCAAAAAGGTCTATATTTAGTTCTATTTTAACTATTTTGTATCTTTTTTAACCATACTTTTAATTTGATTGAATTTATATTCCTTTTTCCCCCCTACATGCTATTTTTAGTTTTATAGTGTTATCTTTCACTTTTTTTTAAAGGTTCCATCTATTTATTTTTCAGAGAAAGAGAGAGAACACACATACAACTAGGGGGAGTGGCAGGCAGAGGGAGAAGCAGGCTCCCCCTTGAGCAAGGAGCCTGACACAGGACTTGATCTCAGGACTCAGATCGTGACCTGAGCTGAAGGCAGACTCTTAATTGACTGAGCCACCCAGGAATCCCACCTTTATTTTTTTTAGATAAACTTTTAACTTTAGAAGTTTTAGACTTATAGAAAAATTGTTAAGATAGAATAGAGGTTCTCATACGCCCCACAATCAATTTTTCCTATTATTAACATCTTAGTATGCTTTCTTTGTTACAATTAATGAAGCAGTATTAACCCATTATTATTATCTAGGGTATATATTTTATTCATATTGACTTAGATTTTACCTGAAGTTTTCTTAATAAATGGTATCAGTTTTTATTAGTGACATTTTTATGAAAAAGAAATAAATTAATGTATTAAAAAACCCACCTAATATAGTGCTTGAGACTATAGGGACTCAACCACTAGAATTTCTCATTGTGTTTTTCTAGTTATTTAATAGCTATTTTTATTTTTAAAATTTTTATTGAGGTACGATTGACATAGAACATTATATTGGTTTTGGGTATGCAATATGACTCAGTATTTATATACATTGCAAAATGATCATAATCTCATTCCCCATACATTGTTATAATTTTGTTTTTTGTGATGAGGACTCTTTATTTATTTACTTATTTATTTTAGTGATCTCTACATCTAATGTGGGGCTCAAACTCACAACCCCGAGACCAAAAATCATATGCTTTTCTGACTGATCCAGCAAGTTACCCCTCTTTATAATCAAGATAATAAAGATTTACTCTCTTATCAAATTCTAAAGACGTAATACGGTATTATTAACTATAGTTACCATACTGTACATTATATCCCACAAGATTAACTGTATAACTGGAAATTTCTATGTTTGGACCCCCTTCACCCATTTTGCCCACCTGTACCTCACCTTCCCCTCTGGCAACAACCAATTTGTTCTCTGTACCTATATGTAAGTTTGATTTTTTTGTTTGGAGTTCTTCATTTTGTTTTATAGATTCCATACATAACTTGTAAGTGAGATCATATGGTATTTGTCTTTTTGTATCTGACTTATTTCATTTAGCATAATGCCTTCAGGGGTCATCCATGTTGTTGCTAATGGCAAGATTCCATTCTTTTTTATGACTGAGTAATATTCCATTGTATATCTATATATGCCAGATCTTCTTTATCTGTTTATCCATCAGTGGACACTTAGGTTGTTTCCTTGGCCATTGTAAATAATGCTGCAGTGACATAGGAGTGTATCTTTTGAAGTTGGTATTTTTTTTTTCCTTCAGATAACACCCAGAGATAGAATTGCTAGATTGTGTAAGGTTTTTTAATTTTTTTGTTTTCTGAGGATTCTCCATACTGTTTTCCTTAGTGGCTGTGCCAATTTACATCCCCACCAACAGTACACAAGGGTTCTGTTGTCTCCATATCCTCACCAACACTTGTTACTGCTTGTCTCTCTGATAGTAGCCATTCTAACAAGAGTGAGATGATACCTCACTGTAGTTTTGATTTGCATTTACCTGGTGAGGAGTGGTGTTGAATGTGTTTACATTTGCCTTTTGGCCATCTGTTGGTCTTCTTTGGAAATGTCTATTCAGATTCTCTGTGAAAGGTCTTTTTCTATTCCAGAATCATATTCAGGTTACCACATTTCATTTGTGTGTCCTTATGTTCCTCTTGGCTGTGACAGTTTCTCAAAATTTCCTTGCTTTTGATAACAGTTTTAAGGATTACTAGTCAGTTATTTTGTAGAATATCCCTCAACTGATATGTGTCTGGTGAGTTTTTTCATTACTGGACTGGGGTTATGGATTTTGGAGAGGGAAATCAGAGATAGGGCCATTTTGCATCACATCATAACAAGGATATCAACATGACTTATCCCTATTGATGTTAACCTCGGTCATCCAGCTGAGGTAGTGTTTGTCAACTTTCTCCTCCATAAAGTTACTCTTTTTCTTCCTTTCCATACTCTACTCTTTGGAACAGATTGACCATACGAAGGAATTAATTATGTATAGCCCACATTTAAGGAGTAGGTAGTTACACTCTACCTTTCTGAGGGCAGAATATCTGCACAAGTTATTTGGAATTCTTCTGGATGGGTCCATTCTCTCCCATTTGTCTATTAATTCAATAACTTACATATGTAGCTCTGGATTAATTGATATTTGTTATATATTTATTTTATACTTTGGATATAATCCCAAGCTCCTTTATTTTGCTGTTCATGTTGTTTCACCTTTGGCCATTGGAAGTTTATTCAGTTGGTTCCCGTGTACCTTTCATATAACCCTGTCACCATGTCTGTGTTAGCACTTTTTTCCTTTTTGATCCCACAGGATACCCCAAGATCGTTTTTTATATCCCTCCACCAAGTCCTACAATCAGCCATTACTCCAAGGAGCTCTCACTCTTTTTATTGGAGAATGGTTGCATTAGAAACTTACTTTTAACTTGTTAACATTAATACTTGACTTAACACATATTAGGCTAATGAATAATAATAATGACCCCCCTCTCTCAAAACCTTAAGTATTTTAACTCTTAATATATCCTTTTGGATTACATGTTTGTACTTGTCCAGTATGTTAGTCCTGCCTTATTTTATACCTCCCAAATTCACTATTATTGTTGGCCTGTTCAACCCATATTTTATTTGGAACTCAGGCCTGAAGCTTTGTCTCCCCTCCCTGTATGAGCATCAACTTCCTCTTTCTCCTTTCCCTGGTCAACTGCCATGACAGCCATGTGCTTTCTGGTTTTTTAGTTCCCACTTTATATCTTGCTTCTGGAAATTTCCTCTGTGTTTCTGTAAGTTCAAGTATTTGTTACATTGTGTTGAGCATTTCTAGGTGTTTAGCATTTCTAGGGAGGTCTTTTGGACTATCTGGTCCATGGTTTTCCAGAACCAGAAGCCCTTCTAGCTCATTTACAGAGCTAAATAAACCTGACAAAAGATAGCACAAAGAAGGAGGCTGCAGGCAAATCTCATTTACAAATATAGATGCAAACATCTTAAATAAAATATTAGCAAATTGAATCTAGCAATATATTAAATGACTATTCCACAATGGCCAGGTAGGGTATATTATTGGAAAGCAAGGACAGTTCTATTTTAGGAACTCTATTAATATAATTCATCATATTAATAGGCCAAAAGGGAAAAACCACGGATGATAAAAAGGCATTTGATAACACTCAGCATCCATTTCATAGAAAAACCTCTCTTGGCAAAATAAAAATAGAAGGAGTCTTCTTTAGCATGATAAGAAAGGCTCACAGAAACATGTTGAGGGGTAAGGCAGCATAATCTGGGGACCTTCTGAAGCCAGAGGATCCCTTCCAGTTGCCTGTCTCCTCTTCTCAAAGTTGAGAGTAAATCCCCATGTCCCCGCTTCTCTGACTCACTGGAGGCAGAACATCCCGCTCACCCAGAGAGGCCCTGGATGTTTTGCTTTGTAGGCACTTGGACCCAGACAGATTGGAATGACTGCGTCATGTTGGATAAGCTGTTACCAGCTGAGCTTTTCTGCGCCTCAGTTTTCTCATTTGTGAAATGGGCCTTTGATTTCTATTTCATAGGGCAGTGAACTCGAGGTATGGTAAACTCTTGGTGTGCAGTAAAGGCGTGGCGCCTCCCTCCTCCCCCCGCTCTCCTTTGGTTCGTCCTCATCTTCCCATCTTGGCATCTCCTTTCCTGTTTCATGCCTCTGGGCCTGGCCTCCCTGGTCTCCTTCCCCCAACCAAGCCCACCGTGTAGGGTATGTGGAGAGACCCCAGAGTTAGCACCCAAAGACAGGAAGGTAGCTGTATGGAGCCTGATTGGTGGCTGACCTGGGGACTCTCCCCAGTCCTTCCTGCCCCACGTTCTGCCCCCAAGGGACTGGCCGGTGAATCATGGAACTGCAAGGGAGCTGGTCGAATTGTAGGAGGTTCTGCACTCTGGCCTAAAGAGGGAGCTTCCAGAGTGAGCAGACCCCAGCTTGGAGAACTCCGGGGAGTCAGTCTCCTGCTAATTACTTCCTTCCAGGATTCTCCCTTTGGGCCAGAGTCTAGAGTCACTGCTTCTCAGAGGAAGACAAAAGCAAGAGGCCTCCAGGCCTCCGCATTGGATCCCCACTGAGTGCGCCCTGTATTTCTTTCGTTGGCCCCTCCTAAGCTCTGCCATTCTGCTCTCTTCAGCGCCCCCAAATTTTCCTTATGCCTCCTACACCTCCACACCTCTACCCAGAACATGCCTGCCCCCTTCTTTTTTCTTACCCAGTTTCCCTTGGGCCATCAGAGTTAGCATTTAGTCCTTTCCCTGCTAGAACATCACAATAATCCCATTTATTAGTCAGTATTAACCGTGCTTTTTACTTTGTGTATCCTAATGCTTTGACATCTTGAGGCCGTATTGATTCTGGAGGGACAGTCTCAGGTTTAGGTCATTCCTAGAGGTAGTCAGCACTTTATCTGGGAGCCACCTTTTAAACGCAAACCATTCAATCCAGAGCCCGCACCCCTCCCCACCTTCTTTATGGGTCTCTGACCCTTGTGGGCCACTGTCTGCCTGCCCCAGTCACCCCGGGACAGGCACCAGATGACTAGGGACAGAGGCTATGCCCCAGAGTCCGCAGAATTTATTCACACCAGCCAGTCCTGTGTCCGCTTACCTTGCCTCACCTGTTTCTTCCCGCGGAAGCCACAGTGGTCCACGTTTCCCTTACGAACCTCTGCCTCCCGTGTGGCCCCCTGTGGTGTGGCGTGCCCCCTCCTCTTGAGATTTGTCCGTAGAACAGACTGTGTGTTCATCTCCTGATCTTTTGGCCTCACTTACCTGAATAATCACGATAGACCCGGTTATACTGCGGTACGAAACAGACCTTCACATCTCAACGGCATACCTTAGTGAGTGACTCTCCACAGCGACATCCTCCATGCAGTGGCTTAGTGACCCAGAGTCACTGGGTCACCCTCTTAGCTCCACGTTTGGGAGCATACATCCGCCGTCACTGTGCAGAGTGAGAAAACGCTGGAGGATTTAAAACCAGCACTTAAGTGCTGCGGCCCAGAAGTGGCGCCTTCCACACATGCTCGCAGCCCACTGGGTAGGACAGTGATGTAGAGCCACCCAACCTCCCCCTGCCCCCACCCCGGGAGTAATCCTCCAGGGTGTACAGCAGGAGGGAGCGAGCGGTGGCTGTATACTAGAAGCATCTACCACTTCCTCTCTCCCCTGTTGCTGGGTCCGAAAAAGAAGCGCCGCCCCAGCTTGAGTGTTTCCTTTAACTCACCGCAAAACTGCACTGGTTGAGGTGCGCCATGTCTTCCACGAGGTGCGCCATGTCTTCCACCGAGATCAGGATTTGGTGGGGGACTGGCGGGAGCAGGAGATTTGGGTTTATGAGGGAAACCCTGATACTATCCTCTCCGCCAGACAAAGCTGGCCAACTTGAGTTTGCCATCATCTGGAACTTAAAAAAATTTTAAATTTTAAAAAGGTGGGTGAGGGAGAAGAAGGAGAGAGAGACAAACAAACAACTTCAATCCCAACCGGGCAGAGACACAAATAGCGACTTTTAATTATATAATCTGCTTTTGATGAATTTATTTCTGACAGTTTTATAGGTTGACGAGAGAGTGCATTTTAGATGCAGAAAAACCCCATTATTCATTCTGGGCTCTTTGAGCATAAAAATTGTCAAATGATTTTAATACAGTTTTAAGTTTTATGTTTATTGTCAAGGGAAAAAAAGTCCACAGCAATTACCGAGTCACATGCCCCTTAAATCTTTATGTTTCTGACAGCAAGAACAATAAAATATGTTTTTGCCCAAACCTTTTACCACTCAGATTGACGTGGCTTCAGAGACAGCTGCTTTTCTTCCATCCGAGAACCGTTTGTGAGGAAGCTAACTTAGAACCATTTCCTCAGTGGGGGGCAGGGAGGTAAGCATCTCAGCTGCTCTGCAGAACAGATGTTCCTTTGCAGAAAGTTCCAGACTCTGAGATCTGGGCCTACAGAAGGCAATGGGGTGACAGCAGATTGGGCAGATCTGTGCTTTTGGACCAAATGTAAGGCACCTTGTTGGTTTGCAGAGGACCTGGAAAGTCACGTCTTGCCAAAGATAATCCTCTGGTCAGAGAACCATCGAGAAGATCTCTCGCCAGTCATATAATCTGCTAAGGAGGAAACTTGTCTTGGTGTGGGTTCCTCTACAAGTAGGATCTGAGAGAAGAATTTCGGGACAAGTAGTCTGTTCAGGAAGTGATCCCAGGAGACACCAGTTAGAGGGTAGGCAAGGGAAGAAAGTTGATGAAGGGTGAGTTGTCAAAACAGGTTACCATCATGCCTAAGTAGAGAAAATTCTGCCGTGAAGCCTTGGAGACTTGAGAGAACATGCCTCAGAGTTGCCCCAACTGAAAGACAAGGACAGTTTGGGTATTTGTGTGTCAGAGCCTCCCTCCTCATTAGTCCAGTGCTGCTTCCAGGGGCAAGAACTCTCTAGAACTCTGGCTTGCCCTGCCCTTGGGCTAAGTGTGCTTACACAGGCAGAAGAGCCCCCAGGCAGAGGGTTGCAGGTGCAGTGAGCAACCTTCATCAACCTCGGTGAAGGCTTTAGGCTTGTGGGCAAGGCACCGATGAACCTACCACACCTGCCAACTTAAGCCCACTGGAAAGAGAGCCTGCCATTTTATGTAACTAAAGCCAATCAGGTATTGCATAGAAAGAACAACCCCTCAAGCAGGTAGCCTCGGTGTGGCCATCCCTTCATTCTCTAGCACCCGTGGACACGTGCTGCTTCTCTGCTTTGTGCCCCATGCCAGCCTGATTGGAGAATGGACCTCCGTGAGGGCCCCAAGCAAAAGCATGTATGAATCATGTTACTGAGTACTTTTTGGCACTATGGAAGAGGAGTATATGCCACCTGCACCAGTATACCCTAAACCTCTGCTTGGTTCTTCCTCTCCTGGAGGATTATTGGCCTTCCCTGTTCCTCCCCTGTTAGCCAGCCTGGTGCGGTTCTCTTCCCTCAACCCCGCCCCATCACACACTTTGGTTTCTCTGGCCCCTGGGGTGTAGAGGGCTCAGCTCTGCCCCAGTTTCTCCCTCCAACCTTGTTATTCCTAGTGTGCTCAGAGAAGCCAAGCGCCCCCCCTGTTAACGGGACCCAGCCTCTTTAAAAGACAGGTAAGCAACACCATCCCCTTCGGAGTGTCACCCCCAGTCTGAGATGGTTCATCAGGGTGGTTCTACTCCAAACAGAGCATTCTGGGGAGATGGAATTATTTCCATCTAGTAGCACAGTCAAGCTCCAGGGCTGTACTTTGGGAGATGGCTGGGACCCGAAGGCCATGTTGGTGTGATGTGGGGTGAGGAACACTAAACCAAGGCCAGCACTTGGCCCAAGGCAAGTCAGCAGGACCCAGTCTCTCAGGAGGGGTCTTTACATTTTCCAGGTTGAAGACTGAGGCTGATCTGAGGTCTGTCTTCCAAGAGTATCTCTGGGTAGACATAGGCCCGAATCTGTAGGCTCCAGAGGCTGCAGTTGGGAAGGAGGGAAGGATGAAGCTGGTCCAGTGTGGTGTCCCGTTCTGTGGTGGACTCAGCTGGGCAAGCTGGTCAAGTGGGAGTCGTACATGAGAGGAATGAAATATGGAAGCTGCAGGGAGAACCCCAGCCATCCCAAGAGCTTTTCCTAAGCGGTCTGGGGAGGAGGCTCTTACAGAGTCCCATCTGGGTAGTTCTAAAAAGGCAGTGACCCCACAACAAGCAGGAGCAAAACATCTCAGGGCCTTGGCACATGCCGTTTCCTCTGCCTGGAAAACTCTGATGCAACCTACTCAACTAAGTCCTTCTCATCCTTTAGGACTCAGTACAAAAGCCGCTTGTCCTAGAGCACATGAGTGGCTCAGTTAGTTAAGTGTCTAACTCTTGGTTTCGACTAAGGTTGTGATCTCAGGGTCATGAGATCAAGCCCTGTGTTGGGCCCCACACAGCACAGAATCTGCTTAAGATCCTCTCTCCCTCTACCCCTTCCCCTGCACTGTCTCTCACATGCTCGTGCACACGCGCTCTCTTGTGCTCTCAAATAAATTAATCTTAAAAAAGAAAACGCCACTTCTTCAGGGAAGCCTTCCTGGATTCCTCAGTCTTTCTCAGGCCATGGTTCCATTGCTAACACTGCCCCCTGTGCTTCTTTGTAGCACTTGTTACTATTTTAATAAGAATGAATGTACACTGTCGCTGTAATTTTATGTTTCTCTTTCCCTATGGGCTCTAAACTCTATGGAGATAAACTTACAGTTATTTAAACCATTGCTTTTTCCAAAAGACTGCATAGTGCCCAGCGGACTGCAGAGCTTATTAAATGTTGAATGGATGGTTGGGAGGAGCCTTGACTTCTGGGGTACTTCAGTGTCATTTCCTCCTGTCTTCCCAGTCTTCCTTGCAAAGATGTGGTCATGTCATTGAGTCTGGCCAATCAAATGTGGCTGAAGTGAGGTTCACTGGGACCCAGTGAGGTACAGGGCTGATCTGTGCGGTTCTCTGTGTTTCTCCTCCATGTGCTGCCAGATGACGTAGAGGGTCCTACAGGGAACATTGAGGCCCTAGGGAAAAGCCAGGCTACAGACACAAGGTGCCTAGGTTACTGGATGACTGTGGAGCAGAACTGGGCTCTCCTTTTACCCGACTGGGAAATCTCTGTTGTGTGAAGCTACTAAGGTTTGGGAGCTTGTGACAGTAGCAGGTGGAACTTACCCTAGCTGATACATGCCCCGTGACAGAGGCCCTGGGAGGGAACTTTTCTGCCTTTAGCATCCCTGTCTGGTTGCCACCAGCCATCACAGCAGGCAAGACAACTGTCGTGGGAAGAGGGAGGAGGTCGTTTGCAGACGCTGGTTCCCTACACCCCACCCTCTCCTAGGAAGGTGTGAGTGACTTGAGGACATGGAGGTTCTGGAGTGGTGACCAGTCAGTAGACCGGGGATAGGAGTTGTGTGTGTCCGTGGTCTCTGTGCAGTCGCTTGTCGTCTCTGATAATAAAGCCTGCCTCATGGAGATATGAGAGCGCTAAAAAGGCTCGAATGCAGAGCACTTAGCAGAGCGCTTGGCACTCAGTAAACACTCCATAAAAGGGAGTTATCGTAATTATTATTATTTTTCTCAGGTCTCAGTTGAAGGAAGCCCTGAACTGAAAACCTTTTGTCTCGTTCCATTTCCAAGCCAGACGGCCCCATTTTTCTCCCTGTTTCTGCCGTTCTTGAGCAGACCCGGTGCCTATTACACAAACCCCAATGCATCTTTGAAGTTAGCAGCTAATTATGTTCCAGGAAGTTATAGATCTGGAGTTTTCCATGAGCCAGAGGCAATTGCCTGCTCTGGCTCTCATTTCCCAGCACAGCCTTCCAAGGTCTGATTGAGGTTGTAATTGGGAGCTCCCTCCCCCCGACCAGGGGCCTTCTGGGGCCATCCCCTCTGTGCCTGGGAGTCAGGCTGTCCCTTCCCTTTCTCACCTCCCAGCCTGTGCCTGCCCTGGGCTTCCTTCCGTGGCTGCTGACAGGATGAGAGAAGGTTTTGGGCTGTCTGTACTTGGGTTGGGGGTTGGGGTGAGGCTCTCGTGCCCCAGTGCCAGGGAGCCCAGGAGAAATCACCTGCTCCTGGTAAGGTGCTGTTAGTCCTTCCTTATTATGAGCAGTAGTAGTTTTTGCTGCCGAATGACTAAGTGACTTGTGTTCTTTTTATGTGCATTCAGTGCCCCTCGCCCCTTACTACCTCTCTGAACTGCCGATCCATCCCTGACCTGCTCCCCTCCGTCTCCCCCCTGTGCTAGGTCTCAGTACCGCCCCCCCCCCCCAGTCCTGCCCCAGGGAGCCGCTTCCTCCTCCCGCAGACAGTACTCCCAACCCAGGGCTGGGGCTGGCATGAGCCCAGCTTGGCTGAAGGTACAGAGTTTTAGGAGGTGTGCACTTGCACCTCTTTTTTTTTTTTTTTAAATGTTTTATTTATTTATTTGACAGAGAGACAGTGAGAGAGGGAACACAAGCAGGGGAAGCAGGAGATGGAGAAGGAGGCTCAATCCTAGGACCTTGAGATCCTGAGCTGAAGGCAGACACTTAAACGACTGAGCCACCCAGGTTCCCCAGCACTGCACCTCCTTAATTTGGGTTTGCTTCTCCCAAATTGGGGCCCTGGTCTCGTTGGGAGATGAGCTTCCCTGGACCTCACCAAAAGGCTTATATCTCTCCCCCCTGCTGACCTCTGCTGAGCCGTGGCCCTTGTGAGGGCGGGAACCAAGACTGTCCTGCTCGCTGTCATCTCCTCATTCTTAGCACGTGGCCTGGCATACAGTGGGCATTCAGAAAACGCCGATGAATAAAAGGAATGAATTGCTCCCAAGCACCAAGGTGATAATTACCAAGGGATGATGTCAGTAAGGCATGAGCTAGATTCTGAACAGGCATTGGGTGCTAAATATGAAGGCCATCTGAATCTCAGGTCCTCTGTTAACATAGTCAGGAGGACAGCAGGACGGGGAGTCTATAATCTAGTTCGTGTGATGAAGATCTGGAAGTTTAAGTGGAACCCAGATCCAGTACCTCCCTGAAGTGTGACACACCCTGAGAAGAGCTAATCCTGCCCCCAACCCGTCCCCCCAATGATGCAAGCCAAACTGTGCTAGGCATCCCTGGGGCATCAATCCATTTGTATGAACAGTCATTTCTGCAGCCGGAACATCCCAGGCTTGTTTTGGCTTTAAGTCTTATTTGGCTCTGAATATGTTTGGATGGTTCTTGAAACTCCTAGCACAATCTTGTATGATCCTGTGCCAGGCACATTACCGAGAACCACCATATGTATTAGATCATTTGACCTCTGATAGCAGGCTGTATTAATAGATACGTTGAGTCTAGAATGAAAGAGGCGATAGTCCCTGTCATTTCTGGACTAGTGGGAATTTATCCAGACTGTTCCTTCTTCAGAGAGTCCCACTTTAAGAATTATCTTGATAATTCCAAGGGAGCTCAGAACGACCTCCGTCCCCTACCATGTAAGAGGACTCCATGTAATGAGAAGAGACGAAGGCTGTAGCGACACTGTGAATGAGAAGGTCCCTTCAGGTACGTGACTTAACTTATTTCATGAAGGATTAAACTTAAAAGTGGGAGGCGGCTCCCTAGTCCTGCCTTAGCCCAGGCAGGACTCACCAATGACAGCCGTCCAGCTGTGGCGTGGGTTGCCTAGGTGGGTAGTGAGCTCCGTTCACCAGAGGTGAGCAGACCAAAATGTGATGTCCAGGCCTTAGAAACAACTGTGCGGAAAGGATAAGCTTCTCAACTATTTAAGATCTGATCCTGGGAGCCTCTCTGAGCTTCATACACTTCAGCCAGCCATCCGTCCATCCGTCCGTCCATCCATCCATCCATCCAGGGAAATAGTCACTGAGCCCCAGCCATGTGCAAGGCACTGTGTGGAGTGCGGGAGGAAGAGTAGTGACAAAGACCGCCAGGGTCCCTGCCCTTGTAAAGCTTCTATTCAGAGGGAGGAGAAATAATAACAACTTGTGAGCTTTCTGACAAAAGAAGGACCAACTTTTAGAAGGGTTTTAGATCTTGATTATTTTGTGGCCTGGGGCTTGTCAGCGCAGAGATCTGCCACTCCCGTGCCAGTCCTCCAGTTCACTGATAAGAAGGTGAAACAGGATAAACTACAACCCACCACGTCGCCTCGACTGGACTGTGGGCGTGCTGAAGTCCTCCTGGGAACTCTGGCATCTTGCACAGTGGTTGATACAGAGAAGGAACTCATAGAAGGTTGGATGACTAAAGAAGTGGAAGGATGGATGGAAGAATGGACAGACGGATAGGCCGACAGATGACCCAGATGGCAGAGGCCAGGGAGCTGTGGCTCATCATGACTATAGTCAGTTGCAGAACCATCTTCATCCTTGGCCAGCCATAGCGCTCCCTCGAAGTGCTACGCTGTCTGTTGGTCTGGGGCCTTGGCCACTCTTGTCTGGGTCAGGTGACCTAGGCTCAGGGCAGCCTTTGCTGAGCTGCCAGCTACCTCGCCGAGCTGGTCCTCCAGTCCCCTCTGATGCTGTCTGCTCGCCCCTTTCTGTTGAGAAGATCAATCTCCTTGACGGAGAAGTTGGAATCAATAGAGAAGTTGATTAGTGCTGCCTTCTCTCTGCCCTCTGTTATAGGAAGAGGGTATGGTGTTGTGGGAAGGGCACACAGGCCTGGAGCTGGGAGGGCTGAATGGAGTCCTGCCTCACCTCTGACGCACTTGGAGCAGACAGGTCTGCCCTCCAGGCCTCAGCTTTCTTTCTCTAAAATGGGGTAATACTGTGGCCTTGTGGGTTTGTTGTGAGGGTTCAGGGAGATTGGAAGACGCAGGAAAACGTGTACAACAAAGGCAAGGCGGTCCTGGCAGAGGCTCCTCTGTGTTGGCGGTGAGCTTCCAGTCCACTGGGATGGCAGAAAAAGGTGTTGGCTACCCTGTTCCATACTGGAATCAGGAACGGAGCAAGAGCCTCACGCTCGGCTTCAGCATCTTTGTGAGCTCGCTTGGCAGGAACATGAGCTGGACTAGGTGGGCATAATTGGCACATGAGTCCTGGGGACCCTCCCCTAACTCACTGGAGGAAGTAGGGTTAGGGTCCCTGGGCTCCGCCTGTGTCCCTGGACACCCAAACTTAAGGACAGTCCTGAGTCCCCAGGACACAAACTCAGTCTAGGCTGGAGAAGAGGAGGACAGGTGCCCCCAGGCTCAGTGGCTCTACACCCTGCCTCGCTGAGAATTTCATGATGCCAAATATTTATTTCTTTTAAAGTAAATGTATTACTTTTTTTGGTGATTATAAAGCTAGATCAGGGGCACCTGGGTGGCTCAGTTGACTGAGGCACTGCCTTCGGCTCAGGTCATGATTCCAGAGTCCTGGGATCGAGTCCCGCATCGAGCTCCCAGCTCCACAGGGAGTCTGCTTCTCCCTGGGACCTTCTCCCCTCTCATATAAATTAATAAAATCTTAAAAAAAAAAAAAAAAAGCTAGATCAGACCTGACAAGTACAGGGTGCCTGGGTGGCTCAGTGGGTTAAAGCCTCTGCCTTCAGCTCAGGTCATGATCTCAGGGTCCTGGGATCCAGCCCTGCATCGGGCTCTCAGCTCAGCAGGGAGCCTGCTTTCCCCTCTCTCCCTCTGCCTGCCTCTCTGCCTACTTGTGATCTCTCTCTGTCAAATAAATAAATAAAATCTTTTAAAAAAAAATAAAAATAACAATCTTCCTTTATCCCATTGCCTAGAGATAAACACTCATAGCATCTATCTTCCTTTCCTTCCTGTTGATAGTAACCAAAATCGCCACTGTCACTTCTTTCTCGCCCATGACATGACTGCGCCTGCCTTATCTCATGCAGGCCTCATGGCGGTCCGTGAAGCAGGCACCCTTTCGCTGATGCTAAAATCGAAGGATCAGAGAGGCGAAGTACCTTGCCTAATGTCACTCAGCTTCAAAGCGGCACAAGATTTGTTTATTCACCATATATTTGAGTGATGGGCAAATACTTGAGTGAACACAAATCTGCCCTTAGGAAGTTTGCATTCACGTGGGTGCTGCCCCAGACCCAGTGCTCCTGCCACGTGCTCTCAGATCTTCCTGTCCTTTTAGGTGTGTGTGCAAAGTGGGGTCTTGCGTGTGTCGTCCACCTGACAGGTGCATGGATCTAAGGTCTTTAACTACAGACGCCTGGCGAATAGAAACCCAGGGGTCCAGGGGTGCCTGGGTGGCTGGGTTGAGCGTCAGACTCCTTATTTTGGCTCAAGTCATCTCATGGGTCATGGGATCAAGCTTCAGGTCCCTCGCTCAGCGGGGAGTCTGCTTGAGATTCTCTTTCTCTGCCCCTCCCCCCACTCGTGCTCACACACTCTCTCTTGCTGTCTCTCTCTCTCTCTCTCTCTCAAATAAATAAATCTTTCAAAGGAAAAACAAAACATGGGGGCCCATTTCGGGCCCCTGTGAATGGTGGCCACCCTGCACCCAGGCCCTCTGAGCTGGCTGGAGCTCTGGATGGCTATGATGGGCTCCTTTTTCCAGGGGCCATGTCCACACAGGCTCTCAGCTCTCCTCACCCATCTTCCAAATAAGGAAAGAGCCTCAGAGAGATGCCGTCACTTGCTCCAGGTCACACAGCAGTGGGGACAAGAGTCTCCCAGGTTTTCCTGAGTCATCCATCTGTGTCCCTTCCCCTCTCGCGGCACGAAGGCAAGGTCTGCGCTTCACTGTACCCTCAGCTGTATGTAAGTGGCTGGCGGTCTGGGGCTGTCGGGAGGTGAGGGGCCCATGCCTGCCATGAAGCTCTTAAGTGGGGCAGGGGCTGGTTCTGGGGCCTCACTGCTCTGTGTGCCGAGGGAGGATGGATCCGTAGGAACCGCAGAAGTTGAAAAAGGGGATTTCTCCCTCTTCCTGCATATGCCAGGAGGCCGCGAGGCCGAGGGTCTCTGGCGTGGTCCTCCCCTGCCAGCAGCTGTGTGGACCCTCACCGGCACTTACGCACACTCCCACCCTGAGTGTATGTACCTTCCTTCGGTGAGCGCCATTGCTCAGGCCTGGTCTTTGTTGGTTGTCTGTCTGTCCATGTCTCCTCCCATTTTGTGTCTTTGTCTTTCGTTTTCATTGCTCACCCTCTCCCCACCCCCTCCTGTCTCTGTTTCTCTCTTTCCTCTCTGTATCTCCTTCTTCCTTCCCCTTCCCATCCAGCCAGACATCTTCTCTTCTTGAACCCAGTCCCGGCCTCCTGGGACTCTCTCGCAGGTGGGGCCAGGCCAGACTGGGGGGGGGAGGGGCACAGAATCCCCCCTCCCCAAACTCAGAAAGGTGGTTCTCTTCGCTCTGCCTGGCGTGGGTGCCGGTGATTTCATCTGCCTTTGGATTTGAAGCTCAAATTGCACATCAAAAAGGATAATGCATCTTTAAGCTGTTACAACGACTTCTCAATTTTTCATTTCCTGTCAGGGTGGGAGCTGCAGGAGGCAGGGGCGGCCGCAGAGCCTGTCTCCTGCCAGCGAAGTGTCTGCCTGGATTTGAGCAGTAAGAAACCCAGGGGTGATAAATCGCTATTTCTAAGTAAATTTCATGCATTTGCCCTTTGGTTAAAGTCTCCCCTCTCAGCACTTTCCCTGTGCACACAGCCCGACTAATAACGCGCCGTGCAAGCTCTCTCCGCTGTGACAACTGATTGCACTTTGAAGTAATAATGGCTGATTTAATAATTGGTATAATTTTTCACTAGTACCTGAATGTCATCGACGCACAAAATAAGCTACCTGGACCCATGGCTGCAGCACTTTCCCTTCTTGGGGAAATCAATAATGCATTAAACCCCCAACCCAGGACACTGAGAGGCCAGGCCCTGGTGGAAACTGTTACTGGGGAGGGTTGCAGTCACCCTGTGGAGCCTCCAGGGCAAAAAGACCGGACCGAGGCCATCGTTTGGTCTTGGGTCCCTGAGGAGCAGTGGCAGAGTTGTGAGTCCCCAAGACCCAGCTCCGCCTCCAGGTTCCACCTGCAAAGGTCCAACTCTTTTGGGGCTGTGGGGACTTAAGCACCCCTCCCCCAGTGTCAGCTGCCACGCACACAGGTCGTGTACATGTGTCTGTGTGTGTGCACATGTGTTGGAACTGAGTTCAAGTTCATCATTATTTATAGGGGTCTATTGTGAGCCAGGGATTGTGCTGGGGAATGTGGTCTGCAAGACTGACCTTGCCCCTGCCACCGAGGAGTTTTTAGTCTTAGAACACGTGCGAGCATGGGTACCTGCAGATACTTCTAGTGCCTTTGTCCGGGGGTGGGGTGGGCTATGTGCTGTGCGTGTGTATTTATATATGTGTGTGTCTGTCTAGGTCTGCTTGTTTGCGTGATGCAGAAGTGTGTCCTTGTGACGATCACGGTATACGTAAGCACTTCCTCTCCCTGCCTCCTTTAGCTTTGAGAGCGTGTCCAGGACTAAGGCCAGCGCGACTTCTCCACCCTGAGCTGGGCCAGGGGTAGTAAGATTGTCCTCCCTGCTTCCCGGAATCTGGGCAGAATCTGCCTTCCCAAGGTGCAGGCTACCCGTGGTTCTTCACGTTTCCCAACTGTGCCTTCTTTTTTTTTTTTTTTTTTTTAAGATTTTATTTATTCATTTGACAGAGCGAGATCACAAGTAAGCAGAGAGGCAGGCAGAGAGAGAGGAGGGAAGCAGGATCCCCTGCTGAGCAGAGAGCCCGATGCAGGACTCGATCCCAGGACCCTGAGATCATGACCTGAGCCGAAGGCAGCGGCTTAACCCACTGAGCCACCCAGGCGCCCCCCGAACTCTGCCTTCTGCGCCCTCCTGCGCCACCCCTCCTCATGCCATTTGCTTGGGCAGCATAGTCCCTCAGGCAGAGGGCAGACTCTGTAGCCTTACCTGAGCCCATCTTTGGAAGAGTCAGGTACTCACCTCTGAGCCCATTTTCCCATAGGTTCTGTGAGATGTAGCAGGTTTTTGAAGCAGCATCTTGAGCCCAGGCCTGCACTAGGAAGCCCTCTGTAAACATTAGCTCTTAGCTCTCCATCCCTGTCACAGGCAGCTCTCACGAGTGCCTTGAGGATAGGAGATGGGTTTTATTAAAGCCTGGTGGTCCGGTGACTAGGACAGACCACAGTACATAGTAGGTGCGTGGCAGACATCTGTGAAGTAGATGCAGGGTTGGTTCTGCCGGCCGTTAGCATGAGATACAGGTATATGGAGAAACCAAAGGGCTTTGGGCAGTGCTTCCATTTGGGGCTGGGGTTGTCTCTCTCTCAGTATGTGGTTTGCCAGAGTTTTGTAGGGGCCAGGTAGGCAGGAGAGCCCTTGCTCCTGCCAGATCTGGGACCCAGTCAGGCCCACTGCCCCCAGGCCCCTCCCCTCCCACTCACTGCTGTCTGGCTGTGAACCGGGAAATCGATTTCAACTTCATCTCATCTCAAGATCAAACATCTTAAGTGAGATTATTCACGTTCCTCCATTGTTTCTAACTCATTTCCTATTTTCCAGTTGAAAAACCCTGCCAGAAGCATTCTGTGGCAGAGATTAAAACAATTTCGGAAGCAGGCACCCAATTCTTCTCTTTGGATGTAAGCAAATTGGATGTCTGTGAGAAGCAGGCAAATTTTATTATGAACACATAGTTTGCTACTTAACTATCCTTAAGACCCCGAGTGCTTCAAGTTCTCAGCAGGAGGGCTCCAGAGGGGGCAAGTTGAAGGGCGGGGAGGGGTGGGGGGGGTGGCAGACCCCCCGCTGGGCCCCCAGCCTTTTCTTGCACAGCGGGAAGCAGTCCCCAGTCTCCTGGGTTAAAGGGAAGGAGCCCCATTTGCTGGCACCCCCTAAGTCCTGGGCACCATGCCAGGCACTTCCAAAGCACAAGTTCTCTGAATCGTCCCAAAGGTCTTGTGGAGGAGAAATTTGCTTTGACCATTTTTTAGATGAGGAAAGAGAGACTCAGAGAAGGAAAGTAACTTGCCTGAGATCACCTAGCCTGTGGTTTGTGAGTTAAAATTTGAGTCCAACCCATGTTGTTTAATCACCACTTTGATAGATCGATTGCAAATATGGCCACAGTTTTTCACGTCTCCCTGCGTTGGAGTAGAAGGGTCTCGTTCCCTACCCTTTGAATCCGGAGCGGCCTGTGACTTGCTTTGGGCAATAATGTGTGCCGGAGGAGACCCCGTGCTGGTTCCAAGCCTAGGCCCCAGAGAGCCCTGGCATACCTTTGTGCTACCGCCCGTCCCAGCTGAAAGGTTCATCCCAATTTAACGAAAACGTTTCATGAGTCTCATTACTCCACATGTGGAATCACAGATGTCCTCCTGTAGGGATATGGCCTGGGATGCTGGAGCTCTTTTGGCGCAGAAAGGCATTAGTGTCCCCTTCCAAGTTCCTTTGCTCCAAGGACCTTTTATCTAAGGGACATTTGCTTTTTGTTTGTTTGTTTGTTTGTTTGTTTTTTGGTTACCACTGTTTGTACCAGTCATCATCATGGCCCTGTCCCACTGATGAGTGGCCTGATTCGGGCCATAGTCAGAGGAGGCAGGGTCTCTGCAGACCAAATCCTGGCTGGGGAGACGGCAGAGCAGACCTGAATGAAGCCCTGGGCCCCCTCCCAAACCTCACAGCTGCCAGGAGGTGGGGTGACTTCATCTTCACACAAGGCTCTTCCCAGGCGGTTCCCTTAGCAACAGCGCCTTGCTTTGACAGCCGCCTTCACAGACAGTCGGCTTTCCGGGAGGCTCCTTCCCCAACCCCATCCATTCTTCAAGTGGAGATCTTTGCAGGGGTTTGAAGCCGAGACTCAAGCAGTCTCTTCCTGACCCTCGGGGAGTCAGGCTGCTCCCAGACCTCACTGCATTCCTGGACTGGTCACAAATGTCCTGTTGATTGGTCTTGCTCTTCCTCTGGCGTGCTGCTTCCTCCTGCTGTAAATCCTAATTAATTGAATCTTGCTCTTCTCTCCACCCCCCTGCTCTCTCCCTCTGCCTGCTTCTTGCTTTTTCTACCTCCTGACTTCTCTTTTCCCTCTAACACACCTGCCTTCCACCTGCCTTTCACCCGCACATTAGCAGTTAAAGCGTCTGTGCTGACATTTAATGTTCTTAATATAGGCCTCAGTGACAGAGAAAAGGGGGCACACAGTTGCCACACTGCCGGGGAGAGAGCTCTTTATCCCCCGTCTGTGAGTATGGAGAGCCTCCCTTCCCAGTCACAGAGGAGGGGCTGCTTTAATCAGGTCCACAGACCTGCAGGCATTGCTGGCTTTTCCATCTCTTCCTGGGACACTTTTTTTTTTTTTTTAGGCTTCTCGAGGCAACGAGTAATGATGATCAGACCCTGCCGTCGTGTGTCTCGTTGTGTTAGCCTGTCGGGCACTGTGCAGAGAGCCCCTGTCTCCACGATGTCATGGACTCTTAATAACAACCCATAAGGTACTAATATTAGCCTTCCCATTTCACAGGTTAGAAAACGAAATCTCCTAAGAGGTTAGCTAACTTGCTCGAGGCCATCCGTTAATAACTGGGGGTGTCCTTAGCAACAGAAAATGAGAAATCTTTTTTGCCTCTGAGTCCCCACCTAGTACAAGTGCTGGGACCCCCATACCCTTGGACAGGATCCTTATCAAAGCTTGCCCAGGAGGGAGTCTGGGCCCAGTGTGCACCTGCACCCATAGTAGTGTCCTCAGGGAGCCAGTGGTAGGGTATGAGAGCACAGCTGGTACCGCATGGTTTACTAACGGCCAGCTGCTGCCGCCAGCGCTGACCCTGAGTTTCCTCTCCATACTGTTCCTCTCTTGGCTGTTGTCACCAAGGTGGGGAAGAAAAGTCCACCATTAGACCCTAAAATCTGTGTAGCAGTGCGACTGCGTCTGTTCCCTGGGTGATGAGTCAGAGAACAGTTGGAGTGTTTGTTATTGATTCACACCCAAAAGAACCTCTTTGCACTAACTTGCAGTCCGAGGGCGGAGGCCGGACAACATAATGTGGGAAGCAGGGGCCCCGCTCTCGTTCCATAATCATAGTCTCACGGCTCTAGACTTCGGCTGACCAGCTCATTGTCCCTGTCACCATTGTCACAGTTATTTCTCCCCAGATGCCCACGGGTGCCATTTTCAAATGTCTGGCCTGGGCTTGAGGTGATGTAGGAGCCCAGAACATAGATAGAAAGATTGATACTAAGGAAGAAAGATTCTAGGTCAAAGGGAAAGGGAGCCTGGGTGGGATCCTGAGGGTGGAAGTGGGATCAGGGAAGGAGCCCAAGGAATGTGAGAGTTTGGAGGAAATCCAGGGGTACAGAATCACCACAGCCCAGAGGAACACTTCACAGAGGAGGGCATCAGCAGTGGAGTTAAAAACTGCAGCCAAGTCAGGAAGAAGGGGATTAAGAAGCATCTACTCACCTAATAGCAACAGTGTCCTCGGCGATCTCGATGGGAGTTGTTACCATGAAGAGGTGGGAAAAGAAGCCAGATTGCAGGGGGTCAAGAAATGAGTGGGAGAAAAGAGAAAGCACAGGAGACAGTTTCTTTGGGGAGTATTGTCTGTGAAGTCCAGGAAAGACATACAGAGGGGTTGAACGTGATAAAAGTGTTTTTGATTGCTTGATTTTTAGGATCAGAGAGACTTGAACATGTTTAAATGTTGATAACAAAGCTGTAGTAGGAGAGGAATGGGGTTTATGGGAGGACTGAACCCCCAGAGCTGGGAGGGGCCAGGGCTAGAGCACTGGTGCTGGGGTGGGGTTGGTTTCTGTAGGGGGAGGCCCAGTGCCTTCCATCACCTGGGAAGGGGGAGGAAGTGACAGATGCCGATGGAGAGATGGTTTCACCAGGAAGAAGCTGTGACTTGGCCGGCTAAGGGGGAAGAGAAGATGATGAGGTGGGCAGTTTGAGGAGGGTGGAGAAAGTGGGCAGGAGTGGAGGACAGAAAAGAGCACTGACCAGGGAAACATATAAGAATTGTTGTGAAATCATCTGTGGTTGGGGACCATGAGTTATGGCATCAAGAGAAGTGTGCATCTCTTCCTAGCCTGTCTAGTGACTGTTGGTCACAGTGGGGGCATTTATACCATGGAAATTAGAAAATGCAACAAATTAGGATTATTTTCCCTGGAGAACTGGTTAAACATTGTCTAGCATACCTTGGAAATCTTTTACCGGTCAATGTAACAAGAACATAAAAGAAAAACAAACAAGTGGTAAAACTACAAAGAAGAAGGGGGAAAATTATTTTTCATATATTATATGCTTATTTACCTAGGAAATCCAAAAGATCAACTAGAAACTATGACAATTAATCAGGGAATTCAGTAAGATGCTGACTTAAAAGAAATATTCAAAAATCAATGCCTTTCCTATGTACTAGCATTAATCATTTAGAATATATGATGGAAAAAAAGATGACATTCACAATGGCAACAAAAATATAAAATACTTAGCAATAAACTTAGCAATAAATGTGTGAGACTAAACTTAACATAAAAATAAGAATTGACTATACGGAAAACGCCTGCTGTGTTCATGGAAAAGAAGATTAAAAATTGTCAATTCCATTAAGATTAATCCATACATTTAATTCAGTGCCAATTAAATCCCAAATGTATTTTCTTACTTGCCAGCATCAGTTCATTGGGAATTATAAATAGGCAAGAACACCTAAGAACATCTTAATAAATAAAATTGATCGAGGTGGGAGCTACTTTCAAGGTCAGATACTAAAATGCAAGTACAGGAAAGGCAATGTTGCTCGATGCTCCATTGTCCACTGTTGATTTGAAGTTACTAGAACAACACCTGATCCACAAAACTACTTAATACATATTTATTAAATGAATAAGTGAGTGAGTGAGTGAAGAAAGGAAGGAAAGCACATTGTGAGTATATAACCGCTCAAAGCCGTATGAATTGGTACAATTAAACAAATGAGCCACCATAAGAAAATAACTCAAGATTTATAACTATCATATGATAAAGGTGGCATTTCAGATCAGTAGGAAAAAACAAGACCTATGTAATAAATAGTGCTAGTATAACTGGTTAACTATTTGAAAAAAATCATACAACAGGACACATACTAATAACAAGATCAGTTAAGCGAATTCTGTCGCATCAATATGATGGAACGCTATGGACCTACAAAACAGTGTTATGGATGCGATCTGTTGGCACGGGTCACTAGGTTGTTAGGTGGAAAGGGAACAGGAAGCAATAACAATGCAGTTAAAAGGACAAGTGTTGGAGTCAGGCCTTTGGCTTCCATTTCAGCTCCATGACTTCAGCAGCATGACCTTAAGCAAGTTGTCTGTGCCTCAGTTTCCTCTTTGGTAGAAGAACAATAATCATTTAAAAACTACCTACCTTCATTTGTTATTATGAGGAATAAATATGAAAAAATGCATATAAGCTCCTTGGCATTGTGTTACCATGTGGTAGGGGCTCCGGACATGTTTGCTGTATTGAACCCTGGGGGCGACGGTGGGCCGTGAGGTTGGGATGGGAGACGGCAATGATTCGTGGGATGCAGTCTTCTCCTTGGAGGTGCTCATAGGCTAGGAGGGAGCAAGGGAGCTGTGGATGCTGACTGAGCAGATGATACCTGCCTCAAGAGTTAGGTTCTCTAGTTGGGGGAGTGCATCGTGTTCTGGGGTCAGAGGAGAAGCACTTGGCCAACCAGCAGGTAAGAGAAGGTTCCCAGAAGAGCTGCCCTCTCTCCTGAGTCCTGAAGGACCACCAGGTTTTAGAGAACAAGGGACAGAAGAGCACTCCAGACTTAGGACATGGGCAAGTGATAGGGTCAGTTGTGTGGAGTGGAGATGGTGTTAAAATAGAGGCAGCAGGTGAGAATGCAGAGCAAGGAGAGAGGGAAGGTTGTGGGAGCCAAGTTAAGCCCTCTGAGATCCACTAGCATTGCAGGCAGATAGCCATGGGGTCACACCCTGGCTGCTGTGGAGCGAACAGAGGCTGGGGTGGACATCCAGGCAAGGGGTGTGAGTTGGAACAGCAGGATGGTGTCACAGGGGTGGATAAAGTATCCGAAGCCAGCTTTTTTTTAAAGAAAGATTTTATTTATTTATTTGACACAGAGCGAGAGTGAGAGCAGGAACACACGGAGGGAGAGTGGGAGAGGGAGAAGCAGGCTTCCTGATGAGCAGGGAGCCTGATGTGAAGCCAGCATTAAGCAGTCAGCCTCCAAGGATCCAGGAGCAGATGATATGTCACTGATGAGGGGCAGAAAGAGCGCAGGACTGTATATAGGACTCAGGCCCCCAGGTGGATGGAGATGCCAGTCCCTGAGCCAGAAGACAGAGGGGGAAGAGTAGGCCTAAGGGAAGATGATCGTGTGGGTTCGGGACAGTTGATGAAATGTGCAGCTGACTTCCATATGGAAATGTCTGCAACCAGGGGATGAGCACATGGTTTTCAGTCACCATAAAGCCATCTCTGCTGGAGAAGAACACCTAAGACCCTGGCCTCTAAATGGGGTCTGACCCACTAAAGAGAATGTAAGAGAAGAGGGGCCAAGAGGCAGCCCTGGCAGGACTGGGGGACGGACACAGTATGGAAACCGGAAGCGGATGGCAGAGGAGTAATGGCTACAAAAGCAGCCGGAGAACCAGGAGGGATCCGTGACATGGCTCTCTCTGGGGAGGAGGGGAGCTACAAAGGTATGAGCTGCGAGCAGAGTCAAATGCAGAAGGTTACTGAAGATGAGCAGAGGGACCCCACAGACTGGCAAGGAAGGTGTTGGTGGAGAGTTAATATGAGCACGTTCACGTGCTGCTGGGGAGCAGGGTGGTATGTGGTAGAGGGGAGAGAGGAGCCAGCCCACACAGGACCTGGAAACCACTTTTTAAATGTTTTCAGAATAGTCTCAGATTCGGAGAAAAAATGAGCGAGTACAGGGAATTCCTACGGACCCCATACCCAGTTTTCCCTATTATTGGCATTTTACATGAATACATTTGTCACCATAAGTGAACCAATACCCATCCATAATTATTAACTAAATTCCATGCTTTATTTCTATCTCCTCGGTTTGTACATAGTGTCCTTTTACTGTTCCAAGATCCTATCTAGGATACTATGTTACATTTAGTCGTTATATCTTCTTAGGTTAAAACAGTTGCTCAGACTTTCCTTGGTTTCAATGATCTTGATAGTTTTCGGAGTACTGGGGGATTTTTGTAGAATGTCCCTGTGTTGGGAGCTGTCAGGAGTTTTCCTCATGATTAGATTGGGGTTATGGATTTTAGGGAGGAAGACCACATTGTATCAAGGGTTTCCTCACATTTCCTCACATTGTATCGAGGGTACATGCTATCCACATGCCTGGTCACTGTTGTTGACCTTGATCACCTGGCTGAGGTGCATTTGTCCAGTTTCACGAGTGTAGGGTTACTCTTTCCTCCCCTTTCCATACTGTCCTCTTTGGAAGGAAGCTGCTCTGCACAGCCCGCACCTAAAGAGTGGGGGGCTTTCCTCTACCTCCTCGAGGGCAGATATAAATTATGTGGAATTCTTCTGTATGGGAGATTTGTCTCTTCTCCACCATTTATTTATTAATTCAGTCATTTATTTCTGTTGAAATGGGCTCAGGGATATTTATTTTATACTTCGGGTTATAATCCAATCCTTCTTTACTGTGAACATTGTGGCACCCTTGGCCATTTTGAACCATTTCAGCTGGCCCAGGAGCCAGTTTTGGATAGGCTTTTGTGAAACTAGACCACCAGTAAATGTGGTATCTTGTCCCTTGGTTCTGGGGTTTTGCTGTGAGAGGGCAGGGAAGGACTCTGTGACTGCAGGGTTAGAGCCACTGAGCAGTGGATGGAGGCCACTTGGAAGCGGAATGGGGAAGATACTGGAAATCAGATTTGCGACACTACGTTGGATGCCTGAGGTGTGTTCAGAGGAAGAGAAAGCCCCATGGCTGGAGCTGCTATCCTTTGGAGGTGGAAGATATGAGCATGACCCTATGCACCATGTCCGCGGGTTTTACAGGCAAGTACCGAGCCTGAAAACTGGCCGGCACAACTGGTTGGACATGACCACTGGGGCTGCCCGGCATGCTGAAGGCTGAGTGCCCCATTTGGAGCACGTTGACCCGTTACTGGGAGTATAAAGAAAGGCCCTTGGCCTTGGCCTTGGCTAGTATGACTGGTAAGAGCTTTAGGGGCTGTGTCTGGAGGGGGCCGCTGGGGAAGGGAGTGGGTGGCTGCGTTCGTTCCTGCAGAAGCACTGTCGCAGGTGGCAGCTTAGACCTGGGAAGGAGGCTCGCCAGGGCAGGGTGGGGCCAGGCTAGCGGGCTGCTGACCATCCTCACTGTGCCTTCAAGTTCCCTCCCAGGACTGCTGGCCTCTTTTGTCTACATAACTGTTATTTCTGAAAACATAATAAACCCCTCTGTGTTCCAAGCATATACTTGCTCCCTAGAACCATGCAGCTAAAATGAGTGCTTAATGGGGCTAATGAGGTGTCTGTTTGTTCTGAGCCAGAGGGCATAAGGAGCCACCAGGGGCAGGCTCTGAGGCAGCTGATGAGGGGCAGGGCCTGGCCAGCCCCGAGGCTGTTAACTTGGTGAGCACCTGAGCAGAACTCCCACCCTCCAGCCGCAATTCTGCCAGCAGTGCTGGAGAGAAGGGACCGTTATGCAGGGTCCCCTGACTTTTGTGCTGCCCTCAGGCCATGCCAGCCTCCTTGGGGACTTCCAGGCGAGAGCCCTGGGCTGAGGCTCCAAGTGACTTCCTGTCAAACACTCTGTCAACTCATGGTTAGTGGTTCAACGAGCCATGTGCTGGCACCGTGCTGGACAGGGCAGAGGAGCAGGGAGGCTTTGGGAGCTGGGGGTCCCACCCAGCTTTCTGTACATGGCTGGTCCTGGGCAAAACCTGAGCCTCAGCTTCCTCCGTTGTGAAATGGGCACAGTGACACCCTTAAAGATTTTTGAGAGATTAGTTAAACTCAATGATGTGGGTAAAACCCTTACTGGGCACTGAACGAATGCTCAGAAAATGACGCTTGCTGTTTTTCTAGGCATCGGTGTTCAGGTTATGAGTCCTTCCCTTCCCGGTCCACCAGCCCCACCAGCCTAGCTAGTCAAGCCCAGCTCTGGCTGCCCCCCCGTCTCCATCTGTTTGGACTGTCATAACAACATCCATAGACTGGGTGGCTTTTAAATAGTAGAAATGTATTGCTTCCAGTTCTGAAGGTTTGTAGTTCTTGGGACTTCCAAGTCCAAGATCAGGGTGCCAGCATGCTTGAAGTCTGGCGAGGGCCCTCTTGGAGATTGCTGATGCTGACTTGTTGTATCCTCACCTAGTGGAAGGGGCAAAGGACATTTCCTGGTCTGTTTTTATAAGGGTGATTATCCCATTCCTGAGGGCTATGCCTTCATGACTTAATCGCCTCTCAAAGGCTCCACCACCTAATACTGTCACCTTGAGGGTTAAGTTGTAACATGAATTTTGGGGGGATCAAACAGACCATGGCACCTGCTTAGCTCAACTAGAGCATTGCTCTTCCCCTCCCCACCCTTTGTATTCCCTTAACCCTTCACCCTCCCAGGCCGGCTGGCCCGTCCCAGTGCTGGTGCATCTGGTGGGTGGCACCGGCCTGCGCGTTCCCGGCCTGCTCTCTCTCACCAGGAGCTCCATCCCTGTAGATGCTCTGTGCTTCCGCTCCCTGCTCAGTACTCGTGTCCGCTCTGAACAGAGAAGCAAGAGCTCATCGACTATAGCAAGGGATTCTGAAATTGAAGATTAGAGGAGTTGGAGAGGCTCGTTGAATAAATTCCGACTATAGCTATAATATCAAAATAACCAAGGGCACCTGCGTGGCTGTCAGTTAACCATCCACCTCTTGGTTTCAGCTCAAGTCATGACCTCAGGGTCCTGAGATTGAACCCTGCATTGCGCTTTGCACTGGGTACGGAGCCTGCTTAGGATTCTTTCTCTCCCTCTCCTGCTGCCCCTCACTCCCTGTTTCCCTCTCTGAACAATACTTGTGTGTGTGGTGTGTGTGTGTGTATGTGTGTGTGTATGTATGTATGTATATAATGTGTGTATGTATGTATGTATATAATGTGTGTGTGTGTGTGTGTATATATCAAAATAACGAAACTGAGAACACTGAGAGCTGTGCGGTCATTTTACAGAGGCCTCATGCACCTCATCACTTGGATTCAAATCCTGGTCCCAACACTTATAAGCCTTGTGACTTTGGGAAAGTTGTTAAGCTCTCTGTGCCTCAGTTTCCTCGTCGTAAAATGGGGATGTTGATAATAGTTCCTGCCTCCTAAGATTTTTGTGTATGTGCTTAGAAAAGTTCTGCAGGTGTGTAAGTGTTATGTAATCATCATCATAACTACCCTTGTTTGCTGAGACCAGACACTGGACTGTCTCAGCATTTACTGTATCTTACTGAATCCTGTCCTAGACTCTGGGACGTGTGTGCTTCTGTACCTTTCACAAAGGAGTACTCAGGCCCAGGCTCACACGGCTGCTCACGCCATTCTCCTTTTCACTTTGATTTCTTTCTGTGCAGATACACAGAGACACGTGTTTCTCCTAGGTCCCAGGCTCCTCCTGATGCTTACTTTATTTATTTCCATTTTAAGCCATTATTTTATTCTTAAGCCATTATTTTAAAACATAATTTCACATTTATAGAACAATTACATAGTAGCAAAATTAAGTCATTTGGTAAAGAATACCTATGTACCACTTACTCCTATTTACCAGTTCTTCTTTTACCTCATTTGCGATACATTGTATTCACTTGCTCTATAAATGACATAAAGTATTTTAAAGTGTACATCTCAGAAGTTTTTAGTATATTCACAGTGTTTTACAACCATCACCACTATCTGATTCCAGAACATTTTCAGCAGCCCTAAAAGAAACCATGTATTCATTAAGCAGTGACTCCCTATTCCCCCTCTCCTCAGACCCTATCGGCAACCATTATTCCATCTTCTGTCTCTATGGATTTGCCGATTCTGGACATTTTATGTAAATAGAATTCTACAAGATCTGCCCTTTGGTTCTGGATTCTTTCACTTGGCATAATATTTTCAGGGCTCATCCGTGTTGTGGCCTGTATCAGAACTCCATTCCTTTTTATGGCTGAATAACATTCTGTTGTATGGATGTACCACATCTTACGTAGCCATTCATCAGTGGATGGATATTTGGCTTCTTTCCACTCTTTGGGCACTATGAATATTGCTACTATGAACATTTGTATACAAGTTTGTGCATGAACATATATTTTCAGTTTTCTTATCTTAGAGGGGAACTGTTGGGTCATATGGTGACTCTATGTGTAACATTTTGAGGAACTGCCAAACTGTTTTCCACAGCAGTGCTACCATTTTACATTCCCACTGGCAAAGGTATTAGAGTTCTAATTACTCCACATCCTTGCCAACTCTTGTTATTTTCCATTAAAAAAATTACTGTGATAGCCAGCCCAGTGAGTATGAAGTGGTATCTCGTTGTGGTTTTGATTTTCATTTCCCTAATGACTAATGATGTTGACTGTCTTTTCCTGGGCTCTACTGGCTATTTGTTTATCTTCTTTGGAGAAACGTCTGTTCAAGTACTTCATCTGTTTTTTAATTGGGTTATTTATCTTTTTGTTGTTGAGTTATGAGAGTTCTTTATATATTTCAGATACTAAACCTTTTTCAGATATATGATTTGTAAATATTTTCTCCCATTCTGTGTGTTTGCTTTTCACTTTCTTGATAATATCCTCTAATACACAAAAGATTCTAATTTTGATGAGCCCAAATTATGTATATTTTTTCTTGTTTGTACTTTTCATATTTAAGAAACCACTGCCTAATCCACAAGGTCATGAACATTTACATCTATGTCTTATTCTAAGAGTCGTATAGTTTTAGCTCTTATATTTAGATCTTTAACTTATTTCAAGTTAATTGTATAAATAGTATGAACTAGTTGCTGTTGCCCTGATACCATTCTTTTGCTGCTGCCCTGATACCATTTATTGAAGGGATTTCTTTCTCTCATTAAAAGGCCTGGGTATTCTTAATTTCTCTTTAATTTTTGAAGGATAATTTTACTGAATATAGAATTCTTGGCTGACAGGTTTTTTCCTCTCAGAACTTTGAATATTTCATCACATTGCCTTCTGACATCCATGGTTTCTGATGAGAAATTGGCCACAAATATTATTGAGGATGCTTTGTATGTGATTAGTCCCTTGTCTCTCGCTGTTTTCAGGATTGTCTTTCCTCAGTTTGCTTATGTTGCATCTCTGTGTGCATCTCTTCAGATTTGTCTAAACTGAAGTTTTTTTTGAGCTGCTTGGATGTATAGATTCATGTTTTTCATCAAATTTGGGAAGTTTTTAGACATTATTTCTTCAAATATGCTTTCTGTCCCTTTGGCTCTTGCCTCTTCTTCTGAATTCCCATTCCCATTATGTATATGGTTGCGTGTCTGACTGAGAACCCCACAAGTCTCAGAGGCACTGATCCCTTATTTTCGTTGTTTGTTCCTTCTGTGATTCTCAGACTAAGTAATCTCGATGGATGTGTCTGCAGATTTGCTGATTCATTCTTCCACCAGCTCAAATCTGCTATTGATCACCTTTAGTAAAGTTTTCATTTCCCTTATTGTACTTTTCCACTCTAGAATCTCTATTTGGTTCCTTTTTAAAAAGCTTGTGTCTTTATTTGTCTTCTTTACTTGGTAAAATAACATTCTCATGGTTTCCTTTGGTTCTTTGGACTTGGCTACCCTGAGCTTTTTGGCCATATTGGAAATAGCTGATTGGGGTTCTTTGTCTAATAAGTTCATTGTCTTCCACAGAGACAGTTCCTGTTAAGGGATTTTTTTCCCCTGCGTATGGGCCATGCTTTCTTGTTGTTTCACTTTATATATTTATTTGAGAGAGAGAGAGCACGCATGAGCGGGAGGGGCAGAGGGAGAGGGAAAGAGAGTCTCAAGTAGATTCCGTGCTCAGGGTAGAGCCCAAAGAGGAGCTCGATCTAATGACCACGACATCATGACCTGAGCTGAAACCAAGAGTCTGATGCTTAACCAACTGTGCCATCCAGGTGCCCTAATACTTTCCTGGGTTTTTGTTTTTGTTTTTGTTTGCATGCCTCTCCCCTTGCTTCCTGTGTTCCATGTGTCTCACCTTCCTTCCCTCAGGTCTTCCACAAGTTATACTTTCTCCCCTTCAGAACCTTCACGCAGGCTGATCCCTCTGCTGGAATGACCGCACTCATCCCCTTCCCACTTCATTAACGCCCTCTTATCTCTTAGAGACTCTGTCACATTAAAAACTTACATATTTGTTGTATGACTATCAGTTCCCAAACTGGTTTGTACTAAACAGAACTGTCTTTATTTTTCTATATCTTAGCATCATTCCTGATCCTGAGCTCTCAAGCCATGGGCTAAGAGGGGTGGATTCTAGCTTTCTGTGGTTTCTACCCCCATCCTTGCCTCCTTCTGGATGACGCAAGGAGTGTGGAAAACCTCTGCTTACCCTGCATGCCTGCCTCTCCCTGGGCTCCCCTTGACTCCCCACCACTGGTGAGGCTTGTTCCCTGTCTCTCTCTTTTCTCTTCCTTCCAGCTCGTAAGCTTTTCTCCGTGTGAAAAAACTGGTTCTCCCTTCATATCTCTGGCCTGGGCCCTTTGTCTGTACCTTATGTCTACACCTGGAAACCAGTGCCTGCTGAGGTTAGACAGTTGGCAAATGAGGTGAAGCCATTGCCCTTCCAAGGGACAAACTTGACATCATGTCTGTGGATGCTCACAGGAAAAAAGGATCAGTGACTCCCCCCTTCGCCCTTACCTCTCCTTTTAGAGTTCAGAGGTTCTTATACTGTGGTAGGCTGGGGTGCACCGAGGAGGTCCACGTGGCAAACAAAGCCAGCGAGACCTGAGGGGGTGTTCTCTTGGGGGCGGGGGCAGGGAGCTTGTCTGATGGCCTAGGCTTGCCCCAGGGCTGGGCAGTGAGAGGGGAGAGGCAGGGGTCCTTGCTGTCAGCACCTTCAGGCACCATCATCTCAATGTCGTTTGACAGAGAGAGGGAAGGAATGAGTGAATAAACTAAAGGAGAGCCGGGGGCCACTGGGAAACTGTAGCAGTGGCTGAGGAAGGATCTCTGTGGGGCATCCCAGGCGTCCACAGTGACTGCGGCAGCTTGCGGGCTTCACGGGAGTGGTGAGAGCAACCAGGATTGACTCTGGCTTCGGGCAGCCCAACACATATGGGATGTGGCACTGGGTGGGTGGCGACTTGGAGAACAGTGTAGAGACAGGATCTCCTGAGGACCTGGCAGCTGAGCCTGGCACCATGATTCACGGGACGATCATGGAAGCTTGACTTTGCTCATGGCCCCAGGCTGGCGAGGATTGAGGACATTTGGATTCTGTTTAGAAAAGGAATAAGGGGGGAAAGAGAAAAGGAGAAATCAAAGATAGGGTGAGGCTGAGAAGACGTGGGGGGCTGGATAGAAGTGGACAAAGACTGGGGAGGTCAGGGATGGAGGAGGGGGAGGGGGAACACAGTTAGCAGCGGGTACAAGTTGGAAGTGAAAGGCATCTGGCAACGTTGCATTGCCTATGAAATGATATTAACATTTTATTATTGTAAGGTGAGCTTTTTAAAACGGAATTTTAAATGTTACCCTGCTGTTCGGGAACACAAAAACCTTTAATTTTATGCAAATGAACAGCGAGGAGCTGAGCGCTTAATGTAAACGAACACTTTCTTTGTAGGAGAGGTTGGAAAAGAGAAAAAAAAAATTCCCCAGGATTCTTTAATTGCTGTCTGAAATTATGTAAATCCCAGCACCAGGCAGAACACAATTACCCCGCGGCCCTCCCTGCCAGCGCCGCTAATGTCTAACAAAATATCGGTGGGTGACATTTAGACGAGGTAATGCAAATGAGAATTAATTTTTTTCCAAGACAAAGGGCAGCTGAAAGATCACCTCATTCATATACAGGAGCGAGGCAAGCTTGTGAATACTGGGGGTGGGGTGGGGCGGACTGGGAGCCCTGGGGGGGGTCCCCCCTCCTTGGGCCCAGGTCCCTGAATTTCTGGCTTCTGGCAGCCTTAGATCACTAAGATCACTCTCGGGCTGCAGTTCCCAAGTAGTTCTTCATAGAAATCAGGTTAACAAATGTAAATAGCCATAAAAAAAAATACTCCTACGCGCGGAGGTGATCCGTTCTCAGCTAGGAGGCACTCGCATAAACTTGTTCTCATTCTATATTCATAGCAGCCTGGCAGGGTGCTAACATGAACCTCTTATGTGGAGGAGGAATTTGAGGCTCAGAGAAGTCTGGTCACCCAGCCAAAGGCACACAGTTAAATCTGATGCCAAGACTTGTGTTGAGTAGATGTTACTGGTTTTGTGTTTTTTTCTGTCTCTCTTTCTCTCTCTCTCTCTCACTTTCCTTCCTTCCCTCCCTTCCTTTCTTCCTTTCTTGTCTTTCCACTTAAGGTGTTTTTCATTCAAAAGATGTTTTTAATAAAGAGGGTTTGCAGAGAGAAAACCACGGTTCCAATTTAGCACCTTGCATCCTAAATTCTTTTTTCTCCTTGAAATAACCTGCACACACGTATCCTGGTCTGGTCAGCTCCTGTTCATCCTTGAGCCCGAGCAGAAATGTTGCTTTCTTGAGGAAGGCTTCCTTGACCCACCCCTGCAACCCCAACATCTGGGACTCTGACTTCCAAGCATTTACCAAAAATTGCAGTAACATCGTCAATTCTCTTTTCCCTGTGAGATCGTAAATTCCACAAGGGCAGAGACGGGGTCTTTAGTGGTTGTCACTACAGCCCCAGTGTCTAGAACATTGCCTGGCACTGCCTCTGCTCAGTAAATGTTTAATGAATTCATGAATAAATTAATGATATAAAAGGAGATTGTGTACTGGTCAAAGTGATCATGATGGTTTATGTATATAAAAATGTGAAGCAGGAAAGTAGTAATGATTCTTTTAGCAAGTACTCCTGGAATTCTAGAAATACATTTTGCAGTTGGAGGTGGGAGAGGAAATATTTCAGAGAGGATAAGTCAGAAACTTGCGGGTTATGAGAACTATCTCCTATTAGCTTAGTCTCAATGGCAACACAACTCACATCTTAAATTCCAGGGGCTGTTGTATCTTAGTCAGCTCCTGGTTGTGCTTGTCTTTATTGCCAGTTTTTAATCCTGAGACAATCCCTTGGATCACCCTGAAAGATACTCTCTGTTTGAGCCAAATCTGGAGGCAGGCAAATTTACTGTTAAGAGAAAAACAAAAGAAACATTTTGCGTGTATTTTTTATTATCTAACTTAAAAAGATGGTGTCCAAATCTATAGTTTTTAAAGTATGAACTGATACTTCACGTTTTTCTTCTTTAAAAATAACCTAAAACCTACACAGATCAAAAACCATAGGAAAAATTGAAAAATTATTCCAGTTTCCCACTTAAAAAGCTCGAGGTCCGGATAAATTTATTCATTCAAACGTGTTAAAAACAGATGATATCAATGCTTTAAAATTCTTCAGGAGCATAGAGAAAGAACTTTTTGTCTTCTTTTTAAAAACAAAACCAATATAATATTTCTGGAGATTCAGGAAGGAAAAAGAAGTCACTCTGGGTGTCGAACAGAGGGAATTTGACATGGGAATTGGTTGCCTCTGTGGTAGAAGAGCTGAGAAACCAGTGGACAGTGAGGCAGCCCAGACATTGGCAATAGCAAGAAGCTGCCGCCATGGGAGGGACAAAGGGAAGAGGTATGTTGCCTCAGACTAAAGGCAGAGATCACTAGGAGGAAGCTGGAACCAAAGGGGCATTGTGGTCCAGCAAGAGGCAGGAAGAATATGCAGCTGTTGATGGAGACAGAGCTGAAGGAGAGAGGGAGACGAGCTGCCCTCTTGCAGGCGCCCGTCTTCTACCAGTGTCTCCCACTGGGTTTATCCACCTGGAGTCCTGCTGACACAGGTGGTTGGGAAGTGTGGCTTATGTGGGTCACCCTCTACTCCCTGCCCTGATTCAGAGAAGGACTGAGGATTGGATGAAAGAGCAAAGAGGCAGAACACTAAACCTGCTGAGACAGACCTCTGAAACCAAACCAACCAGTGATCAAAGTCAAGGCACTCTTGAATGTGTGATCAAGTTGACAACACCTGGACTCCGATTGGTCTTAGCATCACAAATTAAATCTCAAACCACATTTATTCAAAGTACAAGAAGATGATCAGAGAATGGAGGGAGAGGTAATATTTGAAGACAAATTATCAAATAAATTCATTTTAAAACAAATAAAAACCCAGAGACTTTATATTAATAGTCTCTCCCTATAGGACTTCTGACAAACTGAAGGTTGATGGAGGGAGGTGGGCAGATGATGGGCTAAAAGGGTGATGGGGGCGGGGGCGCCTGGGTGGCTCAGTGGGTTAAGCCTCTGCCTTCAGCTCAGGTCATGATCCCAGGATTCTGGGATCGAGCCCCGCATCGGACTCCCTGCTCAGTAGGGAGCCTGCTTCCCCCCTCCCCTGCCTGCCTCTCTGCCTACTTGTGATCTCTCTCTCTCTCTCTCCCTCTGTCAAATAAGTAAATAAAATCTTAAAAGGGTGATGGGTATTAAGCGGGGCACTTGTGATGAGCACTGGGTGTTGTATGTAAGTGATAAGTCACTAAATTCTACTCCTGAAACCAGTACTACACTATATGTTAACTAACTAGAATTTAAATAAGAAGTTGAAAATAAATAAATAAATTCAGGCTGTTTAGTCTTAGAAAATGCAAAAATAAAACAAAAAAAATCCCAAACAAAACAAAACAAAACAAAGCCCCCAAAACCTACCATATTATTTCTCATATAAAATCGGGTTGAAACTTCTCTTCTATGCTATGCTATGCACATGAACCTCTTTTTCAAGATACGTATACAAGTATCTCTACCACACAGGAACAAGGCCTTTCTGATGACATGTTGCACAAGCCAGAATGAAAGGTTGATCTGTGAAGTATTCATATGCAATTTAACATTTCGAAGAAATACAGAGCTTACAGAAGACTAATTTGGGTTGTGTATTCCTAACTTTGGTACTGTGTATTTTTGTCCTCTGCCTGAATAACCCTGCATTAGGGAAAAAAACCCACAACACACCAGTTATAGCTCTGTTGTGTCCAATTCTGATCCTCACTTCCCTACATTCAAGCTTAAAGGATACACTAACTAAAAAAATCTTCAGAGTTTTTCTGTTCAAATACTATTTTCTATTCTTGAATGGAACTAGGTGTAATGAGACAATGTCTTCAGTACTGACCCGAATCAATCAAAAAGGAAAACACAAAAAACAAAAGAAAAAAAAGTGACCCTAAACAAAAAGTGTGAGATATAGATAGGAATACTGAGCAAAGAAAATGGTGAACATATAGTTATACCTAAAATAAAAATTTAAAAACTCACATTTATTATATGAAACAATACAAAGAATGATATCAAATATGTGAGGCTTACAAAAGGATAGAAGAAAATATGGGGTAAAACACGTGGGTCATAGGGTACCTGGGTGGCTTAGTCATTAAGCGTCTGCTTTCGGCTCTGGTTCTGATCCCAGGGTCCTGGGATCGAGCCCCACATCAGGCTCTCTGCTCAGCGGGAAGCCTGCTTCTCCCTCTCCCACTCCCCCTGCTTGTGTTGCCTCTCTCACTGTGTCTCTCTGTCAAATAAATAAATAAAAATCTTCAAAAAAAAGCATGGGTCAGGAGGGTTTGTCCAAATTAAAGTGTTCTTAAGGTCCCTGCATTGTCCAGGAGTAGGGTAAAGATATTAGTTTCTGACTCTATGCAACAAATATGCGTGCTAATTTTAATAGTCATGAGCAATAAGTTGGTGTTTGTTGGAAGCCATTAGATTTTGGCTTGTTTATTACACCCCCACATATAACTGATACATTTGCCCTACAGATATTAAAAATGCATTTTAAAGCTCCAGTATTGGGATGCCTGGGTGGTGTAGTCAGTTAAGTGTCCGACTCTTGGTTTTTTGGCTCAGGTCATGATTTCAGGGTGGTGAGATCAAGTCTCGTGTTGGACTCCACGCTCAGTATTGAGTCTGCTTGAGATTCTCTCTCCCTCTCCTTTTGCCCTTCCTGCTCATGCTCTCTCTCTAAAATAAAAAAATGAAAAAAATAAAGCTACAGTATTAAAGCAATTTGGTACTGGTGCATAGATAGATATGCAAAATAATGAAAATAATGGAGTAGAATCTAAAATGGAATAGAATCTAAAAATGGACCGAAATAGTTAAAAAAGAGAATTATTCAGTAAGCAATGTTGTGACAATTACCTTGCCATTTGGGGAAAGAAAAAAGCTGAAATTGTTCCCTTTCCAGCGTTGCTAGGTGGTTGATTTTTGTATTTCGTACAAAATTTATAACTTATTATAAGGTAAGAGTAAGTCCAGCAGGAACAAAATTCTCAAGGGTTTTATTTTACCATTTACACTGAATGAAAGCAAAACCACAAAAAGCTAGGTTTCAGCATAGTTGTGTGCCAGTGGCAGGAAATATGTATCCAATGTCACGGGCTCCCTAGATCGCAGAGCCTCCTTAGCAGTTCTGTTGGAGCCCTATCGACTTCCTGTGGAAAATGCTGCTCGCTGCTTACCTGATATCTGGCCTTCCCCTTGCTGTTCCCGTGGAAGGCTTATGTTGAGGGGAGCAGCATATGCCCCACTGGGGGATAGCTGACAGAAGTACAGCGAAGTGTGAGGCAATCAAAGAAATAAACAAAAGGAAAGACAATAGAGAAAAACGAACTAATTAGAAAGTATTTGTGAAGGAAAAAACCAGAGTGGAATGACACATCTCCAAAAGCTCTCCTCTTTCAGTGGTTGGAGCACAGTGATTTTTGTTTTCTTCATGCTGTTCTGCATTTCCAAGTTCTCGACCTGTGTGATTTATATTTTTTTCTAGAAAACAAAATTAATGATTGGAGTGTTTTTGAATTGTTATCAATATATTCAAAATAGCACATTGTTTCATATGTGTTTCCTCTTTGTTTTTTAAAGATTTATTCACTTGAGAGGGAAGTTGGGGGGGGGGAGAGAGAGAGAGAGAGAGAGAGAGAGCGAGCACGCATAAGCGTAGGGGGAGGGGCAGAGGGAGAGGGGAGAATCCTGAAGCAGACTCTCTGCTGAACTCAGAGCCGGATGTGGGCCTTGATTCCCCCCACTGAGAACATGACCTGAGCCAAAATCAAGAGTCAGTCGCTCAGCTGACCAAGCCACCCAGGTACTCCAAACTGGGTCTCCTCTTTCATGAATTGTTGGCTACAAGTCCTTTGTCAACATTTTATGTTAGGGGGCTTTAATTTTTTCCCCCTCTTGATCCATATCATAATATATACTAAGGATAGTAACCCTTTCTGATTCTTTGTTCAGTTTGTTGTTCGCCTTTTAATTTTGCAATAGGATTTTTAACTTACGAAATTAAATGGACTCTAGTGAGATTTATCAGTGTGTTTCTTTGATACTTATTTCTTGACTAATAGGCGTAGATAGTCCTTTTCCTTTCCATGAAGTTAAAAATGTTCTTTATTTGCATATATATTCTTCTAATTTTCCTATGTTTTTAATTCTATAAATCCAGGGCACCCAGCTGGCTCTGGTTGAGCAGGTAACTCTTGATCATGAGTTCAAGTCCCACATTGGCTTAAACAAGAATTTAAAGTCCCACTTTAAAAAATCATAATTCTATAAATCCTACAGACATTATCTTAGTATTTGGCATAAGATAAAAATTAAAGAGGTTTTTTTTTTAAACCAAACATATTAGGCAATTTCTCTAACTTCATTGGTCAAATAGTTACTCCTTCTTGCCTTTCCATCTTGCAATGATCTAGATGTTTTCTATGGCGGGCATTGCTGCCTATCTATAACACTTAACATTTCTTATCAGCAGAATCTTAATTTTGTTTGGAAAAGTATTTCTCTAAGGTTCCCTTACAGTTTGGGGCAGCAGTGTGACTCATTTTTGATGATATCTCATATTTGAGATATAAGTGGGTATCTGCTGGAGACTTCTGGGGGAGTTCTCTTCAGGGTAGATACTGCTACTTATTCTTTTCCTCTCCTTTCTTCGCTCCCTCTTCCCTTTCTGTTCTTCCTTCTTTATTATCTCTATAATAAAGGTGGAGTGGTCATTTTTGCAACCTCAGGGTGAAAGACACACTCCCTGCATGGTGGAGAGGGAAGGGTTGTTCGCGCGTGGCCAGCTTGTTTTAATAAGAGAAACAGTGCCCTCATGCAGTGAGTGGTTAAACCCTAAGAGTCAAGTTTCTGTTACATACAACCAAGTGCAACTTGTCTTTTATGTTAAAGGAATGTACATGTGCATGCACCATCTTACATGTAAGTTCTTATAACTAAAGTCTGTTTCCAACTTGCTTAGAGTGTTCTGTTGAGGCGTGTTGTCTAATACAGTAACAATGACTCTCTCTCTCTCTCTCTTTTTTTTAAGATTTATTTATTTATTTATTTATTTGCCAGACAGAGGTCACAAGTAGGCAGAGAGGCAGGCAGAGAGAGAGAGGAGGAAGTCGGCTACCCGCCGAGCAGGAGAGGGCCCGATGTGGGACCCGATCCCAGGGCCTTGGGACCATGACCTGAACCAAAGGCAGAGGCCTCAGATAAGTTACTGCACTATGGTGTGTAAACCTGGTGATTCACAGACCTGTACCCCTGGGGATAAAAATATATGTTTATAAAAAATTTTAAAAAAAAAGTTACTGCACTATGAAATAAGTTACTGCACTATGCAGTAAGTTTTGTTACTGGGTGGGACTAGAGCCCCCTCATAACCTCACTTTTTTCAAAATACATATACTCAAAATTATTCTTCCTGATGAACTCTAGAATTACTTCTCAAGTTGGTCCAACACCTTTAATCTTTCAAATGGATCTGTATTAAACCTATAAAGAAATTTGGGAAGAATTCATATCTTGGCAATATTTCATTATTTCACTCTTGAGCTTGGTATACATTTCTGTTTTTTCTAATCCTCCATATCTCTGAATAAAGGTTTGTAGCATTCTTCACATATAATTTCTACACCATTCTTTTTATGGTTATTGCTAAATATTTTATGTTTTTATTGCTATTGTAAATAGAATCTATTTTCTATTATATCATATAACTGGTTATGGCTAGCATATAGAAAAATCATTGATTTTCAATTATTTATCTTGTATTTGACTACTCATTTATCTAAGAGTTTTTCAGTTGATACATTTATGTTTTGTAGGTATGTAATTGTATCATCTGTAAATAATGATGATCTCATCTCCTTTTTAATAGTTAGACTACTTATCTTTATGTATTTTTTGCATTTATATATTTTCTTCATTGAGCAGAAAAATGTTGAATAAAAATGGAAGTAGTCATGCTGTTTTGCTCTTGAATTTACAGGACATCTGTTGTGTCCCAGAGATGCATTCTATTGTTGTTCTAAGTAAGTTTGCTCTATTATGTTAACAAATACTCTCCAATTCCTGGTTTTTAAAGAGTTTATAAAAATTACTAATGAGTGTCGAATTTTATTCTATATCTTTTCTACATTCAGTAAGGTTATATCTTTTTTTAATTGGTCCTTTTGATAGGATGTATTACATGAATGGGTTTCTTACATATAAATAATCCTTAAAATTCTGGGATAAATCATACTTGCTTGTAAAAGATGATTTTGAGAATATCATTGCTTATTTTAATTGACTAATTTTTAAAGCAGTTCACATCCAAATTCATAAGTTAGGTTCATCTGTAACATCATTTTTGAGCTCTTTTCAGTATTGGCTTCAGATTTCCACTAGCTCCATAAAATGAAATACGTAAGGTAAATTGAATTAGATTGAATTATGGGCCCAAATCTTTACTCCTCTGTAGTATAGTTAGACATCCACACGTTCATCATGTCCTCATAGGAAGAGAGCATATATCCTGCTCTTTGGCCTGGGGGTTAGCCATCTTACTTGCTTTTGTCCAGGGTAATGTGAGTAGATATTTTAAGAGCAGATGTTTGAAATGTGTTGTATGGTTTGCTTGCCTTCATGTGACTCTGCCATCACCATGAGAAAAGCATACCCGGGTTAGCCTACTGGTCCAGAAGATAGAGATACTTGGAACACACCTGGACCTACCTGACCCAAGACCAGCCAAGCTAAGGTGAGATCAGCCACTTACTGGGTGACCTACAGACAAGTAAACGAGAAGGGATCATTGTTGGCTTTTTGTTTATTTTTTATTTAAAAAATTTTTTAAATTTTAGTTCCAGTATAGTTAACCTAGTCTGCAATAGTTTCAGATGTATGATGAGTGATTCAGCAGTTCCATATATCAGTCAGCGCTCATCAACATAAATGTACTCTTAATCCCCTTCACCTATATCACCCTTCACACCACACACCTCTCCTCTAGTAACCATCTTAACCATAGTTAAGAGTCTGTTTCTTGGTTTATCACTTTTTTCCTTCGCTTGTTTTATTTCTTAAATTCCATATATGAGTGAGATCATAAGGTATTTGTCTTTCTCTGACATATTTTATTTAGTTTTATGCTCTTTAAATCCATCCATGTTGTTACAAATGGCAAGATTTCATTTTTTTTGTGGCTGACTAATATTCCATTATATATACATATATATGCACATATGCATACACACACACACACAGATGCACAGAGCACATCTTTATCCATTCATCAGTCAGTGGACACTTGAGCTGTTTTCCATAGTTTGATTATTGTAAATAATGCTGCAATAAACATCAGGGTACATATATCATTTCGAGTATGTGTTTTCATATTCTTTGAGTAAATACTCTGTAGTGAGATTACTGGATCCATAGGATAGTTCTATTTTTAATTTTTTGAGGAATCTCCACACTGTTTTCTACAAAGGCTGGACCAATTTGCATTCTCACCAGCAGGGCATGAAGGTTCCTTTTCCTCACATCCTAGCCAGTATTTATTTCTTGAGTTTTTTTTTTATTGTAGCCATCCTTACAGGTGTGAAGTGATATCTCAGTGTGGTTTTGAATGGCATTTCTCTTATGATGAGTGATGTCAAGCATCTTTTCATGTGTTTGTTGGTCATCTGTATGTCTTCTTCAGAGAAATGTCTGTTCATGTCTTCTGTCCATTTTATATTGGTTACTGGTTTTTTTGTATTGTATTGAGTTGTATCAGATTTTATATATTTTGAATATGAATTCTTTCTTAGATATATAATTTGCAAATATCTTTTCCCATTCAGTAGCCTATCTTTTAGTTTTGTTGGTTATTTCCTTTGCTGTGCAGAAGCTTTTTATTTTGATGTAGCCCCAATAGTTTATTTTTTATTTTTTTTCCCTTGCCTCAGGAGACATATCTAGAAAGATGTTGGTATCGCCAATGTCAGAGAAATTAATGCTTGTGATCTCTTCTGGGATTTTTATGGTTTCAGGTCTCAAAATTGGGTCCTTAATCCATATTGAGCTTATTTTGGGATATGATTTAAGAATGCAGCTCAGTTTCGTTCTTTTGCATGTAGCTGTCCAGTTTTCCCAACACTATTTGTTGAATAATTTGTCTTTTTTTCCATTGCATGTTCTTGCCTCCTTTATCAAAGATTAATTGACCGTATAATTGTGGGCTTATTTCTGGGCTTTCTCTTCTGTCCCATGGATCTATGTGTCTGTTTTAGTGCCAGTATCATACTGTTTTGATTACTACCATAGCATTGTAAAATAACTTGAAGTCTGAAATTATGATACTTCCAGTTTTGTTTTTCTTTTTCAAGATTGCTGTGGCTATATGCAGTCTTTTATGGTCCACACAAATCTGAGGATTTGTTCTAGTTCTGTGAAAAACGCTGTTGGTATTTTGATAGCGATTGCATTTAATCTGTAGATTGTTTGGAGTAGTATAGGCATTTTAACAGTATTTTTTTCTTCCAATCCATGAGCATGGAATGTCTTTCCATTTCTTCATATTGTCTTCAGTTTCTTTCATCAGTGTTTTTTGTAGTTTTCAGAGTACAGGTCTTTCACCTCTTTAGTTAAGTTTATTCCTAGGTGTTTTCTTATTTTTGGTGTAACTGTTAATGGGCTTTTCTTGATTTCCCTTTCTTCACCTACTTTAATAGTATACAGAAATGCAATAGATTTCTGTACATTGATGTTTTTATTTTGCAAACTTACTGAATACATTCATCAGTTCTGATAGTTTTTTGATGAAGTCTTTATGGTGTCCTGTATAGTATCATGTCATCTGTGAAGAGTGAAAGTTTTATTTCTGTCTTGTCAGTTTGGATGCCTTTTATTTGTTGTTGTTGTTGTCTGATAGCTGTGGCTAGGACTTCTAGTACTGTGTCGAATAAAAGTGGTGAGAGGGGACATCCTTGTCTTATCCCTGACGTAGGAGAAAAGTTCTCAGTTTTTCTGCCATTGAGTATGATGTTAGCTGTGGGTTTTTCTTTTTTTAAAGTTTTTTTCATTCATTTATTAGAGAAAGAGAGTGCAAGTTTGGGGAGGAACAGAGAGGGAGGGATAAGCGGACTCCACCCTGAGTGTGGAGCCAGATGCAGGGCTCAGTCTCCTGACCCTGAGATCAGGATCTAGCCAGAATCAAGAGTCAGACACTTAACTAACTGAGCCAACCAGGTGTCCCACTGTGAATTTTTCATTTAAAGCCCTGTGTTGAGGAATGTTCTAAGTCTACTTTGTTGAGGATTTTTATCATGAACGGATATTGTACTTTGTCAAATGCTTCTTCTGCTTCTATTGAAATGATCATATGGTTTTTATCCTTTCTCTTACTGATGTGATATATTACATTGATTGATTTGTGAATATTGAGCCACACTTATGTCCCAGGAATAAATCCCACTTGATCATGGTAAGTGATTTTTTAAATGTATTTTTGGATTTGGTTTGCCAATATTTTGTTGAGAAGTTTTGCTTTATGTTCATCAGAGAAATTGGCCTGTAGCGCTCTCTCTCTCTCTCTCTTTTTTTTTTTTGGTGTGTTGTCTTTGTCTGGTTTTGGTATCAGGGTAATGCTGGCCTTATAGAATGAATTTGGAAGTTTCCCTTCCTCTTCCCTTTTTTGGAAGAGTTTGGGAAGAATACATATTAACTCTTATTTAAGTGTTTGATAGAATTCATTTGTGAAGCCATCTGGTCATGGACTTTTGTTTGCTGGGAGTTTTTAAATCACTGATTCAATTTAATTGCTGGTAATCAGTCTGTTCAAATTTTCTATTTCTTCTTGCTTCAGTCTCAGGAGGTTATATGTTTCTAAGAATTTATACATTTCTTCTAGGTTGTTGAATTTGTTGGCATATAATTTTTCATAATATTCTCTTAGAATTTTTTTTGTTTCTATGCTGTTGGCTGTTTTGTCTTCTCCTTCAAGTGTGATTTTGTTTACTTGAATCCTCTTTCTTTCTTTTTTTTTTATGAGTCTGGCTAGAAGTTTATCAGTTTTGTTGATTTTTTTTTTTTAGTTTTTTTTTTTTCAAGATTTTTATTTATTTATTTGACAGGCAGAGATCACAAGTAGGCAGAGAGGCAGGCAGAGGGAGAGAGGTGGAAGCAGGCTCCCCGCTGAGTAGGGAGCCCGATGTGGGGCTCGATCCCAGGACCCTGGGATCATGACCTGAAGCGAAGGCAGAAGCTTTAACCCACCGAGCCACCCAAGTGCCCCAATTTTGTTGATCTTTTTAAAGATCTCTCAGTTCCTGGTTTCATTAATCTGTTCTACTTTTTTTTTAGTTTCTATAACATTTATTTCTACTCTAAATCTTTATTATTTCCTTCCTTCTTCTGGTTTTGGCTTTTGTTTATTGTTTTTTTTCTAGCTCCTTACGTGTAAGGTTAAGTTGTTTATTTGATATTTTTCTTGCCTCTTGAGGTAGGCTTGTATTGCTATAAACTTCCCTCTTAGAACTGTTTTTACTACGTCCCAGAAATTTTGTACTATTGTGTTTTCATTTTTCTCCGTGTAATTTTCTTTTTTCTTCTTTGATTTCTTGGTTAACCCTTCATTGTTTAGTAACATGTTATTTAATCTCCATATATTTGTGCCCTATCCAGACTTTTTTCTTGTGGCTAACTTCTAGTTTCATAGTATTTGGTCAAAAAAGATGCATGGTATGACTTCAGTCTTTTTGAATTTGCTGAGACTTGTTTTTTGGCCTAATATGTGATCTGTTATGGAGAATATTCCATGTGCACATGAGAAGAATGTATATTCTTCTGTTTTAGGGTGGAATGTTCTGAAAGTGCCTGTTAAATTTATCTGGTCTACTGTGTCAGGGTCACTGTTTCATTGTTGATTTTCTGTTTGGATGATTTATCCATTGATGATGTAAGTGTGGTATTAAAGTTCCCTACTACTATTGTATTACTATCAATTAGCTCCTTTATGTTTCTTATTACCTGTTTTATGTATATGGGTACTCCCATGTTGGCTGCATAAACACTTAAAGTTGTTATATCTTTTTGTTGGATTATCCCCTTTATTATTATTATTATTTTTTTTTTTAAATGGGGTGTGCTTTTTTTTTTTTTTAAAGATTTTATTTATTTATTTGACAGAGAGAAATCACAAGTAGATGGAGAGGCAGGCAGAGAGAGAGGGAAGCAGGCTCCCTGCTGAGCAGAGAGCCCGATGCGGGACTCGATCTCAGGACCCTGAGATCATGACCTGAGCCAAAGGCAGCGGCTTAACCCACTGAGCCACCCAGGCGCCCAATCCCCTTTATTATTATATAGTGTCCTTCTCTATCTCTTGTTATAGTCTTTGTTTTAAAGTCTATTTTGTCTGATTCAGTTATTGCTACTTTAGCTTTATTTTGATGTGCATTCATATGATAAGTATTTCTCCATCCCCTCACTTTCAGCCTGCATGTCTTTAGGTCTGAATGAGTCTCTTGTAGGCAGCATATAGATGGGTCTTGGTTTTTTTGTTTGTTTGTTTTTTATTTTTTTCATTTGTTTTTTGTTTTTTTCATTCATTCTGTCACCCTAGGTCTTTTGGTTGGAGCATTTAGTCCATTTACCTTCGAAGTAATTGTTGATAAGTATATTTATTGCCATTTTTTTTTACTGTTTTGTGGTGGTTTTTATAGTTCCTCTCTGACCCTTTCTTTTCTTGTTCTCTTTTATGGTTTGATGGCTTTCTTCCGTGATGGGCTTGGATTCCATTCTCTTTATTCTTTGCATATCTATTACTGGTTTTTGATTTTTGGCTACCATTAGGTTGGTTTGTATATAACATCTTCTGCATAGAGCAGTCCATATTAACTTGAAGGTCATTTATGTTTGAGCCCATTTTTTACTCCTCTCCCCACCCCCCCATGTTTTTGGTATATGGTGTCATTCTTTACATCCTTTTATTTTGTGAGTTTCTTGACTAATTTTTACAGATATACTTATTTTTACTGTGCTTATACTTATTAAAAAATACTTATTTTTGTGCTTCCTATTTTTCTTACTCTTATGGTCTTTCCTTTCCACTCAAAGAATCCCCTTTAACAATTCTTGTGGGGCTAGTTTATTGGCCATGAATTCCTTTAGTTTTTGTTTGTCTGGGGAACTCTATTTCTCCTCCTCTTCTGAATGATAGTCTTGCCTGATAGAGCATTCTTGGCTGTAGATTTTCTCTCTTCAGCACTTTGGCTATATCATGCTATTCTCTCTAACCTGCAAAGTTTCTGCTGAAAAATCTGCTGATAGCCTTATGGAGTTTCCTTTGTATATAACTGTCTTTCCTTAGGGTTCTCTTATAATTCTCTTTATCACTACGTTTTGCCATTTTAATTATTATGCATCTTGGGGTGGACCATGGGTTGATACTGTTAAGGGGTATCTATGCCCTCTGGATCAGGATATCTGTTCCCTTCTCCAGATCAGGGAAGTTTTCAGCTGTTCTGTTCAGTTTTCAATAATTTGAAAAAATTATTTTTTCAAATAATTTGAAAAATAATTTGAAAATAATTTGAAAAATAATTTTAATTAATTCAAATTATTTTAATTAAATTAAATGTAATTAAATTTAATTAAAATAATTTTAATTGAAAAATATTTTAAAAATTTCAAATAATTTGAAAAAATAGTTTTTTCAAATTATTGAAAACTGAACAGAACAGCTGAAAACTTCCCTGAGTTTTTTTTAAATAATTTCAAATAATTATTTTTTCAAATAATTTTTCTATATTCTTTTCTTTCTCTTCTTCTTCTGGATTCCCTTGATGGAATCACTGAGCAATCTGTCTGTTCTCATTTTACATAATTTCTTTCCTCTTACCTGCTCAGCTTGCTTACCTTCTGTTTCTCTGCCCTCCACTTCACTAATTCATTCCTCTGCTTTCTCCAGCCTATTTATTGCATCTAATGTATTTTTATTTCCATTTATTGTGTTCTTCATCTCTGATTCTTTTTTTGTTTTGAGACTTTGTTAAGAGTCTCACTCATGTCCTCAATTCTTTTGTTAAGTCCATTGAGTATGTTTAAGGATCATTACTTTAAATTCTCTATCAGGAATATTATTTATATCCATTTCGCTTAGGTCTCTTGCTGTGGTTTTGTCCTGTTCTTTCATATGGGACATAGTCCTCTGTCTCCTCAATGTGTCTAACTCTGTGTCTGTTTCTCTGTGTTAGGGAAGTCAGCTACATTTCCTGCTCTTGAATGTTATGGCCTTATGAAGTAGAGGTCATGAAGTCGTGCCTTGCAGTGCAGTGTCCTCTGTTCAATAGAACCTGATACTTCAGGGATATATCCTGTGTGTGTGCTTCATGTGCCCTGTTACTGGGCTGCTTTTTCCTTCAGTCTGCTAATCTGAAGAGACTCTTGTGAGAAATGTTTGGCCAGGGTGGGACACATAGTTTTAGCAGTGTGTGCCTAGGGCTTCCACAGGTCCCACAGCTGCCCCTGAGACCCTACAGAATGCATGGGTCATGGTTTTGGCATGATTTCTGCTAGTCTTTTGGGGGAGGGTACCCACAGCACTGGGACTGAAGCAGCTGTGACTGGGAAGGGTGGATCCACCTAAGCACAGTGAGGCAGGGCTTAACGTAAACAAGTTATGCAAGGGGGTAGGAGAGGGAGATGGTGTCCAGCGACTTCTTTGTTCCTGGAAAAGTCTCTCTGCAAATGCTGCTCTTCTGGTACATGCTCTGAGATGTGTAAATAACTCTTCTTCCTGTGTACCCCAGGCATTTTTTCAAACTGCTGCTTTTACTTGTGTATGCTCTCTTTTTAAGGGCAGGATCTCAGCTTCCTGGGTATAGTTTTTTTTTGTTTGTTTTTGTTTTTGGCATTTATCACACTTGGTGTTCTCTGAGCTTCCTGAATTTGTGGTTTGGTACTTAAAAATAATTTGGGAAAGTTTCAGTCATTGTTGTTTCAAATATTTCTTCTGTTCCTTTCTTTCTTTTTCTCTGATATTCCCATTATGCCTGTTTTACCATTTGTGGTTGCTTCACCTTCCTTGGATAACCTCTCTTATTTTTTTCAATCTTTGTTCTCTTTGCTATTCATTTTGGAGATTGCTGTTTATACATCCTCAAGCTTAGAGACTCTTTTCTTAGCCGTGTGCAGTCCATGAACAAGCCCAATGGAAGCACTCTAAATTTCTGTTATAGTGTTTTTCATTTCTATACTTCTTTTTGGTTCTTTCTTAGATTTTTATCTCTCTGCTTACATTGCCATTGTTGTGTGCTATTGATTTTACACATTAGAGCCCTTAGCATATTTTTAAAAAAGATTTATTTATTTGAGAGAGAGCGCAAGAGAGCATGAGCAGCGGGGGGGGGGGGGCAGACAGAGAGGGAGAGAGAGAACCACAAGCAGACTCCCCGCTGAGTGTGGAGCCTGATGCAGGACTTGATTTCACCAACCCAAGATCATGACCTGAGCCAAAATCAAGAGTCAAATGCTTAACCAACTAAGCCACCCAGGTGCTGCAAGAGCCCTTAGCATATTAATCATAGTTGTTTTAGATTCCTAGTCTGATAATCCCAACATTCCTGGTATGCTAGTTCCGATGCTTGCTCTATTTCTTCAAGTTGTATTTTTTGTCTTTTAGTATGCCTTGTAATTTTTTTTCTTGATAGTTAAACATGTATTGGGTAAAAGAAACTATTGCAAATAGGTCTTTAGTAATGTTATGGTGAGGTGTGGAGGAAGGGGAAGCACTCTATACTCCTGTAATTGGATCACAGCCTTTTAGAGAACCTGTGCCTTTGGACTCTAAACTTCACAAGTGTTTCTCAGTTTCTCCCCTCCCGTTTAGGTGAGACAGGATGGCTAAAGAATTGGGTATTTCAGATCAGTTGGGTTTTGGTGCACTCATTTTCTCCTAGGGACAGCTCTTGTTAAGAAGATCAGAATACTCTGGCATATTTCAGAATGGTTCCTTTTCTCCTTTTCCTGCCAGAAGCAGGAGGTGACTTTTCTCTGATATTTACTATGAGAGAGTGGTTGAACTCCTGGAGTCAAAAAAGTGGTGTGGAGGCCCTATGACTGGGTTTTTCTGGAGTTTTTAATTCTCAGATTTGTCCATACTGAACCTCCAGCAATATGTTCATTACAGTTTATGTTTTCTTAACTTGCCACTAGTTCCTGCTGCTGTTTCCACTTGCAAGTCTCTGCTCTGTTAGCTGTATCTCCCTACGTTCTCACCTCTCCCTCTCTCTCATGAGAATTTAGTGTATGATAAAGGCAACACATCTTAGGATGGGTTATTAAATAAATAGTATTTGGATAACTTGGCAACCATCTGAAAAGTAGCTAACTTGGATCCCTACCTCACTCCTTCCATCAAAATAAATTCCATGACCCTCAAATGTTTAAATATAAAAAGTTGAAAAACTCAAAAGATATTATAAAAATTGAGATTAAAAAGTAATAATCTTATCAAGAGAGAGTTTTCTAAATAAGACATAAAACCCAGAAACATTTTAAAAAGTTATTAAATTGAAGTAAAGAAAATAATTTTTAATGTGAAAGACAAATACAGCCTGATGGGATAATAAGCAGAGATTAGTATTTGCTACACATGGGTCAATAAATGACTAGTTTCTTTAACATAAAGAATGCCTACAAATAAGTTTTAAAAACCCAATGATGGACCAGAAGCACTAAGGGCAAAGAGATGTTAGAGGAAGCCATCTAAAAGGACAAATTCAAATGTTTCTTAAACAAATGAGAAGATGCTCAGTCCCACTCATAACAGAAATAAAAATCTATAGCTGCATACTCTTTTTCATTTTATCAGAATGTCAGACATCAGAATCTTGATAACACAAGGTAGGTGTGAGAAAACAGTAAATATATAAAATATCTGTGGGCAGTAATTTGGCAAAATGTTTCAGAGTGAGAAATGTACATACCTGCTTCACATCCACTATCAGGGAAGTACAAATTAAAATAACAGTGAGATACCACTAAACAGCTATTAGAATGGTCCAAATCCGGAACATTGACAGCTCCAAGTGCTGGTGAGGATTTGGAGTAGCCGGAATTCTCAGTCATAGCATTCCCATCAGCTGTTTTCACTTTGGAACAACACCCTTACCATCTGACCTATCCGTCACACATCTTGGTATTTACTCTAAGAAGTTGAAAACTTACGCAAACACCAGCACATGGGTGTTTACAGCAGCTTTATTCATACTTTCTAAAACCCAGAAACAACCAAGATGAGTCCTTTAGTAGGTGAATGGATAAATGAATGGTGGTCCGTTCAGACAATGAACTATTATTCAGTGATAAAAAGAAATGAGATACCAAGCCATGAAAAGACCTGGAGGAACCTTAAGTGCATATACTATGAAGGGGAAAAGCTACACACTATATGATTCCAATTAGATGACATTCTGGAAAAGGCACAACCTATAGAGATAGTAAAAAGATTGGTAGTTGCCAGGGGTTGGCATTGAGGGTATGGATTAATAGAGAGCATGGAGGATTTTTAGGGCAGTGAAATACTCTCTGATATTGTAGTGCTGTGTAATGACATGCATCCAATTGCATAGAATTTACAATACCAAGAGTGAACTCTAATGTAAGCCATGGGCTGGGTGATTATAATGTGTCAGTGTAGGTTCACCAGTGGTCACAGATGTATCACTTTGATGGAGCATATTGATAACGGGGGAGACTGTGCATGTGTGGGGGCGGGGCTTATGTTGGAAATCTCTGTACGTTCCTCTCAGTTTTGTTATAAATCTAAAACTGCTCTAAAGTAAACATAAAATCTTTTTTTAAAAGTACATACCTTTTGACCTAGAAATTTCACTTTTAGGAATTTATTCTTAAGAGATACTAGCCAGATTTCAACTTAATTTTACTCAACGCTTGTTGATTGAGCATCTACTGTGTGCTAAGCACTGTGATAGGCACAAAGGATGTAATGATGAATGAAACACAGCCTCACTGTAAAGTCATTTTATATTTTTTACTTTTTAAGAGAGAGAGTATGCAGGTGCATGTGAGCAGGGGTGAGGAAGAGGCAGGGGGAGAGAGAGAAAAAATCCCAAACATACTCCATGCCCAGCGCAGAGCTAGATGCGGGGCTCTATCTCAAGACCCTGAGATCATGACCTGAGCCAAAAGCAAGAGTTGGAATCTCAACTGAGCCAGCCTGGTGCCCCTGTAAAGTTACTTTATAATCTTGCGATTGGAATTGAAATACTTTATGCCACAGATGAAAACAGTAAGGTTCAGAGAGGTGAGCAGGATCTTGAACTGAAGTCCGCCTGACTCTAATGAAACACTAGGTGTGTGGGCTAAACATTTCCTTCAAAGTGGCCCTTAAGTGCAAGAGAATAGAGAATGTTTACAAAGAGCGGGAGGCATCGCCTCAAGTGGCCTCTAGGAGGCAAGAGAATATATATTATTTGTTTCTAAAATGTCATGCACATTTTGCGTTCTGTGTTGTCTATCTCTACATGTAAACACGTGCACACACATTTTTTTAGAGAGCATGCACGTGAATGAGTTAGCAGGGGAAGAAGGGGTAGAGAGAGAGAATCCTAAGCAGACTCCACGCTCAGCATGGAGCCCTGCGTGTGAGCTCCGTCTCACAACCCCGAGATCATGCCTGAGCTGAAACCAAGAATCAGACGCCTAACTGACTGAGCCACTAGGCACCCCACACATACATGTTTAATATAAAGTAATGTTTAAAAAATTATGTCATTACTTACCAATTAAAAGACAACTTTTTTTGCCTCAAAAACTTCAAGTACATAACAGCTACATGAGGAAAAAAGCCTGTGTTTATCCGTGGCTTCTCTTCCTTTTCCCACCTCAAAAATATTCCAAAAGAGAGAAACACCACACCAGCTAAGCCAAGCTACTTCTTGAAACTGTGTTGCTTTCTTGAAATTCTTCATCATTTTATCTTTGCATATGTTTTTTGTTAATGGAGGGTCTTGGTGTCTGGCTTATGCAGCCTGGCCTTCTTGCTTCCCAGGGACAGGTTCTGGGCTGCCTTCTTCCTAACTCCTGGTGCACTGGAAAGGGTTTGGGTCAGGTTTTCACCCCACAGCATCTCTGGGTTGGAGCATGGCAGTGGCTCTACTTATCTTAGCTGACTGCACCAGGGTATGCTCCGTAGGTGACGTGGCAGAGATCTCTAGCCACCCCTGATCCAAACACCAAGTGCATCTTGCACAGAAGCTGCAGTCCTTTGGGAGGTTGCCCAAAGCTGTAGGTTGGTGTTGCAGGAAGGAACGATTGACTTCCCCATCCCAGGTGGTCGCAGCATTGGACCTCAGCACGTACTTGCCAAGCCCCTCCCCCTTGCCCATGGTCCACGTAGCAGCTCAGAGGAGTCCACGGAGGTGGGGGCAGTAACGGAGAATGAGCAGTGGGGGTGAGGGAAGGAAGAGGGGAACCCGACTGTAGGGATCTTTAATACAGTGATGTGGGAAGGGTGACGGGCCACATGTCGGGGGCTTGGTCACTCTCTCTTGGAATGACACCTGGTGAGTAAAGCCCTCTGGCCAGAGCGGGGTCTAGAAAGTCTGGAGGTTTAGAGCGTGAGGTTTAGTGAGATTGGAAATATGCCCTCAATTCTTATTCATCCCTCACTGTATCCAAGCCCTTTGCCCTGTGACTCTGCGGCTGCTCCCCTCAGGAGGTGGCTGTTTCCTGCTCTTTGAATCCAAGTTGCCTTGAAATTTTCTTTGGCCAATAGAATGTAGGGGGCCCTGGATCTGGTGATCTGGTGTATTGAATTAGGAATATGAATTAGGATCTGCTGAATGAGAGCACACAGGCCACCCGTAGCAGCTTGGTAGGTAGCTCCCTCAGCATCCGAGCTCCCATTTCGGGAAGTGGACCACTGTCCTCCATTCCACTCCCAGACCCACTGAGCCTGGAATGCTGCCCTAGGTCCCCCAGACCCTCCCACCCCATCGCTCCCTGTCCACTCAGGTGTGACTCCTGACCCGAGATGACTCGGCCACAAGATAGTGAAGGGCACCCCACTGGTGCCCTTCCTGGTCCCACTGGACCCAGCCTGACTTTCCTGGACCTCCTGGCCAAGTGGCCAGGTGCTTGGCAGGGGACTTCACCCAACATCTGCGTGTGTGTGTGTGTGTGTGTGTGTGTGTGTAGGGGCAGCTGCTGGCCTCCTCACCCCAGCCCTGTCCTCTTCAGCTCTCCCCAGCCAGCTAGCGGATGCTGCAGGAGCCGGCTGCTGGCTGGCCTCATTAATATTTATGACAAGGAGAGGAAGTTGCATAAATCTTTCCTGATACTTAATTAAACCAAACTTCTTTTGATTTCCCCTCTTTCTGCCTCACTGAGTGTGGCCAGCATGCCTATTAGATGTGCTTCCTCCCCGAGTGGCCCAGAGTGGACAGAATCCCTTAGCTCCTCCGTACACCCAGTTTCCTTCAGCTCTCAACTGGGAGCTCGGGGAATCCCAGGGACCCCAACATGTGTTCGTAAGACTGTAGCTGTGGCTTTGAGCAGAGGCTCCCCTCCACTCCTCTGGAGTAGCAGAGACCCAGAGAGACACTGTCTGCACCCCTCCAAACATGCCTCTTCTAGCCCAGAAAGATGGAGGTTTTTAAAGAGTAGCTGGGGAGAAGCTGCTGCCTCCCTCCTTCCTGGTGCTCAGACAGCGAAGTCAGAGTTAGTCCCAGCGCCACTGAGGAATAGCTGACTCCCTAGAAGGGCTGGCTCTGGGCTCTGGAGGTGTCCCTGCACCCCCACCCCCACTTCCTACGTGGCACCCCAGCCAGAGGACCCTAGCGTGAACCTGGTCAGAGCTCAGAGTTTCCCTGCGCTCCAGGAGCTGGTTAGCACCCGGCTGACATATCTTTGATATGGAATCATATACAGGAAGCAGCTTGACCCCTGAAGGCCCCTCTTAGCGTGGGATTGACACCGAGCATTGACTTTGCTTCAGGCTTATCCACAAATCTCAGCCAATTTTATTAAAGAGCCGCATGTGGTGTGGAACATGCCAGGGAGACAACTTTATTTATAGATCTTGATCGGCAGAGAGGAGCCCACACTTGATTCTGTTGGCGCTGGGCCTCAGGTGGGAGGGGGTGATTGGCAGGTGCGGCTCCTCACTGCCCTCTCCCCCCCCCCCACCAGCTGCACAAGGAGACACACAAACACATGAGCAGGCAGGCATGTGGACATTAGGCCAGGACATACATGCATACATTCACAGGAGCGAACACATACAAACATACACACACACGCAAGTCCTACATGGCAATGGACTGAATTGTGCCCTGCCCCCCAACCCATATGCGAAGGTCCTAACTCCCCAGTAGGCCTATATTTGGACTTTTGGGAAGGTAATGAAGGTTAAATGAAGTTGTAAGGGTGGGTCCCTAATCTGATAGGACTGATAAGGTGCCCTTATATAAGAAAAGGAAGAGACAGCAGAGATTGATCTATTTCTCTATTTCTCTCTCTCTCTCTTTCTCTCTCTGCGTGTGCAGAGGGAAGGCCATGTGAAGACAAGTAAGAAGGAGAGCTGTCTATAAGCCAGGAAGAGAGTCCTCACCAGATACCAGATTTGCTGGCACTTTGATCATGGACTTCTAGCCTTCAGAACTGTGAGAAAACAGTTGTCTGTTGTTTAAGCCACTCAGACTGTGGGATTTTGTTGTGGTGGCCCGAGCAGACTCATACACACACACACACACACACACGGACCCATAGAGATAGGCACCCGTAGCCTTGCATCAGTTTGCACACACATTGGGACAGGCACATGGGGACATACGCTGACCTCACCTGATCAAGGTCGCATCTCCCCTGATAGACCTAGAGCCCCAAGAGGATGCTCAGTGATGCGCTGGTGACTCAGGGAGGGAGGGAGGGAAGGTGTGTGGATGTAGATGTGAGCGCAGACAGTAGGAACGTCAACCAGTAGGTACGTGTATAGACATTCTTACCCTGTGACTTTGCAGTGTGTGTAGAGTTTTGTAATTAATAGTCATCATCAATAATGCCTACGGGTGGACTTACCCTCAGTAAGTGCAGTTGGCATTGACCATGTTTTCTGTGATCCGGGCACCTTGCACATGTCATGTCATTTTTGCCTTCACAACTTGGAGGAGCATGGAGACTCTATGGAGGGGACTGAGAGATGTCAGAAAAGGCGCACAAGGGGACATGGCTGAAGACAGACGGAGCTAGCCCACCAGCAGTCCTGTTAATGAGGATTCTCACTGACCCTAATGCTAGCTGGGCTCCAGACCCGGCTGACTCAGCTGGGAAGGGAAGGGCAGAGAGACGTCTGTTGGCCATGCCGCCATCAAGGCTGGCTAATGGGAGAGGTCTTCGGGTCTCCCCATCATTAATTTCAGGCTGCTTTGTGGCCATTAATGTGGACTAAATCCAGACACAAGCAAGTGACCTGTCTGCAAGGTTGCCAGACAGGGTTTCTCTCTGGCTGCAGCAGGATCAGACTGAAGATGTTTTGGCTCCAGAAACCTCTCTCTATGTGGAGACAAAGGGTTCCAAAGGGGCACATGGATTGCTGCCAAGTGAGCGTGTTCAAGGAAGATGGACTTCAACCCAAATTCCTCTGGCTCCCTGTGTTGAGCCGGGGCATAAGCTCAACGAGTGCTCACAGCCACTGGCCCTGAGGAGCTCCGAGTAGCAAGATAGTGTGGGGCTGAGAGGGGTCCCCACAGACAGTGAAACCCCTGAGGGGGATAATGCAGGATGTAGGGCCACAGGTCAGGAATGGAGGGGAGAGGCTGAGCTGTGTGGAATGGAGGGCGGGGACTGGAAAGGGGGGCCTTTGTGCTCCATGTTGCATGGTCTCGGGGAGTCTCACATTCCTTGTCTTAACCCTGGTGGTAGTAAGGGTAGAGGGTCTGGGTTCCATGCCATCGGGACTCCAGGCTTTGCACAAAAGGGCAATGCTGGGCTTGAAGCAGGCATCTAACAGTTAGGACAGGGCATTGGAGAAGGGCTTCAGGCTGCAGGGCCCAGGCAGGGATCAGGGCTGACCCGGGGGGCAAGGCTCCTTCTGTCCTGCTGGTGAGGTGAGTGGTCTGGGCCAAGGTTGCTGGGGAGCGTCAGGAAGGGCCCGAGGCAGGCTGGGGAGGCAGTGTTCACCGTGCCCTCTCCCTGATGGCAGCAGGGCCACCAGCAAAGATGGGGTTTCCAGCATGACTGGGAGAGAGAGATCAGCAGGAGCAGCGGGAACTCAAGAGTGACTGCTTCATGGGTTTGGATTTGGGGCTTTATTTTGGAGTGATGAAAATGTTTGGCAGCTAAATACGGTTTGTGGTTGGTGGTTGAAGAACACTGTGGATATACTAAATGCCACTAAATCATACACTTTTCAGTGGTGAATTTTATGTTATGTAGATTTCAGTTAGAGAAAGGAACTGAGAGAGAGAGAGAGACAGATGGGCATTTAGCTCTATACTCCTGCTCTTGAATCCTAGCTCTGTCACTCACCAGCCAAATGACCTTGGAAATGTGTTTATAACCGTCCTCATCTGTAAAATGGGATAATATTAGTACTTACCTAATTTATTATTCTGGATAAAATGACGAGATGGATTTGAGTGCCTAGAATATAACAGGGACTCTGCCAGTTTGTAAAATAAGCCAAAGTACTTTCTAGATGGGCCTTTAAGTCTCCTATCATCAGACAAAAAAGTCAGACAAAAAAGGAGAGAGAATTTCAGTAGTGCTTGGGACCAGGGCTCTTATTCAAAAATCTGCCAGCCCAGGGGCAAGATTTTCAGTAGCCAGTCCAGGGACCCCCTCCCACCCCTGCATTATTCTCCCATGTCCAAATTAAGACCTCTCTGAAGAGCTGCTTGTGCCACCCCCAGCGGATTGAGGAGCTTGAGGAAACAGAACCAGGAGAGGAGGGGTGATTCCTGGGAATTATAGTTGTTCATTGATTGTTTCCTACCAGGAAATAACTACAGAGCATTCAGTGTCCAGGAATATTGTGTTCCTTATAACCTGGCAGTTCCACTAGGACATTCCTTATCAAGTCACCACATCCATGCCAGATGATCAAACTGAGAAACAAGAACCCATCAGAACGATGCCTGAGGCCTGTTCATAGGGAACAGCCTTCCTGGGTGAGGTAGGAGCAGAAGCAAAGAGGAGCCTCCAGCATGTTCTGTGGTAAAGAGTAAAGACGAGTAACCGGGGAAGGTGGGGGCAGCATTGGTTGTAAAAAGACTCTGTGAAATGTACACTGTCTGGGAAGAACAAATATTTAGAGAAATTTTGCCGCAGGAAACCAAAGTAAATTTTAGAAAGTATTTGCTTTGTTCTCTCAATAAAAGTCAGGAAAGCAAGAGCATTAGAAAAACAGAATATGATAAGACCAAGGATAGAGTTGAAAAGCGATGAGGTTAGCAGAAATAAAAACAAGAGTGGCATCTGATCTAGAACTATAAACAGAAGTAAAAATAAAATCACATAGTTAAAAATCAACATTCTTAGAAACAATGATTTTAAAATCCTCACTGCAGAAAACCGAAGCTGTCTTGTAGAAGAAAACTTGACAAGCTCTTTTGAAAGCCAAGGGGAGGAAAAGAGATTTTTCAAAATGATTGATAGAAATGACAAAAAAGAGGGAGACCCAATTAATTAATAATCAATAAGTATTTAATAAATATTGCTGCATTAATATCCTTGAATAAGAAAAGAAAATGAACCAGATATATAATTAAAGATATAGGGGAAGAATACTTCAAAAATGAAGAAATTAGTAAACTCACAGGTTAAAATATATAAATTAGTTTTAAGAGATATATGCATAGACATGTTTAATTATAAGAATAAAGCCCCATAGAGATATAGACAGACGAAAAAGTTGTCTCTGAAGAAGCAAAATTTGACTTGCCCAGACTTGTCTAAACCAGTGAGTACTAGACAACAATGAGGCAAGTTATGAAGGAAAGATTTTGTGACTTAAGCATTTTATGCCTTTGTTGTCTGGCGTGAAAGCAGCTGATATCAGGCTATACCCCTAGGCTCATCCTGCAAAAAAAAAACACTTTAAGAAATTTTCCAGCTCAGTTCTTACTAACCTTTTCCGTGTGATGGCACAAAAATAGTTTGTCACATACACTGGTTTAAGAAAGTCTGCTCTCAGGGGCATCTGGGTGGCTCAGTTGGTTACGCACCTGCCTTTGGCTTGGGTCATGATTCCAGGGTCCTGGGATCGAGCCCCGCGTCAGGCTCCCTGCTCTGAGGAGCATCTGCTTCTCTCTCTCCCTCTGCCTGTTGCTCTGCTTACTTGTGTTCTCTCTCTGTCTCTCTGTCAAATTAATAAATAAAACCTTAAAAAAAGGAAAGTCTGCTCTCACAGGATCTGTGAGGATGAGATTTGGACTTCGGGAGGATCATCCTAGAGGTTTAAGGAGGATGGATTACGGAGCTAGGTGGGAACGGGAGCAGTTGCGAGGACGCTCAGTAAAAAAGGTGAACGGCTGTGAGGCAGAGGAAAACCAGGAGCGTGCGCTGTTCTGGAAGCCAAGAGAAGGAAATGTTTCCAGGAGGCTGAGCTACTGTGACAGATGCTCCTGGGATGCCAGGAAAAGTGGGGGACCAAGAGCTGACCCCCAGAATTAGCAGCATGGAAGTAGCTGATGGGTTGGATGTCAGTGGCTTCCAAGGGATGGTAGGTTTAGGGGAACGTAAGGAAGAAAAGTCGAGAAAATTGATATAAATGATAACATTTTTGAGGATTTTGCTGCAAAAGGGAGTTGAGAAATAGGGCCGTAGTTGAAAGGCAGATGGAATCCAAAGTTGTTTTTTGTAAGGGAGAAATGGGAGCACGTTCAAAGTTCCTTCCCATTGGGAGGGAACTTTGGTGACAGAGGAGAGGTGGGGGGGGATTACTGGGCAGTGCCCTTGTGTGACAAGAAAGGCAGAACCTCATGCTCAAATGGAGGGTTGAAGTGATGGTCTAGAGTGACAGGAAGGAAGCCAGAGAGTACATGGGTCCATGTGCTGGTGGGTGGAGGTGTGCAGTGGTGGATTCCTGTGGAGAGGATGGCAGGTGAGGTGCCAGAGGGAAAAGTCAAGCAGAGAAGATTTTGCAAGGGTCTACAGGGTGGGAGAAGGAATGCATGGGGGAAATGCAGAACAGTTGCTGGGCCACATCAAGGCCATGGAGACTCCTGGTCATAATTTTAAAGTGAGAGCAGTCGTATGCTTTTCTCCATGTCTCACGGTTGCATGCTTTTCTCCAGTTCCATTGAGCTGATTGGAAGCAGGGAAGAAATTGGATGGAACTTGGCAGTGGTTTTGCCACATGTGGATCCCAATGTGAGAGAGGAATAAGATGAGGGTGAAGACAAGAAAGAATTTAATGATTGGCTGTGAACTTGAAGCTGAGTAAGGAAGAGAGCAGGTAGGAACAGTGAAAAGGGGATACCAGGGCTTGTAAATCTCTTCGGGGGCAAAGGATAGTTGAGAATGAGGCCCTAGAGAAGGCGTGGGCTGGAGAGAGAGGTGATGTTTGGAGAGTAGGGTGGAAATTATGGCGGTGATCGGGGGTAGGCTGCTGGTAACACAGAAGTCTGGAGTGTGATCATAGGGTACAGTGCCTGAGATAGAGCGGAAGGGGTCTTAGGAGGAAAAGAACTTGGACACTGAGAGCCCAGAAGGTTAGAAGGATCATCTGGGAGGGTATTGAAAGCATCAAAGATGAGAATGGGAAGTGGCACGGAATCTGTAGATTGCAGCAACAGTCTGGGGCAGAGAGCAAATTCGTGGGATGACTTGAGATTCAAAACAGGGATTTTTTAGGGATGAGACAGTGAGGGAGATCGATTGTGGCCCCAGTTTTTCCACCTTCCTGTGTCTACACCCTCTGTGACAATTGTGGCAATTTGAAAAGAAAGACCCTTTCTTTTCCTTGAACTCTCCTGGTCCTCTTCCTGGTCCCCCCTTCCCCCTGATGCGTGACTTTGCAGAAACTCCTATCAAGAGGGCAAGTCTGTTTGTCACCCTTGAATGTGGGCTGGGCTTTTGACTTGCTTTAGCCAACAGAAGGCAGCAGAAACAGTGGTGTGCTGGTTGCTCAAGAGGCCTGGCAGCTCCTGCTCTGTCTCAGAACCGAGTCCAGCGGTTGTAGGAACAAATGTGCTGGCCTCCTGGAGGCTGAAAGAGGCCATGATGTGAAGCCTGGTTATCTCAGCTTAGGCCATCCAACATAGGTCTACAAACTGCAGACCCCAAAGCTTAGAGAGAGACCAGCTCGGGTCTGCAGAGCTGCCTCCCCAACCCACAGCTGGCTAGGGACCACTGAGTGAGCCCAGCTAAAACTGGAAGAACCATCCAGCAGACCTGAATACGGATGAACCAAACAAATGCTTATGGCTGTAAGCTATCTTGCTTTCCTATTGCCGTGTGACCTGTCACCACGGACTTAGTTGCTTACAACATTGCCCGTGTGTTTGCTCACAGTTCCTTCGGTGAGACATCTGGGTGGATCCAGTTGGGTTCTCTGCTCAAGTTCTCGCAGTCAGGTTTGGCCCTCGCTGCAGGGCCAGGGAGTGTACTATGTATACTTGTATTTCCTTTCTCAGGCAACTGGCAGGAGATAGCTGCTGAGCTGCTTTTTGTTTTTGTTTTTGTTTTTATTTGCTTAGAGTTTTATGTCATTGTCACTATTCAAAAGATCTGAGACCTGTTGGACATTCTTTTTCACATGGGTGGACACAGCAGGTGTTCTGCCAGCTCTTTGTGTTGGAATTCCTGTGTTTGGGGGCCCACTCTTCAGCTGGAGTTCCTTGGTCTTTCTGTTCTCAGACCCTGGGACTCCCTCCTTCCCTACTGCATTTCAGTAGGAAGGGGACCAGGAGAGTTCAGGGAAAAGAAAGGGTCTCGAGGAGCAGAAAGTGACCAGTTGGCCTGAAAGTGACCAGAAAGTGACCAACAGGCCTCCCTCAGGAACTCCCTGAAAATGATGTACGAGAAGACTGCCCCCTTCTGAATGTGCTCCATTCCTCTCACAGTTACGCTCTCTTTGGGCTGCATCTTGGCTTCTGGATTAAAAATCTTCTTCTCTCAGAACTATCACCACATTGACTCCATTGTCTTCCATTTTCACTGTTACTGTTGAGAACTTTGGCGCCATTCTTTGTGTGTGACTGGTTTCTTTCCCTTTTTGGAAGTTTGGATTGATTTTCTGGGGCCTCATGCTCTGAAATGTTGCAGTGTTGGGGGTGGGGCTTTTTCAGTCACTGCCCCGCATCCTCAGGGGGTCTTTCAGTTTGGGAACTCACATCCTTAATTCCAAGAACTTGTCTTCTGTTGTTTCTTTCATAATTTCCTCCCCACTGTGTGCTCTGTTTTCCTTTCTTAGAGCTCCTGTTAGTGAGATGTTGAATTTCCTCAATTGATCCTCAAGTTTTGAATCTTTTTTCCCTTCTTTTTTTTTACTCCCTGCCTCTTAGGGGAGAGGAGTGCCTACCTGGGACATTTCTTCAATGTTTTCTTTGAATTCTTCTATTTAATTTTTACATTTGTTACCGTGTTTTCAATTCTGCATGTGGCAGAGCTTTGTCTTTTCCTTTATTTCTCTTGCAGGTATATAATTCATGGCTGCAATGTCTTCTCTCATCCATCTGAGGAGTTTAATGATTGTTTTTCTAAGTTTCCTTCTACTTCCTGCATTGCCTTGATTCCTCTGTTTCTATTATTTTGGGCCTCTGTGTTTCAAGGACTGTCTACCGTATTAAGTACCAGAAGGTGATGTTTGGTGCCTTTTAATCTTTCATATTTAAGAGTAGGGCTTTAGGGTGCCTGGGTGGCTCAGTGGGTTGGGCCTCTGCCTTCAGCTTGGGTCGTGATCTCAGGGTCCTGGGATTAAGTCCCGCATTGGGCTCTCTGCTCAGCGGGGAGCCTGCTCCCTCCTCTCTCTCTGCCTGCTTGTGATATCTCTCTCTCTCTCTCTGTCAAATAAATAAATAAAATCTTTAAAGAAAAAAAAAACGTAGGGCTTTAAAAAGCAGTTGAGAAGGCCTGTGTGCATAGATGTAATCTGTCAACTGGTCAGTTTCACCAGGCAGTGGCCAGATGGGGCTTTGGCCATTTAACTGACCCCACTCCCAAATGTTAGTATCCATAAATCCATAAATCTTTTCTTTAAGACCTTAGCACTTTGGGGCACCTGAGTGGCTCAGTCCTTAAGCATTTACCTTAAGCTCAGGTCATGATCCCAGGGTCCTGGGATCGAGCCCCACATCGGGCTCTCTGCTCAGCAGGAAGCCTGCTCTCCCTCTCCCACTCCCCCTGCTTTGTTCCTGCTCTCGCTGTCTGTCAAATAAATAAGTAAAATGTTAAAAAAAAAAAAAAAAAAGACCTTACCACTTCTCAGAAGCAAAAAAAAAAGGCAAACCAAAACCAAACCCAAACAAACTAAAAAAAAATGTTCCGCTCTTCCTTTTGGGTTGGACTCTGGCTGTTAGAGCTCTTGGAGGTAAGCAGTGGAAGGAGCTGAATGGGTGCAGGCCCTCACACCTGTTGCACAAGCTTTGGTTTTACCTGATTGCAGCCTGGGCCTCTCTCTCACCCTCCTCTAGGCTAGCGCATACTGGCAGTGTGGCCAGCTAAACTGAGATGTATTTTTTTTTTTAAGATTTTATTTATTTATTTGCCAGAGACAGAGGGAGAGAGCGAGTGAGCACAGGCAGACAAAGAGGCAGGCAGAGGCAGAGGGAGAAGCAGGCTCCCTGCCGAGCAAGGAGCCCGATGTGGGACTCGATCCCAGGACCCTGGGATCATGACCTGAGCAGCTGTTTAACCAACTGAGCCACCCAGGTGTCCCTAAACTGAGATGTATTTTAAAGGTTTTTTTTTTTTTTTTTAATTTATTTATTTGACAGACAGAAATCACAAGTAGGCAGAGAGGCAGGCAGAGGGGGGGGGGAGGCAGGCTCCCTGCTGAGCAGAGAGCCCGATGCGGGGCTCGATCCCAGGACCCTGAGACCATGACCTGAGCCGAAGGCAGAGGCTTTAACCCACTGAGCCACCCAGGCGCCCCTAAAGGTAAAATATACAACAGATTTCAAAGACTCCATTTGAAAAAGAATACAAGGGGCGCCTGGGTGGCTCAGTGGGATAAGCCGCTGCCTTCGGCTCAGGTCATGATCTTGGGGTCCTGGGATCGAGTCCCGCATCAGGCTCTCTGATCAGCAGGGAGCCTGCTTCCTCCTCTCTCTCTCTCTGCCTGCCTCTCTGCCTACTTGTGATCTCTCTCTGTCAAATAAATAAATAAAATCTTAAAAAAAAATGTTTGAAAAAGAATACAAAATATCTCATTTAGTAATTTGTATATTGATTATATGTGGAAGTGATAATATTTTCTATCTATTGCTTAGATAAAAATCTATTAAGAAAATTAATCTCACCCATTTCTTTCTCCTTTTTTTACTTGTGGCTACTAAGAAGTTTAAAATTACATCTGTAGCTTTGCATTCTGCCCGTATTGGGCAGGGCTGGTCTGAATGCATGCTCTAGTTCCTCTCCTCTTGCTCTGCCTTGAACTCACTTTCATATGGCCTCCACCTCGGCCATTCCACTGAAATGATTCTCTTCACGTTCACTGACAACCGCCACGTGGCTAACCCTCCATTTGCAGACCTGCTGTCATGGGACGTTTCAGCAGCCACAGTTGCCACAATTGGTCGCTTTCTGCTCCTTGAGACCCTTTCTTTTCCTTGAACTCTCCTGGTCCCCTTCCTGGTCCCCCCCCTTCCCCCTGATGCCCCTTCCCAGTCCCCTTTGCTGGTCCCTCCTTCTCTGCCCCACCTCTGACCAGTGCCGCTCTCCAGAGCTGAGGCCTGGGACTTGCCTGATACTGGTGCTCCGGCCCTTATATCTTTCTGGAGTGCTGTGCTCTGCTGGTTCTGTGCTCAAGGCTCATCCTTTCCAGCTTTTCTAAACTCCTCATCCTCCTTCCACTTCCCAAAAAGGTACTGATGCTTCTCATCTCCTCTCATGTTCACTTGGTCCTCATGGGTCTATGTCATTTTCATTCCTTCTAGTAGCGTGGCAGGAGGAAGCGGAAATAAAAACATTTCCTCAACCTACCACATTTAGCCAGAAGTCCCAACATAAATACTTTAGGAACACCTTTTTACTCTTGATTGTATAAGGGGTGTGTGTGTGTGTGTGTGTTTTCATTATAATTGGCTGCATGGGATTTTGCTTTGTAGATAGACCATAACTTATTACAGTAATTCCCAATGCTGGACTATTAAAGCTGTTTCTAATTTTTTGTTATGATAAAACACTACAGTTCACATTGTTATATCTTCTTCTATCTCTGTGATTATTTAAATTCTAAGGAATGGATTTTCAGAGGGCAAAGGCATGCATATTTCTAAGCCTTCTGGTACATATTGCTCAATTACCCTTCCAGAAAGGGTTCCAATTTACACTCCTGCCAGCAAGAATTGTTGGAGGGAGCCTGTTTCTACATGCAGACACTAGCAGTGGGTATTATTCCTTGAAATCTTTAACAGTGTGATGGGTGAAAATTTATCTCTTCTTTTTTGTATCTTCCTTAATTTGTATCTTCCTTAATTACTATGAGGTTGAGCATCTTTTCTTATTTATTAGCCTTTTATATTTCTTCATCTGTTCATGACATATTGTAAAAGATAAAAGCAGGTTACAAAACATTATGTATAATACGATCCCGAGTTTGGAAAATTAAAGTTTATCTCTGCATCAAAAAAGAAGACTGGCAGGAAATCAGACAAATAGGGACCGTGCTTACATCTGGGCAGCAAGATAATGAATGAGCTCTTCTTTTTTCAAGCTTTTGCATATCTTTCAAATTTTATACAATGAACGTGCGATGTTTTTTGTTACCAAAAATATGATTTTAAAAGCAGCTGTTATAATACTAAAATAGCCCAAAGTTTTAAGAACAGAGTAGCTGCCACAGCCCACGGGATCTTAAAAGAAAAGCCCACTCCAACCAAAGCCCCAAGGACATCAAAGACCGGCTTCCTAACAACTGCACAAAACCCACATGTGATATATTCTGCCTCTGGAAAGGGCAAAGGTGGGCTCCTGGGGGCGGGGCAGCAGACCCGGGATGTGGCCAGCGGGTACCAGGCACTCACAGGCATCAGTGGGTAATTACATCTCCTTTTAACGCATGCAAATTGTATCAGTATTATTTATATATTCAAAGCCACGGATGAATAATATATGCATTTATGCAGAGGTAATTGCCTTAGCCAGGTTCTTCCTGGGATTTTTATTGTCTCCCCAGATACTGAATATTCAGCTCCCCTCTCCGATGTGGGATGTGGAGCCGGGGGTGCGGGGACAGTGTCTTGCAGCCTGGACCTCTTTCATGGGAGGGAAAGAGCAGGGGAAGGAGGCCGATGTGGCCGATGCGGTATGTGTGGGCGGGGGGGGGGCTTGGGGGCCAGGGCCTTGGGACTTACAGCTCCAGCTGATTCCTCCATGGCACATTTTGGAATGGGGACTCTGGGGCTCAGGGACAAGTCTTGGTTCTGAATCCTTGAGCCTGGCCCAGCGGTGACACTCAGCTTCTTCCTTGGGTGCAGATGGACGTTCCTGCGTGTGTCTCAGTTAAAGCCAGACGTTCAGCCCCATCTGTGCCGCTGGCACCTTGTAAAAGGCCTCTACCTCCTTTGTCTCACGACAGCCTTATTTCTGAACCTCTCACCTTGACCAGTGCCTTTTTTCAGTCTACAGCAGCTAGACCCAGCCAGGTTTCGGCTGTGACTCTGTGACCGTGGTGGGCTTCTGGTCTCTGTCGGGGCATCCTGGGTAGACACCCGCCCTGTCTTGTCCAGCTTTCTCTGGTGCAGTGTGTCCCTCCATTTCTGGCCATTTCTGGAAGGGGTTCAAAGGAGGGAGCAAGGAGGGATCCGAAATCAAAGTCAAATTGCAGAAGGCGAAGGACACAGCAGAATGCCAGGACCCACGATTGAGGGAGCAGACCCCTAAGCCGGACATCACCCTTTGGCACTTTTTCTAAGCCTGTCTTACCTGTCAAAGTGCCACTTGGTGAGAATGTGCTCAGAGGCAGCGCCCGCACCCCCGGCCGCCCTCCCCCGCCTGCTCCTGACCAGGTGGTAAGCCCATGAGGGTATCAGATGTAGGCTATTTTAAGAAAACTGGCAGAAAAAGGAAATTGAGAGCTTTGATGGAAAGAAAAATATGCTCAAGGGAAAATTTTTGAAGATGGTACAGACTTCAGCCTACTGTTTAATGACGGCGTATGCCAGTGAGTGGGGGAGGGGGAGGGGGACACCAGGAAAGGCGGTTTGTGGGCAGAGGGGGGCCTCTGGGGAGCCGAGTTGGAATGGGGTCTGGATGGAGGCACCACCTGGGCAGGACAGAGCTGTGTCTTTTGCGGTCTTGAGAGGGGACCAAGCGCGGAGGATGTGAGTACTAGTGACGGAGTGTGTTTGGGAGAGGGAAGCTTCTTTCCATTAATTGTGAGGCCACATGGATACCCAAGAGCAAGGGGAGGGATGAGGAGGAAGGAGTGTGGGACGGCGGTAAACAGCTGGAATGAGTGAGGGGGTCATGGGGAGAGGAGCCCGACATCCTCTCTCACACCCCCTCTTACCAGGCTCTCACTCCACCATGGCCCTAAAGCAGCTCTGCCCTCTGTGTTGCCCAGTCCAGGGTCAGTTCTCAATGCCCTCAGATGCTTTCCTCCTTAAAACACTGTCTTCTTGTGGCTTCCAAGGTGTGCTTGGCTCTTCTACCTCCTTGACTGCTCGTCCTTAGCTTCTTTTGCTGATTCCTCTTCTTCTCATCCTAAAACATTTGTATGCTTAGGGCTTGGGCCTCGGACATCTTCTCTAGCGACACGCACTCCTCAACACGTGACCTCTTCTGGTCTTACAGCTTTAAATCCCATCATTCCGTGGGTTCCCTGAAACGTCTCCAGCCCTGAGCGCTCCCGGCACTGTGTTGCAACAGCTCCATGTGGTTGCAGGTCTGGACCCACCAACCAGACATACCCACAATCACAGCCCTCCGTAGCTTCCTTGAACCCGCTTCCCCCGGGCCCCTCCATGGACCGGGTTACTCAGGCTGAAACCCGTGGAGTCATTCTTAACACCTGCTTTTCTTCTCCAATGCACCTCCAATCCATAAGGAAACTTGTCAACAATGCTTTCAAAAGCTCTCGGGGACTGGACCACTTTTGACCACTTCACCACCACTGGAGACATCATCTCTGACTGCCCTCTCCCTGCTTGCTCTGCCCAGCCATCCTGCCTGTCCCTGCTCTGGGCTGGCCTGGGGCCCTGCTTTGGGTTGTGGGTGGCAGCTGTTGTAGTTCAATCATCTTAAAACTCATTTGAGGTGATGTGGAAACCCACCTGCCAACACCACACCACGAGATGTCTGGATACAGCCAACTGCACAGCCAGGTCATGCTCCCACCAGGTCAGCGTCTGCTCCGTGATGCACAGGCCACGGGGGATGGGGGCAGCCACTGGGGACGCTGCAGATGGTGTAGGGGCTGTCATTAGCCAGAGAGCAGCAGGGCCCAGGGCCCTGGTGTGGGGAAGATGATGGAGGAGGGTGTTTGCCTCACTGGAGAGGGTGAATTTTTTAAATTTTTATCCTAAAAAATTGCAAACAAAGCATTCAAAATCACAAAGTCTGGTGAACACTCTGTACCTATCACCCGGTTTCAATAAGTATCAACTCATGACCCATTTTGATTTCCTCTCTATGACCATTCACTCACCCTCAATCATTTTTGAAGCAATTCTCATACTTAATAATATTTTAACCTTAAATACCTTAACCTTAAATATCTTACATATGAGGTTTGCATTTTCATCCAGAGCTGCCTCCATGGGCTGGGGCTGGACTCTTATTCCTTTCCTCTCAGAACCAGATGGACTCTAAGCTCCAGACTCCAGGCTCTGAGTCCAGGCTCCAGACTGGGCTTGGGGTTCTGAGGCTTTGGACACTGTAGTCTTCACCCTGTGGACTGGGTTTCCTGTGAAGGACAGTGTCTTGAGCAGGGTGCTGATCTTTCAGTATACGATTTTGGTGGAGAGGGCAGTGGAGAGCAGCTGCTCAGTGGCAGAGACTTTCAGAGTTCCATGTCTGTTCCCTGGGCCAAACTGACAGGGTAGGGCACAGAAGTCAGGGAGCCTCCCAAGACCCTTCCCAGAGTGACTTAACAGAAAAACTCAGATCCCAGTGACATTCCCAACAGGCTTTTTCTAGTAGATATTGACAAGTGGATTCTAAAATATTTATTGCAAAGTAAAGAACCTACAATAGCCAGAACAATCTTATAAAAGGAAAATAAAGTTGGAGGTTTATTCTACCTGGTTTCTAAACTTACTGTAAAAGTATAGTTATCAAGACAGGGAGATCTGGCATAAGAGATCAAATGGATCAACAAATCAGTTAGAAACAGACCTACAAATACAGAGTCCATTGATTTTGTTGTTGTTTGACAAAGGCAGCAAAGATATTCAATGTGAATAGGAAAAATATTTTCAACAAATAGTGATGGAACAACTGAAGAAATGTATGGGGGTAAAACCCCCTTCAACCCCTACCTCACACCACATAGATTTAATCCAAAATAGATTTTAAAAATCTATAGCTACAAAGAAAATAAGGGGAAAATATATTGATGACTTTAGGATAGGCAAAGATTTATTCGAGGACACAAAAAGCATGAAAAAGTTGACAAATTAGACGTCAAAATTTAAAATGATCAAATCAATAGGTAAAGCAGATTGGAAGACAACATAAATAATACATACATCTAGCAGAGGACATGTAGTCCTAATAATCCTATAAATTAAAAACCGAAAGGCAAACAACCTAAATGGAACTGAGCAAAATACTTAAACCCTTCACAAAGGAAAATACATAAATGGCCAATAATAACTTGAAAAGGTGACCAATAGCATTAGTCACAAGGAAATGCATATTAAAACGAGATACTACTCCACTCCACAGAATGGTGAGAATTAAGACTGACAATACTGGGAAGTCTGGGTGGCTCAGTCAGTTAAGTGTCCCACTCAGTCTTGGTTCAGGTCTTGATAGGGTCATGAGTTTGAGCCCTGCATTGGGCTCCATGCTGGGCATGGGGCCTACTTAAAATAAAAAGATGACTGTTAATATCAAATATTGACAAGGATGTGGAGCAACGAGAAATCTCTAACTTTGCTGGAGGGGTGTAAAATAGTATCACTTTTTGGAAGACAATTTGAAAGTTTACCTAAAAAGGTAAACATACAGGGTGCCTGGCTGGCTTAGGTGAGGAGTGTGCAACTCTTGATCTTAGGGTTGTAGGTTCAAGCCCCAGGTTGTGTGTAGAGATTACTTAAAAAATGAAATCTTTTTTCTTTTTTTTAGAAAAAGTGAACATACACATATTCTGCTTAGCAGTTTGACTCCTAAGTATTAAGAGACATTTTTAAATGTCTATAATTTGTATTTCTGCAAAAAGATTTGTAGATAAATGTTGAAAGAAGCTATTATTCATAAGAGTCAGACATTGGAAACAGTGCAAATGATCATCAACAGGGGGCTGAGCCAAAAAGCTATGGCATAGTCATGTGGTATTTGAGTATTTGCTATAAAAAGGCAGGAACTACTGACACAGATCCCAAGAGTGTGTACTATATGATCTTGTTGATACAAAGTTCCAGAACAAACATAACTCACATAAAACACTGGTTACCTTTAGGAGTAGGGGAGGGAGTGGACTGCAAAGGGGTAAGAAAAAATTTTAGGTGGTAATGGAGCTGTTCTGTATCTTGGGGTGGTGATTTCATCGGTATATTACATCTATCAATATTTAAGGATTGGATACTTAAAGATGTGTGCATTGCATTGTATGTAATCTCTTCCCCCTCCCCCCCCCCAAAATATCTGGGAAATATCTGGGTCATTCACTCCAACCTTTAGTTTTAGAGGGATTCCTGAGGCCCAGAGAAGGCAAGGGATCTAACTAAGGTCACACAGCAAGTTGGGACCGGACTGGAGTAAGGAATGGAGTTCTCCCCCAGTCTTTCCAACGGTTCTACTCTCGGAAGTCCCTGACCTGGGAAAGAGAAGAGGGACGGAAGCCGAGAGAACGGATGGAATAAAAGAGGGAACCCTAGGCCCGCTCCTGTGGCTGTCCACAAAGCTGTAGAACCCTCTCGGCGCACAGGACTGGGCAGCTCGGGCCTTCCCCTAGTTTTAAAGAGAGTCACATGTTACCACGGTCCAGTGGGGCCCCGAGGGCGTTGGGTCGCAGCCCTCCCCACCGAACCATCAAGCACCAGGCTGGAGAATGTGCCTGCGCAATGCTGATGGGGGCGGAGGGGGAGAGCAGGAGGGAGAGAGGGGGCACTGGGTGGGAGTGTGGAAAGGGGAGGGTAGGGAGAGGGGGAAGGCGGCAGAGCTGGAGCCTCCGCGGACCTGCTTGCCCCTAAATCACGCGGCCGCATGAATAATAAATAAGGACCGCTCGGATCCTTAATAGTAGTCGCATGTCTTATTAAACTAATATTTCACAAACTTTTATTCTCCCTGTGGTTGGAGGTCGGGGACAAAGCCCCCCTTCTCACCCCAGCCTGCAGGCGGGAACGGGCCTGGGGGCGGGGGTGGACCCCGGGTAGGAGCTCAGCCCACCCCCTCCAAAAGGGCCTGGAGGGGGACTGCTCCATCGGTCCATCACTTTTGCTCATGCATTTAGCACAGGTTGACAGGTTCCTCCTCTGTGCCAGGCCCTGTATACTGGGACTGAAGCTGAGTGGGACTCCATTCTGGCCCCAACGGGCCCCTGGGCACAGAAAAGGAAGACAGACCCTAACCAAACCACTGTCCTTGGGAGTGACTAGTGCAGGGACAAAGTAATGCACAAAGGGCTGAAGGCTTCATGGCAGGGGAGACCCCATATCCCCCCCCCCCCCCCCCCCGGGATGAGCAAGAAGCCCTTCCAGGTAGAAAGAACTGCAGACGTAGGGAAGCCGCAGGGTGATTCAGCTGGGGTAAACCCTGCCTCTGCCACCAGCCACGTGACCTTGATGCAGTCTCTGCATCCAGGGAGGATGAGGGACAAGCCCTGAGAGTAGTTCCCACACTTGCTGTGCAAGAAACCAGGAGCAGGGCTCCTTTAGGAGCAGAAGGGGGAGACCCTGCAGAACCAGAGGCCCAGGGTAGGGGTCTAACTGTGTCCATGCTTTTTTCTCACCCAGGGATTTGTTTTTATCAAGGCTCTGGGTTCAAAGTCTGACCCCACCACTGATCTTTACAAGCAGATTGGAGGGTGTCCACAGGTCTCCAGCAACTTGTAGGGCTGTTAAGGTAACGATCTGAGATCAAGACACACAGTGGGTGCCTGCCTGATCATTATCCATTCCCATCACTTCCCCTTGGAGCCACAGCCTTCTCCGCAGCCCTGCCACTCCTCTACAGGCTCCAGTAGGTGGTCTCTGGGAACAAAATCCCACCTCCATTGCACTGGGGGCACCGCTGTCGCTCCTCCTCAGCTCCATTGCTGCATCCTCCTAACGTCCTCAGGGGCCGACCCCACCTGGTGCTGGGTTCTGTGCTGAGCAAAAGGGCTCTGGTCTAGGTGGAGACCAGGATCGCTGCCCTGAGGAGCCCCCAGTCTTCCTAGTCTGGTGGAGGAGGCAGCCACAAAGGCCCAGCTTCACCTTGCAGGGGACACAGGCAGAGCTGGGCAGGCACCTGCCCTGCCAGCATCTAATTCCTTCTAGCAGCTCCAACTACCAGTCCTGTGTTGCCAAACCTGGCTCTTTTCAGCCCAGACCACTCTCCTGAGCATCAGACCCTATCTCCATCTGACATCTCCCAGGCCCTTCTGAATCTATGGGGTCCATGCTGAATACCCCACATGCCCCTCGGTGTTCACTCTTGGCCAGATTGCTTTCTCCTTATGAAAGGAAGCATCACCCTCCATTGATGAGGTCAGGTTGTGTGACTTCCGTTCTCCCACCCCCAACTCCATCCAATCAGCTGAAATTCAGCCAGTCCTGCCTCTGAGCTGGTCTTCAAACCTTTCCTCTCCTCTGTCTGCTCCTACCGCCTTGGCATGGGCATCTCCTCTCTGTCACTTGGCCTGTTTCCTACACAGGTCTCCCTGCTTCTCCCCCCGCCCCAACCCCATTCATCTCTCATCCGCTATTGGATTATTCGGGCAGGCACTCAGGTATAACCTCAGATGGCTCCCATGGCTCATCACTGCCCACAGAATGAAATTCAGGCTCAGAAGCTGACATTCAATGCCTTCTCCACCTAACAGCTGGTTCTGACACATTATTCTAAACATAGTTTCCTCTATAGCCCCCAACACCCCCCCAACACACACATGCTGGCCCAGTCACCCATCTTCAGCTCTGTCCCTTGTTTATTACTGTTTTAAGGCCGAAGAAGGGAGATTTTAAAGAACACAGACCAACAAGCTGCGTTTCTGGGAGTGAGCAATATAACCTTTCTGAGCTTCCTCAACTATAAAATGGGAAAACAAAAAAAAATTAATTAGCTGCTATTATCAGTAACAGTAGTCCGGTGTGAGTTTCAGTATCTCAGTGAAGATTCTAGAAAGGAATATAAAGGGATGATTGATGAGCCTCTAACAAGAGGAAGTGTGTAAACCCCAGAGAGGGATAGATTTGCCAAGAAAAGATGAGATCCAACTGTCCCATGTTCTTGTCTATAGGGTGGCTGGACCCGTAGGTCAGAGCAGTGAGGCTGAGAGAAGTCCTTTAGATTCCTAGAAGGTGGGCAGTAAGATCTCTTGGAACATGTTTGTAGGGGAGATGGGGGGAAGGAATAGACAAAGAGCCAAGTGAATATCAATATGGCAGCCTATGCCCACATTGAGGGGGGCGTCTCGTGGAGTGCTGCAGAGCTCAGAGCTGTTTGGCTCTGGTCTCAGCCCCTCGTGCATGTAGGTAGAGGTAGTTTTGCTGGGTTTTGGAGGCTGGGGGAAGCTGTGCTGTCTGCATAACCAGGACGAGGAGAGAGAAGCTCAGTCATGACACGACACACGTCCCAGGGACACATAGATGCTCTTTTATTTGGAAATGACTTAAAGTAGAGGGTCCTAGGCTACCCAGTGTGTGGTGGGAAGCGGTGGGAGGGGGGAAGGAGGCATGATAATGATAGCAGTGACCACTGGAAAGGCTTTCCTCTGGCATTAAGCCCCTCACACACAAACTCTATTACACTGGAGGGAGCTGGGGCTCCAGCTGGTCAGAGGACCTGTACAAGGTCGCCTGGTCATTGGGTGGCAAAGCCAGGACATCAACGTAGGACACACTGCGTTAGGGCCTACTGCCGGAAGCTGCTTCCTGTTGGGGTGGTAGCCTCAACAGCCTGTAGACTAGGGTCTTTTTACTCTTTATTATGCGGAACTAATGACAAAGGAGACGAAAGGGGGAGGGGTTGCCCCCTCAACTCTAGGGCAGACCTAGTACATCTCTAAGAAACCTCAGGGCTCTGGTGTCAAAGGGAGTAGTCCACCCTGCTTAGCACATAGCAGGTCCTCGGCTCTGCCCCTGGAGGCTCACCCCACTGGAGCTGCCCAGGAGAGCAGCCAGGCCAGGCAGGGAGCACTTGAGAGTGGTTGCACCTGATGATCAGAAAGTGGGGTGGCAAGGGGCTCCTGAGTGGCTCAGTCCATTGAATGTGGGACTTTGGTTTCAGCTCAGGTGGTGATCTCATGGATTGTGGGATCGTGCCCCACATCGGGCTCTGTGCTCAGTGGGGAGTCTGCTTGGAGTTTCTCTCCCTCTCCCCCTCCCCACTTGCGCACATACTCTCTCTTTCTTGTTTTCTCTCTTTCTCAAAATGAATAATAAAGTAAATCTTTCCCCCCAAAAAAGTGGGGCACAGTGCACCCCCACTGGGCTGGGCAAGGGGTGGGGGATCTGACGGCAGCATGTGAAGCCTGATTTTGAGGAAGGACCTTCTCAGAGTCAGTTTCCCAAGAATGGTAATGAGTTCTCCATCCCTGGAGGTGACCAAGTCAAAGCTGGGTGGTGCTGGCCAGAGCTACTGTAGGGGGAGTCCAGGCATTAGAGATGCACTAGGCTTTCAAAGGTCCTTCCAGCCTTGAAATCTGTGATGCTTTTGCGTAAATTGTGACTGCCTTCTGGAATGTCTTTCCTTTTAATTCTACTTCAAGGCTCATATCAACCCCTCCTTCTTGCAGGGAGTCTCCCCAAAGCTGCCCAATCAGATCACATCTCATTTTTCTTGATTTGTTTGTTGTACACTAGACACTCTCTCAAATGGAAGAGGATTAAATCAAATGGAATTGTATGAAATTGTCTAGAGCGAGGATAAACCTGCTTTTAGAGCATCCACTGGTGCCAGGCACTGGTCCCCAGGCACAGATGCCCATTTGTTTAATCCTCTTCACTGCCATTGGCATAGGTATGTTGGCTCCACATTCCAGAGGGGGGGCCCTGGGCCCCGGGAGTGAAGCGACCTGCCCAAGGTCATGCACTTGGGGCCAGAGGTGGAGCTGGGATTTGAACCCAGGCAGGCTGGTTCTGGAGGGCCACGCTCTGGGCTGCCAGGATGAGGAAATAAGGACACAGCGGAGAGCCAGCATGTAGTAGGCCCTCGGCACAGCTGGCCTTCCGTAGCACGGCCTCACCTCTCTCTGTCTTTGTCCCCGTGTCTCCCCATCAGTATGCCCGCCCTATCCAGCTCTGTTGCTCTTCATTTCTCAGGCTCCCGGGCTTTGTCGGTCTTTCCCCCTCTCTCCCTGTCCTGTCTGTCTCTCCTCACATCTGCCTTCTCCATCCTCTGCCCCGCCTCTCGCTCCGTGTCCCTGTCCTTGTCTGTCATTCCGTCTGCCTCTCTGTGAAATCCGGCCCCTTTCCCACCAGTCCCCGCATGGCCCCCTGGGCTGTGTGTTTCTGCTTTCCCTGTCTTCGCGGTGCCTCTCACCACCACCGGTCCTTTGTCTTTATGGCCAGCCCGGGTCTCTCTTCCTCTCTCCCTCCATTTATGAGCTTGTGTGCTAGTGGACAGGGCAGCGGGCTGGAGGCCACTCACTAGTGACCTGTCTCTGCGATCACCTCATTATTTATCACCGGGGACGCCAGTGTTTCCATAAATTACCCCGACCCAGAGCTGCCTGCGCCAGAATCAATAGTCGCCTCCCGCCTAATACCCAATTATTAATAACCATGGGGGAAGGGTGGCCGGATGTGGCCAGATGTGGCCCTCTGGGCCCTCGCCTGATGGGGGGAGGGGAGGACTGGGAGGGAGCCGGCACTCCTGCTGCGAAATGTCTGTTCAGGGCCAGAGCTGGGGCCTGGAGAAGGAACCAGGAGACCCACACTCTCTCCAGGCCTGGATGATAGAATCAGAGATGTGGTTCCACTCTGAGGTCGGAGGGGAGAGGCGGAGTCCCATCTCTAGGCGCCTCTGGTCTGAGGATGGAGACATGCTGTGCTCTGAAGTCTGCTCCTTCAGGAACCACTTGGGACCCTAGATATGCGGAGAAGCTTCCCCAGGGCAGGAGGCAGTGGCAGGACCTCATCCCCCCAGGCCGCAGGCGGACTCCACACTGTCAGAGGCAGGGTGTTGGGGAGGGGGTTTGGGTCCGTCAGGGCGACGGGGTCGGGAGGACCCTTGAACCCTGGGACTACCTCTGGATGAGGATCTGAGCCCGTGGGAGCTGGTGTGGGCAGAGGAGGCCCCGGAGAGAAAGCTGAAGGGCAAGGAGAGGGACAGAGTACCCAGACACACTCATCCCTCAGCTACTGGCTCTCCTCAGAGAGAGGCCCAGAGGCCCCATCACACACACACACACACACACACACACACACACACACACATCCAACAGATCAACACAATCACAAAGCAAAGACATGCTAAGAAACAGAAATGCACGGAGGCAGAAAGTGACTATACACAGACACACACTCTGTTAGTCACAAAGATGTAGGTGCACACACACACACACACACACATACACACATAGGGACATCTATACACAGCCAGAGACACAAAGACACACTCATAAACACAGGTGCAGGAGGGCACACAAACACACCCACTGACAGTGCTCCTAATGCATGTTTGTATCTGTGCACGCAGACCCCTCCCTACGTTCCCCCCGCCCACACGAGCCTCGCACACTCGTGGCCCATCCTGTACAAGCGCCCTTTGTGCACACAGTGTGCGTTCCCTGCCCGCGCAGCCTCTAAGGGCATCTTGCAGGAGCCAGGCTGAGGCTTCCGTTCCTCTGGAGCCCAGTTGGTGCCAACACTGCCACCGTGTGGCTTCAGGGGCGCGGCACCACGCATGCCGTAAGGCTGGAATGCCCGCCCGCGCGCGTTAAGGACAGGGGAGGGACGGCCCTGAAGTCTCACCCCCAGACTTGGGCCTCTTTATCTAGATGAGCCCTTTTGGCCACTTCCCAGTGAAACCAGACACGGGCCTGGGGAGACGGGGTCAGATTGCGTGGCAGCTGGAGCTACTGTGGACCAGTGCCGTCCACCCAGCAGGGCCTGGGCCGCTTCCCTTGGCCTCTGTCTCTGCAACCTGTGGCTGGTGCCAAGTGGTAGGCGGGCAGGCCCCATGACAGTGTAGACTGGATGCCAGGTTGCTTAAACTTCCCCAGAGAGACTGGGGTTCAACCTGCAACTTCGTTATTTATTCTTTCACCAAAATGTGTTGAGATTCTGTTTTGTGTCCAGGTATGATGGGTGGGGTGATAGAATGATGAACATTGTATCAATGGTGAGCATTCAGTAAATGTCAGGGGGGCCTGACATTGAAGAAATAACACTGTAAATATTAGATTGAACCATAGGAAATTGCCAAAATTTGATAGAGGTCCAAAATGGTCAACTATTGTCAACTTCCTGTGTTCTACCCTAATGATGTTAAAAATCTCAGTGTTACAAAATAGAGTTCAACCTGGGGAGGTAAAATGTCATGGAAGGCTTTCTTGAGAAGATGAATCTAAGCTGAACTCAGATGAGGAGAGATTAAGTGGCTAATGGTGTTAGAAGGGCTATGGAAAGGCCCTGAGGCAGGAGGGAGCTGGCATTTTGTGGAAACCAGGAGATTAAGGTCAGAGAACCAGGAGGAGAGGGGTGGAAGTGAAGTTTCCAGGAACCAGGCTTTCCATGCAAGACCCCAATCACGTCATGTTTAGGACTTTGGACTTTTCCCCAAGGGCCCTGGGAATACCTTTACTGAACAAGGTCACTAACAGAGGAATGTCACAAGTACTCATTGTTTTGGAAAGCTCACTCTGGCCGCTGAGTGGAGAAGGGCTGGGCAGTGGGACAGAGAGCGAAAGGGTGAGATGGTGATGGGAGAGGGGGCAGAGAGGATTCCTTGGTCCAGTCACTTTCTGAGCCCAAGTTTTGTCCTCAGTCATCTGGAATGTAATTTCCTCTTTGCAAGAAGGATGAAACTAGGAAATGAATAGCAGATATACTTAGTAGTTGCTTGGCACATAATGAACAGTCAGAAAATGACATTTTCTTGAGATGCCTGGGTGGCTCAGTCTGTTAGGCATCCAACTCTTGATGATAGCTCAGGTCTGGATCTCAGAGTTGTGAGTTCAAGCCCTGGGTTGGGCATGGAGCCTACTTAAAATCTATATCTATATATCTCTAACTCTATCTCTATCTCTATCTCTATCTCTATCCATCCATCTTCTTCTTCTTTGGAACCCAAAGGAACCCCCCCAACTCCTGCAATTTACCATGATCTGTATCAAGAGGGCAAGCTCACTGATAGAGCCCGGAGCCCAGAGCCCACTGAAGCACATATGTTCTTGCTCTGGTGTCAGAGGTCATGGAGCTCTCTGATGTGCCCTAGATCTCTTCAGAGGTGGGCTCCCCTGGGAGGACCCACCCTGGGAGGACAGGCTTCATATCCTCTTGGATATGCAGAGCCAGGACAGACCCCTGGCCATGTAAGCTTGCCAAAGAGTTGCAATGATCTCCCTTATACAGATGGGAGACACTGAGGTCCTGGGAGAGTAAGTCACACACTGAGCTACACTGGCTCTGAAGCCACTGCTGACCCCCATAACTATGCTTTTTATTTTTTTTCAATCTCAGGTGCAGAAAGTTGAGTTTATCCTACATCTCAGTTTCAGGTGGGGTATTCCTGGGAGGTCTGTCTCCTGACTTGTTATTTTTAAGAAATTAGTATGTGCCAACTCTTTTCAGTGCCTCATCCTGTACCAGGCTCATGCCAGAGGACCCACAGGTGGTTCAGGGACAGTTCCTGTCCTTGGGGGGCACGTGGGCGGGTGGCAGCCACCTGCTGGACAAAGAGTGTCTATTGTCCTGCCCTGCCATGCTGATTGGAGGAATTTATCTTAAGGAAAATAAGATCAAAGGTCTATAAATGTATTTGTATCAGAAGGATAATAAAAACATTCATGCCTTTCAGTGGGGAATAAATGCATTATCGTACATCAATTTAATGGAATACTATGCAGCCATTAAAATCGATGGTGTGGGTATTTATTTATTGATGCGGAAAGATGGCCAAGCTTTGGAGTTCAGATTTTTTTTTTAAGTAGGCCGTAAAATAATATTTATAGAGATTCCCATTTTGAAAAACAGATATGGCTTATATCATATTTTCTTGCTGCTAAGATGTACATGTTTTCACATTTTTGCATTTCTGAAATCAGGGTATGCTTAATGCAGTAGTTCTTTTCTCCCTAAAAGCTATGTAATTAAATCAGTGATGCGTTCTATAATCAGTGTTGTCCTGGAATCAAGAAATACACACACGCAGACACACACACATATGGAAAACTCCAGAAGAATATAAACCAAAGTGTTAGAAGTCGTTAATTCGAGGTGATTTTCACTTTCTTTTTAAGCCTGTCTGTACTGTCCGAATTTTTATAAACTGACCTTACCTTATTTCTATTCTCTATTTCTATATTCAAAAACAAAACAAAGGCGTGGTTCCAAAAAGCAAAGCTTCTCATACCTTGGAGACCAGAATCATGGCTAATCAGAGCCCCCAACACAAGCTGTAGGGACTCAGAGGAAGGAGAGAGGAGTCAGGAAAGTCCCATGGAGGTGATGTTGAAGGACCCGGGCCTCCTAAGACAGGAAGGATTTGGGTAGATGGAAAACAGGTTTGGGCACCCTAAGTAGGCTCAAGAGACCACCTCAGAGGAGGCGTGGGGATCTGGAGCTGTCCCCAGGCCTGCAGGCGGATGGTGTGACTTGAGACCATGGTGGTGGTAAGTGGTGGTAGTTAGAAAACAACACAGCCATCATTTACTGAGTGTTGACTCTGTGCCAGGTGCTGTTCTAAGTTTGTCACAGGTTCTTACTCATTGTTATGGGCTGAATGGTATTTCCTCAGCTTCATATGTTGATATCCTAGACCTCTGTACCCAGGGTATGACTGTATTTGGAGACAGGGCCTTTGTTTTCTTCTAGATTTATTGAGATATAATTGACATAAGAGATAGGGCCTTTAGAGAGATAATTAAGTTAGAGAGAGGTCAGGGTGGGCCCTAAGCCAGTGTGACTGGTGTCCTTAGGAGAAGGGGAGATTATGATGCAGACATAGAGAGGGAAGACCACGGGAAGATACAGGGAGAAGGCATTCATCTGCACGCCAAGAAGAGAGGTCTAGGAAGAACCCAACCCTACCGACATCTTGATCTCACACTTCCAGCCTTCAGAATTGTGAGAATACATTTCTGTTGTTTAAGGTCACCCAGCCTGTGGTGTTTTGTGAAGGTGGCCTTAAGCAAACGAATACACTTGTTTACCCTACAGTGGCAACCCTCGGGGTAGGCATTTTGGTCCTGCTTTGCTCTGTGACAGGCTGTCCTAAAACAGTGGCTTAGAAAAACAATTATCATTTATTTTGCTCTAGGGCTTGGCAGGGTCAGCTCCTCTCAGCTCCACGTGGTATGGGTTGGGGCAGATGGCTTTTGGGATGGCTCACACTCATGGCTGGCCAGTCGGTGCCCACCGCCAACCAGAACCTACAACAGCCTCTCCACCGGGCTGCTTAGCTTCTTTGCAGCACAGCAGCCAGATGCCAAGAGTGAACCTCCCAGAACAGTGCAGTGTACCTGGTGTTTTCATGACCTCAGGAGACACATGACATCGCTTTTGCCCTATCTGTTAAGGCAGTGGGAAAGGTCCACCCAAGTTCAAGGGGAGGGAACACCGTTCCCACCATCCCCTGGAAAGAGTCACGTTTCTTAGGAGAACAGAGCTTGTGGAAGGGGATCTACCTTGTGGCTGACATCTTTGAAAAATGCTGGCTGCTCTAGTATGTATTAGGATTACCCCCCTTTATAGCAGAGGAAATCCATGTAGAGAAAGAATTTCAGTGACTGGCTAAAACCAAGCGTGTGGGTCGTGGCATTGGGTAGGTTGGTGCTGGGCCCTGAAAGGCCTTGAATGCCCAGTGCAGGGTTTTGGTTTAAAGTAGGTAGGCAGTGGGGAACCCCTGAGGTTTCTGAAGCAGGAGGCCACATCAATAGATCATTGTTTAAGGACAATCAGGCCGCAGAATGGAAAGAGGCGAGGAGACGTGGAAAAGGAAAGCACGAAAGCCATTAGGTGGCTGCGGCCACAGTCCTGCGGAGAGTGGATGCAAGCCCAAGCCAGGGCAGCGCTTGGGGGTTGAGGGAAGGGCTCGGCCATCGCTGCTCCCCAACACAAGGGCCTAGGGGTTGGGGGGGCGGGGGGCAGTGCCCGCCGCACCCTTCCAGGACCAGCGGAACTCCGTGCGCCCTTGGTTCCTCCAACAGGGGCCTCGAGGTCGCGTGCAGGGGCCTCGGCCAGCCCTTCCCCGCCGGCCCCTCGCGCTGGCTTTCACCGAGGGCTGCTTCGATCTCACTGCGCAGAATGAGTCCTCAGTGTTTGCTGAATGAATGAAGGGGTGGGAGACAAGACACAAAAGACAACATCCTAATAAACGAGGGAGAAAAAAGGCAACTAGACCCTAAACGTAAAAACTGCACAGAAACGCAGATGTGGGGCTCCTAACGGGAAAACCCCGCCGGAATGGGGAGCCAGGGGTTTGTAAGTGGGCGGAGTAGGAAAAACCAAAGCCGGGGCGGGGCTGGGTTCTGATTGGATGCAGTGCCTGTCAGTCGCGGCCGCTGGTCGGCGAGCCTATCTGCGGGCCGCAGTCACGGGATTAAGACGCCAGAAGCCTCGCGGGTTCGAATCTCTCCCAGCGAGATCTCGAGCACGTCCCTGCGTCTGCGGACTCAGTTTGCTCAGCTGCAAAGTGGGGGTGAGGACGGCGCTTCCCGCCCGGCGAGGCGCAGCGGGTCCAACCGAAGTCGGGGCTCGGTAAGTGAAGACCCATCACCTGGGACTTTCGGCCTGAGACCCGCGCCGGCAGAGGCCCCTGGCGGCGGCGACGTGTGTTTGGAGTAGCGTCTGCTCACATCCAACCCCCTACCCTCTTTATCTCCTCCTCCCAGGGCAGGCACTGTGTCCCAGGGCTCAGCCAGGGCCTGGAGGAAGGGTGGGCAAGGGCCGGGGAGTTAGTGGCTGCAAACAGATTCCCTCTGAGGCTGTTGACTATGGGTGGACGGCGGAGTGCCGAGGACAGAAGAGCAGCCCCCGGCGGATGAGGTCGGCTGCCTCACCTGCGGACACCCTGGATGCCAGCCAGGAAGCCCAGGCCCAGTGAGACAGGTCAGGGGGGAGTGGGACTCCCAGCAGCCAGCAACCAGAGAGAGAAGGGGGGGGGGAAACATCTGGGTTGACAGAACGTGCCAGGAGCCATGGCAAGACCTTCATTGTCCCTATTTTACAGTTGGGAAAACAGAGGCTTAAAAATAATATCATGGCAAGTTAGTGCTTTGGGCCCAGGCTTGCCGGATTCTCAGGCTGAGCTCTTTATCCTACATCATGCGGCCTCTGGAGACAGTTTGAGGAGGGAGAGATATCTACACATTAGCAAGGTGGACTCTGGCAGTGATATCTGGGTGCCAGAGAAAGGTGGGCGCCCTCACATAGGTTCCTGGGCCCCAGGTACCTCTGCTTGGGCTCTTCTTGGCTTGGTTCTGTGTTGCCCCAAAACCTCTGGGGTACATTCCTCCTAGATTCACCAATCAGATCAGGGGAGGGGGTTTGGGAGCAAAGACAAAGTAGATTTCACTCTTGTGTGCTGGAGAGGCTGAGACAGATGAGCATCCTTGGCCCAGGCAAGAGTCGTGGGAAGTCACTGGGAAGCGGGTACCCGGGAAGATGGGGTCAGTGGAGAGACCCTTGCAAAGCAAACACAACTGAGGAAGGACCACAGGACGGACTGATGGTCCCCAGATTCCCTATTTTCTCCCTAGGGCCAGATTCGCTCTCAGATTCCAGGGCCCTCCCCTCTGAAGCTCAGCACTGCCCTGAATGAAGTTTCATATTCCCAAGAGTTCCCTGGGCTCTGGGCTAGACTTGGGGCTTCACGCTGTGATCTTCACCCACCTGGCACCCCTCCTGGTCACATCACGGCCCCTCAGCCATCCTGATTGGGGCAGGAAGCTCATCTGGTGCCAGCAGTGGGTACCAGAATTGGCCACACTGCTCTAAGGCCATCAGCAGCCCCGCAGGGCCCCAGCCTTGCCCATACCCTCTCCAGCTGGCTCAGCTCAAGGCCAAGCTCTTACAGCCCTTTGGACACTAGTTCGAACAGCTCCCTGTCCAGCGGGCTGGCCTACAGCCAGGCCAGATCCTGAAATATGCCCCCTTGACTCCCCCAACCCAGCATATCCAAAGCCCCCGTGACCAGCTTCTCCTAAAGCCTGCCCCCCCCATTTCTGTTGGATTTGACGTTCGCCCTGTGGCCCAGACTCCCAGGACCACCCCCCCACCAGCCTTGCCTGGGGACCCTGCCCAGGTTCCAGCTGGCTGGCAAGCCCAGCCAAGCATCACGGCTCCCGAGACATCCCTGAGTGACAGGAAACAACTCGCTCCTTCCAAGAGGCGAAGCTCTGACAAACACTCACTAGGAAATAATAAAGTGGCAAAATAATTCTGCATCGGACACACTTACCAGAGCAGAAAGCGTCTGTGGAGGAGACAACATCTTGTACCATCTATCTTCCTTAAATCCCCACGCTGTGACAAAGTGGAGGGCAAAATCATGATGAATGATCGGACACATTTAGCCAGTACCTGTGCTCTGTAACGAGCGTGGCCCGGGAAAAGGGGCTTTAATGAAGATCTGTGCCCCCGCCCCAAACTGGGCCTCGTCGGAAACAAGTCTTTATTACAAAATTGGCGCCTGGTTTTCATACCACGAAGGATGGAGGCGCGAGGTGTGACATGAATTAACGCCGGCACCTGCAGGGTCAGTCCAGCCCTTGCTGGCGGTACAGAGACAAACGGGTTCGGCTCCCGCCACCACCCTGCGTCTGGTTGACAAGGTGCCAGTCGCCTTCCGATTGTGCGGGAACACGCCTAGGTTTTGTTCCTACCCGGCCCGCCATCATTTATTCTGCTGCCTCATTTGAATATGATGAATACTGTAGTCCTTTATTTGTTCACAACAACCAAATAATTGTAGATCCGTGGGCTTCGGGGCAATTAATCACATTTTTCCCTCCACCAATCCACCATAAACATGACATTGAACAATAAAGGACATTAACCTCTGCTTTGCACAAAACTTTGCTTATTTAAACACTGCAAGGTTATTTGTTTTCCTTCTTGCCAGGCCCCAGCCACGAGGAGAGGGTGATGAGGAGAGAAGGCGCACCCCATAACCAGCCAAGGCTCTCCGGCCCATCCTGGCCCCCTGCACGGGGCAAGGAGCAAGCAGGTGCGGCTACAGTTACGGGGGTGGACACCGCCAGGGCAGGGCCCGTGACCATGAGCATGTGTACATAGGCATGTGAGTGCACACATGTGTACCTGGATGTGGGTGTATTTGTGTGACTGGGTCCATATTACATGCGTGTTCAAACACATATATATTTTTCAAAGTTTGTTCTCAAAGCAGAGGCTCTGAGGACAAGACCTAAGACTGTATGCATGGTTATGTCTGTGTATAGGTGTGTATTGTGTGTATGTGTGTGCATAGGTGTGTGTGTGTGTGTGTGTGTGTGTAATCGTCCCTATATGTGCACCTGTGTGGCGATTTTAATATAGGGTCACATTTCTTCACATTTCTCCCATCAAGAGGTGGGGGTCTCTGTCCTCTGCCACCTGAATCTGGGAAGGCCTGTGACTGCTTCAACTACATGAACGTGGCAGAGGGGACATGGTGTGATTTCCAAGGCGAAGTCATACGAGGCCTTGCAGCGCCCACCTTGCCCCTAAGAACAGTCACTCTTGGAGTCCTGAGCTGCCATCTCAGAAACCACTGGCTCCTGGACCCCCGTGCTAGAGAGGCCTCATAGAGAGACCTGGAGACCAGGAGGGAGAGAGATGGCCCAGGACACCAGCCATGGGGGTCATCTCAGGCCAGGGGCCAGACATGGGAGAAAAGGTGTCTCCAGCCTTTTGATTCTTTCCAGCTGAGGCTCTTGTCACGGCGGAGCAGTCACGAGCCACCCCCACAGAGGCCAGGAGCATGGTCAGCTGTCGTTGCTTCATGCCACCAAGTTTGGGGTAGTTTTCTAGGCGGCAGTAGGTGGCTGGAACAGCATGTGTTTTCTGTGTGTGCTTGATGCCCGTGTGAATGTGTGTGTGTATGCAAGTATGTGTACTGAATGTCTGCCTATGTATCCGGGGGTCTCAGAATATACGTGGTTCCCAGGTCAGGGCCTGAGAGTCTGAGCATGTGTGTTTGGCAGCGTGCACACGTGGGCGTGTGTTTGTGGGGACGGTGTGTGTGAGTATGTCCGCATGACGCGTTCATTCTCATTCAGCAGATATGGACCAAGCACCTGTCGTGCTACTCTCTCTTTGTCCTTCAGGGAACAAAATAAAGGTGGTATCTTCATGCAGCTTTCATTCTAACAGAGACAGACAATAGATGATAGACCTAAACAGTTCTTGAAAATTATGTATTACATCACATGGGCCAGGGAAGGGGGGGGTCAGCCAGCGTAAGGGCCCTACAGTGGGAATGCAGGGCCAAGTTCAAGGATGAGTAAAGAGGTGGAGTGAGTAAGAGAGAATTATAAGGGACTCTCTGTGAGTCAGGCGATGGGGGTCAGTTCACAGAATCCTTGGCTCTCTCCTAGGGACTTGGCTTTTAGTTGTGGGTGAATTGTGGGCTCTTTTCAGGGTTCTGAGTGTGGTGTTTTCTAACCAGCTTTTTAAAAGGATCACAGTGGTGCTTTCAGAGTAGTCTCTGGGGCAAAGGCAGAGTAGGGAAGCCAGTTAGGAGCCTAGCCCAGGTAGTCCAGGGGTCCATGGTAAGGCTGGAGGTGGTGAGAAGTGGTTTATTATGGCTATTTGGGGAAAGTCCTGGAAACCAGATGTCCTGACGGATTGGGATGTATGGTTAGAGAGTGTAGTCGGGGATGGCTCCCGAGATTTCTGGCTTGAGAAACCAGAAAGAGAGAATCACCCTTAGCCAGGATGGGGAAGGTTCTGGGAATAGTGGGTTTGGGGTGGGGGTGGATTGGGGTATCTGTGTACCTGTGTGTCATCATATACATGTATGTATTATGTGAGTGTGTGTACATCTGTGCAAGTGTCTGTTTGTATATTTGGATGGTCTCTGGGTTCACAATGGTTTGTGTACTCTGATGTGTCTGTGGATAAACATTTGTGTCTTTAAGAAGTGCTGAGTGGGTATTTGCACTGTGTGTGTGTGTCTGTATGAGTGTGTAGTGACTTTCTGGGTTTGCGGGTTGGCTGGATATGCACAGCCATGCAGGGACAGTGCTGGGGAGTCCCAACCCCCACCCCGCTGCCAGGCTTGTCTCGGGTGGGCGAGGTGGAGCTGGGGTTCACATAGACAGAGCTGTGTTGGAGAAGCTCCCAAAAGAGGACCCCAGAGCAGGGGGAGCCAGGCTTCCATGGAGCAGAGTGCTGAAAGCCATTGGCCCCCCGTGGATGGGGCTGATGCCCTTTGCTCCAGGGGGTGCCCACCGGCCAACAGCAGGGGATTGGCCAAATGAATTGTACATTTCCAGAGGATGGAATATGGCGTGGCCTTCGAAAATGGCATCTTTAAGGAACAAAGATTTGGGAAAATTCTCCCCCAAATAATGATATGTGTAAAAGGCAGTTCTTCACAAATAAAAGAGAAGCCATTAGGTGAACACTCCGTCAGCGGGCAGCCCCGGACTTGCCTGGCCTGTGCTGTCTTCCCGCCTAAAGGGTTGAACGGAGGGGCTGCCCCTGCTCGTCATGGAGGCCTCCCCTCTTGCCCGAAAAAGCATTGTTCCACTTTTCATTCACCACGGTGCGGACGGCAGCTACCCTCTTGGGTGTGGTATCGTGCCTGAAGCAGATTCATTGCTAGATCCTCAGATACCTAGGGTGCAGCCACTGATTTGGGGAACACATTCTTTTCTGGTCCTATCAGAAAAGATGGTCCAAAACAGGACAGCCGTAGTTGTTTGTAGTTTCGTCGTTTTGTTCCAAGGCTATCTTAACTCTCCCATCCTCTGCCATAAAATAGTCCGAGTTGATCTGGATTGCTTCCACATTATACAAAAGATCCCATTAGGTCAATGTATAATAAGAGATCATCACATCAGTGACTTTGTACTGATATGGACGGACAAGACAAATGTGGCTCGTCTGCTGCAGGTTTTAGAAAGACACGTGCTCACTGGGGGAGGGGCGTGTATGTATTTACAGTTTATGTAAGTTGTATGTATTGTGTAATACTGTTTTTAAGATCTATCCATGTCACTATGTGTCCTTACGATCATTTGCTTCATAATAACAGTGAGGGCCAACCCAGAGGACCGCTGTCCCTCCCACAAACCTGCAGCAAGCATCCTTGTAGATTTCTCATTGTGCACATATGTTAGAATTCCCGTGGATCCTGGAGTGTGTGTGTGCTTAATTTGCATAAGTACTATGGGACGACTCTCCAAAGAGGCTTTACCAATTTACACTCCCATTGGCCATGTGTGAGGGATCCGATCTTCCTCATTTCTGCCATTAATTGGTATTACCCAGCTTTCTAGTTTTTGCCAGTCTAAAGGTGTAAAGTGCTATCTTGTTTTAATTTGCATTTCTTTGACCGCTAATGAGTTTGAGCATCACTTCATGTGCTTATTAGCTTTGGGGGTTTCTTTTTCTGTAAATTGCCTGTCATATCATTTGCCCATTTTTCTATTGGACTTGATGCCCTCTTAGTATTGCTTTACAGAGTTCCTTGTATATTCTAGATGTTAATCCCTTGTCAGTTTTAGGCTTTGAAAAAAAATCTCAATCCTATCATCTGACTCTTAATTGGCCCATGTTATTTTTTTTATTAAACACTACTTCTTAATTTTGATGTAATCAAATCCAGCAAATTTGTGCATGATGGTTTGTGCTTTTCAAGGGTTGATAAGTAAGCCTCCTTGCTTTTCTCTGAGCCCAGAGAGATCCTCCCCCATTTGTTTCTGTTAGCCCTATGATTTTTAGCTTCCACATTTAGATCTTTAGTTTACTTAAAGCACGCCCTCCCCTCATGCATGAGGATGAACAGGGATTTGGTTATAATTTGCTTAGTAGAGAGAGCCATTTTTCACTAGTCTAAAATCATCCATCCTCTTCCTATCTCCTTTACCTCTGTTAAGTTCGCACGCTTATGTGGGTAGGTCTTGGGGTTCTCTGTGTTTTTGCATTGATGTGTTTTCTGTTCTTGTGCCAGCTCTGCAGGAGGCTTTTTTAAAGTACTGTTTGGTAGGGAAAGTCATCCCCTCTTTGCTGTTTTGTTTTGGAAAGTTGACTTTGTTCTGCATGTATCTTCCATTAGTCCACATAATTTTCAGTGTAGATTTACCAAGTTTCCTTTTCAAAGAACATACACATATACTTACTCTTATACATAGAATTGTACTTATGAAAGGGATTGCAGAGAATTTCTTCATTAGACTGGGGAGAGTTGACTTGGTTTTAATATTAAGTCACTCTCTCCAAAGTTTAGTTTATCAGTTGATTCAAGTTTTAAAGTTCAGTTCATGGAGGTCCTTTTAAATTCTTGGTTTAATTCTCTGATAAGTAATTTTTGTTGCAATTGTGATGTGATTTTTTAATTGTACTTTGTTCTATTTATGATTTCTTTTATTACATACTATATTTATTACATCTTGGTATTTCATTTTCTTATTACATTTTCTAGTTGGCTGTTGCTGGTGTAGGAAAATATTGATTTTTGTAAGTGAATCTCATGTCTGAGCAATTTTAGCTGAATTTTCTTGTTCTAATAATTGGTCTGTTAATTCTGTTGGTGCCTATCTAGATAAGTTAGTCATATCTATAAATAATGACAGTTTTAGGTCTTTCCTTCCAAACTTTACAATCTTATTTCCTTATAGTGTTAATTAGAATTTCTAATACTTTGTTAAACAGTGTGAGATATTATTAGGGCCATCTTGTTTTTGTCTGGGATATGAAGATATATATGCCTAAAATTTTTCTGTTGTGTATATTACTTTTTTGGGGATGTAGAGAGTTTATCAAATTAAATAAATTTTTTGCCACTTCAAGTTTTGAGCAATTTTTTTAATCATAAAAATGTTCTGATTCTTATAAAATGACCAATTTAGATTATCATACATTATTTCTTTCCCTCTGTTAACTTTGAATTAAATGGAAGAGTTTTCTGATGCTGAACTATCCATGAATTCCTTGAATATTATGTATTATTTCTAATACATTTTTAATGTATTTTTAATACTTTGGATTCAGGTAGTGATTTAATTTTATTTATTTATTTATTTATTTATTGAGAGAGTGAGTGAGAGTGGTGTGGGGGAAGGACAGAGGGAGAAAAAGAATCTTAAGTAGGTTCCAGGCCCAACACAGAGCCAGATGCCAGGCTCAATCTCACAACCCTGAGCCGAAATCAAAGAGTTGGACGCTTAACTGACAGAGCCACCCAGGCGCCCCCAGTTAGCAATGTTTTGTTTAGGATTTTTGCATCTGCTTGTGAGTAATATAGGCCTACAATTTTCCTTTTTGCCTAGTTCCTATCTGGTTTTAGAAGCAGGATTATATTAGCCCCAGTGGATTAGCTGGGCAGAGTTTGCTATTTCTCTGTTTTCTGGAACAACTTGAATAAAATGGAAAATAACTGTCCCTTAGAAGTTTCGTGGGATTCACATGCAGCACCTGTATAAAACCATCTGCACTCTCTCAAAAAACCATCTGGGCCTTGGATTATTGTGGGGTGAGGTGGGGTGGAGAAAGAGATACCTGATGACCAGTTTTATTTTTCTTAGTATTTATTTGTTCGAGTCTATTTACATATCTATTCAAGCTCGTTGTCTCTTGCACAAATTTCAGCATTTTATATTTTCTTATATGTTCAAGTATCTCATATAGGTTATTGAATTTGTTAGAACAGAGTCACAATACTTTTTTTAAAAAAAGATTTTATTTATTTATTTGACGGACAGAGATCACAAGTAGGCAGAGAGACAGGCAGACAGAGGAGGAAGCAGGCTCCCTGCTGAGCAGAGGGCCTGATGTGGGGCTCGATCCCAGGACCCTGGGATCATGACCTGAACCGAAGGCAGAGGCTTAACCCACTGAGCCACCCAGGTGCCCCACTCTTTTATTCTTATTAGGTAGATAGCACTATCTTGCTATTTAATGTTTTTTTTTTTTTTTCAAGAAAAATGTTTGCTTTGGTTCATCCCTGCTTTTTTTCTTCACTCTTTCATTGATGAGTATCTTTATATTAATTCTTTCCATATTCAGTTTGTGCTGTTTTGTCCCTTTCCATTTTCCTGTTTCTTGATACTGATGCCGTAAAGTCCCATTAACTGTTTCTTAGCTATGTCCATAGTTTTGACAAGTACGTTTTTATTAGCATCTGTTTCTAAATACTTCTTTGATCTCTTAAGTACCATAGTAAAGTCTAGGAGCCCTAGAGCCTGTCTGCCTGGATTTGAATCCTTGCTGAGCTATTCACTAGCTGTTTGACCTTGGGCATGTCACTTAAGCCCTATGTTCCTCACTTTTTTTACTTCTATAACTGGCAGTCAACATTGAAATGAATATCAGCTCATGTAAAGACCACCACAGAACATGGCTGCATAAAGCAAGTGCTATGTAAATGTTAGCTATTACAGTTTCCAAGCATATCGGATACCTTAACTCTCTTTTAATTGCTTTGAAGTGTTAGTTTCTAGTGAGATAGTAATCTTAGGGGAAGATTCCCTGTGTCCTCTGGAAAGGCAGAAGGGAGAGACTGTGAGCCCATATGAATTTGGAGACCTTGATTTATTAGAGTCACCAGTCTTTGTGACTATGACATTCTTTCCTGGAGGCTTCCATGCTAGGTGTGAGTGAGGAGAATGGGTTGCTTCCAGGAGAGACAGCTGCAATGTAGATGAAAAGGAAGGACAAATGGGCCAGAATGTCAGGGGCATAGACATGAAAATGTTCAAGAGATGATTCCTGAAAGGCAGCGTAGATTAAATGTGGGGCTTGATAAATGTGGGGCTTGAGGGAGAAGAAGGGTCAAGTATGACTTCAGGGTTTCTACAACTAGATAGAAGTGTTGGTTCCCGAGCTGGGGAAACTGGAGAAGGAGTAATCTGGGAGGTGAAGTGCAGAACTGGGATTCAGTTCTGGATATGTGATGCTGGGTTTGGTTTGAGCAGGCCCTGGAGTGTGGCTGTGGGGCAGGAGAGCAAGGGAGGAGAGGAGAAAAGGGGGCAGGTCCACTTTGAATGAATATTACCACGAAGGCAAAGAGAGCAGTGGGAAGGGGTGTGATGAGCAGGAGCTGGACATGAATTCTGTCTTAGAAATACCACTGGCTCTGGTATAGAGAAAGGTTGTAGGAAGAGAACAGAGGAGGGAGACAAGTTGGAAGGGATCTGGCTTACTGGACACTATGCGTCACCCAGAGATGGATTCATGAGTGTGTAACCTGTACACAGGGCTCTGCTTCATGCTCTGCTTTTGCTGTTTTGAGATTCTGTTAATAATTTTATCTCTGTTTTGTGAGTCAAGTCCAATGAGCAGGGGATCACATATATGGGCAGAGGAGAAATACACAATATACATCTGCCAGTTCCTTGCTGCCGCATTTGAGTACAGCATTTGTGATGCCCTGTGAGCACAGAATTCAAGTGGACCCACAGTGCATGGATCTTGCGTGTTCATAACTATTTGGTAGCCTTTACATTTGAAGAAAAGCTTGCTTGGATATAAAATCTGTGTCCCTTTGTCTCCCTTAAATATTTATAAAATATTGCTCCATTTTGAAAACATAAAATGTTACTGTATCAAATCTTGATGCTATCCTTTTCTTTTGCATAGAAGTCACTTGGACTTTTTAGGTGGGTGCCTAAAGGTTTTTATTTCATCCTTAAGGAACAATAATATCACTAAGCTAACTGTCAGCATTGACCATTCTAGATAATTTTCATGGGACTGTGTGTGTGTGTGTGTGTGTGCGCGCGCATGCTTTAAATTTTTAGATTCAAATCTAATTCTGGTCCAAAATATATTTTTTTAATTCAGTTTCTAAGTGAGTACTTTCTCTGTTAATTGTTTAGGCTTTATTCTTTAGAGCCTTCAATTATACATAAGTTGGATCTCCTTTGCCTGACTTCTAGACCACTTTCTCTCAGATCCCTTTTATCTCTTTCTTTGTTTCTGTTTGATTTTCTTCACTAGTCTATTTTATGTCCTCTGTCTCCTTAACTGTACCTGTCTCAGTGTTTATTCTCCCTTGTGGTCCTTCCAATTTATTCTTCCTGTATCTCTCTCTTTTAAAGTAGGGTTCATGTCCAATGTGGAGCCCAACACAGGACTCAATCTTACAACCCTGAGATCATGACCTGAGTTAAGATCAGGAGTTGGACACTTAATCAACTAAACCATCCAAGGGCCCCTTTGTTCCTTCTAATTTAATCCTCATTTCAGAATTGTGATTTTCTTGTCTTTGTTCTCCAGTTGCACCAGATTTTTGTTAATCTCCCTGTTGTCTGGCCATCCTGTATCTGAGCTCTTCTATTTCTGGCCCATGCTGCTCTTTCAGAGCTAATCCCAAGTTCTTAATTGCTCTCAATCCATTTAACTTTATGTCCACATGTCTTCTCTTTGTCTACAAGATAGTATTTCATTTATTTCTGTCTTTTTTCCCCCTGTAAAAGCCTCTGTTTGGAGTTATATTTCTCTTTTGTTTCTTAAATGAAAAAAAAATGTCATTTCCTAGATTCATAGGAGAAGATTTCTGTAGAATGGAGCACAGATGGGCCATGTGGCTTTCCCTACATTTTTAGTTGTTACCATGAAAGGCTTACATAGCAGTCTGTCTGTGTAACTGGTTTTCGTTTTGTTTTGTTTTGTTTTTTCATTTCTCAGAATGAAGCCTTTGTCAGAAAGGCTTTCTGCCTCTATTGCTGAGTTTCCTAGAGCTCTGTCTGTGGGTCTTGCTCTTTAAGATAATTCTCTAATCTAATCTGCTTGTCCAGAGCCCACTAAGGGTGAGGTATTCTTCCTTGGGGTATGCAAATGTTCTAGAGATTTGGGGGCCCTGGGTCCATCAATAGTCTGATATATATGTATCAGATATATATACATGTATACACAAACACACATGAAATCAGCCATATAAAAAGATGAATATACAAAGATGAGACATTTGTAATGTCAAATTCTACAACTCATAATGAAAACAGTTACACATATCTATGTATCTAGCACCACGGAGATGCAAGAAGAAACAGAGACAAATTGGTAATAAGAAGCTTTAATTAACTTCTCTGAGTTCATGACATATACATAAAAAGTAATAATATAAAACACCTAAAAATGTAACTATTGAGATAAGTCTGATATGTAATTACACTGACTAACCATTAAAAACAGTGATTGTGCATTACTTTCAGGTGCTTCTGTTGACTCACGAAGTGGGCTGTGTGTTAATTCAAAAAGAAAACAAAGGTAGGAATAGTGAGATAACATTCTCTGATCAGAATGCAGCAAAACTAAAAATTACAATATGCACATACAAATTTTCTTCTGCCTATGAAATTTAGGCAGAACTTGCAAACAATTCTTAGGTCTAGAAGAAATCAAACCTCAAACTTCGAAGTGTTCAGAAAATAGGGATAGTGAAAATCCTATCTGTCAGGTCTATGAGAGGTAAAACAGTGCCCAGAGGAATACTGATAGCTTTTGAATATGTATATTAGTGATAAAGAAAGAATGAACAAAAGTGCATCAAGAAATTAAAAAGTTAAACCTTAAAAAGTCAGGAGGAAGAAATCGAAAAGAAAAAAGGGGACATCAAGGAATTAGAAAAGAGGGGAAAAAATAGCGTTGCTAAATCCAGGTCCTAGTCCTTTGGGAAAAAACCAAGAATGTATCTGTGGTTTGATAACTGAGAGAAAATAAAACTACACAGAACAATCATGACAGTTGGGAAGTAATACAAATAGAATATTGTAAGACATACTTTGTTCAACTTAATGCAAATAAGCTTGGAAACTAGAAGAAATGATATTTTTCTTAGAAAAAACATGATTGGTCAAAATTGACTCCAGAGGAGAAAGAAATAATAAACCCACAAATTTCCATAAAAGAAACAGAAAATGCCACCAAAGATTTACACACCTTCTTGGAAAAATAAGCTGTCCCAGAGAGTTTTCCAGGGGAAATTACCAATTTTTTTAAGTGCCGGATAATTCCAACGCCATTTAAAGTGTCCTGGGGCCTGAAATTTTTTTTTTTAAAGATTTTATTTATTTATTTGACAGAGAGAGATCACAAGTAAGCAGAGAGGCAGGCAGAGAGAGAGAGAGGAGGAAGCAGGCTCCCTGCTGAGCAGAGAGCCCGATGCGGGACTCGATCCCAGGACCCTGAGATCATGACCTGAGCCGAAGGCAGCGGCTTAACCCACTGAGCCACCCAGGCACCCCCTGAAATTTTTTTTGAATGTCCAGATGTTTTGTGAAGCACCAGAGACACAGAGATGCCCATGCGTATCACATATGCATACATTTGTGAATATTGATACAAAAGTCCAAATTAAAATAATAGCAAACAAAATACAACCATGCTTAAAAACAAAACAAAACTAATACACTATGACCAAGTGTTTAATACAGCATACCAGAATGGTTCAATATTCTAGGTTCTAATAGAATTAGTTAAAATTGGTGAAAATCAATATTGTAAAACATCTATTTGTGCAATGAAGCAAGAACAGTAAAGTTAATGGCAGAATGTAGGGAGTAGACAACATGCTTTTTCAGTGCAACATTCTCGCAAATTTGGTGTAGGTTTGAAAAATTTCATAATAAAATGTTGGTAAAATATCTAATAATAGAATTTATCATATTAATAGGTCTAAGGAGAAAGATCACAAGATCATCTCCATAAACACTGAAAGGCATTTGACAAAGTTCAGTATCTATTCTTGATTATAAAGCATTTAATAAAATAGGAAGAGATAGCTACTTGTTTAACATAAAAATAGATTCATCTCAACCCATAAGCCAGCGTTTTGCTTAATGGGGAAAACACTAAAAGCATTCCCATTAAAGTCAGGGTAAAACAGAAATGTCCAATATAATAATATTTATATATATGTAAATACTATATATAATATAGGATTATTATTTAGCATTGTTGTGTCAGAAATAACCAGTGTAATTAAAGAAAGATATTAGAGGTATGAAAATAAGAAACCGAGATATTAAATTATCTTTATTTGCAGATGATATGGTGGGATGATGTGATTGTATAGCTATAACCCAAGAGACTCAGTTGAAAAACTTACAAAAATAAGATAGTTTAATAATATTGTTGGGTACAAAATTAAAAGAAGAATCAAGAGCATTTATATACCACTTTCTTGATACTTAAAATATTGAGTATTTTATCATAATGAGAAATACGTGATATATATGTGACTAAAACTTTGAAATACAGAGGCTCATAAATGATGACTTTAAACATGGAAAGTTATCTCATGTTCTTGGGTAGGAAGACTCAAAGATGACTGTTCTTTTAAAATAAATTTACAGTGTAATGGGTTCCCACTAAAATGCCAACAGTATTACTTAATGAAACCAGCTGATTCTAAAATTCACATAAAAATGAACAAATCAAAATAGGAAACCAATTTTTTAAATGTCAAGAAATTAGGGAGAAATAGGGCACCAGATATTGGAACAGTGTAGGACGGTTACTTATTTGTATAGACAGATCCACTGATAGAAGTTCATAAGTTCCATACAGATAGAAGTTCAGAATTTTCCCAAATATGCACTGTAGCTTAGTGTATAATAGAGGTGGCATTTCAGATCAGTGGGAGGAAGACTGATCATTCAGTAATATGTCTTGAGATAACTGGATAGTCATCTTGGGGGAAAAGTTGGATCCCTGGTTTGTGCCTTACACAATAATTTCAGGTAGATCAGAGGAGAATCATAGGAGAATGTTTTTCATAATCTGGGCAGAATTGATCTTGGACTGGCAAATGCCTTTCTAGAAGCCATAAATAAAATGATTGATAGATTCAACTACATTTTAAAAAAAATCTGTAAGACAAAAATCATCAGAAGCTAAATTCTTAGAAACTACAGATTGGAGGAAATGATTTGGAACTCACCACAAAGAGTCAGGTTCTCCAACATATGAAGCATTCCTAAAAAAAGGAAAAGAATAGAAAGACTGCCCCATAGAGGAAAAATGTGCACAGGCTCTAAAACACACATTCTCAATATATGTCCTATGGTCCTCAAGAGGGCAAAAAATTGTTTCTTGGGGAGCAGAGTATCTCAGCTATTACAATGGTTTGTGACCATCCAGAGCTCATCTCTGAGGAATTAGTCTTATTCCTTAGTATTTAATTCCTGTTGATAGGAAGAAATGAAATTAAATTTTTAATTGGTTGATTAAACAAACTCATTATAATAATCTAAACTATAAGAAAATAATTGTAGTAATTAATGAGAGCAAAATTTTCAACTTTTCAGGGTTGATACTGAGAAAGTGTTGAGAAATACAAATCTAAAAAAAAATGGTTGACAGAAAACATACAGATGGCTGTTGATCATACGAAAGTAATGCTCCTATAAAAGCTTTATGGAAATATCCACGGCAGCATTATTCATAGTAGCCAAATGGTGGGAACAGCCCAAGTGCCCATCAACTGATGAATGAATAAAGAAAATGTGATAGATCCAGGCAGTGGAATGTTACTGGGCTCTAAGTAAGAAAGTGTTGTCACCTGCTCCTTCTTGGATGAATTTGGACAGCACCATGATAAGTGAGAGAAGCCAGTCACAATAGAGCACACATTGTGTGATTTTATTTATATGAAATGTCTAGAAAAGGCAAATCTGCAGAGAAAGTGGTTGGTTGCTTAGGGTTGGGGGTGATGGGGTATTTGGAAGAGTGGTTGCAAAGGGTCCAGTTGAAATGTTCTAGAATTGATTGTGGTGGTGGTCACACAACTCCGAATATACTAAAAGGCACCAAAGTGTACACATTGTGGGTGAATTGTTTGATAATGTGAATTACATCCAATAAAGCGGTTACCAAAAAAATAACCAGTAGTAGTAGCTCTTGGATTTCTTTGGAATGGCCTACTTTAGTATCTCTCAGAAGCTGTGAATACTCTCCAGAAGGATTTGTACATGCAGAGAAGTTTGCATTTAATTCAGTGAGTTTAGGGACCCCCAGATTCCCTAGGAGGCCATGCAGTTGAGCCCAAGAACTTCTGCAAAATATTTAGAACATTTCTGGAACATGTTCCATTTCTGGAACATTTCTCACTTACTCTTGTATGTTTGTCATTCACATCTTCCTTTATGTCAAGTTGTGTGGTTCTCTTCATGTATCTGTACTTCTTTTTTTACTATTTAATAATTTGTGTTGCTCTCTTGAATTGTATTTTTATTCCAATATTACTTCAAATTTTTATTGCTGCCGCATGTATTTTACTAATGGCCGCCTTCCCAAATGCTCGTTTTTTGACATTTTGCCCTTCCATCTTATTTAATTTTGAAAATGCAACAATCATTATTGTTTCTGAATATAAAAGTCATATATGTTCATCATTTTAAAATTCAAACCATTTAAAAGATTAGAAAGTGAAAGTATATCGATTATTCTGCCCCTAGAGATAGCCACTGTTTCTTATTAGTTGTAAGTATTTTTCAGTTAATTAGCTGGGGCTTCCCAGATAGAAAAATTGTATCATCTTTAATTAATGTGTGACAAGGATAATGTTTGGAGGATATTAAGCCAATGCATTTTCTTTAAAAAAGAATCTTAATTATGAAATATCTTAAACCTACAGAAAGGTCCAGAAAAGGATGTAACGTATTCATTTTACCATTGTCAGAGTTTGGGAGTCCTCCTATCCAATCTCTTCCTTCTCCTTCTCCCCCCAAGGATACCACCCATCCATATATGTTCACGACATAAACATATATCCACAAACAATACACAGAAGTATTCTGTGTGTTCTTCAGTGTACATGAACCGTAGCATACCATCTATAACTTTTTAAAAGATTTTGCAATTTACTCAGGTTGATACACATAGGTGAGTTTTCATTTTATCTGCTTACTAGTATTCCATTGTATGCCTTTTTTGCCTGTTTCCCTTCCAAGGTGCAGTTGTTTCCATTTTTAAACAATAACATATAGCACTGGATAAACATTCATATCCATGCCTTCTTAGGTACACCAGGGAAGATTTATCTAGGTTAGATATTTGGTTGTGGAAATGGCACTTTCCACCATACTAGGTCCAGTATTATCAAAAGCTCTCCAGTGTGATCATACTTTCCCACCAGCAGCATGTTCTGTAAAAGTGCTTGTTTCCTTGCACCCTCCATCATTAGGTACCATCTGATTTTTAAATTTTGCCAGTGGATGGATACAAAACCTATCTTGTCGCTTTAGTTGATTTTCTTGATTACCTGTGAGGTTGCAGAGCTTTTCATTTATCTATTTACTGTTGAGGTTTTCTCTTCAGAGTCCCTGTACATAGCCTTAGTCCCCTTCCCCCCCTCATTGATTTGTAGAAGTTCATTATATATTGTGGACACTAATATTTTGTTGCAGATAACTTCTCCCAGCCTATGCTCTGTTTTCACTTTGTTTATAGTATCATTTATTGCGTGCAAATACTTTATTTTTATGTACTCAAGTTTATTCATGTTTGCCTTTATGGTTTGAACTTTTTCTGTCTTGCTTAAGAAATCCTTTACACTCTCGTGTCATATACACATGTTCCTGTATTTTCTTCTAAAAGTTTCAAGATAGTTTCAATTTATAATTTGTCTTTAATACACCTGGAATTAATTTTTTATATGATGTATAATTTGTATATGGAATTATTAGGAATTTTACTTTGTCTTTTCCTCATATGGACAGTAGTAATTCCAGCATTATTTTCCCCTTTTTGAACTCTTACTTGAAAAAATTTCAAACATATACAGAAAACAGGATAATAAACCTCATATCCTTAATCATCCATGAATGCTCATTTCATTGCCAATCTTGTTTCATCCATAGCACCAATCATTCCCTCTCACGAATTATTTTAAAGCAAAGTCAGACATCATATAATTTCATCTGTAAATATTTCAGCATGAATCTTTAAAAGATCAGGTCTCTTTTGAGCCATAATAACATTATTATGTCTAAAAAACATTAATTCCTTAATACCAATAAACAGATTTCTACAAACCATAATTTTCTTTTTGCAATTGGTTTGAGTCAGAATCCAAATAAATTCCATATGTTGCAGTTGATTGAATTTTCTTAAGTCTATTTCAATACATGGATATCTCCTTCCTCTTCCCCCCCACACCTTAAAATTTATTTGTTGAGAAACTAGACTGTTGGTTCTGTACAGACTCCCACATTCTAAGTTTTCCTAAGTGTATATTTGTGGTGGTACCATTCAACATGTTCCTCTGTCTCGATGTTTCCTATAAACAGTTAGTTTAGAGACCTGGTGACATTCAGGTATGACGTTTGGCAAGAATACTTCGTCCAAGATTCTGTGCATTTCCGTTAGGTATATAATGTCTAACATCACATATTTGGGATATTAACAACCATTGATGTGCCTAGATCCATTGCTTCATCAGATCTTGGAAAATGGCAATATTCTAATTCCATCATTCCATTATCCTGTATTTTGGCATCATTTATTGAACAGTCCATTCTTTTGTCACTCATTTGTGCTGGTTCCATATACATGTGGCTCAGTTTCCAGGCTCTCTCTACTGTTCTTTTGACCTATTTGTCTGTCTTGGCACTAATGCCATGTTACTTTAGTTACTCTAGCTTCATAGTAAGTCTTCATATCCGGCAGAAGAATACATCGCAGATTACACACACACTGGGAAAAAAAGCTCTTTTTGACCCTTTATAATTCCATAAATACTTTGGGATCTGCTTATCAAGTTCCATGGAGAATTCCCTTGATGTTTTGGAATGACATTGTGTCAAATCTGTCCTTCAGTTTAGACACAATTGCCATCTTTGTGATACCAAGTCTTTGCATCCACTAACATGAATTAGTTATCCCTGCATTCAGCCCTTTTATGCCCTTCAGGGAAGTTTGATGATTTTCAAAGTTCTTACGCATCTTCCGGATGTTGTCATGGCGAATGGTGTCTTCTTTTTGAATTACACTTTTTAACTGTTCCTACTGGATAGGAATGCAGTCAATTTTTATATATATGATTTGTATTTAGCAGGCTTGAGGAACTCTATTCTTCTGATAGTGTGTTGGTAGATTTTCCTGGAATTTTTTCAAACATACGCAATGATTTTTAAATCTGGGAATAATGACAGTTCTGTCATTTCTAATCCATATATCCTTCGTCTTTGGTCTCCTCAATTATATTTGTCTAATATTGAATACAGGTGGTGATGGTCTTTTTTTGCTTCTTTCTGAATTTCACAGAAATGCTTTTCACTCTTCAGTACTATCATGTATGTTGAAACTTTTTTTTTTACCTTATTTTTTTCCAGCTTTATTTAGATATGATTGACATATATATCATGCAAGTTTAAGTTGTACCATGTGATGAATTACGGTATGTATATATTACAAAATGATTATCATAAGGTTAGTTAGTACCTCCTCACCTCACCTCACATAATTACCAGTTTTGTTGTGATGGTGGTGGTCATTGTGAGAATGGTTAAGATTTATGCTCTTAGCAACTTATATATGTACAATACAATTATTCAGTCACCATGCTGTACCTGCCCCAGAACTTACTCATCTTATAGCTGGAAGTTTATGCCCTTTGACCAGTACATACCCTTTATGAAAACCAGATAAGCTCCTTTCTATTTCCTAGGTAACTTTTCATAAATAAGTATTCAATTTTATCACGTGCTTTTCCCCACATATGTTGAGATGATAATGGTTTTGTTTGTTTGTTTGTTTGCTTGTTTTAGTATTACTGGGCTATGGGGCTTCTGGTTGGCTCAGTCAGTGGAGCATGCAACACTTGGTCTTGGAGTCATAGGTTTGAGCCCCACATTGGGTATAGAGATTACTTTAAAAAGTAAATAAAATTTAAAAATATGTATATATTACTGGGCTAATTACATTAATATTTTAAGTTCTAAACTATCTATGCTTTCCTCAAATAATCTCTGCTTGTTATAATGTCTTGCTCTATTTTTCACTCATTGCTCAATTTGTTTAATATTTAGATTTTTATGTCTATGTTCCCATGTCTTACAACAGGCAGTCCTTGTAGCTTCCTTGTCTATTTTGGTATTAATGTTGTCCCTTCTTCATAAAATGTGTTAAGGAGCTTTCCCATTTTTTCCCCCATTCAAATCTAAAACATGTTGTAAAGAATAAGGATTTTCTATTCCTTGAAGTTTTGGTAAGTCACCTATAGAATCATCAGTGCTGGATGATTTTGTTTTGTTTTGCTTTTGTGGATGAATTCTAAAATATGGATACCATTTTATTAGTGATTAAAACTCCATTCAGGTTGTTTCTTCTTTCTTGTATCGCTTTTATAAATTACACTTATCTATGAAATTGTTCACATTTCTAATTCATTGTTATAAACTTTTTGCAGTGTCCTCCTACGATTTATTATGTCTGAAGTTCTGTCCCCCTGCTGTTCATTCTTAATATTGTTTATTTGTGCCTGCTCTCTCTTTTTTCTTGATAAATCATGGTAGAGGTTCGTATATTTTATTAGTCTTTGCAAAGAACTGATTGAGGGACTTAAAAAATCTTCTCTACTATTAATTTTTTTAAAGATTTATTTATTTATTAGAGAGAAAGACCACACAGAGGGAGAGGCAGAAGGAGAAGCAGAGAAACAGGCTCCCCACAGAGCAGGGAGTCCGATGTGGGGCTCGATCTCAGGACCCTGGAATCAGGGTCTGATCTGAAGGTAGATGCTTAACTGACTGAGCCACTCAGGTGTTCCTCCTCTCTCCTGTTAATTTAATTGATAGATAATTGATCTCTGTTTTCTTTGTTCTCATTTTTATCATTGTCCATTGAGTTTACTTAGTTACTTTTTTGCTAACTACTAGATTGGATGCTTAACGTGGTGATTTTCCATCTTTTTGAAGCACTTTCTTCTTTCAGTATTGCTTTCCATGTTTTTAAAATATAGTACTTTTATTTTTGTTAAATTTTCTAAATGGGGTGTGTTAGCCATCTATTTGTAATTTATTTCTAATTTTATTTGTTGTCAGAGTATATGATCTGCATGTCTTGGAGTTTTCAAAGACTAGTCTGGTCTAGCTTTTGGTTATTTTTATAACTGTTCCATAGATGCTTGAAAAGATTAATTTAGGGGCTCCTGGGTGGCTCAATGGGTTAAGCCTCTGCCTTCAACTCAGATTATGATCTCAGGGTCCTGAGATTGAGTCCCGCATCTGGCTCTCTGCTCAGCAGGGAGCCTGCTTCCCCCTCTCTGCCTACCTGTGATCTCTGTCAAATAAATAAATAAAATATTTTTAAAAAAAGATTGATTTATCTCTAAATTTTAAGTACAGGGTTCTAAACAGATTTACACATTCAGGCTCGTTAACTGTATTGTTCAAGTTTTCCTTATCTTTACTAATTTTATTTTTCATCTGCTTGACATGTAATGAGGGAGAGTTCATTAAACATCTCCCTTTGTGATTGTGGATGTGTCTGCTTTTCCTTATAATTCCAGCTATGTTTGGCTGTATAAAATTTTGAGGTTGTTGTTAGGTGCATACAAATTTAAGATTCTTAAATGTTTTTGGTTTTTTGGGGGGGCAGGGAGAGAGAGGGAGAGAGAGAATTTTAAGCAGGCTCCATACGCAGCATAAGCCCAACATGTGGCTTGCTATCATGACCCTGAGATCATAACTCAAGCCAAAATCAAGAGTCGGAGACTTAACCGACTGAGCCACCCAGGTGCCTCAAGATTCTTACATCTTTTCCCTTAATTGTTTTGTATCATTATGTAACATCACTGTTTATCTCTACTTTTGCCTCAAAATCTATTTTGCCGGATGTTAATATAGCTACACCACTTTCTAAGTTATTTTTTAATTAAATTTCTCTGATTTAACATTTTCTGTTCTTTTATATTCAGTCTTCCTGAGACGTAATCTTACACTGCTTATAGCTGTTCGCTTTTTTCTTCCCCAGTCTAAGCATCTTTGTCTTTGAATTGGCAGAGTTGGTCCACTTATATTTATTTTTAGTACTAACTTGTATTCCGACCATCTTGTGCTGTTTCCTATGCTTTCTACTTATTCTCTCCCTCCTCCTATTTTCTGCCTTGTCGGTGATGGATCAGATTCCTTTATTCCTTCCCTTCCTTTGTTCTCCTCCAGTGGTTTGGAAGTTCTAGCATCTATTTCTCCGCTTTCAGATGATAAGCTTAAATTCTTATAACTCATGCTTGAATTACCAAAGTCCAGGTTAGTCGGTATTCACTCCCTTCTCCTAACCTGTCCAGGGATCGGATGACCACTCCCTCCCACACTATGCATGTTATTTTGTCTAGAAATATAATTCAGCATTGTTTTAAGACTTATCCAAATTAATTATCTACTTAATGTCTGGTCTCTCACCTCAGGGCTAGTGAACTTTAGTTTGCACATCTACAGCTCTGGTTTTTAAAAACATCCCTCTTGATTTCTCATATCTGAACATTTTCATTTATGTGTATTTGTGTGTGTGTGTGTGTATGAGACAGAAAGAGAGATTGAATAGGTCTGTGTTTTGAAAATTTTGTGGAATATTTTATATAGGATTTCTAGGAAGATTCTAGATGAGAGCAGAAAGGGGCACCGCATTATTTCACTTTGCCATATTGAGTGGCGTTCCGATTTTTTGGCATTTATGTATATGCACTTAGAGAAAATAGTTTTGCTGTGGATTTTTTTTAACATATAGAGTATCCTATTGTATATGCTCTTCTGTATCTTTCTTTTTCTGTCAGTAATAGCATCTTTCCTGTCAGTATCTATGCATCAAACTGATTTTCACCATTGCAGTTTATTGCATAGTATGGATTTAATATAGTTTATTCAACCACATTTTGCTTGGACGCTAAGATTATTTCCAGATTTTGCTATTAAAGGGAATGTTGCAGTCAAAAATCACGTACTAGCTGCCTTAGGAATGCATGCCAGGGTTTCTGTAAGAAGCAAAGTTGTGGTGTTATATAGAATATTCATTTTTTCATTTTGATGCTGCCTAAATGCCCTTCAAAGTGGGAATGCCATTCTATGTACATTTTCATATACATTTTATATTCCTCTCATACTGTATAAATCTTTTACCCCCATCCTGTCAACACTTGTTATACTTGATCTTGAAAAAAATTTGCTGAACTCGTGGTTGTAAATTTGTTCCTTTATTTTACTTTGCATTTCGTCCCGATTACTAGTAAAATGAAACATCTTTTATATATGATTACTGCCCATTTGCATTTCCTTTTCTGTGAATTGCCTGTTCATAGTCTTTGTCCATTTCCTATTCTAGTTTGTCTTTTAATGATTTGCAAGACTCATAGCTTATAGAGTAGTCAACTTTTACTAAACGTTGCATTTATGGCTTTTGGGTTTCGTGCATTATTTAAGAAGCTTCCCAGGTTGATCATATAATCTCCTATATTTCTCCTCACACAATTGTTTTGTGTTTTGCTTTAGGACTTTTATCCCTTGGAAAATTTTCCTTATGGATAGTGTGAGGTAAGGATTTACTTTTATTTTTTCATATGTCAAGGGGTATATAACTTCCTCGCCTATTTGATATGGCATCTTATTTAGATTAATAAATCAATGGATAGGATATATGTGAACTCGACTCAGTTCTCTTACCTGTTGATTTCTCCTGTACCAATGTCACACCATTTTAATTTCTCACCATTTTAATTTCTCACCATTTTAATTTGCAAAGTTATGAATCTTATAGATGAACACAAATGTTATGTTTAATGTTTATTCAGTAAATGTGTGTGCATTTGCTCTTCCATATTAATTTTAGAATCAGCTTGTAAAATTCCACGAAAAGTTCTCTGGAGTTGCAGTCAATATTATATTGACTTTAAAGATTATTTGAGGAAGAGGTTCTTTTGTATTCCAAATGCTTTGATCTTTTGATTTGCTCAAACTTTCCTCCTCAACTTCTTATTTTATTGCATTTAGGTTTGAAAATATAGCCTTCTTCCTATAATAAATATTTCTTGAGTGCTGACATTATGTCAGCCACAGTGTTAGGCACTGAGAATCGGTGGTGACAAGACTCATGTTCTCTGCCCTCATGTGGCTTACATTTCCTTTGTGGGCTAGGAAAGTGTTTCATTTTTTTAAAAAATGCTAGGTGCAGTGTTTAAGATTATGTATTCTATGTCTGTACATTATAGATTTTGAAATGTATCTAGTAAATAACCTTATTAATGAAGTTATTCATAGCTTCCGTATTTTTATTTCTTTTTGCTACTTGATTTGACAAAGCAATGCAATAATATTAAGGTATCCTATTAAGATTGTGATTTTGCTAAATTCATCTTGGTATTCCTAATAGCTTTTGCTTTGTAGATTGCTTTTTTTAAAATGCTACCGTTTATTAGGTTTTTTAATAAAGAAAATGTTAAAAAATATCCCATAATCTCACAATCCAGATAATCCTCACCGAGTCCCAAACACACACACACACACACACACACACACACACACACACACACACACACACTTGCACCCATGATTTAGGAAGTGTATATTGCACAGAAAACAAAAATTCAAGTTTCCTGCTTCGCTACCCCTCCTGGGGAAGGCAGCCACTGTCGACAACTTGGCAGATTTTGCTCGAGATCACCTTCTTTCTCTCCAGCATTGTTCCACAGAGCCTCGTGTTTCTGGAATGCCAGTGATGAACAGAGAACTCTCTCTAATGATATAGCTATGTGTCTTGGAGTAGGTGTTTTTGGGGCTGCGCCAGTGCATCTTGCTTTGGAACCGCTTAGGCCTTCCAGAGCAGTGCTTCTGAGACATTTATGTGCACACAGATCCCTGGAGACATTGATCAAAAGCAGATTCTGATTCAGTGGGTCTAGGATAAGATCCGAGATTCTGTGTTTCTAACAAGCTCTCAGGCAATAGCCCGGGCTGCTGGTTCATCAGCCAGGCTTTGAATAGCAAGGTCCTGTCCTGAAACTTGTCTGCCCTTTGGCATCCCCTGGGGAGTTCTATAAACTCTGAGTGCCTGAGTGCCACCCCCAGAAATTCTGATTTAATTGCGAAGGGTCGTAGCTTACACAGGGCAGATTAAAAACTCTCCAGGTAATTCCAGTGTGCAGCAAAGTGTGAGAACCACTGTTCTAAAGAAGCCTGCGTCCTCATCCCCGTACTTCGCTTTTGCTGTAAAACCGCTCTCGGCAGATGCCTGCGCTGAAGCTTCAATCGAAACTCACTGTGACCTGTTTTCCTGGAGTCCTGGCAAGGACCAAGATCCCCAAGGGGGCAGACTTGCTTTGTTCCGTGCCTCAAGGAGATTTTCTCAGCAGTTTCTTGTCCTCCTGTGTTTCACCTTTTGGGAAGGCACTGTCTTAGGAGGTCCCTCAGAGTGAGAGGGAATGAATGGTCTGGCCATTCAGAAAGCATCCACTGAACAAACAAATATTGCCCAGTGCTGCTTCCTAAATGGGATAATCTTGCCCCGGAGATCTAACCTCGGCCCGCCTCCATCTCTCATTGTCCTGCTCGGTCCCCATTTCGTTTGTCCTCCCTTAACAGTGCCTTTCCTTAGAAAATGCGGTTCTCAACGTGGGGTCCCTGGGCAGTGGCCTGAGTGTCACCTGGGAATGGGTTAGAAAGTCAGAATTCTCAGGCTCCTCCCCGGTGTTACTGATCAGAAACTTGGGGCTGGAGCCCAGAAATCAGTGTTTTATCAGACCCTTCAGGGGATTCTTATGCCTACTCGAGTTTGAGAACGCTTGCCCAAGATGCCGACTGATTTATTTGATCTGGGGTGGTGCTCAAGCATCACTGTGTTGAAAAGGTTCCCCAGGTGATTCTCATGTGCAGCGGGAGCTATGAACCACTGCCTTAGAGAGTTCTAATGCCTTAGATTTATCAGCCCATTCTCCTAGGGGCCAAGTAATAACTTGATCTCCAGTTATAACGGTTCCATCACCTTGAAACTCCCTTTGTAACGCTTCCGCTATTTTGTGCCACTCTTCTTCCTCTTTCCTCTCAAATTTGTCCAGATTTTCTGTAACTCCTTGGTTTAGATGCCCTGGGGTCTTAAGTCGAGAGTTCCCAGTTGCTCCCAGTGATACGATACACTGTGTGTACGTGTGTGTTTGTGTGCACATGTGCGTGCCTGTGTGCACCTGTGTGTGCATATGCACATATATGTGTGCATATCTGTGTGTGCTTGTGTGTATGTGTGCGTGTACATGCACATGCATTTGTGTGTTTATACATGTGTGTGCGCATGTGTGTGTGTGAAAGGAGCCGTTTCACACGGGCTCTCTGGGTGTGGTTCCCTTGGGGAGACTCATTCTGCTCTTTGGCACATTTCCTCGCGCACCGTTTCTGGCGTAGTGACAGCTAAGATGGGGCCCCTTCTCTAATTCTCCATCTAACTTTTCCTTTCTGTTAGTCTCTTCTGCTTCAAGGTCCCATTTGACATTTCATAGCCATCCAATCTGCTCCAAAGTTCTCAGTGTTTCTCTTCCGCCACTCAGTGGGGCTGTTTTTAATTGTTTTCTTTTTTCCACTGCTCCTGCTCCTATAGTCTGAAGTATACTTTTTTGTGTAAACCTCAACTTTCTGGACGACTTAATTCTTAGAGGCAGAATCCTCCACGGACATCATTTCTTAACCTCTCTGTAGTTTGTGGGTTTACAGTCATTTTATTGAGGTATTTCTCTATGAACCTAAGAAGACAGCACATCTCTTTGTAACAGATTCCCTCTTCCTTTTTATTGGTACATTAATAAAATATGCTGTTCTCCTGAGCGTAGATTCTGAGTTTGGATCTCTAAAATCCAAGGCTATGATTATTCCAGAGCCAACTTTAGACCATGTGGTAGGGAGTGTGACCCATACAGCCTATGGGCAAGTCATATAAATGCAGAGTTTCCCTTGGCCCTGAATGTACCACAAGACAACATAGAAGGGCCTGGAATGGTGACTGCCTACCTGTGCTGTCTACCTGACTCTCATACTAAGAGTATACAGGTGGAGGCTCACACATGTACGTTGTGTAACATATATGGAAGTTGAGCAAAGTATAAATGTTACAAAAATAACCGTAAAAAGGAAAATTATTTGTTCCTCCCCTTAATGTCAAAAAGGTTAACATTGTAGGTGCTTAATGGCCTCCCAAGATGTGCATATTTTGTCTCCAGAACCTGTGATTATGTCACCTGACATGGTAAAAGGGACAGGGTGGTGTATTAAGTAAAGGATCTTGAAATGGGGGCATTAGACTGGATTATCCCGGTGAGGTCTAACTGTAATCCCTAGAGTCCCTGTAAGAAGCAGGCAGGAAGTTCAAGGTGAAGAAAAGTTGATAAAACAACAGAAGCAGAGGGAGAGAGAAAGAGAGGTTGGAAGATGCTATGAAAGAAGATTGCTATGGAAGAAGCTGGCTTTGAAGATGGAGGAGGGGTCATGAGCCCAGGAGTGCAAAGTGTTCTGCTGCATCTTCATTTTCCCCTCCCATGAGACAGCAACTTTCAGCTTTTAGTGATCTCTTCTGCTATTTGCCTTTGTACTTCAAGGCAACGGTTTATGCTGCTAGTTCCACATTCTGGAAGAAATATCTGTTGACTTTCTAGTGAGAATCAGATGAGGATTTAATTCTTTTTTTTTTTTATTTTTTAAGATTTTATTTATTTATTTGACAGAGAGAGGGAGACAGTGAGAGCAGGAGCAGAAGCAGGGGAAGTGGGAAAGGGAAAGCAGGCTTCCCGCCAAGCAGGGAGCCTGACACGGGGCTCGATCCCAGGACCCTGGGATTATGACCCGAGCCGAAGGCAGATGCCAAGTGACTGAGCCACCCAGGTGCCCCAAAGATTTAGTTCTTTCACATCACATCATACACTTCCCTTCTTCTCATTCTTCCAACATAATTATATCACAACTTTTGTTAAGCAAATACTCAATATTTATATAATTAGTCCTATGCAAAGATTGGTCACAGCTGAGCCACATAGTGTACTATTAATACATTTCTTTCTTTTCCTGTACAACTTTTGTTTTTCCCAGCGTTAACAATTTGTTTCTTTTTTATATTTGCCTGGTTTTCTGATTCTTGACCACTTCTGCTTCAGACTTGCCAATGAACTAAAATACCCCTCCAGATATGATGATCAAACTCACCAGATAATCTATCATATTTTTTTTTCTCCACTGGATATAGCTCTTCTGCGGCCTTCCATATTCCTGTGATGCTCCAGGGTGATTTTTCTGCAGGCCTCCATGGCATACGACTGTCCTCTTTGTACATTTCCTTCCCATCATTCCCTCTGCCTTTCTGTTGGATCTCACGTCCCATATTACATGCTTTTCTCTTTCTTGCTTTTCTCTGTCATTTAGCCATAGCATATCTTCTTAGCACCCTGAAAAGGAATGCAACGGCGCTGATACATATTTTTAAATCTTGCATGTCTAAAAATGTATTTATTCTTCTTTCACAGTTAATTGATAACTAGGTGGGACTCAGAATTCTTGGCTGGAAATAATTTCCCCTTATCATTTGTAAATCTTTGCCCCACATTTTCTAACTTCCAGAGTTGCTTTTTGGAAATTCCATACCATTCTGGTTCCCAGTTCCTTGTGTATAACTTTGTTCATTTCTGAAAATTTCTAAGATCTTTCTTTATTCTTGGTGTTCTACGATTTCTAAATAATATCCCTAAATTTTCTCATATTTTGCCTTCTATTTTAAAAAATTATCTCTATCTTTTTATTCTAACTCCTGGATTCTCTAAACCTTACCTTCCAGCCTTTCTGTATTCTCTCAGTATTCCTTTAAAAAAAATACATAGATCGCATTCTAATCTCATTTTATGGCTGCAGGGTCTTATCTTTCAGAGGATATTATTTATAGAGGTTTAGTCAAATGTTTCCCAGCTCCCTATAGTGTCTCTCTTTCCTCCTACCTGCCTTTTCCTATGTACCTAAATCTCTGGTCTCTGTCTTTCATTCTAGAGACTTCTACAAGTATCTGGAGATAATTGGCTGTCATTCATATTTCAGAGTATTGTGTATGGACCTGACTCGAAGCTCTGTGTACGTGGGTGGGGCTCATCCAGGGTGATCGGAGACCCACTGGCGGTTTCACTGGAGGGCCTCTGGTGGTCTCTGTAGACCTCTTCCCTTGTCCCAGGCAGTTTTCCCAGAAAAGAAATTTTCCAGTTGCCTGAAACCTGGAGGGAGAAGGAGGCACAGAGATAGCGCTTAGCCATCTGCCAGCATCCTCTGAGCACCAGGAGAGGACAGGGATGCTAGTTTAAGTGTGGGCCTCACCCTGTGCTTAGCTAATGTTGCAAGTAAGGAGCCTCCAGTCAATCTCTCAGAGGGTAAACTTCGTGTCTCTAGCTGTGGTGGGAAGTGTGGTTGGTCCCCTGGCCGACTGAGGCTTGAACCTTACTTCTCATGTTACTCCCTCCCAGCCCCCTTCGGAAGGACCTAGCCTCCATCCCTGAGCCTTTTTCAGGTCTCTGGGGCCAGTTGGTTTGCTCCTAGTTGGCTTCCCTTCCTGCAGGCTCAGATTTCAGCTTTTCCTACTCTGCAAGTCAGTGGCCATCATCCATTTTCCTAGGTTCCAAAATTTAGTTAATAACTCCATCTGCTTTTGTTTCCTCTCCTGTTCTCTGTACCCTGTGGGTTTATACATCTTGAAATTCCATTAAAGCCCATTTTGGTAAGATTTCAGGAGTGAGTAGAAATAAGCACATCTTTGATCATCCATTTTATCTCAAGTTTCCTTTCTCCATTGTTTTCTTTGCTTGAGCCATATCTATTCTCTCTCTGATTCTTCTTCTTTTTTTTTTTTAGATGTATAGTTTTGGTTTTTTTTTTTTTTTTTAAGATTTATTTATTTTAGAGAGAGCAAGTGAGAGTGAAAGCATGCATGAGCAGATGGAGGCAGGGGCAGAGGGAGAAAGAGAGAATCCTCAAGCCGACTTCCTGCTAAGTGTGGAGCCAATGCAGTACTTGATCCCAGGACCCTGAGATCATGACCTGAGCCAAAACCAAGAGTCAGACATTTAAATGACTGAGCCACCCAGGCATCCCTCTGTCTGATTCCTGAACATGTTAAATTCCTTCCTGCCACTGGGCCTTTGCACATGCTCTTTCCCCTCTTCTGGAACATTCTCTCCTTCTTGCACTTGCTCTTCACTTGGCTGTGGCTTATCGTACATATCTCAACTTAGAAGTCACCTCCTCGGAAAGACCCCCCCCACACCCCCCCAATCCTGAGACTTCTCTCATCGAAAGCAACTCTAGTAGCTCTCTCTGCACAGGCCAGAATTGCTTGCTCTGGACCGTCTGTGGCCCCCTTCCTCCTTCATAGGTGCTGGAGGTTTTCAGAAAGAGGGAGAGAAGGAAGGAAAGGCAGTTTCCTCTCAGAGCCTTGAGGACCCTGCTGGAAGCCCCCAGGCCTGGCGGTTGCCTCACCTACCTTCTGGCCATATGTCAGCAGCCTTAAGAGCCGAGCTGGGGCCCGAGCTTCCTCCCAGCAGCAGGCCAGGAGCGAAAGGTCAGCAGGAAGACGCCTGCCCTTAGTCCTCTCAGCCTCCTTGCTCATCTGGGACTTTTTACTCACACTCTGTTGATCGCTGTCTTTGTCACACTCTGTGGGTCTCAGCCATTCCTCCGTGTCTCTCTGTGTGTCTCTTTTTGTCCCGATCGGAGTGTCTCTCTCTGGGCCCCTGTTCTCTCCGCACTCATGTCTCCGGCTCCGCCCCTCCCTCCTGCTGGGCTCCCATTCGCCCTTCGCCTCCACCCACATCGCTTTCCCTTTGTCTTTCTCCGTGTTCCTCCTGCACCCTCGCTGGCTCTGAGAACGCCTCTCTCTGCCTGGCACCCCCCATCCCCAGCACACACAGACAGACACACCCACACACACACACACACACACACACACAGAGCACCTCTGAGCCCTTCCCCAGCCTCCGCTCAGGTGCACGGTTGGTGGGGGCCTTCGTGCGGTGGGGCCCCAGGTGTGGTGTGGCCTGGTGGCCGGCCGGACCGCCTGCTGTCTAACACTCTTGTAAGGTTACTATTTATCTAGTGCAACCGAAGTTGGCACACACATCTGGCGCCTGGTACTTAGTGCAATTATTTATGATTTCCACCAAGATTTAAAAGCTCATCGCCGGCCTTGTAATGCAGTAACTGATTGCGCTGCTAATGTAATTAAGAAAAGATTATGATGTCCACGTGGCGTACCAGATGGTGGCATTCATGGTAATCGGCGCGCACAACTGGCAGACAACTGCACAAGGGCAGCCGAGCGGAGGCAGCTGGAGACCAGCGTCTTCCTCCAGCCACTCAGGAAGGAGAGAGGCCGCTGGGAGCGCTGGACAGGGCAGGGTGGGGGGCGGGGTGGACAGAGAGGGGCAAGGACAGCTGGAGAGGGCGGGTCCGTCTCCCCGGACCTGCAGCTCCTAAGCTGTGGCCTCTTTGTTCCTGCTCCCACACTCCCACACACTCACGCACGCAGAGCACACACACAGGCACCCACGACGCACATGGTCCAACTGCCGTAAGGGACTTTTTCCTTCATTTACTCCAAAGTATTAAATGACTAGTTCAGTTTGCTTTTGCAGCTCGTTGTCCTCAGACCGGAAACTGTATTGATAAATAAAGCATACAAGATCCCGTTCCTTACGGAGTTCGACAGACTAGGGAAGAAATAAGCATTGATCGACTAACCACAGGAATAAGTGTAAAATTGAATTGTGATCAGTGTTACAGATGTGAGGTGGATGGTGTTATGAGGGTTTTCACCGTGTGCTTAACTTGGTCAGGGAGTTCAGAGAAAGCTTCTGTGAGGAAGTGACACCTGAGACGGGCTCTCACCCAGAGATGAGAGGAGGGAAGGGTGTTTCAGCCGAAGGGACACAAGCAAAGGCCCTGGGGTTGGAAAGGGGGCATGGCCAATACAGTGCCCAAGAATAGCCAAGGTTGCCTAGGGTACTGTATTGAAAAGAAACAAAACTGAGGCCAAGAGTTCTTAGATTATTTATTTATTTATTTGACAGACAGAGATCACAAGTAGGCAGAGAGGCAGGCAGAGAGAGAAAGAGGGAAGCAGACTCCCTGCTGAGCAGAGAGCCCGATGTGGGGCTCCATCCCAGGACCCTGAGATCATGACCTGAGCCAAAGGCAGAGGCTCTAACCCACTGAGCCACCCAGGCACCCCCAAGATTTCTAATAAAGCTATAGTTGTTCAGACATTGTGCCATTGGCACAAGAATAAACAAACTGACCAGTGGAACAGAGGAGAGAATCTGGAAAAAGACCCACACATAGATGATTACCACATTTATGACAAAGGTGACACCATAGTCCAGTGGGAAAGAGGTGGCTTTTTCAATAAATGGTGCTGGGGTAATTGGATATCCACGTGAAAAAAAGTGTCTGTAAACTCCTGCCTCCCATTAGACACAAAAATCAATTCCAGACAATTTGTAGAGCTAAATGTGAAAGGGAAAACAGTAAAGCTTTTAGAGGAAAACATAGGAGACCAGTCGTGTGACCTGGGTGTAAGGCAAATCTGCATTAACAGGACACAAAAAGGCTAACATTTTAAATGAGGAAAAAATTCGTCAATTGAATGTACTAGAATTAAGAAATTCTGTTCCTAAAAAATACCAGCAAGAGAGTGAAGATCTTAACTAATGGAGTGGGAGAAGATGTTCACGACTCAAATATTTTACAAAGAACTTGGACTCAGAATATGATTTTTTAAATGGCTACAAATCAGTAGGGGGAAAAAAATGGACAATTCAATTTTTTTCTAAAAAAGGCACCTTACAAAAGAAGATTTTTCCAAAGGCCGGTAAACATATAATGAGATGCTAGACTTTATGAGTCATCAGAGTCATGCAAACGAAAATTACAATGAGATACCACCACTGCCCCCTATCAGAGTAGCTAAAATTAAGAAGATAAAATATCAAACACTGAAGAGGATCGGAAGAGTGGGGACCCTTGCAAACTACAGGTGGGAATGTACCTTGGGACCTTTTTGGCGCACTGTTTGTCCTTGCCTGCTAAAGCTGAAAATACGGATAGCCAGTGACCTACCCCTAAACGTATTTTAAATGTGTACCAAAGACATGAACTAAAATGCTCCTCGTTTACCACCTATAATGGCCAAGAACTCAAAACTGCCTACGTGCTTGTTAGTAACATGGATGAATTTATCAAAATCGAGCAATTGCCGTATGTTCATACATTCGGATGCTACCCAGAAATGCAAATAAATGATGCTTGTTACATCCCGCATGAATCTCATAGATCCATTTATGAGTGAAAGCAGACAGAGTAAAAGCATAGACACCATTTCCATCTATATCAAGTACAAAAACAGGCAAAACTAGCCCATGGTGTTGGAAGTCAGAGAATGGTTCTCCCTGGGGAAGGAGAGGCTGAAACAGGACACAAAGTTGGTTTCTAGAGTTTGTGGTTCTCTGTTTTGTGCTCTTGGGACTGGTCGCATGGGTGACCTGTTCAAGTTCTTGCAGCTGTATACCTCGGACACATGTGTTTTTCTCTGTGTGTGTTACGCTTCAGTAACAAGTATGAAGGCAGAAGAAGCAAGAGGCCAGTGTGGCTGCAGCGGGGGAGCCTGAAGAGGTAAGTGGGGGGAAACCAAGCAGTGCCCACAGGCCCTGTCATGGAACAGTGAAACCATTAAAGGGTTTTAAATGAAAGTTGGGGTGGGAGTGGGGGGCGGGAAGTGGGGGTGATGTGATCTGTTCTGCATTTCATACAGATCAGCCCAGACCTTTGTGTATGGATGACTGACTGACTGATCTGTGTGTGTTTATCTCCTTTTTCTCCTCAAGCTTCCAAAAAGCCGTGAAAAAAAATAAAAAGGATATACACTTATAGTGATGAAAAGAACCAGGAGGGGAGATATCATGGCTAGACCTTTCAGCGAATTTCTGGAAGCTAAAAAGTGGATGGGAGAGAGGTGTTGATGGAGCCACTCAAGGGACTCTCGGCTTCCGCGCAGTCTGAGGGCTCTCTTGACGAAACGGTTCGCTCCCACAGAACCCACGAGAGCCTTCATCTCAGAGATGCCACCGTTTGCAAAGAAAGTGGGAGGGACCGGTGGGGCCTAAACCAAGCTGGCAGGAAAGCCACTGACTTCTGTCCCTCCCACACTACGCCTACACACAGACTGCAAAGAACAATCAAATAATAAGAAGGGACTCTGAGGGGTGCCCGGGTGGCTCAGTGGGTTAAGGCCTCTGCCTTCGGCTTGGGTTGTGGTCCTGGGGTCCTGGGATCGAGCCCCGCATTGGGCTTCCTGCTCCGCGGGGAGCCTGCTTTCTCCTCTCTCTCTCTGCCTGCATCTCTGCCTACCTGTGATCTCTGTCTGTCAAATAAATAAAATCTTTAAAAAAAAAAAAAAAAAAAAGGAAGGAACTCTGAGAAATTAAACAATGAATTGCTCAAATGAAAAAAGTTTAATAGAATGCAAAGATGAATTTAAGATCTCCCAGAACATAAGAGCCAGGTAAAAGAGGCAGGAAATACACGAAGAAAATAGGAATAAAGGATTTATTTAAGGATTTCAATACCTGACTCATGGTCATTCCAGAAAATACTAATTTAAAGGGGGGAGGTATGGGAGGAAGAATTAACAAAGAAATAATGCAAGAAATTTTCCCAGAGTGGAAGGACATGTGTCTCCAGAGTAGATCCACTGAATGCTCGAGAAATTGAATGCCTAAGAACCCATATGTAGTCACGTTGACATGAAATGTCAGAACCCCAGAAACAGAAGCTGTTAAAATATTCGAGGAAGAGAAATACATGTTACCTGGGAAGGATTGCGTGCCAAAATGGCATCAAATGTCTTCTGACAAGAGCAGATGCAATGTTTTCATTGTCCTCAAAATTTTGAAGATGATTTTCAGTGAGAGTTTATATGCCCGACCCAACTTGATCGATGTAAGAAGAAAGATCATCTCTGAAAATTTACCTCCAGTGCATCTGTTTTAAAAGAAATTGCTTACAACTGCGCTCCTGCAAAATAACAGAATAAACCAAGGGAAAGGAATATGTGATGTCCCAGAAACAATGGACCAGAAGAGCAGCAGAGAAACTCTAGGAAGGAGACAATGCAGTAGATCGAAGGAGGAACAGTCCACATTGGAGGCGGTGTCTCCTGGGAAGGGACAGTGTCACAGAATACAGAACACAAAGGGGGATTGGTGGTGGCTGGGGACCATACAAATAGGAAAATGGCAAGTAGCACAGGGCAAAGGGGCAGGGGAATGTGATATTCAAGAAGAAGATAGAACCCTAATACACTACTTGGCTCTTCAGTGAACAGTATTTAAATAGTGTTTTCTGTGAGCTAAGCCCTTACCTATCCCAGCAATGAATAACGTTTAAGATCTGTATGTCCAGAGACAGAAGTGGAAGCGTGTTATCAGAAAGTATCAGAGATCCTGTAAATGGAAGCTAAAGGGGCTGGAAGTTGTCTCTGGGGTGAGGGCTAAGGGGACTGGGGTTGATACGGGGCGGAGATCTGTTGTCCTTCACGACTGCATTTAATACTTGGATGTAATTTTTTAAATTGTGATTTCACTCTGGCTGCAGAGTGGAAACCTGATTGGAGGAGGTCAAGGCCACAGGGAGACGGGTTAGGAGCAAGCTGCAGCAGGGCAGGCAAGAAACAAGTTTGTCGGACTAGGCTGGTGGCAGCAGAGATGGAGAGAGGATGGACACACGCTTGCTTAGGAGGACACAAGCGTGGGACCTGCAGTGGACGGGGTATAGGGATGCTGAGAAAGACGGAGACCTTGTGTCTTGCTTGTGTGTTTTGAATGGACAGTGGAGGCATCTATTGAGAATCCTGGCTAAGAACTAGGTCATGAGGAGAAAGTAGACTTCAGTCGGACACATGCTGAATCGAGGTGCTTTGGGGACACTGAAGACACGCTAGGTAGACAGTTGTAAACACATCTCTGAACTCAGATCAAATATCCAGGGACAGATAGTGACTAACGTTGCTAACAGATGAGATCCCCACGGAAGACAGTCCAATCCAGGTGCCCCGGAGGGATTGAGTGAACAAGAGAGGGAAATACCCGATGCGGTAAGATTGACGCGAAGTCTCACATGGTTGCAGGTGGCACAGATGTGAACCCATTCACACAGTCACAGTGTCCTTACAAGCACTTTATAACCCAGACGCCGACAGATTACCCCGTACTTTACATTATAGATTATTTAAGCTCACATCCCAAGTGCCGTGGAAGGTGTCCCCCACTGTCCGGGTACCCATATAGACTCCCAGGTCGCCATGATCTGTAGCCGCCCTCACCACTATTCCCAGCCCCTGCCTGTGGCTCTGACCTCCATCTTCGACCGTGTGAACAGACTCTCCTAAAGACTTGAAGCTGTGGGGGACAGTGACAGAACACAGCAGGAAGCAGGTTAAAACTCAGTGTCAGACATCACCATTCCTAGAAGTGTATTGCCTTGGCCGTGACTTTCCATGGAATCCCTGCCTTGTCCCCCGTTGGGTCCTCTTGCTGCTCACTGGCTTTTCCTCCCACCTCCTTTTGTCCTGTTTCTGTGCTCCTCATCCCCTGCCTCCTGGGCTGTTCTCAGAAATTCTGCTGAGAAATCCAGCTCTCCCTTTGTTCCATCCTTTGCCTTCTAGGCCTTGCCAGGCCACTTACAACACTCATGAGGGCCAGCAATGTACTTTTCGAAACAAAGAACCATCTCCCTTGAGATGAATTACATTTGTCCTCTACGGCGGCAAACTGGCTGCCTTCTGTTCATTCTTTAAAAAAGCTCTTACGCACATACACTCTTTGCAGACATGCACCCTCACCTTGACATTCAAATAAACACACTCACGTGTGGGTGTGCACACACCCAACTGCATGTACACTGTCCACCTGTCTGCATGTGCTAGTATCTGGGTGTGGGCCCATTCTCTGCTGCTCCGGCCACTGAGCTGTTCTGTCCTAAGGGAGTGTCCTGTTCCTTTTTTTTTTTTTTTTTTTAAATAATCTCCACACCCAACATGGGGCTCATACTCACATCCCCGAGATCGAGAGTCACATGTTCTACTGACAGCCGGTGGGGCCCCACAGGAGTGTTCTGTTCTTGAACTGGTGCCTGTCCCCTGGGGAAGAGGCATCCATCTAGTTTCAGCCCAGAAACTGGAACTGAGCTGTGATCCTGAGATTATGGGCTATGGCTGTGCCCCCAGAAATGTGATCTGTCACAGTGTCACCAAAGCAGTCCTACCCTGAGCAAACAAGCCAGGAATTGTGGGCTATGGTAGTCAGAATAGTGGTCTCTCTGAGATGTGCGGGTCCCAATCCCTGAAACCCAAGGGTATGTTACTTTCTGGTAATGCCAAAGGACCATTGCCCACGTGATCGGCTAGAGATCTTGAGGCGAACAGAGTGGGGCCCCTGTGACCGTGATCATCGTAGGGAAACAGGGAACCGGGAGAGTCAAGAAGGAGATAGGACGACAGAAGCAGAGGGCAGTGATGTGAGGCTGGCTTTGAAGATGGAAGGAGCCTCGAGCCAAGACATGCAGACAACTTGTAGATGCTGGAAAAGGCAAGGAAAGACTTCTCCCTGTGAGCTTCCAGGAAGAATGCAGTCCTATCCACATTCTGATTTTTGCCCAGTGAAATCCATTCCAGACTCTTACGTCCCTAACTGTGAGATAGGAAGTTTGTGTTGTTTAAGCCACCAAACTTGTCATTGGTCATAGCAACATTAGGAAACGAACATGGGAGCTCTGCGATGTTGCCAGTTCTTGGAGGAAGTATGGACGGTAGGGAGGGAACACTAGGATGACACCCAGAGGGGAGGGCCCTCTAGGGGGACTCAAGGCCAGGCCTTCCTCACCTCCCTGTGGTTATCTGAGGGGCTCAACCAAGACTAAGGGAAAATTGTGTGCCAGGGGGCTGAGGAGCAGTCATAGGGCAGAGAACTTCAGGGACTAAAAGGACCGCTGCCTCCCTGGGACTGGGTGGTGTGGCAGCAGGAGAAGGTTGGAAGACTAGGGAAGGAGTTGGGGTTCATCACTGAGCAGCCCCTCCCCCAGAGTCCCCTTTCCTGGAAGAAAACTTGCAGACACTGAGTCTCCTAGGAATGGCTGCCCAAGACTCCGTGGGGCTGGGGCTGGGGAAGGGGCAGACACTGCCATCCCACAGGACTTTGAAAGGGACTTCAGGTTCTTTGGCCAATTCATGCCAAATCACTGGCCCCAGAGAGAGACCAGTGAATTGTGACTAGTGTTAGTTTACCAGACTGGGAGCTCCTCAGGTGCAGGTCTGTCTTTGGCCCATTTCTGGACCCCATGGTAGGGCCAGCGGTTCTGCAAATGCCAATGAGCACGTGTAGGGGGGCAGCAAGGGACAGGAGCCCCAGACCGACCTGGGACAGCTCTGAGAAAGGGTGCTCTGGGGCCCATGCAGGGACCCAGCTATGTTTTGGGGCCTCTGGGTTGGAAGATTCCAGAGTACCTCAATCTTAGTTACTCATGCACTTGGATGAGATCCTGAATAGCTCTCTTGACTTTGTGTTCATAACTCCAGGCAAGGGTTCTACTGGACCATTTATGGCAGCACAACATTGAGTATAATCCTAAGAAATGACCTTGGGCAAATGTCTTGATTTCTCTGGTCCTCCATTTCTTTCTTTGTGAAATGGGTCTCGTCGTAGTATCAAACTCAAAGTTCTGTTATAAGGACTAAGTGAAATAATGAATATAAACTTCCTGGGATATATTAAGTATTCGAGAAAAGGTACCTTTCCTAATCAGACTTCCAGCGCCCCTGGCCACTTCTCCCATTCCACTGTCCTATTGGTAGAGTTTCTCGAGAACAGGTAGGGAATCCTAGAAATTACTTCTGAGAATTTACCTACAGATGCTGAAGGACAAGAAAGCAAAAGTTCATAGTGGTATTTACAATGGTAGAAAATGGAAAATCTACATCTCCAAGTCTAACAGTAACGGTATTTTTGAAAAACCAAAATGGATTTAAGGAAAATAGTATGCATCCATCTAAAGTAATATGAGCATGTTCTAGCAATGATGATAATGTGTATGTTTGGAAATGGAAAGATGTTCATGATGTATCATGTAAAAAAGCCATTATTAGAAATTATGAGCATAGAAGCCCATTTAGGCGTGTGCATATGTGTGTATTAGATACATACACACATCATAGGAGCATATACATACATATCTTGGATATTTGCACACATCATAGGTGCATATACATATACATAATTATAAAAATCACGTATGCCTATATGTGTGTTCATGTTTGTATATGGTTTTATGTATATACAAAAAATTAGGAAAGTAGTCTGAAACCAAGTAGACCCAAAAATTAACAGTGGAAGTGGTTATCACTGATTAGTGGAATTTTAGATGCCATTTATTTCCTTCTCTATAGTTTTGTGCATTGTCTGGAAGAAATTTTCACTGCATGTGGACTAGCCCTTTTTCATGTTTTCAAATACATTTTTACGACAGACTAGCAGGATGGATAATGTAATGAAATATCATGAAACCACCAATCAGCTTCAAACATATACTACTTTTATTAAAAAGAATTATTTGTATTTATTTCAAAAATATGTGCTCACTATTACTCAGACAATACAGAAATATGGAAAATCTCTTGTCAATCTCCCTAACCACTGAATTATGAAAGTTTATTAAAAATTTGAAATAGTATGAGAAAAGTGGCCAATATTTTTCAATGGAGAATCTGTTTTTAAATTTTTTATTTTTTATAAACTATTCAGTCGAGAATCTTAATATAAAAATGTCCATTCTCCCAACACTGATGTATAAATTTAAGGTAATTCCCATTATATTACAATTTTTGTTTTTATTTATTTTTTAAGAGATTTTTATTTATTTATTTAACAGAGAGCACAAACGGGGAGCAGCAGAAAGAGAGAAGCAGGCTCCCCGTAGAGGAAGCCCAGTATGGGACTCAGTCTCAGGACTCTGGGATCATGACTTGAGCCAAAGGTGGACATTTAACCAACTCAGCCACCCAGGTGTGCCATTTTTAACTGAATGGATATCATGCTCATAAAGTCCATTTGGGAGAATTAATGTCTGACAGTGGCCAAAAAATATTTAAGCGGGAAGGTCTTGCCTTATAGATATTAAAATATAAAGTCACCAGAATCCAATAATATTGCATTGATGTAGGATTATTGTATTGGCAGAAAACTATGGAACAGAATAAAAAGCCCATAAATACATCTGAGTATATATGGGAACTCAATATATAATAAATGTTTTGCCTCAGTAAGAACAAAAAATAAGGTTAATAAATAATATCGGAAAAATCACCTTAGCTATTTGTAAGAAAGTGAAGTTGGATCCTCACCTCACACCATATAAAAAAAATTGAATCCCAATAGATTAATAAGACTTAAATGTAAAAATAAAATATAAAAACCATAGGAGAAATTTTAGGTAAATAGATGTATAATCCAGAATTAGAAAGGATATTTTTATAGGATTTTAAAAGGATTATGACAGGAAATCTAGAGTCTATTAAAAAATGCATATTTAGCATAAAATTTTATCTCATCCAGTTAATTTTTTGATATTGTTATATCTTGGTCCTTAAATCCCCCTTTGCTTATTTTTATCATCTTTTTTGTGCTGAGGTTTTCTCTTTGATCATTCGTGATTAGCATATTTTTCTTCATGTCCTTGAACACAGTTATAACACTGCTTTAAAAGGTCTTATTTCTCAATTCCAAGATCTGAGTCACCTTGAGATTGGTCTCACGGTTGCCTTTCCTCTTGAATATGGGTTACATTTTCCTATTTCTTCATATGTCTAGTAATTTTGGATTGTATCCTGGATACTATCAATGGTAAGTTGTAGAAACTCTGGATTCTATTATGGTCTTCTGGAAGGCTATTGATTTTTTTTATTTCATCAGCAAGTTAACTTGGCTGAGCTCAGACTCCAAACTCATGCCGCTCCCTGGTAGGCAGCAGCTGGAATCTCTGTTCAGAAGCCCCTTTAGGCTTCTCAGAATTTTTCCACTGAAGTCCTTGCTCAGAAAACACTCTGATGTTTGGGTGAGGTTTAGAAGCAGACTTGGCCCTCCATGGCTTTCTACTTTCTGGTATCACTTTCCAACCACTGTGGAAGCCCCACATTTCATCCTCTGATTCCTCAACAAGTAAGAATTCAGATTTCTATCCAAGGTTTAGCTGACTCACATGGCACTGCCTGGGGCCTGGTCTGAGGCACAAAGATGTAAACATGAGAAACTCAGTTAATGGTGTTCCCTTCCAAGTGTTAGTCTCTCTAATTTCTGCCTGGTTGTGATCCCATCACTTTCAGTCCTTCAGGAGCCTTCTTTCTGTAGCCTTTTTAAAAGTATTTTGTCCAGAATTCATAGTTGTTAGCTGTCAGGGAGATCATCTTCTACCAGGCATTCTGTCCTTATTGGAGGTGGCACTCTCTGACTACATAAAATTTAAATTTTTTTTTAGATGGCTAAAGGTTCCCATAAACAGAATGAAAAGATGAACAGTAAGTTGGGAGAACAGATTTGCCAGGACTCATGGCAAGATAAAGAGTTAATTTCTAGCTCTTACAAATGGTTAAGAAAAAGATGAAGTATCCAATAGAAAAATGTTCCCAGGATGTGAATAGGCTCAGAGAAGAATAAACCCAAATGACCAATAAACATATGGAGCAACTTCCTAGTACTCAGGGAAATGCAAATTAAACTAACTCCTTGCCCATCAGATTGGCAAAAATTCAAAAGGATGTTACCACCTACTACGGATGGGGGTGGGAGGGAAAGTATATTTTCATACTTAACTGGTGAGAAGGAGCATTGATGCTGCCTTTTTGGAAAGCCATATAGAAAAAAAAAATCTGTTTAAAAACTTAAACAAAATTTAAAACCCACCTTTTAACCCAACCATCTCACTCATGAGAATTTGTCCCCCTTCCCAAAAAAAAAAAAAAAAAAAAAAATTGGTCCCATAGAACTAGACAGTGTCTGAATAGGACAACGTTTAAACCATGACACATTTATGCTATGAAAGAAGACGTAGCCAATAGGAACAGATTCACTTCATAAGGGTTCCCACAATATTATTAATTAAGGAAATATGTGTAATAGTATCATTTTATCAGACAGTGATCTACAAGCCCTTTACGTATAGGACTGCATGGGCACATAAGGATATGAAAGGATTCATAACATTTTAACATCAGTTTCTGGAATATTAGGAGAGGACCAGGGAGATGGAAAAGGGGGTAAAGTCTTTTCTTTTTTTTTAAGTGTTTGAAATGTCTGGTGGGAAGAGACCCCTGTATGATATGATACATTTATGTAAGGATGTGTGTGGAAGCAGAGTAACAGAAAGGTGCTTGAGGCAGGATATCAAACATAAATGGTCAGATTCAGGGGATTACTCTTAGACACTTCTATTTTTACAAAAAGTCTTTTAATTAAGTATAAATCACATAATGGAAAACTTACAGCTATTTTTTGTCATGAAAAAGATTTTAGGGGCACCTGGTTGGCTCCGTTGGTGGAGCATGCAACTCTTGATCTCAGGGTTGTGAGTTCGAGCCCCACATCGGGTGTAGAGATTATGTTAAAAATAAAATAGAAGGAAGAAAGGGAGGGAGTGAGGAAGGGAGGGAGGGAAAGGAAAGGGAAGGAAGGGAGAAAGAAAGAAAGAGGAAGGAAGGAAAGAAAGAAAGAAAAGAGAAGAGAGAGAAAGTAAGGGAGGGAAAGGAAAGGAAAGAAAAGATTTTAAAACTACAGAAGTTGACTTCCTCCCTAGATGATGTCATCTTGTCCATGGCTTCCTGTATGCTGATGTTTGTCGAATTTTTATCTCTGCTCCTAACCATGGTCAGGAGCTACGGGCTCACGAGTAAGCATTCTGCTCAACAGCTGCACCTTCGGGGCATCTGAAAGGCGACAGAGTCGGTGTGGCACGATGCCGTCCCCTTCGGCGGGCTTTTGCTCATCTTTCCCATCCCACCCCCGTTTAAGCAATTGATCAGGCCCTTCTAGGTCCGATGTTGTAAGTTTGTCCTGATTCTTCTTGTCTCTCCGGTTCCATACTCAATCCTAGGGCAGCCCCTCTCAGGTCCGTGTACACAACAGGCTCTCCATGCCGCTATGTCTGCGCTGTTTAGTTAAGGTGGTGTCTGCCGTATTGTGCCTTTGTAAAGGAAATTTCTATTCAAAAATTGAAAAGTGATCTGTCGAATGACACTTTGACATTGTGGGAATGTTCTGTGTCCCCAGCATTTTATCCAGTGATCTCAACACCCATGAGGAAGCCTTATTTGAATCGATTTTTATGTTGGTGATTACAAAATGGTAGTTTTTCTCATTTCTTGTGTTTTTATTCTGTATTGTTCTGTAAAGAACTTTTCTTCCTGTCCTGTCTTTCAGTATTGATGTGGATTTGTGGATTATTTTTTAATTCAATGTGCTATAATCCATTTTTGTCATCTTTTTTTATGCTCAAATTTTCAAAAGTTGGCCATCTCTGTCAAGCTGTCTTTTGACATGTCCTCATCAGTCTCGCAAGACACCCTTGCTTTCTGGCACAACAGAACTGGGATAATTGGGAACATTGAAATATAACTTTATATTGGATTAAACACGGGCGTGATCATGGTAGTGTGGTTGTGTTGGAGAATGTCCTTGCTCTTAGAAGATGTTCTGAGGTCTCATGGGATGCAATGCTGTGATGTCTGCCACTAACTCTCAAAAGGGGGGAGAGAAGAAGGAACAAATAGCACAAAATTTCAACAATCGGTAAAGCTGGCATAGATTAAAACTATGCCTTCCTTTCAGCCTCTTTGTAGAGTAGTTGAATCTTTTCAAAATAAAAGTCACAGAAAAAAACAGGAGCCACTAGACCTGCCCTCCAGAGCCGCCATGTTGATTGTCACCATTGTCGTGCTGTCTGCACACCTCCTTCCTGGTCCCCCCTTCTCCCTTCCCTCAGCACTCCATTCTCAAAGAGCTGCCAAATGAAGTGTTTTAAGACTTAAATCAGAACTAGACATTGCCTTGCCTGAAGCTCTCCTTGCCTCCTGAATAGAAGTGAATTTCTTACCTAGGTCTCTAGCCTTCCGTGGTCTGGCCTCTCCCTGCCTTCCATCCTTGCCTCCTGTCCTGCCACTTGCCCACTCTCTTTGCCCAGCCTCAGTGCCTTTACACAGGCTTTTCCCACCATCTGAACACCTTTGCCCCAGATTTTCACATGGCTTTTTCTCATCATTCACACGTCTACTCCATGCCACCTCCACCAAGAAGCCCTCTCTGCCCACTTTAACTTAGCTCCCCACCTGGACAGACTCTGTCCTTCACCCAACTTAATTTTCTCCTTAGTGCTCATTTGCTGGAATGTAACACACCCCAGAGCAGGAACCTTGTCTATTCAACACTGTAACCTTAGCACAAAGGACACAGCCTCACACATAGTAGGTGAACAGTAAATACTCACTGAATAAAATGATGTAGATGCATCCCTAGATGTGCTTGTGCAGCAATGGCACACCCACATAGAGGAGCAGCCCAAGTGCCCACGAGGTACCTGTAGAGAAGCGGAGTTGTATGGAAACATCCATGAACAAACGTAATGCTTCTGTCGTTCCTGCGCTCACTTGTACAGTGCACATGAAGACAGATACACTCACACAATAATGCTTAAACATATATCCAGTAGTCCGTAGATTTCAAACATCGACATAGACAGATACAGATGGGCTTACATGGTCTCTCTCTCTCTCACACACACACACACACACACACACATGCACACAGACACACACACACACACACAAAAAGAGATGCTCAGGGCGTAAATGAATACCTCCTCCTCCCATACTCTTGCACATGGTTACCTGCACACACTTTGCCTTTGCCTGGTCTAGGCTTTTACATCCTTGCTAAGCCTGGTTTCGTGGACACTGCTGGGCTGCTCAGCAGCCCTGGGACAGGAGGGCCCCAAACCTCCTGGTAATGCTTCTCTCCCAGGACAGATGATCTGGGAGGGGGCTGGGGCCACTGGGCAGGTGGCCCTTGATTTACAGCTGCTCCAAGGCGGCTACGTAGAGCAGTAATGTCACAGAGGCCATTAGTTGTCTGGGCCGAGCTGTAAAACACACTGGGCTCGGCCCCCTCTGCTCTGGTCACACTCACTTCTGTAGTCACCCAACCTCCCCAGGGCAGCCCCTCGGTTCCAAAAGCAGTGACCTCTCAGGACTACATGGTAAGGAGACAAGGGCCACAGGGAAAGTCCTCAGGGCTCCCCAGGTGCCTACCTACAGGACGGGGCTGAGTGTGACCCTATTGGGGGGGGGGCAGGCAGAGAGTAGTGATCCTCAGAAATTTGAGGTAAACTGGTGTGTGCTGTGCCTACATACAGCTAGCACAGGCAGCAGCTGAGTTTAGAGCAGGCTCTGGTTTACCAGGACCGGGGCTGAGAGGGCACCTGGCCCCCCAGGTGGGCTTGGCTGGTGCCTGGACCTCCTAAGGCCCACTCAATGCCAGGCCTGGAGAGCAGACCAGCCCTAGAACCCAGTAGCTGGTGCAGGCCAGACTGTCGACCGCTACCTGCCTGGCCCACCAAGGATTGCATTCTGAACCCATGAAGTCTCGGGCTGGATGTCTCCGTAACCCCAGATGCCCGGGTGGGAGGCCCTGAGGAGACCTTCGTGGCCAGCTCTTTCAGACTCCTGTCCCTGTGGAGCCTTTGGGTGACATCCTGTGCTAGGTAGGCTCAGGAAGTGGAGGGGCAGGTTCCCAAGGGGTCCTGAAGATACGTTCTGAAGCCTAGAAGCTGGGCAGAAGACAGTTTGTTCGGGAGACGCAGCTATGAACAAGACCCAGCACAATGGAGGGCCAAGGTGGGGAGGACATGGCGCACTCAAGACAGGAGAGAAGGCCAGTCCGGCTGGAAGGGATGGTGAGGGGGTAGATGGTAGGTGGGCGACCACAGGCAGGTGGTGCCCAAACCCTGTAGCTCAGGATGAGGATTTGGGGCTTGAACCTAAAGCCACTGGGGAGCCACGGATGGTCTAGAGCAGGGGAGTGATGTGATCTGATTTGACAGTGTCCCGTGCCAAGTGATGCAGCACATCATTTCATTATAGGAGTGCGGAGGTGGTCCAGGACAGGAAAAGGGACGGAAGACGTTTTGTAGAGTGTTAGGGGCTGTGCACCAGTCCTGTTTTTTGCCAAAGGAACACTGCTTAGGACCAGTGTTCAACCAAAAGGCTGGATTTCTTGCGTTCGTCTGTCCATCCATCCGTCCATCCATCCATCCTCGTATTCATGCATGCATTCCTGTATCCATCAGCATGTAGGCCTCATGGAGATGAGAAATAAACCAGGTCCTGCCATCCAGCGGTGTTCAGTAGAGAAGGAGGAAAGGAAGAGGCAGCACCTGGGGTCAGCATTTATGGAGCACCTAATGTATGCAGGACACCGAGTCAGGCAGCTGACAAGCAAGATCTTTTGTCTTCATAGTCACCTATGGGATGGGAAGGAGCTCCCATTTCATAGACAAGAAACTTGAGACTCAGGGAGGGAAGCCATCTGCCCAAGTCCTCACAGAGGGCTCTGGGCCCAAGCAGAAAGGGCCTAGAGAATGATAGAGAGCATCCGGAGGCTCTTCAAGGGTCATTTCTGTCCTTGTCTTCAGGCCCTGTGAAGTTCTGAAGTTCCCAGAAAGGATGAGACCCCGGGGGATTGGCCTAGCGGCCCAGCGCTGCCTCCCCCTCAGCCCGTGATTAATGCCTGACAGTCCTTCTACTCACAGGGAACTCATCAGACTAATATTTCCTGATGTGAACTCCGGGTTGCCCTAGAATGAGAAATCCCAGCCCCCTCGTATTCTGTGCCCCCAGATGAATGGGCTTCCGTCCCAGGGTCTGTGAGTGATGCGGCCCGTGTCTGCAGAGGGGGGTCGATAAAGGCTCTTTATCAGCAGAACTGTAGCCTCTCCTGGCTGGCCGGCTGGCCCTGGTCCCCCTCAGCGTGCTGCTCCCCAGCAGGCCCTGGACTGTTCATCACAGATGGGGAGGCCAGGCCAATGCCCAGCACATGGGGAGGGAGGGCCTTGGGAAGGTAGGGCCAGGCCTTCCCCAGCCCTGCCCCAGATACCAGCGCCCTGGGGCAGGGCCCTGGGGACCAGAAGGAAGGGGCAGGTCTGCTAAGGTTTTGATCCAGTGAGCTCAAGGAGGGCGGAGCCTGTATAGCCCAAGGCTAGGAGCAGCTGCCTGTTGAAGGCAACAAAGGACCTCAAAGGCTCTGTGAAGGATGCTGGAACCAAGTGATTCTAGGAATAGAAACAGCAAAGGTCATTGCCATAGTAACAGAAACAACTAATAACCGGTACCACTTATTGAATGCTCTCCAGGTGCCCGGCCTGGTGCCAAACATTGATAATGCCTTGTGACTCTCAGTCCTCAGAGAGTCCTATGGAACAAGATGGCGTTATCCTGTCTTACAGATGGGAAAAGTGAGGCCAAGAGAAGTTAAATGATACTCTAAGTAGCGGTGTCAGGATTTAACTCTAGAGATTTCTGCCTTCAAACCTGTGCACCCAACGACCCTTCCACTGATACTTGTCAAGTAGTGCGTGGCACGGGGCGCAGAGGAGGGTGCTGGGAGTACACGAGCTGGGCGTCATCCCCGCGCTCACGGAGCTTGCAGTCTCGTGGGGAAACAACATCAAACAAGATGACTCTGGTGCTTCATTGAGAGTGTGGGTGGGGACAGGTGTTCAAGGGATGTTTTGTCAAGAGAAAAAAGAGAAAAGGGGGGAGATCTTGTCTTTCCCTAACGCAGGGAGAGGCCAGTCCAACTCCCCAGTCTGGGTCCCGATGACCCTTGAAGTGGCCAAAGGTGGAAAGATTCTAGGGCTAAGGGTCAAAGCATCAAAGGCCAAAGCTGAGGCTAAGAGAGTGGCCCTCCTGAGGAGCCATTAGCAGAAGACGGGGTCAGGATGTGAATGCAGGCGGAAAAGAAATGGCCAGAAGGAAGCAAGGGGTCTCCTGTGTGAAGGAGGCAGCTGTCGTGCTCTGAGCTTTGTGGTCCCTGACTGCGTGGCGTGTTGGACCGGCTGGAAGGTGAAGGTCAAGAAGGTGTCTTTCGACAACAGGTCGGCAGTAGCACCAGGACGACAGGTTCATAGGAGGTCTCCAGCCAGCAGCCAGAAGCTTCCAGAGCAGCTGTGACTTTTGTGAATGGGACCTGGCATGGATTATGCAGGAGGTTCAAGCCCCAGCCAAGCAGACTGGTTCAGGGGGCAGAGTTCAAAGTTCAGCAGGAAAAGGGAGGCTGAGGGTGGTAGCCAAATTAGAGCAGACCCAGAGCCAGAGGGTGGGGCAGCAGGAGTAATACCCGAGGCCACCTGCTGGAGGCGCTATAGCCACCAATCAGCTCTTCACCCAGTCAGGATTGGGAAAGGAGAGCTTCAGTTGGGAGGGGCAAGGAGGCAGAGTCGCCCCATTCCTGGGGCTGCCAGGGGCTGGCCTGATGGAGAGGGAATTAGCCCCTTTTTCTGGCTGCAAAGAGCTTGTCCTTCCTGGGCTCTTCCTGCTCATGGCTCCACTCCGTTTCCTGAACTTGCCCTGAACCTGGCCTTCAATTCATCTTTGACCCTTACTCTGTCCCTAAGGCCCATTCCTGAATCTATTTACCCCAATTCTGAAATGTTTTCCGTCTCTGAGCCTCGGCCCCTCCTGGACCCTCCATCCCCAAGCTCATCCCACCCCAGTCCTGAGCCTCACCCCTCCCTCTCCACGCACCCCACCCCGATTCTTGCTGCACCCCTGCCATCACATCCATCCCGGATCCTTCCCCCACTGTTCACCCCCACCCCTACCCTGCCTCTGGATTGGGCTCAAGATGTGTTACTCATATTCCTAATAAGTTATTTTAAAACTGAGAGGTTCCTGTTTTCTTTGAGGGCCCAAAAAACAGGTGGAATTTCAAAATGCCCTTGTTAAAATGCCATGTACAACATCAGTCCACAGCCTGAGACATCAGAATAGTGGTCCTCCTTTGGCGGGGGGTGTCAGAGAATGGACGGAGGGCAAAGGCGCCCATCTGGAGGTTTCTGGAATGTTTCTTGATATGGGTGTTGGGTGCACAGGTGTATTCCACTGGGGAAGATAAATCAAGCAATAGACTTACAATTTGTGCACCTTTCTGTGTCTATGTTATATTTCAGTAGAAAGTTCTAAAAAAATGCCCTGTAGTGTGGGCGGTTTGAGCCCCTCGGGGAAACGCAGATGGCCAGGGGTCCCTGTAGCAGCTGAGACACAGCCTGGGAGCTGGTCAGGCTGGTCCTGCCTGAAACGGGCCCTTAGAAAAGCACGCTTGGGCTCCCAGTGTTCCCAGAACAAACATTCACCCCAACAGGATGCTGACAGCAAGTCCCCTCCACCCGTCCATACACCCCACTGTCCCCTGGGACCCTGCCTTGGTGCCAGCTGCCTTCCTACCCTAACAGCTGTATTTTTCAGGTACAATATGACAGGCTCAATCTATTCCTGTTATATATTTCCCAGTAAATGGACAAGGTGAAAACAGTGTCAGTTCAAATCACTATCATGACACTTAATTCTGATTTACTGTACCTTTTGCTGCAATCTTGAAAGTGCCTGCATCCGTGCCGAGCCGGATTGCCCAGCCAGGCCCCACGGGGTCTATGTTAAGATCAGCTTCAATAAAAGAATTTAGGGTAAGGCAGCCCCGGGTGGGCAGGGGGCAAGCTGGGGCCCAGAGGACGAGCCAGCAGAGACGCTGAAGCCGCAGCTCTCCCACGCCTCCCTCCCACCGACGCTTTGTCCCCAGCCCTGTGTTTGCAGCAGCTGGGAAATTTATGGAGGCTCCATAAACGGGTTTTACAGACAGCTGTTAGAGCGTGCGGAGCAAGGCTGGGCTGTCGGGGGACCTAGTCGCAGGCTTACAGCCAAGACACTTAAATATTATGGCTCGACATATATAAAAAGTGTGTTGTGCACGTCCTCTGCTACCTCCCTCCTCCTGACCCAGGAGCATGGGGTTGCCAGCTCGCCAGAGACAAAATGCCCACAACTCCTGGCTCTGGCCCCTGCCACCCAGGCCAGGAGCCTCTGGCTGTGCTGGCAGCATGGTTGCGGGGAAACTCGTCCGAACAGTGGTGCCGGGCATGTGCTGGCCCCCTCCTCCTCCTCCCTGCCCTCCTGGCTTGCTGTGCTCAGGCTCAGCTCACCAAGTTCTTTTTGCCTCCGGGCCTGGCTCTGCTGTTTTCTCTGTCTTGAAACTCTCCCTCTTCCCCCACCCCCCAACACCTTCTCTCTTCCTGGCCAGTGCATACCTGTCCTTCCAGAAACTCAGCTGAAATGCTGATTTCTTAGAAATCAAAATGAGCCACTTTCCTCCTCTCCGATGAGGGGTATTCTAGGTATCACGCAGAAATCTTGGGCATCGACCCCCGCCCCCACCCCTCTAGAGTCAGGGGTCCCCAGTTATAAATGCTCACATCCTCCCTGGCCTTCTTCATAACATTTATAACAATTGTAATTACATAATTATTGGTGTCATTATCTGTTTAATGTCTGTCTTCCCCACTGGACAATAAACTCTGTGAAAGCAGGGACTCTTTTTGAATGTATCCCTAGTGCCTTGCACAGAGCCTGGCACGCCATAAATATTCAGTGAAGGAACGAATGAAAGAACAAATGAAGATGCAGAAATGAATCCCATGCAGTCCTGAGACATGGCTCGAGGCAAACTGCTCAGATCGTAAGAGCCAGAGAAAGGTCTGACAAGGGGGCAACAGGGAAGGCTTCCAGGAAGAGGTGCTATGGGACCTCCCGATATACCGAAGTGCTTTAATTCAGAAGTCCCAGCCTTGAAGGTGAAGATGTGAGTCAGAGCTCTAGTCCCTTAGCTTCATGGGGCCTCAGCTTCCCTGTCTTTAAAATGGGACTCGGATGGTGCTTATATCAGGTGGTTTTTATAAAGGTTTAATGTATTTAGCATAGCACATTTAATCAGAGTTGCTTAAGCTTGCACGACTGCTGAATGTAGCCAGGATTTGGTAATTCCAGGCAAAGGGAGCCGCATGTGTGAAGGTGTTTATGGGGGATAAAAATTCCACTTGATTCCCTGCTGCCTTGGAAGCCATGTTTTGTATCTCCTGAACTTCGCCTGACCTACTTGACCAGGGGAGAGTGTCTGACCCAGTAAGAGCCCATCAGAGGCTGGCCAGTGACCTGTGGCTCATGCCTGGGCCAATCACATTACCCCTCTGGGGTGTTTGATTGAAGAGACTTGGGAAGAATTGGCTAGGGAACCGAAGCTGAAAGAACCATGATGAAAATATTGCATAATGACGTGGAAATTATAACCGAGCACAAGGAATCAGAGAGAGAGGCCTGGGATGCCTCCGCTCCTGGCCCATCTGTAACCTTGTGATAGAAGCTTTAGTTTTTTTGTTTTGTTTTTGTTTTGTTTTGTTTCTTTTGGGGGAGGCAATATAGCAATACAATTTTTTTTTTAATGTTAGCTGTGTGGCCTCAGACAGATGACTTCACCTCTCTGAGCTTCACTTTTCTTGTCTGCAGAATAGAGATGATTAAAGCATTTGTCTCAGCTATTATGCACATTGAATGCGATAAGATAGTAGGTTGTATTACTATTCACTGATACCTTCCTCATTAAGAAAAACCAACCTCATCTAAAAGATTTGACTGCTAAAGCCTTAATCTCACTCTTTGGGCCTCCCATCTTTTGTGGAAAGAAAAAAGGCCGAGAAATCTGTTCAACCCCCACACTGGGCATATTCTCCAATGCTGTCATCATATATGGAAGAGGATAGGTTGGACCATTTGAAAATGTCAATATTCAAATCGATGTTCTGTGGATGTTTTGATCCATAAAACTAGATTTGCATATGGTTGGATCATCCAAAGGAGGGATCCCCCAGAGCCCCAGAGCGCACTGGACTGGGACATCCCCGCCCTCCCTCACCAGGAGATGGAATTGGGGCCTAATCAGGGAATATTTCCTACACCTAGGGAACAGACCCCTTAAATGCGTGCCCAGAATGATTCCAGAATCGACAGAGCTGTCAAGGCCCTATGTCCCCGGTTCTTGTCTCTTTAGAATGGGGGTATTTAACTGTGATAGCCCTGTCCCATTTTACCACAGGGTATGGGTCTGGGGTGGAAGGTAGCTGGCATTTTTTGGCTCATAGATCCCTGAACCAAAATGAGCCACTTTCCTCCTCTCCGATGAGGGGTATTCTAGGTATCATGCAGAAATCTTGGGCTTTGAGCTTGCACCAGTATTTGGAGGGGACTTAGGATTGCTTGCCTAGAGGTGAGCAGGTTTTCCCTGTAAGGGATGGAGGGTATTGAATAAGTGGCAGTCAGAAGGGCCCACCATGGTAGATTATTTTATTGGTCCCCCACACCCCAGCCCCTTGAAGTCAGTCTTGGCCATGCAACTTCCTTTGGCCAATGAGATGAATGTAGAAGGGACATGGTGCTCTAGGCAGAAGCTCTTAACAGCTCGTTTGTGCTTTTCCACACTCTTTCCCGCTGAAATAACCACAACGGGCGAGGTTCTAGACAGAAGATGCTCCAGAAGCTTCCATCCTGGAAGAAAGGAAATACGTGGCCAGGTTGCCGCCAGTGTGCCCTGGACCAGTAGCAAGAGTGGGATGCAGACTTGGAAGCTTGAATTTTTTTCTTACTGCAGCACGGCCGGCTTATCCTGACCGCCAGCATGGTATGCAGAGAGCTTTAGCCCAGAGCCTGACTTGGAGTAAGTGCCATTGGTGTTTGTCTCCTGTCTCCTCAGAGGCCAGGACAAATTTCAGTTGCAGTTTAGTATAGAACTTGTAACTGGAGTAAAGTCTATTTGAAGGGGTGTAGTTAACAATAAAAGTCAAAAGGGGGACTATATCGTGGAGAACTTGGAAGAGAAGCCGCACGTCTGGCTGAACCAGCCTAGGGGGTATAAAATGCAGTCACCTTTTAATATTCCTGTGACTCTCCAATCCAGTCTCCCCGTAGAGGAGACGGGGTCTTTCTTCTCTCCCCGCAGCACGTGCCCCTCCCCTCTGCCTTCTCCCTTCCCGCTGAGCTAAGTCTGAGATCCCTTAGCAAGAGTGTGTTGAAGCTACTGCTCACAGAGAAGATCAGAAAACCTCGTCTGTCCGCCAGAGGGAGGGCCTGTGTTCCTGGCCGCCGGTTTCCCTGCCTCACGGTGTCACTGCTGAAAACAGAATGGCCCAAAGCAAGCAGGCATAAAAGGAACAATTGATAGATCTCACTCTACTAAAATGTAAAACTTCTAAGTGACAAGAGACACCATAAACAAGCTAGAAACAAGCTGTAGCCGGGGAGAAAATATTTGCAATTTATATAACAGATAAGGGATTAGCATCCAGAATATATAAAGAATTCTAACAAATCAATAAGAAAAAGACAAATGGCCCAATAGAGCACTCAGCAAATGATAAAAAACAGTCGATTTATGGAAAAGGAAATTCAAATGGCCAATAAACTTGAAGAATGTTCAATTTCACTAGTAATCAAGGAAATAAAACATTAAAGTACTGTGAACTATATTTCACTCATCAGATTGGTGAGAAAAATTAAATTTGATACTAAATGTCAGTGAGGGTGTACGGAAATAGGGACTCTTGCGTTTTGTGACAGTGCAGGTTGGCACGGCTGCTTTGAAAGACGAGTCCACTCACTGGTATCTCCCCTAGAGAAAATGCTTGGGCAGGTGTGTAAGGAGGCCTGTTTGGGGGTGGGGGAGCGATTACCACAGGATTGTTCAAAAGAGTAAAAACTTAGAGAAAAACCTACGTGTCCATCAGCAGGGGACTAGCCAGATAAACCCTAGCATGACATGCTAGGAAGGACTCTGTAACTGTTCACAACAAAGAGATAAATCTGGGACATCTGGGTGGCTTGGTCAGTAGAGCATCTGCATTTGGCTCAGGTCATCTCAGAGTCCTGGCCTTGAGCCCCACGTCAGGCTACCTGCTCAGTGAGGAGTCTGCTTCTCCCTCTCCCTCCCCCCTCCACCTTGTTCTGTCTCTCTCAAATAAATAAAAATCTTTTAAAAAAGAATGAGGAAAAAATCTATGACATAACCTCAGGAGAGAGCATTAGGTGAATAAAGAAAGTGGCAGAAAATACATAAAGCAAGACATCTGTTTTGTAGAGTCAGAGAAGCAGAAGCATACACAGTTTTTCAATTTTTTATAGATATAAAGGTATTAAAAATATTTGAAATGGTGACTCAAAGGAGAACAGCAATCATGACCTCTGAGACTGAGGGAGAGGAGCTCGCGGGGTGGCACCGGTGGGAAGGTGGTCGGTAAGGAGGGCTGGTGGGAAGGAGTCAAAGGGGATTGAACTTCATTGTTGCGTTTCCATATTGTCTCACGGAAGAGAGAAAAGGAGAAAGAGGAGATGGTATTCGTGAACTATTTGTGTAATTAAAAATGAATTGTTTGTGAAGAGAAACAGGCTGTCTGGCTTGCGAACCCCCTCCTCACTGGCAGAAAGATGGTGGGGAGCCAGGAGCACCACAGCTGGTCAGTCATTCTTCAGGGGTGTGTGTGTGTGTGTGTGTGTAGAAACTAGATTAGTCAGGGTAAGGAAACTGCTAGCACTGACACCCTCAACATCTCAGTGCCTTAACACAACCAAAGTTTGTTTCTCATTCATGTTGCCATTCAGTGTGCATGGTGGGGGAGGGGATGCTCAGTTCCATGCAGTCGCTCAGGGATGGGGGCCCCTTCCATGTTATGATCTGTCATCTCGTGATGTCTTGTCTCTTCCTATGCATCTGGCTGCTAAAAAGGGCACAAGAGATAGCATGGAGGATTGCTCAGAAGACTTCTAGTCATCTGGCCTGGAAGTGACCGATCCTCGTGTTCCATTGGCCAAGACTCAGTCACATGGCCCCACTAACTGCAAGGGGGTTTGGGAAATGTAGTCTAGCATGGGCTCAGGAAGAGAAAATGGGCTCGGTGATCACATGGCAACCTCTGCTTCCCTCACCTGTGGTGCTCCAGGTCCATACAGCTTTTTGAGGACACACCCTGGCCCACCTTCTTGGAAGACCTTTCTGTACCTCCCTGCACTGTGCCATGTTCCCCAAAGCAGCCTGACCCTGTCAACTTTAGAGGGGTTTCCAACTTTGACCATCCTCTGAGCCTAAACCCGCCATCTTCCCCCACCCCAAGGTCTTGTCTGTAGAGAGAAGAATAAACCCCTCTCCACCCACCATGTCCAATTACCTGTTCTGTTTTTAGTTCCCGGGGCATTATTTCCTCTGGGAAAATGTTCACTTTGTTACCCAGAGCTAAGGGGTGCAGATTTCAATCAAAATCTCTGAGAAGTTTCTGAGTAAGGCACTGGTGTAATAAAACAGATGCTTGAGAAAGGTGAGGAGGGTACACTGGGTGAGGAGGTTCCTTCCATGGTCCCAGTGATGGGGAATGAGTTCTCTGCCAAGGTAACAGCAGAGATGGAGCGTGGAGCAGAAATGACAGGTCTTAGAGAGGTATACTCTGTAGGACGTGGGGGGTACTGTACGGAGGGGACCCAGGGGGCTCCCTGTTTCAGAACAGTGACCCCCAAATACTGAGATAGGAGACAGGTTTGGGTCAGGGAGAGCTGGGAAAGTAACTCCAGACCTGAGATGTCTGTAGACATTCAGATGGAAGCATCCTGTCGGCAGCTGGGCTAGCACAGCAGCAAGGCGCGGGCTCCTGGTGAAGATCTGGGGGCTAAAGATGGTACTTGAAGTGACCAGATCATAGTGAGTCTGCATCATAAGAACAAGAAACACGCATCTCCTCTCAGAACAGGTAAAGAGCATGTCCTTGTAGTTCCAGCCTCCTAAAACTGGGCCAGCTGAAAGGATGGACTTCCAGACACCAAGTGACTTCCGACACAGGGCAGAGGAGCAGAACCGGGTTGGGGAAGCACTTGGCAGTGGAGGGAGCTCGGTGTGGGCCACTGTCTTTCTGAGAGGGGGCGGCTGGACCTGAGGAAGGAGAAGCTGTGAACTGAGGCTATTCTGAGGCCAAGAACATGGCCAGAGTAGGCAGGACTGGACGCAGTCATACCTACCCTCTGGAGAACCCCGGGCTTTGTTGAATGCTCTGCGGTCGTCATTTTGACATTCTGAACAACTGTAGCTTTGAACTTGTGTTTTGTAAGTGAAGTCCAATGGGACGATGAAGCATGCACGAGAGCAGAGGAGACAACACACGCAATGTTTGTGTCCCCCACTCCTGGCCTCTGTGTTGGTGTGTGGCATGTGTTGTACCTCACAAGTGCAGAATTTGGACTCATCATGCATGGGAGCCCAGTGAAACTCAGAGCAATTGGAAGGTAAACATGTTCCTTCTACTGAGCAGGGTGCCCACAGCCTCAGGTGGCCACACTTTCCCTTCAATGAAGGATTTGCTTGGAACAGTAGAAAGAAGGCAACGTGACATACCAAGCAATCGTTTCCTATCCTTTCCGATTCATGCGGCTTCCCTAGATTAGCCAACCATTTACGTTGCAAACCACAACCTCTCGAGCCTCCCTACTCCTCAGTAAGCTGAAGGCAGGCAGCATCAGTAGCTTGCGCATGTATCAGAAGTGAACTAAAAACAGCTGAGTTCATTTTGTGCGGCATTCCTGCTATTCCGGTGAGAAGAAATGTGTGTATCCCTGTGTGAGCTACAAAATAGGATATGGTCTTGGTGCTTCTGCGTATGAGTTAAATGCTCTTATGTTTGCATTCAACACCAATATTGCCTAATATTAAGTAAAATTCATGCTAATAATTTAAAATGATTTCTTAGAGTGGCAGGAAATCTCAAAAAATGTTATGATTCGTTAAGAGAGAGACCACTAAAAAAAAGAAAAACTTTGTATTTGAGCATTTTTCATTGTACTTTCCCCCTGCTTTTTGAACAGGGAGCTGAGGTGTTCATTTTCCACCAGGCCCTGCCAATTACATTGCCAGCCCTGAGTGTAGGGTTTTGCATAGAACCTGAAGACCTAAGGAGCATCGGTCCTGGGGAAATGTTTTGGCTCACTTGTTTCTTGACCCAGTGTTTGACTTCCTCTGTAACTTGGCTCTGCCTCTGATCTGGTGGCAGATAGCCCTATGATTTGGAGCCAAGCTTGAGTCTGGCTGCTCCAGCTCAAGCCCCAGTTCTGCTCTTGCTGGCTGTGTGGTCTCAGGCATTACCTAACCTCTCTGCATCCCGCATGTGCCATCTCTAGAATGAGGATTTTGATGATAGTACCTACCTCAAAGAGTCGTTGAGAAGGTTAGATGAGATAATACCCACAGAGTATTTGGAACAGCCCTTGGAACCTACCCAGTATGGGTGAGCTCTTATTATTCTAGCATTTTCTACAGTTTCGCTATCTGGTGGAGGAAGTCCCTGGCTGCCTTTCCCTCTTGCATCTTTGTGATGGTGAAAGTGGGGGCCAAACTCAGTCCCTCTGCTGGGGAAGGGGCTGTGGGGAGTGGTGCTCCCGCACGGGACCTGGGCTTCAGGTCTGTGCATGTGGGGTGTGCTGGCCTGGGGGTCCTGTGTGAGGCTGTGGAGGCAGCTGTGGGTCTGGGGTTGTGTTGGGGGGATGTTGGAGATCTCTTGGCCTCCATGTCTGTATTAATTTTCTAAGGCTTCCAAACAAAGTACCACAGACAGGATAGTTTAAAGAAAAGAAATTTATTTTGTCACAGTCTGGAGGCTAGAAGTCTGGGATCAAGGTGTTGACAGGGTTGGTTTCTTCTGAGGCCTCTCCGTGGTTTGCAAATGGCCGTCTTCTTCCTGGATCTTCACAGGCTCTTCCCTCCCCATGTGTGCATCTGTCTTCTCTTCTTAAAAGGTCAACAGTCATATTGAAGTAGGGCCCACACGATGACCTCAGCGCCTTAATTACTCTTTTAAAGTCCCTGCCTCTAAATTCAGTCCCATTCTGAGGTACTAGGGATTAGAACTTCAACCTGTGAATTTGGGGAGACACACTCGAGTCTATCACAATGTCTTTGAATGCATGGCTGCTCTGTGGGTTCCTGAGACTGCCGGATTGCATACCCGTGTGTCTGTGTCAGTGTCTGTGTGTATGTCTGTCCATCCTTATGTCTGACCTTCAAGACCCTCAGGTCTCAGTGTACTTGTGTTGATGAAGCCTCTGCAGCATTTGGAGTCAGCCTGACTGTGCTGTGAATGTGTCCACAGTGCAGTACGTCCCCCGGAACGGCGGGATCTGGGGTTCTGGGGGCCTGGGAGGGGCGGTATCTGCCCGCCCCAGGTCCTGTGCACGTGAGTCCCGACTCCCGTGTGTCTGTAAACATGAAATCTGATCAGGCATGTGGCTGCAAGGCAGGATTTGAAAGGAGAGGGGAAGGATCATATTAATTTGAAATTTGAAAGAAGACAGTATGTTTACGAAAGCGAAAGAACAGCGGGTTAAACATATGTTGGCGACGACGGTGAGCGGATGGCAGCGGAGGCTCGGGCTGGCTACAGGGAGGGTGCTGTGGTGTGTTGGTGTCTTTTAATCTGTCACCAAACCAGATATGGAAGCAAAACAATGGGACTGAGCAGAATCCAGTGGGGGTGGGGAAGGAGGAAGCAGCAGTGTCTGGGGCACAGGAGGGTCATCAGGAAGACTCCTGTGGGCACACAGCCAGCCCTTCCCCCACAGCCAACCACAGTCTGCACCCTGAGCCCTGGTGCAGTAAGTCAGTACCCAACCCTTACTTTTCCCACTACCCCCGTCAGCCCTGTGATAATGGGATCAAGCCCTTCCCCCTGTTCTTTTTGGAAGATCAGTGACAGTCCAGAGACGGTGGGCGCTGTTGGCTTCTAACCCAGGGGGCAAACTTTGTCTCGGGAAACAAATGGGAAGGAGAGGGTCAGCACAGCGATTCTTTGCCCCCACCCCCAACGCCCCCCATGCTCCCCTCCACCTTCCCCCCAACACCCAAACCCTAAGTGGAGGCATCAGGGTAGCTCAGCTGCGGACCCGGGTTTGAAGATCAGCTCGGTCGCACGCTAGCCTCTTCATTCCCCTTCCTCCGCTGTTCTTGCTGTCGGGTCCAGCCCTCCCTCTGTTTCACTGAACAGGCTTAAACGCACAGCGCTTTCAGGTCATTCTTTCCTCTCCAGGTCCTGGCGTATGAATGTTCCCCTTGGATGTCCCCACTGGGCCTTTCTCTTGGTGGCTTGTTTCCTTGTGTGCTTTAGAATTGTCTGTATGCTCTGTTTCCCCAGGGGGCCCATAGGCCCTGGGTTGCATCGATAGAGCCGTTTGAAGCTGGCCTCCACTGGGGATTGGGGTTTTTGTCTGGTCTCAGATGAGGTTGCTTATTAACTTCCTGGGCTAAGTCTCCAGGCTCCAGGCTTGATGCTGGAGTGTGGCCCGGCCCCGGATCTCCTGTTTTCTTTTTCACCCCTGCCAGTGTTGATGGCAAGTCTTTTGTCTCTTTCACGGACCAGCAGGCAGAAATTTTCCCCTGTAAGTTTTGAGAAGTTGAGTTTCTGTCCTAGTGTGGGAGTATGGCACCTTCTCATTTCCGTGATGGTTTCTTCTTGGACCCATCATAACCCGGGTTTGTCTTTATGACCAGCTGCTTTTCACCCTCCTGGCTCCGTGTTCACACTGTCTCGTTTTAGCTAATCATGCTGCCTGGATTTTCTACCACAGATTTCTTGGAGGTCATAAAGCCCCTTGTACCTGTGGCCTTGGCTCTATTAATTTCCAGCTTCTGATAAGGAGCATTTCCCAACTAATGCCTTCTAACAGCAATTGTAATTTCGTCTTTGATTTTTTCTTGGATTTACAAGTGCTTTGTTTCCTTCCCAAGGTTTCTTTTTTTCCTGTTTATCTTTTGTCCATTTGAACAGACTTTTAGAGTGGATGCTAACTAGAAAGGACAACTAGAGAGGTGTCTGGAGATGGTTTATTAAGTTCAGTGTTTAAATAAATGGACGGTGTCTGCCGGTCGGCGCACAGGCGGGGAATCGGGGGGCCAGGCGGAACCCCTGCCCCAGGCTGGACTCAGCCATGCCACTTGGAGCTCCAGTTCCACTAGAGGTCTCATGTTTGCTCACAGGAGAGCTCTGGGCAGATTGTCTCAGTGCCTCTTTCTCTTAGCAGGCAACCTCCCTGGGACTCCTGGCTCCCACCAGCCCCCTTCCCAGAGAGCCCCTCAACCTCAGATCCTGCTCACTGTCCTAACTCCAAGTTCCCACTTTGTGTGGTTCCTGGGGCTCCCTCTTCCTTTGCTTTGAATTCAGCTGTGCATTTGCATTTTTTGGTTCTATTTTATCTTGCATTTTCATGTATTTGGAGTAGGAGTGGGGAATTCCCGTACTGACCCCATGCACTACATTAACCAAACGTTTCTGGCACAATTAGCTAGATACCTTTGAGCAAAACATTTAAAATCTCTAACTTCAACTCTTTCATCTTTAAAATAAGGAGTTTTTATTTTTATTTTTTTAAAGATTTTTATTTATTTATTCATTTGACAGAGAGAAAGAGATCATAAGTAGGCAGAGAGGCAGGCAGAGAGAGAGGGGGAAGCAGGCTCCCCGCTGAGCAGAGAGCCTGATGCGGGGCTCGATCCCAGGACCCTGGGATCATGACCTGAGCCGAAGGTAGAGGCTTTAACCCACTGAGCCGCCCAGGCACCCCGATAAGGAGGTTTTATAATAGGAATATCTACAAATACGTTGTTCTAAGGATTTGGGGAGATAGGCATGCAAAGAGTTTAGCACATATGGTGTTTGGAAATAGTAGATGTCAGATAAATAGTAGATATTACTTCTGCTCCTGTTTTACAAATAAAGATAACAGGCTCAAAGAGATTAAGTGACCTTTGTAAAGCCACGCAGCATGTCAGATGTTTGAGTCTTCCCTAGTCTAGGAGCCAGACACGTGAATAAAGGAGGTCTTCAGAATGACATGGGCCCCAGTCACCATCTGAATACCCCCTATGAGAGACCCCCAAGTGGGAACACCTAGCAGAACCTAGCCAACCCCCAGATACTTTGCATAAGCCACTGTTTGGGGAAGGTTTGGGGCATGGCGTTGGACAGCAGGACCATGGTTCAGGAACTTCCTAGGCACCGTGAACTCCCTGGGAAGACATAAGGCAACAGCACTGGGGTCATTTGTTTCTTTGTCCATATACTCAGCAAATAACACGCTGAGCCCCAATTCTGCCTAGGGCTCTTTGCTAGGCACCAGAGAATTAGCCTTAAACAAGACAAGCAAGATAGGAAACAGATGAACAAGTAAATAAAAAAGAAAATACCAGGTAGCGATAAATGCCACGGTCAAAATAAAACATGGGACAGAGTGGTAAATGGAGTCTTTTGAACCCAGGTGACCAAGGAAGTCTTCTCTGCTACCTTGAGGGTGAGGTGAAGGTCAAGAGTGAGAGCTGGCGGCAGCCTAGTCCAAGCCAAAGAATTGCTGGTGGAAACGCCCTATGGTGGGAATGAGCTTGGTGTGTTCAGACATCCTTTGGAGGCTGGTGTGGCCAGTGAGTGTGGGAGAAGGGCCAGGAGAGACCATGTGTGGGGCTTTATAGACCAAGGAAAGGTTGGGTTGGGGGGTTGTCCAAATGCAAGGAGAAGGCACTGGTGGGTATTTTTAGCAAGGCGGTATGTCAGTCAGAGTAGGACAGGCCATACCGCAGTAACAAATAAACCCCAAGATCTCAGTGGCTTTCCACCAGCAGAGTTTACTTTTCTCTTGAGTTGCAGTCAACTGTGTGTTTAGAGGATTTCCTCTCACTGTCAACTCAAGAGCTCAGACTGCCTCCCTTTTGTAGCTCCCTCAATTTGTAGCTTCCAAGTCACCGTATGTCCTCTACCTAGGGACAGGTAGAAGGAGGGGAGAGAGAGGAGAAGGCACACCAGATGTTATCCACCCTCACCAGAGGTAATGCAGACCACTCTGCTCATAGCCCATTGGCCAGAACTAGTCATGGGGCCACGGCTGGGGACACAGACGAGCTCACAGATACACCCGAGAGCTCCTGACAGTTGCTCCCACAGGGACCAGTAGACTTTGGTTTGTCTTTGATTTCAAGATGGCACTTCTATGCCTTCAAGACAAATGTGAACCATGAGCAGTGGGAGCCCCAGCTGTGGTTAGATTCCAAAATCAGAGTCCACTTCTTTCCCTTTTGAATTTGTTACTCATGGTCCTTAATGCTGGGCAAATTTTACCTCCTGGGACCCAAAAAAAAAAAAAAAAAAAAAAACCCCAAACAAACAAACAAAACCCAAAAAAACCAACAACAACAAAAAAACAAAAAACACCTGAAACTTCTATCCTGAAAGGATGCTCAGGTCAAAGGTGGAGGCAAAATTTCAAAAACAAATGTTGTTTAATCACGGAGACCCTGATTCCCAGACTGTGGGATCATGGATTCGTAAATTCCAGAAACTAATTTGGAAAGCACCGACAGTTATTTTATCTCATAAGTACAAACTGCCACTTTATTTCATGAAATAAAGGGCATCTTAATATTTATAAGTCAGAAGGAAATAATAGCCCAATAAAGAACATCCCTTTCCTAGAAAAGACTGTTGACAGCTTTACACAGAACATACGTGTGGACCACGCATGTGCGGAGTCGCACCAGCCCAGTATGCACAGAGAACGAACGTTAGTCGGCTTCCTGGAATCACCCTTGAGAACCTTTTATTCTCATTCAGTAAGTATATTGGCGCCACCACCGACTGTGGAAAGGTTCTGAGTTGCCTGTGTGAGAAGCTGCTTGAGGCAAATCACCACTTTTCATTCCAAGATGGACCCTTCAAACTTTCAATTTGGGAGTCACATTTGAAGTCACTGTCTTCTTTTACTGTGATATCTCAATATTTACACCATGCCCCCCTCAATTGGTAGTCGTACAGGCCTCTTATTATAATAACTCATTTACCTATTTGAGAGTCTTTTTCTTCAGGGCTCCTAAGATGAATTTTGTGCTTACCTGGTGGCCTAATTTCTACGCCGGAACATTCTCCATGTTACGCTCACATTTGGTGTGTCCGGCCGTTGTGCTGTGATGTCTGTCTGTAACTTGCAGACGGCAGTGCAGTTCTGCGTCTGTGATGCCACATTGTCTTTATTCTTTGCTTTTCCCTACTTGCATTTCCTGCCTCATTGACAAGCACTGGTCCATGAACGATACTTGGAGGCTTCAGGGCTCGGTGAACAGCAGCGACCAAGATCGGGAGCCAGACACAGAGGTTTAGGAACCAGGATGCCAAGGGCCAAGAGTGGCCACACAGACAAAGGGCAGAAATCTGGGCGAATGTGCAAGGAGCAAGCATATGCCCTGGTGACTGGGGCCGGGCCGGGGAGGGACCTGCAGGGTGGGCTGGGGAACTAGAGACCCCTTGTGAGGACCTCCAGGAGCTGGCTGGATCCCAACTGCTTACTCCCCCACCCCCTGCCTCCTCCAGTCAAATCAATCACCCCCGCCGGGTACCCCCTCTCCACACGATAAGTCCCTTCTCCTACTTTTGTGCCCTTTGCGAGTATTTGTTCTCCGTTCTCTCCAGAGCACCTCTTTCCTGTGACCCCTTTTTCCTGCCTGGCCAACTCGTATGCATATTTCCAATGGAACTTGCTCTGTCTCCTAACATACAGGGAAAAAGAAACTTGGTGCTCAGCGGACACACCTCCCTAACTGTCCTGAGCCTTGAGGCTGAAATGTTGGAGGTGAGGTATACAAGAAAGCAAGGAGGCAAAGATGGCTCCCAGGGTTTTGGCAGAGAGCCTAGAAAGATGTAGTTTCTGACAGGAGAGATGGGGCAGATGGAGGGAAGAGCGGGTTTGGAAGGGGCAGTCAGTAGCTGGGTTCTAGAAGTTCTAGAAGTAGGGTTATGTTGGAGATGCCCACTAGACATTCAAAGAGGGTATCAAGTAGGCTGTGGGATTAAAAAAAAAAAAAAAAAAGTTTGTGGTTCAGGGAGAAGGATCAGACTAGAGACAAGGAATCCTCAGTATAAGCTGATACATGAAACTGTTTTTTCAATATGAGATTCTGTAGGATATGTCTTTCAACTGATGTCCTTCAAGCCTGGGACACCTGGTCCTTCCAGCGGGCCCTGGACAATCCCTTAACCTCACCCTCGCCCTTCTGGCCATCTTCCCTTCACTGCAGCTCTGGTCACCCCTCACCTTCCTCCCTATTCTGTGTATCCCCAAAGCCTTCCTCCTCTGCTGCCTGGTGATGGCTCCTCATTCTTCAAGGACCAGTGGACATCCTTTTTCTCTGTAGCCTCTTCCTGGAAGAATGAGTATTTCTTTTCTCACTGTTAGAACAGGACTTGGACCGCTCGTATTGATACCCTTGGGCAGATTGCTTCACACTAGGATGTAATACCTGTGTTGCTGATAAATATTTTAGAAGATTACCTGATGTGTTTCTCCTTGGAATTCCTGCTAGCACCTCAACCCGAGCCTCCTTCTCAAGGCTTAGTTAAAAACCTCTTTCTCAAGGCTTAGTTCTTCAGGGAAGAAATGATACAAGGTAAAACCAAACAACAGAAACAATGGGTAACTTCTTGGCTTTGAATTCTCCAGTTTCACTGTTAAAAATCCACAGCATTGGGGCACCTGGGTGGCTCAGTGGGTTAAAGCCTCTGCCTTCGGCTCAGGTCATAATCTCAGGGTCCTGGGATCGAGCCCCACATCAGGCTCTCTGCTCGGCGGGGAGCCTGCTTCCTCCTCTCTCTCTGCCTGCTTGTGATCTCTGTCTGTCAAGTAAATAAATAAAATCTTTAAAAAATTCCATGGCATCAAGAGAATAAGAAGACAAGCTACAGATGGGGAGAAATATTGGCAGACGACAGTGCCTAGCACATGGGTAAATAGACATGACTCTCCCCTGTGTCTGGTTTATTTGGTCTAGGCTAGATCTGACCATTAGTGGGCCTTTCAGATTCTCTCCCTCTAAGTCTAGAATTAGAGCATAGAGACACTTATCTGTGTCTCAGGTCCCCGGAACATGACCCTAAGTGGTATGTGGTAGACTAGGCGGTACCATTATGGCAGCCACGTTAGACTGTGAACAGAGAGAAAAGAGGTCTGTTAGAGAGGGTGAAGAGCAGAGGCAGATACACAGGGAGAAGGAGTAACAGAAGAACATGTGACCCTGGAAAAGCCCCAGAATGTTCCTGCCTTGTGACTGTTTCCAAGAGAATCCCATTTGTTCTATGAATTCTCTTTTTTGCCTAAGCTAGAGTGCTTTTCTATTCTGACAACCAGATGATTGTTACCCACAAGAGCTGAATCTCCTCCAGACTGTGCACATCTTTTTTTAAAAGATTTTTTTTTATTTATTGGACTGAGAGCACAAGCAGGGGGAGCAGCAGGCAGAGGGAGAAGCAGTTTCCCCACCGAGCAGGGAGCCTGATGTGGGGCTCAATCCCAAGGTCCCCCAGGATGATAACCTGAGCCAAAAGCAGATGCTTAACTGACTGAGCCCCCTAGGTGACCCTTTTTTAAAGATTTTATTTAATTATTTGAGAGAAGGAGAGAGCATGAGCAGGGTGAAGGGACAGAGGGAGAAGCAGACTTCCCACTGAGCAGGGAGCCCGACCCGGGGCTGGAGTCCAGGACTCTGGGACCATAACCTGAGCTGAAGGCAGATGCTTAACCCACTGAGCCAGACAGACACATCTTGAGGGCAAAACCAACTCTCCAAATCCAGAAGCCTAGCCAGGACTCTTAGGGACTGATGGAACAACCACTGTCTACGGAAGGGTAGGATTCCATCCAGCAGAATGTTCTCCAGGACTCTGGGAATCCTGTTTAAGAGGTCTGTGTGGTGAAGTTATAAACATTCAATTTGGAGTTTGATGCCTCTGACCCCCACTTACCGCAGCGCAGGTTAGGAGGCCCCACTTTCCACAGTTGTCATACGTGGATCATAATCCTTGTGTCGTGGGCTCCATGGCAGTGCTGAGGGAAATGATTTATGCAGAAGGGCTGAGCCCGGCGCCTGGCACAGGGGAAATGGAATGTCTGTGAATGGAAATTATCATGATATCTCACTGCCCTTGAGAATGACACTGTTCATTCAAGAAATATTTGTTGAGTACCTGCTGTGTCCTGGAGTGGCAAAAAGAGAGACAAGGCTCCTAAGGAACCTGACCTCCTGAAGCCCACAATCTAAAGAAAGGGAAGCTGCCTTCTTTGTGCCGACTCTCTGGAGCAAACTCCTCTTGACTAGGAAGGGTGTTGAAAGAATCACAACTTGGGTCTGTCGTTATGTGGTGCCTCCATGTAATAAAAGCTGTTCTGCACGTGGTTATGATTTCTGAGTTTCAACCGCACTGTTTGTGGTTGCTCTGTGTTTCTTTTCCTATCCTTCCCGTCAAACTCTGTGACAAAGAGCCAACCACATTCACACACACCTGTCCCACAAACACGTTCATTCCAGCTGCCTACCTTCTGCTCCTCTGAGCCTCTGTGTTCCGTCTGAGAGCACAGACCAGATCAACAACTCTGCAAATTGGACAGAGTTCTCTTTTAGCCAGCAAGAATGATAACTGAAGAGATTTCAACCTCACTCTCTTAAGGCAGAATCAATCCATTTTAGTTTCCACAGATCAATACCAGAAAGTAGCCTGAGGAGTAATGATGTATTTATTAATAGGAAGAGCTTGAAGTTGGGGGGGGAGGCGAAGAGGACAAAAGTGAGTGGTGGCAATCTGGGGTTCAGGAGGTTGGCCAAGGCGGTGTTTGACCTGCGTGGTCAGGGCCTTCTAAGCAGCAAGGACCTGCTCTCCAAACTGCTGGCCGCACTTTACTGAACACCCTTTGGCATCTCATCATGTCTGACATACCCATACGTTATTTATATTTATTATTAAAGTGTGAAAAATCTTAATTGCCTTCCTCCCGGATAAGGAAACTGATTGTGTTTTATTTTTCATCTTTTTCCAGACATGTTGAAACAGAATTGACATGTACATTGTGTAAGTTTAAGGTACCCAGTACGATTAGATACACATATGTATTGTGAAATGATCACCATTGGAAGGTTGGTTGACACACCCATCACCTCGCATAGTTAGCATTTGCGTGTTTAGTGAGAACTTTTAAGATCTACTCTCTTAGCCACTTTTCAGTATACAGTACGATATAGTTAACTATAATCATCGTGCTGTGTGTTATATCCCCAGAACTTGTTCATCTCATAACTAGTTTGTATCTTCTGACCACCTTCACCATCTTCCACTCCCCTTTACCTCTGGCAACCACCCATCTACCCTGTTTCTATCAGTTCTGTTTTTAAAGATTTTTTTTTTTTTTTTTGGTCAGGGATAGAGGGAGAGAGAGTGAGCGAGCACAGGCAGACAGAGAGGCAGGCAGAGGCAGAGGGAGAAGCAGGCTCCCTGCTGAGCAAGGAGCCCGATGTGGGACTCGATCCCAGGACACTGGGATCACGACCGAAGGCAGCCGCTCAACCAACTGAGCCACCCAGGCGTCCCAGTTTTTTGATTCCTCACATAGATGACCTTATCCAGTATTTGTCTTTCTCTCTAGTTTATTTCACTTAGCCTATTGTCCTCATGGTTCACCCATGTTGTCACAAAGGCAGATTTTCCTTCTTTTTAATGGCTGAATAATATTCCTTAGTGTATGTGTGTGTGTGTCTGTGTGTGTCTGTGTATCTCATACTTTCTTTATCCATTCATCTGCCAAAAGACACGTGTGTTGTTTCCATCTCCTGGCTATTACAGAGAATGCTGCAGTGAATGTGGGAGTGCAGGTGTCTCCTTGAGATCTTATTTTCATCTCCTTTGGGTATATACCTAGAATTGGGATTGCTGGATCACATGGTAGTTCTGTTTTTAATTTTCTAAGGCACTTCCATGCTGTTTTCCATGATTTTTAAATGGCATGTCAACATGACCAGCTTCGGGAGGTGATCATGATTGACAAAGCCATTTTCCTAGCCTTCCTTCCAGTTGGGATGGCCATGTGACCCACTTCTGGCCCTTGGGATCTTACCAGATCTGCCGGGGAATTCCTGGGAAAGATTGTGCTCCCCACCTGCTTTCATGCAGTGAAAGGAGACTGTGACATCTGGGGAGCTGTTCTGTGCCCTTGAGGTAACCAGTACACACATAAAAGACAACCACCTGAGGATGTGAGCAAAAGATAGAAGGACAGGAGTTCTCAGTGTCTTCATTCCCCTCTAACAGGGAGACTGAAGGTGAATGACTTCTGGCCGGCAAAATAAATGCCTATTGTTCAAGCTCCTCTTGGTTGGGTGGCCTATTATTTGTGTCTCCATCCTTAAGATGCTAAAATATAGATATAGATATGCTAAAATGGAAAACGAAAATCTCTATCCTCCCCCTACAGATAGCCACTATTAAACTATTAATGTTTGGTATATGTTTTCCAAGTATCTAAAGCATTTTATTTTATTATTTATTTTAAAAATTTTTATGTGTTTGACAGAGAGACAGACAGATAGACACACAGAGAGCACAAGCGGGGGAGGAGCAGAGGGAGAGGGAGAAGCAGGCTCTCCTCTGAGCAGGGAGTCCGACATGAGGCTTGATCCCAGGAACTTGGGATCATAAGCTGAGCTACAGGCAGATGCTTAACCAACTGAGCCACCCAGGAATCAGGCATCCCCATCTAATGCATGTTAATACATATAAATACTCATGAATACATATAAAATTAATGGGCTCATAGAATGAATGCATTCTGTTCTGTACCCTATTTTGGTTTATTTTCTTACTGCACAAAATACCATGGTATATTTCTATGTCAGCACAGCTTTCTTTTTTTAATGACTCAATCTTCTATTGCTAGACATTTAGGATATATCCAATATTTTCTCATTATAAGCGATGCTGAAATAATTATCCTTGAACATACATCTGTGTGCACTTGCCTGATTGTTTGCTCTGGATAATTATTAGACATGGACAGAGGGTATGCACATATTAAATGTTGACACATCTATGTATTAAACAAATGTTTATTGAGGGGCTAGTACATGGGGCACATTTATGTTTGATGAGCTGATACCAGGGTGGAGCTTTTAGTCTTGTGGAGAGACTGAGAATTGAACAGGTAAACAAATAGTAAATAGTTACATATTGTGATGGAGTGATAACTGGGAAATGAGCAGATGTGGTATGAATACAATATGAAACTACTTGGATGACCAGCGAAGGCCTCCAAGGACATGACATTTAGCTGAGAGTTTAAGAATGAAAAGGGCCCAGGCCCTGTAAAGATGGTGAGGAAGAATGCTCTAGGTGAAAACCCCCAGGGAAAAAAGAACTTTTGTATTTAAATATCTAAAAGGAAACTAGCATGGCTAGAAGAGCTGAGAATATGGCCGGGCAGGCAAGGTCCACAGAGCAAGAGATTGGTCGGTTGCATTGTGTTGGAGCGTTTATTTTATTTTTTGGAAAGTCACTGGAGGGGTCTTAAGAAGGGGGGTGATTTGCTGTCTTATTATTATTATTATTTTTTTTAATGATCACTCTGGTTGCTGTTTTCCATTGTTTGAAGGGAGTCAAAGCCAGGAGAATAGTAAGGATGTTACTGAAGTGATCTGGGCAAGATAATATAGTTTGGAGTGGAATATTAGAAACATACAAATGGATCAGTGGATAGAAACAGCATGTGGTATTTATAAACAGGGAACTCAATATATGATAAAGTGGGTATTCCTACACTGATGGCCCACAATTTTATTTACTGAAGTTTTATGTTACATTTTATTATTTTTTAAAAGATTGATTTAGTTTAGAGGGGGTAGAGGAGAGAGAGAATCTCAAGATTCTGAGACCACTGAGCTCAGAGCCCAACAAGGAACTTGATCCCAGGACCCTGAGATCATGACCTGAGCCAAAATCAAGAGTCAGACCCTCAACTGACTGAGCCACCCAGGTGCCCCCATGTTATATTTTAATATGTTAGATAACCAGTAGTATTACTGCTCTAATAGATGTTAAAATATAAGTTACTATATTTATATGATATAAAATATATAAAGTATAAAATATAAGTTACAATGTAAGTTTTATGTTATATTTGATACTCATTATTATTAATATTCTTATAATAAATTTAATATAACACTATTATTCAATTTAAAATTTTTTCTTCATATTTTACATATTTATTTATCAAGATCAGTTTTAAAATAATTTTGTTAAATTCCATTGCAGGGGCACCTGGGTGGCTCAGTGGGTTAATCCTCTGCCTTCAGCTTAGGTCATGATCTCAGGGTCCTTGGATCGAGCCCTGCATCGGGCTCTCTGCTCAGCAGGGAGCCTGCTTCACCCTTCTCTCTGCCTGCCTCTCTGCCTGCCCCTCTGCCTACTTGTAATCTGTCAAATTAAATTCCATTGCACCATATCCCCCAAATCATATTGGTTCTTTGATTTAGATTCCACTAAATATATAAATTGAGTTAGGGGGGATATGACATCTTTGCAATATTGAGACTTCTTCCTTGGGGATTTATTATGTTTTTCCTTTGAGGACTTCTTTTATGTTTTTCAGTAAGGTTTTATAGTTTTCTTTCTATGGGCCTTGCCATTTCTTGTTAAGATTAAGCTCAGGTATTTTAGAGTATTCATTGCTAATGTGAATGTAATTTTCTTAAAAAACATCATACTTTCTAAATAGAAATCATTGGTATTTAGTGCTGTATTTAGGGGATCCTATAAGTTATACCTCTCCCCCACTTCTGAATTTGGAAGAAACTGCGGCATAGATATAGAAAAGAGACATAGGAGAGAAAAGTCCTTGAAATTGACAGGAAACTGTAGCTTTTGATCTGTGGACAAGTTGACTTGCTATAACATCTCCCCCTGAACTGGAGAGATTTACCGCTATAGTAGCTGGACAATAGTATCTCTCTGCAGAAGAAAGAGGTCCACTTGCCACATGGCAGGAGACCACATAAAAATAGTTGCTCTCTGTAGTCAGCCAGAGCCAAAAACAAAACAGAAGTTTCTTTATGGAAAGGAAGTCTTTTCTCTTCACATTTAGAAAAGCCATGGATTTTGGTGTTTATCTCATTACTAGCCATTTTACCAAAATCTTGAAGATTTTTGGCTGATTCTCTTCAATTTTTTTTTTTTTTTTTAGGTACACACTTAAGTCATGAACAAGTAATGACAATATGTCTCTTCCTTTCCAGTATTTGTTTATTTATTTTTCTTATCTTATCACATTGGCATTAGTTTCTAGCAGCTATGACAGACATCCTTGTTTTGTTGCTGACTTAAATGAGAATACCTTCAGTGTTTCCCCATTAAATATGTTTATTGATGGCTTCTGATAAACTTTTTCATGTTATGAAGTTTAAATTTTCTTCCTAGTTTACTAAGAGATTTTTTAAAAATTTGTAAGTAATTGGTGTTGAAGTTTATCAAATACTTTTAAAGCATCTGTCTTGTTGAAATACTCTGTGATTTATTTTTCTTTAACAATTTATAGACTCCCTGATGGTGAATTATTCGTTTACTTTTTGAATAAATCTTGTTTGATCATAGTGGATTTTGACTTGTTTTACATCAAGTTGGATTCAAATTACTAAAATTTTGTGTTTAATAGATTTACAACCATTATATACTTATGTGGGTTGGTCTATAGTCGTGATTCACATATTAGAGATAATTGGTGAACTTTTAAAAGGTGCTCCTGACTCAGATGAGTTTGAGAAATGCCAGGTTATACAGTTTCTTTACCCCTGGACTTCATAGAGACTTTAATATGTAAATAGTTATTGTGATTCTCCAAAAGGTAGACTATACATGGCAGTACTTTCTCAAGTTGTTTGACTATAGAGCCTCTTTTTCAAATAACTCATTTTAAATTATCTGGGCACCAGTGTCCTATGATTAATCTGCAATTCTCTTTTTTGATGTAATCTCTGTCAGATTTTGGCATTAGAGTTATGCTAAATTTGGAAAGCGAAACAGAACGTTTTTCTTTCTTTCTTTTCTTTTCTTTCTTTCTGTTTTTTTTTTTCTTTTTTTTTCTGTGTAACAGTTTAAATAACATAGGCATTGTCTGTCCCCTAATGGTTTGAAAAAACTTGCCTGCAAAACCATCTGAAACTGGCATTTCGGAGCAAGACAGACACTTGGAATGCACACAGTTGCCTGGCTTCCCCACAGGACATTTTCCCCAACAGCCAGTTCTGCTTAGAAAAGCCTAGAATGTGTGACAATTAGACTTGATGTATTAGCAAATTGATGCCAATCACTCTTGCATGGTCCTCTGCTCGAAAGGCGCCAGCCTTCTGACCACAATTCTTTCAAATAGCAGACCGGCCCCTCTCTGGGAATGCCTTGCTGGGGCTATGTAGGACAATTTTTGGTTAAAGGTGAAGAGACAGGCTGCTCCTGTCTTTGGTACCAGCCATTCCAGCTGAGGGTCAAGTTCTGGACCCCAGCCCTCATCCAGCTTCATCTTATCCTCTGGCCCATACCTTTTCCCAAGTACTGTAGGGCATCACTTCTGTAAACCCATGGTCCCTCTGGATGCTTCCCTCCAGGGCAGTCCCATAACCCTGGTTCTGGGCCTCGGTGGGTAGATCATTTGCCTGGCGTAAAGGGGAGGCAGAGAATTGCTGGGAGATTGGGATCACTTTGAGGGGTCTGTTATTATTAGTGGGGACTGGGACCTGGCTAAGCTTGTGTTGGGTCTGTTGGGTCAATGGGTCTCCCGAACTGGAGTGAGCTGAGTTGAAGGAATGGCCTGATGTTCCCTCAAGACTAGGGAGGGTCGGGTGTCCCTGCAAGAGGCCAACGTGTGTGTGTGTGTGTGTGTGTGTGTGTTGAGGCCTGTGTGTGTGTGTGTGTGTGTGTGTGTGTGTTGAGGCCTGTGTGTGTGTGTGGAGGCCGGGGGCGTCCAGGGTTCTTAGGCTGTGCGGAAGGGCTGATTCAGTGCGGCCTAAGAGAGCCGAGTGGGCTGCGGGGCCCTGCAAGAGACCAGCTTGGCGGAGGGGATAACTAGTGCCCAGACTCCAAGAGGCCGGCGGCTCCCGGGGCTCGGAGGCCGGGCTGGGGGCCGCCCGCGGGCTCGGGGAGGCCGGGCCGGGGGGCTAGCGGGCTGAGCCTTAAGGGAGGCCGCGGAGGGGAGGCGGAGTGCCGGCCGGGGCGGCGGCGCGGGCTCCGGACGCGAGGGCTCCCGCTCCCTCCTCCCGCCGGAGCCAGCCTCGGGCGCCCGGCGCCTCCCCCGGAGCCAGCGCCAGAGCCGGGAGGCCCGGAGCGCGGCCCGCCGAGGGAGCCGCCGCCGCCGTCGTTGTCGCCGCCGCCGCCGCCGCCGCCGCCAGGCCGCGCCCCGCCCCTGCCGCCGCCGCCGCCGCCGCTCCCCGGTGAGGCTCGCGCTCGAGCTGCGGCGCCGGCCCCGCCGCCTGGGCCCCGGGCCCGGCCCCTCCTGCGCCGCCCGGGCGATGAGAAGCTGCTTCTGCGTGAGACGGAGCCGGGACCCGCCGCCGCCGCAGCCGCCGCCGCCCCAGCGGGGAACAGTTAAGTGAGGCCGGGCGGGCCGGGCGCCGCGGAGGCTCGGTCGAGCCGGCCCTGCTGCCGCGGCGCAGGCAGGCAGGCGGGCGGGCGGGCGGGCGCGGGCCCCGGGCCGAGGGGCGGGCGGGCGGGCGGAGCCGGGCCGCGCCGAGGCCTGCGGGCTCCGTGCCCGGCCCGCCGCGGGGACAGGCCCGGCGGCCTCTACCAGAGCCCGCGTGCGCCGCGGCTTCTCCAACACCGGCTTGGCCTTGCGGTGGGCAGGCGGGTGGGAGCTCAGGGACCCGAACGCCAGCAGTGCACCCCCCCGACTCCACCCCGGGCCGGACAGGTGAGGGTCCCTGAGAGCCACCCCCTCCCGGGTAGGCGGTGAGGCGGCCCATCTGTGCCCAGGCCGCAGCGGCCACCTGCCAGACTGGGGACAGTCGTTTCAATGGCCCAGGCTGGGGTCCAGCTCTCTGTGATCACGTGGGTGCAGACCAGCTTGCACCTGAGCCTTGAGCATCATCTGAGATGCGGCCTCATCTGTGACCTGGGCACAGTAGAGAGGACACCCAAATGCCAGGGCACCTGTCTAAAGGTGAGGTGCCCGGCGTGGACACTCAAGACCCAGAGCACCCATCCTGGAAGTGAGGTGGGTGTGTTGGTGAGCACCCCATAAGGACTGCAGCCTAAGTGAGGCCCAGGGGCAGGGGCTGGGATAAGAGCTATGGCTGAGCACCAGGTGACAGCAGATCCCCAGCGACAGGCCCAGGTGAAGAGGGCAGACCCGTGAGCATCTTTGTCCTCTTTGTTACCAACAGACAACTCTTCCAAAATTATCAGCCTTCTCACTACTAAAGATGTGACTCTTCTGTCCCCTCCCAGCAGCCTCTTCAGCAGGGAACAGAGGAAGGCCCCAGGAAGGCAAAAGGCAAATATCTGTTGCCCCTTCTCTGTTCCCTGCCCCCACCCAAGAACCAGCGCCCACTCAGATTTCTGCCACAAAAGCCACAACAGGCCAGTGACTCTTTAAGGGCTTTTGTCTCTGGTGGTTCCTTCTCAGTGTAATCTCATTGTACCATTCTCGACAGCCGGCTGGATCCCATCTCATTTTAATGGGGGGGAGGGCATGCAAAAAGTCTTATCAGCTGTACCAGAGAAGCCTTAGAAAAGTTAGGGGTAAGCTCTGCAGAAACGCAGACAAACCAAGAAGCTCAGGGTACTCAAGTTTAGTTACAGGACACAGGGGACACCTTTCTTGCTCACTGGAAATTGTTGTGGCACTTTGAGATATTGGACTGTGCAGAGACTATTTAAATGGGGCCTCCGACGGATGGGACCTCTGCTGGGATCTGGGCATCACGACCCATGTAAAGCAGTTGATTGGTTCATTTGAGCCCAGAATCATCTTTTCTGATCAACATTTTTCGTTCCTTCCTCCTAGCTTTTAGGCCACACTCCTGGTTTATGCTGAGGACATTTCCCTGCCTGCCTCCATCTCACTGGCAGGCTTTCCAACTTCCAGGAACAGTGCACCATGGTTAAATGCAAGGACTTTAGAATTAGACCTCAGCTGAATCTTTGGCTTTCCTACTTATCCTGTGTGTTCTTGTGTAAATGAATGAAATTTTCTGAGCCTCAGTTTCCTCATCTGTAGAGTGAGGCTAATATCTATCTTATAGGATTATGGTGAGCAGTGAATGAAATATTGCAAGAGAAGCATTTAGCTCTGCGTCTGCCATAGGGCAAGTGGTCAGTAGAAGTTAGTGCTTATCATTAAGTGTTTGTTAACATTAATCCGAAGAGTAGCTTCGTTTTTACTTTTTTTTTAGAGTGTGTTTCTGTTTTGGGTTATTATTTAGCTCTCCTGAGGATAACCAGGAGGGGATGATACAGTAAGAAGAACATAAGGCTCGGATCTAGGGGTTTGGATTTGAATCTCATTCTACTTCCTGCAATCGCAGTGACCCCAGGCAGGTCATGGAACTTCACAGAAACTTTCTTCCTTTCTTTCTTTTTAAAAAATATTTTATTTATTCATTTGAGAGAGAGAGAGAGAGAGAGAACATAAGCAGGGGGGGAGGCAGAGGGAGAAGCAGACCCCCCACTGAGCTGGGAGCCCGAAACAGGGCTCGATCCCAGGACCTGGATATCATGATCTGAGCTGAAGGCAGATGCTTACCCATCTGAGCCACCTAGGCGCCCCTTGGGGAACCTTTCGGCATCCCGACTTCCTTCTGTGTAAAAGTGGTTTAAGAATATAACCTAGCCCGGGGCGCCTGGGTGGCTCAGTGGGTTAAGCCGCTGCCTTCGGCTCAGGTCATGATCTCAGGGTCCTGGGATCGAGTCCCACATTGGGCTCTCTGCTCGGCGGGGAGCCTGCTTCTCTCTCTCTCTCTCTCTCTCTCTCTGCCAGCCTCTCTACCTACCTGTGATCTCTCTCTGTCAAATAAATAAATAAAATCTTTAAAAAAAAAAAAAAAGAATATAACCTAGCGCATAAGGCTGCGTGAGCTGTATGTGAGTGCATGTGGCTCCACAGAGGGTGTGGGGGAGTCCGTACCAAATTTAGGTGGAAGCCAGAGGCAGACCTTGGTTATCTGGGTTAGACAGTTTGGAGTGGGGAGCGGTTAGAAGAAAAAGAAAACAAGAATGTCTTGCTTTTGTACACTTTACAGAACCACTCAACCCTGTGAACACATTGCTGGGTCCTCCCTCTCGGGACCTTGGAAGGGGTGAGGGGTGGAGAGTGACCAGAGGTTCCTTGCTATTAGTTTCATGGCACATCTGCTTCTGGGGGAGTCTGAATCCAAAAGTCATGGGCCCCTCTGCCTTAGCAGGTCAGAAGTGCTCCCTGCTTCACACTGAAAGAGCGACGTCCTTTGCCACACAGGAAAGTCATGATGGAGTTGGAGCCAAGCATGGGAAATGTCAAAGGTGCTATTATGATGATGAAGATAACAAATGACTACATGGCTGGTGTGGTGGGCCGAGAACACTGTATTTAGTTGGTTGCGGTTGAATGAGCAGAGTTTCCTTTGCTGGTTGGGTTGTGGGAGGGGAGACCTGGGGTCCTTGAATGGGCTGCCTCTGTCAAGCTGTTGTTGCTCTCTCTGAGCCCCTCCCTGGCCAGCGTTTTACTGGCCCCACTGGCTCTCCTTGGCCTTCTGCTTGCCGCTGCCCTTGAGAATTGAGGTTTCCCTGCATCGTCCGCGCTGTTTGTGGTGGGGTCGCCTGGGTTAGCACTCATCCGCTCTGCTCCGTGGGAGGCGGGGCCCCTGCAGGCTGTAATTGACATTACCTCCCTTGTTGGGGACATCCTGTGGGCGCGTGTTTGGTTTACCTGACACACTTCTGGTGAGATGTGGAGCTTGTGCAGGCTGAAATGTGAGAGGCCCATGGGCCTGGAGCTGTGGGGTCACATACTCAAGCTTTGTAGCTGCTACTTCCCTGAGAATCAGAGGATCATCTTGTTGGGCTGTGGCTAGAATCAACAGGAGAGCTTTCTAGACACACACACACACACACACACACACACACACACAGGCATAGCGTGTGTGTATGTTTTAAACAGATACTGATCAGCAAAGCAAAATATTCAGAAGAATTTTCCTTGACCCTTTAGAACCAGAGCAAAATACACGAATTCTTAGTGTGCTAAATAGCCCTGAGATGTTTATGAAAATGCAGATTCCAGGACCTCCCACCCAGACCTTCAGTCAGAATATCTGGGGGAAGGGGCCCCGGAGTCTCTGTGTTTAATAAGGATCTTGGGTTGTACTTCTACTGACTGAAACTTGAAAACCACACTTGTAGATGCCATTTTTAAGTTGCAAAACGTACAGCACATAAAATGTACCACCCTAATCGTTTTCAAGTATACAAATCAGTGGCATTAAGGACATTCACATTGTCATGTGAATCTCTGGAACTTTCCCATCTTGCAAAACACTATACTCATTAAACAGCTTCCATTTCCCCTCCCCCACGCTCTGGCAGCCACCATGCTACTTTCTGTAGCCTCACATATGTGGAAGTATATAGTATCTGTCTTTCTATGACTGGCTTATTTCACTCCACATAATGTCTTCAGGGTTCACTCACATTATAGTATATGCCAGAATTTCCTTTTTAAGCCAAATAATATTCACTGCATATATATACCCATTTTGCTTACCCGTATCTCTGGACAGTTGGGTTACTTCCACCTTTTGGCGCTTGTGAATAATGCCATTGTGAACACGGAGGTACAAATATCTTTTCAAGACCCTGTTTTCAACTCTTTTGGGTACATACCCAGAAGTGGAATTGCCAGACCATATAGTAATTCTATTTTTAATATTTTGAGAAATCCCTATACTGTTTTCCACAGTAGCTGCTTTTCCATTTCCAAAAACAGTGCACCAGAGTTCCAGTTTTCCAATCCTCACCAACACTAATTTTTTGACTTTTGATAGTGGCCATCCCAACGGGTACAGACGACAGCTCATTGTGATTTTGGTTTGCATTTCCCTAGTGACCGCACATCTTTTCATATGCTTATTAGCCATTTGTATATCATCTTTGGAGAAGTGTCTACTCAAGTCCTTTGCCCATTTGTTTTTAAATCAAGTGTTTGTTTTTTGTTATTGTTGTTAAGTTGTAGGAGTTCTTTATAGATTTGGATTTTAACCCCTGAGCGGATATGTGATTTGGAAATATTTTCTTCTATTTCATAGATGGGTCCATTTTGTTCTGTCAGTTGTTTCTTTTGATAGAAGTTCTACAAGTTCTTTACACTATAGCACCCTGTAGAGGAAATATTATTATTATTCCAGTTTTAGGGGGATGAAAACTTGAGCCCAGTCATACCGCTGTACACAGTGCAAGAGCTGGGATTCGGGCTCTGGTCCGTCTGACTCCAGAACCTCTCCCTATCCGTTCCTCTGCTTCACTTCCCAGTCCCCCACCAAGCGAATGCCAAGGCCCATGGCTTTCTGCAGGAAGTGGCATGGGTTCAAGAAGTGTTCAGTTACAGGAGAGGAAATACAAATGAAAGACTTGCGAATCTTCCTTCCTTCCTGAAGCTGTGTCATTGCTTAGACCTTAGAAATAGCAGAGAAATGCAGACAGGTTTTTAACTGTTTTATTTGTTTGTTTGTTTAAGTATTACATAAGCTCGTTTCAGAGCCCATCTGCTTGCCACAGTTCCCCCAGTGGTCTGCGTTCATTCACACCGCTGCTGGCCTGGCCTCTCCTGCCTACAGTATCTTCCCTACTTGGCACCCTCTGTCTTTCCAGGAGGCCAGCCTGACCGACCGCCTGCTCTTCCCTCCCATCTCCGTGACTCACCAGGCAGAAGGAAGTGTCCCCTCTTGGGCAGCCCCTTTCTTTGGGATGTTTCCCAGCCTAGGAGTGCCACAGGGGGTGGCCATGTCTTTTTCATTGTCTCATTGGCCTAGGCCATGCATTATCTGGTCTCGGCCCAGGCCCAGACCAGTTAAATCACAACCTGGGGGACTGGAATGGGCAGCAGTGGTTTTTACCAACTCCTTAGTGGGGTCTTCTGTGCAGCTAGCTTGGAGACCCCCTGGCCTCTGCCAGGCTGTCACCCAACTGCTTGGACTAAGTCATAATCACTTCTGGAGCTGCTGGAGTGCTGCGGTCCTGCCGCCCCTCCTCTGCAGCCTGCCTGTCCCTAGAATTGTAGTGTTTGCCCTGGGCTCCTGGATGCCCAGCCTGGCGCTGTCATTGTAAGGGTTCCACAGGGCTGTTCTTGCTGTTGCCTTTGATGCTTTGTGTGCTTTTCCTAATCCAGTGAAAGAGGGGCAGTTTTGAAAGGATGATGGGAACTTGCTCCTTCCTTCCTTCCATCTACCCCCCCATAATCCATTTATTGAGCGCCCACTGTGGGCCAGGCACTGGGTGGACATAACACCTTTGAACAACCACTGTTCTCCTGGGGCAAGGGTGCTTTAACCTTCTGAGAGGCAAGGCTGTGTGTTTCTGTATGTGTGTACACACGTATGTGCGCATACGTGTGCTAAGACCACGTCCTTGGTGACACGCAGGGCTTCTCCGTGACAGCAGCTGTGTGGCTAGGCGGTCGGGGAAAGTTTGGGGAGAATGTGACCTGGATTTTGAATGGTGGGGTGGGTGTCGTAGGGGAGGAACTGGGTGCTCTGGGCTGACCTGTTTGGGGGAGGGAGAGACTGAAGGATTCATTCGGAGGCTAGTCCCCATGGATAATTGCACTCAGGTTTTTGTTTCTGTTCATTCATTCATCAAACATCTAACGAACACCTGCTGTCTTGTACTCTGAGTTCAGACTGTGGACCAGCTGTTTGGCCGTCACCTGGAGCTTGTTAGAAATGCAGCTTCTCGGGCCCCATCCTACACTTACTGAATCAGTGTCTCTGGGAGTGGGTTCAAGAGTCTCTTTTAACACACTCTGCAGGTACCTCACACTTGCTCCTGTTTGAGTCCCTGCTCCCCAGTGTTGCATTGTCCATCATCGTCATTGCGAAGTCTCCCTCGCTGCTTACACAAAGGCTCCCTGTAAATATTTGTGGGCTTATTGCTATGTGCCAGGTCCTGCAAGGTACTGGAAATGTGGGAGATGCTTCAGGGGGAGGAGGACACGTTCAGCCAGGACACAGGCTGGCAGTAGCCAGCAGGACACTAGATGCACACCTCTGAGTCTCAGGAGAAAAGTCAGGGCAGTCGAGGGATTTTGGAAGCCATCAGCATACAGGTAAAAAAATTAGATGCCAAATATACATGAAAAGAAACTCTCAAGACCCCTGTGAAAGTTGGAGAGGAGGGTGGTGGGGATGAGATGCCTGGCTGACCTGAGCCAGGTGTTCTGATGATTTCCCACCCGGCGGCCCATTTGCTTGGTGCTGAGGCACCATATTGGCATTTTTACTCTGTAAACCGGGGTAAGGATGTGACTTACCTTATGTCACTGAACATCAAGAGAGCACGTCTCCTGGGTCCTTTTGGGTCCATTTTTAGAGCACCTGCCTTCTGTGGGGTTCTCCTTCTTCCTTCTCTCCCAGGGACATATGGCACTGAGACTTGATGGGAAGCGGCAGGGCTGACCCTCTTTTGCAGTGTTTGGGGGCAGGTGGGGGCACAGTGGGCACAGTGTTCTGGAGATCGCCCCCCGCCCCTGCCCCGCTCCCCAGCACTAGGTTCACTGGCTGTGGAGAGTCTGGCCTGTAAGGGGCAGGACTTTGGCTACCGCAGGGCCATAAAACTTGATCCTGGATTTATTTTTGGAGAATGAACTCTGGGATCTAGCCTTGCACCATATGCGCGGCAGCAACATGAACTCTAGGCCTGTATCACATGATTTGTGGAAAATCTGCTTGGTATACAAATGGTTAATAGAAATCTCTGCATTAGTCAGATAGAATGGGTGCGTTTATACACCAGATTCTTTTATTAGAAGTAACAGGCCTTTACTGGAGAAGAGGAAGTGCTCGCCATTGTTAGTTCCCTAGCTGGAAAATTCTTTGTGATCTAGGAGAGCTTAGAAAAATATTTGCTTTAGTGTACTAATATCTTAGCAGCCTTCCCAGCAGCCTCTGGTCTGTGGCCACCTGACCATACTCAACGAGTTTGTTAGAGTCATTTGGCTTCTGACGGGGAGAGTGGTCCAGACCAAGTGCAGGAGGCCCCAGGATGCCGTTCTGAGGTTCCATAGCGGACGCCTCTCCGCCTGGGGACTGTCCTCCATGAGTAGCTCCAGGAGCCGGCTGGCCTTGGGTGCTACATGGACTCAGGCCATGGCCTGCCATCTCCCGAGGAGGTAGGTCTGCACCTTACCTGCACATAGGCAGCCCGGTCTGTGTGTTTGTTTGTGTGGTGGTGTGTGTTGGTGAAGCCTGGCCATGGCCTCCCTCCAGTGGGAACAGGACCGTGTCCCTCCATACCTGCTAAAGATTTGTGGGTAAAAAGGTGACAGTAATCATGGGGCCAAAGGGGGCATGGATTCTTGCAGACCACTGCTGCCGCTGGGAGACAGGCAAAGAGCTGCCCCACGATGGGTACAGCAGCAGCTCTCATGGCAGGGACAGCCCGTTCTCAGTCTCCACCCCCTGCTATTGGTCAGGTTTCCACGGCAAGTGAAATATTTACCCACTGTCTTCCCCCAGCCCCACAAGTTGGTGGATGTGGGCAGACAGTTTATGTCTTTTGTGCCCTTGACTTTGGATTTCAAACAAACGGATTGCAAGTTCATCCTTCTGTAGGGACTTAATTAATCCACTGGTTTTGTCATTTCAATTACAGTAGCCCAATTTAACCTACACCCCCCATACTTTGAAATTACTCTTCTCAAAAGTTGTGTGCGAGTCACGCCTTCAGGTCTTGGTGGGCGGCCCTGGCGCTGCTTCTGAGCCGGCCTTCCTCACCGCAGTGGGGAGGCCGAGTCCGGGTTCCTGCTGCGCCTCCTTTGATGGCACACCCCCTGCCCCCCTGCAGTTGTTGCCCCCCGATCCACCCTGCTGCTGGAAGGGCCTCAGTGGAGAGAGGTCTGAGCTCTGTTAGTTGGGTTTTGATTTCAGTACAGGAGTTGATAAAACGAGATAAACCCCAGGCTCACAGGGCCGGGGAAATTAAACAGAGATGATATCAAAGTTCCCCTGAGTTTTCAACTGTGATACAGTAGCTTAGTTTTCTCCCAGACTGGGGCCGGGAGGCACGCCTTTGATTCTGAAACAATATTCAGCATCAGTTAAGCCCAGCACTGCTGACTTTTAGGGATTAAGCACACTGTTGTAGTAATTCTTTGATCAGCTACAAGGGAGCAGTGTGCTGTCTGTATGAGAGGCTTTTTAGTTAAAGTTCATTTCTCTGTGAACCTGGGATGACAGCATTGCCAAGGTGCTGCAGGGCTGGGCGCGGGGGCCTTCCCCAGTGTTTGCAGCACTGCAGGCAGAAGCAGGAGGCGGTTTTTCTCCTCCCCGGCCTTGTTGCATAGTATTCATCGAGCATGACATGGGAAAAATCCTCCTGGCCTGGAAACATACCTCACCCTAACTGAATCTTTGTTGCCCCAGTGTGTACATGCAACACACACACACACACACACACATACACACACACCCCACAGCACATTCATACATACTCTCCTGCCTGGCGGAGAAATCCTCTCGGGGCAGACATAGGAATAGCAACCCCCAGCCTCGGAAATGATATAGTGGAGCCTGGCCATGCACCCAGGGTAGAGACTGGGAGGGCAACTGGGGCCAGATAACCTACAAGGTTAAATGAGGAGGACCAGCTCAAGATCATTGTTGCCACTGCACTCTCTGTGGGCCCACGAGCAGACGTGCCTCCCAGGCGCCATCATCACCTTGATTCCTCACCTGGCATTTCCTGAGAACTGGCTTAATTTCAGGTTGGTTCAATTTTATAGTTCTGAGAAATCTCAGCCCCCACTGTCTTGTCATCTAAAATCCTGGTCAACTTTTGGCTCTCCCTGTGGAGACTCTTGCAGACTCCCTTGCAGCCGCAGCTGGGATGGTAGAAGTTGCCTTAAATTGGCCCCCCTCCTCCTGGTGGGCCTCGCGACTTCCAGTTGGTAATGGAGCCCCTGTGTGCTGTCGATTGTGCGTATACAGTGCTATACATCAACCTATTCCCTCCTGTGCGGCGCTCGGATCTCCCTCATTAGGCCTAAATTTACCTCCGTCCTACACAAACATGGCCTTAGCTCATTTTTATTGTTGTAAATTATTTATGAGGGAAATGTTGAATCTTGAAACTGAGGTGTGAGGAAAATTAATCCCATGTTACTTTTATCTTTCTGTACTTTTCTCCCGCTTGCTTCACTTATTGGGCTATAGCTAGAGAAAGAAGAGCTTTGGCATTTTTAAATATAATTAGTGTTGAAACTGCTTTCTCAGTTGGGTATCAGATGGGATGTTGGTCTCCAGGCACAGAGTCATGGAAAGCAGATCAGACCCGGGAAGGAGGACTAAAGGTCCGGTGGCCAGTTGCGCAGCGGCTGACAACTCTGGCCCTCAGTTTTCTTTTTCCCTCCAAAATCGAGGTAATAAGACCCAGCTACCTTCCAGGTTTGGTGTGATCATCAATCAAGAAGGGTGACCGAGAAAGCTTTTTGAGAATTGCAAAGCACTCTGCAGACACAGCGCAGGTGTGTTAGTGTGTCTGCGTGCGGTTAGGATTTGAGATAGAGGTGGGTCTCTCCCTCACTCGGCCGCAGAGCTGCTGAGGATACAGCCAGGGCTTGCTGCAAGTAGGCCTTGGTGTTTTATGTATTAGACCAGCATTGCCTCTTGCCAGACAGGTTAATGTTGGTCTTAAACAGCCCGCTCCCCCAGCGCCCCTCCCCGGCAGATCTGCTCTGCAGGCTTGCATTAATGGCCTCTTCTCCCCTCTCAGAGGCCTGGCCTGTGACCCTGGGCGGCTGAGTACTCGGCGGTGCCATCCCTTCTGGCTCGAGGCTCCACACAGCCCGGGAAACGTGGAGTGCTAGTTAATAAATGGCCTTTTGTTAGGAAGGTCAATTGAAGTGACGGTAGAGACGCTGTTAAAAGTAATTTGCAGTCAGAAAATATGTAATTCAGGGCAAGCTGCTTTGAGTGATTGCCTCTGCCATGGATATCTTGGGCGTTTCTCATTAAAAGCTTCCTTTGCTGGTGGTGGGGCTTCCTCCACCGCCGAGCCGGCCCCGGCCCCGCACCGCGAGGAGTCATTTGTCTGTATTTCACAAAGGCTGCCTTGATCCCCAGGGTACAGCAGCTGGGGGGGAAAGGGAAGAAGGAGACGCGCATCCGAGATGCTCTGTGCTCATGCTCCGCTGTCGCATCCTCCCGACTGCAGGCTGGGCTGTGACCGTGCGCGAATCGGCACAGGCCGCCGGCTCCTTTGTCTGCCTCAGCCGGAGGCAGCCCGCAGCCATCTTGGAACCTGCGGCTGGGCTGCCTCCCCGGTGCATTGTGGGAGCGGCGGGGTTCCTGGGAGCGGGGGGGCCCCCACCCACTGCCCTTGACCACCGGCTTCGGGAGGGGAGAGCCGCTGTCACCCGCGCCTCACGAGGACGTCGTGGTCTGGGGACGGGAATCTGTCAGCAAATAAAATAGTTCTTATTTGTTCCCATGCTTGCCTTCTCTCTTTCTCTCACATAGTAGAGGCGGTACTATCTTAATAATAATAATAATAATAGGGTGGTGGGGTTATGGACATTGGGGAAGGTATGTGCTATTGTGAGTGCTGTGAAGTGTGTAAACCTGGCGATTCACAGACCTGTACCCTGGCGCTAATAATATGTTATATGTTATTAAAAAAATAAAAAATTTTAAAAAATAATTTTAAAAAAACCCTTGGATCTTCTTTGTTAAAGTCACAGCATGGTATTTTAGCACTGGTAGAATTTGTACATTCTGTTAATGAGTTGTTAATTGCAAAGCGTTTTGGTAACCAATAGCAGCAGGTACCCATTTTTCAAATTGCAGTAGTCTTCTTTTCATGCTACCAATACTATGGGATTTTCCAAGTGACGATACTTTTTGATTAGTGTTTGCTTTGGACTGGGCCAATGGAGATATTTAATGCTAAACCTTCTTTATTGGGGGGCATGCATGCCTATTCATTAAATAAATACTTACTTCCTGCCTACTTTGTGCAGGAATCACCGATCCTGGTGCTTTATATAAACCTGCCTGGTAAATGAAATTTGAAAAAACAGAAAATGATGCCATGGTGTGGCATGCCCTGGGCTTCCAGAAGCTCGTTTTCAGTAGGATTAAGTAAACCATAACTTAGTTTGGCTTTTGTCATGAACAGAAGTTGAGAGCGTGGCTGCTGCTAGGGGCTTCCTGGGCTTGATTGGAAACTTGGCTCAATTGCATTGACGAGTCTGTTTCTGGAGCCTTTTGTGGGCTTCAGGGGACACTGGTTACAAGGGTGACTTGCATATAGCATTCTGATTGTTCCCATTTAGAAGGCTGCAGTCATTTTTAAGAGCCTCTGCCTTTTCTGATTCTAGGCTGAGAACTAAGAATATTTCTTCTCCCTGCCTAACTAGGCAGGGGTGTTTGTTTGTTTTAGAAGTAGTAACCAGCTTCGAGAGAGCTGGTAGACCTACAGCCGGTGGAATTTAATTGCTGCAGAAGGAGGTGGAATTTAACTTGCTCTTTTTCGCTCCTTGTCCTTTTAAAAGTACTAAAAGTCATTTACATAAGGTGTTACCTCTTTTATTTGCTTTCTGGTGCACTGCCACTCCAGCTGCCCAGACCCAGTGTACTCTATATTCTCCTTGTCTCCTCTGGTCACATCAAGAGGCAGTCAGCAGCAGAATAATAATTCCATTTCCCCTCCCTTTCTCCCAAAGTGCCCAGCAAGAATTATGGTCATTGTTAGTGTTTAGCTTTGAGTAAGTACCCACATGACCTGTGGGATTAAACGCAACAAAGGCACCTGCCAGGCCTCCCAGGAATGGCATCTACCACATTTCTGGCCATTTGCGCTGAACCTGTGTGCCCCAGACCTGCCAGTCTCATCTGCTTTTTGTTGAGTGCCTACTCTGTGCCAGGGACTCCTCCAGGCCCTTCGTTCATGTGACTCCCTTAGATCTCACGGCAGCTCTGTGACTGTCAGAATCATGACCTCTTGCTTGCTCAAAGTCACCAGCCAGTAAGCCATGGAGCCTGGACTTGAATGCTATTCCTTTGCCTCCATTCCCAGATCACTTTCTTCCACGTGTTTGCAGAGCTCTGCCTACCGAACAGTCCGTGCTTGGTTGTGTGAGAGGGTATAGATTTGGAAGTCTGCACCTCCACACGAGATCTTGTAAGGAAGATAAGTGGACAGTTGTGTCAGTTCAGCTGTGTCTGCTTTCTCCCCAGAGAAGCTACGGGTATCTGTTCAGAAGTCAGGCAGCTTGTTGAGAGAGTTAAGAATGAATGGTTGGCTTTGGGGTTTGAGTCCAAGTTACCTCTCTGAGTAGGGACAGGCCCCCATTAACTACGTTAGCCCGGTGTTCAGAGCCAACGTGACAGAGCAGGGGTCAGAGACGATTTGAGCTCTTGATCTGAGGAAAGGGTCAGGAAAGCTCAGGGCTCCTTTAGCCAGTTCAGGTACATGGAACTAAGCTCAGGATATTTGCCCCAAGATTCTGGTTCTATGTGTTTGAGACTTTGTATCGTTCACTTTAAACGGTCAGTTTGAATTTTGTGCTGTCTTTCTTCTTTTCGGAACCAGGACCAATCCACCATGCCTGAAGTCAAAGACCTTTCAGAAGCTTTGCCAGAGACATCGATGGATCCCATCACAGGAGTGGGGGTGGTGGCTTCTCGGAACCGAGCCCCAACAGGCTATGATGTAGTAAGTCCAGATCCACTGATTCAACCAATGTTTATTCCCTGTGCTCAGGAGCCCCCGAGCCTTGTTGTAAATGTGCTCCTTCCCTCCGGGAACTTGAACAGGGAGCAAAAGCGTCACCAGTGGGAAGGTGTGGGGAGTGTCCTGGGTTGGGAGTCAGAGGACCTGGGTCCACCTGGGCTGTTTCCTGGTCTTGACCTCTGTGATGGCTGTTTTCACCTTCTGTAAATCTAAACGGTTGGCTCTGTTGATTTCTAAAATCACTTCTGTTGTGAGATTTTGTGAACAGCATCCGAGAGTCTGAAAGATCCTTGGCATTGGTTTTCCTGCGTGTGTAGGTGTCACTGGTGTGTCGCCATACATTTCTATAGCTCTTTACAGTTTGCAGAGCAGTTTCCTACCTGTGAACTCATTGGGCTCTCACGGTTCCCTGGAAGGGTAGGAGGACAAGTAGCTTTATCTCCACTTCGCTGATTAAGAGAACCCAAGTTCTGACAGGCGAAGTGACAGAGGCCCAGTTCTTGGGAGTGGTGAATCGGGACCCTGGCCCCTTCCAGGTCCGCCACTCTGACTGATCACACCTGCGCAGGTTAGCAGAGCACTGGCTTTGCTCTTCAGCAGGCGTCTGTGCTCCTGTTCCGTAGCACTGACGGCTGGAATTGTTGTTTTATTGTTTCAATAGATAAACTGGGATTTGGGTCAAAGGTGCAGAGTGACATTAGGAGGGTTGTGTTAGCAGTGACTGTGGTCCCATGTCCTGAGATTCTAAGCTGGTCTTATTTTCACTTTCCTCATTTTGTTTGAGACAGCATTTTATTCTTGTTTGTTGAAAATGTGCATCAAGAATGTGTAAGAATTAAAAGAATACAAGGCTCATTAGCCAGCACTGAAAACCTGCCACCATGACTAGATTAGCATCTGATATCCCAGGGGTGGGAGGGATCCAGCGCCTGGTCCAGAAGAAGCCTAAGGCCTGATTCCTCAACCTGAACACTCGTGACATTTTGGGCCAGATAATCAGATAATCCTGTGTTGGGGCTGTGCCTCACATGTAGGATGCTTAGCAGCATCCCTGGCCTCTACCTACCAGACCCTAGTAGCATTAACCTCCCCTCCCCCAACCGTGGCAACCCAAAATGTGGGCAGACTTTGCCAGATGTCCCAAGGCGGAGATGACAGAGGGGCAAAAGCAAGCCCCATTGAGAACTCTTTGGTACCCATTGGCTCAGCCTGCGCCGGGTCCTGTGCAGGGAAGGAGAAGCCCGTTAAAATGCTCCACATCACTTTCCCAACTGTTTGAAAGCTTATAAACATTTTAAAAGTGAAAGGACAAGGGAATCTTTTTTGACAAGGATTTGAGTCTTACCTGCTGTCTGACTTCAAAGCACTGTTTGAATGTATAACTTGCCATAAAATAGAATCATTAGATATGGCTTTGTGCCATAAAACTCTTGGGGAAGCTAATAAAAATGTTCCTGATTTGAGAAGCCAAAGTGTCTTTTGATGAATTAGATATGAAGCAGCCAGTCATGAATCAGGGCAGGGGCCCAGCGCCCACGATCTCTGGGAGGACTGGCTCAGGGGTTGCTCTCCCGGGAGGGTTCGTGCAGGGGGCTCACGCCCAGGGCACGGCTCTCCACGTCTTCTTGCTGTTCTCCTTTGTTGATCTGTGTCTTTAACATCCCGCTTGTACCTTTGAGGTCGTCCTGAAAGCTTGGCTAGTGGGTGGCAGATGGCCTTTGATAGTCTGGTTTTCTGAAAGTCTTGGTAAGTCTGACAGGAGCAGAATCTATCCCTATCATTTTCTCCTAACATCTAGCTCAGGGCAGAAGAGCGCAGTGTCAAATGAGTAAAATTAATAAGCACATTTCATGATTATGCTGTACCACGCATTATAGTGAAAGGTGAGCAGGGCAAGAGGCTCCCGAGGGTCAGCCCGGCAATTACCCAGCCCCCTCCCGCAGAGATGGAGAGTGTCCGAGCTCCCTCTGAAAGCCCTTTCAGGGAGAGGGCTGGGAAACGTGTCTTCGTACTGACCGCTGGGTTGTTCTTAGATAGGATCTGGTTCCCTAGAGGTCTGACCCTGAGTTCAAGGGGAATGGGCAAGGGGCGGGGGGAAGAGAGTCACTTCCTATTCCTTTTATCGAGAGTTTCATAGAACGTCAACCTCCAAACCGAAATGTAAGGCATTTTATGGTGGCAGCCTTCCGAGATGCTTAGACCGAACTGCAGTGCCCGAGGGAGCCTGCCGGGGATTGTGGTGAGACCCCCCTCCGCCTGTCACATCTGTGGCAGGATTAATCCCTCCTGTGCTTAAGAGTATGGTCCGTACTGTGACCGCACAGCCCCGAGAGCTTGGCACAGATGGACTGCTGACCCTGAGTGGCACGGCCGCATGCCTTGTGGCTTGTTTGAAGCCAAAGATGTCACATGTGTGTTTATAAAAATTTAATTTTGTAACTTTTCTCTCTAGGTCAGGGGAAGCTTCTTAGGGTAAGGGGCTGGGCATTATTTGCTAAACTTCCCAATCTATTGTCCGTATTTCTGCAGTCCTCTGTGAAATAGCTTGCCCTTTCTGTTCCACTGCCACACTCTCAGATCTCAGAGTGACTGGTGATGATCCTCCTTGTCATCAGAAGGCTGATGGTCACATGTGTCCTTGTGACATCACCGCACCCGCGCACTGACTCTGTGTTGTGGGCACCTGGCAGTTGCTGAAGGTGGTACCTGCTGCTCTGTCATATGCGGACGGTCATTTTTCAGCGAATCATAATGCCCTGGAAGCACTTCATGCTAAAACTCTTCGGGGCAGAATTAATCTTTGACTTTCACATCTCTCTGGGATACAGCAGCATCAGGCTGGCCGTTACTGACGGCCAGTGTGGGTGTGTTTTTATGTATTTTTGATGAAATACATCTTAATACGTCCTAACTTTTGTAGCCTTTTGCTCTCTAAACAAGTGCTTACAACTCAGAGACTAAAGCCTCTACACCAAATTCATGACACAACTCTCTCTGTAACAGAAATAGCCTCCTTTGATAATATGCTTTTTGGTCTATACTTTCCTATGACAATATTCTGTTTGGACAAAAACTAACAAAACAAAAAGTCAACAACACAAAGAAAGAATAATCGAATGTTTAAGAGCATTTTAACTTAAATTGTTTATTTATCCAATCTGTTTTGTGAGTAAATACTACGTGCCAGCCAGGAACTGGGGACATAGTGGTGAGTGAAAACATCCAGTGTTCAGCCTTCACGAGGCTTACAGTCCAGAGGGAGAGGAAGAGAATTAAATGCTCACACAAATAAATGTAAAACAAAATTGTGGTAAGTGCTGGGACGGGTAGTCCTAACAGACATTGTTTCTGTCAGATCCTGCTTTCCAGACCTATCCACCTTTCTTGCTAAATTCCAGGTTATGACAGCATAGACTCTCTCCTACTTACTTCTAGAATTCCCTCCCTTTCTTCTCTACCCTGACACCTGCCAAATGTCTGTCCTCCAGTGTTTTCTGAGCCTCTCCCAGGGCACCGGCTCAAGCATGTTCAGGGTTCTTCAACTCTGGGTTTCTCCCCGGCCACCGCACTTCACCATTTTTATTGGTGACATCTGTGAGGCTGTCCTTGGCTGAGTACAGCTCCCTGCTAACCCTGCAGTGACTGCTTCCACCTTTCTGGCCCGAGTGGGGATGGACACTGCTTTCCCTTCTATTCCCTTCTTCTGGGACCTGCCATGGCATCCCACAGAACAGCTGAGACCCAAGTCACTTTCCAGGAGACTTTTCTGGAGCTCTGAGGATGAAGGGAATGAGAAAGTAAAACTCAGCAACTATGAGAATGTGCTACTGAGGCCCATTGTCCCCTACTTGCCCAGACTGTGCCTTCATTCTGCCTACTCCAGAATGATATCTAGATTTGAATCCCAGTCTCGGAGAGAGGAGGAGATATTTTCTTTTTCCTCTTTCCAATCTCAGACCTCCTCCATTCTCTTCCAGAGAAACCTTACCCTATATACTGGAGTCTTTATGGCACTGATCTAAATCAAGTCATTCTTAAAAAATCGCTAGGTCTACCTCAGGGAGGGCTGTGCTAGCTTTTTCTGTTGTTTTTGGCCTCCCCTGATTTAAATTTCCAGAAGTCTCTGGGGATGTGTGTGTATGTCTATGGGAATGGTACTATATATAAATATATAAATGGTACTAAATATAAATATAAATGGAATGGTACTATTCATACTCTCCTAGCTTTTAAAATATATTGTGAGCATAGGGAGCTCTATATTAATCTATATAGATCTATCTCATCCTTTTAATAACAAATATTATTTGGCTGTGCCAAAATTTGGCCAATAATCCCACCTGAAGGACACTTAGTTTGTTTCCAGTTTTTGTTTTTAATACGCTAAACAAGGTCCTTGCACATGTATCCTGGCATGTCCTACTAGGTCCAAAGAATAATTCTATAGGTTGGAATTACTGGGTCAGGGTATTCACATTTTAATTTGATAAACATTACTGATTGCCTTCAAGAAAGGTGACATTCTGTCAGTTTCTATTCTCACTAAAGTGAAAGTGAGTGAAAGGAATGGGGTGGGGAGCAGCAGATGAATTGACAAGAGTCTCCCCCTCCCCCAGGCTTTGTGCCCAACTTCCTGTCATCCTGGGACTTCTCCCAGTAAGGGACACTTCCGGGAGCAAGGGCCCAATGATAGCATGCACACTTGTTGTAGTGCTGGCCAACAAGAGATCTGTCATCCCTGAGAAGCAGAGACCATGTAGGACAAATACCAGACTCCTTCATTTGGTACACATGGTTTCCGTCTATCTTCCTGTCTCACTTCCTTCTACTAGCTTCTTCTCGGGCCTCACTGAACTTCTCACTTTCTCATGTTCAGAATAAGCAGACACTTTATACCATCATGCCTCTGAGTCTACTTTTTCCAGAATTCCTGGACCTCCGTCCCCACTTTTGGAGTAAAATTTCACCTCTCCTTCCAAACCCCATTTGAGTAGCTCCTTAGTGAAATTGGTCCTGACATCACTCATTCATGTCTTTATTCACGCATTGGTTTCACGAATATTTGTCAAGCAGCTGCTATTGTGTGAGACCCTGGGAATCGGAGGTCTGGGGAGGTTGGGGTCCACCAGGTGGAAGGTCGGAGGCGAGGGCAGAGGTGAGGCTGGGAGGGCGGATGAGGCCGGATCCCAGCACAAAGGTATTGCCCGTTATTCTGAGGGCGATGGGGGTGGTCAGAGGACTTCAAGAAGAGATTCTTAGATGTGTGTTTCCAGAAGTTCACTTGGTGTGTGCAATGAGGGGAATAATTGGAAGACATGGGTACTGGGCCCGGGGTGGGGGGAGGGTGGTGAGGCCTGGATTTGGAGGCTTCATGCTAGTGCCGGGTGTGAGAGTAGTGGCCTGACCAGTCATAGCGGAGACAGGACGTACGTGGATCTGAAGGACATGGGCATCCAAATACATACTCTTTCACGGGAAGAGACGGATTGAGTGTTGGGAGGTGGGCGCAGAGGTGGGGAAAGGAAGAGCCCCGATGATACGAGGCATCTTCCTGGGCAGCCAGTGGGCGCTGATGCTCTTTTGCTGAAAGGGAAGCATGGACAGCCAGGTGGGTTGTGGGTAGAGAAGGGCGATTGGCTCAGTTTGGGGCACACTGAGGTGTTTGTGTGATGTCCAGGCGGCAATGCTGAGGGGCCCCAGGGCTGAAGGTTGGGAGAGACCATGGGGTAACTGAGGTGTCCCTGGGAGGTGGTCCCTGGAGTGTCACACTAGGTGTGAAGGGAGCCCCAAAGAGGGGACCGGGGCTGACTGTCCAGAGAAGTAGGTGAAAATTAGTAAGAAACTGAAGGAAAATGAGTCTTTCTAGGAGAAAGGGTGGTTGTTAACGTTCACAGTTGCCTAAAGTTTAAGTAAAATGAAGCGGAAAGGTTTCTGTTGAGTTCATACCAAGGAGGTAGTTATGGACTCGGCAGTGGCCTCAGAAGCAAGACAGGAGTGGACGGGAAGAGCCCACCTGAAGCGGGAGAGGACCTCAAAGGAAGGGAGGGACGTGGGGTCAGAAGTCTTTCTTCCTCTGTGTAAAGACAGGAAAGTGTGGAGCATGCGTAGCTGCCGATGGGAAGGACCCGGAGTGACGGAGGGCCATGTGGGGAAGGCAGGCCCATGAGCGGCCGAGGACTTGGCATCTAGATCCTGCCAGAGAAGAGCCAGGAAGTGAGGCTTGCGTGCCTCCTGCTCGCTGCTGGCGCTGGGGAGCCGGCCTTGGTCACGGGCTGTGACCAGCGGGCAGGCCTCGTGGGCAGACACTGGCCAGTCCTGCCTTCAAGTCTGCACTTCCTTGTCTCCTTTCTCTCGACTCTGCTGCTTTTCTCTGAGACTAATTAGACAACAAAACCTTTCTTAAAACTCTTGGATGTGAATAATTTATATATGCCCTAACTATATTTGGGATTTTCTAAATAATTAGAAGTTTCAGATACTTAAACTGTCAAACATGAGGGACACTGGGGGAACTCGGGGAAACCAGCTCCCCTACGGGCCAGTGGGCTGTGTCCAGGGGGCTCATGGAGGGGTGAGTTTAAAGTCCTAAGTCTGCAAATAAGGCCTTCCTTAGCAAACTGGTGAAAGAAAATAGTAATCTGCTAAATGCTGAAACAGCTTCCAGCAAGCTGATGTTTCTATACAGCGCTCAAGAAATTCTTGAAAAGTCACACACAAAGCCCGAGAAGATGGCAAAAGTATCTTATTAAAAACATATGGCGGGCCTCAAGTGGCAAACGTGGGACGGAATCATATGTCTGGTCTGGTCCCAGCTGTCACGTGGCCTCCCGGATAGCTCCAGGGTCCTTGTGGCCGGAGGACAGCCAGAGCCCGTGGCCTCCCCGGAGCTCTGGCTCCATGGAGCAAAAGCAGAAGCAAGGGGCAGTGGCGTCCCCCTGCTGCCTCCGGTCCCCCCCCCCCCGCCCCGCTCCACTGTCCAGAGCGGAAACCACCATAGGCAGAGACCCACCCCATGCTGGTTTATTTTCAGAACCAGAGCTTGTTTTGAGAAAAAGCACCAGGTGTTCCTCCCTTTTGTTTTGTTAGAAAATACATTAAACTGCGAATTACTGAAAACACAGACAGCGGTCTTGTGACCAGCTTTTGGGCCGTTGTTTCCCGTGGCCTGGATTAGCAGACTTGGGGTCATGCTGGCCTCTCCCTGCATGTTTGCCTGGGCCCCGCAGAGCCCCAGCCTCTGCCCCAGGGGGTGTGTGAGAGGTGGGCCTGGCCTGCTATTAGGGTACATCTCTCAGGGAGAACGGCCTCCATCGCTCCTTCCAGGCTTCGGTCTCCCCAACTCTGCCCTTCGGTTCTGACCCAAAGCCTTCCTTCTTGGTAATGACTTGCTCCGTAGTTGGTTCGTCTAGAAGGTGGGGAGGATTTGAGAAACAGTGTGGTGTTCTGGAGCTTCCTCCTGTTCGCCAGACTTCCTCTTCACCGCTTCGAAAGGCTTCTGACAAGCCTCAGTGAGCTGGGTTAGTGGAAACGATGAGGGAGGGACTGCTGTAATTTTTCTTTTCTTTTTTTCAGTTCAACTTTTTATTTGGAGATGACTGTAGATGCCCATGCAGTTGTAAGAAGTAATATGGAAAGATCTCGCGTGTACTCATGTTCTCCCGATAGTAACATCTTGCAAATTCTAGGAAAACGTCAACAATCAGGATATTGACACTGATATAGTCAAGATACAGAACATTTTGCTTTTAAAACATACCTGGGATTTTATTTTTATTAAAGTCTGTTGAGGCCTGCAGATCAGGAGACAAGTGCCATCGAAAAGGGAGTTTTTTACTCCCAGCTCCAGGGGGAGGGGGACACACCGCCCCACCATCACGGGAGATGGGGAGACACCAGCATGGGGCACGAGGCAGAAGGAATGAGGGGAAGCATGAGCTGGAGACTTTCTTGTGGTTTCTGTGGGAGAGGCCCGGCAGGTCAGGTCAGCAGACTTAGGACAGTCCGGTTGAAATAACTCCAGCAGGCGCTGGGCTGTCAGGGATGGTTTCTAGTCTGACAGCCTGGCCCTTGGGGACTATAGGATGAGGGGACCATGGAAGGAGCCGATAAAAGGAGGTAGACGGGGATGGAGACAGACTCAGGACTGGTTGGTTTGCGTATAAACATGTGCTCCCAGGCAGCCTGTCTGCTCTCTAGGAGTTAGCTGACCTCCTTAACCGCGGACGAGCACTACTTCGTTCTCCATTTCTGTAACTTTCTCATTTCGGAAATGCTATATACAGGAACCATACAGCATGTCGCCTTTTGGGATTGGCTTTTTTGCTGTTCTTTTTCAAAAACAGCATAATTCCCTAGAGATTCATCTGTTGCTGTCTTTATTGCTGAATAGTATTAATTGGTGTGGCTGCACCACAGTTAGCTTAACTCTTTGCCTATTGAAGGACACCCTGGTTGTTCCCAGTTCGGAGCTATTATGAGTAAAGCTGCTGTAAATACTTGTGTATACGTTTTTGTGTGACCATGTTTTCAGCCCTCTGGGATGAATGTCTAGGAGTGAGGCTGTCGGTTCGATGGTAGCTGCAAGTTTCATTTTTTAAGAAAATGCCAAATTCTTTTCCTCTGTGGCTGTAACGTTTTAAATTCCCATTGGTAATGCAGAAATGATCCAGTTTCTCTACATTCTTTCCAGCATTTATTATTGTCACTAGTTTTTTGGGTTGTTTTTTTTTTTAAGTCATTCTGATAGTTATGTAGTGACAAGTCATTTGGTTTTTAATTCGTATTACTCTAGCAGCTAATGACATTGAACACCCTTTCCCGCATGTATTTGCCATCCCTGTGTCTTCACTGAAATGTCGCTTCACCTCTTACTCAGTTTCTAAAGATTACTTATTTATTTGACAGAGAGATCACAAGTAGGCAAAGAGGCAGGCAGAGGGAGAGGAAGAAGCACTCCCCGCCGAGCAGAGAGCCCAATGTGGGGCTCGATCCCAGGACCCTGAGATCATGACCTGAGCCAAAGACAGAGGCTTAACCCACTGAGCCACCCTCTTACTCAGTTTCTAATTGGATTGTTTGGTTTTTACTGTCTTAAGTGTTCTTGTATACTGTGTGTGTGCATCTTTTATTAGTTATGGTTTGGAAATACTTTCTTCTGGTCTGTACTTGTCCTTTTATTGTAACAGGGTCTTATGTGAGCAAAAGTTTTAAACTTTGACAAATTTAAATTTTGACAAAACTTAGCAGTTTTTCCATTTTTCGGTGTCAGGTGTAAGAACTCTTAGCCCGAAATCCTGAAGATTTTCTCCTATTTTTTTTTCCTACAAGATTTATAAGTTTACATTCAACATTTAAGTCTGTGATAGATACATTTTGACTTTCGCACAAGTATGGACTTAGATCTGAGTTCTCTCTCTCTTTTCTGCTATGAATAAATAACTGCTCCAGTACCATTTGTTGGAAATGCAACCTTTCCGTTTTGAATTGCTTTTGAACCTTTAGAAAAAAATCAGCTGGGCATATCTGTGTGGGTCTCTTAGGTTCCATTCTGTGTGTTTAGACTTCTGCCAGTACTACACAATACTGATTACTGCCGCTCTGTAGTAAGCCCCACGATTGACTAGAATGATTCCATCTACTTTATTCTTTCTAAAAATTGTTTCAGCTATTCAAGTCCTTTGTCTTTCCATAGAAATCTTAGAATAATCTTGTCCAGATTCTCTAAAAAATATCATGATGGATTTTGGATGGGAACTAATATTTCAAAGGGTTTCTGACCCAGCTCCACTGTGGGGGGTGGTTCCTTATGCCGACAACCAGCAATTCTCAGACAGCAGTTCTAGGGTTCCTAGAGTTCACCAATTTTGACCCTGACTACCTGGAGACAGCATCAGATTCCACAAGCTAAAGGCTCAGTCCCACAAGACTACCCCCTCCCCACTTCAGATGATGGTCACAAGGCCAGGCTGTCACCTGTGCTTCTGACCTACCAGTTATAGATCAGAGGTTCCAACTACCCCTTCCTTGGGTTCCATTAATTTGCTAGAGTCACTAATAGAGCTCAGAGAAACATTTTACTTCCTAGATCACTGGTTTATTATAAAAGGATATAACCCAGGAACACCCAGTTGGAAGAGGTGCATAGGCTGGGATGTGAGGGAAGGGCATGGAGTTTTTATGTTCTTTCTTCCAGTATAGCATTCTCCCCACATCTCCATGTGCTTGCCAACTTGTAAGCTCTCCAAACCGCATCCTCTCCATCCTTTTGGGGTTTCATGGAGGCTTTATTACAGAGGCATGATTGATTAAATCACTGGCCATTGTTGATTGGTTCAACTTGCACCTCCTCTCCCCTTCCCAGAAATTAAGGGGTGGGACTGAAAGTTCCAACCCTTTATTCATAGTTGGTTCTCCTGGCAGCCCCCATCCTTGGGAGCTTTTCAAAAATCACCGTACTACACAAACCCAGTTGTGGTGGAAAGGGGTTTGTTATGGACAATAGGACAGCTCTTTGACCTTTATGGCTCTGAAACAGTTTCAGGAACTGAGGGCAAGAGACCAAATATTAGAACAAAAGATGTTTCCATTGCCCTTATTGCTGAGGAAATTCCAAGGATTTTGGGAGCTATGAGCCAAGAGTTATGAGTGAAGACCAAATACATATTTCTTATTATAAATCATAATGTCATAACATTAAATCTGTATATCAGTTTGAGAATTCACATCTTTACTATGTTGAGTTTCCCAATTCATGAGCATAATATTCTCTCCATTTATTTAGTATTTTGACTACTTCACCAGCCTTTTGTAGGTTTCAGCAGACAAGCTCTATACATGTTTAGGTATAATTAAGCCTAAGTGCTTCATTTTTTATTTTGAGTAATTGTAAGTGGAATTGTATTTTTTAGTTTTGATGTCCACATGTCCATTGCTACTATATAGAAATACAATTGATTTTTGTATGTTTTTTTTTCTTTTAATTTTTTATTTTTTATAAATATATATTTTTATCCCCAGGGGTACAGGTCTGTGAATCACCAGGTTTACACACTTCACAGCACTCACCAAAACACATACCCTCCGCAATGTCCATAATCCCACCCCCTTCTCCCAACCCCCCTCCCCCCAGCAACCCTCAGTTTGTTTTGTGAGATTAAGAGTCACTTATGGTTTGTCTTGATTTTTGTATGTTTATCTTTGCTGAACTTTGAGACCTTGCTGAACTCACTTAGTGTATGTTCCTTGGCGTTTTCTGTGTAGACTATCACATCTCCTTTCTGACCTGTATGCCGTTTATTTCCTTTTCTTGCCTTATTGCAATGGCTGGAGCTTCTAGTGCTATGTAGCATAGAAGTGGTGAGAATGGACATCTTGCCTATTCCTGACCACAGGGGGAGAGTATTCAATCTTTTACCATTAAGTATAATATCAGCTGTAGTTTCTTTGTAGAAGCTCTTTATTCAAGTTGAAGAAGTTGCATTCTATTCCTGTTTTTTCCGAGAACTTTTATAGTGAATGGGTGTCAAATATTGTCAAATGCCTTTTTTGCATTGATTGACATGATCATGTGGTTTTTTTCTTTAGCCTCTTAATGTGTATACTACATTTATTGATTTTTTGAGTAATGAACCAGTCTTATAAACCATGAATAGATTTCAGTTGGTTGTGGTGTATAATTCTTTTTATTTATTGCTCAACTCTCTTTGTTAATATTTTGTTAAGAATTTTTATATCTGTATCCATGAGAGATACTGATCTGTAGTTTTCTTTTTGATACCATTTTTTAAAAGATTTTTAAAAATTTATTTATTTGACAGACAAGAGATCACAAGTAGGCAGAGAGGCAGGCAGAGAGAGAGGAGGAAGCAGGCTCCCTGACGAGCAGAGAGCCCGGTATGGGACTCAATCCCAGGACCTGGGATCATGACCTAAGGCAGAGGCTTTTAACCCACTGAGCCACCCAGGCACCCCTTTTTGATACCATTTTTACATGGTTTGGTAATGCTGGATTCATAAAATGAATCGGAAAGTGTTTGCTCTTCTTCTGTTTTCTGGAAGGGATTGTGTAGGATTTTTTTGAGGAATTGATCCATTTCACCTAAGTTGTCAAATTTGCATATGTAGAATTGTTCATAGGATTCCATTATTATCCTTTTGATGTCTGCAGAGTCTGTAATAATATTCTCCATTTCTGATATTGGTAATTTGTGTCTTCTTTCTTGTTTGCCTTTGTTAGTCTTCCTAGAAATTTCCCAATTTTATGAATCTTTTAAAAACCCAGCTCTTTGTTTCATTGATTGTTCTCGATTTTTCTGTTTTTAATTTCACTGATTTCTGGTTTTGTCTTCCTTATTTCCTTCCTTTGCTTACTTTGGGTTTATTTAGCTCTTTTTCTAGATTCTGGAGGAAGGAGCTTAGATTACTGATTTGAGACTTTTCTTCATTTCTGATGTATGCATTTAATGGTATGAATTTCTCCCCTCGATGCTTTAGCTATGTCCCACAAATTTATATTTTTAAAATTTTTCATTCTGTTCAATGTATTTTTCAATTTCTTTTTGAACTTCTTCTTTTACCCATGGATTATTTAGAATTGTGTTATTTAGTTTACAAGCATTTAGTGATTTTTTTTCCTGTAATTTTTCTGTTACTGATTTCCAGTTTGATTTGACTATATTGGAGAATATAATCTGTATGATTTCAATTAGTTTAGCTATGTTGAGGTTTGTTTTGTAGCCTGTGAAATGGTCTATTTGGGCATATATTCCATGGTTACTTGAAAAAAACTGATTCTGCTATTACTGATAGGAATTCTCTTTAAGTATCATTAGATCCTCTTGGCTGATAGTGTTGTTGTGTCCTTCTGTATGCTTGCTGATTTTCTGTGTAGTTATTCTATAATTTTTTGAGATAAGGGTGATGAAGTCTTCAACTATATTAGAATTGTCTTTTTTTCCTTTCAGTTCTATCAGTTTTATTTTCACATATACTTTATAGCACTGTTGTCTGGTGCATACACATTTAGGATTACTGTCTTTTCTGTATACTGACCTATCATCATTATATAATATCCCTTTCTGTCTGATAATTTTCTTAGCTCTGAAGTCTATTTTATCTGATATTAATATAGCTGCTCCTGGTTCCTTTTAATTAATGTTTTTATGATATAACTTTTTCTATACTTTTACTTTGCATCTGCCTGTAGCATTATATTTGAAAGAAGTTTTTCGTAGGCAGATATAGTTAGATCATGACTTTAAATCTACTCTGCTATTCTCTGTCTTTTAATTGATGTACTTAGACTACTTATATTTAATGTAATTATTGATATGTTAGGGCTTAAATGTGCCATTTTATTTATTTTCTGGCTTTTGTTTGTTTCTATGATTTTCCTCCCACCTTCCTGTGGGTTACTTGAACATTTGTTAGAATTTCATTTTGGTTTATGTAAGTGTTTTTGAGTGTAATTTTAATGGCTTTTTAGTGGTATCTCTAGGCATTGCATTGTATATGTGTGTGTCTTATAACAATCTAATGGTAACCTCATTTTACTAGTTCAAGTGAAGTGTAGAACCTTCACTCTCTTTTATGTTCCTTTACTCTCCCACATTTATAATATAATTGCCTTAAATATCTCCTCTGCATACATTTACAATCTTATCAATATTATGATTTTTGCTTCTACTATCAAACATAACTAGAAAGTTCAAGAGGAGAAGTAAAGTCAATTAACCTGTATTTTTGCTTACCATGTGTTTTTCTCCCTTCCTGATGTTTCAGAGTTCCTGCTTTTATCATTTCTTTTCTGTTTATAGAACTTCCTTTAGCCATTCTTTTAGAGTATGTCTGCTTGTGACAAATTCTCTTAGTTTTCCTTTATCTGAGAATGTCTTTATTTCTTGTTCATTCCTGAAGGATATTTCACTGGATATAGGATTCTGGGTTGACAGTTCTTTTAGCACTTGAAAAATGGCATGGCATTTCCTCCTGGCTCCTGTGATTTCTAATGAGAGATCTGCCATCATTCGGATTGTTCTTCCCTTATAAGTAAAGAATAGTTTCTTTCTCACTTTTTCAAAAAATGTTCTTTATCCTCATTTTTCAGAAGTTTGACTATGATGTGTCTTGGGGGGGATTTTTTTGGTTATATCCTGTTTGGACCTTCCTTACCTTCTTGACTCTGTAGCTTTGTGCCTGTTGCTAAATTTAGAAAGTTTTTTAGCCATTATTTCTTCAGGTACTTTTTTAACTTCATCCTCTTTCTCTTGTCCTAGAACTCTGATGACAGGAATGTTAGATCTTTTGTTATAGTCCCACCGGTCCCTGAGGCTCTGTTCTTGTTTTATGCAGTCTGTTTTCTCTCTGTGGTTCATTTTGGGTAATTTCTGGTCCGTCTCCCAGTTCACTGATTCTTTCTTCTCGCTCTTCCATGCTGCTATTGAGCCCATCCATTACGTTTATTTCAGTTACTGTATTTTTCAGTTCTAAAATTTCAATTTGGTTCTTTGTGTTTTCTATTTCTTTGCTGAGACTTTGTTTCTTTGCTGAGACTTTCTATTTTTAAATTTGCTTTAAGCATATTTGTGATTGCTCAGTGATGCATTTTCATGATGGCTGTTTTAAAACTGTTCTTTTTCCTTTTTAAGATAGTTCTGATATATCCATTTCCCGATTTTGGCATCTGTTGATTATTCCTTTTTATTTAGTTTGAGATCTTTCTGTTTCTTGGTGATTTTCTTTGATGAGTGAGTTTCGATTTAAACTTGGGAATTTGGGGTTTATGTTGTGAGATTCTGGATCTTATTTAAATCTTCTGTTTTAGCTGGCTTCTCTTGACACTGTTCTGATAGGCAAATAAGGGAGAACTACCTCTTTACTGGCAGAGAGAAGTAGAAGTCCAGTTTTCCCGCTTGGCATCTGTTGACATCCAAGGAGGTAGGGCTCCTTGTGATTGCTGGACAGAGGTGGGAGTTCAGACCCCCTACTGGCCCCTACTTAAACCTCCCTGATAGGAGTGTCTCATTAAAACTCCCTTTGTGGCTTCTACTGACATCAGAGGTTTTGTCCTTGTTAGACATCATGATGAAAGTCCTGCCTATCCATCAGTTCCTCCATCAACGTCACCCCACTGGGAAGAGGGAGGGGTGTGGGGAGGTATGCGTCATGACAACCTGGTGGGGATGAAAGCCCTGGCTCCCTACTTGACCTTCCCTGACACCATCTTGGCGGAAGTATTAGGATACCCCATTACAGCCTAGTGAGGATGGAAGTCTCAGCTCTCTACTTTGGCTTTGCTCACATGGGTAGGTGGGGGCACAGTTTTTTATATGGTGTTTGTCTGGAGTAGATCTGTTAATGTCTAGAAATTTCTGTCTTTCTAGGATGCCCCAATAATGGAAAAAGCAGTCTTTTGTTGGGGCTTTTTTTGGTCTGTGTCTGTTGCTGTTTCTGGGTTGCTGGCTTCTTTAGCTCTAAAACTAAAAGAAATCCACAGAACTCATCACCATGTCATCCTTGGGTCCTGAGGTCCATAGCTCTCGTCCTTCTTCTGTCACCTTTCAGGGTTCACTTATGTTTGTTTCATATGTCTAGGGTTTTTAGTTGTTCTTCACAGGAAGAGTAGGGAAAAGTATATCCTCCCATATTCCCAGAAGTGGAAGTCCTGGCTTGTTTTAATTTTATGTTAATTCAGCTTAACCAGAGAATCTGTTTGTTTCTATGACTGTCAGAAATCTTTCTAAAATGTTTATGTTTCAGCCTTATGATATTTATAGGCAAGAAATATGCTACTACATGCTTGTAAAATACTTGTCAGTTACTCCTAATATCTTCAAGACTTAAAATGATTCAGGGCTACCTTTCTCGATTTTTATGGTCCCCACTTATAGTATTAAGAGACTGTTTGCTTGAGGGATGGTGCATATTTGGAAGAGAAGATGAAGGTGGAGTTGAGAATTGTGGGTGGTGAGCTATGTTATTGAAAGATGGAGGATCACTGGAGAGGAGGAAGAGCCCATGAAATGTCTCCAAATAGGGGAGATGAGAGTAGAAGGCAGTATCTGTTATGATTCTTGAAATGGGCAGACATCCAGGGATTCTAGAAACCAGTTCTATTAATTAATTAGTTAGTTGTTTGTAAGGTGTTGCTTTGTTTTAATAGCAGGTAAATTGTTAATAGTTTGGTCTCTATCTTTCCAATCCCTTTTCTGTGAATTTGCAAATACAGTTGATCTTTGAACAACATGGCTTTAAACTGTGCAGGTCCACATATATGTGGATTTTTTCAACAAACACAGTGCAATACTATCAATATATTTTCTCTTGCTTGTGATTTTCTTACATACATTTTCTTTTCTCTGGCTTCCTTTATTGTAAGAATATAGTATATGATACATATAACATACAGACATATTTATTAATCAGCTGGTGATGCTAGAAACAGTAAGGCTTCCAGTCAATAGTAGACTATTGATAGTTAAGTTTTTGGGGGGATTGAAAGTTATACATGGATTCTCCACTGCACAGAGGGGTATGTTAGTGCCCCTACCCCCTGCATTGCTCAATGATCAACTGTATACAAAGAGAGAGTTTTCAAAAGCATAGATTCTGGAACCCTCATGCCTGGGTTCAAATCTTGGTTCTGGGGGCACCTGGGTGGCTCAGTTGGTTAAGTGTCTGCCTTCAGCTCAGGTCATGATCCCAGAGTCCTGGGATCAATCCCTGTGTTAGGCACCCCGCTCAGTGGGGAGTCTGCTGCTCGCTCTGCCTCCCCCACGACCTGCACACTTGTTCTCTCTCTGTCTCAAATAAATAAAATATTTTTTTAAAAAAATCTTGGTTCTGCCACTTATTAGCTGTGTGACCTTGGTCAAGTACTTACCTCCTAGTGCCTCAGTTTCCTTGTCTCTAATGTGAAGAGGAATAACAACTTCCCTCATAGAATTGTGTGAGAATTAAGTGGGCTAATGTTCATAAAGTGATTAAAATGGTAACTTTCATTGTCCTAAGCTCTATAGCTGTTTGTATATTATCATTAATATTTATACATATCTATATATACATAATGTTCCTTGGCTTTTTTTCTTTTCCTTAACAATATTTGTATGAAATCTTTCCATGTCAAGGCCTATGTTGTATATCAAGCTCATTCTCTTTACATTTACTATACCATTGTGCCACTGTATAGTAATTTGTTAGCCACTGCCCTACAGACAAAAATTTAATTTAATTTTTTTTGGTTTGGTCTTTGAAAAGCAATAGAGTATTAAGTACATATACATCTGGGTGTGTGCAGATCGATCCAAGGATATGTACATTTTATTTTTTTTTTAAGATTTTTATTTACTTATTTGACAGAGATCACAAGTAGGCAGAGAGGCAGGCAGAGAGGGGGGGGGGGAGCAGGCTCCCTGCTGAGCAGAAAGCCCGATGAGGGGCTCGATCCCAGGACCTGGAATCATGACCTGAGCCGAAGGCAGAGGCTTTAACCCACTGAGCTACCCAGGTGCCCCCATTTTATTATTTTAATTTATTTATTTGAGTGAGAGAGAGAGCGTGCCTGTGAGCACATGAGCGGAGGGAGAAGCAGAAGCAGATTCCCCATGGAGCAGGGAACCCGACGCAGGACTCTATCCCAGGACCCTGGGATTATGGCCTGAGCCCAAGGCAGACACTTAACCGACTGAGCCATCCAGGTGCCCTGGATGTATACATTTTAAATTTTAGTAGTTAACCACCAGTAGCTTTTCAAAAATGCTATACCAATTTCTGAACACTCCCAGTGAGTGACATGCAAAAGTTTCTATTTGTCCTGATCGTTTCCATCATTCTGTAGGTCTTCTTTCTTTTATTTTCCCAAACGAGGAGCTCACCCTGTGAATTTATAGTGATCTTATTTATATTTAGGTTGAACATCTTTCCTATTGATTGGCCATTTCTATTTTTTCTATTAATTTCCTGTTTTTATAGTGGGCTTATGTGGTTGCCTTCTTCTTCTAGCTCTGTAGGGTTCTCTCATAGGTTCTACTTCTCAGTTCTTTGCCTATTACTTATATTACAGATGTTTTTCTCTCATGCCGTCATTGTCTTTCAGGTTTGTTCACAGTATAAAACTTTGTTGTTCGTTCATGTGGTCCATTTTTAGTTTTTATGTAGCCAACCCATGTCAGATTTTCTGGTCTTAGTGCTTAAAAAGACTTAAAAAGATGCTAAAACTCGTGGCTAGAAGTTTTATGAGAAAGAGTACATTTAAATAGTTTCAAAGTATGGCTCACAAAATATTTTTTAATTACAGAAGAACAAAAGTGGGGAAACCAAGCAGATTTCATCTCAAGCAGGTGATCCAAGTTAACATCACCTATAGTGAGACAAACGGATCTCCTGTGCCTCTTGTTATGATACACTTTGAAGGACAGGCATGTAAATAAATACATGAGTATGTGTATATTCCGTACATACATATAAGAGAGAGAGGAAGAGAGAGAAAAAGCAAATTTGAAATGTTAACATTTGGGTAATGTGGGTGAAGAGTGTACAGAAATTATTTCTGTTGTTTTTGTAATATCCCTAAATCTTAAATTATTTCCAAACAAAAATAAAAAAAAAATTAAAGAGCCACAAAGAAGCCTGCCTAGAAATATTGTCCTATATTTTTAGCCAATACTTCATGTTGTTTTGTTCATTGGGCTTTTCAAACATACAGATTTTTGTTTTGGATTATACCCAGGTACAGGTTTGTGCTTTAGGCTGGTTGAAAGCTCATTTCCTGTCCCAAAGATGGAATTCAGCAGCTTCTTGTCCCTTAGGGTTAGGGTCCTGATGCAGGAAGAGCAGGACATGAAGCAAACATAAGCCATGTTGCAGCGGCCTTCTGACTCCTGCGGACCCCCAGCCAGCCTCCTGGGACTGGAGGTGTGTGTGTGGGGGGAGGGGTGGAGAACTGATCCTTGGGGTCTGCAAGGAATGCTGGGTAGGCCTGGCCTTCAGGGCTGGGATGCAAGGCCAGTTTTCCCATCGAGGAACATGATATGCATTTCTGTGTATTTAGGTCTTATTTTATGTCCTTCAGTGAAGTTTTATAGTGTTTTTCAGATGTCTTGTTATTTCCATATGTGCTTTGTCATTGGTTGTGCATGGTTACTTTTTTATGTAGCTTTATTGAAGCATCCTTGACCTACAATGTACGGCATATATATAAAGTAGTCCATCTGCTGAGTCTTGACCTGTAAATGTTTACACCTGTGAAACCACCACAGTAGTTTGCTCTTGTCCTTTGGTAACACATCCCTCACTGTCCCAGCCCCATCCCTAGAAGACCACTGGTCTTTCTTTTCTTTTTTAAAATTTTTAAGATTTTATTCATTTATTTATTTGATAGAGAGAGAGAGAGAGAGCACAAGGATGAGCAGGGGAGGAGCAGAGGGAGGGGAAAGAATCTCAAACCCTCCATGCTGAGTGCAGAGCCTGATGTGGGGCTCTATCCCTAGACCCTAAGATCATGACCTGAGCCCAAACCAAGAGCTGGATATATAACAGGCTAAGCCACCCTGGTGCCCCACCACTGGTCTACTTTATGTCACTGTAGACTAGGTTGCATTTTTTGGAATTTTATATAAATTATTTTTTTGGTCTGGCTTTTTCTCTCAGAATTTTTTGTCTGGCTTTCTCCTCTCAGAATAATTATTTCAAGATTCATTCATACTGTTGACTGTATCAGGAGTTTGTATGTGTGTGTGTGTTTTAAAGATTTTTATTTATTTTTTTGACAGACAGAGATGACAAGCAGGCAGAGAGACAGGCAGAGAGAGAGGGGGAAGCAGGCTCCCCGTTGAGCAGAAAGCTCGATGCAAGGCTTGATCCCAGGACCCCGGGATCACGACCTGAGCCAAAGGCAGAGGCTTTAACCCACTGAGCCACCCAGGCGCCCCTTGTGTGTATTTTTTAATGAGTGGTAATATATTCAGCCTTGTTGAATACATATATGATGTTTACTTGATGATTATTTGGGTTGTTGCCAGTTTGGGGTATTAATAAAATGGGCATCTGGGTGGCTTAGTTGGTTAAGCCTCTGCCTTCAGCTCGGATCATGATCCCAGAGTCCTGGGACTGAGCCTCACATCAGACTCCCTGCACAGTGGGGAGCCTCTTCTCCCTCTCCCTCTTCCTCTCTTGCTTGTGCTCTCTCACTCACTCTCTCAAATAAATAAATAGAATCTTAAAAAGTAATAATAATAAAGCTGCTATGAACATTCAGATACAAGTCTTTGTGTGGACATATGCTTTCATTTCTCCCTGGTAAAAATGTAGGCATGGATGCTGGATTGAATGGTAATGTACATTTAACATTTTAAGTGCTTATATCATTGTACATTCCTACTAACACCTTAGAGTTCTAGTTGTTCCATATCCTTGTCAACACTTGATTTGCTCACTCTTTTGAATTTTAGCCATTCTGGTGGGTATGTAATGACATTTGATTATGGTTTTAGCTTGCATTTCTCTGGTAACTAATGATTTCAAGTATCTTATCTTGTGGGCTTTTTGGTTTTTGTTTGTTTGTTGGTTTGTTTGTTGCCATTAGTATATGTCTTCATTGGTGAAGTGTCCAAGTTTTTTGCCCATTTTTATTGGGTTGTTTTCTTGCTACTCAGTTTAAAGAGTACCTTGTTTTTTAAAAAGTTTTATTTATTTATTTTAGAAGGTAAGAGAGAGACAGTGGTGCGGGAGTGGGGGACAGTCAGAGAAAGAGTGAGAGTCTAAAGCAGACTCTGCACTGAACCCAGAGCCCAACTTGGGGCTTGATCTCATGACCTTGAGATCACGACCTGAAACCAAGAGTCCGGTGTTTAAGAGACTGTGCCACCCAGGTGCCCCTGAAGAGTTCTTTGTATATTTTAAATACAAGTCCTTTGTTAGATATATGTTTTACAAATATGTTCTCCCAGTTTGTAGCTTGATTTTCATTATCTTAACAGTATATTTGAGAAGCTAATGTCTCATGAAGTCAAGCTTCTTAATTTTTTTCCTTTATAGCTAGGGCATTTTGTAGAACATTAAAGAGATCTTTGTCAAACTAAAGGTCAAGATTTTTCTCTATAATCCCTTCTAGAAATTTTTTATTTTTAGCTCTTACATATAGGTCAAGCTTATATGAAGTGAATTTTTATTTATGGTATGATGCAGTGATCAAGGGTCATCTTTACATACAGCTGTCAAATTGTTCTAACATCCTTTCTTTAAAAGATTGTCCTTTCTTCTTTGAATTGCTTTGACACCTTTGTCAAATAGCAAGTGATCATATATGTATAGGTATTTTGCATGACTCTGTATTCTAGTCCATTGGTATATATCTGTCTATGTGCTAAAGGTGCTCCCTTTGATCATCATAGCTTTATAATAATTTTTAAAATCAGCCAGTCCTCTAACTTTATTCTTTTCCAGCTATTTTAGTCAGAATTCTGACTCCTTTGAATTTTAATATAAATTTTTAGAATCAGCATGTCAGTTTCTGTAGAAAAAGCCTGGTGGGATTTTTGTTTGGGGTTGTATTAAGTGTATGGACCCATTTGGATAGAATGAATATCTTAACAATATTGAACCTTCAGATTTATTAATATGACATATCCCTTCCTTTATTTAAGTCCTCTTTATTTTCTCTCATCAGTTGTTTTTAGTTTTCAGTGTAGAAATCATGGAGGTCTTTTGAAAAATCTGTCCTTCAGAATTTCATTCTTGGATGCTAATGTAAATGGCATTTGTTTTCATTTTAATTTCATTTTAGTTTATATAAATAGAATAGATTTTTGCATATTGACCTGGTATTCTGCAACTTTGATTAGTTCTGGTAGCTTTTTTGAATAGTCCTCAAAATCTTTTTACATAAACAGTCCTATTGTTTGTGAAGAAAAACAATTTTACTTCCTCCTATCAATCTGTATGCCCTTTTATTTGTTTATTTCTGCCTTACTGAACTGTCTAGAACTTCCAGTATAAAATGAGTTGACATGGTGAAGGCAGACACACTTGCCTCCTTCCAGATCTCAGGGGACCAGCATTCAGTGTTTCACCACTTAAATATAGTGTTAGCTGTAGACTTTTTGTAGATTCTGTTTCATAGGCTTAGGAAATAGCCCTCCAGAAAGTTTTTTTTTTAATCCTACATGGCTGTTGAATTTTGTCAAATGCTTTATCTACATCTATTAAGATGTTCATGTGGTTTTTCCTTTTTAATCTTTTAATATGATGAAATATACTGATTAATTTTAGATGTCAAACCAAACTTACATTTTTGGGGATAAACCCCAAATGGACATAATACATTGTCCTTTTAATATATTGTTTGATTCAATTTCCTGATTTGTGTTAGAACATTTTATATATATATATATGCATGAGAAATACTGATTGGTCTGCCGTTTTCTTATGTCTTTGTGTGGTTTTGGTATGAGGGTGATGCTGGTCTCATATAATGAGTTGGGAAATATTCCTTCCTCATATATTTTCTGGAGTATTTAATGTAGGATTGGCATTATTTCTTCTTTAAATGTTTGTGGAATTTACCAGTGAAGTTATCTGGTTTGGTCATGGAAAGGTTTTATGAGCTCAAGTTTTTAAATAAATACACTGCTATTTACGCTTTGGTAATTTGTATGAAGGGATTTTTCCATTTAACTTGTTTTCCAATGTCTGGGCATAAAGTTGCTCATAATATTTCCTTATTGTCTTTTTTTTGTATCTTTAGGATCCATAAGATGTCTTCTCTTTCATTCCCTATAATGGCAGTTGTCTCATCTGTCTTTTTTGTTGCTCAGGCTGTCTAGAATTTTATCAATTTTATTAATCTTAAAGATTCAGCTTTGGGTTTTATTGATTTTCTCTATTTTTGTCTTTTCTATTTTATTGTTTTCTCTTTATTACTTTCTTCTGCTTACTCTGGATTTAATGTTCCTTTTTTAAGGTGAAAGTTATAGTCATTGATTTGAGACCTTTCATCATTTCTAGTATAGACATTTTTAGTGCTATGAATTTCCCTCTAAACTCTGCATTAGCTGCATCCCTCAGATTTTGATATGTAGTTTTAAATTTTAATTCCATTCATGATACTGCCTTAATTTACCTTTCTTTCTTGAATCATGAGTTAGTTAGATATGTGCTGTCTCACTTCCACATATTTGTGAATTTTCTGGATATATTTCTGTTATTGACCTCTTACTTAATGCTAGGTCATCAGAGAACAAATTCAGTGGTCTAGAACGGGAGTGAGCAAACTTTTTCTGTAAAAGTCTAGATAGTAAATATTTTAAGCTTCATGGACCAAATATGGTCTGTATGTACATTAGCTTTTTAACCTTTAAAAAAAATGTAGAACCATTTGTAATTCACAGACTGTACATAAACAGGCTACCGGCTAGATTTGGCCTGTGGGCTGTAGTTCATCAACCCTGGCCTAGACTACAATCTGTCTTAGTAAATGTTCCATGTATACCTGAGAAGAACGTATAATCTGCTGTTGTTGCAGTTGGAGATTTTAGGGTAATTATTAAAATAGATCTTCTTCACCTCTCCCTCTTCTGGAGGCTCTAGTTACATGTATGTTAAACTACTTGATATTGTCCCAGAGATCAAGTAGCTGGATAAACACATGGAAGGAAATAATAAAAAATAAGATCAGAAATTAGAAGTAAAAGGAGGGAGAGAATTGTTAATTATGAATCGATTCTTTGTGAAAAGCTTAATAGATAAACTTCTAGCAAATATAGTAGTAAACAGAAATAAAGATAAGCAGAATTTAGATTGAGAAAAGGAAAGTAAGAGTATAGATTTGAAAATTTTAACAATATGTTGCATAGCTGTTTTGTGCAGCCTTATGTGACTAAAATGGAAAATCTTGATGAGTTAGATAATTTCCACTGCTATTTAAGAAGAAATCCTATAACCAACGTGTGTTGAAGGAAGAAATAAGAAAAATCATTAGAGATTTATTTCTAACAAAAATCCTAGCCCCAAATTATTTTAAGGTAGCATTCCCTAAAATTATCAAGGAACAAGTAATTTCCACATCCTAAAAACTATCTTAAAGCTTTAAGAAAGGAGGGGAAGCTTCTCAGTTTGTTTTATAGAGCGAATTTAATTGATAATATCGCTATTGTGCATTGTACTGTTTTTCCCATTGTTTTATTTAAATGATTATTAGTTTTGGTTTGCATATTTTGTATAAAGGAAAACTAACTTTTAAAAAATACATTTATCTTACAAATCTCATTGAATTCTTTTATGGTTTCTGATTTCCCCTTCTGTCCCTTGGCCGTTCCGTGACCCTTTGGACTGTGGTTCAAATGGATGACAAGTTTGTAAGGTTTTTATAATAAAAAGTTACATGATTGCAGATTCCACTGCGTTTATGGAGAGGGGCAGGTGAGAGGGACTGAGTTTAAGAAGGGGGTTGGTCCGCTGACTGAGCAGCTATCTGTTAAGTGCATCTCTGCTCTCCTTTGTTAAGGTCTGCTGGCTTGTCTCCCACAGGTCTCCCTAGCTTGATTCTGACCTCCAGCCTTCTGTCTGTGATTGCCAATGGAAACTTTCTTTTTTTAAAATTTTATTTATTTATTTGACAGACAGAGATCACAAGTAGGCAGAGAGGCAGGCAGAGAAAGAGGAGAAGGCAGGCTCCCCACTGAGCAGAGAGCTCCATGCGGGGCTCGATCCCAGGACCCCGGAATCATGACCCAAGCTGAAGGCAGAGGCTTTAACCCACTGAGCCACCCAGGTGCCCCGCCAATGGAAACTTTCTAAAAGATCAGATTACAGTCCTGCTGAGAATGGTTCTCCAGTTCTGTTTCTAGATTTAGAGGCCAATCCATTGTTTTACTTAAATACCCAGCAACTAATGCTGAGTTAAGTGTTCATCCTATGGATGGACTTCCCTGGAATCTAAGAACCATTTTTTTTTTTCATTTGCCCAGTCACTGCCTTCCCAGCCCCCATCCTGCCCCTCAGCTCTGTGTGTGGGCTGTCCCCGTTTTTGCCTGTTGCCCTTGTGCCTGCACGCTGTGCCGCTCCCTGGAGAATTCTCTTCCAGCTCTCTACATTTTGGTAACGTCTTTACTGTCCTCTCTTGCAGCTCCTACCCCTCTAATTGCAGGGGCCACCTGTGTGCCCTCTCCCTGGGTCCTGAGGCCCCTGGAGGCTGTGGAACAGTATCTTTCATGGGGCTGTACCTCCAGGACCCCAGTAGAGTACCTGGGTGTGTAAGGACCCCACCAGGCATGCAAAGAACGTGTACGGAATCGAATTAGTTGGCTCCTTTGTTCTGCCTTTCTGTGCCTGGGATATTGGATGCCACCATCCAGCTAAGTTACGAACTGAAATGTAATTACAGCCGGCAGTGTGGTTTGAGAGCTGAGTCACAGAGTAAATAAGAAGGGTGACTTAGTCGCAAGTGCCAGTTCATCTCCTCTGCCTTCCTTTCTCCTGTCACTGGGTGTGACGCATGAGCAGCACGGGTTCAAGTGTCCTCCCTTTTGCCCCATTGCTTTAACTCTTCCCATCCTCCTGGTCTGTTGGGTCTCTTCCAAGGGCCCCTTTGTGAACACTGGCCAGAAGCTTGCGGCCAGGCGTTGGAGTCCAAGGTGTTTGGCTCCAGCACGAGGCTGTCCTATCCATGACCGGTGGTCTCTGCCGAGAGCTGGGGCAGAGGAGGCGCCGGGCAGCCTGGGCCAGGCAGGCCAGCCTCCTTCCTCAAGATCTGGGGAAGCCATGCGGAGTCCCTGGATTTTCTGCAGAGCCCAGGATTGCTAGGTTTTGCTGTTTTCTCGACCCTATCCTGCTAGAGCCCCAGCTAAGGCAAAAACAGTGCTGTTTATCAAAGACATGGCCTTCTTATCTTAGACCCATTTTTGTGGCTTTATTAAATCGTACTCAGAAATTGCATCTTGTCATTGGACCTCCCTTGAGGTCATTTCAATTGAGTGGAGAGAAAAACTTCCTTTTTATCCATAAGAAGGCACTTAGATATCTTGCAGTCTCAAGGTGGGGGTCTGCAGAACCTTTCAGACCAGTGCAGTTGCTTGTTAATGAGCATTTTTGTGGTCTCCTAAGATCAACTGATAAGAGAAGCCCCCCTCCCAGATTCAGAGGAGGTTTCCTGAAACTTCAGAGATGGAGCAGAAGAGAAGGGGAAGCGGTCACTGACTGGTAGATATTTAGTGAGCCCCCACGCACTGTACGCCCAGGGCGCTGGGAATCGTCAGTGTCAGATGTGGTCCCCGCCTGCAGGCAATTACAGACGTGAGCCCAAGGGAGGAGGTGCGCATCCTTGGGGAGCCGCCTTCCTTCCTGAGAGTAATCCTCCTGGGGGAGTGCTCATATCCCAGGAACAGATGCAGCCCCGGCCAGCATTGCCTCCTTTGCCTCACCAGCCCCTCCAGCTGCTTCCTGAACAATCCTTTCCCGTCCCCCTCGACCTGCCTCTCCTCTTCTTCATTATCTCCGCTCACCACTTCCTTCCAAATCATCTAACTTGATGGCTTTTTCCTAATTCTTCCTCTTCTTGATCTCATCTCAGCTTTGGACACTGTTGGCCAGTTCCTTCCTTCCAGAACATATCCATTTTCTGAATGTAGAACTAGCGCGCGCTCCCTGTAGACAATTCGGAAGAGAAAAAATGCAAGGGAGGAAACAAGTGGCTCGTGACTCCGCCGCTCAGACGGACAACGCTCCTAACATTTTGAGCTGTATCCTTTAACTTTTTCTGTGTGGGTCGGTGGGTATTTACGCAATAATGGGATCCTGTTGTATATTCTTTTTCTGCCATCTCTACTATATAATATTCTTATTATTGCATTGTAGTTTTTTATTATTTCAGTATTTTCTTAGGTCATTAAATATTCTTCCAGAGCCCTTTTTCTTGAAGCACTCTTATCCGTGAAATGTGATTTCACCTGCTTTCTACCTTGTTCTTCCATTTCCCCTTCCTGTGTAGTCTCTGCCACACTGTGACATCCCTAGCTTGTGTCCCAGCCTCCTTCACGGTGTGTCCTCTTCAGGCCCGGGTCCAGCCACCAAGAGCTGAGCCGCATCCCCACGCGGACACCCTGTGGTCAGGCCATTGTCTTTAGCCAGACCTACGTTTCCATCTGCCTGCCACACTAGTCCACGTATGACAGCCGGGACGCTCCGCCTGCTTACTCCCAAACTGGTCCCTTACACTGCTCACCCAGCACCCAGCTCGTGACCGCCCCTGCTCCCAACCGTTCTACCAGGGAGAGGCCAGACTCTTCCTGGGCAGTCCCCGCCTCCGCAAGCAGGTTCTTGGAATTCGACCCCCGCATCTTCTTTCACGCCATCCTTTTCTGTCTGCCAAGGCCAGCCCTCACTCTACACGTCCTGGCTGGCCTCTTCCAAAGGGACTCTGGTCCCACTCTCCAGAGTTCCTTCTTGAACCATCAGGCAGGTCCTACCTCCTGCACCTGCTCTGCTCCCCCAGGTTCTGGCTCCTCCTACCATGGCTCCTTGGGTCATCCCACCTGAAGCTGCCTTGGCCTCACTTCTTCCTTTTCCTACCCCACCCCCTCCCTGTACCCTGATGTGCTTCCTTGTTCTTCTGAACACTTACCTCCGTTATACTACTAAGGTCACTCTCCTTCCCTTCCAGTAACTCCGAACACCCCTGCTAGGTCTGTCTCTGTGCTAGCTGTTTCCATAGACCGGGAAGCTCCTGTTATAATATTACTTTACAAAAAGAAAACAAAGCCTCAGGGAGCTCCAGCGCCCTTCTTGAGATCACACAACAGGTGCGGATGAGCAGAGATTAACCCGGGTCTCCTGCGTGCACACACGGGCCCCTCACCACTGATTCAGCTTGTCTGCTGGCCCTCCCTCCAGGGAAGTGACTGTCTTCCTCAGGTTAGTATATGCTGAGGAGTGTGCCGCAGTGCCTGTGGATCTAAGTGCTTGGTAGATACCTGCTACAAAAGAGTATAGACCTGCGGCCCAAAGAGATGAGTAGCGTGTACAGGTAGAGGCCTCCGTTTCAGGCCAGGTCAGCCTGTTTCTGCTACATCAGCACCAATATTTACCACTGATTAAGGGATTACTGTGTTCCAGGTGATGGGCAGAGCACTTTGTTTGTACTCTTTTAAGTTTTACTACAACTGTATGAGATTGAGTTTACTGTTTCCATATACAGAGACCCCAGCTGAGGCTCAGAGAGGTTGAGGAACTCAGCCAAGGTCACACAGCCACCAAGTAGTGAAGCCACGATTTGAACTCACATCCCTCTGTCCTGTACCCAAGCCCATGTTCTCGACTGCTGCCTTCTGCTTTCCTCTCCCAGGAGAGTAGGGATTGGGTGGTGTGAGGCATAGGCGGTTACCCAGAGTCCCAAGAGAAAAGGACTTGGAGATACTGGCCACAGTTAGCAGAGACAGAGAGGGTGGTCTTCAGGAAGAGCCTTGTGAGCAGGTCCTCTTTTCTTCTCTCTACTAACCTTTATTCAGCAGCTGCCTCCATAATAATTCTCTCTTAATCTCCGGATCCTGGTAGAGAGAGGATTAACGAACCCTGCCCTTTTTTTTTTAATTAAAAATATCTTTATGACATTTTAAAAATTATAAAAGCTCATTTCAGAAAATCCAAATCATATAGAATTATATGAACTGAAGAGTGAAAATATTACTACCTTTCCTTTCTTCTAGTCTTATGCATATTATTAACAATATCCTTCTAAACTTGTTTTTTTCTTTTTGCAAAAAAATCGTATTTATTTTTAATTAAATAAGGGATACAAAAATCTTCCTATTTTAAAAAACCAAATAATAGAGCCAAGGCTCAAGTTATTATCATGTCCCTAATATCTATTAGCCACTGTCCTCAGTTTGCTCTTTTTCTTCCTTTTCCCTCAGCACTTCTGGGTTTGAACGACTTACAGAACTATGTCATTGTAACTCGACTTTTCAATATAAAGTAGATCATTCAGTAAGCTCTTGCTTTCTTTTTCCCAAATGATGCACTTGCCAGTTAGATCTTTCTAGCCTCCTGTGTAGGGGACGAACACATTGTTGCTCCCTGGTGTGTGGTAGTCTGTGCAGACCACATGGGCTCACTCCAGCATTCTCCTGGTGCTTGGCATATGGTTTTCTTCCCATTTTTCACTGGACAGAACCACAGAGCACTCCCCGACCTTGTTTGGGTTGCCAAACTTAACAAATAGAAATAATAGGATGCCCAACTAAATCTGAAATCTTGAACATTTTTTGAAATTTGAAAAATATTACTCATTGTTCATCTAAAATTCAAATTTCACTGGGTGCCTGTGTTTTCTCTGGCAAGTTTCCTCCTTGTGAATGTTTGCAAGTATTTGAAGTCCCCACTCATTTGTTTCTTAAGGGGTCTACAACCTGATTTTTAAATTAAAAATTGTATTACCAAGGGTGCCTTGGTAAGGGCTCAGTTGGTTAAGTGTCCTGACTCTTGATTTTGGCACAGGTCGTGTTCTCAGAATCATGAGATCAACCCCCGCATTGGGCTCCACACTCAGCACGGAGTCTGCTTAAGATTCTCTCTCCCCTTCTCCCTCTGCCCCTCCCCCTGCTCTCTCTCACTAAATAAATAAAACCTTGAAAAAAAATCAAATGAATAAAAATTGTGTTATCAAGTATTTCATATACAGTTGTCCTTGAACATGGGGGTAAGGGTACCAACCACTCCCCCACTTGTACAATTGAAAATCCCTATATAGGGGCGCGTGGGTGGCTCGGTCGTTGGGCATCTGCCTTCAGCTCAGGTCACGATCCCAGGGTCCTGGGATCAAGCCCCACATCGGGAAGCCTGCTTCTCCCTTTCCCACTCCCCCTGCTTGTGTTCCCTCTCTCGCTGTGTCTCTCTGTCAAATAAATAAATAAAAATCTTAAAATAAAAAAATCCCTATATAAATGTCAACTCCATAAAAACTTAACTACTTTTTTTTTTTTTTAAAGATTTTATTTATTGATTTGACAGACAGAGATCACAAGTAGGCAGAGAGGCAGGCAGATAGAGGGGGGAGGCAGTCTCCCTGCTGAGCAGAAAGCCTGATGTGGAGCTCGATCCCTGGACCCCAGGATCATGACCTGAGCTGAAGGAAGAGGCTTTAACCCACTGAACTATCCAGGTGCCCCCAAAACTTAACTACTAATAGCCTACTTTGACCAGGAGCTTTACAGATAGCATAGTCAATTAACACCTCTTTTTATTTAATGTATTACATCCTGTATTCTTGCAATAAAATAAGCTAGAGAAAAGAAAATGTTCTTAGGGAAACATAAGAAAAAGAAAATAACATTTACAGTACCGTATCGTATTTATCACAAAAAAATTGGCAAGGAAGTAGACTCCCGTGTTGTTGAAGGTTCAAGTGTATATAAGGACAACATAGAGAATAATGTAATACCCATGTAACCACCGTGCAGCTTTTTCAGATATTAATATTTCACTAAGTTTATATGAAATTTTTTTTCAAGAAGAGAAAGAAAACATTATTGGTGCCTGTGCCCCCTCCAGGCCATGCTTCCTCGTTTACCTAGAGTAACTACTGACTTCGGTGTTTATCACTCTGGCACATTCCTCTGTTTTCGAACTTTGTACAGATGATATTCATATGGAGTCCATCATCACACTGTACATATTTTTCAACTTGCTTTTTGCTAAGCATGATTTTTGAGATTTATCCCTGCTGACACAATAGCTCTAGTTCATGTATTTCGTATTTCCAAGGTTGTTATCAAAATCTGTTGCGTGAATAGACTATGACGTATTTATTCATCCTTCTGTTGATAAAGATTTGGGTCATTTCTAATCATTTACTTTTATAAACACTGTTACAAACAATACCTTCACATCTTTATGCTAAGAATTTCTCTAGAGATCCATTTCGGAGTGGAATTGCTGGGTCATTTTCACCTTACTAAATTCATTTTCCCCTTACTAAATGCCGTGAATGTGTTCTCCGAAGTGGCTGTGCCACTTTGTGCCCCAATTTTTGGTGAATATTTGCAGTTTGGTCAGCGATTTGACTTAACGATAGAACGTCATTTTAAATTTGCATTTCCTAGAAGGTTGAATTTAGTGCAGTTTTCTCCCATGGCTTTTACATATTGTATGTCATTTTTTCCTTTGGATTATTTCTTTTTCTTGTTGATTTGTAGGAGTTTTTTATTTATTTTGGAAATTAACCCCCTGCCTGTGAATGCATTGCTCAGAGTCTGAGGCTTGTCTTATTACTGTCTTTAGTGTCCTTTGTAGAACCGAAGTTTTATATTTTAGAGTAGTAAAATTCGTCCATCTTCTCTTTTATGGACTTTTTTCTACACATGTATCTATTTCTTTAATAATTTCCTCCATTAACATCATAAAGATTATTTACATTTTTTTCTGAAATGTTTTCAAGTTTTACTTTTCACTTTTAGCCTTTAATCTACCCGGAATTTGTTTTTATGGGAGCTAGAGCTCTAATTCAGTTTTTTGTTTCACAGTGACGCACAGATGTCTGAGTGGTATTGATTGAACAGTTCCTGCTTGACCACTGCTGTGCCATCCGCAGCTCTGTCCCAGACTGTCTGTGACAGAGAGGAGCCCTCCTCTCTATGGGTGCCAGCCAGCCCCACGAAACCTGCTGCTCTTCTCCCTGGGGTCTGCAGAGATCCAGGGCCATGTCCCCAAGCCATCCTTCATGATGACCAGGAAAGGATAGAACATTCCTGATTTGATGTAGCCAAGTGCCCTGCCCACGCTTACATCCCATTTTCCAGCTCCTGACCTCACGGGTCTCCAGGAACCAATTTCCCTTTGTGTCTGCCTTTCCCCATCAGCAGGTGCAGAAGTAGGCCTCCTGATTTCTGGGGGTATCACCAGGGACCTTTGCTTTCTTCCGCCTTGCCCAGCCTCAGGCACTAGCCCTCTCCATGCCTGCTGGAGTCACAGCAGCTGTGCAGCAGGAAGAATGAAGAAGGGTGTCTGTGGAGCCCCTTGTGGGCCAGCTTCAGTCTTTGTGCTGTTTCTTACCATATACTCCTTTCCTTATTCATTCAGCCAGTTGGGAAATAACTGATGGTGTCCTACCAGCAGGGTCTGGGGCTGGGCACTCTGGAAAAGACCCTACTGAATGACTAGGATCCTACTTTAAGGAGCAGAAATAATAATAATAATAATAATAAGGGGCTAATATTTTTTTTTGAGTGTACACCATGTGCTGGGTCTTATGCCAAGAGCTTAAAAGAGAATAGCTTTATGGATATCTCACTCCCATACCATGAAATTCACCCTTTGCATGTGAACAATTCCGTGGCTTTCAGTGTGTTCACAGAGCTGTGCGGCCTTCCCCACTACCTAGTTCTGGAATATTTTCATCACCCCCAAAAGAATCCTTAAACCCCTGGCCACCACCAGTGTGCTTTCAGACTGCGGATTTGCCTTTTCTGGACATTTCGCGTAACGGGTGTGATACAGATGTGCCTTTTGGTGACCGTCTTCTTTCACTTAGTGCAATGCTGTCAGGGGTCCCTGTGGTATAGCAAGTGTGTGTGCCTCAGCCCCGTGGCACAGCTGGAAGAGATCCCATCGTATGGATGTACCACCTTCTGTTTATTCATCAGGTGGGGGACATTTGGGTTGTTGCCTCTTTGGGGCAATTATGAAGAATGCTGCTTACGCCTGAGATTGGAATTGTTGGATCCACTGATAACTCTGTGTTAAACATTTGGAGAAATTGCCAGACTGTTTCTGAAACTGCTGCTCCCCATTACCATCCGGCCAGCGGCGGACACGGGCTTCTGATTCCACATCCTTGTCTGCACGCACTGTTGTCTGTCTTCTCGAGAATAGTCATCGCAGCAGGTAGGAAGTGGTATCGCATCACGACTGCGTACTTTCTGTGTGCTTTCTGGCTTTTAACCATCACAAAGAATCCCGTGAGTTAGGCATTATTATGACTTTCATTTTTCGATGAGGTTCAGAAAGGAAAAATATGACTTCTGGGAAACCATGGTATGTAAGTGGCAAAGCCAGGTCTTGAACTCCCATCTACCTGACTTTAAAAATCTGAGTTCTTCCCTTTGTCTCTGGTTTTCTCCATCCTAGAGGTTTCATGCAAGAAGCCAAAGGACACGGAAGATCCTGGAAGAAGAGCGTGTGCTTTGGGCTGACGTCATCGGGAAGGCTTGGCAGAGGGAGGGTTCCTCTAGCCAGGCTCGAAGTGATGAGAGCGTTCCACACAGAGAGGATCCAGAGGGAACCCGAAGAGCAAATCCAGGGAGGCAGGGAATCGCAGCGACCGAGGGAGATGGAAGAGTCTCAGAGACAGGGGCGTGTACCCATTTCTTTTGCTAAGAAACGTTAGACATTTCAGCTGAAAATCTATGATGACTTGAGCTGTCAGTTCAGGATACAGAATGATAAAATAATGCAAATGAAATCAGAACCAAACAACAACCAAAGGATTTCTGGCCTTGTCATCAGTTGGATGGCTCTTTTCATGTTAGGGTTTTAGAAAGCGTTTGGGCACACCTCCTGTTAGGGATTCAGAAGAGAGGTGACCAGCTCCCTGTCTCCACACGGTGCCCCAACTGCTCTGATTAAGAGTTGAAATGGCTTCACGGTTGGCCACTGTCTGACCTGGGCTGAGTGTCTGTGTTTCCACAGTGGGTGATCTCACACATCAAGAGCCCTTTGAACTTCATTATTCACAGCGCTAGCCAGATATTTCCTTTGGAATGTCTGCAGAGTTTCCTGGCCCTTTTGATCACTTTATGTCTGCCAGATACATCTTTGCATTGTGGGTGGGCTCCCTTAGAACACCAGGGCGTGCATGGGGTGACCAGTCTGGTAGTTAGCCTGGTGGTCAGCTGTGGCGTCTTTTGAGAATAATGTCTCCTTGGGCAGGGAGTACACAATGCTGACAAGGAATAACGGCTGACCATTTTAAGGACTTACCATGCAGCCCCTCTCCGGGCAGCTCCGAGGAGGAGCTAATCTCACAAAGTGTTTCTCAAGTTGAAATCCCATAGATCATTATTTCTCACCCCATCAAATGAAGTCTTGTAGATGGTTGTTTTTCTTAGTATAAAAGCTACAGAGAGTCAAAAGGAACAAACTTGCAGTTATAAAACACAGTAGTTGTGGGGTGCCTGGTGGCTCAGGTCGTGATCCCAGGATCCTGGGATCGAGCCCCGCGTTGGGCTCTCTGCTCAGCGGGGAGCCTGCTTCCTCCTCTCTCTCTGCCTGCCTCTCTGCCTACCTGTGATCTCTGTCTGTCAAATAAATAAATAGAATCTTAAACACACACACACACACACAGCAGTCACGGGGAGGGGGGACTAGAGTTAATAATACTGTGTTGCATATTTGAGAGTCTAAACCTTAAACAAAATGTCTGTGTGATGACAAACATGAACTACACTTACCTCGGGGATCATCTCACGGTATCAACAAAAGTCGAATCACTATGTTATACACCTGAAGCTTAATACAACATTGTGTGTTGATTATACTTTAATTAAGAAAGGGAACACCAAAAAATACCCATGATCTCAACTGCTCAGAGCCAAACAGTGGTTAACGCTTGGCTTTACATTTGTCTAGATCATTCGACTATAATGTAGATTATTTTTAAGAAATGAAATATGAGATTGTACTATCTAAACCATTTTGTGACTTAGTCTTTCCCCTGAACTTTCCATGTTCCTAGATACGTGTCTTCCACATTGTTTCCTGCTGCAGAGTCTGCCACTATAAGGATGTTCTCTCATCATTAGAAATTCATCATTCCCCACTTTTGCCTTTAAACGCTATGCCCCAAGGGACGTATAGATAATACACCTCCCATGTAACTCTGGTGACGGAGCCCCGCTTTTTGTCCCCTTAACCCATCAGCCTGGTTTCCACCTATCTTCACGTTAGCTGCTCCCTCGCCCTGCAAGGCTGTATCTCCAGATCTCATGAGATGGTTTCTTCTTGTCCCCCAGGTGTCAGCACTGAGGCATTTCATCAGAGAGGGCCTCCCTGGTCACCCCATCCAAAGCAGCCTCTTCCTTCACTCTCTGTTCCTGTTATGTTATTTTATTTTATACAAGCCACTGATTCCTCTCTAAAATTATCTTACATATTTGTTCATGTGTTTACTGTGTGTCTTCCCCCATCGACGAGACTGTGACCCTGTGGGGCTGGTGACTGTGTCTGTCTTGTTTGACTGTCTGTTGTCTGCCGTGATCAGAGCCGGGCGCCCAGAAGTTCAGTGTGAATGAACAGATGGCGGCCATCCTCTCGTGTCCCCATCCCATCACTGCGTGGGCTCTCGGCCCAGGAGTGGAATTCCTGGGTCACAGGCATGATTGTGTTTTTTAAAAAGATTTATTTGGGCGCCTGGGTGGCTCAGTGGGTTAAAGCCTCTGCCTTTGGCTCAGGTCATGATCCCGGGATCCTGGGATCGAGCCCCGCATTGGGCTCTCTGCTCTGCAGAGAGCCTGCTTCCTCCTCTCTCTCTCTCTGCCTGCCTCTCTGCCTACTTGTGACCTCTGTCTGTCAAATAAATAAATAAAATCTTAAAAAAGAAATAAAAAGATTTATTTATTTATTTGAGAGAGAGAGAGTGAGCGCAGGGTGGGGAACACATAGAGGGGAGAGAGAGAATCCAAAGCAAACTCGCTGATGAGCGCAGAGCCCAACCGGAGCTCCATCCCATGACCCTGCGATCCTGACCTGAGCTGGAACCGAGAGCTGGGCGCTTAACCGGCTGAGCCAGCACACATCCCAGGCACGTCTGTTTTTAAGGCCCGTGATATGCAGCACCAAATGAATCTCATCTGAAGTTATACCCCTTAACACTCCAGCAGTGGTCGGGGCACCTGACTCCCCCAGAGCCTGTCTGGACGATTGTGTCTTTCCCCTTTAAAGTGTGTCTTTGTTAGTTTGACAGAGAAAGTGGCATCTTGGCTATTGGCACTTTAATTTAATCATTACCCACGTGCAACATATTTTCTTGTTCGTTGGCCGTTCGTCTTGCTTCTGTGAACTGCTGGTTCACGGCCACAGTCCATTCCTTGACCGGACCGTTCATCTGTCCCCGCTGCTTTATGAGAACTGCGTGTTTATGTTCTCTCATATGTTTCTTGGTAGGAAGATCCCCCTCCCACACTTAATATATCATGGACATAATTATAAATATACTTCATCTTTTTAAAGAACTGAGTAACTGTTCTTTTGCATAGACGTAGCACAATCGATTGAGCCAAAACCCTTTTATTTCTCAGTTTCCTCACCTATAAAATCAAGAGTAACTGATGATGATTTGTTGTGGCTCCTAGTATTGTTGTGTCAACATGTTACTTACACTGCTGACTTAGGCTCCTGGCGCTTAGAGTGTACACAGCGGGTGTTAGCTACTAGTCCCTGCAGTACGTGCTGCACTGGGGCAGACTGCACAAGAGGTTGTCTGCGAGGGTGCTGTGGCATCGGGCTCCAGCTCTCCCCACAGCCCCCCAGGAGGCCGAGTCACGTGTTGGCCCTCCAGTGAACCAGAAGCCCTGTCTCGCTGAGGTCTGCTTGCTCTGACTTTTCTTGGTTTCTGTGGACTCCTATCCTGGTTCCTCCTCCATTTCCACACCCTCCGTCTCAGGCGGGTGAGCTCCAGGACCTCTGTGTCTCGCAGGCAAAGGAATGTGGTGAAAACACAGGGCCTTGCCTGAATGCAGAGGAGTATAGAGCGGTAGAAGTCCTCTGGTTGGTTCTGCAGGGCTGGGGGTTACCACTCACAGGACCCTCCCCAACCCGTCCCGGAAGTAACTCTTCATGGACTCTAGCAGTAGAGAAGGCAGAATCCACTGTGCACACAGCTGTGGACACTGTCACACTCTGGGGAACGCACCGCATTGTGGTTCTGTTGCACCTGTAGGAACGTCCCTGATCATGGGGGTTTCCCTAAAAGGAATAATATATTCCCATATAGTCTTCCATGATATATTTTCCAAGCTCTCCAATTTTTTTTAAATTCACTTTTCTTTTAACAAAGTTAAAAGAAAAAAAATGTACAGTTAAAAAAAAATCAAAGAGTACTGGGGCACCCGGGTGGCTCAGGTGGTTAAACGTCTGATTCTTGATCTCAGCTCAGGTCTTAATCTCGGGGTGGCGAGTTCAGGCCCCATGTTGGACTCCACACTGGGTATGGAATCTACTTAAAAATATATATATATCAAAAAGTACCAAAAGGCTTATAAGACCATCTCTTCCTTTTCCACTCCCCAGAGGTTGTCACTTTCAACTCTTCGATTTCCTCACTTCTGGCTCTTTATCTCCTTGTTTCTGAATAATTTGAGTATACTACTTACGTCTTGATTTACCTATCTTACACATTCAGTCTTCTTATACTCTCCCCCATCAGGCAGCATCACAATTTTTGGTGAATGGGTTGTCCGTGTTTACCTACGAGAAGGCCAACAGGGAGGACATTTTCTTTCTCATACAACCTTTCCACTTTCTTGGAGTCAGTCATTGACTTGTTTCTTTCATTTGCTTAATTGTCTATGTGTCTGTTGATGTTATATTCGAATTTTTAAATTTTCTTTTTAGAATTTTTCCCAGTTACATTGTATTGTGTTGTGCTGTGTTATATTGTGTTGTGTCGTATTGTATTTCCAGTAAAGCTCACATACAGTGTTACATCAGTTTCAGGTGTATAACATGTATGTGATTCAGCACTTCATGCCTCACCAGGTGCCCACCACAGGTGCCCTCCTTAATCCCCATCACCTTTTTCACCCATTCCCCACCCCCAACCTGCCCTCTGGGAACCATCAGTTTGTTCTCTATACTTAAGAGTCTGTTTCTTGATTTGCCTCTCTCTCTTTTTTTTTCATTTGTTTTGTTTCTTAACAAAACATTTGTTTTGCTCATTTGTTTTGTTTCTTAAATTCCACATATGAGTGAAATTAGATGGTATTAGTCTTTCTCTGACATATTATGCTTAGCATAATACTCTCTAGCTCCATCCGTGTCATTGCAATTGGCAAGATTTCATTCTTTTTTATGGCTGAATAACATATATAGATACAGATATTTGATATATATATCAAAATTTGATATATACACTGATTTGAAATGGATATATATAGATATAGATATAGATAGATATATTTGGATAGAAATGGATATATATAGAAATGGATATATATAGATATAGATATTTGATATATATTTGATATAGATATTTGATATATATTTGATATTTGATATATTTGATATAGATATTTGACATCTATTAGCAATAATCACGCCTCGGATAAACCTCATTGGCTACGATACTGCCACTGCGCAAAGCTGATATTTGACATCTATATCAAATATTTGATATAGATACTTGATATCTATATCATATCTATATCAAATATTTGATATAGATGTCAAATATCTAACTCTATCTATATCAAATATTTGATATAGATAGTTGATATCTATATCAAATAAACATATATGATATAATATTTATTTTGATATTTTATATCAATATATTTATATCAATATTTATCATATTTATATCAATATATTTATTTTGATATTTATTTGATATTTTGATTATGATATAATATTTATATATGATAAATGATATATATATATCAAAAATAGATATAGATATAAATATATATAGATATATACATATATCTCTATATAGATATTTGATATATATATCAAATTTTGGTATAGATATTTGATATATATGTCAAATTTTTGATATATATCAAATATCTATATCAAAATATATCCATTTCAAATTAGTGTTTTTGTATTTGGTGGGTAAATACTCAGTAGTGGGATTACTGAGTCATAGGGTAGTTCTATTTCTAACTTTTTGAGGAACCTCCATACTAAGTGCCTATTGGTTTTTACATTTACATGTTAAATTTTTTTTTTTAATTTTAAGTTAATTAATAAGTTATGTTTTCAAACAGCTTTACATCTGTGTTTTTAGTTTTCTAAATGCTCCAGTACCTCTGTCACACACCCATCTGTATTTCTTCCCAGGGCTTAAGTTCAATTCCAAAAACTGTCCTGTCCCTTCCTCCCGCAGATGGCCGGCCATGGCCTTCTCTTCTTTTCCTCGTGTTGTGTCTAGGCCCTGGCACCCTGCTGCCTTCTCTTCACCGTCCTGTGCAGGATCTTTTTCCTGGGGTTCGTAGTTTCCTCGTCATTGATTTCATACCCAGTTTTGCTGATGCATTTTCCAGTAGGCTCCCAAGAGAGGCCCGATGGGCGATTAATTTAACTCCTTGCACATCCGCAAGGGTCTTTATTCTGCCCTCACGATTAATTGGTTGAGGTAGAGAATTCCAGAATTCCCAGAATTTTTTTTTTAAGATTTTATTGATTCCCAGGAGAAATAGAGAGACCGATCACTAGCAAGCTGGGGGAGGGGCAGAAGCAGACCCCACCCTAAGCAGGAAGCTGAGTTCGGGGCTCCATCCCTGGACTCCAGGATCAGGACCAGAAGAGAAGGCAGAGGCTCCATCAGCTGAGACCCCCCCCAGGTACCCCTCCCCCAGAATTTTACAGATGTTTTTCCTCTTATTTAGCGTTCAGTCTCAGAGAAGTCTGATGCCTTCCGATTTGCATTCCTTTGTATGTGACCTGTCTCTTCTCTCTGGAAGTTTTAAAAATGCTTTATTTCTCTGAAATTTGGTGGGATTCTCTTTTGATTTGCTTTGAGACTTTTTCATTCCCTGTGCTAGGACCTCCAAGGCCTCTTTAATAGCTACACTCACCTCCTCTGTTTTTTTATTTCTTTTTCTGGAGATTGCATTAGTTGGGCGTTGTCCTGATAGTTTTTTCTTTCCTATATAGCTTATCTCATCTTTGTATTTTACTTTCTAAAAGAGTTCCTCAATTCCCCCCCCCCCAGTATTTTTAAAATTTTTTCATTTTATCTACAACATTTTTACTTCTAGGCTCTTTATATTATTTTTAAATTGATCCTTTGAATTTTTTCACAATGTTCCATTCTTGTTTGGTGGTTGCAGTTCCCTGCATTATGGGCTTAGTCGTTTGTCCCTTAACTTGAATTGTTTCCTCATGCTATCTGTGCTACCTTCAAATGCCCGTTCTGCTGTGGACCCTGTCTTTCATATTGGAGACTTATCCCAGCACCTGGTGATCCTTTGTTGTCCGTTTATATTTAAGAGGGAGACACTTGTCGGTGTGGTTGGGGAGCCGGGAGTGGGGCTGGGGGCTGGGGGCTGGTGGGTGGCTCTCAGGGTGAGGGAGCTGGGAAGCAGCTTTTGTAGCAGGAGACCCCGGAGCCTGGGTGTGCTGCTCTGCTCTCTGGCAGTCTTTAGTGTCTCCAGAGACAAATCCTCCCATATCCAGTGTTTAGGGGATACCCCTGGCTGCTGAGGTGCCGGCAGCAGGAAGGAGGATAAGCCCGGTGGTAGCACGTGGGGGGAGGGGAGGGGGAGGGCCCACCTTTCAGTGTGCATGGTTACCCCCCTGTTTTCAGTCTGGAATCTACTTCTTCCTGGTGTTCTGGAGCCCTGAGCCTTACTGGTTCCATTTCTGGAGAAAACGCACCTGAAGTGGGGGGGTTGGGGATCTGGGAGTGTAACTGCTGTGTTTCTAGACCTTGTTCAGATCTTCCTGTTTCAGCTGGAAACTCACACACACCCACCCCCCACGACCCCCACCCTCACCCCAATGGAATCTGGTGGCTCTGGGGCCCAGGGATTGGGGGGCAGATCATTAGCCCCTCCCAGGCCTGAGATGTCACCCCCTCCACTCGCTAAAGCCCAGCCTTTCACCGTCCATGTCTCCAGGCAGTTGTTGGCATCTCTCTGGATCACACTCTTCTCTTGCTCTTTATTTTGGGGGCTCGTACCTTCCGCACACGGCTGTCATTTGAGATGCATATTGGCAGAGAAGGGAGACAAACCCATGCGTCCAGCCTGTCACTGCCCACCTACTCCTCCCCAGAAGCAGCTCGAGGCCCCAGGGAGATGCTGGGAAGACAGGGCGGGCATGCAAGAGTGCGTGCGTGTAAGAGAGAAGCATGAGTGTGTGCACATGTGAGTGTGTAATTAAGAGTGTGCTTGAAGCTGTCGGGTGTGTGCTTGTGTGCACATGTGCGCATGTGAAGCCCCGTAACAGATCCTCTGGAGGCACCGTGGCAGCACTGGACATGCTCCAGTGATTTGGGGAACAGGGCAGGGTACGAGCAAGATGACCAGAAGACTGAGGGACCTTCTTGTCGAAATAGGTGTGTGGCCTCACAGAGTGGGGATTCTGAAGGGGATACACTCAGCTCAAGGGATTAGATTCTGAAAACTTCCATTTAAAATGTTTGATTACCAGGGTGCCTGGATGACTCAGTCAGTTAAGCATCTGACTCTTGAATTTGGCTCAGGTCCTGATCTCAGGGTCGTCAGATCAAGCCCCGTGTGGGGCTCTGTGCTCAGTGTGGCGTCTGCTTGTCCCTTAGTTTCTGCTCCTTCCCTCCCCGCCCCTCTCTCTCAAATAAATAAAAAAATAAAATCTTGAAAACATTTTTTTAGATTTCCTTCTTGGGGCGCTATCAAGGTGTATAGCTTTTCACAGTTTGCTCCTGATTTAATGGCTGAATCTTTCATTCCTTCAACAAGTTTTGATTGAGCCCATACATATCAGGCACTGTGCTTACTGAAGGGAAGAGATAAGGATCGCCGTTTTCCTCGTGAAGCTTCTAGTCCAGGGGCAGGATAGCAGGGGGCAGGAAAACATTTGTTGCACATGCATATAATTTGTGTTTGAACACCAGATATAATCCCAGAGTTGGAGAAGGACTCCCAGAGGACCAGCTAAACCCCAGTGTGACAGTTTAGGACTTTTTGAATCTTGATGTAGCATGACATCATTTTGAAGGTTTGGTTTGACTAGATGTCTTTATTTCTAGTTCAGACACGTGAGCCGGGCTTTGTGGGTGCTCCCTGGAGTCCACTAAGGTAGAAGCTTTGTTCGTACATCATCCCTAACCAAAGTGCCCCCAGGAGGAGGGGTTTGCTTCAGCCACCAGGTGTCAAGTTCAAGTCTACATCTTAATTTTATGGGCTGTACTACACTTAGAGCACCACTTCCTGCAGCCCTCGGCCCACCTCCCCACGGCCTCTCCCATCCCAGATTCAGAGGCTGGCCTCTGGGGTCTCATGGTCAGAGGTGAATTTCTGCATGGAGGCTAGTGCAGGCACCTCATACATAGCTTAACTTGGAGATCATTAGCTCTTCTAATTTGGGACAGGAAGAATTAAGATTAGTAAACACCTTTCTTGACTGAGTGGGAAAGAAGTTTCTGGGTGTTCTGGGGAAGGCAAGGCTGGGAATGCCCAGCTTTGTTACACAAGGCCCACTTCTCTAGTGCTCCGTTGATCTGGGACCCTGGGCCTTCTCACTCCTGGCTCCAGTCCATCCCCTGTGTGGGTCCAGGCTTTGGGCAGCTCTGCATTCTACACATATGCACACACACGCACGCACGCACACATGCACACACGTGCGGGCACGAGGTTGCGCTTGCTCACTCTCTTTCTCACCACCCTCCAAACCACCCCTCGGAGGTGAGCTTGGAGGGGGTTACACATTTCTACTTCCTTGCAAATGAGTTGTGGCCTCAGGGCAAAGCCAGGCCCTTGGTGGTCCATTTTCAATGCTCCGCCAGTGCAGGCTGGAGGACTGCCACTGCCTGGGCCTCTGAGGAAGGAGCAGGCCCGCTGCGAGCTTTTTCTCTTTACACGCTTGCCCTGGCCTCTTTATCACGGTGAGGTGTCTTCTCACCCAGAAAAAAGAAAATTCAGGCAGTGGGGAAAGCGGAGGGAACCACCATTCTCAAGCCCTGGAAACAATAGTCTTGACCTAGGGCACACCTACTCCCCCAGTGGTATTCCCAGATATCCCAGAGAGCCCTTCTGAACTCCATTCCTTTTCTGGTGGGAGGTTAAAGACAGCTCTGTCTTCTGAGGTCCCAGCGTGGGATTCCACAGCCTTCCAGTGTTCTGCAGACTCATTTTTTTTTTAATTTATCAAAAATAAAATATTTATTATTATAGAAACCATATAAGTTCCCTTATTTCTTTATTCCTGTAGCATCTTTTATTTTCACATCTTAATGGTTCTGAAATTAGAATGCATCTTGAAATAGATCTGTACCTTTTGACATTTTATTCTTTTTTCCTGAAGCATTATTCTTGAAATCCATGGGTGATTCCCAAATGACTGCGGCCTAGAATTGAGGAAGTACAGGAAAAGGACAGTTGGGGAAACAAAAAAATTTTTCAAAACTTGGAATCCACAGGAGAAAATCGACAAAGGGGATCCTTGGCGGCAGAGAGTTAGTGCCACTGCCTGAAATCTCATGTTTTCCGAGAAACTCGATGGAGGACATTCGTGGGGGAAAGTGCTGATGAGGCCTGATGCCATTCTGTGTCATGTCTTTCCGTGGGGGTGACATACTTGGTCCCCAAGATTATCCCCATACCATTCCTCCTCCAGGTTTCAGGTCAAACATATTTGCAAATGTAGCATAAGGACCTTTCTTTTTCTCGTGCTGCATTTGCTAATTTACAATTGTTCCGTTTGGAGTGGGGGGAAAAAAAGCATTTTTCTTTTGCCAGCTGGCCTTTGGGCCTCTCTGAGGCAGCCTCAGAGAACAGGACTATGGGAGACCCGGGGATGTCCAGGCAGCGTTGCAGCCCAGCGCGCCCCCATCCCCTTGCAAACGTAACAGCCCGAGGCCACTGGCGTGCTGTGGCGTGTGTATATGGGCTGGGGCTCCATGGAGGCAGTTTTCGTGCAGAGCATGGAGGTGCTTTCAGCAGTCTGTCCGATCAGGGATTGCATCCCAAATTCTAAACCTCAACAGGACAACCGGGGAGATGGCAGAGAGCAGAAACGGGGTGCTGCTCCCTCCATCTTCCTGGCTGTGCCCCCTGGGGGTGCCAGCCACAGACCCTGGGCTGGTAGTGCCATCCCGTTGGGCTGCTGGGTGAGAAAGAAGAGCGTGCCTGACAGGCCGGGAAAAGAGCCGACTGGAAGGCGATGGGGGCAGTGCTGCCCTCGTCCGGCCATTTCTCCCCCGCTCTCCGGTCTCCTTGCCCACTCTTAGCCCCAAAGCAGGGGCCTTCGTGCAAGGCCCCCCGCCCCCAGCCCAGTACACAGGTCCTTTAAGACTCAAATCAAGGCTGGCTTCATGCTTGGGTGCTCCTGAGAGGAGCACTTCTCTAGCCGCACACAGGAAAATGGTTTCTTAGTGAGACTATAAACAAGGAGCTGAATCTTTTTTATTTTTCTATCATGAGACAGTTTCCGACCTTGAGTACCCCTCACAGAGCCTGTAGGGAGAAGACACAGCGAGGAGCGAGTTTCCCTGGCACCCTGCCCCGGGTCCCCACCAGGGTCCCATGGAACAAGCACCCCAGCTGGCCCCAGGGTCCTGGAGCAGGCAGCTCCCCGCAGGCGGCGCCCCTCCCAGGTGGCATTTCACACCCCATTGGACCTTTTCCTGCCCCTCTCCCGTCCCCCGAGTGAGTGGTACCGAGCAACGTAATGTGCTGACTTCTCCAATCCCTCCTTGGTCCATTGCAACAAAAGTTGCTCTTTTCTCATTAGAACCGTTTTTGTCAGGGTGTCTTTAATCAATGGCTTCCCTGGGGACAATATTTTTAGAAGTTGTATTTTTCACACTCTCCCTTTTCCCCTTTCGGAAAGTCTCTTCCCGGTGTCTGGTGAAATGAACTAATGAGATGCCAGGAGAGTTCGGCCCAATGTTAATGGGCACAGGTACAGGTACAGAGACGCTTCCCGTGTCTACCTTCAGTCCCAGCCCGCCTTACCCGCGCTCTTCTTCTGTCTCTCCGGTGCAGGTGGCACAGACAGCAGATGGTGTGGATGCTGACCTCTGGAAAGACGGCTTATTTAAATCCAAGGTTACCAGATACCTGTGTTTCACGAGATCATTTTCCAAAGAAAATGTAAGTCTAGCGGTGGCGTCCATGTGCTGCATAAGCACAAGGCATTTACTTGCCTGGTTGAAATTTTCTCTTTTTCTTCTTCTTTCTTTCTTTCTTTCTTTTTTTTTTTTTTTGTTGTTGTTGTTGTGGTTTATTTTCCTTGCCATATTAATCTGTGGTTTTAGCGAACTGGGTAGAATCAGCAGCTCGCACTGTGCTTCATTTATTAACAGTATTATTAACCTCGTACTCCAGTGTACAGTGAATTCCATTAAAATGTGTTCTCAAAAGGGAACCAGGAAATTTCTCCCCCGGCCCTCATTTGCCTATAGCTTTCCTGTAAGTCACAAATCACAGGATGGTGTGGACGTCAGCGTTGCCGGCGTGGCTGGATTTAAAGCTGGCCAGCATGCAGAAGCAGGGCTGGAAGGACGCTCCACCATCCCTTCCTTCCCCAGACGCGACCTTGTTCCCAAAATGACTGACTTTCTCCCTGAGTCTCTGTGACGTTTGACATTTCATTGTTTCCACAGTAGGTATCTGCCACGTGTGCAGGTTTCTTTCAGTAGGCCGTTCTGAACTCTTGGGCCCATAAATTAGGACATTCTAAACCTATCTATTAAGGCTTTTCCAACGGAATGTTTTCACGAGCAGCTTAGAAAGAAAGGGAAGTAGCTTTCATGAGGATTTGCACAGATCCAGACTGGGAGGGAGGCCTGTCCTAGGCACTCTGTGAATAAACTTCTCCCATCCTCAGACAGTCTCTTGGAAGTATTAGCTCCTTTCCTGAGATCAGGGAGTTTTGGGGCTTGTCCAAGGTCACCTGTCTTCCCTAGCCCCAAACACGGAGCAGTCAGCTTTTCATTTTCAGGGGTGACATATTATTTTTGGCCTAAATGTTATTGGCTCTTTCTAATGCAAGAAAAACAAAAACAAAAACAAAACATGGCAGGAAGAATGTTTTTCTTAATTTATTTTTACAAATTTTATTATACCAGTGATAGATCCTCACGGTTTAAAAAGAAAAAAAATTTCCAGACATCCTCATTCAGAAGTGTGAAAGGGGAACAGCAAGCTTTTGTCCCCATCACATATGACACAGCCCGTGGTCCTATCCCAGGGCCCTTGTGTGGCCCGTCATTGTTGTCTGGATGCCGACGGTCACGTGGTCCTCTGGCTTGCCCTCTCTTCCGCCAGCCCTTCCTGTTGTTTACTGATAAGTCTTTGTTAGGAAAATGATTCCTAATGTATTCAGGACTGGGGGAGAAGTCATTGCTTTAATTTTTCCCCCTAATTATGAGAGTAATATATGCTTGCTGTAAAGTACAGAGTTTCTAATGGGGCAGGCACAGTCCTCGCACTAAACACTAGAAATCCTTCTCAGAGGCGAGAAGGTGGCTGCTGGGCCTGTAATGAGCCTGAGCAGGTCCCTGGGGCTCATCGTGCAGCCCGAGGAGACGCGGAGGAACAGTGTGGAAGCCAGGTTGCCTTTCCAGCCGGGGGCTTGAGCAGTTAGGGTAGTTCCGCCCCGCCCTCCTCATAGCTCCATTCCTCCGCCCCTGCACCCATACCCCCACGCAGGGCACTCTCATGCCTCTTTGTCCCTGGAGTTGACCCAAACCTGTTTTTGAAACTACTGATATTTTTAGCTTTTGTCACCTCTGTTCTGTCTGCTGGCTGCCCCTCTGCACAGGTCAGTGCCTTCACTGCCGCTCAGGGAAGCCAGGACAAAGTCCCGAGGATTTGAACAACTCACTGTGCCCAGCAGTCTCACGGCTTTGGCATTTGGTACTGATCTCTGCTCGGCCCCACCTCTCCTGCCTGAAGCTGCAGTTCCCGACTGTGGCCTCACAGGACAGCCATGATCTCTTTGATTGTTTTTGACTTTTGGGTTTTTGGGGGTTTTTTGGTTTGTTTTGTTTTGTGTTTGGGAGATTTGTTTTGCACTTCCCCTAAAAGCTGTGGGGTATTGGTAGTCTAGGCCAAGAGAGTCCTGATCCCTTGGAGTTGGGGACAGTGACAAGTCTAAAAATGACAGATGTCACCAGTCCTGCATAAACATATTATAGAAAGTGTATCGAGTTCATTGGCATTTGTTGAACAGAAAGAGATAGTGTGGAATGCTCATTTGTAAGCCTTACCCTCTGGGGGGGGTTGAGGGCGGTGGGGGAGGTCTCTGGTCTCTGCCTCCCTCCGAAGGAGGATGGGAAGTCGGTGCATCCTGTTTCCCGAAGAAGAACGACTGAGTCCTTTAGTGAGACCCAGAGGGATTCATTCAGGGGGGTGGCAGGGACCTACTTGCCCAGGAGCACAGTAGGAACGGGCATATTTTAATCCACCACAGCCGGTCTGTCCCGGCCCTGCTGTCACAACCAGGACTTTGCATAGCGTATATTTTTACAACTGTAGAGGAGGGATGTGGGATCTCAAGACTGGACAGATTCTTAATTAGGCAGCTCGAGACTCCCTGTGTAGGAGTTTGGGGACACTCCTTTGGAACCTAAATTCCTTTCCCCCAGTAATGCTATTAATACAGAAACCTGGCTTTGGAGTGACATTGCTTCCTGGGGAAGGATCGAGATTAATTGCACTTTTCATGCCCTGTACTTTCTGCATTACCTGTAATAATAATGTACATAGATTAGGTAGGGAGGATATTAAACAGAAGGATTTATGAACATTTGAATATTAAGTTGGTTATCTGTGGCTACCTTAAATGCAAGGTTGTCAGAAATAATTACAGTATACTAGCAAATACTGGCTACCAGAGACAGTATAAATACCCTGAGTCAGTGCATATTGGGCTTTTGGCATGAATCATTTGCTCAACAAGGATTGGGAATACGTTCTTCATATTTATGAGGAGGAAATGAAAGAGAGCACGGGATGGGGGAGGGGAGAGGAACAAGCAAAATTAATGATGTCGCAGACCCACCGTATTAAACCCAGTAGAGCAGCAGCCCCGTGTGCAGAGGGACCGCACTTGGGTTGCAGGAAGCTTGGACAGTGCAGCGTCCCGTTTTGTATGCGTGGGAGGGTTCTCGATGCTTTTTTTTTTTTTTTTTTTTTTAATGGCCACACCACTGATGTTCTGGTTTTATGATCGGGGACATTTGTAGAGTGTGGAGGGTGAGGTCGCTAAGTGGTTTGCAGTTGACTTGTGTAAAACCCAACTTGTCAAGTAGAAGACATTTGAGAAGGATATTGATGAATACCCATCCATCTCCGGGGCAGGAAAACATACCCAGTTGTTAATTTCTCAATGCAGAAAGCAGCGATGACACGGAAAAGCAACTGCCAGGAAAGAAAAAAATTATGATAGATTAGATCAGGCAATTCTGAAAGCAGCTGATGTTTTCAAGTTAGGTTAACGGTTCAAACCTCTTCTACACGGTCAGAGATTTATTCTGCATTAGTAAGGTTCCGCTTTTCATGTGTGGTGCTGAGCTGTGTGCATTGTTTCTCTGAGACCAAGCTACCTGAAATGTCATAATAGAAAATAGTCGTCAAACATGAGAGGTATAAGAGAAGGAAACGGGTTTGTGACAACAGGGCCATAAAAGCCCGGTCACAGTTGACATTTGACACTGTGACTTTCGTAGTGAAGTTTGAAGAATTTATTTCAATTGTGCGCTTTTAGGTTTATAATGTATTTATGAAGCATCCTTCCGTTTTTATTGTTATAGTTGAGGTTTGTCATCTAAGCAAATCCAATTTGATTTCCAGTTCTGGCCCACCCAGTTGAAAATGTACCCCCAAAATGTTACGCTATTCAGTAGGTATATTTTAGTAGGTAATTATGAGGTAGGTAATAATTGAGCATGTATGCCGAGAAGTGTGCTAAGCTTGGGGGTCTAGTAGCAACAGACAGTTTTGGTCCTTGTGGCCCTTGAACGGTCATGGGGAGACAGATAGTGAAGAAAGAACCTCACACATGGGCCATTACCAATCGGTAGGGAAGAAAAGAAAGAGCAGCCAAGAGAGACAATAGCGCAGAGTTCAGAGGGTAAGAAGTTCCTGACTAGCCATCCAGGCTAGTGTTGGCACAGAGCATTTCAACCAGAACCGTGGGCTGCTAATGCCGGTGTGTTTGCAGAGGGTGCTGTTGTGCAATTACACGATGGTGCATGCTGTCCTCAGAAGATATTTTTGCACTGGTTACAGAAAACGCACGCTGTGGACCCCCTATGCTACCACTGAGTTGAAACTTTAAGAGGCCCTTGTGCATGTCATTTTAGTAGATGTGTGATATGGAGACAGCAGGGCTTTCCAGCCTGTATGAGTTGACGATTCCTAGGATTTTACAGAATCGTATCTAGCAACTGAAAGGTGTGTCAGTACGCAGATGGGCAATCACCTAGGAGCGTGACTGGTTCTTGGGGAGGCTTTGCACGCTCTCTCCAGCCGCGGTGACTGCCCCAGGAATGTGCAGCCCATGCTGCAGGCCGAGTGGCAGCCTGGTCCCAGGATGCACGCGCAGCTGCCCTCTGCTGGGTTCTGTCTCGAGCATCTCCCAGGTCGCCGTCTAGCTAACCACCGTGTCTGAGTGAGTGGTGTGGAGGTGCGGCAGATGAAGCTCCTTCCCGGGGGCCCCCCGAGTCCCTGCGTAGCCGCTGGGGAACATTAAGTGGCACCTACTCTAATTAACCTGCTGTCGTAAAGCTGCATGAGTCATTGTGTTAAATATGCATCTCGAAGCCAAAATGGCAAACCCACCACAGGGCTGTTCAGATTAATAGTCTGTATCTCTTTTCTTTCTTCCCAAGAGTCATTTAGGGAACGTGTTAGTGGATATGAAGCTCATTGACATCAAGGACACTCTGCCTGTAGGCTTCATCCCAATTCAGGAGACGATGGACACACGTGAGTCTCCCTTTAGTACCGCTCGTCACAATGAGACTTTTCTTCCTCCAGGTATATTTTTAGATGGTTTGTATGTGCATTTTTCTTCGGGAACATTTTAGGGGGCCTTGCTGCACACCCGTGACTAAACCCTCCTGCTCGTGCCGTGTGCCTGACTTGGTTCTCTGAGGAGTTTGCGGCGCTCTGGGAAGCAGCATGTAAATGAGCAGAATGTCCTTTTCTCTTAGAACGGGCTCCCTGCTGACTCGGCTCGCTCAGGAACAGACCAGTGAGACTGGTTGCCGTCCCCACTCGGTCCATCCTCTGGTGTCGCAGAAGCCAAGCTTAGCACAAGACCCACAAACAAAAGGAAAAAAAAAAAAAATCAAAGACGTCCAAGGAATATAAGTGCAATAATGTCCTATAATGTCCTTATTTTTGGCTCATGGAGCACACAAGAAATGCCGGAACCAGGAAGACTGTGCCTTAGAGGACACGGGCTCGTATTTGAGTGACTGCTCTGACCCTGAACCTTGGCAAGCAGAAGCAAAATCACTGACCAGCCGAAGCTTCTTCAGGATTCTGGAGGGATCTTGTCATACCTGTCGGTTCTGAAATCGTGCCGGAAAACCTCCGGATATTTGAGCCTCCTCATTCTGATTTAACTTAACTTGTTTTATTTTTAATTACTGTCACCAATTTTAGGATGGCACCAGCAGTGAAGCAGTACGTGAAAAACAAAGACAAGGAACCCTTCCTTTATTACACATGATTCATTTATGAAATCCTGTATCTCATTCTCTGTCACGCATACCTTGTGTTTCCATGGTTGGCCCCATTTTGGATCCATAATCTGCTGTTTTCTCGCTAGCATTTCATACAGACCAGACTGGGTGTACAGAAGCCACACAGCCGTTATTTTCACGAGACAAGCTGAGTCCGTTGTATTGCATGTTTTTATTTTCTTCATAGTCCTCTCACTTTTGGACATTGTGCTTTTACTTGTTATCCCATGTATCAGCTACTACTCGTGCTAGCTGACACGTGGTAGGTGACGTACCAGACGCTAAGCCTGTGGTAAATGCTTTACGTACCTGATGTCACTGGCTCTCCAGGGGACCCGCGTTTGGAGATGGGTGTTGTTAAACCCATCCCATGTGAGGAAAGTGGGACACAGTAACTGCTGAGGGTTTGAAGAACTTATCCACAGTCACTTATCTGGAAGCGGGGGCATCGCGAGAGGACACACGGGAGTCTGACTCTAGCCCTAGCATTAACCACCATGCAGCCCTGTCACGGCATGTGGTTAAGTGCCTTTTACAGATAGATTTGATGTATTTATGCATCAGGTGTGGTTGGTAACAGTTCTATTGAGATATAATTCATATGCCATTAATTTACCCATTCGAGGTATACAATTCAGTGGTTTTTAAGGTATTCACAGAGTTGTGTGACTTTTACCACAATTGGTATTTTAGAACATTTCATCACACACCCACCCCTCAAGAGCCCTACACCCATTGGCCATCACTCCCCATTTCTCTCTAACCCTCCCCTATCAACCCCTTCCCAGCCCTGGACAACCACTGAACTCCTTTCCCTACGGACTTGCCTATTCTGGACATTCCATGTAAATGGAATCCTACAGCATGTAGTCTCTCGTGATGGGCTTCTTTCACAAGGCATAAAGTTTTCAAGGTCCATGTTGTGGTGTGGGTCAGTACTTCATGCCTCGCTATTACCAAGTCAGAGTCTGTTGTACGGACTCCTGCATCTTGCTTGTCCACTCAGCTGGAGGATATTCGGGTTGCTTCCACTTCGGGCTGTTGTGACTCGTGCTACTGTGAATGTTCACCTTCAGGCCTTTGTGGGGACATGTGTTTTCATTGCTCATGGGGCCAGACCTAGGAGTGGAACTGCCAGAGTCTTATGGTAATTATTTACCTTCTAGAGGCGCTGCCAGACTGTTTTTCAAAGGAGCAGCACCATTTTACATACCCACCCACAGTGTGGGAGGGCACCGGTGAGTCCGCGTCTCCGCTGACACTTGTTACTATTCTGTCTGTCTTACTGGGCACAAAGTGGTCCCTCGTGGTTTTGACTTGCATTTCCCGATGGTTAATGGTGTTGAGCAGAGTTTTGTGTGCTTGCTGGCCGTTTGTATATCTTCTGCAGAGAAATGTCTGTTCTGATCCTCTGGCATTTCAAATTGGGTTGTCTTTTTTATTATTGAGTTATAAATATTTGAACATATTCTAGATATAAGCCCTTTCTCAATTATATGGTTCGCAAAATTTTCTTCCTTTCTGTGGGTTTTCTTTTCATTTGATGTCCTTCGAAATATGCAAGCTTTTTATTTTGATGGAGTTCTGCTCATTTACACTTTTCCTTTGTTGCATGTGTTTTTGGTGTCATACCTAAGAAAGCATTGCTTAATTCAAGGTCACCAATATTTATGCCCATGGTTTTATTTCCTGAGGGCTTTATTATTTTTTTTTAAGATTTTATTTATTTGACAGAGAGAGATCACAGTAGACAGAGGCAGGCAGAGAGAGAGAGAGGGAAGCAGGCTCCCCGCTGAGCAGAGAGCCTGACGCGGGACTCGATCCCAGGACCCTGAGATCATGACCTGAGCCGAAGGCAGTGGCTTAACCCACTGAGCCACCCAGGCGTCCCTTCTGAGGGCTTTATAGTGTTTGCTATTACACTTCGATCTTTGCTCCATTTTGAGTTAACTTCTGTGTGTGGTGTGAGGTAGGGATCCACCTTTCTTCTTTCACATGTGACGGTCATGTCGTTCCAGCACCATGTGTTAAAAAGACTGTTCTCTCCCCCGTGGAATTGTCTTCGCATCCTTGTTACAGGAAATCAGATGACCATAGATGCGAGTTTGTTTCTGGACTCTGACTTCTCTTCCATTGATCTGCGTGTCTTTCCTCATGCCAGTAGCACATGGTCTTAATGACTAGCTTTGTGGCAGGTTTTCATACCAGGAAGCATGAGTCTTCCACCCTCATTCTTCTTTTTCAAGATTATTTTGGCTAGTCTGGGTCCGTCAAATTTCCATCTGAACCTTAGGCTTAGTCCATTTTGGCAAAGCAGTAAGCTGGGATTTAGATAGCATTTGGTGTCGAATCTATAAACCAGTTTAGGTATGTATCAATCTTGAAGGATTTTCTTGTGATGAGTTTCTAAGTACTGGAGGCTGCTGGGTCTTAGGTCCTCTACAGTCGGCTCCAGCCTTCCTCTACAAATGTCTTCCTCATCTTCAGGTACCCCCTACTTTACCCAAACTGAGGCACTCACTGTGTACTCTTCGCCCTTGTTTCTTTCCTGACTCTACTTGTTTGCTTTGTTGTTTTTTCCCCTGTCTGAAAAGCCCTTTCCCTCAACTCTGAGTGCCCACACTTCATATCTTTCAAGCGTGAGCTTTAATTCTGCCCTCTGCATGAAACTACCTCTGACCCTCAGATACCAGTTTCTAGCAAGCCCTCTCTCTCTTCAACAGTCAGTGGGGATTGATGAATGCCTCGTGCAGGCACCTCAGGCTTTGTGAGAGAAGGCGGCTGACTGAGATGCCAGCCTTTCCTTCGAGGGGCTTAGTCTGGTGGGTGACTCAGCCCTGCAAACAAGGAGTTGCCTCACAGTGTAATCAGAGCTCTCTCTCATCAGTCAGAGATCAGGGACTGTCTGCCTTCTTTGATGCTTTCCCTCACACGCAGCACAGCACACATTCAGGGGAAGGAGGGAGAGAGGGAAGCGCCACAGGTCACAGTGGCCAGAAGCCAAAGGAAGTAATAGATTCTGTCTCTTACTTCCCACCCCAACCCTGACGGGACGCATGGCAGCTTGGCCTGGAGGTTGCAGGGGAGAAGCACTTGGACTCCACAGTCAGACTCACCTAAGATTGAGTCTGGCTTTGCCACTCACAGCTTTAATGCCCCAAGTGAATGACTTCACCTTCTGGGGCCTCAGTTTCCCTATCTGTAAGATGGGGGGATTGGTATCTGCCTCCCAATGTTGCTTTCAGCTTGCGTTTTAGCCACTTCCATGTTTTCTGGACATCCTCACTACTTACCTTTCTCTTTGAGGACAAGATCTGTGTTTAACTCATTTGTGAATCACTGGAGACACCTACCACACACGGTGCCTTGCTCAGAGGATGGGCTCCATAAAGATAAGCTTTATTATCCTCTCTTGCCAAATTAACTTCCAGAAATACCAGTTCACGATGCCACTAATGATACAGGCTTGTGCCTATTTTCCACAGGCCTGCCAGCATAGGTTTTAAATTTTTATTCAGTTTTACTATTCTAATTTTATTTAATTTTCATGTCATCATTTATTAGCAAGACTGAAATTTTCGCAAGGTTTGCTTGCTGCCTTTGCTTACTCTTATATGACTTGTCTGCCTGGGAACCAAAATTGCCTCGTAGACTTGTATTAATTTCTTACTTGTCCCTCGTGCTTTTCTTAGTTTCAAAATTTGCATTGGTGTTCATTTTTGACAACTAATTGACTTATAATGTCTTCATATTGATAGACTCTAGAGCCACAGGGGATTCCCCATTCTGCATTTTCCTCTTAATTTGTTGAACCAGTTAAGGGAGGAGGCCCAAGGCCTCCTGCCCGGGCCTGTGGTCTAGTTGTGTTGGGGCCCCAGTGGTCCTGGGTGGGAAAGCTCTTCCCCATGATCGTTGTTCCCTGTGGACATTCTGAGATCAGGTCCTGGCATCACCCATAAGTATCTTATCACACGAGGGTGGGTTTAGGGCCGCCCGTTCATTTTGGGTTGTATGGTCATTTCCTGGAGCCCGTCCCCAGTGGGGAGGGTAAGCGAGGCTGACCGGATAAACCCATGGTCAGCTCTGTGCAGCCTCAGTGCCTTAAGGCCCTCATTTTATAAAGTCAGCCAAGAAGATGAGACTCTTATAATGAATATAAAATAGTTTGTTGCTATCCACACAGTATTTAAAAACTGGAAGACTGTTTGTTTTAGTAAAGTGCTGTATCCTTTCTGTGTGTTCATTAGCATGACTGAACACATTTCTATTGACTCTGTATAATATGTTTACTTAAAATTAGGCCTGTTTAAGCATGTGTAATTAGTGGCTCCTTCTACCCCGAGTTGCTGTAGACGGAGGAAAAGAGCAAAGAGCAGCATGGCAAAAGCAAGTAAGAGACCTGTTTCCATTTCTGTGAGGGAAGGTCTCACCTTCTTCACACTTTCCCAAGTCTGATCTTACCAGCTCATATTTTTGAAGGTGCACTGTTGGTACGGATGTTTTCCCCCAGGATACCGTCCCTGGCTCATAGGGTACAATGTCTGGGGTCTGGATTCAGGACATTATTAGTCATAGCTCATAGATCTGATCTAGCCCTCAGTTTCCTTGCCTGGGAAAAGAACCCACCAAGTTTCTGAGATTCTACCTGGCTCTTTAAAAAACACCCTCCCCTCAGTCAGCGATAAGACACCACCACTGACCGTAATCTCCCTTTGGTCAAGCCAAGACCAGTGGCGTGACTGTCCTTCCCTCCCCGCTCGGTGTCTGATTTGAGTGTGCTTACTTCCTGCCCCGGAAGTGAAAGGTCTTGAAAGTCAGTGCCAAACGCTGACATAAATTGTGCACTGGAGGCTTACTGGTAATTCTGATGATAAGAGCATTCATGGCTATGCTCTACTGAGCACTTACTATGTGCCAGGCGCTGGGCTAGGAGAAGCATATGATGTGTTATCACATTTCATCCACCTGATGTCCCTTTGGGGTAGGGTTTTAGTAAGTCCCTTTTACAGATAATGAAACCTATCAGAGAAATTAAGTCATTTGCCTAAGATGATAGAATTGATGGCGGAGTTGGGACTTTAACCCAGGTATACCTGACTCATGCATCCAGTGGATTGGAATTGATTGGAACTCATATTTAAAAACCACAAATGAACAACAACAACAAAAAATACCTGGTTGGTCAGCATTGGAGTTCGCTAAATCACCAGCTCATTTCTTTGAGACTTACTAAGTAAGAGCAAAGAATCATGTATCTAGCTTTCCTTTCTGGTACCGAAGCTTTTTCAGGGAGACCAAGTAGTTGAAAAAAAAAAGTTACTGTTTACGTAGAAGAATTCCAGCTAATAAATTCCAGAAGGAATCACAGAATTAGAAAATCGTGTGTTGGAGAGGATGTGGAGAAAGGGGAACCCTCTTACACTGTTGGTTCGAATGCAAGTTGGTGCAGCCCCTTTGGAAAACAGTGTGGAGATTCCTTAAGAAATTAAAAATAGAGCTTCCTTATGACCCTGCAATTACACTACTTGGTATTTACCCCAAAAATACAGATGTAGTGAAAAGAAGGGCCATATGAACCCCAGTGTTCATAGGAGCAATGGCCATAGTCGCCAAACCGTGGAAAGAACCAAGATGCCCTTCAATGGATGAATGGATAAGGAAGATGTGGTCCATAAACACCATGGAGTATTATGCCTCCATCAGAAAGGATGAATACCCAACTTTTGTAGCAACATGGACAGAACTGGAAGAGATTAGGCTGAGTGAAATAAGTCAAGCAGAGAGAGTCAATTATCATATGGTTTCGCTTATTTGTGGAGCATAAGGAATAACACGGAGGACATGGGGAGATGGAGAGGAGAAGGGAGTTGAGGGAAATTGGAAGGGGAGGTGAACCATGAGAGACTATGGACTCTGAAAAACAATCTGAGGGTTTTGAAGAGGTGGGGGGTGGGAGGTTGGGTGAGCCTGGTGGTGGGTATTAAGGAGGGCACGGATTGCATGGAGCACTGGGTGTGGTGCATAAACAATGAATTCTGAAACACTAAAAACAAATTTAAAAAAATAAATTAAAAAAATTTTTTAAATCACCATTTTGAAAATTTTAATGAGAGTATGGATCTAGGCAATGGTCATCAGGGGATGAAAACACTGCCCAAAGAGTGGTCGTGGGGGGCTTCACAGCCCACGTTACCAGGCCGACCCCACCGGAACCCCCGCAGGGTGGCAGAGCTAGACGCCGTGCCTCATGACAGGACGCCACTGGACATCTGTGCACCGCCTGTGAAGCCTTCCTACCTAAAAGAAATAATCTAACCTGCATCTCATCAAGTCTTTTGCTCCAACTGCCAGTTCACAGGAAATACAGGCTAATCACCCAATTTCAGCAACATTCCGGTGACCTGAAGGAAAGGGGAGGGAGAGAGTTTGTTACAGAGGAAGAAGGACCTAACAGGCCTACCAACCAGATCCGGGGCATAGACGTCATTTCGATCTTGATCGAGGCCAAGCCATAGTTAAATGGTATTTTGGAGACAATGGAGGAAACTTGAATGTAGACTGTCTGCGGGGTCATGCTAAGGAGTCATTGTTCATTCAGTTGGGTGTGATCGCAGCCTGCTGGTCGTGTTCGGACAGACTGTCGGCCGTGGGTGCTTCCTGAGACATTGGTGGGTGACATTACCTGGTGTGGGGATTCATTGAAATCCTCCAGCAAGACTTGCCAGCAAGCAGCTTGTCTGCTGTCCATAATGTTGAAACTAGATGCCGGGAACAAAGTGGGTTCTCCCCACTTTGGGGAATGTGTGAAAATCTCTGTAATAAAAAGTAAAAAAGAAAAGTCCACGTGGCATAAAGTGTTAATACTCAGGGTGTCTGTGTGTCTGTCCCTGATGGCATGAGTGGTGAACAGACCGTGGGTATGGGCTTCGGAAGCCAGCCTCGTGGGTTTTTTCTGGCTCTGCATGCCCCTGGGAGCCCTTCCCGGCAGGGAGGACTGGGGTCAGGTCCCGAATGCAGGAGCGGGGCGACTGGCGCCCACTCTGCAGTCACAGCCTGGGCACCCTGTGGAGGGCAGGAGAGGCTCAGCCCAGCGACTTGGGTGGCTAGTTGCTCCTGCCGCCAGGAAGGGGACGTGACGGGAGACATTCAGGATAGAGATGCTGGCATCTCTGGACGACTCACACCTTTTCTTGTTGTCCTTTTCTTCAGAGGAATTGGCTTTTAGAAAAAAGAGGCTGTGCATTAAATTTATCCCACGGGATTCAACTGAAGCCGCAATCTGTGACATTCGGATCATGGGCCGGACCAAGCAGGCCCCTCCTCAGTACACATTTATCGGGTAAGTCTTAGTCACACAGATGTCATCTCTTCTCTCCGACGAGAGAGAGCTCAGGTCACTCCCTGGGGTGAGACTGTGTGACCCACAGGGCTCTGGGCCACCTGCGTCTCCGGCCTGAGCTCTCATCGCTGCCCTTCCCGCTAATGCTGCTGCCAGGCCAGACCCCGAGCTCTTGACCTCTCTGTGCCTTTGCGCGTGAAGCTCGCTCCTTTCCTTCCCTCGTCCTTCTGTGTGCTCGTCCTTCAGGCTCCTCGGGTGTCCTCTCCTCTTTGCCCGCTCGGCCTGCAGTCTTGCATTGCTTCTTCATCCCCGCTAGGGTTTGAGGAACACCTGTTTGTACCCCTGGGCCAAAGACCCCGGATATGATGGTCAAGGAGCCAGCAGAGACCAGCTCTCTTGGAATTGGTATTCTAAGAGGGGAGACAAGCAGCAAACAAGAAATAAATGAGTGAGACCATTTCAGTTCGTGGCAAAAATAAGACACAGCAGTGAATGGAGGCTGCTTCAGCGAGGTGCCGGGGAGGTGGGGGGTGGTGACATGGGGCAGAGGTGCAAATGCCGAGAAGAAGCCAGCCGTGCCGAGATCTGAAGGCAGAGCCTTTTTGACTCAGGAGAAGAAAAAATGTAAAGATGGGAATGGGTGTGGCTTGTTCAGGAGCAGAAAGCAGAGCGGTGTGGCTGATGTGGGAGAGCAAGGCTGAGTCGGGCGTTGGGGTGAGCGGTTAGCAGGGCCTCATACAACACAGAGGCAGTTTGGATTTTATCCCAGGCACACTGGAGAGTCGCTGGAGGGTCTGAGTCAGGAAGAAACATGAGTCTCATATGACTACGTGATAATTTCTTGTGCACTTTCCAGTCTGATGTTCATCTTCCCTGAGAAGCAGAGGGCAACTGAGGGCTAGGCCCACTGTGTCTTGTTTACCCGGTAGCCCCAGTACTAGGCACGGGCCCAGCTCTGTAGCTGTTTTGTAAATAAGAAGTCCAGGGAATCTCAGGATTTCACTTTGGACTCTTGTAAGTGACCAGAAACCCAACTCAGGCTGGCTAAAGCAAAAGGAAGGATTCGTTGGCTGGCCTAATAGCGTTCAGGGGCAGGATGGCTTCAGGTGTGGCTTGAGCTAGGTGCTCAGAGGACATCACTAAGATCTAGTTTCCCCCTGTTTACCTCCTTGCTCTGATTCCATAGGGTGGATCCCATTCTTCTACATGTTCTCCCTTGATGAGTGGACTAGTGGTGGTGTGGGAGTTCTGCCTACTTTTCCTTCAGGTTCAGTTTCTGAGGCAAAGAGCAAGTCTATGTTCTTGATAATTCAAACGGGTTCTAGAATTTAGTCTAACTGATATTGATTGATCTCACTGAAGTCCTGTGCATTGTCTGAGAAACCAGAACTGAGCTAGAAATGGGATTGGCTCCATTGGAACCCAGAGGCTAGGACTGAGGGGTTGACTGCCCCCCAAAATATGGAAGGAAGAAGGCAGAGTCAGAAAGAGGGGTGAGTGGATGCTGGATGCCCAGAAGATTAGAGATAATCATTACATTCAGTCAACTGGATGTTGAGTCTCTCAACTGGAACTGAAACTCAGATCTCTCAAACTAATCAGTCCCCTAGATGGCTTTCAGCATCCCTCTCTCCCTGGCCAGCTCTGCAGGTACACCCCAACCCCTTGTCCCCATGGGTGTGCTCCCCTCCTTGGCTTTCGCAGTGGCCTCTGGATCTGGGTTGTGCTCTGTTTTGCTTCTTGCTCACTTGAACCCAGATTTTCACTCTACAAACTGGGCCTTTCTCCGTGGGCCTTTTGCCGTGGGTGATGGCCTGAAGGTGTGGTGTTTGTGTGGAGGTCCTGGGAGCAAGTGTCACGGGAACAGACGGTTTTCATCCTGGGGCACGATAGTTCCTGGAGACCGTTCAGCTGTGGAATCTAAGTGCTCCGTCTCCGGATTCTGTGATCCCTCCCTCCACACTCCAAAGTCCTGTTTTGCAACATGGTTTAAACTAATTATATAAAGAGCATTACAGGAGGAGGAAACAGTTAAGAGAATGACTGTACTTCAGGTACCTAGAAGCAGCCATTTACATATAAATAGTAGAAACCAACAATTTAATAATGAATTTTTAAAGTCTAATTTCGTCACTATGTGTATTTTTAATTACTAGCTATAGTCCTTTAAAAGACTCAATTTTTAATCAGTTTAAACAATTCTAAAGAATAGATTGTTACCATATGTCTTGATAATCAAAACTAGAACCTTCTTTCTCTTATATCATTTTGAAAAGATAGCTAAATAAAACATTTTTTGTATCCTCTCGGGGCAAAAAATTCCTTTTCAGAAGAAGACAATTCCAGTATTATTTTTAAGGAAGGAAAAAGGACAATGTCCAGAACTCTGAGTCACTTTTTTTTGAAAATGAGCATATACATTACTCTGTAAGAGTTCAGGGTTGTCGGCTGGGGGAGACAAACCTCTGGCTGAGGATAGCCCCTCTGAGGCTGGGACCACGGGGCCATCGCTGAGGTGTGATGGAATCAGCCATCTGATGAGCCGTAATCGTGGTTTAGAATAGTTCCTGAGAAGTTACCAGACGTCTCCACTGAATAAATCTGCCCTCATCGTTTGATGAAATGCAGTTCTATGGGGACAGCTGAGAAGTTTTAAGTTGGATGTGGCTAAAATAATCCCGTTCTAGTTCCTAAGACCAAACCTGTCTCATAAACACTCCTAACCAGGTGGAGTGGCACATCAGGGAACAGGAGACCCGATGTGGCATCTGTTGAGTCCTTTTGTGGCTGCTCTTGTTTGTAGTGGTTCGTGGGGCACATGCCTCAGGCTTTGTGGTTTGAAGAGGTCTCACCAGCTGCCCCTGCGAATGAGGCCAAATGCAGGTGACATCCAGGTCGTAGGAGTTTATCCAGAAGTTGGGACGTGTCCTTGAGCAGGGTGGCGCTAATTCCCATCACAGGGAAAAAACCTGGCACAGGGGGGCACCTGGGTGGCTCAGTCCTTAAGGATCTGTCTTCAGCTCAGGTCATGATCCTGGGCTCCTGACATGGAGCCCACATCAGGCTCCCTGCTCAGAGGGGAGTCTGCTTGTCCCTTTCCTACGTCCCTTACTCCTGCTCATGCATTCTCTCTTTCTCTTTCAAATAAATAAAATCTTAAAAAAAAAAAAAAAAAGGCAGATGCATCCATTTGCCCATTGTTGCCCCCATCTGTCTCACCATAACCACAGAAAAGACTTGAAGTGGATTATTACAGAATTACGCATCATGTAGTGGCAAACTCAAAAGAATTTTGAAGACTGAGAACAAAGGAAAGTGTCAACCGTGTAGTAGGAAGTTGCTGGCTCCAAGGGCAGGTAAAGAAGATGGCAAGTCAGAGAGCCTGCCTTGTTGGGACAGTCGACTTCACATTAGGCTCTGAACTCTAACACCCAGACCACAAAGAGCGGTGATAGAATGGATCTTTGTGGGCAAGAGTGGTCTCCCGGGCATTCGAGGCTGTGATTCTTCTAACTGAGCTGGTTTGCTCTGTTGCTCAGGTAAATGCTTTGTGCTGGACCACGCCGTGACAGTTTCTCTCTTCTCCCAAAGGGAACTGAACAGCATGGGGATCTGGTACCGAATGGGCAAAGTACCGAGGAACCATGACTCATCTCAACCCACAACGCCTTCCCAGTCATCAGCTGCTTCCACCCCGGCCCCCAACCTCCCCAGGTGAGGCCTCATCGGTGGTATCTGGTGCTGTTAGGCGTGTTACAGTGATGTGGTCTTGGGTCTCACTGAGTAATGTTTTGAACACTTCCCCTTAGCATCTACTAAAAACTGCGGAAGCAATATACTGCTAGAGAAGATTTTTTTTAAATTTTAAAGATTTTTTTAAAGTTCCAGTTAGAATGCTATCTTGTACCCGTATTCTATCTTGTCCATATTCTGCTCCTAAGATGGCAGAATCTGTGACGTTCCGTTGGCTTTGCTCTTCTAAAGAGCTCATAGCTACACGCAGACATGTGACTTGTAGCCGCGTGGTTGGGAACACTGGCCATAAGAAGGGACAATTTCTTCTCTGCCTTGGCCAACAACTCCTCTGAGGGCTGGTAAGTCATTTTGTTCATGTGCATATCATTTCTTTTCTCACTGAGCTACGAACTAAGAAATGGGTAGTTTGGGTATGGGAGAAGAGCAAGGAGGCTTTCAGGAGGTGCTGGTTTCAAGAATTCCACAGAGAAACTTAGGTGAGCAAACTGGTCACCTGATTTCAGTTGTAATAGAGGTAGTCGTGGTCTCTGTGAAAAGCAGGTGGTTAAAAAGCATCCTATCAAATGAAAAAAACACTTACCTCTCAGCACTGACTTCTCGTGGTGAGCACTGCATAACGTCGAGAATTGTCGATTTCCTGTGTTGTGCACCTGAAACTAATAGAACATGTGTGTCCACTATAGTTCAATAATGATAATAACAAAAACCCGGGCCTTACTATAGTGAATTATTTGAGGGCCAGAAACAGCAATGAGGGATTACGTTTGAGAAAGGCATTACAAAAATCAGTAAAACAAGAATTGGCGAGGCCGTGCTGTTTGGGGCGGGATGTAGCATAACCGAGAATGCGTCTAAAAGCTCCCACGTGGGTGAACGGAGATGAACAGTGTCTGTCAGAAGCAGACTGCAGGACTCCTCCAGAGCCCCACAAATCCCACCACACACCAGGAGGTACTGAGGAGCGGGCGGTGTGGCCACCGGGTCTCTGCGCGCTGTTCCCCTAGCTGAGCATCCGCCCCCCTCAGAAGAGCACCACTGCCATGAGCCAGGAGCTCAGGGGACGCCATCCTTTGGGACCTCCCCCGCCCATAAAGACAGTCTGGTCTTTCTCTTGATAGTTCCGCAAACCCACTGATACTTGAGCTTAACTCCTCAGAATTGCCTGGAACTTGACAAGTAGTTTTTAGTCTCGCTTTGGCATGAAGAGGCAGCAAGAGCTGGTGAGCTGCTCAGAGTCTCAGGGTGACCGTGGCGTGTCTCCAGTTTAGGGGTACAGGACTAACATAGCTCAGGTCAGCATTTTCATGGTCCTTTCTCAATACCCAGCACATCGGCACAGCTGCGGTCACTGTCGCCTGTGCAGGGGGTCAGCTCAGGCCCATGGCCCATGCCCAGGGTCGGCTCAGGCCCATAGCCCCGGAGTGGTTACAGCTGCTGCCTATTGACATCACATGGTCTGGAAGGGCCTAAGCTTGGGCCCCACCTCCGGGCAGGCTGGAACTTTCTATGGAATCAAGAGCACCGCTTCTCCCAGTTAAAGTAGGAAGCACAACCTCTCCAGAAGTTTGCCAGGCCGAAAGAGAGCACAGTCACTAGCAGCTGAAGCGAGAGGGCCCGAGAACACAGGCCACGGGAAGCCGAGCGAAACTGAAGGTAGTACGTCCGAACAAAAGGTTTATAAGGTTTATATATTTTATGCAAAACCCTTGCTGTACAGTTCGTGGTTTACAAGGGCTACAAGGAAGTTGGATCAGTTTTGTTTTACTTGCCAAATGAAACAGATGTCAAAATAGCCCATATAAAGTGTATTCCCGGGGCACCTAGGTGACTCAGTTGCTTAAATGTCTGCCTTTGTCTCAGGTCATGATCTCAGGGTCCTGAGATAGAGCCCCGAGTTGGGCTTCCTGCTCAGCGGGGAGTCTGCTTCCCCCTCTCCTCCCTGCTGGTGCTCTCTGTCGCTATCTCTGTCTCTCTCTCTAATAAGAAATCTTTAAAAACAAATAAAATGTATTCCCGTGTCACTGGGTTAAGTCCACCGGTTTGCGGAGGGATAATTAAATGTTATGTTAATGCTTCCGGCTAAACTCCACCTTCTGTCCCCAGCTTTCCTCTCTCGCCAGTCAATCCTTTCCAGGTGGCATGCACGTCTCTGTGAGCCTCCTAATGTATGGAGGGAAGGGAGTGTTGTCTTTGCTTTTTGTATTTTCCTATCCAGTACCTTTGACTTAAAAAAAAAAAAAAAAAAAAAAAGAAATGCTGATGCTTCACTCAAAATTTCCACTGCAGATTTATGAAACGATGAGCATCTTATTTCCTTGAGGCTTTGGGTCTGTCCTCTCCTCAGCAGAGGAATCAGATAGCTTTCCCTCCGGTGGTGGTGAGCTGTGGGTGACGCTTGTTTTCCTGTGTGGCGGTCTGCAGTGGGCCCATCGGCTGAAGGCTTCCAAATCCAGCTCCCGTGACCTCCTCTTCCCCACCCCTAAGCTTCAGACTTTAAACTGGTATTCTCTTCTTCCCTTGCTTTTTCATGTTGCAGTGTCTTTGCTCATGTGGACAGCCATACGATGGTGTGTCTCAAATCCCGTGCCTTAGATGGCGGCTCAAAAGCCTCCTCTCCCAGGAAGCCTTCCCTGAACACCCTGGGGTTGGATCTGGGCTGGGGTTTCCTCTTCCAATGCTGCTTCTCAGCCATCATGCCTTCACCGTGGGTTGTGGACACGTTGTGAACTCCCTGAGGGCAGGAACCCTGTCCAGTGCCTGTTACCTCCTAGCGCTCCGCCCAGATCCAGACACATGTTCAGTTTTGCAGCAAATGCTTCTCCAACAGCCTGGGACCCTGTGCTGCAGGTCCACCCCCTACCCCGACTACTGAATCTCTGAGCACTCCTTGGGTCCTTTTCTGACTAGAGCATAAGCATAAGAAATACTTCAAGTGTGGTCTTTTGTGTGGCCACGGATCCAGTGGCACAGCGGGGCTAGAGAGAGCGTGTGCGGTGATGCAGCGCCCTCTACTGACCAGATTTGGAGGTGGCCAGGAAGACTAACGTGCTGGTTCCCAGCAAGGGACAGCAGGCCCTTTGCCCAGCAAATCCCTGGGTGGGGGGACTACAAGGCACCAAAGGAGGGGACAGTAGCAGACCTTGTTGCCTGCTTGAGCTCAGGCTTTTGTCTCAAAAGCTAAAAACCTGTGCTCTACCTCTATTGCTTATGTTGTTACTCATCTTTCAAAGAATTCTGGGCCGTTTTTTGGAGAGCTGTTATCCCCAGCTTATGTCAGGCAAAAAGAATGGTTGGTTTAGTGGACTTTTCCAGAGTTAATGAGTCATCACCTGAGGACCCCCAGTCCTCTCCAGAGGCAGATGCTGGCCCCGGGAACAAGTGCCTCCTGCCTGTTTCCTTCCTGTTGTTGCAGAGAATGCTAATTCGGAAGCCAGATCTGGGCATGTCCTTTCAGAATGGTTGGGCCGCTGGAGAGGTGAGGGAGAGCCCCTTGGCTGTATCCAGTGAATCAGATGCAGTGTTCGGTCAGGTCCACGGCAAAAGACAGGATGACGTGTCTCAGCAGAGCTCTTCTTCCTTGGCCAGTGACGCTTCGTCTCACATGCGTACGTCTCTGCACACATTTCCTGACCATTTCCAAGCAAGACGGGCTTGCCACCTCCCCCAGGAGTGGGGAGCCCCTGTTTTCTCTCTGGGTCTCCGTGCTGCTCCACCCTCTGCCTGTCTGCTCCGCACATCCTGCGCAGCATAGACTGGCCTTGGGGCTGAGGCATGGTCCCCTCTCCCCATCTGTTTGAGCTCAGCTTTGCAAGACAGCCTGGTACACACAAGCAGACAACTGGTGTGCGGATGCGGGCTTTTCTGATGCTCTTCCATGCCACTGCCTTGGGACAGAGGGCAGGTAACGGAAGCACCTTCCCGCTTCAACCAGAGCGGGTCCCGCTCTTCCCTCTCGCACCAGGTCTCACATACGGTTCTGCTGCTGCTGGTTCTGAGGTTTAGAAGAGCTCCGGGAGGCAAGTGAACTCACAACTGGAGTTCACCGGTTGCCACAGAGTGTGGATACTTGAATGGTTCCATGTCGTTCCGGGAGGGGGCCTCTGGTGGACCGCTGCCCCCTGGCTTGCTGAGCAGTGGAAGCAGTGGCTTGATAAAGACATCAGAGGCACGCTTATCAAATTTGCAGATGACACAGAGTCATTAGGGAGAGCTGATGTGCCGAATGACAGAATCAATACTCAGCATTCTCCTTTACAGCTAGAACACCCCGCTGGAAGCAGAGGATGAAAGGTGATGGAAGAAAGCCTCATCCCCCACCCCCACCCCCACCCCCAGGTTTAAAAAAAAAATCAGTTGCACAAGAATGAAACCGAGGACCCTGGCTTAGCAGTGATTTGTGCTCAGTGACCAGGTAGGCCCCAACTGGGATTGTGTGGAATGCAGCCTGGTGTGCCCAGTGGGGCACATCGCGAGAGGTAGTGTCCTACTCCTATCAGGTTCATCGGGAGGGGCGCGTCCACTGCTACACACCACCCCGTAAAAGTTAACCAAACTGAGCACTGACTTTGGGGACGAGGAATCGCTGCAGGGCTGCCGGCCCCAGGTGTTCCAATGGTCAAGAGGTACCCGAGAGAAGGGTTTCCAGGTGGGAGTGGGTCGTTGGCAGCCCCAAGAAGACAAAAAATTAGATCAAGTGGACTGAAGTTTTAAGGTGGTAGATTTAGGCTTAACGTGTTCCCCCAAAATGGAGAAAGAACTCTCCAAAGGCAAAAATCCCGTGGCGTTGAAGATGTCCCGCTCAGAGGTGGTGCCCCCCAGCCCCTGCCGCAGGCAGCATCCAAACAGCGTTTGGCTTTTTCAGAGCTGCTGGCGTTCTTCATAAGCCTTATTTAAGAAGTGTATCTTGTCCCCAACCTCAAAACGGCAGGCTCCCTCGGCATCTGGGTGGCTTAGTCAGTTAAGCATCCAATGCTTGATCTCAACTCAGGTTTGGATCTCAGGGTTGTGAGTTCAAGCCCCGCAGTGGACTCCACATTGGGTGTGAAGCCTACTTTAAAAAAAAGACTCCACAGACGTCTGCTGACACCTTACCGAGGGTGCCTCCAGGCAGCTGCGGTGGGAGGGGGTGCAGCACGGGGAGCTCGTCACCGGGGCCTGCACGTGTGGCTTTCCGTGCTTCCTCGTCATCTGACTTGTGGCCGTGGTCCCCTTCCGTTCACCAGTGCTGCGGTGTGGGTGTGTCTCTGAGCTGTGGAGGGCAGTGGGGCCCCCTCCCTGGGATGGAGGGCACAGGGGGCCCCCAGCGGTGCTGCCATGGATGTGTATTGTGCCCCTTTCTAGGTCCACCCGAACTAGGTAGTCTAGACTCCAGAGTGCTGGCATCTCTAGCTTATGTGGACTCCGGGCTCAGGCCGGCCAAGGAGAGGTGGGACGTATGGTTCTAGGAGCTCCGCTGTGTCATTCCCCTTGGCCTGAGTCTTGCACATTGTGCTTCTGGAGGAGGAGCTGCCCCCTCAGGCTGCAGGCACATGTGATCCTGCCCTGACATTGCCCACCACCACCACCCCCGTCCCGGGAGAAAGTGTCATCCCCACCCCCACCCAGAGCCCCAGAGCACACGGTCCTTTGCCAGCAGTTGAGACCTGCCCCCTGCCCTCCGCCTGCAAGGTTCAGCCTCTGGGGAGCCTCTCCCAAGTGCCAGGCGGGGCTGAGCTTCCCTTCGAGGCTCCTCGTGCTGCCCCGAGTTGTTGCAGGAATCTCCTGGTGATTTGTCAGCTCCTAGCGAGTTGTCAGTCACAGGTTCCAAAGTCTGTTTCTTAGTGACAGACATAATTGTACTTAACTTTTTGCGTGGATGTTATCAATCTGTGACAGATACTCTGGGAAATGGGGCATTTTGATTGCAGAAGATCTGTCACAGGCGTTTAGTCTTTCTCCCAGGGACACCAGGATTCAGTCACAACTTTTGCATGTCGATGTCAGGTTTAGAGAACATAGATCCTTGCTGACCTCAAAAATCGCTCCGTCACTCCGATCCCAGGGCTGTCATCTGAAAGGTTAATGGCTCTTCCTCAAGGAGAGAGACAATCACACCGGGAGGATCTGGAATTCAGGCCGTGCCCGCCCAGGCGTGCCCCCCATCACAACCGGCGTCAGAGGCCCGGAAGCCGCTGCACGATGTCCCCCACCCCGGCCGCCCGGACCCCACCTTCCTGGGGACGTGGGATCACCTCTCTACTGGTCAACCCCGGAGTAAGCCAGCAAGTGGAGGCGGCCTCGGCACACCGGCTGGTGTCCGGTTGTCTAAGCCTCCGTCAGCACTCAGTTATGAGACGATCTTTATGCTGCAGAGGACTTGTGTCACCTGTCCTGTTTGGCAGGATTGAATGGCACCTGTCAGGCAGGCCGGGTTCCCCTTCGAGGTGTTTGCCGCCTGTCCCGAGGGGCGGAAGGCTTGGCACTGGAGATGCCGCCTGTCAGGAGGCGTAGCGGATTCCCTATTCAGGTTTAATGGAGAAGGCTCAGCCCAGGGGAGTGGAGGGAATTCCAGAACTGAAAGCTCTTCTTTAAGGTCCCTCAGGGTCATCTGTGCCCTGTTTCAAGGTGAGATTAGAAGCCAAGGGCCCAGTCCAGTGATCTTTGATCTTTTTCCTCCCCCATAACGGTAAGCACGGTGTGTCCTGGATTCTGAGCTCACACCTGTAGGAACAAGAGACAGGTTGGGGGGGGGCGGTCCGTGAGTCCCTGGGGAGCACTCTGCCTTGGTCCCTCCAAAGGAGGGCTCGGGGCTGGCCGTCCCAGCGGGGCCCTTCAGAGCCACCCACCCCCACAGGGCGTGTCCTGGCAGAACTGTGGGTCTGGCTTCACTTGGGATAATTAGACTTCCTTTTCCTTCACACAAAAACCACACAGATTTTTGTTTATTTAACTTTGAAGATGGGATACACATTTTCATAGCCTTCCTGGCTGCATTACCCCTTTGAAGATGAAGACTTCCTGCAGATGTTTCCACGCAGAGGTCTGCTGTAGACTTGAGTTCCCCTCACTCTGACCCCGGTACCTTCCACCCACTGCTTTCCAAAGTACCAACAGCCAGGGGTGCCTCAGAGAAGGGCCGTCTGCGGGGTGGGACCTGAATACGGATTTAAATCAAATGTAGGTTCTAGGTTGTGCTTCCAGGGTCTGACATATTATTTCAGTAGCTCACCTTGACGTTCTTTGCCTAGAACTTTAAAGCCCTGGGTTGCCTGCCATCCTGTTAGGATTTCCAGATTTCCACATGTTCTCTTTACTTTCTGGAACCTTCACTGGCTTCCTATTATCCGACATACCTCTCACATTACCTTGTATTAATCAGATGATTCTCTTCTTCACTCCTGAGCACCTCACCCTCCTTCCAGAACCGTCTCTGCTCTGGCCATTGCTGTATATCTTGGCCTGTCCTGCTGCTGCCCTCCGGGAAGGGGCAGACCAGACTCCAGAATGCAGAGGCTTGGTCCTGTCCACCTTCCAGCCTGGGATAGCTTTCGGCCCTTCTAGAAAGCCCGGCCCAGACTGTTTCTCCTCTTCCCCTCTTCCAGTTGCTTGCACCAGACAACTCGGCATTTCACATTCTCCTGTCATTGCTACATATATTTATGCTTGGTCCTCTGACCAGATTTGCTGGCTTATTGATGACAGGGATTCTGTTTCCTTTCTGTCCTTTAATGCTTTAGAAAAGGCTAGACATACAGAAATACAGATGATAACATTGTATTCCCAGGCATGGCAGCTCAGCGAGTACTTTGAACCCTGTCCTCTCAAGTCGGTGTGTGTTCAGTGGAAAGTGCCTGGTCCCAGAATGGCAGGGACCTTTGAACACCGGGTTTTTGGCATATCTCTTGAATGTATAAAGTGAGCTGGTTTAGATACATACGACCAGGTATTAATCTATTGATCTGTCCCTCCTTCCATTGATTCTGCCAGCCAGCCAGCCAACAGAGACTTACATTGTATCTGTTAAGTGTCCTGCACTTTCCGAGTGCTTTATAAATAAGAACTCCTTTAATCCTCATAACAGCCCTGTGAGTAGGGTACTGTCCTCACATCCACTTTAGACCAAGGGGATGAAATCCCTTTCCCAAGTTCATGCAGCTACTGAGAGTCAGAGCTAGGATTTGAACTCAAGCAGGTGAGTGGCCTGGGGCTTACATACTCCGCCCCGAGGCTGCTGGCCACAGAGTCACCGGCTGGGAAGCAGCCACCCAGGTGTCCCAGCCGTCTCCACGTGCGGCCACTGCAGGCTCCTGGCCAGCAGCCTGGAGCCATGGACTGGCCAGAGTGTGCCCATGTGGGCGCGGGGGAGCCCACTGTCTTCTCCAGGCTCCACGAGGTCTGCGTTCACACCCTTGTAGGAGACCCGTGAATGCTGGCCCCGGCCCCATCTGCCCAAGCCAGAGAGGGCAGCTGAGAACAGGTACCCAAGGGGGTCCTGGCGGCGCAGCTCCCAGCAGCGGTCTCTGAGCCCGCGATAAAGTGGGGTTCCAAGCGGTGTGATGTATCCTGGCTTCCGGGAGAGCGGCATGAAAGAGACCTGGCGGGGAGGGTTCAAAACGCTCGTGTCCCTGCACTGCGACCGCTTTTGCAACAGTACCCAGCTCCGTGGCGGTGCCCGAGCGAGGCTGAAGGGGGGTTTCATCAGAATGCGGTTTGATAGTGTTGGATATGAGTGATGAGTTTAGGCTGAGCAATACACTTTTTGGTATTAATTTTTAATACGGCTTCTTGGGAAGTCAGAGTTTCTACTTAATGAAGAATTGACTATTAGTCAATACAGCTTCCATCCCTTCTTTGCTTTCACTCGTACACCAGATTTTGACAAGGTAGTTGCTGCTCGTAAATGCGGTTATCTTTGTAGTTTTTGTGACTCTGTGAGTGTCTAATTTTTCTTGGTGGTTATGATGGTTATGCGCGCTGCTTGGCGTTGTCCCGGAAGCAGGGCCGTAAATGTGGAGTGATTTCCTCCCGTGCCTGCTTCGAGGGTGCACGCGGGCTCTTTGTGTACTTGGTTTAAGCTCCAGGGTTTGGAGAAAGGCCTTTTTCAGGATTATGAAAATAGTTTTCCGTGTGTCAGAACAGATTTATCAGTTCACTTTAGGGTCGGTTTTGTGAACCAGACCATTTAGGGGAGGATATTTTACCTTTTATCCGAGTGGAAGCTGACAGTCTATTTGCAGGGAGCACTATGGAATATTTCACCTGGGTCTCTCAGTGTAAATCTAGCTGCCGAACAAAGTAAAAATGGGCATTAAGTGAAATTTCCCACTATTTTACCCACCCCCCAAACCCCCACCCCAGTGCTGTTCTATTTCGAGGCAGGCTTTCAATTATTAATTTGGATATTTAATAAAATCCTGTGCTTGCAGTAACTTTTAAAAAGACCCCTTGAATTTTATTCGGGTCGGGTTTCTGCCCATGGGTAGGGTAGCGTTCAACTTGAGTTTCTTTTCTTAAGCAGATGTTTTGTTTCCAGTTGAATGATAATGTTAACAATTATTAGAATAAATAAAATTATCGTGGTCATTATTTCAGCTGCAATTTTTTGAGCATCGTGTGCCAGGCATTGTGCAAACACTTCATAGCTATCATTTTAATCTTTATAACCATGCAGTGAGGTGCATAATGGGAATGAGCGAAGCCTTTAAGAAATAAGCAAGCCTTTAAGAAATAAGTGGGGAGAGGTGGCGGCAGGCCCAAGGGCAGAGCTTCGGGACGCAGAGGGGTCAGGACTGGAGCCTGGTCCCACCATCCCTGCCTGAGTATTGGGACTTCACCTCCGTGTCTCCTACGGCCTCACCGGGGACCAAACGTTAGCCAGGAGCCATTCCGGACCACGGTTCCCATCGCACCTCCTTATTCGTCATTGCTTTATTTTGCTAAATAAATTGTTTTCCACGGCTTCTGAGATTGATTGAGCAAGAAGGAGAAAAATGTGCCTTTGATTCTTTGTTAGGGTTTGTTGTTTTCTGCTCGGACTGTTCCTGCCCACCCTGCGCTCTCACGCACGTAGCCTTTTATGGATCTGAGTTTAGCAGTCTCCCTGCTCTTGAATTTTGGGAAAGCGGATATTTTAGTAGGCTGGAAGAAGATGAAAAGCTAGAAGTGCCCATATGTTCCTTGTTTTTAAAAGTAGGGTCAGTGAGGTTTAGAGACTCTTTAAATATTTCAGTTTATAAGATTAGACTAGATCATCTGGAATGGAAGTGCGGTGCCCTGGGTCCCAGACTTCGCTTTTTTCTTCATTTCTTTTATATGGGAGGTAGGTGTTTGGGCATGGCAGGGTTCAAGTGTAATAAAACTTAAATGCAGTGAATAAATACCACGATTTGGAGTGTTGCTGCAGCTATGAAGTTAGTTTCCTTTCTTTTTCTTTGTTTCTTCTTTTTTTTTTTTTCTTTAAGTAATCAGGGACTTGAAAAATAGCCGATTGGTACGAGGATGGTGTAACTTCACTGAAAACTCTGAAGCTTTAAAGGAATATAGTTTTTGGCATTTTTCTACAGAAGCGTTTTCTTCGCCCGGTTAAATCTTCGCGGGTCGACATCAAGCATCCATCCTGAAGTGTCTGAGTCCTTTGAAATTGCACCCACTTGTGCATTTCGTTAAAACCACTCCAGCCTCTGCCTTCATTCTCTCTTGGAGTAGGGTTGGCAAATCTGTCACGCTGCTGGTTTGTCTCAATCCCAAGAGAACCGCAGAAGCCAGGGTTCGGAGCATCTGCCTGGCCCAACCCCAAGTTCCCGACAAGGGGCCCACAGAGGGGACTCGATGCCGTGCACGTAGAGAAAGGCTGGTTTGGGACCAGGTCTCGCCTCCAGTTACAGTGCACCCAGCACTCCGCACTTCCTGCCGCGAGGCAGGACAGACAGCCTTTTACTGCCTTGGGTTGCCCCACGCGAGGTCCTGGGAGACACCTGCGTGAGGGAGGCCTGTGGCCACCAGGACGCCCAGATGGGAGGGACCTGGACCTTCATGGTTTTCTGGGGATCCGCCCTTGCCCGCCGAGAGTAAGCGGGAGCTCTGTGCTCGCCCGCATGTCCTGTCATGTTCATTCACTCTCCATACCTCTTCGATTCTAAATTTCAGGAGTAATTTGTCACTTTAGAGGAGGGAGTCATTAATAACCATTATTTAGAACTGTCGAGCCTTCCTCTCTGTGTGTGAGTGTCTGAGTTAAGCATCCAAAAAATTGGCCTTGTTGGTGGCAAACAGGGCCTCCATGTTGACAGATCCGAGGCTGCCCCACCCCCACCGGCCTTTCTCACGTTCTGGTTATTCCAAGTCTGTCTTTAATCACCGAGAGGGTGGCGGCCGAGTGGTTGAAGCCCGTCCTCCTGGAATTCATTAGTATTATTACCAAAGACCGTGTTGTAAATTGTTGATTTTTTTTTTTAACTGCTTGGAAAAAATTTCTCCTTAACTATTTCATTTTAACGTGCTTTCAAAGAAAAAAAAGGAAGAAAGATTTTTCTCATCAAATATTTGAAACGAAAATAGTTCAGAAACCTCGACTTCAGATCTCACCGGGTGTGGGCTGAGGGGTTGTCCTAAAAACTGAAACAGCGTCTCAGCCACCCTCAGGCTGTGGGGTGGGGGCCCCCAGCAAGAACCCCCCAAACCTGCCGACCGTGGTTAAAAAGAATTGGCATTCCACGTATGTTAATGCACATTGTTATTCTTTAACATTAAAATTCCTCTAAAGCAGTAATAATTACTGTTAATATCTTTCAGTGGAAACTTACAGTAAAGGAGCAATAGTAGAAACAGTATTTAAGGGAGAGCTGCCGGCGTGATAAGAATGCAAATAAGTGTTATTAGCCTAATGATTTTGCCGTCTCCATGGTTGTGCGGCAGCAGTGTTGTGAATATGTCATCCGGCACCCGTGAATTTGGAAAGTGTGTCAAAACACAACTTCAATTAGTTTGCTCTAATTATGGCTCTGGAGAGTTTGTAACTACATCACTCCTCATTAAAAGAGATTTTCTTATATGGATTAATGTAATATACAAAGGAAAGTTTCAAAGTTCCCGACGCCGTTTGCTCCCGCAACAAGCAGGCTCAAAGCAGGGCTGAGGGATCCTGGGTCTGCTGGTACCCCCCACCCCCCACCCTGGCCAGGCCTGGCGGAGGCAGGGGACAGAGCCAGGGTGAGGGGGTGGGGGCCAAACCAGGGGCTGTGGCCAAGGGGGCCTGTGCTGCCACCGCACAGAGCAGCTCATCCCTCTGTCTGGTAATCGGCCGCCTGCTAAAGTGGCCATTGCAAACAGTTTTGACGACTGCCACAAGAGGGTAAATGAACCCATCTCAGGCCTTTAAACTGCTGATCCGGAACTGTGGGGGTGTCCCTCATTCACAGCACCTGTGGCGTCTGGAAGCCAAAAGTGCTCACAACCTCCCATGGCCACGTGCCATGTGGGAAGCCAGCCTTTGGTCCTGTCCTGGGGCCTTGCAGGAGATTTCATGGGAAAATTTATTTGGGGTCCTGCAGGATCACACCACCTCTGCGAAATGTCAAATGTCTTGTCATGGAGTGAAAGAGTATTTTAAGGAAATGTTCTCGCTTGTCTAAGCTGCTGGGTAGGTACGGATGCTGCTGTTGGGGGGCGGGGCATGCCCGGGTGGTTCGGTCCCTTAAACCTCCAACTCTTCGTTTTTTGTTTTTGTTTTTTTAAAGTTTTTCTTAAAAGATTTTATTTATTTATTTGACAGAGATCACAAGTAGGCGGGGGGTGGGGGGGGAAGCAGGCTCCCTGCTGAGCAGAGAGCCCAATGTGGGGCTTGATCCCAGGACCCTGAGATCATGACCTAAGCCGAAGGCAGAGGCTTAACCTACTGAGCCACCCAGGCACCCCCCAACTCTTAGTTTTGGCTCAGGTCATGATCTCGGGGTTGTGAGATGGAGCCACCAGCTGGGCTCCGCTCTGGGCATGGAATCTACTTGAGATTCTTTTTTCCACCCCTCCCCTATCTTCCCCCCGCCATTCATGGGCACTCTTGCACACTCACTCTCTAAAATAAATTAAAATCCTTTTAAAAACTGCTTTGTTGAGCTGTTGCCATTTTGAAAGAAAAAAAATCCACGTTTTCTTATGCTGTTACTGACTTCCCTCCCCTCGGACACCAGTAATGCTCTGCAGTGCCCACCTCTGCGAAGCTCCAATGTACAGGGTGTAGACAGCTATACCAGGTCTCAGGTCCACTTGCAAGGCCGTTTCCTTGAGCTGTGCTGCCTCTCTCCGTGCCGCCTTCCCCTGAGCAGCTGGCCACGCGTCCTTGTGACTGCCCAGTTGGAGGAACTCCGTGGTACAATTTGAATCCAAGAGTTAAATTTTAGAATGCTTGTTGAGTCCACCTGGAATTTGGGTGCAACTCCTCACCCCCACCCCCTCCATTTACATGCACAATGCAGGATATCCAAAATACAGCTTTGAATATGTTTTCTTGACCTTTGATTATTCTCTTTGCCCTTATTTCTGGTGCGTACTGGGGGATATATAACTTGACCTTCTTTACAGCACTCACAACCAGTGTTCTCTTGACTGCATTCTATCACTACTCCAAGTCTCAGTTTCCTCTTCTGGAAAGTGGGGATAAGAATATCACCCTTGCAGATTGTTCTGAGAAATAAACCGGGGACACATGGAAGTGCCACGCCAGGCCCACAGTGGGCCCGCGTGCACGTGGCTTTCTGTCTTTGTCCAGGCTTTAGTTCAGGGTCCAGTCTGAGCCCGAGACCTCTCTGTTGCCCACATTTGGCTCCTTTCTGCCCCGGCTGTAGCTTCAATCACACCCCCGCACCCCCCACCCGCCGCCAGTTCTCGGAGAGCCAGACTGCGGGCACAGGGGCCCCCGCAAAACTGGGGCGGGGATCTGGGGCGAGATCGCTGTGCTCACAGGTGAGCAGCTGGTGAGGGGTTAAGATAGTAATTGTGTAAGTCTTCCAGGCTTTCTCCCAGTTCTGCGATAATTTGATGAAGAACTTCACCCTAATTAAATATTCAAATTAGGAATAAGTGTCAATATGGCTTCCCATTGCCTGGAATGATGATTAATTGTATTCAAAACTCTAGTGGCCCGCTGTAATCTAAACTGAACCGTTGTTCTTGATTATTTTCTGCACCACACTTGCCATGTTTTTGTTTTAAGATTTAAACTAGTAATTGATTTGCCATATGCCGTCGAGCTGCACATACTTTAAAGCTGTGCGTTTAGGAACTTGGGGAGTTTGGAATTTTGATTTCCTTAGTCTTCCAGTGGCAGTTTTCTTGTCCAGTGCATAATGCTTTGGTTGGGAGGGGGTGGGGTGTGCTGCCCAGGAGGAAAACTCATTATATAGTCAAGTTGGTAGGCTGAAGTTTTATTGATCACAGCAAGTGGGTTGCCTGAATGGAAAATAGAAAGTCTGCATTTACATTTGGCTTCTGCTTTGCATTGTCTCGGCAAAGCAGCATGTTTCTAGTGGAAAAAGCATCTACTCAAATACTAGCCCAGCCAGTTTCTTTTGCTGTGTGTCCTTGGGCAAGTCTCCTAACCTCTCTGAACCTCCTTTCACCTGAAGAGTAGAATAACACTTACCTTGTTGGGTTGGGCCGCTTAGAGATGAGCGTGAATCACGAAGAATAGTTCAGGTGCTCAGTGAGTGGTAACTGTCATAGTAACAGACGACTGTGGGGACAGAGCCTTCAGTGTTGTTCCCCCTGCCTCCCACCTCCTGACATCCGACTCCAAAACGGCCTCCCATTTCTCTGACTCCAGGAGTCTCCATTGCTGTCTCTTCCTCTGCGACATCTCCCAGCTCATTGCCTCGACTCTTGAATTTCTGCTTCATTGTTTGAGGCTTTTCTACCTGTCTACTGCACTTGCAGTCTTTTCTCTTGACTGATGGGACCACAGCTTCGACAGCCCTGGACTGGGCACTTCCTGGGGTTTGGTGGAGCGCCTGGTCCATGGTAGACAGACACTCAACAGATATTTGTTGTGTTCTTTTTTCTTTTTCTTTTTTTTTTTAAGATTTTATTTATTTATTTATTTGACACAGAGAGATCACAGGTAGGCAGAGAGGCAGGCAGAGGGGGTGGGGGGGGGGGGAAGCAGGCTCTCTGCTGAGCAGAGAGCCCAATGCAGGGCTCAATCCCAGGACCCTGAGATCATGACCTGAGCGGAAGGCAGAGGCTTCTTAACCCACTGAGCCACCCAGGCACCCCTGTTTGTTTTCTTTTTCTTTTTCTTTTTCTTTTTCTTTTTTTTTTTTTTTTTGGCCATTGCTTTAAAATGGAAACATATAACCTTATTTGCATATCTTTAGAGCTTTTTACTTTATGATCTAGCCGATTTATGTGTTTCAATTTACTTGTAGATATATTCCTAAAGAGGAAAGATAGAAATCTCATTTGGCTCTTTTTTTGTTTTTTCATTTTTTAAAAATTTTATTCTCTTAGAGCAGTTTTAAGTTCACTATAAAATTGAGAGGGAAGTATGGAGATTTTCCATATATCCCCTGTTCTCACATATGCACAGCCTCCCTGTTCAATATACTCACTAGAGTGGTACTCCCCCCCCCCCCCACCAGGGATAAAACTACATTGACACATCGTAATCACCCCAAGTCCACAGTTCACCTCCAGGTTCACTCTTGGTGTTGTACCTTTTGTGGGTTTGGACAAAGATATGATGACATATGTCCATCATTATAAAATCATCATGCCCCAAAAATCCTCTGCGTCCTGCCCGTTCACGCCTCCCCCAGCCCCTGGCAACCACTGGTCTTTTTATTCTCTCCACAGTTTTGCCTTTTCCACAATGTCCTAGAATTTGAATCCTATAGTATGGAGCATCAGATTGGCATCTTTCACTTAGTGATAGGCATTTATCGTTTGGGTTTTTTTTTTTTAATGATCTCAGTGCCAAATCCTGTGGTTGGACTATAGTAGGAGCTCAGTTAAAAACTGGTGGACTGAATCAGTCCCAACACCAGATTATAGCAGCCTTGTGTGCCTGCTGATACAACAGTCCGTCCGCCCTGGGATGGCATCAATTCATTCAGTTTATTTGGAATTAAGTTTCAAGTCTGGGCATAGCAAGTTTATGAGATAGTGGATATCACTGTAAAGGAAATGGGTCTTTAGGTTTTACAAAACCAGACTTCGCTGGTGTCTGTCCATCACAAAACAAAACAAAGCTGTCTCATCAGTCCATGAAAAATGGTAGCAAAGTTGGCACATGGTGATTTCTTTCTGAGGTTGGCTCTAAAATCAATGAAAAAAGAAAAAACCCCATACCCAGAAATTATTTTAGAGCCTAGAGTCATTAAAATGACTCTTGATATTATTAGAATGAAGTGGCAAGAAAAATGTGCAACATTGTCTCACGTTATCTCTGGGTCTTCACAGATCTGAATCCTAACTCAGGGCTCAGTTTGGAAGCACAGGGGACCCGGAGCTGGAATCCTTTCTGTGAAGTCTTTGAGGACGGTGCTGGTGCTGGTCGGGCCTTCCAGCTGAAAATGATTCATTTTAATTACCGTCCAGGGCAATCTGATACCTGAGCATATGGTCCTTAAGAAATAAGCTTGCCTAAACTGTCAGCGAGCGTGGGCAATGGTCGGGGACCTCATTCTGACACCGTTGACCAGCCTTGGAGAGCGGATGCTCTGGAAGGTGCTTATTAAAATGCCAGCAGGTGCAGCGAGGGTCCCCTTCCCTGTGACTCCCTCACCCTGCTTGTGCCAGGTGTTTTATAAGAGCCTTTTTCTTCATTAAATGGCATTCATTAAGCACGTCCTTACACCTGGCACAGAAGCTGTGTGTCACAGATGACTTCTTCCCGACGGTGTTTTGCAGGAATAAAGTGGAATTTCATGTAGCTGTTGGCTGTGTTCTTCCCCCACCCGACCACCCTCACTCAGTTATCGTGGCTTTTGCATATTCTATTCCTCTGCTGCCACCCACCCCCATCTCTGTACTTTGCTTCTGTATGTCACCTCTGGTCCTTGTCCACCAGCAGACGGGTCCTCTGGAAAACAAGATGTTCCTGTAGCACCAAACGCTGTGCTGTCTGCTTTCATGTATGTTTGGAAGCTAGACTAACACTCCCAGCAACTTCTGTTTTCTGCCATCTTCTTACTGATAAAAAGAAAACTTCTCATTGGAAAAAACTAACACGTAAAATATGTGAAAGGGGAGGAGGAAGGGAATCTGTGTCCACGCAGGCCGCTGGCCGATCCCAGTCCTGCCGCCAGCGCCGGGCCGTCTCGGCTGGGAGCTGGTGTTTTCTCCCAGGCCCCTTTGATCCTTCCATGCATCCGCATATGCATAACCACAGAAGTACACCGCGTGCAGGGGAGTTTCTGTATGCGGTCTTGTTTCGTTTTATTTTGTTTTTACCGAACAGCTGAGTCTTGGAGATTTGGCTGTGGAGATATTTAAAAGAAACAAAAGAACAAAACTATGTCTGGCTCCTTCCTTCTTGTTCTGTCCTCATTTAGTGTCCTATGAGCATTTCCCCAGTTCACCGCTCTTACAAAGGCCGCCTGAAAGGACCCGGCTCCCGCCTCTCCTGCCCCTGGGTTCCCTCTCCCAGCACCACAGGGTCCCACCCAGAAAACCTGGAAACATCATTTTATGTCCGGACGGTATTCTGAATCAGATGCTTTATAATGTCCTATAAATTATATTACATTTATACCACTCTATAACGTTCCGGTTTTTGAGTCAAGCATCATGATTCCGAGCTGCGTTTTGTGATTTTCCCCATCAGGGTTCAGACCCAGGCTGTATCCCCTCAGGCAAGCGGCTGAGCCTTTCTGAGGCCATCTGTCAACCAGAGAGGGTCCCAGCGCCTAGTCGTGGGGTGCGGGTGGGGCTTGCGTGATGCGTGATGCAGGGTAAGCCCTGTGAAAACGGCAGCTAACGTTGTTTGCTTGTTTTTATCTTAAATAATTCCTTTCCCATGTTTCCGGTTATTGCCTCAGGCCACATTTCTAGAGGGAAAGCGAAAATGTCAGTCCTTTTGTCTGCTTCCTTCCCGGTTCTTAAGTCTTAATTTCACATCCTCTGAAGCACATTTGAATGTATTTCTTTCAGAGGAAGGGATGTGAATGATTTTATTTATTTATTTATTTATTTTGGTCGGTGTCTTTACCTAGAAGAGACAACTTGAAGGAATAAGTAGTTTCTGAAAAGCCGCTCTCTCTCCTTAAACTTCTGTGGCTCCATTGTCTTCCGGCACATAGTATGACAGAGGAAAAGTCTGAAATCACTGCCAGAGTCTGCCGGGACGCGTCTAGGGGTGGGTCTCTCTTCATTGCCGTTCCCTGTCCTGTCAGCCCCATTGGTTTCCTCCTTTAGCGCCCCCCCCCCGCCTTTTTTAAAGTTTTTTAGACCAGGAAATATTTTCAGCTTTACTACAGTATACTCAGTATACAATAAACTGCACATATTTAAGTAGAATTTGATGAGCTTGTCTATGTACACTTAACAATACCATCACCGAATTCAAGGTCGTGCCGCCTCCAAAACTTCCTCGTGCTCCTTCGTAGTCCACCCTCCCTCCTCAGGCCGACCACTGATCCGCTTTCTATCTCTATGGGTTAGTTCATATTTCCTAGAATGTTCCGTAATATAATGGAACAATACCATGTGTATTTTTCACCTTGCCTGTTTTACTCGGCATTATTATCTTGAGATTTATCCACATCGAGTGTATCAGTAGTTTGTTTCCATTTTGTTTTATTTTTAAAGATTTGATTTATTTGACAGACAGAGATCACAAGTAGGCAGAGAGGCAGGCAGAGAGAGAGGAGGAAGCAGGCTCCCTGCTGAGCAGAGAGCCCAATACCGGACTCCATCCCAGGACCCTGAAATCATGACCTGAGCCGAAGGCAGAGACTTTAATCTACTGAGCCACCCAGGCACCCCTGTTTCCATTTTATTGTTGAGTAGTATCCATTGTGAGATGTTCTTCAGTATACTTACCAAGTCACTTATTACTGGACATTTGGCTTGTTTTTTATAACAAATAAACTGCTTAGTACGTTTGTGTACAGAGCTTTGTATAGACCTATGCTTTCCTTCCTCTTGGGTAAAAACCAAGAAGTGTAATGGCTGGCTCCACTGGTAGGATGTGTTAAATTTTCTAAGAAACTGCTGTTTCCTACAGTGGTTGTACCATTTTACCTTCCCACCAGTAATGTAGAAGAGTTCCGTCTATTCCTCAACCTTGCCCACAATTGACATTTTGGGCGATTTTTGCCTTTCTAGAAGACACATGTTGGCATCAGACCATGGCTTCAATGTCACCTCCCTAATGACCAGTGATGTTGAACATCTTCTCATGTGCTGATTGACCATTCATACATTTTCTTTAGTGAAGGATCTATTCTGATCTTTTAGCCATTTCTTTAAATTGGACTTTTTTTTTTCTATTAAGTTTTAAGAGTTCTGTATAAATGCTGGCTATAAATTGGGTATGTTTTTACAGATAACTTCTTCAGGTCTGTGGGTTATCTTTTCATTTATGTAATAGACGTTCTAAAGAACGAGAGTTTTAAGTGTTGGTGAAGTCCAGTTGATTGATCTTTTTCCTTGTATGGTTTATGGTTTTTTGTGTCTTATTTAAGAAATTTTCGCCAAGCCTACGGTCACAAAGATCTTCCCCTTTGTTTTCTTCTAGAAGAGGCCATGCTCTGCCTGTGAAGTTAAGATGCATTGAAATAAAAAGTGAAATACTAGGACTTCCAGACTTAATAATTTATCCTTTCTCTTTCCTCTTTTCTAAAAAACAGTTCTGTGAACCTCTTGGGTCATTTATATATGGTGTGAGGTAAGCGTCAAGGTTCATTTATTTACGTGTGGGTATCCAGGTGTTCTAACACCATTTGTTGGAAAGATTACCCTCTTTCCCTTGAATTGTCTTGGCACCTTTTGTTGAAAATCGATTGATCATATCTGCTTAGATTTATTTCTGGACTGTCCCTTCTGTAGCATTGATCTGTATGTCTGTCTTTATGCCCTAATACCACACCATATTGATTATTGTAGCTTTACACTAAGTGTTGAAATTGGGAGTCTGGATATCCGTATTTATTTAGCCATGAGTCTCTTTATTGATTTTATTGGAATGTTGAAAGCCCTATTGACTCTATTATATGGAGTCGTTATTGTTGTTTTTTACTTAGACAGACCGTAAACTTCTTTTTCTGATTGCTACTTCTCTTTTAATTATTGTGGTTTCTTTCTAACACCTAAAATATTCAGGTTGGTTCTCTGTGTTTATCATAATTTTCCTCCTCATCGCTTGGTTCTTTCTTTCTCTATGTTCTAGAAAATCTTGGGGGCTTTTCCATGATACTATTGATTTAGTTCTTTTGGAATTTTATTTCTCTGTTATTTCTAATGCAGATAAATTTCTCTATATGCTATAGTAAATTCTTTTTTTAAAAGCTAATGTTCTTATCTTGTTGTATGACATTTTTTGTAGACCAGCAAAAGAATGTATTTAGACTGTTGGCCAAAAGGCAGGGTGTGTAAGGTATCCCCCCATCTCACTTAGGTGGTCACTATTGGGTAGATTACTTTCTAATTCTTCATCACCCTTCTCTGTTCACCTTAGTGTAGGGCCTCAGTGACAGGAAGCTGGCCGGAGCTGTCACTGGCCCAAAAACTCATCCAGTCTTGGTTTTTCAAGGACATGTATCATTTCATCCACCTGGTTTGATTTTTTTTCAACTATTGGTTCTTCGTACCAGTGAGAGTGAATAAACAAATGTCGTTCCTCATTATTTGGGGGATAATGTTTCTGTCTTGGAGCGGCCTGCTGCTCATGCCTGCTCTGTCCCCCAAACGCAAGTTTACATTCTCAAAGGATTTGGTCGCTGCTAGTCAGAAGAGGGACTCCCAGGCTTGTCGGGGAGCTGTGAGGTGGCTTTCGTGTGAGGAACATCATGTTCCAGTTCAAACAGCCAGACACTGGACTTCTCCTTCCTGGCTGTCTGTCCAGGCACTGTTGCCTTCCCGCCATGCTGTGTCTGTTAAATCAAGATGCATTTAAGTGGAGATTATCAAACCCTAGGCCTTCCGGACTTAATAATTTTGTCTCTTCCTTTCATCTTATCTAGGATAGTTCTGTGAATCTCATGGGTCCTTCGTATTTTTATTCCTGCTCTGCTTTTTTTTTCCTTTATATGTATCGACACACGGTTGATAGCTCAGCCATGTGCCCTCACAGGGCTCAGGCACATGGATACTGGGGAAAAGCAAAACCTTCAATTATCTTAGACTACTTTATTCTCAAACTAAATTCTTCTTCTTTTTTTTTTTTAAGCTTTTATTTGTTAGAGAGAAAGAAAAAGAAAATGAGTAGGGGGAGGGCCAGAGGGAGAAGCAGCCTCCCCACTGAGCGGAGAGCTCAGGACTACTGGATCGGGACTGTAGCCAAAGGCAGGCGCATACCAACTGAGCCACCAGGTGCCATCGAACTAAATTCTTGAGAATAGTTACTTGCCTGGCCATAACAAGTAAGTCTTGTCCTTCTGTCTTTTTTTCCACTTGTGAAAATTTATTAACTTTTTTCCATGAGCACCGTTTTCTTTGAGGAAGCGTCCCATGGAGACCAAGCCTTTGTTCTTGTTCTTACTCTTCTGAGCCCAACCCCACCAACTTCAGACCTTGGGCTTTTGTAGAGTCAGTTTCAACAGGCTGCCCTAGAGCAATGGTTTGAAAACTTTGAGTCTAGGACTTCTTAATCTTTAAAAATGGAGGATTCTAAAGAGCTTGTGTTCACGTGGCTTGTGTTAGCCTATAATTACCTTACTGGAAGTTAAAACTGAGAACAATGGGGAGCATTACAAGTATGCAAGGAGACCTCAGAGTGATGACCCCACAGTCTTGCAGCTTCTGAAAAACTCTGGGGTGCCTGGGTGGCTCAGTAAGTTAGACGTCTGACTCTTGGTTTCGGCTCAGGTCATGATCTCAGGGTTGTGGGATGGAGCCCTGCTTTGGGCTCCCTGCTCAGCAGGGGGACTGTTTCTCCCTCTCTCTTGGTCCCTCCCTCCCCCACCCCCTACTCCTGTGCTCACTTGCTCTCAAATCAATAAATCCTAAACAAAAAAAAAAAAAAAAAATTTTTAAATAAAATTTTTTTTAAAAAGGAGGTGAGACCTGAAAGTGACATCTGTCTCTAACTGTGAGTCTGCCTCTGTCTTACCGGCCACCACTTCGTCCACGCTGCCCCCTGACAGTCTGAGAGGACATCAGGCATCCCCACTGCCTGGGCAGAGCCTGCTCCATTCTATGTGGCCACTGGGTCCAGAAGATTAATGGTAACATTTTAAAAATTCACACAGACCTGGAATCAGCACTAGAAAATACAGATTTAAATTAACAAGGAAAAAGCAGAATCCCATCAAAGGAAATAAATCGTGCTGGCAACTATTGTCACCTAATAAAATGTGTTCCATAACTGACGGACTTTCCTATGGAGCTGTCTGCAGCTAGTGGCCATGTTAATTGAATAAGGTGCCTAAAACTGACTTGGGGGGAAAAATGAAATTTCCCTCAGCATCTATTCAGCCAGAGCCGTTGTCAGCAGCCCGTATGACACTGACCTATTTGTTCCACAACAGCCAGTCCCTCCTGCAGAATGTGGTGGTTGCTCAGCCCCGAGGCCCCCGTCCTCTGGGCTGTCCCCTGCATAGGAAATGGGGAGGAGAGCTTGGTACAGTGCACCCTCTTCTAGTTGGAATTCTCCAGGGACCAGATAGATTTTGGAAGAAGAAGCCATCATTCAAGTCAGGGGGCAAAAATGGTTGGCCTCTGACGTCCGTTTGTTCCAGTGGTCCAAGGCCTACTGGGGATGGTTCTAGAAAGTCTTCCTCTCTAGGCACCTACCTAGCTAGAGATGGTTTCCTGAGTCCTTAGGTCTATCTCTTAGCCTGCTAGTGATCTTTATGAACTTTCCTAAAATCTAAAACAAGGCCTCTGCTTATGGAGTAATCAGTAACTTTGGAACCCATTGATAGAACCTTGCCAAACATGCTGTCCAGGGGACCCCAACAGCTGTCATGTTCTTAGACTGCTCAGTTTGGCTAGAAGCCATGGAATACCTACTTGTTCTTAGAACCCTCTGGACTAGGTGCTTCAGAAGACAAGAGCCAAAGTGCCCAGCTCCTTCTTTCCTCTGCTAGCAACACCCAGCGTCATGAATGGCATGTTCCTTTCATCTCTTTAGACAATCAGGTTGTGGGAAATAAGCCCAGGTGTTGGGTTAACCAATCACAGCTTCAAGTGTGAAAATGAGGATTTGATATCACTTCTCGCTAGATGCTGCAGTGAGAGGCATGGCCTCTGGCTGTTGGTCTTCTGAAATGTTTTGAATGACTGTAAAATATTTCATCAGACAGTTGTACCATAATTTTTTAAGCAGTCCCCTATTGTTTGAGATCTGATTCCACTTTTGGCTTTATAAACAATGCCATGATGAATGTATTTACTATTTATGTAAAAATACTCGGGAATCAGAAATAACTGCATTTTCCAGTTAACCGGCCTGTCCTGGGGATGAGAAAGAGACAAGTGGGAAGTTTTCATGTAAGTCAAAGTACAAGTCAGTGTAAGAGTCACTCATTCATTCAATATTCTGTAAGATCACCTATCAAGTGATCCTAGAGGCTCTCATATTTTAAGTCTCCTCTGTGTGGAGGACACTGTTCTAGGCACTGGCGATACGGTGGAAAGTGTAGTGTAGATCATGTTCTGGTGACCTATGAACAAATCGGACAGTCCTGTAGAGTGGGAAGGGTCTGCAGAGAGGAAAGTGGGGTGTTGTAAGAGCGACTGGAGGCAGGGTGCCCCAGCAGGCATCTAGGGGGGTGGCCTGCCTGGGGGAGGAACCAGCGTCTGGAGAACTGGAGGAAGAGTGTTTAAGGCAGAGGGAACAGCAAGCACAAAGGCCGTGAGGCAGGAACGAGAGTGCCGGGAGCTGGTAAGGTTGGAGGATGTGAGTGCGGGGACCATGAACAAGGCAAGCTCAGAGAGGAGCGACGGGCTGGCAGGACCTCCCAACCACGGGGCATTTGGATTTCATTCTAATACAGAGGGAGGGCACTGGCGGGTTCTGTCATGGTCCTGGACTATGCCCTTCATCAGTGGGATGCTAAAACAATGACCGGAGTGGGAAGAATCAGAATAGGAGCTGTGTGGGAAATTATAAGGGACATTCTGCTTCTACACACCCACTACATGCCTGGTTCTGTGCCGTCTGCTCGGCGTGGTCACAAGGTATGCAGGAGGGGGCAACACGGCGTCCCTGAGGGGCACCCAGCTCCCGGGGGTAGTGCTGGGACTTGAACCTACATCAGACCAACTCCAGGGTTGGTGCTGCTAACTGCCACCATTGCTCTCTCTCCCTGGGCATGTGGTTGGGCCGTAGGGTGTCCCATTCTGTTGCTTTTCCCTTGGTGACATGGTATCAGAGGGACTGTGTCCTGCCAGGATCATCAAGCCAGTCAGTGGCTGAGATGCTGAGTCCTTGGTCTCATCGCTTGCAACAGGGTCTGGGGACGGACTGTGCAGTCCTCACTCTATATACCTGAAAGCCGAGATGATACAGTAGGGCAACTTCCAGTTAATAGTGTTTACCCCTGGAGGATACGTGGATGAACGTTTTCCCTAATTCTTAGCATTCTCTTTGTTAGCTTTCCCTCTGAAGCCCCCGGCCCCGTTCCCTGATCTATCAGACGGAGTTAACTATTCCAATCGGAAAAGGTTGCCGGGAGGATGAGGCGAGGCGTGTGCGTGAAGGCACCCAGCCCGGTGCCTGGCTTGAGGTCTCCCCGCTCCACCCGGCCCCTGCTGGGGAACTAGAATCTCCTTTCACTCTGCTATCACCAGAGCCTCGCTGGTTCCTGTCATCTGTCACTTTCAGGCTAATCTGACGCTGCAGTGCCCCTGGGCCGCTTCTCCTTCTGCAGGTGACTTGCTCTTTCCCTTTAACCATAGGTTATCTGTCCCCTCGGCCCCAGCTGCCCATTCTCATTACAGGAGGCTTTGCTGTGGCTTTTCCTCCTCCCACCCCCTACATTTCCTCTTCCTGAGTCTGGACAACAGAAGTGAAAAGCAGCTCTTTGCAATGCAGGGAACCCTTCTCTTTAAAGCTGTCCCTGGTCGGGAGCCTCTCATCTCTCTGGGTGCTGCATCGTACCGTCCTGTAGCAGCTGAGGAGCCAGAGTCTGGGGTGACTTCATTACCGTTCACCGCGATCCTGTTGAGCTATGACTGTCGAAGATACAGTCGGGTATGCGACTCGAATGTGCTGTTAACGTCACATGTACTCTATGAACCACGCATTGTATGTAGGAGATCAGAAATCCTTTTTCTCTCTCCCGCCCCCCCACCACCTCCCATAAATTCCCAGTCACCACCGATCCCTTCTTATATCATACCTGTTTTCTTCCAGGGCAGAGACGAGCAGGATGCCTGGTGTAATAGAGACCACTTGAGTCTGATTGGCAAACACACACATGGGTAGAAATGGAGTCACAGACACTCTGCAGTTTATACCAAAAAGATCCAGAGGTTTTATTAGAGTAGATTCAGGGCTTGATTTGGTCAACACGTGCTCAACCACTATCTACTCCAGGTCAAAAAATCATCCTACAAAATGGGCACAAATTGATGAGCTTCGGCCCTGATTTTGAGGAGGCCACAGTCGTGTTAGGAAGACAGGCTCGTATCAGATGCTTCAAATAATTTGTGCAAACTGGAGAGAGAAGGGACATGCAGGCCTCCGGTGAGCCCAGAACAAGCCCAGGGAAGGTTCTACCAGAGAAGACATGCTTGGATGGGGTCTTGAGGGATGAATAGGAGTTCGGAGTGTAGGTAAGGAAGAAATGGAGATTCTACGAAGGGAAACAGCCTGGCTAAAGAGTCAGGCTAAGGCATGAACATCACATCACATATTCAGAGATTTACAGAACTTTCCCCTCTTCTGGGTAGAGGGAGAAGTAAACAGGGCAAGAGACAGTTGGGAAAGCTGGGCTAGTGTGTGAGCACCACTAAAGTCAGGGAATGGCTGAGGATGAGGTTGCCTCAGGAAAGCATATGGAATGAGGACAGAGCTCAAGCAGAACCCTGACAAAGAGTAAATTTTAAAAGTTGGAGGAGGGACCAGAAAGGACATCTGCAAGGAAGAGCGGCTGGCCGGGGTAGGGGGGTTGCCGAGCATGTCAGCCAGGCACGATCAGGTGTCCCAGAGAAGCAGGAAAAGTTGAGACCAGGGAGTCCACATCGGGCGGGGCTGCTAAGGAGCCAGGCACCTTAGTTTCTCTGGTATAGCCTTTGTTTTTAAGTCCTGTATACCGCACAGTTCCCCCCAGACTGTTCAGAGGGCTGCAGTAGGACACTTTGGCAGGAACTGGAAAGGGTCTACACACAGTAAGTGCTCAATAATTGCAGTTTCACGAGAATCCCCACTGTAATTTGCTGCTCCGTTCCCGTCTACCACAGCATCGCCGTTTTATCTCCTCACCTTCCCATAGGCAGGCAATCTGCTTGGCTCTTTGCCATCCAGGTCTGCCTGTCTTCGGAAGTTCCACTAACACCCACCTCCTCCTCAGCCTTCCTGAATGCCTCCAGCCCCTGGGGAGGCAGGGGGACTGCACCGCACAGATGTGTGATGCTCTCAGTTTGGGTGGATGCACCTTTCGAAAATGCTTTCAAGGCTTAGAAATCTTCAGGCATGGCAGCCCTGCCTTATAGTTCTTCCCCGGCTTCGGGAACCCCCCTCCCCCGTGGTGTGGTGGGTGCAAAAACAGCAGCCGCCCCAGCCAGCTTTGTGGATGTGCGGCCAGCTCCGTCCCACGGGCGCGGGCTCAGAAGGCCCACGTCAGGCCCAGGGCTGTGCTGGTGCCATCTCCCGTGCCGAGCGTTCGAACCACGGCCTCCCGGCCTCAGTGTGTGCTGGGCCCTACGCTCGCCTTGTAGGAGCGCAAGGAGCCAGAAGAGACCGCCTGAGCTCAGCATCCCCCGAGGCCTGGCACACGGCGGCACCCTCTGCGGGGTGACCTGTCATCATTTTAGCTCCGCTCAACCACAGCCACAGTCCATAATTCATTCTTCTGTGTGCTCAGCTTCACTGACTCAGTGCTGCAGTCAGAGGCGTTGATCAACTGTGTAAAACCCTCCTGCAGCTGCTCCTTACCCTCCCAGGGTCGCAAACCTGGCCGGCCTTCAACGTCACTCCTGGAGCTGTTAAAGATAGATTCTTGGCCGCACCCCAGGCCCCCCAATCCAGGCTCCCCGGGCTCGCGGCTGTGACTCTGTGTTGTTAGCGAGTGCCCCGCAGCCCGGATGCCTTCGTTTGTGCTGTGATGGGCAGAACAGAGTTAGGAACTCTTGTCTGAGGGAATGAAGTCTTGAAGCATGGCGGGGTGGGGGGGTCCCTTCCAACCTGGCCTCAACCTTACCAGCCTCGCTTCCACACATACCCTGACCCTGTGCGCCAGAGGCTTGGCTTTCTCTGACCACCCAGTGAGTTCCTTTTACTCCATCAGTACCCGTGTCCTCTTCTGACAAGGGGTCACTAGAACCCCAGCCTCTTTCTCAGAGCTCTTGTGCTCCCTCGCACCCAGGCACCTGCCCTGTTGCATCTGGTGCTTTATTTCTACACCTCGATCCCCTGTAACCCGGGCACTCCTTCAGTGAGCGCACCCCTGCATCCTTCGTTAGCATTAGTAAAAGCAGACACTCAGATCTGCTCCACACATGTCAGAGTCTCCCTGCACTTAGGTCTGCTGGTTCCCACCCCCTCTTTCACCAGCCCTGGGTCTAGGCAGTGCTCAGCAAAGCCCTCTACCCACCGGGTTGAGCCAGACCGTTCCATGGCACAGATGTTCGCCTCAGTGTTCATGCTACAGCAAGCAAACCAAATGCCTTTACAACCGTTGGTGCTCGTCTTGTCACCAAGAGACCCTGTGGGGACAGGTCTTGCCTAGAGAACGTTCCCTCCCAGGAGCCTGTACGTTCAGGAGTCATTCCTAGAAGGTCATGCATTTGTTGTGTGAAAAAGGCAACATGTATAACATAAAACTTTGTCATAAATGCTCCCTTCCTCGGTCTTTTCCCTTTTGACTGAGTGTGGCCAAAACTCGGGCTACTGAACTCATTCAAGCCAATCCCTAGGCCTGCCAGTAAGATGCCTTATTGTTGTTTTTTCTCCCAGACCTGTTGGGTTTGAAATATATTTCTTATCATCTTAATCTTCTTTTGCATTTGCTAAAGGCAGCTGATGACCACACCAAATGGATTATTTACTTTGCTTGAATACTCAACTTGGGCTCTGTGGGCACCTTGAGCTTTAATGGCCAACACCTTTGTCATAAAAAGCCAATGCTGGACCAATCGAGATGATTTCCTGAGCACCTACTGTGTACTCCTGCCAGAGGGCGAACACACAGGCCCAGCAGTTCAGGAGAGCAGGCCTTTCTGATTCTCAGTGGTTGTATGTTTTCCTGGACTCACGTGGTAGTAATAATACTCTAGACCTTCATTCACAAAGTGCTCCTTGCCCTATTCTCAGTGGCCTATGGGACAGGAATGAAAGCCATTGGGTGGACAATGGAAGCTGGATGGCAAAACATGCCTGGGCTCCTGGTCAGGGTCAAGTGTTTTGTTTCTGCGGGTATATTTTGCCCAGTGAGCAGAGATCGAGACAAAGTTGCTCACACAGGCCATAAGGCTTGGGAAACATTTTCCTCCACTTGGATATTCTTGGAATTGAAGAAGGTGGTCGCTGATGTCTGGAAACTTCTGAATTCCTTGAGGGGGCTTTGAGCTGTTGGGGGGCCTGCTCCACGGGCACCCCCTCCTCCTGCTCTGTGCTGCTACGGGCTGGTGGTGGCGCGGGTGCTTTCTGAGCCTTGGGGAGTGCTCTGTGCGCCCTGTAACCTCCTCTCTCCTCCGTCTCTTTCTTAGGCACATCTCACTAACGCTTCCTGCTACCTTCCGAGGCAGGAACAGCACTCGGGCTGACTATGAGTACCAGCACTCCAATCTGTATGCCATATCAGGTACGTGGGGCCTCTGCTCATGGCCAGCTACGATGTCTGTGTCCCGGGCACCACCTCCCTCTGTGTGTCTCCTGGCTTCGAATGGCATCTGTCTTACCTGTCTCTTCACCCTGCGAGGAGCCTGTCCCCTGCAGCGATTAGCCCTTTCCTTCCTTTATGTCACCTCAGCACTTAGAGAAGGGCCAGACACTCTGTGCATTTGGAAACTAACGATGAAAAACAATGTGTGGATTTCGCGAGCTTGAAGGGAGGTTTCCAGAGGATACTCTGTGCATTGTTCACCTGCCAGAGCCAGGGCGGGTTTCCCATGGGGTCTCGGGAGTGGCACAGAGCTGAGGCCCAGTCCACTCACCAGCCTGTGTCCAGGTCTGTTCTCCCCTCTCATTTCCCAAAGCTAGGTTTGCAGCCAGAAGGGACGCTGGCTGTCTCCTTTCCCACCCTCGTCATAAGGGTCTGTGATTTCTGACCTCGGCCTTGAAGTAGATGGTGGTCCTTCGGCCGGAACCTCAGCAGTGCGCGTTTGCCTTCCCACCTTCGCCATGGAGGGGAACACTTACAGGCCTGATGGCAGAGTGGAGACTCATGGGGTGCCTGGCAGCACAGGTGATGCGCTAAGAGCCCAGGAAACCCGTAAGTTCACCTCCGATGATCCTAGGCCTCCAGTCAGGGGCGTTTGTATTTAAGGGGGAAGTGGCAAATCGGTGCCACTTACCAGCGCATGGCCTTAATGGTGAGTGACGTTTTGAACACGGGAACATGGCACTCATTCATGTACCATAATGAATCCGTTATTTAAAAGGTAATCTTTTTTCTAAAAATTGCAACTTGGGGTTACTAAATAGATGAAATAGAACAATGGTATAATTCATGTCAGTATCAGTTTCTCTTGTTATGATCACTCCCTAATAGGTTTGGAAGTAGAAGCAAAAGCCAGTTGTTCCATTTCTGGGTGGGGGGAAGAGGAAGACCTGGGATGTCCTTAAAGCCCGGGCGCCTGGCCGACCTCCAGGAGCCCAGCTCCTTAAAGGGGCAGAGGGAGCGCGTCGTCTCAGAAAAGCACCTCCAGAGAGAGTTACTTTTGTGCTGTGGCTATTTCAGCGAAGTCGACAAGGAGCATAACAAGTGTGGAAAGATGACCTATTTTGTAGAAAAGCTATTTCCCCAGATGCTTCGTGGCAGAGTAGTGCAAAACAGGTCTGTGAAACCCAGCAGGGCAGCCCCGTTCCGAATGCGCAGGAGGAAACCTCAGTCAAAGCCGATGCTTCTTTCCTTACGCTTGCAAACCTTTTTCCAGCCACGGTGTTCGGCTCGAGCCCCCCCCCTTACCTAGGTTCTCTGATGCCTTTCCCAGCTGTTGACATTTCTGCAGAAAAGGACCCACAGAGCGAAACCTCCTCTGGTTTGGCAGGAATGTTCCTGTCTGCCTCTGGACCACTGCTCCCTCGCCCCTCAGCTTTGATGAGGTGTTGTCTGGGCTCATTTCAGCCGTGAGTTTAGCAACACCAAGGTAACAGCCTCAAGACACAGGGGAAGCCATTCAGAAACTTCCTGTTACATTTATGTAAGTGGCAGTTGGTGGGATTTTATCTTCCAAACAGTGGTAGTAGAGGCTGCCCCCTCCTGTGTCTCCCCCCCCACCCCAGCAGCAGGCAGCCCCCAGCACCTCCGTGGCTGCCGGCACCAAATTGCTCCACCAGGGTCCGAGGCTGCCTTGTGGGAAGGCTGCCAGAAAGAGCCCGCAGGACCTGCCAGCTCCATAAGGCCTGCATGCTCAGCACTGGGCAACCATGGTGCAGCCGGGAAGCCTGCCCGCCCCCCACCGGCTGCCTGCCTGCGAGCCGTGCTGGTGGAAGGGAACAGAGACCACCTACCCCACCCCCAACCCCGTCCCTGCCATGAATAGCGTTTGGCACAGAATGGCACATCTCAGTTTGGGATTGCAGAGTTAAGGTTTCAAGGGTTGATTCCAAAAGCAGTGGAGGCAAAAGTGTGCCCCAGGCCCTCGCCGTTGCCTGGTGCCCTACATACGGTGGCTGGAGCTCAGCCAATAAGGAAACGAAGCCTCAGACTGTTCTGAACCGGCCCTGGTGCCCGGCTGCCACAGGCTTCGGGGGTCTGCCTTCCATGCAGACTGCTGGTGCGTTCTGGTGCGTTCCTGAAAATATGTAGTGAGGGCTCCCTTCACACGCGGGCACCTCCTAAAAATGAGTAGATTTCTAGGTGAAGTAAATTGAAAAGCGAGTAGCCCATGCTTAACTTGTGTGTGTGGTTGTTAAAGTCATATTAACTTTTCAGTGTCTTCTCAAAGGCATGCCCGTTTTCCAGCCCCTCTCCTGTCCCCCGCACAGAGGCTGCTGGTGACTGTCAGGGGTGTAGAGGGAGGGACAGCGCTCAGAGTTGCTGGAGTAAGGGGAGGGGACTCTATGGAACTGTGGCCCCGGTGCGCAGAGGCGCTCATGAGCTGTTCATGGGAAGGAGAGCCTTTAGCCCAGGAACGCCCCCTGTGACCTCTGCGGCAGGCGATCTGACCTGCTTCTCGAATGCATCCCGACGTGTGGGCCTCCACCTCCGCCTATCCTATTCCACCTCTGCAAGGTCCTCCCCTGCTCAGCTGAGCTCATGTTCATACCCACCCAGCCATTCGGGCTGCAGATGTGTTCCACTGGCCAAGGTGTGCCAGCTGCCAGCTGCTCAGCCAGTAGATCTCTCGCGCCCACAGAAGTGGGGTGAGGGGCTTCGGCTAACTCAGTGCCGAAATCCTGAGAAGTGCATGTCCCTTGCCTTGCCACTTCGTACCCTCATCACATGGCCACAGGGCCTGCCTTTGCTCCTCGTGCATCCACCAATAAGAATTTTTTCTGGAAAACACTCACGGGTGTTCAGGAAGGTTTATCCACAGGGATGAGCGCTGCTGCTTCTTAAAAATAATACTCAGGGAAAGGGCTTGGGGTGGGGCTCTTAAATGCCCCAGACAAAAAGCGAAGGGTTAAATTGTGGAACATTCTTAAAAGATTTGATGCCATAACTCTTAAGGCATCAAAAATGATTTGGATAAAAAGGTGCAGGTGAATGTTGTTAAGTGACAACCAGAATGAGCAATGTGATCACATTTTTTAAAATATCCAGGAACACCTGAGCAGCTCAGGGAAGCATCCGACTCTTGATTTCTGCTTAGGTCATGATCTCAAGATCATGGGATTGAGCCCCACATCAGGTTCTGTGCTCCGCATGGAGTCTGCTTAAGATTTTCTCTCTCCCTCTGCTCTTCCCCTGCTTGTACACATGCTCTCTCTCCGCCCTCCCACCCCTAAAGAAGAAATCAGAATGTCTGGAAAGGTACCCCCAAAGGTGTTTACAGTGGTTTTCACCAGTCTTTCCTGCTCTTTTCTTTCCCCTTCCGTGCAGTGTCTCATTTCTCTATGCTGGCAGGTGTTACTTTTATAATAAAAAGTTCGGGCGTGCCTGGGTAACTCAGTCAGTTACGTGCCCAGCTCTTGGTTTTGGCTGAGGTCACGATCCTTGGGGTCCTGGGATCGAACCCTGCATCAGGCTCCACACTCAGAGTCTGCTCCAAGGATTCTCTCCCACCCTCCCCCTGCTCTCCCTCAAATAAATACATAAGTCTTAGAAAGAAAGCAAAGCAAAGAAAAAGTTTAGACCCAAAGTTCATTTGGCGTGCTCTTAGTAAGCCATGCTGGTCCCCGCGATTACCTTGCCTTTTCTCAGTGCTCCCAAGCCTCCTGACGCCTCTTCTGAATTCTGTTGGAAATCACCTCCAGGCCACAGATCGATAATTTTCTTATGGTCCTTTTTGAAAATATGGGGGTTTTATTCCCCTTGTTGTCCAGTTGCTGGTACTCCTGTCCACTGCTGTCCCCCAAAGACCACTGACCACCAGTCTAACACCACTGGTGGTCCAGACGCCGATGGGATGTGGGAGCCCAGCTGCGGGAGCCCAGCTGCTGGGGCTGTCTCCTCGCCTGCCTTGCTCCTCACATCCCGCATCATCATCTCGTTCTTTTCCTTAGGCTTGAGGATGGTTTTCCTTGAAAGAGGAAGTAGAAATCGAGTGGTAGGTTTGGCCTGGTTTGGCTCACTGTGATCCATGTGTGTTAGAGTTGGCAAACCACTTTTTTTTTTTTTTAAATCCTTGTGTCTGATAAATGGCAGCTCATGGGTTCACGCTTTCCTGACAACATTCGAACTGGCTTGTCCCCCTTAAGACCTTACCTCCTGGGAGGTGCCTCCTTGGGCCATGTTGATTTTCTAGATTCTACCCCAAAGCCCTACTCCTGCGAGCCCTTGTCGGGCTTCTTGGGAGCTGTTCATTTTCTTCCTAAGAATGTCCCGTTGGGGACGGTATGTGCTACGGTGAGTGCTGTGAAATGTGTAACCTGATGATTCACAGACCTGTACCCCTGGGGTACATAATACATTACATGTTAATAAAATTTTTTTTTTTTTAAATAAGAATATCTTCTCTGTTCTGGGGAAGCCTGGGTGGCTCAGTTGGTTAAGCAGCCAACTCTTGATTTCGGCTCAGGTCATGATCTCAGGGTCATGAGATCGAGCCCCATGTTGGGCTCTGCACTCCGTGCAGATTCTGTTTGAGAATCTCTCCCTCTGCCCCTCCCCCCCCCACACTCTCTCTCCCTGTCTCTCTCTCTCTCTCTCACTCTCAAATAAATAAAATAAATCTTAAATATATTTATTTTTTCTGTCCTGGAAAGTCTTCTGATTTAGTCCTGAATGATAGCCTCCTAAACTTTCTGTTCCCCCTAGAATTATTTTAGATGTCTAGATGTCTGATCATTTATTTCTAGGCCAGCCGGTCCAGAAAGATAGAAGGCAGCTCCAAAAATACATGTAACCAAATGAAAATGGAAGCGAAAAAGTAAGAGTGAGCAAAAATACAGGATAGAAAAGGAGGGTGCAGCTGTGGGCGAGGTTTTGCACAAAGGGGATTCTGGATTTGGTTCCGAATCAGGACAATCTCTGTATGGATAAGATTAAAACAAAGCTGGTTGACTAGGATGAACCTAGCTTTTCCTTAAATGGAATTTAAGGCCCATAAAGAGGGCCAAGTACAAGGCTTTGGACAACAAAACAGCCACTTTTCAGTGAGTTTGAGGAGGACAGCCTAGGTGCCCCCATATTAGGAGATCTGCTCCTGTTTGAACCCCTAACATGCTTGGCTGTTGAGTGAGATGTTTCTTAAATGGTCTTGGGTGTCACGTGTCTTAGGGACTGGAGATGTGGAGGTATCAGGAATGCAGGTTCCCTGGCCTCCTGTCCCACCTAGAAGATGCACCTGGGCCGGAGTTTCCCCACACGGAGAAGCTCAATCACAAGGTGCCCAGGATCACTTTTTCTAAGCACGAATGTCTATCTGTCTTAGGACGGTTTCACTTAATGAACAGGATACGATAGGTCTGGGAAACCACACTGTGCCATTCTTTTGTTTTGTTGTTGTTATCCACTGATTCATATCTCTAAGTGAAGTATTTTTTTCCAAAGAACCTATTTTTCTCCCTTTTGAAAAAAATGGCATAGTAATATAAAATAGTAAAATTAAGCAAATGCACATTGAAACTGGCACATAATGAAGCCGAAAATCTCGAACAGTCCATGAATGCAGGTTGAGCCATAAGGCAGAAACACAGTGCAGGGATCCGAGGGGTCCAGCTTCCCTTCCCTTTCCTCTGTGGGCAGATTGCCTTGCTAATACCTTCATTTATTCAGGAGCATTGGGCTGGCCGTGGAATAGATTGCCCACACTATCCCTTTTGAGAGTCAAAGGGGCTCCCACTTGTACCTGGACAAAGCGGTAACCTAGAACTGCCCCAGCAGATGGGGTGGAGAGGGGTGTGGTCACCCTGCTTTTAGCTTTCTCGATCTTTTCATTTTTTCCAGTGTTCTTTCTTTTGGCTGGAAAAAACCTTTTATTGCTCTCCACAGCTGTTCCTTCTTAAAAATCCATCTCCTTTCAAGATGTTGGGCCAGGAAGCTTGTGAGCATGGACAAGCCTGAGTCCATGGGCTCCTCGCCTTGGCTCACAGCAACTTGGACAGAGAGGAGGATTTCCTCTGAAACAGAACTGCGTACGAGCAGTGTGTAACTCTGACATCAGACCGGGAAAGCACAAAGCAATTAAAAATAATTAATGATTACTGAATATCAGCCTTCTCCATGCAGTTTTAATCTAGTCCTCATTTAAATTGGAAGATGGACATTTAATTATCAGTATTATGAAATTCATGATTTATATATTTCATCCAATTGGATAAAATTTCTGCCACCAGCTCTTCATCTTATTACAAAAAGAAAAAAAAATCTGTATGTTTTACAGTGTGAGCATTTAAAAAGTCTTCTGAAGCACACCAAACAATTACAAACATATTTTCCTTTGTAGTGATTACTATTATTTCTGTCCTTGAATTAGGGAAAAAAAAATCTCACCTGGAAAATGGAACGTGAACTTAATACTTTCATGATCGTAAAGCATGGCCGGGCTGGAAAATGAAGGCTAAAAGACCAAAACAATAGGGTACTTGAGAAAGGCTGGCTTTTTTCTGCATAAGGTGTTCTGACCAACAGCTGTTCCAGGCGCAGCGTGGACAGTATCCTCGCAGAATTTGTGTCCGCGTTTTCTGTGCGCATGCCCGTGCTTCTTCTTTTCCCCTGAATTTGGGTGTCAGCCGTGCGTGGGTTGAGTGACGATGTTACTGATAATCACAAACAAGGGAACCCCAGTGTCTTCCAGTGGAAGCCCCATATGAGAGGCAACCTTTGCGTTCGCAGGTGCACCCCCTTCCCCCACGGTGGCCTCTGTCCTTCATGGACATGCTCGTGTGGCTTCTGTGGCCTCGCGTCCAGACCCCTGCCTCCCTTTCCCCTCCGCCGAGGATTTTCCAAGCCACCAAGAACTGGTTGGAGACTTAGGGGGGAGGGTGGCAAGGATCCGGGAGAGAGGGAAGCATCCGTTTGACGCAGCCACAGATAATAGCAGAGGGGGGAAATTCCTGAATGAAGCGAAAAAATATTTATAATAATGGTGTTCAAATCAGGGAGGAAATAAGTCATTTTAGAGGTATATAAATTTTTATCATCACCTCCAACAGCCGCGTGTCCCTTGTCTATCCATCTATCCTCGCCCTGACTGACAACAAAATCGAGGGCAAAGAAAAATATAATAAGAAAAAGAAGAAATGAATGGGAGCGGATGGGGAATTGATCGTCTCGTGTATTTGTAGATCCTGATGTAAAAGGTACAGTTGACAGGTGGCCGGCTTCGCTCTGTACACAACCATGTGTGTGCTGTCAGACGCACGCACGCTGCCTTGTTTCGATTGATGAATTGCCTGCTTTCTTGATTAAACCTTCCGTCACTTAAGAAACAAAAAGCCTGTGTTTAGATGGCAGAGTGGGACATGTCAAAAAAATCTGCCTCCTTTACCTTTGTGCAGATGTTGGGCACAGACTGTAACATGTATTATTAAAATGAATGTGGCATTTACTGTGCATTATTCCTTTCCTGGGAGAAAGGACTATAAATTATATGCTAATAATAAGCTTTAACCCTTTCGAAATGCAAAAGATTTAAGAGTGCAAATATTCACGGAGGCCTGGCTAATTGGATGTGCTTTTATACACCCGCCGTGACGGCCGTGTCGCTGAAGTTAATGAACAGCGCGTGCGGGCAGACACACAGGGCGCTCGGGGACCTCTCGCCTCCTGGAGGTGTCCCGCCCTGCAAGGACCTCCACTAGGAGTTCACAGAGAGAGTGAGACCCCGAAGGCCCTCCACTGGGCTCTGGATCATCTTACTTTGGATTAGGTATGGAGGCACAGCCATGCCCAGTGGCCCCAGCGAGTCTCCTGGAGCCGAGAGTCAAAGGCGGTCTTCTCTTGGCTTTCCTGCATCCCTACTTATGGGGCTGGCTTGGCTCAGGCCTGGCGGTGCCAGGCACTGGTGCCTCACACTTGACTTGTCCATCTTTCTTGGCACGCTCCTCGATGCTCAGTCCAATTGCCCAGGTAGCAGATTCATCTCCTTGAGGCAGAACTCTAGAGAGCACACCTTCATCTGCCTACCCCGGTCCACGGCCCGCTGCGGTGATCCACACCACACTTGCCCAGCATTGAGGCTGCTCAGCATAGAGGCCAGTCTCTACTTTTCCAGGGTCTTCTCTCCATTTCTCTTCACCTGTGTCACTCCTGGGCCCTCACTTTGTCTCTTTGTGCCTGTGCCCCTGCCGATCATATATATGGCCCAGATTCACCCAGCTTCCCTGTGGATCCATCTTTGAGGGCTGGTCCTCAAACTGCTCTTCCAGTAAGCTTTACCGAGTCCCTTCCATCTGGGGCTGCTCCCTTCCTGGTGTGCTCCCACACTGCTTCGTGCTGCAGACCTTTCCCCCAGGAGCACCTTGAGATGCTTATGTGCAGTGAAGAAGGAGCGTGTCTTCAATCCTTCCTGAATCATGGAGGATGTCATTAAAGGTGAAGGATAGTTTACTCCTCCATTCATTTAGCAGACTCTGAGGGCTTCCATGAGCCTAGCCCCAAGTTCCCTCCCGAGGACAACAGGAAGCAGGTGGAAGAAGGGTCAGCACGTGGCTGATGGGGCATCTGGAGCCCAAAGCACGTATGGCCATCACACCAGAGCCTCTGTGAATGACCACATGGGTTGCACACCATGCAACGTACGTAAACGCCCCCCAGCCAGAGCCAGGCCACAGTCCTGTGTGATGTTGCCTTGGGCAGGTCACTCCACACTAGCTGTCCATAGCTGGGAAATGATTCGCTAACTACCGCCACCTTCCCAGCATTGGCGTGAGGAACCGGAGCGTATGAGAACATTTTGTAAGTCGGGACGCAGCGCAGGAATGTCCCCTTCTCTCCACACGTACCTCCCCTGTGGGGCTGTGATCAGAGCAGAGCCCAAAGATTTGTGGAGAATTATCTCTCAGGACACCCTGGCTCCTGACCCACGTGGCCTTCCCCTTCTCAGCCCTCTCTTCTGTAGTTTTATAAATGAGATTACTTCCCAGTCTTCAGCACACTTGGAGAAAATCTGGCTCCATCCAAACAAACTTGCAGGCAAGGCTCTCTGGCCTCGCTCAGCTTGGCACCCCCTGCTAACCGAGACACTTTGTCACCATTGTCACTTAGAAGTGGGCTAGGCAGGGGTGCCTGGGTGGCTCAGTAGGTTAAAGCCTCTGCCTTCGGCTCAGGTCATGATCCCAGAGTCCTGGGATCGAGGCCTGCATCGGGCTCTCTGCTCAGCAGGGAGCCTGCTTCCTCCTCTCTCTCAGCCTGCCTCTCTGCCTACTTGTAATCTCTCCTGTCAAATAAATAAATCTTTTTTTTTAAAAAAAAACGAAGAAGAAGAAGAAGTGGGCTAGGCAGCCCACAGGCCCTCGGCAGGGTGACAGAATGATGGCTTGGGGCAGGAAGGAGAGGAGAGCTCGGTATACTGAGCCAGCAGCATCTGTAAAATCCTCCAATGTGCCTTTGGCTTTTTGGGAGGAAAAGGACTAGGGTGGGGCGCGACAGGCTGCTTTCTGCTCCGGGCCTTCATTTCTTCCTCATCTTGGGCTCCACCGGTAGCAGAAAGTTAAGACTTTTTCCAGTTTCGTCACTGTGAAAAAAATATTTAAAAAAATTATTAGGTGACAGCTACTTTGGTGCTCTTGAAGCAGTGGCCACACGTCCCACCCCTGTTGTGCTTTCCTTCTCTCTCTGGTTTTTAGGCAAGGCCACGTTTAGGCAGCGTCAGTTTAATGACCCATGTCCCCTGTTCAGACCCAAGAGGGAGGCAGCTGGTGGGGGCAGCAGGAGGACCGAGGGCAGGAGCTGTGAGCACCAGGCTCCCTTCTTGAACCAACTAGTCCCATCACGCCTTCCGGGATCTGCGTGTCCGAGTCTACAGCAATAAGAGCATCTGTAATTTAAACAGAACAGTATTTTCCAGAAGCTTCCTGTGCACCAGGCGTGGTCTAGTATCTAAGACGGCAGCGATCATACTCTCTCCCGTGGGGTGTCACCAGCACACGTGCGGCTGCGGCCCCAAACTCACAGGCATCCCATCCACACACCGTCTTGACCGCAAAGACCCAGACTGCGGCAACAACGTGAGGAAAACCAGATTTCTGACACCTTTCTCCCCTTGTGTTTATCGTCCTTGTCTAGTTGTCAAGCAGAAACATGCATGTGTTTGCCTCTCCTGCTTCCCTTCCCCGTGGGCTGCCTGCCTGGGGGCCCACGGCAGAGTCCCTTCCGGAGGCCTGGTTAGAGAGGCGCTGCAAATGGGGAGCACACTGAATCCCGACCCTTCATCTGCTCTTAGCATCTCTTCAGAAGCTTCCTCTGGGCTGAGTGAAGGAGCCGAGCCGGGCTCAAACACGCAGTCCTGCCTCGGGGCAGCTGACGTCAGATCAGCCTTCCGTTTCTTTTTCTAGCTCTGTCTCTGTCCTGCTAATAGACTGTCAGCCAAGAGGGGGGAAATGCTATAATTAAGGCAACTTCTTTAATTTAAACACATTTAGGGAGCTGAAGTTGTTTTTGCTTTTATTAAAATGGATTATATTAATTTATTTTAATAATACCTAACCTTCCTCCAGCACTTAGCATGTATGAGAGTCTGCAGTAAGCACTCTGCATGTATTTTGTCATTTAATTGAGATAAAACCTTACCAGGAAAACCTTACAACAAAACCTTTAGGGTTTGGGGGCACCTCGGTGGTTCAGTCCATTAAGCATCTGCCTTCGGCTCAGGTCATGACCTCAGGTTCCTGGGATCGAGCCCTGCATTAGGCTCCCTGGTTAGCTCCCTGCTTCTCTCTCTGCCTGCCACTCCCTCTGCTTGTGCTTGCTCTCTCTCTCTTTTTCTCCCTCTCTCTGTCAAATAAATAAAATCTTAAAAAAAAAAAACTTCAGGGTTTGTACCATCACTACTATTATCTCTATAGGTGTAGCACAGCGCTCAAGCCTTGTAAAACAAATCTCTCTTACATAAATCTTTATTTTACCTTTATAAATATTTTTATTTTACAGATAGAAAAAAATGAGGTTTTGAAAGATTTTAGTCTCTCCACAGTTCTGTTGCTAGTAAGGAGAAGAGCTGAGATTCGAACCTAGGTCTCTCTGATCCAGCCGCCAACCTCCAAATCCCCGAGTCACATATGTGGCTCCAGGTTGCACGTGACCATTTCCTTCCTGTCATCGACTTGAAGTCAGAAATGGCACTCATACCCCAAGTGAGTCATGCTGGGACTAACTTGGGAGATTAGGTCTCAGGGTTGTTTAAATCTCAGGAAGTTCCCTGGCCCGTCCTCTGTGGCATCCCATTAGCATGAGGCCCTGGACACTGGCCTAAGGACAACTCCTGAGTCCACAGAACATCTGGAACAGGGTTGTGGCTCCCGTGGGCGGGTTGCTGGGCAGAACAGTGATCGGATGAGCAGGCGGACCCCGCACTTAAGCTGAGTGGCCCCAGGTGAGGAGCTTAACCTGTGCCTTAGTTTCCTTATCTGTTGAATGGGAATGAGAGTGGGTTTGTTGGTGAGGCTTGGAATCAAGCCTGGTACATGGGAGGTGCCAGAGACGTGTCGCTGTGATTGTAGTTATTCCATAGCCCCTTCCTCCCACCATTTCTCAGAGCTTTCCTGACCAGGAGAGGGAATATTCTAGGAACCTCGGGGAACTTTCTCGCCATCAGTAGATGGGACTACCATGGTTCTTGTTGTTGGAGACTTCTGTCTGGGGAGCTCTGGACATCTGGATATCTCCTTACCCATGGTCTTCTCTTAGCCCTGTGGTAATAGTGGGCGACCCAAACCCACCACTTCACCTGCTGGAACTGAACCTTAGCTGTTGTCTTCCTCCTGCCCAGCTGTTCTGGGCTGTGCCCATGATGGGACATTTGTTTGAATGACAGTCACCTTATGGCCTCTCCTGCTTTGAAGCATCATTGTGTGGATTGGGCATCCTAGGATGCATCCAAGCCCAAGGTTACGGGGCCGTTGCAGACCCTGTGCGTTCCCTGTCCGTACCCAGCTCGCATGCCCCTCCTACCGGGTTGCGGCTCCCCAACTTCTGCTGTTGCCACCGGCACCGAGCACCCCAGCTCCCGCCTTGCTGACCTACAATGGTAGGCGTGGGGTCACTTTCCACATGAGTGTTGGAGGCATTTAAACTCCTGATGGCTTGATGAGTGAAGACGGGGGCATTGGCAGGACCTGGGGAGGAGTTGGATAGCCACATAGGCTTCGGGATGAGATCGGAAATTACCCTTCGTCACACAATATGAGCCTCCTCACGTTTGTGATAGAAGACATGCATTCAGTTGCTAACATTAGGACTAAAGAAATTCTGATCTGTTTTATTTTTTTAATTTTTTTTTTAATTTTTTATTTTTTATAAACATATATTTTTATCCCCAGGGGTACAGGTCTGTGAATCACCAGGTTTACACACTTCACAGCACTCACCAAAGCACATATCTGATCTGTTTTAGAAAAATGAAACCTTACCTGAATCCACCCATTGATGTGTTTGGGTCCTGAACGCCCAAGTGCATTTCCCCTTCTTTTTACTAATGGCAATGATGGTCCTTACCTGTTTCTGTTTAAAAAACAAACAAACAAACAAACAAAAAACCCCTCAGTGCTCCAGCCTAGAATTTGGACGAATATATTTATCACTTATCCCAGAGAAGGAGGCTTTTTCTAACCCCAAATTTGTCTTTTGATTGTCTCCAAGACAATGAGCGATGCGGAACTCTCATCCAAGGCCGAGATCCTTTGTCAGAGAGCGGTTTCTCACGCCTGACTTGTTTTATAGCATGAACGATCTCATGATCCACCAGCGAGACAACATCCATAATTTTGAATGAGATAGTAAAGCTTGCCTCGTTGGCCCTAAGCTTCGCTTCTGGTGACACTTAGAGGTACTTAAGCACTTGCTACCTAGAGGCACTAAGCACACCCATCTTTATGTTCCATTGCCTTGCGTGTTTACGTAACCTACGCCCTGTGCTAACAAAACGCCGTTGTCACTCCTGCCGGAAGGTCCTGGGGCTCATGAGTTCCAGAGTCCTCCTTCACCCTCATTCTGCCAAAGACGGTTGTGCCTTGCATAGACCCAAATGGGCGGCTTCTTTGGCTTCTTGGTTATCAATGCCATCCTGTGAAGCTTTGGCCATCTGATGGGTTTCCCATTTCTGAGGAAGTGGATTCATCTTTGGTGGGAGCATTTGTTCCCAGCCGGGTTCTCTGCTGGAGTGCAGGATCCCTTCTGGGCTGCTGGCCCAGCGATGCCTCTCGGGTACTGGTGTGTGCCTGATGCCCTGCCTGGGACCTGGGTGGTAGGAGGCACTCAAGGATCTGTGCCTTCTGATCGGTTCTTGAGATCCACACTTTCCAGTTGCATGACCTCAGATAGTTCGTGTGACATTTCAGTTCATTTTCCCTTCTATAATTTTGAGGATCAGAGATAATGTTTGTGAAGTCCCTAATACTGAGCGAGCACCCCAGAAATTGTAGCAGGAATGACTGTCATAAATACTCTTATTCCAGTGCCGTGCTGTTTATTATTCTGGAAGCCCCAGTCCCATTCACACTACAGTTTGACTCCACCACCCCACCCCACCCCCAAAAATGGAATCGAGGAAGGAGCAGCTTCCTCACTAAGGAAATACCAGAGGGGAACCCACACCTGCAGGGACCCTGCCCGGTACAGGGGACTTTTGGATATAACATAAGGCAAATCCTCCACCCCAGGTCAGAAATTAGTACTTGCTTGGGATAGAGTTTGCCACTGGGCCAAATAATTTTAAAACAAACTCCTCAACATTTAAATCGGCTTCTGATTTATTCCTCCCCATCAGATTAGCTCTGATTAAGAAAGGATTGTAGCTGTGTTCATTCCACTCTTGAAATGGTTTGACTTTCTCTTTGCCTTTTGGTTTGTGGCTCTTTCTTTCCTTCCCCTCCTATCCCAGGACGCTTTAGCAGGAGGGGAAAAAAAAAGAAAGAGGGAGAAAAAAAAAAAAAAGAACAACCCAAAGCAGCAACAACCCTTTCCTTACCCCAGAATCCTTACATATCTGTGAGCCAGGGCTTGGCTTAAGGGTCCATCAGATTCCTACCACTCACTGAGCACATCGTCAAGTCTCCTCTTCCAAAGCTCACTGCCAGGCCAAGGGCCCTCAAGCCCTGAGGCCTGTATTGAAGATACAGCCACAACCAAGGCATCCTTTCTCTGCATTTGAAAGTGGACCGAAGGACTTTCTTAGATGTCCCCATCTCATGGGAGGACACCAGACTGTTGATGGTGAGGAATTGTTCCTTTCTCCAGGCTACATTTTTTTTAAAAAAGATATTGTACCTTTTATTTGGCTTTAATGAGGACAGACATTTTAATCAGAGGTTAGTCATTTATTTTTGCAAACTATTGTTTTGATTCATCATTTTTGCAGATAATTAAATGGTTCAGTTGGCACAGTGTTTCTACTTTATTAAAACAGGTAATTTTGAAAAAAAAAGATGCTATTTTTTGGATCACTGCACAAGAATTGCTTTTATCTTCATCTTTGAGCATAGTTTCTCGTTGCTTTGCCAGAAGGCTCTCGTGTTCAAGCATTTGGTGTCTTCTCTGGGCTGGAGGGGGGGCTTGCCCTTGGATGAATGGGGTGTTAGCCACTACGCCCTTTGAAACAGGAGATGAAGAGCCCATTCTGTGCTGTTACCTTCTAGAAAGACGCGTAGGTTTTAATTGGAGTGGGGAAAAGAGCCTACAAGTTATGAACTTTGCAGAGCCGCAGTTCTTGGGCTGAAAACAGATTAATTGTAGCCCTCACAGTGGGTGGAGTTTAAAAGTCAATTACTGCTTGTCCTATTCTAATTTACACACCAAAGATTTGAAAAAGTCTGTCACTTAGTATGAAAATGAAAAGGTTATGTTACTAGTTTGAGTATACCTATGACTTTTCATTTGTAAATGCTCTAGCTACAATGTATTTGTATGTATGCAACTTGTAGCCGCTGAGCTATAATGTAACTACATCTGTGAGCGGCTTCCTTATGAGGTGTAACCTTTCAGATTCAGTTTCTTGAAATCTCTAACAGCTTAGAATATAGTCCTTTGTCTTGCAATGTAACCCACTTGTAGGCACTGTGGCTGGCCCCCACACAGCCTCAGGAACACTCTGCTCCTGGGTCACAAACCAATAAGGGAATGGCCCTTCAGGGGTCAATTTTTTCAAAACACATTGCTCGTGACATTTGCTTTCTTTGATTTTCCCATGTTTGTGTCCTGAATCAGTTAATTCGCTCATTAAAAGGATTTATTTTAGGTGGACCAATTAAAACTTTGGAAGCTAATTTTTTGCTGAGCAGCACAGAGCTCTGAAAACACAATTTATAATGTGGCTTCTGCCCTTTTCCAGCGAGAGCCGAGAGCTGTCGGAGAGCGCTGCGGCCTCTGGCTCTCGCTGCGGCCTCTTGCGCTCGTGGAAGGACAGATCCGCCATCCTTTGTCCGCCCCTCTGGGCGAAGCTGCCTTATGGGTGGGTTTCTCATGGCCTCCCATTGTTTTAAGGTGAACAGGCAGGTCTGAAAAGTCCAGCCCGGGAGTGGCACGCCACATTTGTTTGCTTGCATAAACCCCATAGTTTAATTTTTTTTAATAGGAAGCTGCTGTGCAGTTTGGATATTTAAACAGTTATTAACCGAATGACAATTAACAGATTGCATAGACAGATTTTCTTTTGAAAACCTCTGAAATTGAGTACAGTTTGCAAAACTATCACGGCATAGTAATGACAATGAATTTTGATTTCCCGGAACTGATATTAGACTCCTTATTAAACTATGTGCATCTGCTTTTAATTTACTCCAAATAATTGGAAAATGCAATGAAGCTTTCCAATTAAAGCACGGCTTTATGCTGTTTAATAATACCCCCATAATATTATAGCTTATGAAGTGACAGGTGAGTTGGTGTATGAATAAAACATAAAGGCAGCAATAAGGGACAGAAAACCGGAGACAGTTGTGGGGATTTTAAATGCTGGATGTAATTTGCATATATTAATCTCTTCTTTTCAGCCTTATCAGGCGTTCTTCAGTATTTGAAGTTAAAATAGCGTTGACAGGCGGGAGTACGCTTAGTTTTTTCAAGGATTTATTACTTGTATAATTTCTGATCTTTAATAAGCAGATATGACTGATCCTCATAGTTCTATAGAAATCGGTTAATTGTTCCAGATGGCGTGTACTGATTATGCAAAATTACTTTTCACACCATTTTTTTTGTGATGGAGTTTGGAGTAAAATTAAATTTTTTATAGCCTTCTTATCATGCTGTTTTACAGTGGTTTTTCCACAGAAGTTGAATTTAATCTACTATATTACATTGACCAGCACAGTTATTCTAATGTAGCATTTTGTGATTTGACAAAGAATAATAGAACACATTGCTCATTGTTCATTACTGTGTCCCTAATAAAAAGGAGCTCCTGTGTATAGAACATAGCTGTTATTTATGAAGAATGCCTAATTCATAGAGTTAAAAATGCAAAATTGTACCATGAAGTAGTTCCTTTTGGGGAGGGAGTATCTGTGAGGAGCAAATGGTAATCGGCACATTGCTTCTGGTTTTCCATGCTGAGGGAGGGGTCGTCTTTAATGAGCAGACTGCGTAAATTGTGCTACTTTCTTCTTCTTTGAAGGGGGTGGAGGGTGGGGGGGAGGCCAGATAATCTCATTCTATTAAGAGAGGTGTCATCAGTTGACTTGTCTTGATTTACATAATCCCAGAAGCCTTTCATAATTGAATAGCATTTATAAAAGGTAGTTACACTTCGGTGTAAAGTATCAAAAAAAAAAAAAAAGAAGAAGTCTAGAAAGCCTCAATGATAATTTGGCTCTAACGTTTCCCAAAGAGTTGATTTTTGCAAAGTGCCGCACGCCCATGTCAGATCGAAGCCCAGGTTGTGTGTGCTACAAGGTGACATGAATCTAGGCCCAGAGATCGCATTCTCCCTGCAGTTCAGTGGGAGAGGAAGGACTCAGCAGACTGACCCCAGAGTGGAATCGTGGAGCTGTTATCGTGATACGGGGGTGGACGCACTTCCCGAGGGGTGGGGGAGGAGGAAGATTTTTCTGTTGCATCACAATTCCTGTCTGGGGAGGATGCAATATTTTAAATACAGCAGGTAAAGGAAAATACTTCTATGTCTATAATCTGAAGTTTGACTTGTTTCAAAAAAGACTTGTGTATTAAGTCTTATCAAGACTTTTATAGACTCAAGATATATATTTCTATTTGAGTCAGATCCCATATGCAGAGCCACTCACATAGATCTTCACGTGGCGGGCCGAGGGCTCGCTCCAGATAAATCTAGTTCTGCACATCAGCCTCTCCCACCCTTATGCGTCGTCCACAGACCCTGAGAACTCTTCCTCTCCTGAGCAAACTTGAGGTGGATTTGGATCTGTTTAAAGGGTTCAATTCCCTTGGCCCCCAGGGAAGTCCAATTTTTTTTTTTTTTTTTTTTTAATATTCTCCCACCAGCAATACTGCCTGCTTTCACGGAGGGGTCCTTGGAGTGGAGACAGGACTTCACTGACAGCCCCGTGGCATGCTCTTAGGGAAACAGACAGAAGGTCATGGACCTTGGAACTCAGAGGATGGCTGTCTGTCCACCTGTGTCAGCTGGGGTTCAGGGCCCGGGGCACAGGGCAACAGTTGCTCTCGGGAGTGTGGGGTCTCCACAGAGTCCAGAAAAACCAATTCAGTTAGACGTCTGGATGTTAACCACCGGCAGAATTACAGACATGGTATTGTGCACGCTCGGCTGTTTTCTGGCCTTTGGGGTATCTTTGGTTAGACTCTCTGCTGTATCTAGTCCAGTCTTGTAGGAGGTTTATAGGAAGGTAAATATCTTTGACTACCTATAGGACTAGAATGACTGGTTAAGCCAAATGTAAGGAAGTGTGTTTTGGTTGGAGCCCAGAGCAGTTTCAAAAGGCAGTACCAGGGAAATTGTGTGTCCTCTCTACCTCTAGAGTACTTCTAAAACTTGAAACCTTTCACATACCCTCTTCTGTAACTCAAAAAATATTTTTGTGAAAATGAAAGCTATCTGAGAATGCATAAATCAGACATGATTAAAAATATTTGTTCTAATGCAGTAATAATTTGGTAGTAATGCTTTCATCAGTACAGCTTAAGGCTACATTAAGTGGACAGACTTTATATGGATTCTCTAATTTTAATCTTCAAAATGCTATCTAATGTCTCATTAAGACTTGCATATAATGTATCTTAAGTACAGTCATTAAATATAGTTTAGGGAGATTTATGTTCAGATATTGCTTAAAGATGTTTTAATAGGCCCATTTACTCTGATGATATTAATGAGCTCTTAATACAGACTAAGCTTCTAAAACTAGTGGTAAAGACTTCAGCCTGAGCACAACAACTCAGAATCTGTGCCTAGTTTGGACAAGAGCCCCCGGGTGAGCCCTGCCAACATCCCAGGGGGCCAGTGCAAGCCCCTCTAATGAGCCCTGAGCTTTAGAAAAGGGCCTCCCCTTCCTGCTTCAGTCTGGCCATGGGCCGCCAAAAAACTCACATTTTTCTGCACGCAGTCCTTTCTCTCCCCCAAAACCAGGCACAAGACATGTGCTCACTTGGCCAACCTCTGCGTCTCCAAGGTCACTGAGCGGCATGGGCGCTCTTAGCGGTGTCACCAGGGCGCGGGAGGGTTAAAGGAGTCTGTCGCCGTGCTTCCCGTGTGAGCATCTGGCAGGTAAGGTGAGCACAGTCTGGCATCGTTATGTGAACAGCTTCGATCTACCATAAGCAAACCATAAAAGGTCACACGGGTGTGCTTTCGTCTTCCAGGCATTCGTAGGGACTCGGATATACGTAACGAAGTGGTCCTGCTAATTCAAAATTGGGAAGTAAAAACCCAGCCTGACCAGAATCTCGGTGTGCCCCATGCTCGCGCAGGGCCATCCCCCAGGCCCTGCTTTTCAAACATGTCACCAAAAAAATCTGCATTGGTATTTCCTTACCTTTCAGAGAAATACTAAAAAGCACAATTTTTTGTTTGTTTGTTTGAGTTATTTTAAGGGAGAGGGGGAAAAAAAGAACCTACGAGTTCAGAGACTTTTCTAATTACTAAATTGGTTTGTTATAAAAAGATAATAGCAAATTTCTTCTTTTCATAATTGGACATTTCTTCCCTGTAGGCTAATGCTTGCGCAGCCCGTGCATGCACAATAAGTTGTGCTTTTGAAAAGCCATAACTAGCTAATAACAGCTACAGTGTCATCAGAGAGTAATGGTGTGCTGATTAGCATAATTAATGACAAATGGTGGTACGGAATTGGTGGATTGGTTTAGCGGATGATGAATGCGGCAAGGCCCGGGCTGGGGCCTGCCAACTAGGCCTCGCTGGCTGTCAGCCCTTCTGTTCTCGCCGAGGCAGCCCTCATTAGTCACGATGGGAGGTGCCAGTTTGTATTCTGTTTGGAGCACAGAAAACTTAATAATCCAAGCAAACGCAGCGTTCCCTTTTTCCTCTATTTACTCACAAAAATCTCTGCTCGCTCATCCCTGTTGTGGCTGCACCCCGAAGACACAGCGGTTTCAAGATGCTTCCATGATACTTGAAGGGGAAACAAAAGGTAGTGTAACTGACACTCCTATCATGAGGCTGTCCTCTGACCATGGATGGATTCCTCCTGTTAGGAGGACTTGTGCTTTGTGGACTCTGTTTATCTGAGTATTTATAAGGGAAGAAGAGAGGAACTCAGGAAGCTATACATTCTGTCCTGAAATAAGACTAGCACATTTATCTTTGACTTGATTAATCAGGCCTAATTTGCATTCTCAAATGAGACTGATAAAAATGGATTTACCTTTTAACCTTTCGAGGGGGAAAAGTATTTCTCTGCAAGATTTCTGGGGCTATCTTTCCTTAACCGATAAGAAGCAATTCCTTTATCAATAAAGATGAAAATCCTTAATTTGCATTAGTGAATGAGACTAATTATTATATAGTTAATTAGCATCTGGAAATGAGGATTATCTTAATTACAAAGCACAATTTCCCTAATAGCTACAAAACTCTAAGTTTGATCCGTGTGGAAATTGGTAACTATTATTATGTAATTAGTGATAACATTAATAGTACAGAGTATTTAGGCATAATTTGCATATGCAAATGTAATTTACCTGAACTAAGCAAGTGGACCATTAATGATTGGAGTGTGATAGAGCTGACGGAAAGTTCTAGAGAGCTGAATGGTCTCCATTATGCCAAGTATCTAAATTATTAAGTGGTGGAGCAGGTATGGATTTTTTTAATATGTAGGTGGTCAGAGTGGATTTTGTTTTAAGAAGAATTAGTAGCTGGAGGGTTAAATAGTGAAGCTAACTGGTTCGGGAAAGAGCTGGCCATGGTCCTCTCCTTGGCTTTGATTTCCCCATGCTTCTCAATGTGCCTCATACTTTCCCCACATATTTTAACATTTCTGACTATTGGATCTGTCTTACAATTGGGGTGTATGTTTAAAGCAGTTATGCACACATATGAGCACAGCAAATTATGAAATTGATGGTGCAGTCTACAGTTCTTGGGGGGAAATTCAGAAGACTCTGAGTGTTATCTGTGTGGCCCTGGAGTTAGAGCTGCTGCTCTATCTACATCTCCTCCGGTACCCATTGGCATACCTCCTCCAGGCTGTAGCAGTGCTTCCCAAAAGATGGGGCATGCACCTGTGAGATGGGAATGGCTTTTTTGACTTTTGTATCTCACCCATAATCATATACAGTGGGTAGCATTGTTTAGGAAAAGGATAAAGTAGGTATGTTAATTAGTCTTAGGGTTATGCTGCAGTAACAAACAGGCCCCCCAATCGCAATGGCATACACGACCACCATTTTGTATGTTACTCAAGTTCACAGTTGGTGACTGCAGGTTGGTGGGCTCCTGCTTTGTGGGTCTTCTTGTTCTGGGACCTGGACTGAAGGAAGCCCCAATTACAACATGCTGTTCTTAGAATAGAGGGAAAGAGCAAGAGCTCCAGAAGTAACAACCAGTGGCTCTAAAACCTTCTGGTCAGACACGGCAAAATACCCAGCCCAGCCAACATCGGTGCACAGGGGTGTGTTCTTTTCCCAGGAGGCCCTGACCTTTCCATGGCAGTGGGGGGAATGGTCAGACTCACACAGGGAAGTGAGAACACTTATACAGGAATGGTGGTTTTGAGTTTTACAAAGTGAGTTTCAGCAGAAACAACCAGAAAACAATTAACAAGATGGCAGTAAGTATATACCTGTCAATAAGTACTTTGGAGCATTCATTCCATTTACACTTAATCAAAAGACATGGAGAGACTGAAAAGATAACAAAAATAACAAGACCCATCTATATGATGCCTACAAGAAGCGCATTTCATATCTAAAGACCCACACATGCTGAAGTGAAGGGCTGGAAAAAGATATGCCACACAAATAGAAATGAAAAAAGCTGGAGTATGATACTCATATCAGATGAAATAGACTTTAAAACAAAGACTGAACAAAAGACAAAGAAGGGCATTACATAATAATAGAGGCGTCAATCCAAGAAGAGGATATAGCATTCATAAATATTTATATTCCTGATGTAGGAACACCTAAATATGTAAAGCAAATATTAATAGGCATAAAGGGAAAAATTGACAGTAGTAGAATAATAGTAAAGGATTTTAATACTCCATTTACTTCAATGGTCAGATAATCCAGACAGAAAATCAATATGGAAACATTGGACTTAAACAACAAGTTAGATCAGATGGATGAAATAGGTGTACACAGAGTATTCCATCCAAAAAATGCAGAATACACATTCTTTTCAAGTGCACAGGGAACATTCTTCAGGATAAATAACATGTTAGGTGCTCCAAAACAAGTCTCAGTAAATTCAAGTTTATGAAATTATATCAAGCATATTCTCTGACCACAGTGATATGAAACTAGAAATAATTATAAAAACACTGGGAAAAACACAAACATGTGAAAACTAAGCAACGAGTGTGTCAACAAAGAAAGAGGAAATCAAAATAAATCCTGAGACAAATGAAAATGGAAATACAACTTTCCAAAATCTGTGGGATACAGCAAAAGCATTTCTAAGAGTGAAGTTCATCGTGATACAGGGCTACCTAGAGAAAAAAAGAAAATCACAAGTAAACAATCCAACTTTACACCTAAAGGAATTAGAAAAGGGAGAATAAACAAAGCCCAAAGTTAATAGAAGGAAGGAAGGAATAAAGATCAGAATAGAAATAAATGGAGACCAAAAAAGAGCGAAAAAGTACCAATGAAACTAAAAGTTGGTTCTTTAAAAAGCAAAGTTAATAAGCTTCTAGCCAGGAAAAAGAGAGGCCCAAATAAAATCAGAAATGAAAGAGCTGTTATAACTGACACCACAGAAACACAAGCGATCATAAGAGACTATTACAAACAATTATATACCAATGAATTAGAAATCCTAGGGAAAAAAGTGGATAAATTCCTAGGAATACCCAACCTTCCAAAACCAAATCATGAAGAAATGGGAGATCTGGAAAATGTGAATAGACTGATTATAAGTAATGAATTGAGTCAGTAATTTTTAAACTCCCAAAAAGCAGAAGTCCAGGACCAGATAGCTTCCCAAGTGAATTCTAGGAATACAAGGATGGCTCAACATCCATAAATCAGTGTGATTCACTAAATTAACAAAATGAAGGATAAAAATCATATGATCTTGTCAGTAGATGCAGAAAAAAACATTTGACAAAATGCAATATCCACTTATGGAAAAACACTCTAGATAGTAGATGTAGAAGGAAATTATCTCAACATAAAAAAGGCCATATATCACAAACACACAATTGACATCCTACCCAGTATTGAAAAGATGAAAGCTTTTCCTCTAAAATCAGGAACAAGACAAGGTTGCCCAATCTCACCACTTTTATTCAACATAATTTTGAAAATCCTAGCCACATCAACCGGGCAATAGAAAGAAATAAAAAGAACCCAAATTGGAAAGGAAGAAGTAAAACTGTCACTACTTGCAGATGACATGGTACTATATTCAGAAAACCCTAGGCTCCACACACACACAAAATTAGAGCTAGTAAATGAATTCAGTAAAATCACAGGATACCAAATTAACATATAAAACTTGATTGTGTTTCTACACACTGATAATGAACTATAAGAGAAATTAAGACAGTCCCATTTGCAATTCCATCAAAAAGAATAAAATACCAAGGCACCTGGGTGGCTCAGTGGGTTAAGCCTCTGCCTTCGGCTCAGGTCTTGATCTCGGGGTCCTGGGATTGAGCTCCACGTCAGGCTCTCTGCTCAGCGGGGAGCCTGCTTCCCCCACTCACTCTCTGCCTACTTGTGATCTCTCTCTATCAAATAAATAAATCTTAAAAAAAAAAAAGAATAAAATACCTAGGAATAAATTTAAACAAAGTGAAAGACCTGTACACTGAGAACCATATAAGACACTGATGAAGGACATTGAAGACACAAATGGAAAGATATTTCATGCTCATGGGCTAGAATAAATTAATACTGTTAAAATATCCATTCTATCCAAAGCAATCTACAGATTCAGTGCAATCTCCATCAAAATTCCAATGGCATTTTTCACAGAAATAGAACAAAGAATCCTGAAATTCGTATGTAGTCAGAAAAGACTCCTAATCACCAAAGCAATACTGAGAAAGAACAACAAACTTCAAAGTATCATGCTTCCTGATTTTAAACTATACTGCGAGGCTATAGTAATCAAAACAGTACAGTACTAGCATGAAGACAGACAAACCTATGAGTGGAATAAAAGAGAAAGCCCGGTAGTAAAACCACACATATAAAGTCAATTGATCTGTGAAGGAGGCAAGAATTTACAGTGGGGGAAAGATTAAGAAATGGTGTTGAGAAAACTGGACCACCATCTTACATCATATACAAAAACACAGTTAAAATGGATTAAAACTTTGAATTCAAGCCCTGAACCCACAGAACTCCTAGAAGAAAATAGCCATTCGTAAGCTCTTTGACATTGGTTTAGCAGTATTTTGGTGAGCTGGTCTTCTCAGGCAAGGGCAACAAAAACTAAAAACACCAACCTAAAAAACTTTTAGACAGAAAACCATCAACAAAATGAAAAGACAGCTTACAAATGGGAGAAGATATACACAAATCATACATCTGATAAGGGATTAATATCCAAAGTATATAAAGAAGGTATACAACTTAATATCCAAAACACAACAGTTTAAAAAATGGGCACAGAACTCGATAGACATTTTTCACAGAAAATTTACACGTGGCTGACTAGCACATGAAAGGATGTTCAATTAATCTTCAGGGAAAGCAAATCAAAACTACAATGTGGTATCACCTCACACCTGTGAAATTGCCCATTATCAAAAAACACAAAATAACAAGTGTTGGCAAGGATGTGGAGAAAGGGGAACTCTTGTATGCTGTTAGTGGGAGTATAACTTGGGGCAGTTGCTATGAAAAAGTGGAAGTCCTTTAAAAAATTAAAAATAGAACTGGGGCACCTGGGTGGCTCAGTGGGTTAAGCCTCTGCCTTCGGCTCAGGTCATGATCTCAGGGTCCTGGGATCGAGCCCCGCATCCGGCTCTCTGCTCAGCAGGGAGCCTGCTTCCCCCTCTCTCTCTCCCTGTCTCTCTACCTGCTTGTGATCGATTGATCTCTCTCTCTCTGTCAAATAAATAAGTAAAATCTTTTTTGAAAAAATTAAAATTAAAAATAGAACTGCCATAGGGTTCTGTAGGTCCACTTCTGGGTATTTATCTGAAGAAAAGGAAAACAGAAACAGAAAATGAAGAGATAATATGCATCCCAGCATTTATTGCAGCATTATTTACAATAACCGAGATATGGATGCAGCCCAAGTGCCCACTGATGGATGAATGGATAAAGAACATGCGGTATATACATACAACAGAGTATTATTCAGCCATAAGAAAAGGCTAAAATCTTGCCATTTTCAACAACATGGGTAGACCTTGATGGTGTCATGTTAAGTGAAACAAGACAGAGAAGGACAGACATCATATGATTGTACTTACATGTGGAATCTAAAAATGAACAAACAAAACAGAAAAAGACTCATCAATACAGGAGACAAACTGCTGGGTACTATAGGGCACAGTGGTTGGGTGGGGGTTGGTAGAGGGGATTAAGAGTACAAACTTGCAGTTACAAAATAAGTCAGGGGGATGGAACGTACAGCATAGGGACTATAGTCAATAATATTGTAAAAGCTTTGTATGGGGACAGATGGTAACTAGACTTATGGGGATCATTTCTATAGTGTGTAAAAATTCTGAGTCACTATCATGTACACCTGACACTAATAAGATACTGTATGTCATTTGTACTTCAATTTTTTTTAAAAAGTGAGTTTCAACCAGAAAAAAAAGTGGGTTTCAGAAAAAATAAATTAAAAATAATATGAAATAAAATGTTAATTTAAAAAAATTTTTAAGTGAGCCTTCAGATGTAAATAAAAATATAAAAATAATTATACTGAAAAAAGTAAGTGAAGCTGGGGCATGAGACATTGCTTCCTAAAGTTTGAGAACCATTGTCCTGTAATACCTCTGGTTTCTGTAGCTTATTTCAACTCATCAGGCACTTGATTCTCCTGGCACAGTTAGGTTTAACACCAGGATTTTCACAGGGGTTCCAGTGTGGTGGGAATAGCGGTGCCCCCTGGCAGCTAAGGCTCATTTTGATCTCTTCCGAACTTGAGAACGTCACTCCTTTTCTCTGGGATTCAGTTTTCCCAGCTGCAAAATGAAGCTGTTGGACTAGGTGGTAGTACTTCTAGTTGCTCTACCCTCCCACCATGCCTACTGAGCTCCTGTTGAGAGCCAGGCATTTTGCAGGGGCTGGAACAGAGGTGTTCCGGACAATTCTGCCTCAGGGCTTGTGGGACTCAGCAGTTCCTGTAAGAACCTTAAAAAGTTTGTTGCCAGACAGAACAATTTGTTGATAAATTTCTTTAATCAAAAACAGACAAGGGTGCCTGGGTGGCTCAGTGGGTTAAGCCTCTGCCTTCAGCTCAGGTCATGATCTCAGGGTGCTGGGATAGAGTCCCGCATCTCTGCTCAGCAGGGAGCCTGCTTCCCCCTCTCTCTCTGCCTGCCTCTCTGCCTAGTTGTGATCTCTCTCCCTCTCTCTGTCAAATAAATAAGTAAAATATTTTTTAAAATTTAAAAAGACGGACACAAACTTTTCTGATTTATAAATTCAGACAATATTTTAGTGTAGATCCTTATTCTTTTTTCTAATATGTATATACATATACATATTAATAATATAATAATACTAATATGTATATGTATACCTACATATTATATCTTTATATAAAAGTATATTCCTACGTAATTAAGTGTCCATTCTGTTTTTTTGGTCAGATTTATTGAGGTTTAATTCACATACAATAAAATTCACCCCCTTGATGTATACAGTTCAGTGAGTCTTAACAAATGTTAAATGTCAAACTGGCACAATAAATGTCATGCAACTGCCACCAGAAGAAAGATACAGAATTTTTCCATCATGCCAAAAAGTTCTCCAGTTCCTGCTGCTGGTCATTTCCTGCCCCATGCTGAGCATGACGATCACCCATGTGTTTCCTGTGTCATAATGGAGTCCTACAGGATGCAGCTTTGTGTGTTGCTCACCATCATGTTTTTGAGATTCATTCGTGCTGCATAGATCCATCAGTAGATTGCTCCTTTTAAAAAAATATTTATTTAAGTCATCTCTACACCCAGCATGGGGCTCGAACCCACAATCCTGAGATCAGGAGCCGTGTGCGCCTATGGACTGAGCCAGCCAGGCGCCCCAGGAGCTTGCTCCTTTTCATTGCCAAGAGTGTCCATTCCATTCTGTGACCTGGTCGCAGGCTTGCTCCTTGCCTTTCCGTCGTCTTCCCCGGGGCAGATGTCATGGTTATGTGGCCTTCCTCATGGATGCGGTGCACTTTATCTAACGGGTCCTCTAAGGCTGGATATTTACATTCTCTTCCCTTTTGAGATACTTTGGTAAGCTTCCCTTCAGGTAAACCTTTGTTCCTTAGGGTGGTAAGTGTGCAGTTTTAGGCATCTCGATATGTAGTGACACATTGTCCACCAAAATGGTTGAATCCATTTACACTTACACATACATGAAAGGGGTTAGCCTTCCTTTCCAAGATCCTGATCGCTTTGAAAGAGGACACGGCATCTCACCGTGAGGGCATGTTTTCCTGTGCTGAATGGCAGCCGTTGGTACCCCCTAGTCCTTTCCTGTTTGTGCCCTTGCTGCTTTTCTCGTGAAGTCCTCTGGCTTTTCTTGTTCGGCTGTAGCAGCTCCTTATGGAGTGAAGTTTTTTTTTTGCTGCTGTATTACTACTACTTTTTTTCCAGTTTGTGGTTCTCCTTTCATTTGTTTTTTTTCCCCCCTTTATGTTTTGCTCCTTTGCCATCACATTTTAGAAAAGTCTTCTCTAGCTCGTTTTGTTACTTTTTTTTAAATCTAAAATCCATCTGTGATTTATTTTGATGTATAACCTGAGGTTAAGGGTCTATGTTTTTCCAAATCCTCTTTGTCCTAATACCATTTATTAAATAATGCTTTTTTAAACTAGCTTATTTGAAAACAATCTTATATAAATTTATTATATGATATATTTTGTAGCTTGTGTCCTATTGATTTGAATGCATATTCTGATGGGAGAATCATACTTTTAACTATAATAAATGTATATGTTTTGGTAGCCTGTCTTACTGTTCTTTGTTTTCAAAATATTCCTGGTAATTCTAGCTCAGACTTTTACCCAGTTGAAATTTAGAATCACTTTAAGTAACAAGGAAAATACTTTCAAGACTTTGTTTGAGAAAATGTTAAAACTGTAAAATAACTTAGGGAGAATAGTCATCTTTAAAATACTTGATCTTTCCTTCTAGAAATGTAACATGCCTATCCATTTATTCAAAATTTTTTATATCGTTCAGTAAAATATTATCATTTACTTTCTGTTTATCTAATTCCTAGGTTTCAAATTTTTGTTGTCATTGTCTGGTGTACTTTGTTTTATCCAGGAGTTGCTTATACATATATTTTTAAGTACTGTTGGTTCCTGAATCTTTATTTTATAACTGGCTTCCTCTCTTCTGTGCATGTTATTTCTAGTAGCTTCCAGCTGATTTACTTGGGTTTTCTCAGTAGACAACAATATCATCTGCAAATACTGTTTTGTCTCTTTGATAAGATTTATACTGCATTTCTTTTTCTTGCTTTATATTTTTGGCTAGAACATCCAAAGCAGCAAATGAAGGTAGCAATAGTTTGCATTCTTACCCAGTTCTGGACTTCAGTGGGGATGAATGTTTCTAGCATTTCGTAATCAAGCCCGAGGTAGGGTGTTAATTTAGGAGTGAGTTTGATCATGTTAAAGGAACAGTTCTTCTATTCCCATTTTCCTGAGAGTTGGTGTGTGTGTGTGTGTGTGTGTGTTTTAATTCAGGCACAATTTCAGTTTCAAGTAAAAATCACTTCAAAATCTATCCGTACGATATTGTATTTTTTCTCACTAGACTTATTGATATGAGTCATTATATTTTGATGATTTAACATTGAGATAATTGCTATATTTTTGAAATCCTTTTTTTACTGTGGTGCATGATTGGTAGTACTAGATCTCAGCTGCTGTTATTTAAGTTAGGATTTTGGTATTTAGATGATATCAGGCTTAATGCTTATTCAAATATTAATTTCGAATGATCTAAGAATCAGAAATTTTTTCTTTCAAATATGAGAATATTCTTAAGATATTGTAATTTCTGTTCCTTGGGGTAGGGGGAGGGAAAATGAAAAAAAAAATTTTTTTTCCCTCTGAAAACTAAATGGACCTGGGGAACCAGCAGGTACTTTGGGAAGAGGGACAATTTCACTTTTTTCAGGCTTCTGCTTTTGCTTGAATCAGTTTTGTCATTTATATTTTCTTTGAAAGAAAACCTAGCCCTTTCACCTAAATTTTAGAGTTTAGTAGTATAGGGGTGCCTGGGTAGCTCAATCGGTTAGGGGTCTGATTCTTGCTTTTGGTTTATTTCAGGGCCATGAAATCAAGCCCCACATTGGGTTCCATGCTGGGCATGGAGTCTGCTTAAGATTCTCTCTCTTCCCCTTTGCTGCTCCCCACTCCAAAAAAAGATGAAGTAAAAAAAAAAAATTAAGTTTATTAAAGGTATATTATTAAAGGTATAAAGCTGTGCCTAAGAGTTTAATCTTGATTTTGAAATTAATATACCTGCAGTCATATATATTCCTAGTTTCTTTTTCCTTTGGTCTTGCTAACGATTTATTTTTTCACGTAACTAGTTTTTGATCTATAAATAAAGGCATTAGGGTTTCTGTTTCATTTTTTATCTTCATTAGTTCCTTTTTTCTAGTTTCTTTTGGCTTCTATTTAAAATATATATATATATATATATATATATATATATATATAAAACTGCTTGAGTTGGATGGTTACCTCATTTATTTTGTTTGTGTGTGTTTTTTTTTTTTTTTTAAGATTCTATTTATTTGAGAGAGAGAGCATGCAAGCTGGGGGAGGGTCAGAGGGAGAGGGAGAGTGAAAGAATCTGGAGCGGACTCCATGCAGAGCCCAACACCTGGCTCATGTATGACCCTGAAGTCATGATCTGAGCCAAAACCAAGAGTCAGACACTTAACCAACTGAGCACCCAGGCGCTCCTGTTTTGTTTATGATTTTTTTTTAAAGATTTTATTTATTTATTTGACAGAGAGAGATCACAAGCAGGCAGAGAGGCAGGCAGAGAGAGAGGAGGAAGCAGGCTCCCTGCTGAGCAGAGAGCCCGATGCGGGACTCGATCCCAGGACCCTGGGATCATGACCTGAGCCGAAAGCAGCAGCTTAACCACTGAGCCACCCAGGCACCCCTTGTTTATGATTTTTAACAAAAGTATTCAGAGCTGTAGAGGTATGTCTATGTATCACGTGGAAGGAAGTCTGATACATAGTCATTACATTTATAAACATACAGTAGTTTTAGTTTTGGTTGCCTGACTGACTCAAGGACCATCTCTGAGGGACTGAGATTTTAACTTGTTTCTAACTTTATTGGACACTGGGCAGAGAATGTGGTCTCTAATGTTTCATTTTTTTCAGATCTTCAGAGTTCGTCACCTCCTGTATTACCTCTTGTTTCAGTAAGAGTTAGGTTGATTCTTGGAAATAATGTCTTCTTTCTGTAAGGCACCGTGTTTGAGATACACACATAACCATTCTTTAATCAGGTAGGATGGATGGATAGATCCGTTTCCATATCTCCATCCATCTTGCTTAGCCAAGAAGGGTACCTTTTTGTGTTTGGGGCCTTAAGTTCTAGAAGGTTCTTGCCCTGCTTGGCTGTCAGGTGCTTGGCCATGACCTCTGTCACTCGTCTCTCTATTCTGGCCAGCTGAGACTCCTTCCATGGGTGCTGCCAACATAGGCCTTTGTTTGATTTTCCTCCCTCCCACATCCTCACCAGTCTCCAGCCTACCCCGGAGTCCCACTCTTCCTGGAAGCCATCCCCCTGGTGACTCCTGTATTCCTGGTGCCTTCCATGGATGACTCCAGCCCGTCTCTGTACCCACACGTGAACCCATACCTCTCAAGTGCCCTCTGTACGCAGCCAGCCACCTCGCGTCCACACCTGGTGGGCGGGAGCTCTGCTTTCAGACTGGGGCCAAGTCCAGGCCTGCTCAGTCTTTCTTGGCCACCTGGTCACCACGTTATAAACAGATTGATCGCTGCTCCTAGACTGTTCTGGTTTTGTTGTTGTTGTTGTTGTTGTTTTAAATGGCTTCAAGAGCCTTACTCCAAAATGTAGATCATGAGAAACACTATTTGAAAGCTTTCCCACATTCCCTTGTGATTCTCCAGGGACGCGGACAGAACACTGGGCAGCAGGTGTAGAAGAGGCAGCAGGGGTGTTGGAGACACCTGCCTTCCTGACTGGGCACCAGCCCTGTCACTTGCAGGCACCCTCACCCAGGCTGGCCGTCCTCCCCTCCATGGCATGGCTCCCCGCCCCTCCTGCACACGGGTCTGTGAGGTTCAGCAGCACCTTCGGTCAGCAGGGACCGAGCACCTCCCGTGGACCAGCTCAGGGCCAAGCCTGGTTGGTAGCAGGGCCAGCAGAGAGCCTGAGGACAGCAGTTGGGGCCAGCAGAGAGCCTGAGGACAGCAGTTGGGGCCCCCCACACTCCGGTTTGCTGTGACCTGTCACCAGAAACATGCAGTACAAATTGTAGAGATCAGGTTGCTCTTTGGCGTGTTGAGGTGGGTCATTGGAGGAGGCCCAGGGGCCCCAGGGGGATCCTGGGCCCCAGAGACCCGCAGGCCCACCTCTCTCGGGCTGGCTGCCTGCTAGCACAGCCTCCGCGGTTTCCTGTCATTAGTGTGGTTTCAGATGGGAGTGAATATACCCACACCACTGCCTTGCTAAGGCTCATTTCCAGAGGAAGACAGAGAGTCATTCTTCATGGTTAAAAGTAAGGACAGCCTCTAATTTGGGCAAATTTAGCCACTTCCTACCTTTCCTGCCCAGAGACTGAAGAGTATTGCTGAACCTGGAAGGGCCAGCCTAGGCCCAGAAGGCCCTGAGTCCCAGGGCACGTCTGTGGAGTCATTCCCTGCAGTGACAAGGCCTGGCTTCTGTCCTCTCCTGACCAGCCGCGCCTCGGAGGAGCTAGGGAGAGGAGTGTCTGTCTGTTTCGGGAATAATAGTCTTTATGGAGCTAAATCGCCTTCAGGTGTGAACTTACTACATCCGTACAGCCACCCTGGGAAGCAGGCGGTATCACTGTCCTCCCCATTTGACAAGTGGCTCAGAGAGGTAAGCGAGTTCCCCAGGGTCACACAGTAAATCTCAACAGTGCCTTTCCCGTGGTTTCCACAGAACTCCGTCCTAGCCTTTCACACTCCGCTCTTGGCTTTACATCTCCGTACTTCCTCAGCGGCGCGCTCCACGAGGGAGGTGCTCGGCCCCGCCCGTCCCTGCGCCCCCAGCCTCCTGACGTACAACCTCCGAGTTGACAGAGGGCACCAGCCTGGGCCCGGGCGGTAGCAGCGGCCGCTGCAGGGAGGGCCAGCCAGGCGGGAAGGCTCATTAGGCCCGGGGGCCACTGATTACCTGTGCCTCGCGGGGCACGAACCTGGGCCCTCCCTGGGAAGGAAGGCCTGGCGCCCCGGAGGGCAGCGGGCAAATTCCATCTCCTCTCATTAGGCAGCCTAAGCGACGGTCGCCTGAGCTCGCACTTCTGTCCAGGGACAGGTGGACGCTCCCGCTTGCTCCCAGAGCAGCCTGGGAAGCCAGCCCCCTCTGGGGCGGCGCAGATGGCGGGCCCACACGACAAAGTAAACTCCAATACGTCTTGGAGACACTGTCAGCCCGCAGCTTATTTGTCATGTCACCGCGGGGGGCATGGACTCAGGGGCACCCTCCGAGCCTGCCCAGCTTCCCCCCCATGGGAGGATTATTTGCAGGAAACTGATTTTTATTGGGGGGGGGCACAGTGAGGGAGGGGACATTGGTCATTTTTGTTCTCATTTAGGAGGCGAATGATAGCCTTCTAAATGCACCGGATGCACTTACCCAGCATCCGGTGTCTGCCCTGCTCTGAGCGCCTTATCCGGACTATCTCTTCCACCCTGACAACCCTAAGCGGGAGGCGTCCTGTGTCCCAGCCTCCAGCCCCAGAAACAAAGGCCGGACGACCTAGTTCACCTACCACAGCCGCCGCTGGGGCAGCTTGGCCTGCACCCACTCTTAACCTCCACACTCCGTTTCGTCCGTTGTAGAAACAGAGATGGAGGCGTGCAAAGCTTCCTCTGAGAGCACAGGGAAGGTTCTGTGAACTAGAGCTTGCGAGACACCTGGCCCGCAGCAGGTGCTCTTGCTGCCGTGTGGGCCAGGGAAGCAGGGAGAGGGACTGCGTGAAGGGCTCTGCCCTTCGGGGCACTCGTCGGTAGAGGAGCACTTGTGGGTAGAGGTGACAGGAGGGTCCTGAGAGCCACCCCCGAGCGGCCCTCTGTGCTCAGAGGGGACCAGGCCATAGCAGGGCTCCACAGAGAGGAGTGGACTGAGTCAGGCCGCACAGCAGCAGGAGTCTGGGGGAGGGGGCCACAGGGAGCTCAGCGGTGGGACTGTCCTGGTCCCCTGCCTTCCCGAGGTTGGAAGAGAAAATGCTCAAGGGCCTGGGCTGGGTGTCCAGGACACGTATCCTTTGAAAGCATTTATTTATCTTTCTGATTTAGCTTTAGCGATGCCCCAGAACTCCCAGCCTCTAGGCACAGGTAAGCAGTGGAAGCAGGCAGAATAGGAAGCGCGGATTAGGCGATCCTCGTGACTGACCCCTGCGTGGCTGGACTGGCGGCATCTGTGTAAATTCCACGTGTGCCGGCGATCGAGGACACCTGCCATGTCCAGAGCCGGGCAGAAGTCGCGCTGGTTCGGTCCTCATTCCCGCTTACCGGTTCTGGGAAACTCCTTTCCCAGCAGCGCCGTGTGCGTGGCAGGCGTCAAGGGGTCCGCTTGGGCAGGCCCCGTTCAGACTTCTGCAGTGTTGGTGAGCACAGAGGCACCTTCTTTTGCTCTAGCAGATGAGAAAGGGACGTCATTGCTGTCCTGGAGGATCTCGTGTGCCCACGTGTGTGCACACATGCAGAGTGTGTGTGGCCACGCATACACATGTATGTGCACAGACACACAACCAGGGCTTCCAAGTAGAATTTGCAACATGAAAAACCCAGTGTTGGGTGTGGGCCCTTCAGCCGGCCATTTATGAAACCCTGAGGCCCTGCCTTGGGCCAGTCACTCTGCTTTATTTTGGACCGTAAAAGCCACAGAAGACAGGCCCCGCCTTTGGCCTTGGGTGCTCTCCCTTGGTCTATCGGGCCCACACTCAGCTTCAGGTGCCTGTAGGCCTAGCGCCCTTGGCTTTGGCCTGGGAGTCAGGGAATTGTGCCCCAGTGGGGCACAGTCCGTCTGGTGACTTGGGGCCAGCCACCATAACAGATCCCACGGGGCCTCCATCTTGTTTGTATAGGACGCTGGTCCTGTTCTGAATATTGCTGGAAATGACAGGGCAGCCGTTGAGCCTCTCTGTGCTGGGTAAATAGGTAGAAAGTATTCCAGCCGGCAGAGGAAGGGAAGACAAGCCCGTTTGCCTGTGCCTCTGCTCTCTGACTTGTGCGTTTGGGAGAGGGTGTGATTTGGGTTTGGGTGAGGGTTTGGACTGAAATGGTGGGAAGAATAATTAGAATCTCTTAGGAGGGAGAACAGGAAGCGATGTTTAAGGGTAATTGGTGACCGACACCAAAAATAAAAGAGCTGTAGAATGCGTCACAACTTCCAGCTCTTTCTCTGGGACAAGTGGCCTGTCGTGGGGTGTGGGATGATGACTATGGGACCACATGGCTTCATTTTAAAGCCCTGGACCCAGGTAGCAGCTCTACCCTTAGGACAAGCCCATCACTGCCTTTGAGCTCTGGTAAGCAGAGATGATAGGAAAGACCAGTTACGGCACTTGCGCTGTGTCTTTTCTTATCAGCTGCGAGATAGGTAAGATCCCAGTTTCTTCAACACGAGAAGTTTCTCTTGAGCATCTGTTTTGCAGAGGCTGGTGTCCCCTAACATTGGGCCCTCTGCAGCCCTGCCCATGAGCTGGCTCATCCCTGGTGAACAAGGGAAGCCAGCTGAGTGGGGGAGGGCCAGGGGCCCAGTGAGGGCAGGGACTCAGGGCTCAGAGGGAGGATGGCAGAGTCACCCTTCGCCCATGTGACATTCTCAAGTTTGGAGTTTTATTTTTAACTCAAAGGTTGGGCATTTCAGGGACTCTTCCCTCTCTGCTCACAAGGACTCTGGGGGAACCCTGTTTCCAACCGCGCTGGCCCTCTGTGCTTCATGGAAGAGGTAGTCAGTCACACAGGCTTGGTGTCGCCTCAGCTATGAGGCTCATGTGGTTTCTTTCCACACATACAGACACACACACACACACACACACACACAGAGCCTCCCCTTCTCTCCAGATCATCAACGTCATCGTAGGTGGGTACCACCCAGGCCTGGGGTGAAGGCCCACCAGGCCCTTCAGGACAGCATGAGAGAGAGAAAACACACATTTCGGGTCCCACCAGGGAAAATCTGAGGAAGACCCACAGTAGCGCAGAGGGTAGCTTCCAGAGACCAGGGCAGAGCGTGTCCCCTGGAGCGGCTCCGACTTACCGCCCATTAGCACCTTCCTTTGGTCCTTTCGAGTCCGAAACCATCTCTCTCTACTGAAAAATAGCCTTTCTGCTTTCATTTTCAAACTTCAAAGTTTACTTCTGAAATAAAGTTTTCCAGTGAAATTCCAACGGTTTGACACATGTGTGAAAGGAGCAGTCTGGCTGTGAAAATGTGTTCGCTCTGCCCCTCGGTCCCCTTAACCACAGACGCTGCACAGCCACCTCCCCTTTGTCCTCCAGAACAGCCCCCCAGCTCGCTTCCCCACCACGAAGCACGCGGCCCCAGCCCGAGTCTCATTCAGGAGAGCCTGGTGGGGCGAAATGGGCCTTTGTGTCTGGAGGAAAGCCTTCCTGTTCTCAGCAATTCAGCTGCCCCCGTGAACCCCAGTCTCTGTAACTGGTCGCCACAGTGGCCCAGTCTTGGCTGAGGAGAAGGTGGCCCTGGTCACAGCCAGAGGAGTTTCCCAGTCACGAGTAAGGACAGGTTTGCAGTGGTTGGCCGTGTGGCTGTGGTCAGTTTTTAACCTCTGGATGCTGTTAGCCTCAAACCCAACTGAATAATGGGGCCGGAGGGGGGGGCATTTTTGAGCCTCTAATGCACTATGTTATGGCTTTTCTGTCCTGGATGATTCTAGAACAATAAACTTTGATAGGTCATCTTGAACATCTCTTCCTAATACAATAATTAGACCATAAATGTTTTTGTAGGATAATTCCCCAAGGTACTCCCAAGTGCCGAAATTTAGAAACCGCTCTTTAGCACATAATTCTCTCCGTAAAATGTAGGAACATAAAAGTGAAACATTTGGGTGAACCTGTAGAACTAACAATTCTATAAATAAAGACCAACGTCATTTAGAAAGTTATTTAAATAAATTTTGTCACTAAAATGAATTCCTCCACATATTACATCACTGTTAATAATCATTTTAACTGTGAGTTCTGTTTATGTAGAAAAGATTTGGGACAAAACCCAAGGTTTTTCTAATCAGGCTGTCAGTGTGCTTGGCTGAGGTTCCCACATTGCCCCTGTCCATCTCCACCCCACACCCCTGCCCCGCCCGCTAGGATGTTCAGAATGTTGGCAGGAACCTGGCTGAATGTGGAAACAGCTTCAGAACTAGGGCGGAAGGGGAGAGGCTTTGTTTAGGCCACCTGGCCTCCATCTGAGGAGGCTGATGTTTCCAGCAGAGGCCAAGTTCACCAGCGCTGATGTCAGGACCGTCCGGCTACCAGGTCCTGAAGCTGTGTGAGCGGTCGCTTCCCCCACAGCATCCCCCTCCCCCAGCATGTGGGGCTCGGGGTCAGCAGTCCACGTGCCACTCACACTCCTTCATTTTCTTCCACCTTTTCCAATCTTCCCTTCCTTGATGGGGTGTGTTTTAAAAAATAAGGAACAGTCTCTGCTTTTGCAGGAGAAAGGTGGAGAACTAGCACAGTTGGGCTGAAATTCAGGGGCCGGGCATGTGTCAGACTGGCTCGCCGGCCGGACGCCCCACGCGTGGAACTGCTTTGTATGTTAGCAAAATGACGAATCATTTCATGTTGTGACCGTCAGGATTTCCACCAGCAGTAGACACCACCAATGCTGTATTCTCGAGTACTGGGGGAGAGGCTGTTTCAGGGGTGAGGACACAGGTCCCTGTCCTCCTGCCTTCTCCGTGACATATCAGACCTCAGACTGCCCTGGGGTGAGGACTTTGTGGAGTTAAAGAAGTGTGGCATCTCCTTCTCCAGAGGTGTGCTGGCACGGCACCCCACTCCCGGGCCTGTGGGACTTCACAGGCACAGGACTGAAAAGCCGCCTTATGTGTTCTCAGCCTCAGGTGGGAATGAAGTCACGGTCTGGGGTTCGTCCAACAGCCTGGACGGAATCAAGCCTAGAGCGCCGCCAATCCGCAGACCGGCCCCCTCTCCGCCAAAAACGAAACCATAAAAAAAAAAGCCAAAAAGAGGTGTGCTTTCAAGATGTGCCTGTCGAAGACCATTTGCAAATTCTTTCCTAGTAAAGACTGAGCAAACTCTTAACGCTTGTCCTCTGAGCCCCCAGTGCCCCCAGACCAGCAGCCCTGAACATTCTCTCACGAAGAGGCGGCCTTTGACTTTGGGATCTGGGGTCCCTTCTAGGCCTCTGCTGAAATGGTTTTTCCACTGACCCCATAAACGATTACACCACAGTCAGGAGGGCCATATTCAACACCCGGTTCTGTTACGGGCCCACTGGGCCGCATTGAACAAGCCTATAAACTCTCTGAGCTCGGGCGTCGTCATGGCGGCTCTGGACCAGGGTCAGCCTCGCGGGGACAGGGTAGAAAGTAGGATAAAGCAGTTAATGGGTGTGCAGCCCCCAAAGGAAGCTCTGCGGGTATTCACCATGTGAGTCATACAACTCTGGGGGGGCGCCATTCCTTCATTTCTAAGCTGCTCCATGCCCAGGCTGACTACCCCCCCACTCCACTCTGCCTATAGCTTTGCCGTCCTGCGGGGTTTCTGTTTTCCCATCTGCTTTGGGGGTTTTATTTGTTTTAATTTAATTTTATTTCTTCAGTATTCCAAGATTCATTGCTTATGCACCACACCCAGTGCTCCATGCAATACGTGCCCTCCTTAATACTCACCACCAGGCTCAACCAACCCCACATCCCACACCCCTCCAAAACCCTCAGTTTGTTTCTCAGAGTCCACAGTCTCTCGTGGTTCATCTCCCCCTCCAATTTCCCCCAATTCACTTTTCCTTTCCTTCACCTAATGTCCTCCAAGTTATTCCTTATGCTCCACAAGTAAATGAAACCATACGATAATTGACCCTCTCTGCTTGACTGATTTCACTCAGCATAATTTCCAGTCCAGTCCATGTTGATACAAAAGTTGGGTATTCATCTTTTCTGATGGAAGCGTAATATTCCATTGTATATATGGACCACATCTTCTTTATCCATTCATCTGTTGAAGGGCATCTCGGCTCTTTCCACAGTTTGGCGACCGTGGCCATTGCTGCTATGAACGTTGGGGTTCATATGGCCCTTCTTTTCACTACATCTATTTCTTTGGGGTAAATACCCAGTAGTGCAATTGCAGGGTCATAGGGAAGTTCTATTTTTAATTTCTTAAGAAATCTTCACACTGTTTCCCAAAGTGGCTGCACCAACTTACATTCCCATCAACAGTGTAAGAGGGTTCCCCTTTCTCCACATCCTCTCCAACACATGTTGTTTCCTGTCTTGTTGATTCTGGCCATTCTAACTGGTGTAAGGTGGTATCTCAGTGCGGTTTTGATTTGAATCTCCCTGATGGCTAATGATGATGAACATTTTTTCATGTGTCTGTTAGCCGTTTGTATATCTTCTTTGGAGAAGTGTCTGTTCATGTCTTCTGCCCATTTTTTTGACATGATTATCTGTTTTTTGAGTGTTGAGTTTGAGGAGTTCTTTATGGATCTTGGATATCAGCACCCTTTGTCTGTAGTGTCATTTGCAAATATCTTCTCCCATTCCGTGGGTTGCCTCTTTGTTTTGTTGATGGTTTGGGGGTTTTAAATTCCCGTTATATTTCCCCCTTTCCTGGGGCTTTAAAGAAAGTATTTTTAAGAACAGGCCTCTGCTTTCCTGTCGGGGCTTGTGTTTTGTGATGGTGCCCCCCTAATTCCCACCCACCGTCCCGTCTAGCGGCTGCAGCTAGAAAGCTTCCTGGTGCAGAAATCACTTTTGTGTGTCTTTTTAAGTTGTTAGTTTCCGTTGAAATGTATCCTTTCATACTTTGTTCTGACCAAAGGTTCCCTTTGAAAAATTCAGGGCAGATTTTCAAGTGCTGGAAGTCATTACTCAGGAAAGCACAGAAGGGTTGGAGAAGGAAACTCAAGGATCCAACACAAGTTAGAAATACATTCCCCAGCTTCATGATATGTAGAGCTCAACTGGAATTAGGCATTAGAGAGAGGGAAGGAGAAAGCCTTTTGTCTGGATCCCAGGAAAGATGGTCATAGGCTACCTGAATGTTACCTTCTTTTCCTACTATTGAAGGTAAAGGCCACAGAAACCCCGAGTGCTCAGGAAATTCACTGTAGATTGAGAGAAAGACAGACCAAGGACCTTTCTGGGCTCCTAAAATCTTGTGAATTTTGGAGGCTCAGTCCAGGAAAGATCCAAACAAAGAGAAACCCCATGGTTGGGTCTCATCGTAAGTGATAAATGATCACTAGCAGAACACCTGGTTATGCTGTGGCCCTGACATTTTCTTGAGATCGTGTATTTAATTATGTAGGAGTGTCAAGAGCCTGGCCTTCTAAGGTTGGCACTCCTGGCCTCCCTTTGAGCTGGAAGCAGGACCACCTGCCTCTCCCAGCCATGGGACAGGGTGAGCGCCTTGGCCTCTCTGGGCTGTGACCGTGCCTAGCACTAAGTCCAAGATTTTGCCAAGTGACGACTGTGACCAGTGCTGCGGTTCTGTGTGCCGCTGCCCTGCTTAGTCCTTATGGGACCCAGAGTGGCTTATATGTGGGTCAGAGGCTGACAGAACCGCACTCTGAGGCTCCAGGCACAGACTGGAGCTTCTCATGGTGCCCTTGTCCTGGAGCTCCTGAGCCAAAGTCTGGAGGTTTAAGGCCAGGGATTTGATTGGCAATGATCATCCCAGACCACTCTGACACACTAGGGCCTGTAGTTTGGAGAGAAAGGGCGGGTCTTCTGGAAGCAAGGGGAGGGGGCATGGCTCTGGAGACACATGTCTAAGGCGGTACCAGAGGCCCAGCTCAGCAAGGCCCCCTTGCCTCCCACACTTGTCTGGACTGTCCTCGCCCCTGTGGGGTGCCCCGGTTCTCTCCAGGGATGTGGCTGCTCGAGAGAGAGAAGGTTCCTGTGCTCAGAGCTGCTTTTCCCTGGGCTGACTTCACAGAGGACTTGCCCTGGTTTGCGAAGCAGTGGCTCCTGCAGTTCGGGTCATCTGCTTGGACTTTCTATTTGGGGCCTGTCTTTGAAACCACTGTTCTTCCTGCCTGGGGCGTCTACAGTCGGCTCTACTGGCCTCAGTTGCTCTGGAGGACGCCTGCCCGTCTCTTTGACAGGCCCCCTAGCAGGCTCCCAAATGAATCTGCCACCCCATGGTCCCTAAGGTTGGCAGACCCCCACCTAGCTGCGTGTGTGGCTCTTGTCCGACCTCCCTGAGGCCGTGCTCCCCCGTGGGGACCAGCTCTTCCTGCACAAGGAGCAGGTCCTGGGGGGAGGCCACCTGGAGTCTTGGGCCAGCAGGGCTTAAGCTCCCACTTCACTGCCTGGTTGCTGGCAATGTCCGCGTGGAAGTCGTCAGTGCTCCGCCCCCAGTGTCTCCACCTGGAAAAGGAAAACATTCCACAGAGCAGGATACACAAGTCAGCTTCTGGTTTCGACCTTCTCAGGTCCTTTGAAGTGTTTAACCTCAGAACACTGACACCCCACCCCATCTCAGCTCGCCCCCGGATGTGCCCCAAATGCTCTGCTTTTCTTGCACTTTCCATCCACTGCGGAACGAGCTGCTTTGCCCCATTCCTTTCCAGATCCCCTTTTGGGGGAGGGTAGAGTGATGTCAGGAACATAGAGGGGGGCATTCCCCAAGTCCGGGGCTGTGGAGAGAAATCTCCGGAGGGAATCAGAAGCTCCGTGGTGGTGTGCGGAAGGCTGTGTGCAGTTGCCCGGGTTCGGCCCTGCCGCCGTGTCTTGTCTGCCGTGAGCTCCTGGGCGGGTTCCCCATCTGCCCTCGGCCAGAGTGTCCTCTGCGAAACTGGGAAGTGGGGGTGTAATGACAATAAAGAGTAACCACATACATAACTCAGGATGGTCCCGAGTAACCCGTCCGTTCGCAGAAAGCACAGAGACCACGGCCTGCCATGGAGTCGGAGCTCAGTTCACTGCGAGCCACCGCCACCATCACTACCTTCTCGGGGACTGAAAGGATTGATGACAGGTGTGAGGGACGAGGACAAGTCCCTGTTGTCCCAGGCCCCAGGATTAGACATCCAGGTGGGCAGTGGAACTCTTCCCTGGGACCGCGATACAGAAGCAGGAAGCTCGTAAGGGAAGAGCGAGCTGCCCTTGCTTCTCTGGTGGCAGAGGTCGGGGACAACGTCTGGCTGCCTCTCCTGTCGGGTCCCCAGCGGACCGCTTACGTGGCCGTCAGAGAGCCCCCGCGATTCCGCCCGCTGGCCGGCTCCGCGGCTCTTCAGGGCTGGGCGGCTATTGTCTTTGAATCACACTGCTGGGAAGTAGTGTGATTCCCAAGTTTGTAATTAAAACAACTGAGAAACAATTTTCAGTATAAAAAAAAAAATAGCTGAACAGGAAGTGTCTTTTAAAGCAGATGTTGTGCTGTGAGCCATGTAGAAATATTATTTTATCATCAACCCAAAACGGTTATCTCAAGACTTGAAAGGAAAACTAAGGGAACATCTTTTCTACTAACCCAGCATTTTTTTAGCGCCTAATATCATTTCACATTTAAAGGTGACAGCAATATCTTTAACGTTTTTCTATTGGATTAATAACGTTTAATGTTCAAAGCCATAAAGTGAAATGTTTTCGTGAGAGTGCTTCATATCACTGGTGGAAAATTCAAGTGGGAAAAAAAAGACGATGACCACACACACAGTAATAGGCGCCGAGTGCCATCAAGAAAAGGGAGACTGGGCACGGAGGTGGCTTCACAGAGCCTGTGGGTGTGCGAGCCTGGGGTCCCCCCGGCCCGGCGCCAGGAGGGGCTCGGTACTCTCGGCAGTGAGCGCTGGGAGCCCCCGCCTGGTCCCCCAGCCATCCGTCTCCGCCCAGCAGCGGAATATGACAATGTTAGCATTTTTCATTTCCCTGACGTTACCATTAATAAAGCAATGATCCAAAAGGGGCTTTGCTGAGTCTGTTCTTTATGCTCCCATCACTCACGACTAGATAATTTCACACAGGATCGTTTTAAAATTAAATGGCGATAAAAACGCTCTGCTGTTCTGTGTTCACCAGTTCATAGAAGTCTATCAAGTCATTAATGTGTCATGACAAACTGCTCGATGGATACAAGAGTAATTAATTATTTGAATAAATAACAAGTTGAACGTGGGGCTTTGAACCACAATGACATACGCATCCCATTAAGGGCGTCTTGGAACCTTTGCAGGGCACTGGTACGAAGAGTTAAAATGCAGGCCGGGGTGTTGGGAATGATGAAAACCAACTTCGCACACCCAGGGTAATATTTTACAGGGAGAGAGCCAAAATGTCACATTTCTGTGCCCACATGTTTGGTGTTGAAAGTTCTCTGGCAGAGGCCATTTCAAGATACCCCTGGATCGGCGATGTTGTCAGAGAACAATTATACAGATTTTCATAATCACCATTAATCTCTGCATATTTTTCACGATAATTACAGCAATTATTACTTAGATTTCTCTTGTACATGCCCATTGTGGGGAAGGAACAAGTGCTCATTATACCGGATAGTTCAGAGAACCTCGGATTCAAGTTCTTTGTCGTGCCTGCGCTCCGTTATTTCAACTCGCATTGCCTCTGAAAATTCGTCAGCTCTAGAAATTAGAGTCATATTCGCAGGCTCTATTATTAAGTCCTAAGGCTCAGCTTAGGCTGCGGTTCGAGTCGATGGCTGACTTGCTCCTTCATGGGGCCGCACGTTTGGTGGGAATTACTGTCAGGTGGCGGGAGACGCCCGTGACAGGTGCCGGCAGAGACGGGGTGGGGGGGGGCAGCCTCACACCTGTTCTCCACGACAGACTTACAAAGTGAGCTAACAACCAATATTTAGAGAATACATTTTTGTGACATGCCCTTTAAAGGTTAATATTAAATCTGAGATCTGGGTAATTTACGGCATTGTACTTCGCAGACGCGTCAAGTGAGACAGAAGGGAGCGCCCTCCTCGGTTTTCCCAGATCAAGGTGGGTGTCCATTCAGGCATCGGTTCTGTCTCGGAATTTTATCTTCATGTCAGCGTGGTCCGAGAGCTTGTCCACCAGAGCTGAGTTTTGGGGAAAGTGATATGCTGCTTGCAAGGAAAGCCATTCCCCGGGGCAACGTTTCTGGAAAATGATGCAGTTTGGAAAGGCAGGGCTGTGGAGGTCTGGTGTGTGTGCTCTTGGGCCCCATCCCAACCACAGGCATGACTCTGTGGTCTCCTGTCATTCCGCGTCTGGCCCTGGGGACCGGCAGAGCCTGCCCGCCTCAACCAGTTGTTACAGGTCTAGCTATGTGAGGGGGATGATGGCCAAGCCTTTGCTTTTGAACTGGGAAGTTCAGTATTTGAGCTTTCTGTAAAAGAGAAGAGTAAAAAGAGAAGAGTAGTAAAAATGCCCTTTTTCCCCCTCTTCCAATGAACTTTTATTAAGTCATGACCTGGTTCGAATGTACACAAGCAGCCCAATCTTAAGTAAGCATAAATTGCGTGTAGAGGGCTGTCAGACTTTCCGTGGAGGTCGCCTTTTATTTGGCCTGTACCTGTGTCCGTCCCTCTGCCTGGTCTCTTGGAGGCACTCGGCAGCTCAGGGAGGCTGAAGCCTGGGGCCCGTGCAGGCAGCCTCTCCCCCAGCGGCTGCCCTCCTGCCCCTTAGCTGCAGGACTCTGGTCCACGGTTTTCTCCTTCACTGGGGGATGCCTGGGCCCTGGGGAATTCGATCCCACTAACCAAGGTCAGAAGAACTCTGTGCTGTTACATTTCAGACTATCTTTCTTTACCCGGTAGGCAATCTCTTCTCAAATCCTAAATAAAATGTATAATGAGGTTCTGCTTTTCCCGCTTGGGTGATGCCACCATCCTTTTGAGAAAGTACTTGGGCAGTTAGACAATTAAAAGCTGACTTACTGGTGACGAACGGCCGAGATCCCTGAAGCAGGGGTATTTGTCTTGGCCATGAGGGTGTCCCTGGGGAGAGTGCCCAGGGACGCTGCAGGGGCGGCTCCCGGGAACCTTCTACATCCATACAACTTCCATCCGCTTTCTTGTCCTTGTTGATTGGACTCCTGGGCTGCCGTCTGTAGGGGACGTTTCATCTCCTGGAGGAAGGCATCCCCACCTCCTCCTTCATGCGGTGGGAAGGCAGTGGACTTGGAAGCTCTCCCTTTCTGCACCAGCTGTGCCATTTACCAGCTTTATGGCCCCAACAAGTCCCTTCCCTTCTGTGCTTCAGGTCCCTCTGGCAGGGGGTAGGACGAGGTTTAAACGGGACTGTGGGGACGCCTGGGTGGCTCAGTTGGTTGAGCAGCTGCCTTCGGCTCAGGTCATGATCCCAGTGTCCTGGGATCGAGTCCCACATCGGGCTCCTTGCTCAGCGGGGAGCCTGCTTCTCCCTCTGCCTGCCATTCTGTCTGCCTGTGCTCGCTCTCTCCCCCTCTCTCTCTCTGATAAATAAATAAAATCTTTAAAAAAAAAAAAAAAAAAAAAAACGGGGCTGTGTGCGAACTTCCTGGCGCGCTGTCCTTGCCTCCAGAGAGTAGTGGCCAGTCAGTCCTGGCTTTGGACATACAGAAACCTGGGACACCGTCTCTCCCTGCCCTCTGGTTCCAGGACAGGGAGGCATCTGACCAGAAGCTGCTTTACCCTTCGAGATCGTTGCTTTTCCAAAGGTTTTGTGAGTAGAATCTGGAAGAGGGCTGGAGAAGTCAGCTAGAAACCAGCTGTTACCACAGTGCGTTTGGAAATTGCACCCTCTGGGCTGGACCTCAGATCACAGGGCCATATTTAATACAGTGATTCTGAGAGGAAAGAATGTCCAGTGGGGGGGATTTTAGATCTCACCTAGCCCAGCGCTGCTCTAGCCTAGTCGCACCTGGGAATCAGCTGGAGCCTTGAAAAGCTACCGATTCCCAGGGCTACGGCTCATACCAAGTAAATCAGAAGTTCCTAGAGGAGGAACGGCAGGTGGTTTTTGAAAGTCACAGGTCAAGGACGCCTGGGTGGCTCTGTCAGTTAAACATCTGACTCCTGATTTCAGCTCAGGTCATGACCTCAGTGTCCTGGGATCGAGCCCCACATTGGCTTACACATTCAGCAGGAGGTCTGCTTGAGAGTCTCTCTCCCTGTCATCTGCTCCCCCTGCTTGTGCATGCTCGCTCTAAAATAAATAAATCTTTAAAAAAAAAAAAAAAAAGCCACAGATCAGCGCCAGCTTGGTCATCTAGCCCAGCCACGCACTCTCATCTGAGGACACGGAGCTGCGAGGCCAGCTTTCTTCTCTGCCACCGTGTCAGCTGTTACTGTATTCTTCTGTGCGCATCCTGTCCGGAAGTTCATCCTGTTGGCCTGACCCAGCTGGGATCACCCGCTCACGGTGCTGCTTGCTAAGTTTCCTTCCCATAAAGTTACTGTTTTTCCTCTTGTAATTAACATGTCATCAGTGGGAAATACTTTGGGACTATGTGCATAGTTCATTCCTAATCAGATTATCCATTGATTTTTATAACTCCTTCATTCCGTCGATGTGCGTTGGCATTCTATTGTAAGGATGAGTTCCCCTTATCCCTTGTCTGTGCACATTGGTGTGGACTGGAGGGTTCTAATTCGTTATTGTCCTTATTTATTTGGACACTCAAATTGTTTCATTTTAGCCAGGAGGAGCCCCTTTGAGCTGGCTCCTAGGTCCTTCTGCTGAGTTCCTGTGATTCTTTGAAGACGTCTTACTTTCTGGTACAACAAGGTGTCCTAGGCTTGTTCCTTCCCTGCCTTCCCCTCCGGCAGCCATTTCTCTAAAGAGCCCTTGTGTCTCTCAGAGGAGAAAACTAGAATCTAAAACTCTGGGCACTAGGTGTGCTCATGGCTTCTGGGCTGTCCGCAGGTAGAAATAGACGTCCCTTTGCGTGTGTGTGTGTGAGAGAGAGAGAGAGAAAGAACCCGTGCATGCATATAAAACCATGTGCATATAAACACATACCTCTGTGTGTCGATGTATGTCTGTCTGCTTATTAAAACCATACCTCCTGGGGCGCCTGGGTGGCTCAGTGGGTTAAGCCTCTGCCTTCAGCTCAGGTCATGATCCCAGGGTCCTGGGATTGAGCCCTGCATTGGGCTTTTTGCTCAGCAGGGAGCCTGCTTCCCTTTCTCTCTTTCTGCCTGCTTGTGATCTCTGTCTGTCTAATAAATAAATAAAATCTTAAAAAAAAAATTCCACACCTCTGGTTGTGATCCAGTATCATGGAGCACATTTGAATTTTCCTCCCATTGTTTGGCGGACTTCTTTTCTTTGGCACTTGCATCAGATGTTGCGTTGCTCAGAGCCCCTTGCTGGCCCTGCCCTCTTCTCAGCGCGTGCTCGTCCCAGAACGTCTCATCTTCTCTTGTGCCCCAGTCACCGGCAGGCTGGATGCCCCAGGTCCTCCCCTGGCCGCCTTACTTCTGTATTTCCATCTGGGCGGTCCTCACCAACCAGTCTTGAATCTTGCTCATCATGTCCCAACCATGTTGACTGTGTCTCCTCTGAGATGTTTCACAAGCCCGTCAAACCCAGCATGGCCAAAAGAGACCCTGCCAGCTTACCCCACACGTCTCCCAGGTCCCCAAGTGCCTGTTCTCCTAGAAATCCGTGAAACTGCCACAGCCAGTTGCCAAGTCCCGTGATTCTGCATCAGAATGCCCCTCGATCTGTCTGCTCTTCTCCATTCTTTCAATCACAGTCCTGGACACTGCTCCCAGCATCCCTCGCCTAATTTACTGCCAGAACCTCCCCCCTGGTGGTCCTGCCCCCCCACCCCCACCCCCGCCTCCCTCCCTCTAATCCATGCTCCTCTCTAGAGCCAGGAAGCCATTCCTGAAATATAAATGTCTCTCTCCAGCTCAAAACCCTTCAGCGGCTCCCCAGGGACCTCATGGTGACTTGTAGGCCTCTTAAACAGGCAGCCAGGGCTCCTGACCAGCTGGTTGGTCATTGGTCGTCTCTCCACTCATACTTCTGCCAGCTGTTGAAAGGACCAAGATACATCTATAGCTCCGACAGGGGAACTCTCTGACAGTTACTGAAAAAAAGCAAATTGTAGAACGGTTATGCTACGATACTATTTTTATGAAAAGCAAAGACACTTACAAAACAAAATTCTGTATTTCTTCTGTGTATGCAAACAATAGCAATGGTTGGGAGAACCCGAGGACTGTGCGTAGATCACATCCAGGGCCAGCCCCAAGGAGGCTCCAGGGTCAGGGCTCTGCATTGAAGGGCACTTTAACTTAGCTGTACTATGGAATTGTTTGTTTAGGAAAGTATTCCTTTATTGAGGGCGTAAAAAGTACAACTTAAAAACATACAGGTCTTCCTCGTCTCATGGTGGGGTTACATCCCAATAAAGCCATCATCGGTTGAAAATGCATTTACTACTCCTACCCTACCCAGCATCACAGCTCAGCCCAGCCTACTTTTAGACATGCTCAGAACCACTTACAGTTGGGGAAAATCATCTAACAAAAGCCTATTTTGTGCTAAAGCGTTGAATATCTCTTGTAGTCTTTTGAATACTGTATCAAAAGTGAAAAACAGGATGGCTGTACAGGGATAGAATGACCGTCCGTGTATGTACTGTTGACCCTCGTGGTCCCCTGGCTGTCTGGGAGCTGTCGCCACCCTGCACCGTGAGAAAGGATGGAACCGCTCGTTGCTAGCTCAGGGAAGGGTCAACATTCAGAACCTGAAGTACGGCTTCTACTGAAGGCGTATCACTTCTGCACCATCGAAAACTCGTAAGTGGGGCTGTCCTGAATCGGAACTGCCTGTGTGTGAGATGGTCCTGCCAAGATGAAGAAGGGGCCGTGAGGGGAGGTGCACCTTCCTGCCCACGCGGCCGGGCCCCCCCCGGCAGGCAGCGATATTTGCCACTCAGACCTGTCACAGCTAGAGGCCAGACCTGTCCTAGGTCAAGGCTTGGCCTCTGTCCACAACTGGCTGTGGATGAAACTGCTTGTTCAGACCACACCTGTGTTCTGGAGGAGTGTGGTCGCTCCTAAGAGCAGCAAACCTCCATTGGCCCTCAGGCTGCGTCTCTGCTTCTCGTCCGGCTTTGAGAGAGCTGTTGTTGTCTGCAGCTCGCTTAGGGGTCTCTGTGCATGTTGCCCTGTGGGATGGCAGGTCTGGACCCACAGGATTTCCCTGCGATGCCCCACAATCGAGGTGCCTTTTCACTCATGTGGAAAAGTGGCGCTTGGCTGGATTTTATCTTTATCTTGAGCAAAATGCAACAGGTCTTGGCCCCAAGTGACCAAATATTCATGAAGTTTTAGAAAGCGTTTCTGCAGCAGTGGGTTTTTGTTCGTGTACCCAGAGTTTCTCGTGGCTGCAGTGCGTGGCCCTGCCCTCTGCACTCTGCCTTCCCAGCTCCTGTGGCTCAGACACCAGCCACCAGGCCGCCGACGGGCAACTCGTCCTCGAAGGAGGACGGGCAAGTGCAGAGCCCTCGGTTTCCTCCCAGGATACTGGGGACGCGGAGACATGAACTGGGCCACACGGCTGAAGTGACTCTTCCTGGCACGTGTTCTGTGTGGGGGACAGAGAGCCTCCCCCACTTCATAGAGCCTCAGAGAACATTCATTTGTAGGGTGTAGCCACTTTATTTTGGAGAGTACGGCCTTTCCGACTGACCTGACAAATGAACCTCCTGGCACCCAAGGGCAGTTTTCTTCACTTACTTTGCTTCAGGGGCTCTTGTCCAGGGGACGTTAAGCCGGCTTGGGCCCAGCATGGGTCTTGCTCCTGCAGTTGAGCTTGACCTGTGACCCAGAGGTGGCAGGTGCCAGGGAGAGCCATGGTCAGGGGCACCCCCGGAGGGAGTCCTGGGCAGGTGTTGCTTCCATACCTGCAGAAGCCTCTGCACGGGGACTTCTAGCCCACGGGTTACAGAATTTAATGTGGCTGCGCTTCCATTTTGATGACTAAAAGCAGGTCAGAAACCAAAAAGGTCTACTTCCTTGGAAGGACATTCTCCCCAACTTGTGATGACGATGAGAATGAGCAGGTAGTTCCCGGGGGCTTTATGGTTTTTCTCCTTTAAATGACACAGCAGCCCAGGTAGGATTATCTCCTTCCTTCTCCAGTGGAGGAAGGAGAAGCAGAGATTCAACACTTGTCCTAAGTCCGAGGTGGACCCGGCCTGAATCATGCCTCTGAGAAGCAGGCCCTCTTGGTTGGCGTCTGCAAATCGCCGGAATCCACCACGCACTGTGTGCCCGCTGTGGGCCGGTCCACGCTCAGACCTCTGTCCTCTGCAGGCTCAGGCCCTTGGCCATGCTGCCAAGTGCCCTTGGTTCTCCTCTGACAGGTGCAAGTCTGACTCAGGCTGAGGGACCTGCCTGAAGCCCCATGGCCAACAAGTGGCTGAGCCCGGCTCAGGGCTCCCCTGGGTCCGACTCTGACGCCCACTCACTCCTCCCTATGGTGCCATCGGCCTCAGGTCCTCACTGTGGCTGATAAGTCAGTTCTTTTGGCTCTTGAATAACTGGCAAAACACATTACTTGGGGGATCTAGAAGGAAGCAGTTGGCCTAGTGTGGACTCAGTGGGAATGTCCCCAAGCAGACCGTCTTGGAGGCATCTACACATATCTTCCTAGGAACACCCCTGAAGTGACCAAGAAAGCAAAACAGGCGTGGTGCTTTGGTGTGCAAATGAGTTTCGAGAACCAGCCTTGAGATCTTGAGGTGTTGGCGTCTTTCCCGTCACAGATTGTAAAGGACCGCTGACATCACAGGAAAGGAGAGAAGAAAGAGGCAGGTTGCTGGTTCTTTACAAGCGAGTAGCCAGGGTAAAAGGCCGCCCCCTGCCCCATTCTGGCTGCTTTTGACTTTATTCTGCAAGTGACTACCCGCCGATAAAGCCACATCGTTCTCGGCCATCTTGAAAGAGTCCTTCTGAGATGCGGGGACCCCGGTTCACGGGACGCCACCTGACGGCTATAAGCAGGGGACAGTTGAGATGCTGGGAATGCAGTCTTTTTCTCTTAATGCTACTTTTTTGTTTGTTTTGCCACATGACTTTAAGACTTGTTATCAGGGACGCCTGGGTGGCTCAGTTGGTTAAGCAGCTGCCTACGGCTCAGGTCATGATCCCAGCGTGCTGGGATCGAGTCCCACATCAGGCTCCTTGCTCGGCGGGGAGCCTGCTTCTCCCTCTGCCTCTGCCTGTCATTCTGTCTGCCTGTGCTCGCTCTCTCCCCCTCTCTCTCTCTGATAAATAAATAAAATCTTTAAAAAAAAAAAAAAAAGACTCGTTATCAGACATGTTGAGGATGAGTCCGAGTCGAGCCTGGGGAAATCCGAAAGTGTGTGTTTTGCGGGGAGAATCAAGGGATGGCTCTGAGGGGCTGCCTTGGCAAGGACAGCTACAGTTCCCACACGAGGGAGAGACACGGGAGCTAGCAGGCTGTCCACGCAAGCAGGAGTCCAGCTCCCGCCCACACAAATCCAGCACCGCAAACGGCTCCTTCCCCAGGAACAGCAAAGTCAGGTAGTCGGGTCAGTTGGGGAAAAAAAGAAATCCTCCCTCTGCCTTCTCCTCCTTTAAAAATCAAGGGTGGTGGTACTACAGCAGCAGATTAGAGCTTTATTTGTTTAAACCTTGCAGATTCTGTAAGCACTCGCCATCCTCTTGACTCGCAGTGCCGATTGTAAAAAGAACAGTTGAATGAGCTCATTGTTTCCTGGTTTTTTTCTTTAATGTATTTTACAAACACTCCGGTGACAGGCCTGACACGCTGATTTCTATGTACTCGTACTTCAGTTTGGGATTACAGCATTAATAACAGAGCTCCATGCATCATGCCATTTTTAAGCATGATCGTTATGATAAAGGGCATATACTTAATTACAGGCCTGCTTAATTACAGCTCTGTTGAAGCTCGTTTGTTTAGGAGAATGCTAATTGCACCACGGAGCCCGCGGCCCATCCTTGCTCTCATCTGCCGTACGCTGCTCGGTGCCGGGGATCAGCGTTTTGTTAAAACTGCCACCAAAAACAAAATTAAAAAAAAAAAAAAAAAAGGAGCAGAAGAAGAAAATAGTGCCCTGGTGCTTAAAGGAAGGCTGCCCAGACGTGGCTTTGGGTCCAAGCGGATACTACCATCTATGGCCCCGGGGGGGCCTCCCCTCTCATGTGACTGTGGTCCCTGTCACCCTCATGCTGCCTTCTGAGAGCTGCATCTTCCCATTTCACAGACAGGGTAGCTGAGGCTCAGGGAGGTGGGGTGGCCGGCTGGGCCACATGCCCATGCCCACAGAGTTGGCAGAAAGGCCCAGGCTGTTGACCTCCCGGGCCGCCTTTCCATCACACCCCTGCAGTGCCCCCGCCACCACCGGCCAGACTCTGCTGGACTCCTGGCCCCGGCAAGCCACCCCACTGCTCTAAGCCTTGGCTTCTGTGAGGCTAACTTGCAAGCAATTGCTTTGAGGCTAACATTACTCGATGCATGTTCCAGGAAGGCCGGCTTTGGTGCCAGCAAAGAAAGGACAGGCGCCGTCTCTCCCTCTGGGTTGTGACCTCGGATGGGTCAGATGGTATCCGTCTGGGATCCCCATGCAAACCCCAGGCTGACTGGGAGGGCAGGCTGGGAGATGAAAACATTCTCTCCGAAAGCAAGGACGCTCGCTGCCGGCTCTCCCTCCAGCTGCCCCGCACATGTCCCTCTGAGTAGACTCAGTGATAGACTGAAGGCTAGAGTGAGTGTCACAGTCTCGGAGCGCGGAAGAATAGTGAAGACAAAATAGTGGCTTCAGTGAGGGGAGAAAGAAAGGAAGGAAGGAAGCGTGGCGCCCCCATGAGAAGCCAGGATGGAGATGATTTATGAACACGCTTTCGGAACACATGAAAAATGTGTGCCATTGATTTTAAGAATTATGTTTGGCAAATCTCTAGATATTTTAAAATATGGAATGGCTGCCCAGATAAAGAGAGTAGAAATGGATGTTATGGAATTAGAAGGGGATTCAGCAGTCCCACGGATCAGCTTTCCACCCAATACACAAAATCTCCCCCGAGCTCCCCAGCACATGGCCACTGCCGGGACCTGCTCAGCCAGCTCTGCTCATCCTCCCTTTTGTGTCTCGTCCAGAGGACGGGACCATCCCCCTAGCCTTCCCCCTGGGGCAGCTCTGAGAATATGGGCGGACCTCTGATTACGCTCCCCTTCGAGTCTTACCTGGACCGGATCTCACTGCACTTCCCCCCATGCTGGCACGGCGATGGGTTCTAGGGTGCCAGGCAGGGGCTGATGGTGAACCAAAATGGACAGGGTGATGCCTTCCTGGAGCATCAGGCCTGATGGCTTTCTCCCCTCTCCTTGTGTGGTCGGACTCTGGGTCCCCCACCATCCTGGGACTCCTTGCAGGCCACACGGGAAGACCCTCTGACAACTGGTCCCCACACTGAGCTCACTGTCAAGGCCAGAGCAGACCAAGATGGCGGCTCCCTCACGTCGCACTGGGACTGTAGCGCGGTCTCTTCCTGTGGCACCCCTCCGGCATCTTGTTAATTGAACCACACTACTGACTCATTTGACTGAAGACAAGTCTGTTTTCATACCTTCTGCTGTTCCTCCACATGTCTTTCATTCCATCGAATACATTGGTTTTTAAGACCTCAAGCACAGGACTTACTAGCATTGACCTGTAGTAAGTCCCATCCTTAAACTTAGACCATGATCCCAATTTGGGGGGATCTTCATTGGATTTCTCTCGGTTATCCAGCGTATAGACTGTCCTCCCAGATCCCCCGTTGGCCACATCTGAGATGGGCTATGTGTATCTCCATTGAACTAACTGATAACGCCCTGGTACTCTCCAGAGAGGTCGGTTGAGGTCAACATCTATCTATTAATCAGCTTTTTGAGCATCTAGTCCAACTAGTTATGGGTTCTCTTCCTGTTAACATTATTTAGCCATATTATCCATCTTGTCCACATGGGTAATGTGAGAAGTTTTGTCAAATGTTTTGCTAAAATTCACATTCTTTCAGCCTGCCATAATCTTTGTTGTGCTAAGTTTTTTTTAAATAAACGAAATTTGGCCAGCAGACTATCTGTCTAGCAAATCTACCCACAGGATCCTATCTACTCATTTTCTTTTCATCCAAGACTATTAAAGTCTGTTTTCTAAAAGAATATGAGAAGGAACTGACTGTGCTTATCTTTCTATCATGAACTTTAAGATAAAGTGAAATTTATCCCAAAGTTCCCATCTCTTTCCCATCACCAGGCAGTTCCCCTTGGGGGTCAGGCTGGGTCCGAGTGGTCCTCCCCATCATCTCTTCTGCCACCAAACCCATCAGGAGGGCACCCTGAAGGCCACTGCTGCCTCTCCAACACAGTCTCGGGGGGTGCCTCCTCCCTTCTCTCCAAAAGGGCTGTCTTTGGTGTGATCCCATAAGGATGTTGCTTCTGGTCTTCTGCCTTCAGCCCCCTCAAGAAGTGGGTCTGTGAAGAAATTGCCTTTGAGCCGACCCAGCAGGGACCAGAAGGCGTGCCTTCGCCAAACTCCTTCATTGTTCGCGTGGGAGACTGGCCCTTGATCCCAACAAATCCCCACCATTCTCCAGGTCTGGGAGTGAGGTTTTCACCAGGAATGAGGTGGTGGGGAAGGGGCTGTAGGTGAACAGGAGGCACCTCTGAACGAGACCAACTTCCCGCCACTCAGAAATTCTATGGAATGTGGCTGTGTCTTCTACTCCCTTCCTCTAGTCTGTTTTAGAATCTAAGAGGGGGCCTTTGGGAAATGCTGTGTGTGTCCGTGTATATACATATGTACACACATACATACACATATATAATGTCAAAACATTTATATATTCTATAAACATGCATGATGTAAAGGTGTATTTTTATTACACACACACACACACACACACACCCCAAAAATTCTATTGTTAGTATCCAGATTTTACAAGTCCCTTTTTCTGGGTCTTTTTCTCCTCAATTTTTTTTACAGCCCTCCAGGTGCCAAGGGTCAAGCCCCTCCCCCATCATAGCCCACGAGACTGAAATGCAAGTGGGCCACCACGGTACAGAAAGCCAGTCTTCTCTTTCTAGATCTTTCTTTCTCAAAGATTTGACCATCAGTTGGAAGGAGATAGGAACACACACTCCCAGGGGGACAGAGGGAAAGTACTGAGTGGCGGGGTGTTGCTCTGGAGCAGGGGACATGCTGTGGGACTGGGGAACGGTGGTGCTCGCTCAACATTATGAACAGACCAGATGCTGCTGAAACGTTCATTCTCAAATGAATTTTGTATTGTGCGAATTTTAGCTCAACAAAATGTACTAAATTTTACTGGTGTGCCAAAAAAAATTTTTTTTGAGCATCAAAATATCCCTCCTCCCTGCTGAAATCTCCCCAGTTCCTGGAGGTGATACCCAGACTCCTTCCAGAAACCCGTGGGTTTTGGCAGCGGCTCACCAAGGCCTCAGAGGGTTAGGTGCACGCCCCAGGCTGAGCCCCCCTGCTCAGGGCTATTCTGGGGGAGCTGCCACCCTCCTGCCCCTGCTCCCCTGAGCCCCTCCAGACCTGGCCCTGGCCAGGGACATGGAAATGCAGCAGCGACTCACACGTGGACTGCCGGGAAGCCCACTGCCGGAGAGGAGATGTGGCCAGGGACCCAGTGGGGGGCGGGGGCGCCTCTGGGAAGCTCGCTGCAAGAGAGGCACTCGGAGCGGACCTCAGGAGGACAGCCAGGTGTCAACATAAGGAGTGTGAGGGGAAGGGCCTTCCGTGAAGGGGTTGCAGACCCTTACGTGCCACTGAGGACGCCCCTTGGGAATCCTGCTGTGTGGGGCACTGGTGTGGCTGCCAGCCTCGAACCAGATGGAGCCACCTCTCTGCCTCCCTCCTGCTCTCCGTGCTCCCCAGGCCTCCCATTTCTGGAGCGGGGGATGATCAGGCCGTGGAAAGTCACCCCACTTCCCCTTCAGGATACGAGTTCTCTAAACACACACGGACGTTCAGACGGAGCCCGGTCAGCAGCGACGGGGAGTTCTTGACTTCTCAGGACCCCGCAGACACTAATACAGTCTTTCAAACAGCAAGCCTAGTGAGTGACTGATCAGGGGTGTGCAGGGCCGGGATGTGTGCAGATGTGCTCGCCGAACACTCCTCGCCAGGCGTGAGATCAGTGGGCTTCCTGCGCGTAGCTGGCGGAAAGAAGCGGGAAAGAGTGTGTGTGTGTGCAGAGGTGTGTACGGAGAACACCGTGGCCCTGGCAGGTGAGAGCCATGGGCTTGTGAGATTTTTTTTTTTTTTTAAGATTTTATTTATTTATTTGTCAGACAGAGATCACAAGTAGGCAGCGAGGCAGGCAGAGAGAGAGAGAGAGAGAGAGGAGGAAGCAGGCTCCCTGCTAAGCAGAGAGCCCAGTGATCCCAGGAAGGTCCTGGTCTGGAAGAGGCAGATTTGTTCTCAGAAATTCCATTTATACCCAGTGGAAGGGCCAGAGGATTTGGCGTCCCTGCTTGCTACCTGAGTGTCCTCAGCTGGCCCCAGTCTGTGGAATGATGGCAGGTGCTGAGTGGCACCTGCCCGTGCATCTTTGTGGCACTGGGAAGGGGTCAGGCGTCAGAGTGCCATGCGGGATAGGCCTTGGCCCACACCCGGAGTTGGGCAGATGGTGGTAGTTGCTGCGAAGGGAGTGTGGCCTCTTCTTGGACCTTGGGTGGGACCCCGTCCTGTCCCTCTCTAGAAGGCACGTGGCCTTTCAAGGGTTGTCTGTTTAGGGATGGGTTTTCCCAGCCATGCATGAACAAGCACGCACGTGTACCCCGATGTCAGTCGTATGTCTGCACGTGTGACGGGCTGAAAATTCCTCCCCACCTCCTCTGGAGAAGTGTCACACTTCCTGGCCCTTAGCCGGCATTCCCCCAGGCGGTCCCGGTAGCTTGCAGGGGCCCAAGATGGGAAAAGGCCCCCAACTGTGGATGTCCGTGCCCGGGCTAGGCCCAGGCCTTAGGCAGCAGCCTTCCAAAGAAAGGAGGCCTCCGGGGCAACAGCTGGGGCCAGCTGTGCTGTTTCCTTTTCTTCAGACTTACCGGAGGAGGCTTCATTTTTCCTTTCCTCAAACACATTATGATCATTGCTTAAAATGAGCTACTGGGCTCAGCTTGCTGATTGGAGAGGATTAGCTCCAGACTTCTCCTTCCCTTATTTTTCTCCTGTCTGTCTTCTTTTTTTGCTTCTGCAACTCTTCTTTCTTAGGACTGGAAAAAATTGCCGCTCGTGTACCAGAGAAACCCCCATCTTAGATGTTGGGGGAAGCAGAGAACATGACTTCCCAGGGAACCCCTCACCAGGCCTTCCCCGTGTCCTCCCAAAGCAGAATGGGCAGGAAGACCATCTCCCTGCGGGCTGTGGGAAGGGGAATGCTTCCCCAACCCTGTGTTTTCATTTGCTAGGAACCCGTTCCCGTCTTTCTCTGATGTCCCCATTCGAGCAGCCTGGTGCCTCGAGGCCACTGGGAAGCCCAGGACTAGGAGATAGAGAGGGAACCATGCTGGCTGTGTGTGGCCCCCCAACCTGCTCTGTGCCTGACGCTGCACACTCCTCCAGCTCATACGCACCCCTACTCACACATACCCCAGCTCGCACACACCTCCAGCTCGCACACACCCCTGCTCACACGCACCCCTGCTCACATGCATCTCCAGCTCGCACACACCCCTGCTCACGGGCCCTGCCATCCTCCTTAAAAAAAAAAAAAAAATTCTGTTTATTTGAAAGAAAGAGCGCCAGAGATAGCAAGAGAGCGCAGGACAGGGAGGACTGGCAGGGAGCCCACCACAGGGCTCTGTCCCGGGCCCCTGATACCGACTAAGCCACCCAGGCGCCCCCCGCCATCCTCGTTCTAAACATAACGTAACCTTACTGAAAGATTCAAACCCCGTCTTTCTGACTCCAAAGTCACTCTCTCCTCCAACCTAGACCTTCCCTGTGGGCCTGGCAGCCTGGGGCATGGCGTCCTTCTCAGTGGAGAAAACGTCTCCCAAGCACGCTCCCTGTCCACCACCCAGAGCACAGCTTTGTCCCCCTCCCCCGAGCCACACGCACCTCTGTCCTGCTGCCAGCCCCTCGGGAGCCGCCCCACAGGTCAGAGAGCAGACACCGGGCTCTGGAGCCCTCTCTGCCCCCATAGCTCGGTCTGCACTTTGGTGAGGCGCTCAGGTGTGTGTCCTGGGTGAGGGCTGGAGCCCCTGGGGTCCCCACTCACCGGGACCCACATAGACCTGTCCTGCCAATATCTCCGGCCTCCGAGCACCGCCAGCATCTGCAATGCCTTTTCTCTGTTTCTGTTCTTTTCCAGCAATGGACGGTGTGCCTTTCATGATCTCAGAGAAGTTTTCCTGCGTTCCAGAAAGTGTAAGTGTTTTTGCGTGATGGCCCCGCGTGATGGCCGCCCCGGCCTGCACACCCCCGCGCAGCACACACGCCCCCACCCTCACGCTGTCTCGACCACAGGGCTTCCTGTGCAGGCCCCTCCAGCTAACGCTGCACACAGGGGGTGCTCGAGGAGTGACCGGGCAGGGATGAGGCGTGGGGAGGCAGCGAGATGGACAAGCGGACAGACCCCGATTCGGCCACAACAGGGCCTTTTTGTTTCAAATGTGACAGTCAATGGGGCTGAACTTCACAAGTTGTGAATGTTCTTGGTTTCCAAGTTCCACGTAATTAATTTTTGTTCTTTTTTATTTAACCATGATAACATCTTGCTGAAAGAAGCCTGCCTCCTTTTTTTTCATTGTAATTGGCTGGATCTGAGATAACCACGCTCTGCTCTCAGTCGGAGGGAGGCCTCCGAGCGGCAGGGCTGGCTGGCAAGTGTGTGTGCCCAGAGCTGTGGTCGCCCGTTCGCTGCAGACCTCCAGGGACCCCACGACACGCACTAGCCAGCCGGGGCCCCTGAGCCACCTATGACGACGCAGGGGCGGCATGAACTGGCCGGGCCTGCCGGCCAGAACCCGGACCGAGGGGGGTGCCCACCACAGGCTGTGCGCTCTGGGGACCCTCTCTCAGACGGCCCTGCCCCCCGGGTGGGAGTCCCCCGCCCGACCCCGCCCTCCCCACCCAGCTGTTCAGGCCTGGGCTATGCTGGCTCAATAGGCCTTTTCTGGGTCTTTTTTATCCTTTTTGCAGAAGTTTTTCATGAGCAGCTAATAACCATGAGGGCCCCAGTTTGGGTACCAGCTAAAGAATCCTCTAGTGTATTTCTTGGATCCAGCTTAAAACCACCCGGCTTGTGATTTGACCTGCTCTGTAGTTTCCATTTTCATGAAATATAATAGGCCTCCTCTGAACCCTTCTGGTAAGCAGCTTAATCTTGAAAAATGCTCGTGACGTGACACGCGGAGCATGAGTAACTTCAGCCGACGCCACTTGGCCGCGTTGCCATGACGACGCTGGCGCCTCTCCCGCCTGCTCCCTGGGAGAGGCTGCTCTGTCCTGCGCACCAGCTCCAGTCGGGAAAGTTTAGTGGGGCGGTTAGAGCCTAATGATGCAACAGCTGGGCCTCTGCTGGACGGCGGGCAAGCAGCCCCGTTCTTGCCACTCGGGCTGGCAGCCGGAGAGAGCCACACTGCTTTGTGGCCGCTGGCAGAGCAGTCCCGGGAGCCGAGTGGCTCATGCAGTGGCCCCGTCCCAAGGTCGCACTCGCACACATGGCACTGCCCTCTCAGTAGGCGCTCAGGGCGGGCAGCTCGGGCCAAGCCCAGTGCCGTGCACCTCCATGCACTTCTCGAGGTCCCCCTCCCGGCAGCACAGCCCCAAGAACCCAGCCACGCTACTCTGAGCGGGAGAGGAAATGAGGCAGTGATTTAACCCACAGCTGCCCCGTTCTGCATCCAGGTCCGTGGACTGGGGAGCCGGCCTTTCTCGCGTACCTGGCAGGACATCCCCGTTGGGCTCGGCTCCTCTTGGGCTCTGGGCTGCGGTTCAGAACCATGAGGGCCTGGGGTTTTGTCGGGGACCCTGGCTTCACCTGCTTGTCCCCAGCTGCCAGTTGCTGGCTCCTGTCGGGATTACAGAATGCTGAGGGGCTCCGAGCGGGGGCCTCAGGGACGGGCTGCCCACTGACCTCTTACCTCTCACCATGCATCCAGCCCCAGGCTCTCTGTGCCGCCAGCTGACATGTTGCCTCGTGAACTTGGCCTTTCCAGCTAGCTGGGGGAAAGCCAGCACTTTCAGAGAAGGCTCCCGTCATCAGGAAATTATAGAAACACCCATTAAAATGCAGTGATAGCATTTTTCACCACCATTGGGTTCTCAGATGACCATCGATGGGCGGTTCTTTCACTCAGCTTCCATCTTGGAAGACCCAGAATTCCCGCCTGCAGTTCCTTAACCCAGCCCACTGCCAGATGCCACAGTCAGGGCGGCCGTGGCCTCACCTCATGCCCCTCCGTCCCCCCAGCTGCAGAAGGAGAAAACCGGCTTTTGACCCGGGCAGGGACAAAGGAGAGACGGAAGTTACCAGTGCCTGGCACCGTCTCTCAGGAGGGCTGGGACCCTCCCCGGGGCTGCCCACCGAGGACTCAACAAGGGTCCCCACCAGAAGGGACCGGCCCTGCTGTCAGCCAGGTTTTCTAGAACGTTTGCTCACATTGCTCGTAATCACTAGAGTCACGGTGCTGGGCTTCCCTTCGAAAGAGGGTAGAGAAGATGCTAGATCACATAGGGTGGTTTGAGGGGACACAATCGTTATGCATAAAAGCAAATGTGAAACAGCATTTTCCAACCGTTTAAAAGAATTTGATCCGTATTTGCAGATGCAGCCCTTTGATCTCTTGGGAATCACCATCAAATCTCTGGCAGAAATTGAAAAGGAGGTGAGCATGGCGCCTAGAGAGCGGGCAGGTGGGGCCTGGGCTTGCATGCTCCCCGCGGGGTCTCCGGTCCCTCACAGGAGTCTGTCCCAGGAGCGGGGAGGATGTAGGTGTGCGGTGCCCCTAGGAGGAAAACACTTCCATGTGCCTCAGATTTATTCCCTAGAAAAAGAATCTCACGCTGATTGTGTTCACTGCTTCAAGTCCGTTAGGACCGACACTTCTTTGTGTTCTCTGAAACCCAGGTTGTCAAATGCCCCCGGTTTTAAAAGGTGGGAGGTAGGGGATGGGCACGCAATCGCCTCTCTCTCCTGCTTGGGTTCTACTCTTCGCCGCCAATAGAGGTTTGGGAACATGTCCAAGGAGCCTCTTAATGATTTAGAGCGAGGATCAGGATCCGTTCCGTTGTGCCCGAGAAGCCAGACCCCGTTCCGCCGCCTGGTTCCACATAGTTTGGATGTTTGCATAACCAAAGAGAAAGAAATCCAGGCCCGCGGTCCTGTGACAACTCTTGAGGAAGGAGAGCTGAGATACTGGGATGAACCCAGAGGTCTGACCCGCCCGTGTCATCTCTGTTTTCCTAAGACAGCGTTAGAGTGTGTGCGTGTCGTGTTCCATGTGTAGACGGCCGTTAAGCAGTCACATGCTTGCAACCAGCTCTCCTCTGAGAGGAACATTTGTCTCAAAGATGGAAATGGTAGAACCATTTCAATATTCTCAGTTCCTCTGGGTTTTCTCCTGTATACCCAGCTAGCAGAAGCAGGTTGCATTATTGAAAGATGGCTGAAATCAAGGAAAATTGAATCAACGTAGTACAACAAATTTCTAAACCTGTCATAGCAAAAACAAGACCAAAAAAAGTCCCCCTTTGTTTTTGATTTTCAGCAGATCATAAAGACCAACGTGATTGTCATTTATAGGTTGGTGGGGGGTGTGGGGGGAGCTGTAAACTTGGGGGAAGGAAGGGCGACTCCTTTAGAGACCCTGTGCCCATGGAGCTCCGTGTCAGCCCTTCTCGAAAGCAAGGCAGCCATAGCTGGTTCTGCAAACTGCCTTTGTGTGGGGTCCCACGTGGGGCGGCCCCGGGGAGTGTATGCAGAAGGCGTCTGAGGGTGGCTTCCTCTGGCTGCTGGGGGAAAGCGGGGGCATGGACTGTGACCACTATAGGATGGACAAGGTCATACAAACAGACGTCCAACCCAGCTCCACGCCAACAGGGGACAGGTCACCCCTCTCTGTTTAAAGCTGGGATAACGGGAGAATGTACCCCCTAGGGTTTTCAGGAACACCACGCGAATGTATGTAAGCACAGGGGCGCGGCCCCATAGGTTGGAAGCTGTGAGGTGGCACATGCTGAACCAGGGAGGCGACCGTCTGGATGCCACACTTTCCCTTGCCCAGAGTCGTCCCTGCTTTATTTTAGCAGCTGCTCTGTGCTCGCCTTCCGCATTTTCACTGGCTCCCGCCGCCCCCCACCCCCACCGCTGACCAAGGGGGTGTCATTCCTCCCCATCTCGCGGGGCAGAAAGTGAGACACTAGAGGCGAAAGGTCTTGCCCAAGACGAGACTGAGACCCAGTGCTCACACTCCAAACCCTGCCCCTTAAGACTTGAAGCCTGTGGCTCCATGGGCTGGGGGACAACGGGGGTGGGAGCTTGGTGCCCCCAACGTGGGCTGGGCCTTTGGGTCACCGGGATGGGGCAGACTCTGGGAGGCCTATAGGGCTCGGAGCAGCCTGCAGAAGCCACCAGAAACCCGAATTCGAAAATGCCACCCAAACACACGTTTCGTTAGAATGTGTTGTCTTGATGTCCGACACTCTGAGCAGAGCGCGGAGGGGTGCAGAGGGCTTCTGGGCTCGGCCGGCCCAGGCTCGGGTCTCAGCAGCACCACTTCACTGCTCTGAACCTCTGTCTTCTCTTCTGTAAATCAGGAGAGTAACAAAACACTGCCCACCGAGCACTTACGGGGTCTGAGTCGTGTGAAGGGCCCAGGACGGGCCTGGCCGTGGCCACAATCGTGCCTGCTGTTACCGCTGTCCTCAGGACGGGAGGTGAGTGGGCGCCTATCTGGCCCGGCTGCCCACACATAGCTTTATTTCTTGTCGCAGTCATGGGCTGAAAACACAGGCCTGTGGTCTCTGCTGAAGGACATTAACGTGGAGTTACAAAGCAGGGACATGAGGAAGGGTAGGAACCTTCCATGGGGTGTAAAACCATCACAGATGCCGTGGCAGGCAAGAATGCTGCGGTTTTTCATTTAATCTGAGGGTTTAGAAGTTACTGGCCTCGGCCGGCCGCGTGCATTTCATGGTGATTAGTATGTTGATATCACGCTCTGGTGAACGGGCTGCAGCTTCGGCAACAATGGCAGAGAATTCTCTCCATAAATAAACATGAACTTCCCCCGCTTTTCGCCGCTGAACTCCGCGTTGCTCATGGAGTCTGAGGGCGAGCAGAAGCTGGGCCCACCACCCCCCCCGGCCCTGGCTCTCGGCTCCTGAGTAGCTGGGTGTCCCTTTGGTCAGGATGATTTTGCTCCTTTCTGTCCCCAGCAAGTCTAGCTGCGCCTGGAGGGGATGTGTGGGGGGGTCTTGGTGGAGGACTTTGCTTGGCTCGCTGTGTATTATTTTGTCATATTTTACATGATTAAGCCAAACCCCTTCCCCCAAAAAGGCAGGAGACTGCCTCTGGGTTCCGGGACAGACCCAGCACCAGAACCACGTCTCTCTGCCCATCCTGAACGCCGCCTCGAGCTCTCGGCTTCCTGAACAGCAGGGAGAGGCCAGTGTCCACGGAGGCTGCTTTGTGCTGGGAGGGGCTTCTCTCCTTCACTCCCGCCACCGCCGCCCCGCCGCCCCCCGTGTGGACATGTGGTGTTGCGTGAGGTTCCCCCAGAGACCTGGGCTCACACGGTCTCAGGAGAAAAGGGCGCTGAAGCAAGCCCCGGTGACAGCAGTGTTCTGTCTGCCCAGAACTGGGCTGGGGTTGCTTTCCTGCCAACTTTACCTTCACTTACCATGCTCTGCCCGGGGTACGATTCTGAATTTAAGCCCGTGCCCCATCACCGCCATTCAACCGCAGGGACTGTTCATTCCATGAACGAACCCCGTGACCCTGCCAGCCCTGACTTTGGTGGTTAGCCAGCTGCCGGCGCAAGCAGGGACCGCCCCCCACGGCAGAGACCCGCAGTGCCCCCCAGCCTACCACAGCCAAGAATCGCCCAAGTAAAGATGGAGCGAGGCGAGGTGTCACCCCAGGTGTGGTTGGGCAGTGCACCTCCAGCCCCCCCGGATCAGCCGAGCTTCAGGGAGCATGAGACACAGGGCCCCGCCAGCAGGAGGACAGGACAAGGCTCACTGGCTGTGTGGACCAGAGGCCCCTGCCACGTTGGTGGGTACACCGCGGGTGTTTGCTGGGACATTCATGGACCATGTAGACTGTGGAGGAAACAGCATAGGCTGGAGAGGACACATTCTGCGTCTGAATGCATGGGGTAGCACGCCAAATCTGCTGTGTAGGTTCGGCCCTGAACAGGTCCCCTGGCTGCCCCCCAACTCCGCCCCGGCCATGGGTCCGATGGCCCCAGCCTGGGTGTAGCACTCGTCCCCGCAGCTTCTGTTTCCGCCTGCATCGTGACTCCCCAGAAGTGGTGGCTTGTAGCACTGGCTTAAGTTTCTTGAAAGACCCCCCCCAAGGAAGGTCATGTTTTAAGGTTGTGATCAAAATCCCTCTACCTGCCATCAAGCAGACTTGGGGCGAAAAAATTCTTGACAAACATGAAACCTCTCACAACTAAGGGATACTCTGAGGTGTGGGGGTCGAAGTGAACAAAGCTGTGGCTGATAAATTCCCACGTGAATGCGGTCACTCTCCTGGCGCCGATGGGCCGGCAGCCTCCTTCCTGCCCAGCCTGTCCTCCCCCCGCCGTACTGCCTGCCATCCGCGTCCGTCCCCGGCCCGTGTACATTTGTCCGAGGCATGGAACCCTGCCCCCACGGGGCTGGGCAGCAGGAGGGTGGTGGTGACCCCGGGGGACGGTGTCCCCGTGAGACCCTTACTGCCCTCCCCGCGGCCCCAACAAAAGCTGCTCTCTGTTCAGGAGTCAGGAAAAGTGAGATTTCGCAGCCGACCCCTGTGATGAAGCATCTCCTCTCGGAGTGAGAAGATGGGCATATAAATATTCCCCGTCTCTGCTGCTCTTTATTTCCCTTGTAAGCAGTTGCTCCATTTCTCCATCTGATGGATTCCCCGTCACAGCCAGGGTGGGAGCACCCCAGCTCCGGGAGCCCAGGCTGCAGCTTCTAAAATCCCGCCCGTGTCTCCGTTCCCTTTACCGTGCCTATTTTTCCTGCCTCCCCGCCAGAGCCCCGCCTGCCCTGTGGCCCCGCCACCCCCAGTCTCGCCTCCCCTGCAGACCCTCCATGCCTGGACTCAAGGAATAACGGCCAAGAGACGGCGGCCTTGATTGTAGATTTCACGCTGCACGCGGAACAGCCTTTTAAAACTAGGAGCCAACAATGCCTGTAACGAAGCGGCACCCGGCATCCGCAGTGCCCTCCAGCCCCGTGCAAAGCCACCTCCCCACCTACCGCCGACCTCCCACGGAAAACCATGACGCTCACCCTCCCTTCCGGGGGTGCCACGCTGAAAACTCAGCCTGGCGAGGGAAGCGCCATTACCCCACCCTGCTTCCTGGTAGGACACACAGCCTCCATTTTCAGTCCACTTTAAAGCTGTAAGACACGGGAGAGTCTAATTAGTAAAGGGACGATCTAATATTAATCACTCCCTGAAAATTGACAAGGGAGGCAGTTCATTTAACCACTTAATTGCTACAGGTTTTTATGGGCTGCTGTTTGCAGACTCTTTAATGAAGAAGTTATAAATCTAAGGGAGCTTAAAATTTTAATTTTATACCTAAATATTTTCCTTGTTCTCATGTTTGTAGTCAATCCTCAAGAGTGTAGTCACGTGGAATGTTCTTTAAATGAACATATTTGCTAACTGGCGTGATTTCAGTTTTTAAAACATTGGTTCCAGCAATTAGGCATTTTTCTCAGTTCCCAAATGACTAGAGAAATTCGTCTTGATTATAATTGCTCTTAGCCACGCATATCTAATTTGTGTCTTTTTAAGTGTTAATTAGTAAACAGTTTGAGCTGACATCTTTATGTGTTTGTGTGTTGAAAAATGGGGCTTATTGCTTATTTAGCTTGGGGCCGATTCTGCTAGCATTTACGTCACGACATTGAGGTGAAATTAATGGAAACCCCTTTGGCACTGCAAAGTAAAAAAAAGAAAATTTTTCGAATTCAACTTTTGGACATCCAGTCTGCGTGGGCTTCTACGGGCCCCTTCAAATAGATGAGAGTAGATTTGGGACCTGCATATGCGGGAAGAAAGTGAGGCAGAAGATTTTTGTATCAGTAATGAAATGGCAGAGTCCCAATTTTATAAAAGCAAAATGTTCGTGTCCCAGCACAATCGTTCATTCCTTCTACTTTTGGAAAGCTTTCATTGTGCTTATTAACGTTGAAAGAAATTCTGTGGAGGGAGAGGGCGCACAATTTGCGGTCCCTTTGCACCATCTAGTGGTCAGGTCTTCAACTGCAACGGGAAGTCGGCCGCCTTGTTCTCCCCAGAATCCTTTTTCTTGATTTTTCAGTAACTGATACGTTTGGGGAAAGAAACCTGCCTAATTCATTTATTATATAAAAGTCAATTAAATAAATAGACGTTAACCTGTTCGCCCCTTTTTTATATTTCTCAAAGGCACCAAGCTGCCACCCAAACCCTTATACACAGTTAGACCATTCCAGCCCAAAACAAAGAAACCTAATGATTTAGTTTAACGGACGGCCTTTCTGAAGGCGCGCAGGAGGTGTTGGCTCTGAAACATGGGAAGCAGCTTGGGGACCACCCCTGCGTAGACTTCAGGGGCGTGACCCTGGCTTAGGGACCAGCTTCATGCCAGAGATGAGTTCCCTCCCCGTAAATTGTAGTGGATCTTGTGGGCACTTTATCATCTGAAACAGCTACCCTGCCGATCAGAATCAGTTGTTTAATATTTAGTGTTTTCCCCTTGAGTTCAAAGGTTGTAGGTGTTTATAAAACTGTAAACATCACAAAAACATAGGAAGTAAAATGTGGACACACGCACACACACACACGCACACGCACACGCACACGCACGGGCATTATGTAGGCTCACACTATACATAAGCTTCACCTTGCTTTTCGCTTCCACAACCTTCCCTATCACTTCGCCCAGACCTACCTCATTCTTTTTAATGACTACATGTGGTTCCCTTTTATGATTACGCCATAATTTATTTCAGCAATCCACTATTGATTGAGTTTTGAGTTGTTTTCAATTATTCGCTATTACACGGCTGCAGTATATTTTCTTGTACATGTGTCTTTGCTCCCCTGGGTCTTTCTTTAGGAGAATATATATTGCCATTTTGCCTTCCAAAAAGGCCATGCACATTGTGACCTCCCCACCCCATAGTGTATGAGGGGGATGCCTGTTTCCCACATTTTTTTTTTTAAGATTTTATTTGACAGAGATCACAAGCAGGCAGAGAGGCAGGTAGAGAGGAGGAAGCAGGCTGCCTGCTTAGCAGGGACCAGCTTCATGCCAGAGATGATGTGGGGCTCGATCCCAGGACCCTAGGACCCTAGGACCCTAGGACCCTAGAATCATGACCTGAGCCGAAGGCAGAGGCTTTAACCCACTGAGCCACCCAGGCGCCCGTTTCCCACATTCCCACTAGGGCTGACCACTGGCATCGGAAGGTGAACGTTCTTTCACACGGTTATTGGCCATTTGTATGCATTTTGCAAATCTCTCTGTGCGCCTTTGCCTTATTTTTTCTGTTGGCTTCATTTGGTTCCATTTATTTTTAAGAATTCCTAATAAGATTTTATTTATTTATTTGAGAGGGAGAACAAACAGTGGGGAGGGGCAGAGGGAAAGGGAGAGAGAGAAGCAGGCGCCCTGCTGAGCAGAGAGCCCCAATGCTGGACTCGATCCCAGGACCCTGAGATCATGACCTGAGCCGAAGGCAGAGGCTTAACCACCTGAGCCACCCAGGCGCCCCTTCTTTATGCTCTTTATAACAACTTTCTCCTTGTCCCTTGCTCAAACACACCTTTAACCAGTGGCTCTTCTTGTTAATGATGTGTTAGGCTGTACAATAGTTTTAATTTTTTCACAGGCTCTTATTTTATGTTTCAGCATCTTATTTATTTATCTGGGGCTTTGTGCCAAAGTTAGAAGATGATAAAAATAATCAGTCTGTTTTCTTCTACTCTTTCATATTTAAATATATTAAAATATGAAATTCTTTTCAACTACTTAATCCATCTGAAATCTACTAGAATTAAGACCAGCTTTATTTTGTCCCATGGCGTTAGCCAGTTTTCTTAACACGGACTGCTTTCTTCAGTGCATTTGAAATGCTGTCTTTATCACACTGTTCTGTAATGTAAGCGGACCCGGGGACATTGCTCTTGACTCCGTTCTTCTCTGTTCTTTTAATATTATTGCCACCCTGTTTTGAATCTTACGGGTTTTTTTTTTTTAAAGATTTTATTTATTTGACAGACAGAGATCACAAGCAGGAAGAGAGTCAGGCAGAGAGAGAGGAGGAAGCAGACTCCCTGCTGAGCAGAGAGCTCAATGCGGGGCTCGATCCCAGGACCCTGAGATCATGACCTGAGCCGAAGGCAGAGGCTTTAGCCCACTGAGCCACCCAGGCACCCTTGAATCTTAACAGTTTTATGATGAGCTTCAACATGTGCCGGAGTTCTCCCTTCATAACCCCCCAACTTTTCTAATCACATGATTATTCTCCCAGCTCACTAGAGAACCTTTTGGGGGCAGGGGTTTTCAGAAACTCTGTTCTAGGTGTTTATTGTGACCGCACTGACTGCATAGATTAGCAGAGCAGCGACTGTCACTTTAGATGAAATGTCCCGACCCCAAGGCTGGTCTCTGTCGCCACGCACAGCAGAAATGCCGACCCCACAGGCTGCTTCTCAGGTTCCTCTGGATGTTGAATGTTCTCACGGCTCTTGGGAACGGCTCTTTTCCGACGTCATATTTCCCAGCATTTATAGATCAAGAACCTGCAGGCTTCTGACCGACTTCTTTTATTGTTCCTGATGGGTTTTCAGTTGCTTTTCTCCGGGGTCGCTGGCAGGCAGCTGTGCGCCTGCAGACCCCAATGGGGCCTCCTCCCGCCACACCTGCCTGCACCTCCCCACACCTCACCTGCCGCCTTCTGGCCACTGTGCCGCCGCGTCTGACCTGTGCCTTAGTAGAAGCTTCTAGTATCCGTGTTAACCCATAATGCTGCGTTTGGGCTTGTTATATATAGACACGTCTCTCACTCTCTTTTTTCTTATTATTATCCTGCTAAAGAATTAGCCGTCCATTTCTATTTTTCTAACGGTTTTTTATCAGGAATGGATGGTGGCTTTTGATAAATGTCTTTTAATCATCTATTGAGATGATCATACATTTTCTCCATGGGCATATTAATATGCTAGATTATATTAATAGAGTCCCTAATTCTGAGAGTCTCTGAGCCCCCCACCCCCCACACACACCACCCCTTGGGTTTGCGGGCGGCAGCCCCCGCCCAGCCTGGGCCCCGGGCGTGCATCACAGAGCTGAGAGCTGCAGGCTGAGCCGGTGGCAAGGAAGCCACAGCAGAGGTGAGGTCCGGCAGCCTCACCTGTCCCGGTCATCATCGCGACCTGTGCCCTCGCTCTTGCCACCCAAAGCCCAGATGAATACGAGGTCTCCCACAAGCCCTTCACAGAAGGATCTTTCTCTCCTCATGTTTTGAGAACTCTCATCCCCCATGTTTTAAAGTAATATCTGCCCCCCAGACTAAACTCCGAGAAGCTTGCCTGTCACGCAGGTAAAAAGCATAAAGATGACAGAAAGAATAAGGAGGGCGCTTTCCCAGAGCGACCACGTCCCTCACCTGCCGGGGGTGCCAAGTGGTGGTGTTTTAAATATTTCCTACAAAGAGCCTAGAGCAGGGAAAGTTCACAGATCCGTTTTTTAAAAGTTAATACTCAGGTGAGTTCTTGAAATGCTGACCCAATGAGGGGAAGGCCCCGTGGTTGCTTACAGACATAGAAATGGCATTTTCAGCCACGAAGTCCCCATCCATGGCCAGGCCCACAGTCGAGGGGGCAGGCTGGACATGTAGGCCCCTGCCAGGCCGCGGGTCCTGAAGTGGGGGAGGGGCTGGGGACAAGCAGGACACCTCCGTGTCCTCACTGGCCATACTGCGGTCTTCAGCACCAGCACGGAATGTGCCTTTGCCCCTTTTTCCTTAAAATTACATGACCTTCTCAGTCTCTCTTTCCTTCTCCTACTTTTGGTAGACATGGGTACAAGAAATATTTCACTTTCTTGCTTACTTTGTCCCCACAACCCTACACACTCACAAAGTACAATCATAGTGATAACATCAGTTGGGCAGTTTATAGGGGGTGGTGGGGAGTGTGGCAAATTGAAAAGGACATGGCTCTCTAAAGGAAGCAGCCTCTAGTTGCAAGAATGAACATCCAGAATTGCTACAGCCTCCTATTTTTTTCTAGAACAAGCTGGAAAATGTTGGCATTTTATGCAATGTCTCAACTTTTCAGTGTTTATTTTTAAACATCCCACAGACCAGTAGCGTGTGAACTTCCAGCTTGTACATGGTGTTTGTGTGGAGATAAAAACACTCAAACTCATACTCTTGCATTCACGGGGTGATGTGGCCAAGAACTGAGCTTTGGAATTTATATGCCTGAGTTAAATAACACACGATAGGACTGATCCCACCATCGTGCTCAGAGGGCTGGGGGAAGTCAGAAAACCCAGGGCTGGACGGACGGCTGCTTCCACAAAAGACTAAAAATCAGAATAACCTGCCATCTGCCTCAGAACGTAGCCCCTAAGCTAGCTGCCTTCTCTCCTTTGCATTGAGCTGGACCCAAAGACTGATCTGTTCCTTCATTTACCTGTCCTGCACCACCCGTCCATCCGTCCTTCCTTCCATCCGTCTGTCCATCCATCCATCCATGGCCATAGCCTCCACCAGGCTCTGGAGCTACAGAGACGACTGTGGCCCATCCTGACCGTGCACTTAGGAGGATATGTGACGTGTTGGGGAGGCTCGGGGAGTTGGGATGAATTCTCCCCAGGGAAGGAAGGAACATGTCCAGAACAAGTACCCCTTTAGCTGGGCCTTAAAAGACAGAGTTTAGCCATTGAAGAGAAAAAGTGTCCGAGGGAGAACTGAGTTCAGAAAGGCACAAAGGTGTGGCTGTGCCCGGCCCATTTAGGACTCGGTGCTGGGGACTGAGGAAGAAGAGGTCTCTGCGGAACCCACTCAATCCTCCCCCTGGAGGAGGGGCGGGCCTGGCGCTGTGCTGGGGCAGAGCGGGGATGGGGGAGTCCCTGCCCCACTCCTGGGATCTCTTCAACGACGCTCCTCTCTGGGTCCCCCAGCAGGAAGCTGCTCTGTGAGCTTCGTGAGTGAAGGCTGCCTTGGGAGTGGGGGGCTCTCCCGGCACTGAGCCCAGGAGGCAGCCCATGCAGGGTGTCACCACCCCCGTCCTGGGAGACCCAGGCTTAGAGCAGGAAAGGAGGGAGGAATGGGTGCTGAGGATCCCTGAAAGGGACCTGGATGCCCCAGAGTGGAAAGACCTGGGGGCTGGATCAGCAGAAGGCTGTGAATTTGATGAACTGAGCAGCCGCTGTCGGAGCCCTTTTCTGGGCTGGTGCCACCGGGTCCGGTGCCCAGACAGACATGGTTCCTGCCAGAGCAGGTGAGTCTTGGAAGGGCCCTTGTTTGGATCATCATTTAGGGAGGGACCCAGCAGTGGGCCTGGGTGGGGCTCAGGCCCCGACTCGGGGTTACTCCTCTCGGATTAGAGCCCAGGAACCCAATGGGAAAGCCGAAACGGAAACCGAGGCGGCTTCCCTGATGCCTACAGGAGCCGTGCCGACCCCTCTGTGCAGCTGCGGGGGACCCAGGCATCCCCATGGGACTGTGGCATTGAAGATGCCTCCCTGCTGCCCCCCTATTCCTCACGGCATCGAAAGGCTTCTCAGCCGCTGAGAGCCCCGTTTGCCCACCGGGGTGGAAAGACAGCAATACCAGCTTCACGGGCGTGTACGGATTTGGTCCCAGCACCCCGACTCGGGACATGGAATCTCCTGTCACATTAGAGTCACAGGGTGCATGGGCTGTAGCCCTGAGCTCCAGAGTGTTCTCTCCCCAGCTCCGGAATGTTCTAGAACCTCCCTGTAGAATGGGGAGGGCAGTCTTGGAATCCCCTGCGTTCCTCTGGGCCCCCAGTGTGCACGTGGGGAGACCTCGTCCAGGCAAAGCCATCGTTCCTGCTTGTCGGGACCCCAGCGCGTCCCCCATTCGCTCAGTGGTTCCGATCTCCATGTGGCACCAGAGTCCAGGCATGGAACGAGGACTCCCGGGCTTGTCCAGTGCGGTGTTGGTCCTCAGTCTCCCCTTAAGGAGCATGAAGGGGGCGATGTATTCAAATCAGCTGGATCCCATGCCCTGGTACACAGACGAGGCTGCCCTGTGGGGTTTCAAGGCCCTTCTGCACCCAGCTCCCCTGGGGCTGAGTTCCAGCAGCCAGACGTGCAGACAGAGGGGAGGGCGTGGAGGCCTCAAGTGAGGAGTGAGGTTTCCCGTAGCTGAAATCCCTGGAGAGGTTGAGCTGTGGGTGACAAGCAGAGCCCGTGTCACGGCTGGGGCTGGGGGGCACCGAGCAGGTGCAGGACCTGCTTGGGAGGGCAGGCCCTGGGCAGGCTCTGGGGAAGCAGAGCCACTAAGAACCTCGTCCACCTTCCTGACTGTACGGGGCCAGGCCCATCTGCCTGCCCGGGGACCCTCCGTGATTACCGAAGCCCACCCTTCAGTGTGCATGCACCCCGATCCGGACTCTTTGTTGACCTAAATCTTGGCCCCCTTACTTCCCCTCTACCTGTTCTCCCCTGGCCAGGCCTCTGAGGCCCAGCCTGGTTGCTCTGGACCTGCTCTCGACGCACCCTTCCAGGCTCTTCCGTGATCCACCCCAGTGCCAGCTTACACTGACTCCTCGGCTCCCATCTGTCAACCTGCCCCCACCTCCGAGCCGCAGGGAAGGGGGTGCACACGCTCGCCTGTCCCCCACCCCTGGGGCCCCTGTGGGCCTAGTCCAGCTTTGCCCTGGCTCTTTCTGGACCTTTGGGGAAGTCTGATCCTGCCCCAGGTCTCTGGCCTCCGTTTCTACAACACTCAGGTGCTGGAAATAATCCCTTTCTGTCCTTTTCTCTGATTTGAGTCTCTGATTTGCTTGTTGCCAGACCCAGGAAGGGAAGGTACCTGCTCGCCCTTTCTGCCCTCTGCAGATCTTCCTCAGCTTACAGTGGGGTGGCCGCCCCCCCCATTAAATCCGTCATGAGTTGAAAGCACTATAAACTGAAAATGCATTTATTACCCCTAAGTTACCGAACAGCACCGCTTAGCCTGGCTGCCCTCAACTCCCAGAACCCGGCCAGGAGCCCGCAGCTGGGCGGCGCATCCCACACAAAGCCTGTTTTTATAATGAAGTGTTGTGTCGTGTACTTCACTGAATACCGCACTGAAGGCGGAAATCAGGACAGTCGTATGGGGACAGCCCGGCCGTCAGCGTATCCATCATGGACCTTCGTGGTCGCGTGGCTGTCCGGGGACAGTGGCTGCTGAGCAGCACAGGACAGGGTCCAACTCAAAGTCCAAGGTCTGGTTTCTGCTGAACGTTTGTTGCTTTCACTGTGTCATAAAGTCCAAACATCATAACTCGGAGACCGTCTGAACTATATTTGATAGTTTTCAGGCAGTGCTTCTCACTTGCCTAATCTGTCAGGTGTCCTGGGGGTTTTGGAAGATGCCATCTGCCCCACCAGGTGAACCAGAACCACCCCACGCCAGAAGGGGCCTGGGCACCGGTGGCTTGGTGAGAAACCTTGATTCTGATGCAGCAGGAGGACTGGGTTTTTCAGGCAAAGTGTCTCGGGTGATTCTCATGCCTTTGTGAGTGGACAGGGGTTTGCTGGCCCCCTTTGTGCCAGTGAGGCTGGGTCTAAGTGACAGCCGCCACCATCCAGCTGGAAGCCAGGGCCCACATGTCCCACAGACTAGGACGATGGCCTCGCTGGGCCTCATGCCCCACAGCTAGAGAGGCACGATGCATCAGTTGCAGGGTCTCCCAGGCGGAGGCGGAGGGACACTGCGGTCCCTGGGCCCCAGGAAAGCTCAAAACAGCCCCTGACAGTGACATCTCTTTCCTGGAAACACCGCCAGGCCTGGCTGCTGTGATGGCCTGTGTCCACCAGAGGGCGCCATGGCCTGGCGCCACTCAGCTGGGCTCGGCTCTGTGAACCCAAATGCTTTTTAATTGAAAATTTTTTTAATTCAAAAAGGATTTGCTGTTTGTACGCGAGTGCAGGTTTTCCTTATGCAGGAGACTAATGTCTTGAGTAAACAGATCCGGGCCCAAATCCACCTTCAAAGGTACTCACTGTTTGCCCAAGGGAGTGAAAGGCCTTCCAGAAGCGGCCCTAGTCTCTTGGGCAAACACTTTGGGGCCAGCAATCCCGGGCAGAAGACAGTGTCTGTGGGAAGGGTTATCCGCAGCCTAAGGGGGATTATGTCTGGGGACATATGTTGAAATTTCATTTGGGGAGTTAGAGAAAACAAGAGGTGGGGGTGGGGGGGGGGAATAATGCTTTTCTCCAGCCAAGATAACCTAAAAAGGGAAAAGCTCCCAAGGGTAGGAGTGGGGGGACAGCAATCTGTGCAGGGCACCAAGTCCCGGCTCTGGAGGGGGGAGGGGGAGCGGCGCGCGCAGGCTGTGAATCCGGAAAAGGCAGCGTGTGCGCTTGGGACTTCTGGCTGCTTCTGAGAGGTGCCTTCTGTCCGCTGCCCCAGGCAGGCATCTCCCGGGCTTGGCCTCCGCGCAGCCCGAGTAAAGCACCCCCAGCCTCCTCCCTCCACAGCTCCCCACAGCCCAGCCCTAATGTCTCTAGCCCTCTGCTTTCTGCTCACTCCCACCCACATCCTCCCCTTCGTCCCCTTGGTTGGGTCACAGAATTGTCTGAACTGGTCCCCAAATCACCTGGAAGTTGGTTGAAAACGCAGAATCTTGGGCTGTACCCCAGACCTTCTGAGTCAGAATCTGCCTTTTACCAAGACTTCCAGGGACTTTTGTGCAGTAAAGTGGGATCAGCCCGCTTCAGCTCTTTCCCTGGGTGCCCCCCTCCCCACCCCTGAGGGGCAACCGCACCCGCCACACTGACAGCTCTCCAAGCTTCGCCCACCCAGAACTGCTCCCATGGAAGCCACTATGCCCAGCCCGTGTCCTCCCTCTGCTCCCCTCCAGGTCCTCCACCCAAGTACAAGGCCTGTCCTCACCCTCTGAGCCTGTGTGCTTCTCCCGAAACCTCTCTCCACTGGCACTCCAGATACCCGCCGCCCCCGAACCCCGCTCCTCCGGCAGTGCTTCCCGTTCCCAACCTTTGATCCCTGGTTTCCTAGCTCCCCAGCCAGGCAGCTGCTCCTGAGCCCCGGCTAGAAATGCACTCATGCTCGGAGCCCAGCCAAGGGTGAAGAACCGGGTGGGCGCTGATGGAACCCGGGGAACCTTTCCTGCCATGATGCACCCGAGCAGCCACCAGGTGGCGGTATTGTCCCAGACTTTGCCCCGGGGCCGCCTCTGGGGCTGCTCCACAGGGCTGGCCTCCTAGAGCTGGACTCCAGCCAGGGCCCATGCCCTGCTCATCAGGGAGCAGGAAAGGGAGCAGGTTGGGGGCTGCTCTGATAGATTTTCCCAAGCCAGCAAATGTGCAGCAAGCGCTTGCCTGGTGACCGTGGCGCATGAGCCCTTAACCTGCATAGCTCACCCCATCCCCACAGCCAGCCCTGGAGATAGACTGTGACCCCACTTTTTTATTGAGGTGTAATTGACTTAGGACATTAGCGTCAGGTGCACCACATAATGAGTCCATATTTGTATATATGCAGAATGATCATAGCACATCTAGTTAACATCTGTCCCCATGATTACAAAAGATTTGCTCTTAGCACCTTCCGAAATGGAATGCAGTAATAATGGTCATCGCCCTGCCGTCCATGACACCCCTAGGACAAGTTTTATAGCTGGAATCTGTACCTTTCGACCCCCTTTGCCCATCCAGACGCCCTCCCCGGGCAAGCCCCTGGCTGGTTAGACTCCGCATGTAAGTGGGGTCCCATGGCCTTTGTCTTTCTCAGACTCACTGTACCTCATGTAATGCCTGTGAGGTCCATCCGTGCTTTGCAAATGGAAAGATTTCGTTTTTTATGGCTGAGTAAGAGCCCATCATGTCTCTACGCCACATCTTCTTTGTCCCTTCACCCGTCACGGGACGCCTAGGGTGTTCCCGCGTCTTGGCTCTTGGAGAGAATGCTGCAGGGAATGTGGGGGTGCAGGTGTCTGAGTTAGTGTTTTGTTTTCTTTGGATAAATTCCCAGAAGAGGAATTGCTGAGTCCTAGGGGAGTCCTAGTTCCTATTTTGTGAGTCTCCCCCATACCGTGTTTCATGGCGGCTGCACCCGTTTGTGTTCCCAGTAGGGCCCAAGGGTTCCCTTTTCTCCACGTTCTCGCTAACGCTTGTCAGTTCTTACCATGGCCCAGTTCAGAGAGGGGCAAAGACCTGCCTGAGGTCACCCTCCAAAGTCAAGTCCTTCCTACCCGCCCCTTCTGGTGACGGACAATGTCTGTAGGGTCGCGGGGCCCTTTGATCCGGGCTCAGAGGCAGCCTGAGGCTGTTCCCTCCTGCGGTTCATACAGAGATGGGATGGGCTGAGCCCAGGTCTGCTTCTCCCTGTGTAGGGTCAACCCCATGGGCCCCTCCGGCAGGGGCGGTGGAGGACACAGTGCGCTGGGTGCCTCCTCACCATTTCTACTTGAGGGGAAAAACCTTCAGAAGTCTGTGGCTGCCCCTCATCCTTGACCAACTGCTGAAGCCCTCAGTACTGAGCTGTTCTTCTGCGGAGGCCGCTCGCTCGCCTGGGGCTTCCTCTCATCCTGCCCTCAGTGTGCCGGAGGCAACAGCTGTTTCAGCCCAGGCAGCCCCGCTTTGCTCTGGGTACAGGGAGGAGCCCTTGTTAGGGCAATTCTACTGCTAAAGAGTCTTGAGATGGGATTCAAAATGTTGAACCTGCCTGACCAAAGCCATGGGCCCACACGGCTGCTGTGGCCTCTGCTGCAGCGCCCCCGCCCCAGGCCCACCAGCCCCACATTTGGAAGGTGCCATCCCTCCTAGCCCTTGGGGTGAGCCGCAGGCCTTCCCCTTTCCCTCTGTAAGTACCTCTGAATTTCCGTCACACTTGGAACCTTCCTTTACATGTCCGTGACCGAGAGCCAGGTAAGCTTCGGTCTTCAGCATGAGGTGGGGCAGGGGACGGGTGTGCCCCTCCAAGGACCATTCTGGCCCAGGCCGGGTTGCCACTGTGGGGTGCTGCCCTCCTGGAGCCTCGGGCCCTCGTCAGGTACGGAGGACAGTCACACAACCTTCCGGAACTGGCGCTGGGAACTCAGGAGAGGGCACACACGTGCGGGGTGCCACCTGCCCCTCCCCGGGGTCACCTAGCCTGTCAGCAGGCAAGCAAGGAAGCACTGGGACCAAGGGTCCCCCGGGCCTGGTGGCTGTGGCTGGCCTCAGGTCAGGTGGGGGATGGCGTTCCAGAGCGGTCCCTTACCCCGCCTGCGACCCCTCTCCTGGCAGGCAGCCCGGCCCACGGCCAGCTCGTGGCTTCCGGCCCCAAGGTCCCTCCTTGCGGAGAGCAGAGCAGGGACTGGGAATAGAATCCGTCATCGGGAACTGGGGGCCACCTACAGCCGCAGAGGTGCGTCCCCGCACGCACCCCCACCCACACACTGCACGGAGGGCACACGCTGGGCAAGGTGGCCTCGGGTCCCTGCGGGCCAGGCCTGGGGCCGAGGAGGGGCTGCTCTGCTCTTCTCCCGCACTGACCCCGCTTCTCTGTCCTCTCCCTCCTCCAGTATGAATACAGCTTCCGCACGGAGCAGAGCGCGGCCGCCCGGCTCCCGCCCAGCCCCACCCGGTGTCAGCAGATCCCCCAGTCCTGAGGGGCCGGCCACCACCCTGTCCCCGTGGGGAGAAGACGCAGCTGCCCAGACTACTGAGCGCCCCTCCCTCGCCCAGGCCTTCCTGCCCACCCTTCCCTACCGGCCCCCCGTGGGGCTCACCCGGGAGACTCTGGGCAGCTGGGCTCTGACCTCCTTGGCCCTCGGCCTGCCTAACGGGACACCCCCGCCTCCCTGGGGACACTGTTCATAATCGCCACTAATCTGTGTTTGCTGTAGTGACCAACAGCTCTTAACGTGTCTGTATGACGACCGGCCCTCCTACAAATGACCCTACCCACCCCGGGAGTCACCCCGAGGGCCCCGCACGTGTGCTGGAGCTGCCCAGTGACACCGCCGACTCCCTTTCCTCCTGACTGTTGCCTGCCACAGAGCTATCCACATCCTTCTGGAAGGCCCAAAGGTGGGTGGCAACTGAGGCCTCCCCGAGGGCCGCAGACTCGGGGCTGCCGTGGAACAAGTCCCTCACGCCAGCGGCAGCGAGTGCCCTGAGCATCTCACGGCGACGCGGACGACACGGGGGAGGAAGAATCCTGTGGTCCCAGAGTGACCCCGAGCCCAGGTTCCTGCCCACTGGCAGCCACACCTCAGACTCCACCCCCAAGCCACACACTGGACACACCACGGTCAGGGAGAGGACGCCCAGTGGCCCGCACCGAGGACTTGCCTTCGGGGTGAGAGGGCGGAGGGCCCTGGTGCTTGCTCGGAGCGCGTTCGCTGCCCAGGACACTGTGCTCCCCCGCCACACGCCCCCATTCCTCCCAAAGGGCTCATCTCTGCCACGCCCATGTGCCAACTGCCATGCCAGCTGCCTCGGCCCCATGCCCTGCCCCAGGGACAGGCCCGCCACAAGTGAGGAGACGCTCAGCCAGCGGCCTGCCCCAGAGGCACACGGGGACACTGTCACCCTGGTCCTCAGAGCCAGGAGGCATCGCGACGCGCTCCACAAACAGCAACGTTTGTTTTAGAAAGTCCGTCTGAACCAGGCCACCGAGCTGGGACCAGTGTAGACCCGTCCACCACAACTGGCTAGCAGACGCACAGGCTCTTCTTACCACGCCGGCCGCCGAGCTCAGCTCCACGTGTGTTTGCCATGAGAACGGGGCTGCCCCCGTCCCTGGGGGCTCAGGCCCTCCCCCCGGTGGCCTGCCTGGTCTAGCTCTCGGGATTTGTCCTGAATCAATTCCACAGAATGTTGGTATCTCCCCTCTGAGCGGGGGGGGTGGGGGGGTGGGGGGGGGTGTGTCCCCTGATGGCTGGAGCTTTGGACGTGAGGCTTGCCATGTGTCTGGAGAGTGGGGAGGGTCCCCCAACACAAAGAGAGCATGGGAGAGCCACGGCCGGGGACGGAGCCTGCCTCCCCAGGGCGCCCGGGACGTTTCTGAACGGGCCAACACCTTGAGGAGGGTGGCCGCCGGCTAAGCAGTGGGGCGGGCCAAAATACCTCATGTACCTTCATTGGCGCTGCCGCCTCAAGCAGCTCCCCTCCTCCCGGTCGCCTGTTGATGTTCATCCAAAACCTCCTGATCTCTGTGCATTAGAGAAGTGCTTGCCTCTGCCTGCCTCTGCCCGGACCTGAGGATGTCCCCGGTGAGGCCGGCCTTCCTGGGCCCCCACGGCAGAGTGGGTGGAACCCCCAGGGGCCACGGGCTGGAGCCAGCAGTCCGTCTGTGGGCCTTCTGGGACTGGTGCTTAACCAGGAGAGGACAGAGCTGTTGAACTGGTCTCAGAGGCACCCACTGACATAAGCTGGTCGTGATTCTGGGGAGTTGGAACCCCATGTCTACTGCGTTTTGCCTGGGTGGCTCGTCCAAAACCAAGTGACCCATGTGACCCAAAGCCCAACAGAGAGGGGCGACCCCCATTACTCCTCTTCCCTTGGTTCGTGCACTTTGCTTGTGGCCTAATTGTGAGGTTGTCATCCGACAGCACCTGGCGGCCCTTGTCCCTGACTGACAAGCAAGCATTTTAGCGGAGAGTCCCAGAGACAAGCATGGGGGAGCCGGAGTCCAGGTGCAGGACGGCAGAGCCGGGCGGGGGGGCGGGGCTGTCCAGGAGGAGGCGGGCGCTTGCCCTTCCGAGCCCCCGGGGCTGTCCTGCAGCCAGGGGACCCATGGAGGGCAAGGCCGGGCTGCACCGGGAAGAGGGCAGACCTGCTGGGCTCGGCCGGGCTGCGGCCACCTTGACAGCACCGTAGACGGAAGCTACGTGTGACAGTGACTGTGTGTACCCCTGAACCACAGCTTAAACAAGTGATGCAATGACCGTGGTAGGGAAAGGCTGCTGTCAGGGGTAGACTGCAGGCTGCTCCTAGCCCCTTTCCTTGCCTCCTGAGAGGTGGGGGTCAAGCAAGCATGTGACGGTAGGCTGGGGGTGCGCGTGGGGCTCATGAGGACCGCAGGACAGCCGGACCCCTGGCTCGTGCCTGGGAGGGAGCGTTTCTTCACCAACCCTGGGGCCACGTGGGGAGGGGAGGGGGAGGGTCCTCGGAAGCATGAAGGGCAGCGGCCTCGCCCCCGTCCCCCCGCCCCCGCCCCGGCACTCCCTGCTTCCGTCCCTCCTCAAAAAGACTAACCAGAGCACAGTTTTCCTGTTGTCTTTCCTTTCCCCCCTGAAAATGCACAGTCTCCCTCCAAAGCCCTTGGACATGGCACAAAGGTAGTAAGGAGTAAGTTGTTGGCTGCACGTTCACTCGCGAAGTCAAAGTCGTATCAAGGCTTTTTTCCCACCCCGAGTCCGGGAACTAATCTGGGCCACAACCCTCTCCGGCTCGGAGAGCTGGACAGCCGGGCGGGTGGCGGAGGAAACAGGCTACAGCCCCCACACCGGTCCCCCCAGCCAGAGGAGGGCAGCTGCTGGCGTCTCCCTCGCTGGGAGTCCTGACTGGGGTCCGGCTGGCGGCAGGACGACCCCGACAGTTGCCCCCCCCCCCCCGGCCCGGTGTCCTGCGGAGAGGCGGCGGGAGCAGAGGCCAGCAAAGATTCACCCGCGCCAGAACCCCTGCTCCTCGCCAGCCACCGGGCCGGCACCGTAAGCACATTTTCTCCTGTTATTCCCCTTAAAAAACAAACCCCCAGAAGTGGATGTCCGTCACTCCTTGTTACAAAGGAAGAAGCGGAGGCCCGTCTGTGAGCCCAAGGGGTCAGTGGCAGGGATGGGGTCCGGAGCCGCGTCTCATCTCGGAGCCACCCCGCCAGGGGGCCCGACCCAAGCACATGCCTCGCTCTGACCCTTCTGTCTCCTGCCCCGTGAAGACTTCCCGGCACCACCAGCCTCCCTGGTTCTAGCGTGATTGGCCGCCCCTCCAGGGCGCCATGGTGCTCAGCCTGCCCAGTCGCTCCACCCTGACGACGAGGGCCCCCCGGACCCCCGGGGAGCCTGAGGGCCAAGGAGGGCCTTGACACGGCAGCCACGTGCCTGCTCAGGGGGGCAGAAGCCGAGCTCATTTGACTCAGGCCACAATCCACCGGGACACCGGGGCCTCTGGGCCTGGAGGCGGCCGCCGCGTGCCCAACCCCCAGCCCGGCACCCCTGGGTTGGCCCCTCTGTCTTCACCTGTTCCGATGCGGCCCGGGAGTGGCTGTCACCACCCTGCAGCAGGGCTTCCGTTCTCCCAGCAGAAGGCCCGGGAGCTGCCCTGGGACCGCACGGGGCCTGGGACAGGCTGCTGTGTACCCGCAGAGGAACGACACCCTTACTGTATTTATTTGAGGTGACTCCTGTATTTGGCAAAGGGAAGTTTCACTGTGTGATTGTCTGTCTTAATATAATTTGTTAAATAAATGTTTGTTTTAACCTTTTCCCGGCTTGCTGCTGTGACGCCTCCTGAGCGAGGTCAGCATCACCCCAGACGTTGGCGCGGCCGGCCAAGGGGACGGGGGCACAGGGCCACCACCACGCCTCCCAGCCCTCTAGAAAGGCCTGGCAGGCTTCTCTGCACCCTGCTGAGTTGAGAGGCCTGGGTACGAGCCCTGGGAGTTCAGGAGGGCAAAGCAAGCCCTGCTGTTCTCTGGGAATAGCCCTCTGGAATGCCCCTTGCAGGCGAAAACGCCACAAAAGCACGTGAAACAGGTCGCCCGCCAGGAATGCAGAGGTGCGGAGGGCCCAGGGCCTTGTCTGTGCCGCGTGCAGAACCGGGGGGCTGCTCAGGAGGACGCGCGGCCCCCGCAGCTTCAGTCCTGTCCTGACTGCTCACCTGCTTGAGAGAAGCCACTCCCGACACCGGGGAGGGGACTGAAGGGCCACGGGACACGGCCCGGGGCTCCTCGCAGACCCGTCAGTTCAGGTTTCAGGATCAAAGCTCTTTGCCTCCTCCCGAAGTGACCTCTGCGTGTCTGGGCGAGACATCACGGTCGGTCGGGGCTGTCTCTGCCTCAGGCCCTGTTTATGCCAGACTCCGAAAGGGGCCACCTTCCCTCATGAGGACGGTGAGAGCCCCGGAAGTGTCCGCGCCTCCAGCCCTGGACCCCCACCTCTAGCCTCGCTGGGAAGAAAGGAAACGCAGCCGAGGGGATTCAGAGACACCCACGCGGCACACTCCACGGGGGGCTGGAGGAGCTGGAGTCGGATTCTGGCTCTGCCCTGCCTGTGTGGCCTTTAGCTGGTCACCTATCACCCACAGAAGGGGGACCCTGCCTCCCTCCATGGCTTGCCCGGGAAGAGGGGACGAGGATGCCCGCAGGACACCGAGCACAGGCAGAGACCGCGGGCCTGGCTTCGGTGTTGCCATCCACACTGCGGAGTCCCTGCGAGAGCTGGGTCACCAGGGGAGGGCGGGCAATGGCCTCCGGCATCCAGGACCCCGAGTCTAGTTGCAGGAGGCCTCGGGGTCTGCTCAGGAAGGCAGACGAGTGGATCCCCGGGGCCCAGGGGGAGGCACCTGGCCAGCCTTTGGGCAGCAAGAAACCAGAACCTACTCAGAGCAGCCTAGGCCCAGGCAGGGTTCGTGGCCAGACCCGGTGCCCGTGTCTCCTGTTCTTGCCCGCGCTGCCTCACCTGCCTCCGCCTGGGCAGCTGCTTCCAGCCTCGCACACTCTGGTCTTCCCTCCCGTGTGCTCTCTGTGCCAGCACACGTGGCGCACACACTCGTGTGTCCACACGGCCACTCCAGATCGTGGATCTCCGTTCAAAAGATCCAAAGGCGAGAGTCCCAGGACAGACTCTGATTGGCCAGCCTGGGTCAGGTGACCCCTCCAGCCCCGGCAGCTCAGGCTGAGGGGATGGGGGGGGCAGGGGAGTGTGTGATCACGACATATCTAGAGCAGGTCTAGATTTATTCAGAACCTTGACGGGCATCTCCCCACGGACAGGGGAGCACAAGCCTTGGGGGCAGCAGGAGCGGGGCAGCCCTTCCCGGGGAGATGGAGAAGTCCTCCATCAGCCGCTCTGTGCCACAGGGAGAAGCCCCCGAGGTGGGCGGAGCATCCTTCATCTTCCCATCCGTCTGTCTGTCCATCCCCTCCCACCAGGTGGGGGGAGCACCTCCCGCGTGTAGGACCTGAGCCCACGTGAGGATTCAGCAGGGACCCCACGCCGCCGTCCTGACGGTCTAGCCCGTCCCACTGCACCCCCACATCCCCCGCACCAGGTCTCTTCCACTTCTCCCCCTGCTCCTGCCTGGGTGTCCCCAGCCGCCCTGGCTCATGGCTATAGCTCTGAGCTCCCTGAGTCCCACCCTGACCTTTCCCTCCGGTTCCGTGTCCTCCCCACTGCCGCCCAGGGCAGCCTGGGTCTTCAGCTGTGCTCAGCTTGGTCACAGGCCCATCTCCCTGAGCTCCGGCAGCCACCTGGGGGCGCCACCTCCGTGTTACACCTTGACCTCAGCCCATCCTAAGCGGAACGTAGCATCTCCCCCACTCAAGACCCAAACGGCTCCCCTTCTCCTGACCCCCCATCCTGGAACAGCGCCCCCCCACCCTTGACCCCAGCCCACCCCACCCCACCCCCGTCTCCTGCAGAGCTGCCTCTGCCACCACCTGGAGCCATCTGTGGTCACCCCATTTCCAGCTAGACAGTTCTCCCGTCTAAATGTGCACCCAAACTCAGCCCCTCCTATTCTCTCTTCTTGCCTCTCCTTTCTCAGTTCTGCCCCTTGACACTTTTCACCTGGATTACGGCATGGGCCCCTTAACCACTCCGCCACCTCCAGGGTCTTCCTCTCCCCGCCATCAGCCTCGGAGCCACCTAACAGGGCTCCTCCGCTTACACCGCTTCGCCCCTCACCTTAAGAATGAGATCGAAGCCCCTCAGCTTTCCCAGCACCACCTTTCTCGGTCTGAGTCCGCCTCCTGTCCCAGCGTCACTGCCTGCAAATCTCTTTGATGGGTTATTTGTGATTTCACATACTCTAAACGTTGTACTTCCTCGTCTTGGCATAGGCTATTCCCTCTACCTAGAATGCTTTTCCCTCATTTTTTTGCCTGGTCAAGTCCTGCTCATCCTCTAAACTCTGCTCATACACCTCCTGTGTGATGTCCTACCTGACCCCTTGGAGGCAAAACTAATGTTCCTCCCCTTCAAGCTACGCCACACCTTGTACCCCAGAACCACTGACCCGATGGGACACCACAGCAATTTGATCCTTCCATTAGGTGATCTGCTCCTGAAGGAAGGGTGCAGGTCTCATTTAGGACACGTTCCTCCCTAACCACACACACATATGCAAATCAGGCACCCAGCACAAGCCTAGAATACAAAACAGGTATGAGCAAACGTTCTTTGAATGAATTCCTCAAAGTGGGGAAGGAGACAGGTGGGCTGGATTCCACTGCTAAGCAGCCCAGGACGAATGGGCCCCCAGTGACGCGTGCTGTGAGGCCTGTGACCACCTCAGGGACGGTGATGACCAGCAGCAGCCCTCCCTGGACAAGTCCTGATGCTGGCCCCAAGGAGGCCAGAGACCAGAGGGAGACCTGGGCCCACACCTGGCCCATCTGAAGTCATGGCATCCATTAAGATCCACAACGGGTGTATGGAAGGAAGATGAACAGCCATGGGCTGCTGGTTCTCCCCTTCAAGCCCAACTTCTGGGGCTACCACAAAAAGAAGAAGATCTATGGATCACAGGAGCTAACAGTAAAGCTAGGAGGGGCTTGGCTTTGGGGAAGAGCAGACGAGAGGCAAAGTCGGCTAATGCCACAGATCAGGGAAGACATGGGGAGACCAGTTTGCTGGCTGGGCTCATTCATCGCACACACAGACACACCCGTTGCCCTGGGTGGGTCATGTCATCCCTTCACCACCAAAACAGCAGCTCTGCTGACCCCTGAGCTCCCTCCTCCCCTCTCCCCACACCTTGGGCCAGGTAAGTGCAACCAGAGATGTGAGTCTTAGGAAAAATGGTGCTGGAGAGAGGTCTTGGCCATTTCCATGAGGATCTGGATCTCCTACAGGGGGAGGGGACATGGGCAGATGTCGGCACAGTTGCGTACCCAAGGCATCTCCATTACCCCCCTCCTCCCTGTCCTTCTCGGGAGGGGGCACAAGGTTTCACGACCTTAACCGCATGACAGAAACACCTAGAGAGTTTTTTAAAACTCCCTGTGCCCAGACCACATCTAGATCCATGAAATCAGAGTCTCTGGAGGAGGACCCATGAGTCAGTCTTCTCCAGCCTCCTCGGGTGATGCCAACATCCAGCTGAGATTAGGAACCACCAAGCTGGGGGCTTCTAGCACATCCCTCGGTTACATGGTACCAGCAACGAAGCTTAGAGTCCCCAGGAATAAATTCACAGGAGAACAGACTCCAGAAGAGCAGGTCCACCAAAAGGAAGACAAGACACCAACCAACATCAGAAGAAGAATTAATAGTCCAGACAGAAAAGGAATTTAATAGAAACAAAAATTAGCTTCCCCGAGAGAGAGAACAACCCTGGAAACATCAGGGTCTTATTCAAAACAACCTGCTCCCACCCCTCTGCCTAGAAACACTTAACAGGCCAGAGAGGAAAAGAAACCGAAAAATCAGCAATCACACTTGAAGATTTCACTATATCTCTCCTAGAAACTAGCCAAATTTATAAAACATGAGCAAATACGAGGTCATGGGTGCAAAATACGAGCAAATACATAACCCAGATACCAAAACCAGACAAAGACACCACAAGAAAATCACAGACCAACATCCCTGGTTGATACAGATGCAAAAATCCTTAACAAAACTTTAGCAAACCATTTCAATAATGCACTACAAGGACCAACTACAATGAGCAAGTGCGATTTTTTCTAGGAATGCAAAAATAGTTCCATATCCACAAATCAATCAATCCTACACCACATTAACAAAACAAAGGATAAAATAGATGCAGGGAAAGCATTTGACAAAATGCAACATCCATTTATGATTAAAAACTCTAACAAAGTGGGTACAAACGGAATGAACCTATCTGTTCTTATTCCTATACATTCTCTAGAACATAATAATGGCTTTATAGGACAAGCCCATGGTTGACACACTCAGTGGGGAAGAGTTTTGAGGGATGGAGCCAAGCAAGAATGCTCCTTCTCGCCACTTTTGTTCAACATAGTATTAGAGGTCCTAGCCAGAGCAATTTGTCAAGAAAGAGAAATAAAATACATCCAAATTGGGAAGAAAAGAAGTTGTCATTATTTGTAGACAACATGATACGATAGAGAGAAAACCCTAAGGACTTCACCAAAAAGCTGTTAGAATAAATGAATTCAGTAAAGTTGGAGAATATAAAATCAATATATAAAAAATCAGCTGCATTTCTATACACGAATCGTGTGCCATCACAAAGAGAATTTAAGAAAGCAATCCCATTTGTAAATAGCACCAAAAAGGATAAAATACATAGGAATAAATTTAACTAAAGAGGTAAAAGACCTGTGCACTGGACATTCTAAGACACTGATGAAAGAAATTGAAGACACTAATAACTGGAATGATGTTCCCTATTCACAGAGGAAGAACTGATATTTTAAAAAATAGTTTATTTATTTATTTGACAGAGATCACAAGTAAGCAGAGAGGCAGGCATAGAGAGGGGGTGGGGAAGAAGGCTCCCCGCCAAGCAGAGAGCCTGACACGGGGCTCGATCCCAGGACCCTGAGATCATGACCCAAGCTGAAGGCAGAGGCTTAACCCACTGAGCCACCCAGGCACACCAAGAACTGATATTGTTAAAATGTCTATACTTCTCAAAGCAATCTCCAGATTCAGTGCAACCCCTATCAAAATTCCAGTGGCATTTTTCACAGAACTAGAACCAGCACCAAGGATCCTAAAATTTGTGTGAGACCACAAAAGACCCAAGGAGCAAAGCAATCTTGGGGGAGAAAAAAAAAAAAAGAACAAAGCTGGAGGCATCACTCTCCCTGGTTTCAAACTGTATTACTAAAGTTGTTAGAGTAACCAAAACAGTGTGGTACTGGCATAAAACAGACACACAGATCAACAGAACTGAATAAAGAGCCCAGAAATAAACTTGTGCCTATATGGCCCACCAACTTAAGCCAAAAGACCAATAATATACAATGGGGAACGCACAGCCTCTTCTGTAAACAATGATGGGAAAACTGGACAGCCAAATGCAAAAGAATGAACCTGAACTTTCTTCACAGCATATGCAAAATTGTTCCTTACATTTCCTTACACCATGCACAAAAATTAATTCAAAATGAATGAAAGAATTAGAGAGGACGTAGAAAACCTCTTGCACACTGTTGGTGAGAATGTAAACTGCCATGCCCACTGTGGAAAACAGTATGGACGTTCCTCAAAAAATAAAAAATAGAACAACGGTATGACCCATCAAGATCAACTCCGAGTATTTATCTGAAGAGACAAAAACACTAACGCAAAAAGGTATCTGTACCCCTCCCCCACCGTGTTAATTGCAGCATTATTTACAACAGGCAAGACATGGAAACAACCTAAGTGTCCATCCGCCGATGAATGGAGGTGTGTGACGGGGTATATATTACACCACTTAATATTACTCCACCATGTGTGACGGGGTGTATATTACACCACTTAATATTACTCCACCATAAAAAAGAATAAAATCTTGCCATTTGTGACAACACGGGTGGAACTCAGAGCACTGTGCTAAGTGAAGTCAGACAGAGAAAGACACATACTGTACGATCTCCTGTGTATGTAGAATCCTAAAAAAAAAAAAAAACACACACAACAAGCTCAGGGATAGAGGGAAAAGTTGGCAGTTGCTAGAGGCAGTGGTGGGAGTAGGAGGAAAGGGGTCAAGGGGTCAAAAACGACAAACTTGCAGCTGTGAGATAATCAGGTCCTCTGGATATAACATGCAGCACGGTAACTAGAGCTGAGGAGACTGTACTGCATATTTGAAAACTACCGGCAAGATACACAGATACTGAATCATCATATTGTACACCTGAAACGAATATGTTATATGGCAACTGTACCTCAATTAAAAACATACATGAGCAGACAGATAAAAGATTTGAGTAATTTGCCTAATTAAGAAGCACAGCACTTTTGATCCAACATAGATCTCGTCTCCTTTCAAAATGTACTGTGTACAAAGCCACTGAAGAAGTCTCAATAAATTTCAAAGTATTGACATCGCACCTAAAATCCTCTCTGATCAGGGTGCCGGCACGGCTCAGTCAAGCATCCGATCCTGATTTCGGCTCAGGTCCTGATCTCAGGGTTATGAGACCCCGTGCGGAGTCTGCTGGAGATTCCCTCTCCCTCTGTCCCTCCCTCAACTTGTGTGCTCCCTCTAAAATAAATAAATAAATCTTTTTAAAAAAATAAAATGGCTGTAGGAATTTACACTCACACCAGCAAGGCAAAAAAGTTCCAGTTGCTCCACACCCTTAACAAGATTTAAGACTGAAAAATTAGCCATTTTAGTACATACGAGGTAGTATCTGATTACATTTGAAATTTGCATTTCCCTGTTGACTAATGAGGTCGAGAACACGTTCGTACCTTTACTGAATGTTTGGTTTGCATATCATCTTTTGTGAAAACCTGCTAAGTCTCTTGCCCATTTTTCTATTGTACGGTCTACCTTTTCCTTAGTTTATTTCTTAAATTCTGTAAACATTCTCAAAGAGAGTTCTTTAACATGTATTTGTGCGAATATCTCTTCTCACTCTATGGCTTCTCTATCCTCCCTTTTCATGGGGTCTTTTGATGAACCCAAGTTAGACTCCCAGCGCTCAATAGCAAAAAAACCAAACATCTGATTTAAAAATCAGCAGAGGACCTGAACGGACATTTTTCCAGAGACAGACAGTCCGATGGCCAACACGTACGTGAAAGGGTGCTCCACATCACTCCACAGGAAAATGTAAATCAAAACCATGAAGAGAGATCACCTTACACCTGTTAAAATCACTATTATCAAAAAGACAAGAAATAACAAGTGTTAGCAAGGATATAGAGCACTGTAGTTGGGGATGAAAACTGGTGCTGCCACCATGGAAAATAGTATATATGGAGGTCCCTCAAGAAATTAAAAATAGAACTACCATGTGACCCATCAATCCCACTTCTGGGTATTTATCTGAAGAAAACAAATATACTAACTTGAAAAGATAGCTGCACTCTCATGTTCACTGAAGCATTATTTATAATATCTATTTAAAAATAACATGAAAACAACCCAAGCATTCACTGATGGATGAATGGGTAAAGGAGATGTGATAGATATATATATATATATATATAACGGAATACCATTTGGCCATAAAAAGGGAAGAAATGTTGCCATTTGTGACAACCTGGATGGATCTTAAGGATATTAGGCTAACAGGTCATGATCCCAGGATCCTGGGATCGAGCCCCACATCGGGCTTCCTGCCTGGCGAGAAGCTTGCTTCTCCCTCTCCCACTCCCCCTGCTTGTGTTCCCTCTCTCGCTGTCTCTTTCTGTGGAATAAATAAATTCATTTATTAAAAAGGATATTATGCTAAGTGAAATAAGTCAGATAAAGACAAGCACCATATGATATCACTTATATGTGGATTCTTAAAAAACAAGCACACAAAAACTCAACTCATAATACAAAAAGCGGCCGTTACCAGAGGCAGTGGGGGTGGGCCAAAAGGTACAAATCTCCAGTTGTGAAATAAAGAAGTCACGGGGACAGAATGTACAACATAGTGATTAGAGTTAATAATCCTGACTGTGTATTTGAAAGTTGCTAAGAGAATAAATCTTAAAAGTTTTCATCACAAGAAAAAAAGTGTTGTGACGGTGTATAGGGACCGATGTTCACTAATCTTGTTTTGGTGATTGTTTCACAATATGTGTAAACACAGAAACCCTATGTTGTACACCTGAAAATAACAAATGTTATACCTCAATTTTAAAAATAACTTAGAAATTTGTGACATTATTAATAAACACAGTCTGATTATTAACCTTTTCCTCTATGGTTAGAGCTTTCCATGTCTTGCTTTAAGAATCTGCCTGTCCTCCCAAGCAAGTTCAAAAATGCCTTTTCTTTCCTGCCAGGAACTTCCCCTGGAGAGGAGCCCTGGAAGATGGGAGTGGGGGAGCCCCTGGGGGTCGTATGGTGTGCACTGAGTCTACACAGGGTTGGGATGGAGGACATTCCCAGTGAGAGGTAAACAAGAAAGCAATGGGGACCATCACACCCGACCACGCAGCATCCGCAAACACGGCCAGAGTGGCACTCTTCACGGTCGCCACCAGAGTCCAGCATGCAGCAATTCCCCCAACTGGCAAGGATGAAAACAGAAGCTCTAGAAAGTGCTGGGAAGCGCCAAGAGCCAGCACGGGGTGCCCGATCGAGAATGCCCAACGCCAGCGCCCCGCCTGAACATGGCCCCGATGGAAGCATGCTGTCGCACGATGGTGACATCTGACCTCTCAGGCCTAGAGGTCAGACTGGCCCCACTCAATGCCCAGCTCTGCAACTTCACCTGAATGTGACCCCGGGGCTCTGGGATAAAAGCAAGTAGGCACCCAAGGCTTTCCTGGGCACCTGAATTAAGACCCATAATTTGCTGGGCCCAGGGCAGGGCACAGTGTTGGCGACAGTGGTGGACCCAAAGGCATCTGGCCATGCGGAGGGCCCAGAAAGCAAGAAAGGGGACTGAGTGTCTACAGTGACCATGGCCCACTGCAAACCTGTCCACCTGGAGTGGGGACCCCCAGCCCAGTACATGCTGGTCCCCAGTTCTCGCTGGCTAAATCTGGCCAGAAGGCCCAAGCGCTCGCTGTTGGGAATTTGCTTCCAAACTCAGCGCTGGCCTCGCTGTATCGGTCTGAGCTTCCTGCTGGGGTACTGAGCCACTGCGGGCGAGGCAAGGGCTGCGGAGCTGGGCTTCGGCCACCCCCACCCGGCGACGAGCCCCAGGGTGGACTTCTGCAGCAGCTCCCAGGAAGGCAAACCCCAGCTGGGGGAACCCGGGAAGTCCTCTTGCACTTTTCTTATGCCTGTTGTCTCCTCTGCAAATTTAGGGCCGTCCTGGCAGCTCCCTCTCAAGGCTGCTGGCAGGGTGTCACGAAAACGCCGAGCCAACAAGGCCCCTCCACCCTTGCACGTCTGGGTGACAAGCGGCCAGGACGTGCCCGGCCGCCGGGGCACACACTCCTGAGTCCGGCCGCGCGGGGGCGCTCTGCTGCGCGCCCGGTCCGGGCCCGTCCGCCGAGCTGGTCCTTCTCCCACCCTTCCAGAAAGTGCCAGGTCTGCGAATTCGCCTGGCCGCTGGAAAATCAATCCATCGGCTCCCCGCCGTGGACGTTTCGTTTCGCCAGCCCACGGCGCCAGCCCCCTTCGGCGTCCCTCTGCGGTCCCGCCCGGCCCATGGTGAGCGGCCCGCGTGGACCCCGGACCGCCCGGATCTAGGGATGGAGGACGCGCCTGGCCAGGCCTGAGCGCTTGCCCTACCCAGGAATCCAGAGGAGCTGAGGCCTGAGCCCCCAGCTCCACCCTCCCTTGCGGATGGAGGGCTTGGACAAGTCACATCACAGATCCTCCACTCGGAGCCTCAACTGCCACATTTCTAATATGGGGAAGTCAACAGCCCCCACTTCAGAAAGTTGCTGTGAAGGTTAGAGGAACCGTATCAGCATCCTCCTGCCTCCTGGCCTTAGGCAAGCCATCTGCAACCTACCTCCCTCAGCCTCAGTTTCCCTAGCAATAAAATGGGGATAAGGAAGTCCTTACAAGGCCCCTGGACAGAGGAAATAGCAGCAGCTGCCTGGGGCTGGAAAAGCAGCTACTGGGGTGGTCATGAGAGCTCAGCGTTGCCCCCAGAGTCTGGCCCCTCGCCTGTGCTCCAGAAGCCCACAGCCAGCCCCTCAGAGACCAGGCCACCCAGGTTTGGGAGCTGCCGGCTCAGAGCACAGCTGGAGCTCCCGCTCACCCCTGCCTCAAAGGGGGTGCTCCTGTGTGGCTCACAGGTGACTGCGAGGCAGTGCCCACACTCGCCCACACTGGTCTTGGGGCCCCTTCTGGTTGAGTCACGAGGCAAAAAGCACTTAGCTTTTTGACACTGGCCAGAAAAATGAAAATGTCCCAGGCGTCTAATCCTTCTCTTCCTTTTGGCAACTGAAACTGCCCTGAACTGAAACCAGGGCACTGAATGCAGCACGGGGGTCCACCCTGGCGTTGTGGCCCCTGTAAAGCCGGCCTGGGGACTTGGGGAACAAAGCAACACCTGGGGCAGACTCAGCCAGGCCAGGTATGGGGTGACCCCCCACCGCCACCAGCCCACACAGCAACATGGTTCCAAAACCCGCCACAACCCGGAGGGCACGTCAAGAACCCGGACTTCCTTCCCAACCAGGGCTGCTGCCTGCCCCCACATCCCCCCAAAAAAATATTTGGAATGGTCTTTGACTGAAATGAGATTAATCCTCAGTTCTCTGACAGTGTCTTTGGGCATATGTTTTTATAACCTCTCTTTCAAATGAGAACCATTTGTCGTCGGGAAGCTGGGGAGGCCCAGCCCCAACTGCTGGGCCAGACATCACTGGCACCTGATTGAATGTCAAGGACAGTGCGAGGGGGCGGGGTGGGGCGGGGCTGAGCTGAGGTGAGGGCGGGATGTGAGCATTGGGGACAACCTGTCTTGTGCTGGTTCCTGCCCCATTGCCAGCTTCAACCCTGCCTGTCCCCCTTACCAGCCATATATACTGAGCTAGTGGCTTGGCATCTCTCAACCTTATTTTCCCTCCCTGTAAAATGGGAGGGATGATGGCCCCTGTCTTGCAGGTCGCGTGCCCAACCCAGCGACTGCAAGACAGCCAGTACCCTCGATGCTGAAGGAGCTATTGAGCACAGGCTTGGACCCCCTGGAACTCCTACGTGGAAGGGCAAAGCGCTCCTGGCTGGGTCCTTCCAGGGGGCTGCAAACGTCCACCCTAAGTGGAGCTCTTAGCCTCCTCCCCCGTCCAGGCTCGGCCTGGGGCGAGAGGGCATCCCTGCACAGAACTCCAGTCACTGGCGCTTTAATATGGAGAGGGCTGCGTTTATAGGAACGCAGCCTCTTTAATTAACTCTCAGCCCTCTGTCGGTGGCCTCCCCCCTCCGCAGTCTCTCCCCCAAGCCCAGGTCCTGTTTGAAGTTTGCAACCCTTCCCGCCCCCCCCCCTTCCTGCCATCCCGGCTTGGCTGAACCAACTACAGACCCTACGGGCTCAGCTGGGAGGGATTTATTGGAGAATTTCAATCATGGGTTCTTGGCTCGAACATGCTGCTTCCCCCAAAATCTCCCCACAGGAGTCTGATGCTTGTGGAACCAAGGCTTGAAGGAGGGACTCCGATGATCTCAGAATTCCACCTGGGCCGGTCAGAGACCCCACAGCCCCTGACTTGGAGGAAGGGAGTACAGAACAGCAAGACGCAGGCTCCCGAGACAATGCAGAGGGGCCAGAACCCGTCCCCTTCTAAGGAGCTGCTCCGAAATAATTCCACCTTCACCACCACCCCCTACCCCAGCAAGGCCACGTTTGTACAGGTGTCTGGATCTCTGCGGTGTAAGTCCCTGGTGGTCTTGGAGCTGGGGGAAGTTGGGGAAGGAATCGAAGCATCCCGATCGGTAGAACGGGGCACCAAAGCCACGGACACTGGGCCGTTTTCCTTAAGCTGTGCGGCTTGCCTCCCCCAAGGCGTTCCCTCAGCATTTTTTCAGATGAAGGAGCCGACGCCCTTCCACGGGAGCCAAGCCAAGAAGGTCTTGGGACAGCGGGGCCCCAAGTGCCGCTCGTTTTTCTCCCCCCCCCACACCCCCCCCCGCCCCCAGGGCAGGGCTGGCTCATTCTGGCTCTCAGAGAGCCGATCTCTGCCGTGATGGATAAGCCACGGCCCCAACTGCTGTGGCCCTGGGGAGAAAAAACATCTTTTGCAGTTTCGAGTAAAGCCTCCCACTTCTCACTTAATAAGTGGTGAAAGCGGCACAAACAGAGAGAGGGCCCCGGCTTTCCATGACTAACAAGATGACTGCATCAGGCAGCCTTGCGGGGGGAGAAGAACGAGCTGGCCGGCCGGTTGGCCCTGGAGTGAGGTGTCCGGTTCCCTCCCAGGACGCGCCCGCCAACAGCCCTTTGAAGCCCAGGCCGGCTTGGCTGAGCCCCTGCGCTCCAGGAGCCGAGGGGGGCGCCCGGGCCTCCCTCCTGCACGATGGGCACAGATTGCCCGAGATAAAGCAACCACAGCTTCATCCAACTTGTGCTGATTTGCTCTTTTCAAAAGCCCTTTCAGATGGTTTCACTTCTCCGCGCGCTTTGTTGAAAGATGTAAAAATTTCAAACCACCACAAAGTAAACATTTCAAAACTAGCTCTTTTCAAAATCAGTCACATTTTCAAAAATCCCTTGAATTCCAGCTCACCCCGCACCGCGCCCCACCACCAGCCCCCCTGCCCCATACTCCCCACTTCTTTTGCTCTCTTTGGATTCAAGTGTTTTTCATTAATTTAGGAGCGGTCCAGGTAAAGCTGGTGTTTGCGAGCCGTGTTTTACGGGCGGGAAGTAGCTTTGTTATTTAAGAGACGTATCAGATAAGTCGGTGTCTTGTCAAAATCAAGCAGGTTTTCTTTATTAGGGTGAAATCGTAATGAACTCATCTGCTTCTAATATTTATAAAGAGAAGAGTGGCCATTAATTCTACTGCTTGTGAATAAAACCATCTGTGATTTCTTTCCATTTGATGGGTTTTGGTTTTAATATACATTTTTCACAAATAAGCACAGGGATTTTTTGGTGAAAATGTCACATTCAGGATCTCATAAAGAAAGAATGCAAAGAGAGGAAAACGAAATGTTTTGTTAGCTAAGTAATTTCTCACCTTGCGGAGTGGGGAACATTCGAGCCAACTTTAGCACATGAGGTGACAGAACCGCCCGTTCAAGGCTAATGCGATCCATGACATGTTACAAGGCAAACCGCGTCCGTTTTGAAGTTTGTTTTCCTTCGGGAATTACACAGTTCGTTTAACCTAATCTGTCCTGACACTTGAATTATAATATTATGAGCTTCTTCAGGGAAGTAAAACAGTAGTTGCCTGCTTAAAAGCAAAGCAGAAGTTAATAAACTGGGCAAAATGTCAAGGAAAAGGGGCTAATCGAATCATGGTGTCATTCTCTAGAGAAAATACAGTCAAGTTGTATTTTTTTTTTTTTCCAGTGGAAATCTTGGACGCCTAATGACATATTTCTGTCCAGGAAGAAATCTGAACTCTGAGACCGAACTTGATTAAACCCCAAACTGCGAGACCTTGCCCGATGGGACCACTCGGGGACTTTGACTTCTGGGTGTCAGACCTTAATTAAAATATTCACCCAGCTGCTCTCCCCTCACAAAGGGGGCCCAGAGGAATTAAACCAATAAGCTTAATTCTATTAGTTCACCTGCCTGTGTACACAGAGATGCAGAAGACCGTTTACGGGTTCAGAAAAGAAATTTTCAGACCCACCGTGCAAAGGCAGCGTCGGCTGTGCCTGCATCACGGAACGGTCCCGCAAACGGAGGTCCACACAGCACTCCCCGGGTCTCCACTCCTGCCTCCAAACACACACACAGCTAGTTTTAATCTCTCTTCCAAGAAAACGAAAACGTGAGCAAGTCACTGTAACGACTTCCGTGTGTGTTAGAACAACACGTAACATTTACTGAATTCTCTGTGCCCCCGTGCCGAGCCTTCCCCATTCAGGTCTCAAGGAAATCTCCATTTCCAGTCTACGAAGTGAACACCACTATTACCCCCACTGGGCAGACAAGAAAACTGAGGCTCCTGGAGATGAAGGGACTTGAAGCCCAGAATGCTCAGACCACAGAGTCTGCACTCTTAACCACCACCCCCTCCCCCGCCCCCAGTAAGGAGGGCTTCACGGACATTTTGGGCTTTGTGTTTTACATTTTAATTAATTTAGCTTCCATCCGCCATACACACACACACACACACACAGGAGGATACAATGCAAAAGGTACAGAGGCCGTGAAGGCTCTCCCTTCCTCAGCGCCCTGGGTCCCCTCCGCAAGGCAGCCCTGCCAGGGACAATTCTCTGGGGCTCCCTCCAGAGTCAAGCCTTATTCCAGCACATACAGGTCTATTGCCTTTTTAAAAGATGGATATGGAGAACAGGTACATGACTCTGCAGCTCGCTTTTTTCATTTAATAATGTATCTCAGAGAGTTGATTTCATTCCTAAGACAGCCTGTCATTCCATTCAATAGGTGTAATAGATTCAACCGTGAGACGGTCAATATCCAGCCAGTTTTGACCAGCAAGACTGGCATCTTAATATGGTTCTGCTTAAATAAATAACATATAAACCCAGTTTCCTGTGATGCACATTTATGTGGCTTCCTGCCTTTTGCACCTACAAACGGCTCCGTGCTAAATATTCTTTCACACAGAGGTATTCTCTGTAGAACAGATTCCTAGACATGCCACACCCTGGGATGTGGGTATGGCAAGTCCCCTCTCTTGGCCTGAAGTCTTCAAAACGCAGTGGCCACACTGGGTAGTCTCGGAAGCTGTGGCAGGCTCCATTGTTCTGCAGGACCGTCACCCCCGCGTTTGTAACACTGCGTTACAGCCGGTACCGGCCGCCACCTCGTGGAGCACAACCACGGCTTCTGCTCAGGGTCCCCCAGATCACCGTGGAAACAAATGTTTTCCCGCACACACGAACTCCCTCCCTGCTGACTGTACTTGTCAGCCAGGGAATGAGACATTTCCCCGTGATCAATACAAATGGAATAGAAATCTATCCCAGGCAGCAGCAGCAAGACTGAGTTTTTTTAATAAGGGACCTCCAGAGGATATTGCATTCCTATGACAACAGCCGACAGACCTTGATTTTTAGTGTCAGAACCTGTTTCACGCAGAGGTCTGTGGCGGGGGCCCGGCCGGACGCTGGTGGGGGTCTCGGGCTCCCAACGGACCAGTTCTTAAAGGTTGCAGCAGAAACCAGGCTGCAGTCCCGGCTCATTGCGGGGCCTCGGCCCCCTGGACCACCTGTTTACAAAGGCAGCCGTGTTTGCCAGCTGGGCTGGGGTGGACCTAGCGAGGCCGGCTGCCCAGAGCTGATCTGCCGCCACAGACCGGGTTATTTACCGCTTGCCGGTGGTCCCCGACCACTGGGCATCTCTGGGACGATGGCAGTTTGCCCGAGACAAGACCAGGTACCTGGGCAAAGATGGCAGGGCAAGCATGAGGACGTGTACCGACTCCTTGTTATAAATTAACCTGCTAACAGAGTGACTCAGGGATCCCCCGAGAAGGGCCAGTGATGAAATGTCTAGAAAATAGGATGCTCTGAAAACACGATTTTTGCCTAAAACAGCCCAGATGCCTCTGGGTTGGGTCTCTTGATTTTTCTTCCTCTTTTAAAATTATCTGCTGATCCAGACCAGGCAGAGAGAGACGGCAGAAACAGGAAAACAGCTGGCATGTAAGGGAGATGCGGTCGGCATTGATTTATTTCCAAGGATCTGATATTTTGTTATTGTTGTTCTGTGTGTGCAATAAATCGTATTTTTAAAGTATCTGTTAATAGAGTGTTTTCCTAAAAAAAAATAAATAATTAAAAAATATCTTTCAAGTGGATGGGTTGTTTCTTGAGGCTGAATCCTTGGGTTTTATTAAGAGATATGATAATAAGAGCAGGTCAATAAATTTTTCCTCTGGGAAATTTTGCCACTTGATCTTATCATCTAGAAAAGGTCTTGTCCTTTAAAATAAAAGAAGCCTTAGATGGTATTGCTTCAAATACTTTGACTATATGTAAATGTATTTAGTCCTTTTTGGCTTTTTAACCGCTGAATTCATGTTTAGGAATTTTTAAATACCGTGATGGGCACTCTCTGAGTTTCAAAAGCCGACTCTCAAAATTACATCTACCAAAGCCCTTAAAATCAGGCACAGGGGTCCCCCAAGGAAGGTCTTAGGGGATGATTACAACATTCCTTTGTGTGACACAGTAACACCCCGCTCGTGGGCACGTTAAGACCCTCTGTTGAAAGTAACTAGCTGGACTGCAGCTTAAAACTAATCTTGTCCACGGCGCCCTGGCCAGAGGTCAGGAGGCGACGCTTTCAGAATATGATCTCCGGCGAGATCTGAGAGGCTCCAAGCATATAACAAGTTGTAAAAGGGCGGAGGGAACAGGGGTGGGGTGGGGGGAGAAAGAAAGAAAAGAAGAAAAGCAAAATTAAATTTTTACAATTAAGTATATATTTTTTTTCATTTAGTTAATTTCCAGCCGCTCACGTTTATTGCACATTAATTATGCATACAGCTTTTGTGCGGCTTAAAAAGTGAAGAATGAGATCCTTATCCTTTTATGGAGGATCAGGCAGCCTTGCTGGAGGCTCCGCCAGCCAGCGGCTGAAGCGGCTTCAGGTCAGAAGGGGCAGGAGCTGCCCCCCCACCCCCCACCAACCAGCGGCCAGGGCCAAGACGCCCAGCGCTGATCCCCCCGACCTCCACTTTCTCAAAAGTGTTTTCTACAGCAGGGGTAGTGACCAAGGGCCCTGGAGGGTGGCTGGATGTGTTTCTGGGCCAAATCTAGGGAAAGGACCCCAAACTAGCCAAACTGGCCCCTGGCTGGCCCCCTCAGCTTGTCCTGACCCACACCGGTGTTCAAAGACCTGGTCCAGGTCTGGGTGTGGAAACAGAATGTTGACAAGGCCTTGGTGGGGAGGACCATGGGGGACACCCTTCCTCCCTCCAACCCCTCTCCCCAAACAAAACGTGTCAAAGGAAAGAGGATGTGGAGGCCCACGATGGGAGGGTTAACTGACTGGAGCCTCAGCGCTTCCCCTACTTTGCCTTCCCGGCCCAGAACCCACCGAAGGATGCCCCGCCACCCAAGCAGACATGGGGACTCCTCCATGGTGTGGGTCCCAGGGGACCAGACTTGGGCCAAGAGCACAGACCCAGGAACCCAACCCTAGAAAAAGAGCGACCCTCAAGGGCTTACAGTGGCCCATGTTTGTCAGGACCCTTGGGCTTCAAAGGAAGCCTGTCCTTCCTCCTCGGCCTAAGACCTGGGGACTGGGTCACCTCATGGATACCAAGTGCCCACCCTGAGCCAGCCAGGGCAGAGCAGTCACCCTATCGTCCCCACAGGTTTGAGCAGACAGACTCAGAACCCTGGCCCGGCCCCACCTTCAGTACTGTGGCTCCCTCTCTGATCCCAGATTCCTCATCTGAAAATGCGGATTGCAGCTGGACACAGGGTTGTCCCGGGGTTTGGGTGGAACCTGTCGCCAGAGCACCTAGTCCAGGGTACACACCCACAAAACGGGAGCTCAGAGCCCCAAGAGGTGGGGACGAAGACCCCATTTCACAGCTTTGGAGGAAAGGTGGCGGGAAGGGCCAGCTGTGCGACCTCAGCGTCTTCTTGGGTCCCTCTGCCCTCAGCTCATGAGGGGCTGGAACCTGAGCCCTACTGTAGTAAAGACCAGGCCAAAGGGAAGGGACCTCACGCAAGTGGAACCTGTCCCCCTCGGGACGGCTGCTGTGGCTGTGGCTGGTTTGCCGGGGTGTCCACACCCTGCGGGGGGAGAGGCTGTGGCATGAAGGCTCTGGGTCCCAGCAGCCTCCGCCTACAACCACAAACCAGCAGCCCTGACAGGGGATGTCGCCAAAGGATTGAAGACCACGGGAAAAGCAGGGAGTCTGGGGGGCCTGCACAAGCTGGCGGTGACCACAGTCAGGCACCCGGAGCCCAACCACCAGCATGCCACACCAACCCCCAAGTGCACCACGGGAGCTGGAGGGCCTGGGCCACCTCCTTTTATGCTGTTTGAATAAAAAGTGCTCGCCCCCTAGTCCTGCAGGAATACTCTGTAAACTGTCCCTCGGCCCCTCTCTTCTGGATGTCCCCACCCGTCCTGCAACTCCTCTATGACGAACCTTGAAATAAAATTGTCATCATAAAGAAATCAACCGTGCACAATAATAAACAACATGTTTAACATTTATTGGTCTGCCTTCTGACAAACTGAAATGTGAAAACATGCCAAAATTCGGGTTTCATAAAACAATTTTTCATCAAGTTCTTTCCTTTGACAAAATGCCTCTGTTTCATTCCTGGCTGGTGAGATTCGCTTCAAATGAGGCACCATTTCTAGAAACAGGTCTTGGGCCTGATACTCCCAAGGATCTTTGGCTCCATTAGACTTGCCCTGACCGACAGCCGTCCGGCTTTCTCGGTGAGCAACAGCAAGCCATCGCTTCCCCGGGGAAGGGATGATTAGGTGTGGAGCACCAACGTTCTCGAACAGAACCTCACGATGCAGCCAGTCACAGGCTCCTGAACCTCACTTTTCTTTCTTGCAGTCAAATACGCAGAAAGTAAAATTCACCGCCTTCCCCATTTTTAAGAGTTCATTTCACTGGCATAAATCAGATTCGCACTGTGGTGCCACCATCCTGCTCCAGAACACTTTCCATCTCCCCAAACTAAGCTTCTGTACCCATTCAACAACTCCCCGCCACCCCTGCCACCCACCCCCCACCCCCGGCAGCCACGAGTCCAGAGTCCACTTTCGTCTGGGAATCTGAATCCTCGAGCTACTTCCTGTGGGTGACATCACACCCCACCTGTCTTTTTGCGACTGGCATATTTCACCTGCTGCCCTTGGGATATGGTGTGAGAGCACGCATCAGAGGGGCCTCCCTTAATCAAGCGGAGTACTGTCTCATTGTAGCCGAGCTCTTCATCCAACCTCCCACACGAGCACAGTCATATACACAAGTACACAGTCGCGGCTGCAGATACACCTTAAAACGCTCCCCCCCCCACCCCCCCCCCCGCAGCAAGGTCAAAGAAGGGGCCGCACAGCACCCCAGGGAGACACCACAGCACCACCTCGGCCCAGCTTTGATGGCCCTGAGGGGTACCTGGATTGGCCCAGGCATCCCAGAGACTGAAACCCAGCCCTAGGCTGCCTGACAAGCCCCGGCTCTCCCCATAGGCCTCTGTCCTCTGATCAGGGGTGGAAGGAGGGGTGGGCTCTGGCCTTGCTCATTGCTCCCTGAGTGCCTACGAGCTGCCAGCACGCTGCTCTCCCCCCACACACTGCCACCGAGTGCCACTCGGTCCTCCTCCTAGCTGCCCTGTATGGAGACTGAAACCCACGGAAGCTTTTCAAATAATCCTGTTCTGCTGAGTCTTTCATTTTTCTGCGGTACCAGCTCTTATGTCTATCAAAATTCCACCTTCTCAAAGAGGATTACTCTTCCAATGGTAATGGTGTTAGGATTATGGATGAAACTCTTCTTACCCTCAGAAAACGCACACTCGAAGTGTTTAGGGAGGACATACGAAACTCACTTCCCAACATAGCAAAAAAATACTTGCAGATATAGGTCTACGTAGATAAAGCAAATACGGTAAAATGTTTACAGGGGTTGAGTCTAGGAGGTGGGTACGTGGGCATCTGTGCACTCGCCTCTCAATGTTTCTAGGTGTTCCAATATTTTCATAATAAGGACATCTGGGGGAAATCCTTGAAGGGAGCCTTCACTGCTGTGTCCCTCTGCACACTCTTACCACAGATGTGACCCAGAGGTACAAGGGAACGCATCCACAAGGAGACACGAGAGAACATTCTGCCAGTACAAGGCAGGCGCGCTCAACCTGCTCTCTCACAATGGAGGCATCACAGGGCTCTGCCACGAGCTCTGGAAAGAGCTGGTTCTGGTGGGAGCACAGAGCTGCAGAATTGTGACGGTCCCATCAGGCACCATCCCCAGGGCCCCGAAAGGGCCATGGCCGGGACAATCATCAGACACCAAGTATGAGATCATGTCCACAATTTTCTCTCCTCACGGCAGAGTCACACTCTGGGGTGTCCCACTCACCCGTGAAGTGTGTGGCACAGTCGGGTGCACATCAGAATCAGAACCCCGCCCCCCAGGAGCTCAGGAACCACATCCACAGGAACACATCACCGCTGCTGGCTCCTGGCGCCAGCCCAGAGCCCGGCACAAACCCGGTGCTTGAGGGAATGAACTCAAGCTTGCGGTCTAGGTTCTCTCTTTACAAGTTAGAATAAATTTCAGGTCTTTCCTCACATGCCAGCTGACCACAGATCGGGGTGAGGGGCTGGCGGTGTGTGGGGACCAGGCAAGCCTCCTACCTGTCCTCCGGGGCCACTGCAGTGGAGGGTAAGCGGGTGGCTGGCCTGAGGAGTCGGCATGAAAAGGCCTGACACGCGGGCCGCTGGCATCAGGGCAGGATGAAGGCAGGGGGGCCAGAGACGGGAGTGTGGCAGGGAGACTGCTAGACCAGACACAAATCTGACCTGGCCAGAACCAGGTTTCCAGGTGAGCTTTCCCAGGGCAGCCTTCGAAAGCAGGCCCTCTCCCACGTGAAGCCTCTGGGATGGGACAGCCTTTCTCGGGCTGCTCAGTGTCAGCAAGCCAGCAAGGGGGGTGGCTGGGGTCAGGGGGATTCCCTCTTGGATGAGGAGAAACCACCTAGGAGGGTATACAGATACAACCATTAGAGATCAGAGACAAGCCCCACTGGGCTGGGGGGTGGAGAGGGTCTTCCTGGAGTCCTGGGGGGTCCTGGGGGCCAGCAGATAGCCAAGAGGGGCCTGGAGTAGCCCTTTCTTCTCCTCCCACCTGGGATGCCTGGTGCAATGTCCCCTCACTGCCAGAGAGGCTGCCCAGGGCAGTCAGGGTTCAGAGACTTCTGGACACCTGGAGGAGGCAGGGACCTCAGAACTGGGCTCTTGTGGACTGTATGGCTGTGGCCTCAGAAAGCCCACCACGGGTAAGAAGAAATGAGGGAGGAACCGTGCAGACAGTAACCGGGTCTGTTGAGGGGGCCTGAGAGCCAACTGAGGCTCCCTCCCCTTCGCCAAGGCTAGTCGTTAAAAGCCGGGACTCTGGGATAACAGATTTGGTACCAGGCTGTCTCTGACAGCAAGCCCCCTAACTTCCGGAGCCTCCCTTTGCTCTTTGGGGAAGGGGCACGACTGTGCTAGGCCACTAAAGGACTCCCAACCACCTGGCACAGCGGCCTGGCACAGACTGAGGGCTCGGTGAGCGGCGAGTGTTCCTGTCGGCCTGTGTACGTACCCCACGCCGGTGGGGGTGAGCCCATGGCTACTGGGATTTGCTGAGACGCAGTTTAGGCAAAGCTCACCCCGGGGGGCCCCCTCGATGGCAAGTGGGTCTGAATACAGAGTCTCCAGTCCCTTCCTTGCCCACTGCCTGTGGCCTGGGCCAGCGTTCCCCATGCAGGGACTGCCATCTCCCTGAGCCCTGAGCCTAGAGGTGGGATGGCCTGGGTCCGCTGCGGACAGATGCCAGAGACTTCGGCCCTGCTCTGTTGCCATGAAAGAGCAAAACCACCGCAGGGTTCAAAAGGAAGAGGAAAACCTGGTAACTCATCCCAGACGGGTCCGTCCACTTTATCAAAGCTGATTCCAGGGAGCAGCATCCCCACCGAGAGAGGCCACAGCCTCATTAGAAAGATCTGGGAACCATGAAACCGCCTAGCCAGCCGCGTGTCCCTGGGACAATTAGGCTGGGCCCTTGGCCTTCAAAGGCAATCTCAGTGTGTGCGGAGCGTGTGTGCGCAGAGCGCGGGAAAGCCTGGATAGGGGGTCTTCTTCCTTTTGTCCTTTTATCTTTTTTGGCTGTTTTCTGTTTCCTCCCTTCTCGGCAACAGCTGCCGTGCGTGTCCCTAAAGTTCCCTCTTCAGCCCCCGGGGCACCCCCAGATGTCCCAGACCAGATGAAAGGTCCTCGGGGAGGCTGTGCCTGCCTGTCCTTGGAACAGGCCCCAGGACGCCCGCCCCGAGGCGGCCAGCTCAGCCAAAAGAGGAGAACGGTGCCATCACTCTGGCCAGTTCCTTCTCCTGAACTCCAGCTCCCCATCAGGAGTACAGAATGCAAACTATTCCCCCAGAGCAAACTCTGGGGCTCTGGTTTCCGGATACAGCAGCCTAAGCCGAGATTCTTCTCCAAATCCCGAGGAGCACCTCCCCCGCCCCTTCCCTATGGAATGTTCCTTACCCATGTCAGGAGTCCTAAGCAGGGACAGGAACACATTCCTCCGCACCCCTGGATGCTGCTGGGGCCCTAGCTTGAGAGGCATCATGCAGTCCAGAGATGTGAGCTCTTTTCAGGAATGCCCCCCCAAAACCGATCCAGGCCCCCACACGCAACACGGGCCTGCCCAGCCCTGCCAATGTTGCAGCCGCCCACAGCCCAGGCCCCTGGCACCACGGAAGTTTCCTGTAGCCGACGACACCACTTGCAAGACTCAGATTCTGACACCAGGCAATTATTGGAGGGGATCGGCGTGTTGCTTTAAGTGAGAAGGCAAATTCTAGATGCTTGTTTTTGTCATAACACCAGAGGAAGCAGGCGCAATATTTGCAAAATTAGAAACAGCCTCGGGCCTCAGCCCCTCGCTGATGGTACGCAGGTATTAATCCATTAAGGCAATCAAAAGAGCTTAAAGAGAAGTCTGAAGCCTGTAATATACGTGTCCACGAACAAGCGGTAAAACTTCCTGAAAAGGTGATTTCAAAGCCATATTGGCAAATTGCATATTTAATTATTTTGTCCGTCCTTCTTTCTCCTCTAATCTTTGGGGAAAATGTCCTGAGACATACGAAACCAGTTAGGATAATTAAGGTGCGATGGAATTAGGTGTCGGCTGATTTCTCAGAAAGATGCCATCCTCTAACCTGGTAGGAGATGTGTGCAGGCCCCAAAAGGCAGTAACGTCTGTAATGTCTGCCTTTCTATAGAAAGATCAAAGGTCTTTTGCCCCTTTCAGGATGTTTGTAGAATTTGTTTCCCAATTATCCCACATTTGCGCACTGGGACATCCTAGTTAACTCTTCGATGGCACCTCTGGAATTGGGCCGTAATTGACATCAAGCTGCACCTCCGGGCTCCAGGCTGGGGGCCAAGGTTCTGATCTGGATTCTATGCTCCTAGAGGGAAGGGGATGAATGGGAAGTAGAAAGGGGAGGAAGACAGGTTTGGGAGCCGGCTGTACCCTTCACTCAGTGAGGAGGGACTCTCTCCATTTATTCAGGCTGGGGTGAACACTGGCCAACAACCCCCTGCTCTCATTCTGGCGTGAACTGGAGCTAGGACTCTGTCTTTGCAGAATTCGGACATCTCAAGACGAGAGCCGGATTGCCTGCCTCCGAATACCATTCTAGAAAGGAAATACACCGAATGCCTTATTTTCCCACACAGGGATATTTCTTCTGGTCCCAGAAAAGGTTTAAAAAAAAAAAAAAAAGGCCATCAAATATTTTGAAAACGTGAGAAAAAGCCATCAATATTTGACATTTTAATTAGGGCAATTTGTTTGAAACAATAGGATTAAGATATTCTGCCGAGGTATAAAATACGGATGTTAAAAATTATTAAAGAAAATCTAATATCGCGACTTTTCCTAGCATGTTTTTTTTTTTTGTTTCCTCTTTTCCACATCTGTCCGCCTTTCTTGACTCTGCAAATTTTTTTTTTCCTGATTGCTCAGTCCAAATAATTGAACATTTTTCTCTTAGCTTAAGAGAAAGGGAGAAAGAAAAAGACCTCAATCTATTCATAGGCGAATACAATGGCCCTTTGGAAATAATTTTTTTTTTTAAATCCCTCCATTATTTGAAAAATGAAATACCACTGATCCAGCGACTCACATTCCAAGAGCTGCCCCAAGAACTTGTGCTAGTACTTGGCCTTTCTCTTTCCTTCCATTTACCCCTTAAAAGTCCACCTGTGTCCTAGCAAGTTTTAAATCAAGGTGATGAGCTCCCAGAGCAATCGGGGGAGAAGTTTCCCGGATAGCGGCTCTTTCCCGTATTCTCAAAGAGAAACCAGACGGCACAGAGGCCGCCGGCCGGCACTGCCACATTCTCTACAAACAATGAACTCAAAAAATGCCTCATTTCAGGGATAAATAATTCTCATGGTGCAGGAGCACCCCCCCCAAGCTCCCTACAAAAATATACATATTGAAAGAAAAATAGCACAGGGAAGTATATTCTCTACCCTTTGCAATAGTATAGGGGTGATCGCGGTCTCGGGTGTTTCCAAATGCTAAGAGCAAGCACTTCCAACCCGGGTTCCTGCTGCCGGAGAAGGCCCTGAAAGGTCCTCATCTAGGAGGGAAAACAGCCACCGGCAGCTGGAGAAGGAGCTCTGGGTAGAGCTGTATTTGCATCTTGCTAAATCTGACAATACAAAAAACAAACAGAAATGAGAGGTACCATTCAATTGGAATTTCAAGTAAGGAATAATTGTTTACATAGAAATATGTCCCGAATATTGCATTGGACATGCTTCTACTGAAAAGTTACTCCTTATTCTCTGAAATTCCATTTGAAAGGAACACCCTGTATTTTATCCAGACAGCCCTAGCCCTGGGTCCCAACTGGGTGGAGGAAGCGGATCCGGGACATGCGAGTTTTCCCGTCCAGAAGCAGCACCAAGTCCATCATGGAAACACCCCTTTGGGTTGCACCAGGAACAAAGCCTGGCTGCCACCATCCGGCCGCCACCATCTGGCACCTGTCCGTCCCCCCCCCCCCCACCCCTCCCCCGGTACCCTAGTTTTCCCATTCATGAGCTGGGGGTTGGAGTGAGGTCTGGGGTCTGCGGGAAGGGAGCAATCAGCTCTACACCAGCCCTCAGCGGGCTTTCTGGGCGTCACCCAGACCTCCCTACACCAGACCCCCAGGCCAGGGACCCTGTCCCTGACCAGAGGGGGGGACACCAAGCTGGGTTACCCAGTGAGCAGACGGAGCCACTGCCCAGGGCACTAGTGGAATGTGGACACCTAGAAATTTTAGCTGAATGGCTTTAAAGCACCCATGTGTTCACTGCGGGGAGAACCGGGGCTCTGCAGGCCTTCCTAACCCTTTCCAGGTTCGTGCCGTTTCTTTGGAGAAGCTGTGGGGGGAGGGGCATCATGCTGGTCTAGGGGCTTCGACAGCTGAGGATCTTGACTTCTGGGTCAGGCTGTCTCTGGCCTGCGTGGGTCCATACTCCCAAGACGGGGGGTTCCCCAACACCGGACTGCTCAGTGAGCTTGAAGAAATGGCCTCAGAGGCTCCTGTCGGAGGCTAGGGATCTCAGAATGCCAGAACTGCCAGGGTGATTCATTCAAATCACATCTGCAGTTCCTCGAGGCTGACCTTCCACATCCTCTCGCCCTCTGGCCCAAGGCCCCAGGCCCAGTTAGGAGCTGCCATCCTGTTTCTTCATACAGCTCCACAGAGGACTGCCCACTGCCTTCTGCCCAACTGTTCCCTCAGCCGGTTCTTTCTCCTATCCCCCCTAATTCCCTCCTGCTGCAGAAGCCCTTCTGGTCCCGCTGGGCCTCCGAAGGAGACAGGGAACAGCTGGTCAGCATCTGGTGCTCTCCATTAGCCAGGGCCCCTGCCCCCTGGGCCTTCCGCTCCCCGGGCGGAATAATCCTGCTTCCTCTAACCTTTCGGCTGGGTCCCGCGCTCCGGGGCTTTCATCATGTCCAGTGTGGCCTCTGATGCCCCTCCAGGCTCCCTGGCCCTCCTATGGCTTCTGCTGGGCCGGGCCAGGCTGACCGGCAAGAGCTGGGTCAGGGGGTGAATGACACCGCTCTCCTCCCGGCCCAGAAAGTGGGGGGTAGGGGCAGCCACGTCTAGGGGAAGGAGGCAGAGGTCAGAGCCGTGCCAGGCTCCCCCACTGCCAGGTGAGCCAAAGTTTGTCGTCTAGAGACTGGGGACTCCATGACCGCTCTTGAAGGTCTGGTGGGAGGACTCCAGGAGGGGACATGGGTAGCGCTGTCTGCTCCTCTCCCTCTGCTGGGTGACTTTGGGTCACAAACCTCTTAAACCTGAGCTTTTTCACTTACAAAGGAGTAGTTAGGAAGATCCCCAAGAAGGCACTAGGCCCTGACCCACCTCAAGAGCTCCGGGGTGTTAGGACGGGCATCGTCGGTAGGTGCTGTCGGCAACAACAGTATCATTAGTATTTGTCACCCCAGACCAGGAATGGGCACATCCCGAAGGCCCAGCTCTGCCTCCCCTCACAGGCCTGGATTCTGGGGCTGTGAGAGTCTACGGTCGCCCCCAAGCTGGGAAGGAGGGCGTCTGCAAACACAGTGGAGTTCGCTTTTCCGCCTCGGTGCTTCCAGAAAGATTTGAGGAATCTCCCCTTTCCAAAAGCCTCTGGGGCCCCAGTGTGGTGCCTCTAGAGGCCTGGGGGGTGGGGGTGGGGGTCCCAGGAGGGCTGGATCTGGTCATCCTCTCCCTTCCCTCCCTTGCGTGGGCAGCTTCCCTGGGGCGAAGGGTGTGTGCCCTGAGCCAGCAAGTCTGTGCAGGTGACCGCCAACACTCAGCATTTCCAGATCTGAACCAAAAATCAAGCTCCCAGAAGTTTTGGGCCACCGTACGGGACCTCGGGTCATGTCCCTCAGAGACCTGCCCCCATGTAAGGGTCCCAGAGATGCCTGCTGTTCAGAGCCAGAAGCAGCATAAGCTGTCGGATTTCGAACCATGCCCTACCCCACCGTCTCCCCCACCATGACCCCCGTGGGCCTCGGAGAACACCCAGCAGCCCAGGGCTTGCTCTCCAGCTCACGTTGAGGTTAGGAAAGAACCACTGGGAGCGTCCCCAGCTCCCCGTGCCACATGTTGTCACATCTGCAGGCACATCTCTCTACCCAGCACATGCCCCACGATTAATTTGGTGATCACAACTTGGAAAGAATCCCAGAGACTAGAGTGATATTTATTAAATGCAAACTTCTAATTACTTCTCGGAATGCTCCTTAATTTTTTTTTCTAGTGACTGAGCTGCAACGTATTTTTCTAGCAATTATTTTTAACATCCCCCAAAATTGCCCTGAAGATATGCAAAAACACATTTTGTACGAACCGCACTTAAGAGAGACAAGCTCTCTCTTCCCTCCATCTCCGTTATTAAGAAAATGGGGAGTCAAATTTGTCAACAATCACGTTTCTGCAGCGGATCCTAACTGGGGGTGACTGCCCACACCCCCACCCCCAGCAACCAAGGAAAGGAAACGGAGAAATAAACCACAGAACACGCCTCCACGGGCTTTGTGTGTTCGCCCTTCCTGCCAAGGTGTGGCTGTTCCAGGGCAAAATTTTCCTGGCGTCAAATGGCAGCGAGGCCCTGGCTTCCCCCCTCTGCCGCCCAATGCCCCCCAACGCCCCCATGCTCTGGGATGGAGTTTAGAGCTATAGGAACTTACCTGCAGGCGTCCCGAGGGGCAGGCTCGTCTCCGAAGCTGGCCGTGCCAGGGCTGGGCGACAGAAGGTGGAGGTGCGGCGTGCGGAGGCCTTTGTGGACAGGTGCACGGGCCCATCCCTCTCCGAGGCGCTACCTGCGGTTTACTGGACGTTTATTAGAAGCCCACGCAGTATCACGAAGCACCTGCAGGCAGTAAAACCCCTTACATGTGTGAGGCCTTGAGGAAATTAACGGCTCCTCCCTGGGGATGCATATTTTGTGAAGATGTTTATTACAGACGAAGTGCTCCCGGGGTGGAACATTAACAAGTTGTACAGTGATAAAAGGATTTTTATCCTTTCTCGGTGACAGAAGTAGGAAGAAGGCTTTAATGGAATCTATAAAAGGCCCACTTCCTAATGAATTTTCTTAACTCTTTATTAATAGGGTCAGCTGAGTGGAGTCGGGGTCCTTGGACTGCTGGACAGCCGGACGAGGGGGGCTGGAGCCGAAGCAGGGGGTGGGGCGGGCCTGGAGGCTGGACGGAGAAGGCGCGAGAAGGGTCTGGGTTCAAGTTCCAAGCACCAAAGGCCATCTGAGCGTGGGTGGAGAAGGAATGCATTCTGCCCCAGGAAACTCATCTGGAGGCCCCTCCAGGTGATGGGGTGACTCAGGCCAAAAGGCAGGTTCCAAGCCCCTCTTTTTAACCCTCTGTTCCCCACGCCGGCCTGCAGGCCATTACCAAGATGAAAGCCCAGAGAATGCCTTTGGACCATGACTGTGGAATCTAATTGAATTATATGAACGCAGTTAAACGTCTGCTTCAGAGAGGCAGGGCTCACTTTCAAGACTGGATGCTTCAGGAGTTAATGGGCTATTTGAACAATATAGGCCAAGAGCCGAACACAGGTGGGCTGTGTTAATAACTTTATTTAGACCCGCTTTTTTTTTTTCCTTTGAGGCGCACAAGTCTTCCATTAATGCATTCATTAGAGTTTATGGCCGGGCTCTGGTTTTCTCCTAATGACACTGTCCAGACCCGGCTCCCCGGCTAATTGAGGCCAGCTGCCCAGCTGCCCCGCCCCGGCCTTGGGACCCAGTATGACCAGGATTAGCTGCTGGAGCTGGACCTGGGCCTGGACAGGTCTGGGGATGATAGTGGTTGAGGGAGGGAGCCCTGCCGCTCCCCTCCAGGAGCTATGGCAGAGGAGAGGTCAAGGGAGTCCATGTCTTCAGACACCCCCCAGCTCCACCCAGGCACAGAGAAGGACCCCAGATAGGTAAGCCTCCATTCCCACCCCCACACCCCACCCATGGCCAATGCCACCTCCCCTCCTGCCCCCTCCGGGCCCTCCTCCCCACTGCAGTCGCGCTGATGTTCCAAAAGGCCAATCAGATCCCCCTGCTGAACAGCCACTGGGGCTCCCCACAGCCCTCAGAGGAAAGTTCAGACTCTGTCTTGGCATCGATGTCCCTTTCATCAGATGGCCCGCAGCCTCATCTGCCTGCACCCTGGCACCATCAGCCAGGAATGCCTCCTCCTTACCCCCAGGGCCCCCCCTTCTCTCACACCTGCCAGAACCAGTTCAAATGCTGCCTCCTCCAGGAAGCCTTCCTGTTCTGCCTGAATCAGAATCCTATGAACGTGTATATGTCTTATCACTGGCACGGCAGGATCCATGTCGATTATTATTATCAAAATAACTAAAGGCACGGATTGCATGGAGCACTGGGTGTGATACAAAAACAATTAATACTGTTATGCTGAAAATAAATTTTAAAAAATTAAAAAAAAATAACTATCACACACTAGGGCTCCCACTTGTGCAGCACGTACTATAGGCCTGGTGCTTTCACAAGCATGTGTTCATTCAGTCTCCACAATTTCCTGGAAGACAGATTAATTGCCCACATTTTACAGATGAAAAAATTGGAGCTCAAAGACAAGAAGTTACTTGCCCAAGGATACCCAGCTCTCCCATTTACCAGGCCTCACTTCACCTCCCTGATACATTGTGGGACTGCAGCAGCAATGGGCTGGACTTGATTGATACTAGCCTGAAAACACTTGCTAATTTTCAGAAATTCATTTTGGGAGCTGGTTGTTAAAACCAGCCACTGTTAGAAATTAAATTCTATAAACTTACTATTAAATAAGTGATATGAACATCAAAAGTAATAAGTACTCCCAAGTCATCGATTCCTATAAATTTACTTCATTTTACTCTTACCGATGCCCTTGAGGTTGTCTCTGCCCACTGCCTCTGTGTTATAAAAATGTCGCATGGGGGCACCTGGGTGGCTCAGTGGGTTAAAGCCTCTGCCTTCGGCTCGGGTCATGATTCCAGGGTCCTGGGATCGAGCCCCACATCGGGCTCTCTGCTCAGCGGGGAGCCTGCTTCCTTCCTCTCTCTCTACCTCTCTGCCTACTTGTGATCTCTGTCAAAAAAATAAAATCTTTTAAAAAAAAAAAAATGTCGCATGATGGTGAGCCGCTGCACATCCCTTTCCAGCCCCACGTCTGGTGACATCATGTTGGTAACTTGAAATCAGTCACCGTCGGAGTATTTATACCATGGAAATTGTCGAACTCTACACATTGGGGTTGGCTGGTTGGTTCTCCAGAGCGCTGGTTGTAAGACCTGTACCAGCATACCCCCAGACTCTAGAGGAGAGTCAATAAAGAGTCTACCTAGAGGGGCACCTGGGTGGCTCAATGGGTTAAAGCCTCTGCCTTCAGTTCGAGTCATGATCCCAGGGTCCTGGGATCGAGCCCCACATCAGGCTCTCTGCTCGGCAGGGAGCCTGCCTCCCCGCCCCACTCTCCTCTGCCTGCCCCTCTGCCTACTTGTGATCTCTGTCTGTCAAATAAATAATAAAATCATTAAAAAAAAAAAAAAGAAGAAGAAGAAGAAGAATCTACCTAGACCTCTGAGCACAGGGCCTGGTACACACTTGGCATCCAATTAAAAGTCGCTTTGAAGACTACGAGCGCCGGTGATGGCGGCGATGCCCGTGAGGTCATCCTCCTTGTGCTCCAACCCCCAAACCTCTCTCCAGCCCAGACCTCTCTCCTGAGCTCCAGACCCACCTAAGCCCAGTTTCCTGGACCTCCCCACTAGCAAGCCCAGGAGCCCCTGGGATGGGACACGTCCGAATGGAATCACTGCCTCCCCACTCCTGGGAGTCCCCAGCCCAGCGAGGGGCATCTTCGCCCTCCAGCAGCCAGACCACCCATCTGGCCTCCTAGCTGTCTGCCATCCCCACCGCCAGCCCTTCACCACTACTACCTCTCGCCCGCACGGGGGTAACTCGCCCTCAGTGTTGGCCAATCTCGCTCTCTCCCTCCCTCCAGTCCACACCCTTCCAGTGGACATAAGCCTCATCCTGTCACCCTTCCCTGGCTCGCGATCACCTCCAGGAGAAGGTCAAGGCCCTCACTGTCATCGGTGGCTCACCCCAGCCTCCTGCTGCTAACTACTGGTCCTCAGCTCCCACCACCTCCTTTGGCCGCGTCCTGCTCCCAGCAATGCCAAACTGCTTGTATTTATTGAGCACATTCCTCTAGATGGTGCTCTGGGGACTGCAGCTACAAGACTGAACAAAGAAAACCCCAGTTCTACTGAAGCTCTCATTCTAGCAGGCAAAAAAAGGTTAAAAATCATATACATATCATGGGCTATGACATACACATACACATACATATATATGTGTGTGTATATATAGGTATAGATAAACATATGCATGTGCATATATAGTATCAGGTGGCTTGGTTATCAGGGAGGAAAACGAAGCAGGATAAGGACAGAGAGTAATTGAGGAGGTTGTTTCCTATAGGGGTAGAGGACAGCCTCACCAGCTGGTGACGTCTGGGCAGAGACGTGGAGAAAGTGAAGGTATGAGTCCTAGGTAGAGGGAACAGCCATGCAAAGGCCCTGGGTTAGGACAGCTGGGGCTGTTCAAGGAACAGCAGATCGGAATAGAGTAATTTGGCCAATTCAGAGAAACACGGGGGCTTGTTTGTGCCAAGGACTTGGAATCCATCTGGAGTAAGCTCAGAAGCCATTAGCAGATTTTCAACAGGAGCAAGGACAGGATGCACCACCAGGAAAGAGAAGCTGTCCCGAGGAGATGATGGGGGGGTATGCCGGCTCCTCCTTCTGGACCTTGGCTCACAGAATCCTGTTGGCCTAGAACGGCCTGTCCCCAGTTCTCCTTATCAGGTAAGTCTAAATCCACGGCTACCTCCTCCAGGAAGCCTCTCTGATTTCTCTCCCCAGGTTGGGTCAGTTAGCCCTTCCCAGTGTCCCCTGATGTCCATTCATATCCCCCTCACTATAGTTACCCGTGTGTAAGGTCTTTCTGCTCACCTACTTCCCCAACAGCCAAACAGCAACTTGAGTATAGGTCCTGGGTCCTTCTCCCCAGGGCCAGCATATGACCAGGCACAAAGGAGATGCTTAGTGAACATGTGATGACATAAACTAAAAGATACGGCAATATTAACAGTGAATGCCATTCAGTAAGAACTCAAAGAACACCTTTGAAAGGGAAGCTTCTACAGGGTGCTGGACATCTTGCCCTGAACAAAACAAACATCTTCCTACCTTTGAATCTCCCCCTCTAGGGTCTGGGGAACTTCCAGAAGTCAGGTGTGGCCAGAGTATAAGAGAGGGAGGGGAAATGGTGAGAGCCGTGAGAGCCACTGCATCTGGAATGTCAGGCTGAAGAATTTGCACTCTATCCTGTGATCAGGGAAAAGCTGTTGGAAGTGTGTGGTCTAGCCTAATTCCAGTTTGGGAAAGAGGACCCTAAAATGGCACCAGGTCCAGATGGCCTTATGAGCACTCCCAAAGAGGAGATCAGTCGCATGCAGTTAATACATTCCAGAGAATAGGAAAAGATGGACAGTTTCCCTTACAATCCCATGGAGCTAGTACAAGTTTACTGCCATAATCCCACAAAGTCAGAGCTGTAAACTCTGTGGATCCCTCTCTTCTGAAATACCGATGGGCTATAGGAAGTCAAATCCTATCGAAGAGAATCTAGGGGAGCATTAAAGAATAATACACCATTAGATAGCATTTATTCCAGGAATGCGGGTCCAAGAATGCATAGTCAACATGAGGGAAAGCTCCTTACATTGCCCACCGCATTCAGTGCCCATTCTCCCTTTAAAGACTGTGTATACTTTGCGCCTAAGAATGAAACACCAGCGGTAAATAAATGAAGCAGCCAGGCTGCTGACAGGGACAGCTGCGACAGCCACTATGCTGCCCCGTTGTCCTGGCTCGGCAGGCTCAGGAGTCCTCCTCCTCTTGTCCTCATAACACAGACATCCACTCACACACCCTTCTCTTCTTGGCCACCCCCAGGGGTTGAAAGCGGTGCTCAGCTCACTAAGCCACACCCCAGAGGTTATTTGCGATTCCCAGTCTGAGGCCATAAACCACGCCCTCCAAATAATCGTGACATCCCAGGGAGCCTAGGAAGTAGAAACACTGGGAGAGAAAGTATCACCATTTTCCAAATGAAGATGCTGTTTGCTTATAAAAGCGACACTTAAGTAAAAAGCAATAAATACAATTTAATGTATTAATTAAATGGAATTAAATTGAATTTAAATAAAAATCCACACTTAGATAAAAAAAATTATTAGAACTAAGAAGAGAATTTGGTGAGATAGCCAGGGGTTAGATAAGTAGGAATAGCTTTCTATATTTCAGTGACAAGCAGTTAGAAAATATAATGAAAAAAATCCCATTTATAAAAGCCATAAAAAGTACCAAATGCTTATAAATGAACTTAACCAGAAATGTATAGGACCTACACAAATAAAACTAAAAAACTTTAGTGAGGGTCATCACACTCTTCATTAACTGGATGGGAAGACTGATTACTATAAAAATCTATAAAGTGCTTATTCTCTCCGAAGTAATCTACAAATTTAACCCAAATACAAACAAAAGGAGTGGGATTTTTATTTTTTAATTAAATAACGCTAAAGTTCATCTAGAAATGCAGGTGTTTTAGAATTACCGAAAATTTTTTGAAAAGAAAGATTAATGGGAAGAGTTTGCTTATATGACAGCAAAACATATTGTAAAACTATAGTCAGTAAATCAAAGAGACACTGGCAGAAGAAGTGACACGCATGCCAACAAGACAGATCCAAAGGCAATGGGAATTAAATACGGCAAAATATAGGATTCAAATCCATAAGGAAATAGTGGAATTTTTAATAAATAAGTAGAAACATTAGGGGAACCACTAGGGAAAAATTAAGTTCAATTCGTACCTTACATGAAAATAAATTCCAGATTTATTAAGGATTTAAGCCTTTAGAAGGGAATTTAGAAGAAAATGTTGGTATTTTTATAATCTTGAGTGTGCAGAAGATCTTTTTAATATGACTCCAAAGACCAAAAAATGTTTAATTGTTATATTTAACTACATAAAAGTATTCCAAGTGAGCAAAATATAAAAGAAACACTCTTATTGGAGGGAGGAGGGACATTTGCTAGATAAATGACAGAAAGAAGTGAATAACTCACATATAAGGATCTCTGGCAAATCTAGAAATACCGTAGAAACAATTCACAAAAAAAGAAATTAAAATGACCTGTAGATGTAAGAAAAAGTGCCAACCTCAACCATGCTCCAAAAAGGCAAGTCACAATAACATCAAGATGGCACATTTCGCTTATCGGACCATTCAAGATTCGAAAGAGTGATAATACCCAGTGCTGATGAAGGTGCAGGGAAAGAGGCAGCCATGAACGGCTGGCTGGTGGGACAGCCAACGGATGCAGCCTTCTGGAGAGGGCAACACACGTTGTTAACAGTCCTCTTGTACTTCCTTTTCCTGATACGTTCCATGCACAAGAGTCTTCAGTGAAGATGTGAAAAATTGGATACAAATGGAAAGTTTAGGGAAAAGGCTAAATAAATAATTACACACCCATCCTAAGAAGCATTAAAAAAAGAATGAAGGGGATCTGTGTGTGCTGATACGGGACCACCTAGAAGACCACAGTTGAACACCAAAGGCTAATGTTAAGCATTATGCATGTATAGGGGGTTTATAGTTGTGGGAAAATACGTGTATTCATATATACATAGGCACAGAAATCCTAAAAAGATGCCCTCCCCTTAAATTGTTAACAGTGGATGGTGAAGGGGGATCGTATATAAGCCATTGGTACTTCCGAATTTTTTACCTTCTGATTTGTTAATATAAAAAATAAAACAAGAGGTACGCCTGTGTGGCTCAATGGGTTAAAGCCTCTGCCTTCAGCTCAGGTCATGATCCCAGGGTCCTGGGATCGAGACCCATGTCAGGCTCTCTGCTCCATGGGGAGCCTATTTCTCCCTCTCTCTCTCTGCCTGCTTCTCTGCCTGCCTGTGACCTCTGTCTGTCAAATAAATAAATAAAATCTTTTATTATAAATAAATAAAACAAGAACATTAAGTCAAATATGTGTGTATTTCCACATGGGAAAGCTGTCAAAAATTATCAGCGCAAACAGCATGATCTCATCTTTTAAAAAAAGAAAATAAAAAGAAAAGGATCCTCTGTGTGTGTGTGTGTGTGTGTGTGTGTGTGTGTGTGTTGTATGTATCTGGTTTATTCATTACTTCATCTCACTGTTGGGACACAAAATTGGGGCTTAATGAACATTTGCTGAGGGGCACCTGGGTGGCTCAGTTGGTTAAGCAACTGACTCTTGATTTTGGCTCAGGTCATGACCCCAGGTCCTGGGATGGAGCCCCATATCAGGCCCCCTGCTCAGCGGGGAGTGTGCTTCTCCCTCTCCCTCTGCTGCTCCCCCTGCTTGTGCACTCTCTCTCTCTATGCCAAATAAATAAATAAAATCCTTTTTTTTTTTAAGATTTTATTTATTTGACAGACAGAGATCACAAGTAGGCAGAGAGGCAGGCAGAGAAAGAGGGAAGCAGGCTCCCTGCAGAGCCCAATGTGTGGCTCGATCCCAGGACTCTGGGAACACGACCCGAGCCGAAAGCAGAGGCTTTAACCCACTGAGCCACCCAGGTGCCCCTTGTGTGTGTGTTTTTTTTTAAAGATTTTATTTATTTGGGGCACCTGGGTGGCTCAGTGGGTTAAAACCTCTGCTTTCCACTCAGGTCATGCTCCCAGGGTCCTGGGATCGAGCCATGTATCGGCCTCTCTGATCAGCGGGGAGCCTGCTTCCTCCTCTCTCTCTTTGCCTGCCTCTCCATCTACTTGTGATCTCTGGCTGTCAAATAAATAAATAAAATTTTTTAAAAAATCAATAAAATCTTAAAAAAAAAAAAACAGTCAAGCTCCCATGCCCTGGCCCAGCCCAGCGGGCTCTCTGGAAGTGGCCGAGGTCCTGTGGCCTGGAGGTGTTGGAGGACCAATAGCCCATAGACGAGGGCTGGACCTTTGCTACCCCTTTGCTGACATCCCAACATTCAAGGCCTCTGGTGCGGTGGCCTCAGTTTACTACTCCAGAGTCATACAGCACCTGATTTCTCTTGAACCCCATTCCCCTACACACCCACTAAACTTGTCACTCTTCCTGAAATAGGCCCCTCACACCTTCACATGTACAACTTCCCAATCTGGGATGTGGCCCCCACTCTACCTCCTGGCATGCCGTTCCGCATGCAAGCAAATCCAGAATGCACACTCAGAGACACGCCCACCGGAAACAGCCCACAGCCACCCTGTACCCAGAGTCCTGGGGCCTCCAGAGCAGCTCACCTTTCCTGGACTCTGATCACCCCTCCCAACCCCATTCTGGGCAGATGGCCTGCAGCCCTGAAGCTGGCATGCCATGTCCATCCTGAGACAGGATGCTCAAGAAGAGCCTCTAGAACCTTCCTCTCTTGCCAATGGCCAGGCAGGCTGGCGCTATCCTGACCACCTCCTCTACCCTCACAACTACTGACCCATTAACAATTCCTACACATTAATAAGCAACAAACACCCCATTAAAAATGCTTATCTTCCCATCGGCACACTGCAGGTAGAGTCGGGGGGCCTTCCCAATTGGCACAGAATCACCAATGGCTCAGGAATCTCATCTTGGAATGGGGGGGGGGCTTCTGGCCCTCCTCCCTTGCCCCTCACCCAACCCAACACTTCCCCAAGCTTCTCCAGCTGGGCTCGGCACCTGACACCCCTGCACACAGGATCTCATAACCTCCAAGAGTCCTTGTGTCCTCTTACCTGCACCGCACTCCCAGCAGGGAAGGGCCGAGCCCTGGATGTCCTAATGCAGGAGGACTGGAGGAAAGTCTGACATTGGTTGGGAGGGGACACCGAAGGTCCCTGGAGTCTGCGTGGGCTCATTCTGGGCACACTGGTTTGCACACCCCATCTGTCACAGTGCCCTTCATTCCATGTCTTTCCTGAGCTCCCCACTCCCACACCACAACAGGCCTCTGAACTCTGGGGATGGGGAGAGGTAAACCGGGTGACACAGGTCCTGTTCCTGGAGCCTCGGCTCCTCTCCCCAGCCCTCTGGTCTGGATCTCAGGGAGGCTGGTAGCCTCAGGAGGTAAATGGTGTCCTGGAGCTCTCAGTGTGACAGAGGCCAGACCTCAGCAATGGGTGGGGCCAGAGTGGGCATGGGAGCATGGCTGAGAGTCCCTGTGATGCACCCCCACATCAGAAGAGCGCAGTGAGCCTCTGGGGTGAGCCTGGACCCGATTCCCTCTGTGCCCCGAGTGCCCACCCCCACTGAACACAGGCTAGGAGGATTGCAAGAGCAGGTGCCAAGGCCTGTGCAGAGGGGATTCTGTCCCGGGGAAAGGCCTGGCCTCTAGACATCAAATTCCACCATTGCCCTTGGCTGGCTGCTTCAAGCCAACTCCCATTCTCTCCAATCTCAGATTCCTCATCCGGTAAATGGACGCAGTGCGCATGCGTCATCCCTGGGTGCTGTGTGGATAAAAGGAGAAGGTCCCTGTAAATGCTCTCAGCCCAGCAAGCGCTCTGGGTGGGCACTCACCTGGTGATGGGGAGACCTCGCCAGGGCCATCTGGTCCTCTCATTAGGCCCCCTGCCCCAGGCCCTTACCAGCTGGCTGGACTCCAACAAGCTCCTCTTCCCAGGACAGTTGGGGCTTTAGGCAACAAATACCCTTGACTTCTTAGGGCTCAAACATAAGTCCTTGACCACAGGGCCTGCCTAGCTTGTGGCCAACCCCTCCCGCTGGGCTCTGCCTCCAACCCCTTTATCAGAGGTCTCTCATCTCTCTCTCTGTGGCCCTAACCCTGCTCTGGTCTCCATGCTTGAAGGAAAGGTCCTTGGACTCCCTGCACCAGCATGTGGGCCCTCTCATTGCTCACCCCTGCACAGGCAAACTCCTGGGAGGGTCCTCAGCACCCTGTTCCTCGCCTCCATCCAGGCTCTGCCCACCTTCCCTCACCTACCAAAGCCACTCCCCCTTCCAGGTGCATCCCTGTCCGGTCCCAGCTTCCTGACCCAGACTTACTTTGAGACAATTCCTTCTCTTGGTTTCTCTCCCTCCACGCCCTGCGCCACCCCTCCCCCCATCAACTCTGATCATGAAGGATGACATCCATTTTGTTTCTTGCTGAATCCTGAGCTCCTAGAACAGTGCCTTAGCCACAACCGAGTGAATAAACAGAGAGAAGCCAGAGCCCAGCAGAAGGGCTGCAGCAAAGGCCATTGTGGTGGGCAGAGTGGGCGTCACTGTGCAGATAGGGACCCGCAGGCAGCTGGAGAGGCTGGTGACTGAAGGTTAGGACCACGGAGCCCAGCATGCTGGATTCCAATCCTGACCCTGTCTCTACTTCCTCAACTGTAAAGTGGGGCCCATAACTCCCCCTCAGAAGGTATCTGGGGGAATTAAGCAAGCATACGATGCCGCCCGCTGTCTGGTTCTCACTTTAGCCACCTGAGATCATCTTCTCCTCACCACAAGCCTGGAAGCAGGTCAGATTACTGCCCCCCTTTTTCAGATGAGGAAGCGAGGCCAGAGAGCTTAGGTGGTTTGCCCACGGACAGGATTCGAGGGTGATGGGATGGGGTTTGAATCCAAATGGTCTGACCTCAGAGCCAGTGCTCTCAAACATAGCCCAGCAGCCCAGCACATCACAGGTGCTGCAGTAGCAAAGGTACCCACCCAGGTGGGGTTTATTCTCTGGGGTTGCCCAGAGGTGAAGTCAGTAAGGAAGATTTGGTGAAGGCTTTAGCTGGAAAGTAAGGACATAAGAGTCCAGAGGAGAAAGGACAGAGAACCTCAGCCTTTAGTCTGGGGATCTGAATGTAAGCCAATGGCAATAGGGAGCCAGAGCAGGTTCTTGAGTGAGGGGAGCCCTCCAACAGCAGTAGACAGGGTGGGTGGAAGACCATGGAGCCGAAGTTGATACTCTAAGAGGACAAAGATCAGGCCTGGCTCATTCAACCACTCAGGTCTCTGCACCTGGCTTAGTGCCTGGCACACGGTAGGCACACGATTGGTGGATGAATGAATGACAGAATGCCTGAGTTACCGCATTAAAATAGACTACACCTGCACCACGACAGTTCTAATCTGGAAACTGCTCTAGAGACAAACGACCCAATGATGTGTGTACAAGGTTCTTCTAAGCAGCCTGGTTAATAAAAACAAAAGATAGAGCACAATCAAAATGTCCATCACAGCAGGCCATCTGCTCAGTGGACTACTATGCAGCTGTAAAAAGCACACCCTTCCACGGCAACATGGAAAGATCTCCCGCACCCAGTAAGTGGGAAGAGCAGGGTAGAGACCACAACGCAGTTTGGTTATGTTCACATCTTGTGATCTTAGCAAACGTCTGTGTGCATAAAGAAGCTGGAGGAAAGTACCCAGAAGCTGACAGCAGTGGCTCTCTGTGGCAGGGGGAGGTGGGAAAAGGGGGCTTCACCCTTTTTAAAAAAAAAAAAATTATTTATTTATTTGACAGCAGAGATCACAAGCAGGCAGAGAGGCAGAGGGGGGGGGGCAGACTCCCTGCTGAGCAAAGAACCAGATGCGGCGCTCGATCCCAGGACCCTGGCATCATGACCTAAGCTGCAGGCAGAGGCTTAACCCACTGAGCCACCCAGGCGCCCCTGGGCTTCACCCTTCTGTCTACAAATAACTTTGAGCTGCATGGATTGTTGCATATCAAAATAATTAAATTTAAAATATTTCATAATGGGCTCCAGGGTGAGGCAGGGTCCAGGGAGAAGAAGGTGAAGAGAAAGACTCGACTCAGTCCTGCCATCTGGCCTTGGGGAGCCAAAACTGGGGCCGAGAAGTCACCCCTCAGGTCCCTACTGAGGGGTGATTGGGGTTGGGGCAGGAGGGGAAGAACTGGCAGGGGTCACACATCTTCCTCCCACTGGGCAGCCTACATTCCTGACAGGTTTCCCTGATGGGAGGAGGAGGAAACTGAGGCACAGAGGAGGCAAGTCATTTGCCTGCCAGGTCACTGGCCTAGTAATAAGGTAAAACGGGTATAGGAAATCCTGCCCTCGGGTCGCCTGGGTGGCTCAGTCAGTTAAGCATCTGCCTTCAGCTCAGGTTATGATCTCGGGATTGAGCCCCGCATCAGGCTCTCTGCTCGGTGGGGAGCCTGCTTCTCCCTCTGCCTGCCGCTCTGCCTGCTTGTGCTCGCTCTCTCACTCTACCAAATAAAATCTTAAAAATACAAAAAATAAAAAGAACTCCTGCACCAAGCTCAGGCTCGTTCATCTGCTTCACTCATTCAGTGAGTCCGACAGTCATCAGTTAACCCCTCAGCCCCTGCTCCTTGCCAGGCTCTGCGCTGGACTCTGGGGACTTGTAGGTAAATGGGAGGCGGGCCAGGAGAGGCGGCTAGGCTGGGATTTGAAGGACTAGTTGGGATCCATGGAGACAGGAGAGAGCGAGGAGTACAAGGGAAGCCCAGGAGGTAGGAGGACAGCAGGACCTCTGGGATGCAGGTCTTAGTGCCTGGCCTCACCCCTTCCCGTCTTGAGTCAGTCTCCAAGCAGAGCCAGGGACCTGCCCGTTCCAGGAGCACCCAAATCTGGACACCCCAGGCTCAGTGCTGGTGCACTAGGCGAGCAGCTGGAGAAAGGCAGACCTGGGGGGCTGGATTGGGGGGTGGGTAGGTGTGAAGGCGGGGCCGAGGGCTCAGAGCCCTGAACAGAGCAACCCACCCATGTGCCCTGCAGGAGGGAGGGGCCCAGCGCGGGGAGGGCATGAGTGGGGGTGGAGGGTGGCGGCAGCTGCTGTCCCTCTCCGGCTGGGCGATGGGCAGGGCCGATAGCGGCGACGCTGGGCCGGCTGAGGGGGCTCGCTTCGTCCTCCCCCCAGCGTTCTTTATCAGCCGGATGCGCCGTTGCCAGGGAGCCTGCCGCAGGCCCTGCTCCAGCCGTTGCTGGGAGGATTATCAGAAAGATTTGAGGCTTTTTAATTAAATCTGAGCCAAATGCAATCCTGTACCCGCCGCTCAGAGAAGCCCATTCAGTATCCTGTTGACGTCTCTGATAGCTTTGTGTCGCAGACCCTGCTATCAAGCCAGCTATCTGGTGGCAAGGCAGGCGCCCCGTCCCCAGCCTGATGGCGGCGGGCACCTGGAGAGGAAACACATGAAAGGGCCCCTCTGCCTGCCAGCTCCTAGCCTCCGGAGAAACTGCCCAGAGCCAGGCAAGACACCAGGCCTCTCTGACCCCTCCACCCACCCGGCCTTCAAAGCCATCTCCCCGGGGCCGCAGTACCCCAGCCCACACCTCCTGGGCTTTCACTCCATGCTAGGTATGATACCCAGCTTGTGGATTCCTCGGGCTGCAACCCAAAAGGAAGGTTCTGTTATCATTTGCATTTTATAGAAGAGAAAACAGAGCCCAGAAGAGGAAGTGTCTCACCAGGGTCCCCACAGCTAGGAAGTGGCAGAATCAGGATTCGAACTTGGATCCTTCGGACTCTGGAGTCTCCACTCAGTGGCTGCATCTACAGCTTTGAATGGCCAGCCTGGGCCTCCCCAGTCATCCCAGCCTCCCTTTCACCAAGGCCTCCTGGGATCCTTCCAGAAGCTCTCCCCACCAGCGGTCAGGCCACCAACAGTACTAAGAGCTGACACTTCCTGAGTGCCCACTGTGTGCCTCATTCAGGACTCACCCAGCCTCAGGGGACAGATTCAGGTTCTGCCCCATTTCTTGAAGGAAGAGTGGGTCCCTTGCCTGGGACCACAAAGCCAGGGAGAGTCCCACCTGGGGCTTCCTCGTGAAAGCTGGCCCTCCCAGCCTGGCTCTTCCCCAGAGGAGGCAAGTGCCGGCCTGGCCCAGCCAGGGAACGGGAGGCGAGTCGGGGTCGGGGCTCAGAGTCAGTTCACCCTGTGGCCAGAGAACAAAATTAACTCGATAAATAATGTGGGCGTGTGGGGGTGGGGGTGTTCTTTTTAGAAAACGCACCAGCTCCTGGCACCCACGCCTGTGCGTTGACTTTTAGAGCTAAGTTGTAATTGCGGGCCCCACACCCTGGCCATAGCCGCCCTGCAGAGGAGGACGCGTGTTCTTTTTAATTAAATCTGTCTGTTATCTCAGTGTATTGTTGGATGAAGGGAGGCCCATTAGTGGCGCGTGGGTTGCTGGGAAACCGCTTGCTGCATTGAACACAGTCCCCGCAAAATCCCCCATGGGGCCACAACTGCTGACCGCTCCCCTGTCCACACTGAATCACCAGGGAGAAGCTCTGGCTGAGCCCTCTCACACGCAGCCCTAGTAAGCTCCACGTAGGCACCTGCCACCCAGAGCTCTTACTGGACCGGGGAGCCCCCCACACCAGGAAGTAAACGGAGCTGGGCTCTGGGGTCAGAGAAACCTGGGCTGAATCCTGGCGTGGCCACTTGTTTGCCATGTGACTCTGGGATGATAGTTTCAGACTTTGGGTAATGGTAATGATGGGCAGCTTGTGTTTCCTGGACCATCCTGGTAGGTAATCTGCAAGCTTTTCGTGCACAGTGCTAGTGACTTCACACAACACCCCAAGAAGTAGGGACTATTGTTATCCCATTATACATAACAGGGAAACTGAAGCTCAGAATCTAACTACTGTGGGCCACAGTATTATATTATATTTAATTATATTATATTATATTATATTATGTATTATGGCTGAGCTAGGATTTGAATGGACCATGCCTCAGTTTCCTCACATGGAAGATAAAGATAATAATCCTCAACTGGGAATGGGGGCATTAAGTAGGACAGTCAAGGACATGGAATAAGTTTCAATAAATGATGGCCGTTTTCATTTGGCCTTTATAATTTAAGTATATGAGTTGGCTATTGGCCCCATTTCCCAAGCAGGAAATTGAGGCTCTGGTCCCCATAGTCCCTTGTACTCACTCCGCTGACATCACCCCACACCTGGGCATCCCAGCAGCCTCCTTGTTGGGCTTCCTGTCCTGATTTCATGACTTTCAATCCTGTCTCCTCTGGGCACCCAGAGCTGTCTCTCTTTCTACCATCAAAATAATGTATAGCTTAGCTTTACTTGATTATAGAATAAAATCAGAATAAATATGTATAAAAGAAAAGTATAAAAAGAAAACTTAAATCACATGAAATCCCATATTGTTATCTACTTGGGTTAACTTCTGTCTGTCATTTTACTATTTGCTCAGTCATTCATTCTTTAGTGAAGCCTACTCTGTGCCAAGCCTTGTGCATGGTGCTGGGGAAAAAGTGGTGAATAAGACTGACCTGGTCCCTACCCTCAATGAGCCCAACACAATGGAAAGAGATGGATATTAAACAGACAAGCACATCTATAATATTGAATCTCAAGTGTAAAATGTGCTGCACCACATATTTAAAGGACCATACACCGTAGCCAAATGGAATTTATTCCTGGAATGCAAGGGTGGTTTGATTGAAAACTGATCAATGTAATGTGCCCCATTAACATAATGAAGGGGGAAAAACACACATGATCATCTCAGTTGATGCAGAAACAGCATTCAACAAAATTCAACACACCTTCATAATTAAAAAAAAAAAACACTCAAAAAACTAGGAATAAAAGGAAACTCCCTCAATATAATAGAAGCCATATATGAAAAACCCACAGGAAACATCATACCCAATGGTGAAAAACTGAAAGCTTTTCCCTAAGAGCAAAAACAAGGGGCAAGGAGGCTTGCTTTCCATTCAAGATAGTACTGGGCATGCTAGCCAGAGCAACTGGACAAGAAAAAGGACTAACAGACATCCAAACTAGAAGGGAATAAGTAAAATTATCTGCGCTCATAGGTGATATGATCTTATATGTTGAAAACCCTGAAATTACACATGTGCACAGGCAAAACATAGTTAGAATTAATAAATTCAGCAAAGGAGGAAACAAAGTCAACACAAAAAAATCAGTTGTATTTCTGTACACCAATAATGGACAGTCCAAAAAGGAAATTAAGAAAACAATTCCATTTATAAAAGCATTAATAAAAGAATAAAATACTTAAGAACTAACTGAGAAGGTAAAAGATTTGTATGATAAAAATTATAAAACATTCCTAAAAAGAAATTAAAGATGACAATAAATGAAAGATATCCCATGTTCATGGATAGGATAATTAATATTTTTAAGATATCAATAGGGAGTCTGGGTGGCTCAGTCATTAAGCATCTGCCTTCGCCCCAGGTCATGATCTCAGGGTCCTGGGATTGAGTCCCATATCATGCTCCCTGCTTAGCAGGAAGCCTGCTTCTCCCTCTCCCACTTCCCCTGCTTGTGTTCCCTCTCTCCCTGTGTCTCTCTCTGTTAAATAAATAAAATCTTAAAAAAGTAAGATATCAATACTACCCAAGATAATCTACATACTTAATGTAATCTCAACAACTTTTTTTCAGACATAGAAAAGCTTATCCCTAAAACTAAAGTTCATATAGAATCTCCAGGGACCTCAAATAGCCAGAACAACCCTGAAAAAGAAGAACAAAGTTGGATTCACACTTCCTGATTTCAAAATTTACTATAAAGCTACATTAATCAAAACAGTATGGTATTGGCATGAAGACAGACATATAAGGGAGCAGGAGAGAATAGAGGATCCAGAAATAAGTCTTCATGTGTATGGTCAAATGATTTTCAGCAAAAATGCTAAGACTAGTAAATGGGGAAAAGACAGTCTTTTCAACAGATGACGTGGAGAAAACTGGGTATCTGCACGCAAAAGAATGAAGTTGGACCATACGATCCAGTGATTCCACCTCTGAGAATATACTCAAAAGAATTAAAAGCAGGGAGGCTTAAAAAAAAAAAAAAAGGGGGAGTACAATAGGAGAAGAAGAAGAAGATATAAACTTTAATATTATTTTGTACCACTTTTTAATTGTGTTCCACATGCCTTTTACAACTTTGAATTTAAAAAAAAATAGATCACAACCAAGAAATAAGGAATGAGTTTTTCAGATATTTTGATTTAAAAGTTTCTCTTTGGGACAAATCTTTGCTATCTGCTCATCTGGATTGAAATCCTAAAAGCCATCACTTCTGGCTGTGTGACCTTAGCAAGTGGCCTCACCCACTCTGAGCCCCAGGTTCTTCATCCACCCTATTCAGATGGGAACAACTCTGTGAGAAATGAGAACAATATGCATCAACTGCCCAGCATGTCATAGGTGTTCAGCTCTTCCCACCTGAACTTGACCAGAGCCCTCACACTCAGCTCAGCCTCAGCATCCTCACTCCCTGACCACACCGGGACCACCTCCAGCCCTGGCCTCAGCCAAGACCTTTCCCTCTGGGGGTGACCCTGAGTGGATCTGCCCCCAGTGTGGCTAGGAAGTCCCCTTTACATGGGAGAGGAGACTGGAAATGGTAGCCCCAAGGAGCGAGGTCCCCCTCTGGAGCTGGAGTCCTGCAGCCTCCGTCCATCCCCTGCCAGTCAGCCAGCGCATCTGACGCCCATGTGTGTGCTCCTCTGACCAGAGGTTTGGGTTCCTTGTTTTATGGCTTTCTAATCCTTACTTGGCAGAAAGGAAGTGGTGGGTCCGCCGGGCCACGCAGAGAGTGGCCAGAGGATCTACAAAAGAAAGATTCATGGACCATCAAATGGGACTTGTGCCTCTGAGGCTGCCCTAGCCCTTCACATGGACATAAATCACCGCCAGGGAAGGAAGATAAAAGGTGCCGGGATGCAGGGTCCGTCTTATGAGAAGCAATGTGCTGAGGGGGACTTCTTCCCGGAGCTCCTGCAGAGCCGGGCTGGTGATGTTCCAGGGGCTCCTGAAACCTGGTCCTCACACACCTGCCTCAGACCCAAAAGACATGCAGCCTGTACAGTCACACAAGGCCTGCTACTTAGAAGGGCCCCAGGCTTGGCTTCATGCTGTGCTGTTGCTGCCCTGAAATCTATAATAACTTTTGAGCAGTGGGTCCCACATTTTCATTTTGTGCTGGATTCTGAAAATTATGTATTCAGCGATACCTGGCCAGGATGGCTTTGGGCACTTGCTGGTGGACGTTTATCTGGCTCAGCTTGCATGCCTCCAGAGACAAGGTGGCCCTTGTCCTCCTGGGGTGGCCCCCAAGTCTGCTAACAGGCAACTGAAGCTCAGAGATCTTATCTCGCAATGGTTGCGGGAACGATCCCATTCTAACACTCCAAGCTCCTCGCTGGCTGTGTGACCTGGAGAATGTCTGCAGAATGAGGTTAATAACAGGGCAAATGGGAAGGTCCAGTGAGATGAGGCATATATGATGCCTGGCACATAACAATTCCGTACTTCATCAGTGATAGCTGTTATTATACGTTATTGGAAAAGACCTCCTATCGGGTTGGGATCTGCAGGCCTGAAGAGTTGTTAGGGGGAGGAGGTAGAAGACAGTACATGCAACACACACGCATGCGTGCGCACTCACATGCACACCCACACACACACACAAGTACCCACGCTCTAAAGTCAAACCTGTGAACTTCACCTGGGCTCCACCCATCAGGTACCTTGTTCTCTGCTGCCATCTGCTGGTATGAATCAGGCACTGCATCACATCACAACCAAGACTGCCGGACACCAAGTTTCATTTGTTCTTCTAATGATTAGAAGGTAATCAAATCATTTGACAGAGGCCTGCTCTGTGCCAGGCATGGGGACTTTGCTGTGAACAAAAGACAATGTCCATGACCTCTTGGAACTGACATTTTTGTGGGAGAAATGGACAAGTCAGAAAATCAATTATTTTGATTTCTGCTGGTGATGATGAGCACAATGGAAAGGGGGGAGGGGAGACAGGCAAAAAAGGTGGGGCATAGAGCCAGTAGGCTCTCAGTGGAGCCCCGAAGGACAAAGTCCGTCCTGGGGCAACGTCAGGAGGATGACAGGCTGAAAGGCAGTCAGGCATGGGGACAAGGGGTAGGCTCTAGGGCTTGTCTGGTCCCATCAGCCTGGCTCCTCAGTCCTGCCCCCGCTTCCTGCATGGCTCTGGGTGACTTCCTCCCTGACCCAAGACTTAGTTTCCTCATCAGGAAGATGGGGAGAATCACAGCCCCTTCTCAAGCCAGTGTTATTGTGAGGATTCAGTGGGATGCTGGAGGGGAAAACGATTTGTGAATTATACCGTTTTTGTTTTTTTTGTTTTTTAAGATTTTTTATTTCTTCATGTAACAGAGAAAGAGATCACAAGTAGGCAGAGAGGCAGGCAGATAAAGAGGGGGGAGCAGACTCCCTGTTGAGCAGAGAGCCCGATGTGGGGCTCGTTCCCAGGACCCTGAGATCATGACCTGAGCCGAAGGCAGAGGCTTAACCCACTGAGCCACCCAGGCGCCCCGTGAATTATACCGTTCTTATCCATTACAATCTTCTTTTAAAAAGCCGCTGCTAGATAGGTACTGTGATCACTCACCCCTTACAGCAGAGGAAATCAACGCCCAGCACAGTGGCAGTAAAGGGCTTGGGCAGGTGAGAGTTTGGGGACAAGGCCTATGTGTAGGAGGCCGAGTTTCTGGCTGTCTCCAGAGCGTCGCCTGCACAGCCCTTTGGTCCTCACCACCTTGATGGAGAGAAGGTGAGAGCAGAAGGTAGGACCTCCCTTCTGGCCGGCAGCCCTGAGGCTCCCATCTCCCATCTCCACTACCTCATGGCACGACACTCCCACACAGTGCTACCCTCCAGATGCAGGGGTGACTTCTGTTTCTGTGCTATTTAGTCACTCTAAGCCACCCTGTCCCACCCTGGATATGCTGCTGCTTGTTCTCTCCGGCCTCGGAGGGGGAATCAGTAGGGTCCCTGGCCAGCTTGTGAAGTGGCAAGAGTTGAAAGGGGACGAAACTGTGGTGCAGTGCACACAAGACACAGCCATCACTGCTCTCGAGGCCCTTTTCGTCCTCACCACAATCCTGTAAGTAACCAACTCAACCCGATGTGTCTGGAACTTTCCAGGTTTTAGCGCTGGAAGTCCTGCATCTCAGGAAACCCCTCAGTTCCAGACAAACCCATAAGGCAGAGAATATTAGCTGTGTGTTCCAGGTGAGAAAACGGAGGCTCCGAGTAGATACGAGCTTGCTCGACATCCCACAGCCAAGAAGGGGTCCCGGTCTGTGCACTTCGGAGCTGTGCTCCGGCTAAGGCACATGGCTGGTCCCTGCCGGCAGCGGGAGCCAGGGAAGGTCCCGGGCAGTGGAAGGCGCATGCCCAGGAGCTCAGCGCCCACCCAGGCAGGCCAGCACTGTGCAGGCATTGAGGAGCCCGCCAGGGATACCCTTCAGAGGAGGACAAGCTGAACGAACAGCAAAACACTCTGTTACACTCCCTTCCTTGTTTAGGTTTCGACTTTGAAGACACAAATGCCTCAAATAAGTTCAACATGGACTCGAGGCCCAAGAGACTCAGGCCCCAATTGCTTCCAAATGGGGCAGTAGCCCTCACCTCCCCAGAAGCCGCGTTTGACGTACACGTGGTCCCAGAGGCCTGAGCATCCCTAGCAGAGCACGATGGGGCTGCAGGTGCTCCTAGAAGTCCGGGCCACGGAGTGGGAAGGGAAGGCTCAGACTCAGGGTCAACAGGCCAGGGGCAAACCCCAGCCCTGAGCTTCTGCTGTCAGCCACCATTCACTGAGTGATCCCTGAGTAAGCCCACAGACATCACCAGACTCTCATGGTGCCTTGGTGAGGAAAGACCAATTATCCCCATTTTAAGACAGATAAGCTAAGGCTGAGAGACCACGTGACTGGTCCCAGGTCCCCCTGAGCAGGCATCCTACAGCCTGAAAGCCCCACTGTTGGCCTCCATATCCTACCTCTTGACTTCTTGAGGTGTGACCTGGTGGGTCTCTGCCCTCCATGTCTGGGTTGCTCGTCTGGAAGATGGGAGCAAGAGCCCACATCCAAGTGGCTGTTGAGAGGACCCTCAAAGAGACTGAGACTATAAAGCACTCAGGAGGGATGGGGTCATGGCGAAGGCACCACTGACATCCCGGCACCGTTATCTTCAAGTTCAAGGACATGATCTGCTGCTACATTTTTGCTGCTTTTGTGGCACTTGGAAGCAAGGAGGGCTATTCACCTACTATGTGCTGGGTCCTGCTGCACGATGTCTTGTATACATTAACTCATGTAATTCTTAGAACACACAAAGACAGGCACCCTCATCACCCTCTTCGGCATTTTACAGGTGCAGGCACTGCGCAGCCCGAAGAGGAGGGCTTACTTGCCTGCCTGCACTCAGCTGCTAAGCAGTAGGGCTGGGACCTGAATGCAAGCAGCTGTGTGGCTCTACACTCCGGGTTTGATTCCACAGAACAGAAGTTTCTGGAGGCAGCTGGTCCCCCAAAACAGGGGCAGGAAGCTGGAGGCCTCTGTCGGGGCCCCCAGGGCATTGTGGACACCGAGGTTGGCCCAATGTCAGGTGCCCTTGGTCCCTGGGAGGGTGAGGACATCCCCTGTTTTCCCTGTAAAGTGGAAGGTGGTGCCTCAAAAGAAAAGAAACCAGGGTTCTGGGGTGGACAGTATGTGGGCACCGGTAGTGGGAAGCCGTCTTCTGGCAAGCAGTCAGGACGACCTCCCTGAGGGGCGGCCCACACACTGAGGCCTAAAGGTTGCAATGGAGTCAGACCTAGGAAGAACCAGGGATAGTGCCCCTGCTCACCAATCCTCAGTTTCCCCATCTGTAAAGAATACAGGGGGAGTTGTCCCTGCCCCAGAGGAGGCCAGAGATTGGAGACAGAACCCCAGGCATCTGTGACTCATGTGATACAGGCAAAGGCTGGGCTGGGCAAGTTCAAGGAGGGAGGAGTGGCCTTTGCTGAAAAGGTCAGAAGGCCTGCAGAGGGGCCCTGGGATCCAGCCCTCAGGGAGCTCTGGCAGCTGACCACAGAGCCTGAGGGGTTGAGGGCTGAGTCAGGGCCAGTGGAGGGAAGGAAGCCTATGGAAAGGGGCTGGGGGCAGGGGCGGGGGACATGCAGAAGGCAACAGGCACAGGCAGGGTCTCACCCACAACCCTGAGATCTCCCCTGGAGACGTAGGGAAGGGCTGGAGCTGGAGCCAGGCTGACAGGACAGGCCAGGACAGAGACAGTGGCCAGCGGGCAGGGAGAGGGGGAGGGGCCACAGATGGGAAGCAGGTGGGGGGTGGGTGGGAGGCAGGAGACAGATGAGGCCTGGACAGGGAGGAAACAGAGAACAAGATGAGAGATAAGATTTCAAAGGCGCGTCAGACAGTGGCAGCGACAGACAGAGCGTGGGGAGCAGCGCCTGGACTGGGTAAGGCAGGGGTGGGGGGAGAGATGGGGGAGAGACCTGAGGTGGGGAGGGGAGGGGAGCCCTGGGAACAGCTCTAAGCTAGGCACTGTGTCTGCACTAGAGAGTCCTGTCTCGCAGTCCCCAGCCATACTCTACTGTACCCGTGACTCTGTCCCATGGAGAATCAGACCTGGTAGCATCCCCTGCATTCCCCAGCCCCCGTGTGATCTCAGCCTCCCCCTGTCTCTGTCCCCATGGCGCTGGTCATGCCATCTGCAGCACAGCCTTGGTCTGCTCTTGCCCAGGGATGGTGCTCACGCTCTAAGCAGTTGGCATCCTGATGCGGCGAGAGGGGAAGCCAAGCCCTCTTTGGGAACCCAAACCGCACTGGGCAGGCCACGCATGGGGGGCTTACCCTTCCTCCTGCTGCCCCCACATTTCAGAAGCAGATGGAACCATAAGGGACGGCACTGGAAATACCCATGCAAAGCTGAGTCCCTGGGAGCGTCTGGAAGGACCCAAATGTACCTTTACCCCCACCCCAGCCTCTTGCTCCCATCTCATCCTGGGTGGCCTGTGGGTGGCTCTGGGGACACGGGGGTGTGCAGATCCTGCAGAAGCCCGTGACCTGCAGACATTAGCCCACAGCCCCCACTTCCCCCTCCAGCCCCTGCCTTCAGGTGCTGGCAACACGCAGCTGGCTCACCTTGCACTTGGTGGGAGCCCTTGAACAGTCGGTCCCGTTCACAGGAGCTCAAGTGAGGGGACACTGATGGCTGTACCTGCCTCCCACGGTGGATAGAAGGAGCCACCTAAGGCACAGCACACAGCAGCGCTTTGTTGAATTGTGGTCTGATCGCCTCCCTGCATCTCTGCTGGCTCTGGTGGCCCTCCTGGAAGTAACAGATGCAAGGAACCCAACTCAAGGGGAAGCCCCCAGGGCATCCAGTGGCATCCGGCAGTTGGAAACCAGCGTGGCTGCTGACATGTGGCCTGGACTGACTGGCAAGTGTCACTGTCCTGCAGGTGCCAATTTTGCAGCCGACCAGTGCCGAATCCCTGGTGAATGGGCCCCGGGTGAGGAGAGACCCACATCCAGGGCCACTCAGGACTTCTGGTAACCATGACAACGTCACAGGGCGTGAACCCAGTGCCTGGAGCAGGGGACAACCTGAATCTCAGCCAGTGATTCCAGAGTTTCACTTGTAGAACAAGGACCGCTGTGCCCAAACGCGACCTAAACTGTGCGTGCCAAGGGAAGGCCTTCAGGAAGCATTTACACAGGCCTGCAACTCAGCAGGTGCTGTTCTAGGGACACAACAGAGACCTATATCCCTGTCCTCGTGGCACTCGTGTTCTAACAAGGCGGGGACAGGCACTAGACAAGATTAATAAGCAATGAATATCGTAGGTTAGCTGGCGCTGGGTGCTCCAGGAAAAACAGAGCAGGGAAGGAGATGAAGTGTGCTGGGCGGGGACAGGGGTGCGTTACAAAGCGGTTACAAGCATGGTGGCCAGTTAGGAGGCCACTGCTGTCCTTCGAGCAGAAGGTGACAGTGCCTTGGACCGGACACAAGTGAAGCAGTCAGGGCGTGGGCGATGTGCTGAGTTGGGATAGACCTGGTGGCGGGGGGGGGTGCTGCTGAGAAGGTTTCCTAACGGGGTGGAGTGTGAAGTGAGAGCAAAAAGCAAGGCCTCTGGCTTGAGCAAGTAGCAGGAAGGACTCACCTTGATAGAGACGGGAAGGCTGCCAGGGAGAGATGGGGGACCCGTGCTGATCTTGAACTTCGTGCACAGAGGACAGGTGTACAGTGGGCGACAATTTACAGTGGTTGCACAAATGCCACTGTCTGTGTGCAGGTGGCTTGGGCAGCTTGGTTGGAGCCTCACAGCAGAGGGGCTGGACCTCTGAGCACAGGCAGATGGAGAGCAGTGCCTGGCATCGCAGGTGTTAGGACGTGACCACCCCGAGGGGCAGGAGACAGCAGCGCAGAGCGGAGGCTGGGAGGGTGAGTAGAGGCAGCAGGGTAGGTGTGAGGATGGAGAAGGTGGCCTCAGCGGGCTCCTTGGAGGGTCCTGGAACCCATCAGGCCAGCAAAGATGGTCTTCCCCAGCCTCTGAATTCAGGGCAAATGGAGCAACGCGCTGAACCTAGAGTCAGGCCAAATTTGAACCCACGTTCTCTGCTTCCCAGCAGGCAACACTGGACAACCCAGTCTGGGACATCTACAGGAGAAAAGATTGTGCTCAGCAATCGTGCACTGGGAGTTCCTAAGCCTCTGCTTTCTGTGCATTAGAGCAAACCCCCATTCACTTTATTTTAAAAGATTTTATTTATTTATTTGACAGAGAGAGATCACTAGTAGGCAGAGAGGCAGGCAGAGAGAGAGAGGAGGAAGCAGGCTCCCTGCTGAGCAGAGAGCCCGATGCGGGGCTCGATCCCAGGACCCGGAGATCATGACTTGAGCCGAAGGCAGATGCCTAACCCACTGAGCCACCCAGGTGCCTCCCCCATTCACTTTTGTAAATAACTTTATCTTGGTTAATGTTCACCAGGTACATATTACTCGCCAGTCATTCTGCTAAACACTATATGAATTATCTTGTTTAATCTTTATCCTAATCTTAACCTTTATCCTCTGTCATTTAAATACTAATCACTATAAAGTGCTCAGAGCCCGTCTGGCTATGAGCCATGGGACTTCTATTCAACTGTCCAAGGGAGAACAGCTATGAAGGGCCCACTGCGGACACACAAACAGCTGCCGGCTGCAGGAGGTCAGTAGCTAAGTCACAGGGTGTAGAATACTACTCGGCAAAAAAAAAAGTGAGGAGCTGTGGATACGGACAATAACTTGGACGTGTCTCTGGGAAACTGCGCTGAGCGAAAAAAGCCAGTCCCACAAAGTCATGTATCATATGATTCCATTTATGGTTTTGAAATTGACAACACTTCAGATATGAAAAACAGATCGGCGGTTGCCAGAGGTGAAAATGGGAGGTGCAGGAAGGAAGGGGCATGGTAAAAAGAGGACACAGGAGGGTCCTGTGGCAGGGGAACTGGTCTGTACATTGACTGCAGTGGTGGTTACACATGTCTACACTTGTGATAAAATGGCACAAAACTAGATACACACACACACACATGCATGACCACATGTAAAATAAGGGGACCTGAATGAACCCTGTGGATCACATCAGTGTCAGTTTCCTGCTGTGGCTATGTTCCCGCTGGAGCAAAGCTGGGGAAAGGGCACAGAGAGATGGCTTTGCTATTTCTTATGTCTAGAGCTAGGCTGTCCAACAGGAGCCACGAGCCACACGGAGCTACTGAGCCCTTGAAACACGGCCGGTGTCTCCCGACGTGTCCTGCTAGACACTCCAGATTATACACCAGGTTTCACACACATGATATAACTGAAAGAATATAAACTGTCTTATTCATTTTTTGTATTGACTATGTGTTGAAATGACAACACTTTTATACATTAAGTAATACATTTTATTAAAATGACTTTCATCTTTCTTTTTTAAATGCCTCCTAGAAAACTTTAAAGTGCATATACTGGGGCGCAGTGGGTGCCCTGGGTGGCTCAGTTGGTTAGATGTCTGGCTTTGGCTCGGGTCATGATCCCAGAGTCCTGGGATCAGGCCCCACACTGGGCTTCAGCCCAGTATGGAGGTCCCTGCTTGGTGAGGAGCCAGCTTCTCCCTCTCCCGCTTCCCCTGCCTCTCTCTCTCTCTGTCAAATAAATTAATTAAATATTTCTTTTAAAAGTGCATATATTTTATGCATTTCGGTGGGACAGCACTGCCGGAGAGCAACCAGCATATCTACGTATCTACAGGTTACATCATATCACGAAGTTTCCAGCGGGGACTCACACCCCGGCTTACTCACTGTGTATCTTTTCTCACTTCCCAACAGGCACTTCCCATCGGCTGTATCTAGGCAGGACGCAGAGTTGGTTCTGTGTGGTCTCAGAAACCAGTGAGGCTCACAAGGCTTGGCCCAAAGTCCCTGCAAAGGTCAAGATGTGACCAGTAAAAACCACTCTACCTGTTCTTTCTGTGGTAACACTTCTCATGGCCACCCACCACTGTGTCATGCACAGAATCACTGTCGTATGCCTGAAAATAATATTGTATGTCAACTGTCCCCCGATAACGAAAAGATTTAAAAATACCTTTCTGAAACTCATGGTGAATAAAAAAAATTTTAACACTTTCATTTCTTTCTGTATTAAAAGAAAAAAACCCTGCAACCACATGCTCTCTCTAGGCATCCTCACAGGCGGCCCCAAGGGTCAGGCACCCGGCTAATTCATTCTCTCCTTGGTTCCAGCCCAGATGCCACCTCCTCTGAAATGCCATTTGGATACTCTGTAGCATTCAGGAGCCAGCGTGCTCTGCGGCCTCTACTGCAGCCGCATAGGGACGATGGGATAAAGCCTCCCTTGGGCAGGACCGAAGCCTCACTTCGGCATTAAGGCTTCTCCCCGCACGCTGCACAGTGAAACCCACTCAGAACTCACACACCGGCGACCCAAGTGTGGTCATCTCTTCCTGGAGATGACGCTCGGTGGGGGGGGGGGACCACTGAGCCGTGAATGGGACACGCCTCTGACCCATGAGGGCTGATGGGGTGAAGAAACACGACACCCACCCCTGTCCTATGGGACTGAGACATAGTGTCCCTTGATGCCATGGGTCACCTTGACACATCCTTGTGCCAGCTTTCCCTCCTCTCTGAGTCACGCTGCGTCCCTTGTTCCTATAAAGTACTTTCACTGAAGCTCTGTCTCAGGCCCTACTTTCTGGGGAACCCAGGCAAGGACAGAGGACCCCTCTGCCTGCCAGTTCCAGAGGGGTCCTCCCAGCCCTCAAGTCCCCCCAGGTCAGCGCTGGCATCCTCTTTTCACGGCATCTTCTGGGCTTCTATGATCATGCTCAAGTCCATGTGCATCCCATCCCCAGCACCTGAAACTGGGCCTAGTAGGTATTTGGGGCTCAGTAAATGTTTTTTGTTTTCAAGATTTTATTTATTTATTTGACAGACAGAGATCACAAGTAGGTGAGAGACAGGCAGAGAGAGAGGGGGAAGCAGTCCCCCTGCTGAGCAGAGAGCCCGATTCGGGGCTTGATCCCAGGACCCTGGGATCATGACCTGAGCCGAAGGCAGAGGCTTTAAAACCACTGAGCCACCCAGGCACCCTCAGTAAATGTTTGTCAATTGAAAGGCCTCTGCCGGAGCCTGACTGCTGCTCTCAGAGCAGGAGCCAGGGAAACCCTGACGCTCCGTCTGACATCTGGGACCAGACACTTTTAGCATAAACCATCTAGTAAGCTCATAGGCCTTTATGCTGGGGAGAAACAATGCCGCTCTTCTTTAAAATAAGATTTTACCTTTTGGATCCACCCAGATAGGTGCTGGCCCTTGAAGGTGATAAAAGTCACAAAAGAAGCAACTATGAAACTGGTGGCCGTCAGCATTTTGAGCCATTCTGAGTACAGTTAACCGCCCCACCACCATCCCCGGGAGCCTGGATGGCCTGGAGCTTCTAAACCCCTGGGATATTAGGAAGTATCACTGGGCCCCAGGGAGCACCCTGGGGAAGTTGACAACACAGACTTTCTCTTTTGCATGGTGGCAAAGGTGAGCTGCTGGGTCCTGCAGATGCTGTGCTGCTATGATCACATTCATCAGCCTCGCAGCCTGGGTTCCTCAGGAGTGCCATAGGCTGGGGCACCTGTCACATGCTTTGTCATCACCATCATCTTCACTGTCACCCTGTTACGACCCTGAACTTTCACTGTCACACCTGAGAGGCAAGCCCCGGTCCCCTCGCACAGACCACCTCTGCCCCACAGTGGTGGTTCTCTCCTGAAGGCAACGTCAGGGCCCAGGTGGCACCATCCAGAGGCATCTGTGGTGGCCACAACTGGAGGGAGGTTCTATGGGCATCCTTCCATGCACCGGACAGCTCCTCACAATAAAGACTTAATCAGTCTAGTCCCAGATGAGTGGATAAAGAGGAGGTGATACACACACACACACACACACACACAATGGAACACTATGCAACCAACAAAAATGAAATCTTGCCATTTACAACAACATGGATGGATCTAAACAGTATTATGCTAAGCAGAATAAGTCAATCAGAGAAAGATAATTATCATATAATTTCACTCATATGTGGAATTTAAGAAACAAAACAGAGGAACCTCGGGGAAGGAAAGGCAAAATAAAACAAGATGAAATCAGAGACGGAGACAAACCATAGGAGACTCTTAATCATAGGAAACAAACTGAGGGTTGCTGGAGGGGAGGAGGTGGGAGTGGGGTAACCAAGTGAGGGCACATGATGTGATGAGCACTGGGTGTTACAGACAACTGATGAATCACTGAAACTAATCATATGGTATAGGTTAATTAAATTTAAATTTAAAAAATAAATTAATTATAAGGGCGCCTGGGTGGCTCAGTCAGTTAAGCATCTGCCTTTGGCTCAGATCATGATCCCAGGGTCCTGAGATTGAGCCCCCCCCCCCCAGGCCTCCTGCTTAGCAGGGCAGTCCACTTCTCTCTCTTCCTCTCCCTCTGTCCCTGCTCGGGTGCTGTTTCTCTCTCTCAAATAAATAAATATAAAATCTTTACAAATAAATTAATTAAATTAATTTTAAAAATTTTTAAAAAAGGAATTAATCCATCCTAAATGTCAGTGAAGCCATGGTCGAATAGCCCTGAGCTAGAGGATGTGGAGTGTGTATGCAATGTGTCCTCAGCTTCCTGCTGCACAGGGCAGCGTGGCGACAGGACCCCAGCAGTCCTGGGGTTGAAGCCTAGCCTCCTTCGAGTGGCTGTGCATCCCTGGGCAAACGAAGCTTCCCCTCTGAGCCTCAGCTGTCCCATCTCTAAAATGGAGAGGACAACACCAACCACTTCAGCTTTCAGGGGGACTAAATGAGGTAATGTAGTACATTCTTCACAGAGAGAGCGCAAGGAATGGGGGCTGTCCTGGGTTGGACAGTACCCCTGAATTCACGTCCAGCAGGAATCTCAGCCTGTGACTTTATTTGGAAATAGGGGCTTTGCAGATATAATTAGCTATGTTAAGATAAAGACACACTGGATGATGGTGGGCCCTGAGTCCAATGAGTGTGCTACTCTTAACTCAGGGCAGTGAGTTCCAGCCCCATGTTAGGTATAGAGATGACTTAAAAATACATAAATAAATCATTTTTAAAAGGAAGGAAGGAAGGAAGGAGGGAAGAAAGGGAGGAAGGGAGGGAGAGAGAAGAAACCAGTCTTGGCAACACCTTGGTTTCAGACCTCTGGTCTCCAGATACTGTGAGAGAATAAATTTCTGTTATTTTAAGCCACTTCTTTGGTGGCAGTATCTCCCGGCAGCCCAGGCAGGCTAACCCGGGGCGGTGGCCGTCCTGTGGCTGTGGCACACCGAGGGGATGTACCCAAAGAACAAGGTCTTCGGGACACCGACAGCCCCGCGCGCGTCTGCCCTCCAGCAGGCTGCACAGAACTCAAAGAACCGGGATGTGTCTGGAGCTCAGGGATTCTCTCCATGCGTCAGGGAGAATGTCTAGGTCTCCAGGCGCCCAGTTAAAGCGCACGGTCTGTGAAACCTGGGGAGGATCTCTGGAGCTTTGGCGCTTTATCTCCAGTATGCCACCCGCACTGTCAGCACGACCCCTGTGCACCGCCCCCGGGTGTGTCCGGGGTGGGGGCATGGTGAGTGTCCTGACCCAGCCGCCCACGTGCGTCTGAGAAAGGCAAACATGTGGAAGGACCGAGCCGCAGCACACAGAAGCCTCCACCACAGACGTGTGTGGAGAGACCAGCAGGTGCGACCCACCAACGGCATCCCCTGGATGGAGTCTGCAGCCTGAAGCAAATCTACAACTCCCCGGTGCGTCCCCAGCAAGCAGGGGATATCCGCAGCCCGGGGACCTTGCCTCCCCGCAGAGGTGGCTCCAAGGACTCGGAGCCGCTATGGCACATGGAAAGCAGAGAAGGAGGAAAATCCATTTGGGGCCAAGAGCTCTGTCTGAACTTTGTCCTTTTCTCAAGCAAAAGAAAATATTATTTCACCCTCTAAAGAACCACACATAATAACAGGCGAAATGTCAAGACCAATGTTGATATAAACCCCCAAGGAAAACAAACATCTCCGTACCTTCTCCACGGCCTCCCCACCTCTCCCTGCTCAGCTAGTTTAAACAGATCTAGCAGTGGGCAGAGGGGAGGTGGGGGGAGCAGGCAAAGGCTGCCTGCCTGGGAGAACTAGGAGGGAAGCTGAACCTTACCGGGACCAGGAGTCGTCTGGGCGAGCCTGGCCCGGAAGGACACAAAGACCAGACCAGCTGTTAAGGGCTTGGCCTGCTTTTAAATCCCAGCATCCGTCACTGCCTATGTGACCTTGGGCAAACAGACTGACCTCTCTGAACCTGAGCTTCCTCACTGGCAAATGGGGAGGACAGTATGGGAGAATTCAGGTAGGGCGCTGAGCACAGTGCCTAGCACAAGTGGAAAATAAAAGGAGCTGCCATTACTGATCACTGATCAGCCAGGCCAGGTCTCCCTGGAGGAGCAAGAGAGGACCCAAGACTGCAGGAATGTGTGAAAGAACATCTCCTGAGCAGCCACTAGTGTCAGCCTTAATGGAATCCATGCAGTCCTGGGGCGATAACCATCCTCCAACTGCAAGAGGGGAAATAGCTTTAGAGAGGTGAAGGGACTCGCACAAGGTCATAAGGCTGGAAAAAGGGACTGAAATTTAAAACCAGACCTGCCTGGCTCCAAGAGGGATGACTCCTGAACTCATCCACAAAGCCGGAACTCCATTTCCAGTCCAAGACTCTGTGGGATGCTCTGTACCCCAAGATGCGGGCGCAAGTTAGACTATACCACCCAAGAGACCTGGTTTGAGTTTGGTTCCCGTTTGAAGTCCCCAGTACTGGCCCTCCCACCCCCACTCCAGAACAGGTCCTCCAAACTTCCAGCCCAGTTTTCTTTTTCTCTTTTCTGAATTGACGGGAACCCAACAAATATTGTCACTCTCTCTGTGCCATGCCATGGGCTAAGCGCTAGAGACCCAGAGTTCGATCCTCCCTGAATCCAGCCCTCAAGTAATTCCGATCCTGGTCGAGGTGTGGGTGGGGGGGAGATGAACAGATAGAACAAGACTATTATGATATAATATTTACTTTCATTGGTGCCTGTATAGGCTCCAAGAGGACTGAGAGAGGGGGCACCTGCGTCCTCCAGGGGAATCAAAGGGAGGCGGCACTTGAGCGAAGACTTGCATATGAACAGTAGTTTGCCTGCAGGACCAGAAAGGAAGGGTGTTTGAGTCAAAAGGAAAAGCTCTTACGAGGGCATGAAGGCAGGAAAGCCTCCAGTGATGGGGGTCCACAGGTAGTTCACATGAATATCAAGTGTAGGACACTGGTGAGAGAGGGTAGTGAGTTGATCTAAGATTCCCCAGGGAGAAAGTAGGAGGAAGAAGCTGGCACGGGCCACGTCGTAATGGGTTTTACTGAGATGAGTCTGACTGTGAGAGCAGCAGGGAGCCCTTGAAGGGACATAACCGAATCACATTCGCATCTGGGTAAGGTCACTCCGTGTCCAGTGGGGAGAAGGGTTTGGAGGGGAAGGCTGGAGATGGGAGGAGGCAAGAGAACGTGGCACCTGAGCAAGGGTAGGGGTCGGGGGATGCCTAGGAAAGGGGCCACCCAGGACGTGCGTAAGGTAGAACCAACAGGACTGGGTGGCCAGTGTGGAGCCGGAGGAGTAGAGAATGAGTAGAGAATAAAGAGGAAGAGGGAGAAGTCTATAAGATGCAGCAATTTCTCCTTCTGATAAGCAGCAGCCTGAGAGGAGGGCCCAGGAGGAGCTCCATTGGGGATGCACTCAGTCTGGGGGACAAATGGGGTGTCCCAGTCAGGACACCAGGACACCAGCAGGCAGCTGGCTGTGGGATTCTGGAGGGAAGCTGGGGCTGGAGGGCAGGTTTGGACACACACCCCCCCCCACCAAGGTCACAGTGGCTGACATTTCCCAGGGAGGATGGAGCAGTGCAGGGAACCCTGTGGGCCTGCTTTGGAACAAGAGGGCATGCCAGAATTTAAGAGACGGAGCAAAGGAAGAGGCGCCAAGAAGTAGCTAGAGTAGGATCCGCCAGAAGGTGGTGACCCAGTGTGCAGGGGAGGGGCGAGGACAGGGGGCAGAGTGCCAAGAGCTGCGGGGTGGGAGCGGGTGAGGAGGTGGGCACAGACGGGGGCCACACGCTGGCCTTTTTAAAAGCTTGGCAGGAAATGGGAAGAGAGATGGAAGATGGTAGCTCGCAGGAGGCTCAAGGTCAAGGAGGGTTTGTATCTCAAAACGGGCCACTTCCAGAACTGCTCTGAACTCAGAAGTTCACGTCATAGGAGCAGGTCCCTGGAGGCAAGGAGGTCCCGCAGAGTGGCGCCAGGTGGAGGGCTGGGCCCATGGGGTGGGGGGGCTCCTGCACTGAGACAGGGACAGAAGTGATGAGTGGGGAGGGTCAAGCCAGCAAGAGCAGAGGGAGAAGCAGCACGGGCGCACGCAGAGATGGGGGATGTCAGCGCCAGGGCAGGCTGAGGAATCCCGCGGTGTGGCACGGAGGTGGGGAGGCCCGGGCGCTGGATTCCGACTGACCTGGGTTTGCATCCTGGCCCCACGACTCGCCAGCTGTGTGACCCTGCCATCCCCCACGTGGCTGTTCCCTCATCCCTGAGACCAGGAGAGCAGCAGTCCCTGCCCCGCGGGAACAAATGCACGAAAGGCATTCAGCACGGGACCCCGCAGCACAGGACTGCGATAAATGTTAGCGCATAAGAATAATAAATAATGAGGAGCTATCGAAGGGTTTTGAAGCCGGGAAGTGACAAGGTCAAATCTGTATTTTAGAAAGACCCCGCTGGAGGAGGAGGTAGCCTTGGGGAGAAACTGAAAGGTCGTGCACTTCTGGAGGTATTTCTCTGAAGTCTGTGGGAAGTTTGTAGTGTCAGGTTAAAGATTTTATTGGTTCCATGTTTGGTTTTTGATTCGGCTGTTTCCTCGGGTCCTCACGCGTCAGATGCTGGTCTTACTGGTGTGCTCGTAACTGGCCTGGTGAATTGGGTCTATTTGTGGCTTCAAGATGTATTTCAGAAATGAAATAAACTAAGAGGGAAAGTAAATACAGAAAAATAAATAAATAACGTGGAGGAAGGAATTGGGGGAAGGTCTGGGCCGGGGCTAGTGGGGGGACGGCTGGTCTGCTGTTGGCCCTGCGGCCCCATGAGGCAAATGCAGTGTGGTGAGGGGTGGTGCCCAGCCAGGGAGCGGGTGGGGGTGAGTCCCGGTGAAATCCAGGCTGTTCCTCAGGGAAGACCAGCAGCAGGATTTCAGACATGGCTCAGGCCTCTTCTCACATCCCCTGCAGCCAGGGCAGAAAAAGCTTACATCCGGGAACAGTATTGGCAGGTCTTTTAGGGGACTCCTGGAGCCCATGGCAAGCCCAAGGCTTTAGGACTGGGAGGGATAGAAGGGTAGCAGTAATCCTAATATTAACAATGCTTATGAGTGGGTTCTTACTCCTAATCGACTCCTAATCGATACGCACAGCCCTCTGATGAGACACACACTGTTCTCAACCCCACTACACAGAGGAGAAGACTGAGGCTCAGAGCACCCCTCGAAGAGACACCCCACTCTTCTTCTCCCTGTCTCCCAGACCCTGGCCTGTGTGGAGCACCAGGCAGTACTTTCTCCAGGAAGGCCCCAGGGAAACTGAGCTCTCCACCTGTAACTCAGGCATAAGGTAGAAAGAGCCCAGGGGAGCGGTGGCCTCCCCTTCCAGTTCTCTGCCGACCTGCTGTGTGACCTTAGCCCAAGTGACTTCCCTCTCTGCACCTGTGGCCGCCCCCTCCTCTGTCAAGTGTGGTTCACTTGACTGGGGCAGCTTTATGGATTTCACTGGCCCCTGCCTACTGGCCCCAGCACATAGTAGGCACTCCACAGAGGCCGGAGCCCTCTACCAGGGCTTCCCTGTCAGGCCCGATTATCTCCATGGAATCCACGCTGTGAAAATAAACATGAACTCAAGTGGCCCCAGTCTCCGTGGCAGCCAAGGGGAAGCTAGGTCCCCAGCCTGTGTCTGTTCTGGGCAAGAACAAAAGTTTCCCTGTGAAGTTGCCCCCACCCCCCGCTTCCCTTCTGGAGCCAGCTGGGATGGGGGGGTGGGCGGGGAGGGGGCCGGGCCTGCAGCCCTGTGAGCCCAGCTGCCTATCAAAAACCAGCCTCCCTCCCACCCAACCCCATCCCAACACCACCCAGGGCGGAGGCAGGTGAAGGGCGTCCAAACTCAGGAGCCCCAGGGTAGAAAGCTGGGTCTGAAAGTAGGCTTTAAGGGAGAGATGCTTCCCCCGGATGGCCCTGGGGACAGAGTGTGCAGGGACTGGAGCCCCGGCATGTGAATGGGGGAAGCTGCTGTCTTTCTTACACAGTGCCTTGCCACTGACCCACCAAACACCCCTTTGCTGCCCACCCCCCCACCAGCCTCCCGGTTCAGAGCCTCTTAGACCCCGGGTTTCAGAAGCTGGAGGGAAATGGTTGGTTCTGGAAGATACAGCAGAACCAGCACAGAATTCAGTGTCAGAGGGAAATGGCACCAGGTCCGGCTCCATCTTAAATTGCCACAAGACCCTGGACAGGTTAGGTCCTCTCTGAACCTCCAACTTTGCCTCCATGTCACGGAGTGGACCACCTCACTGTGGCTGAGACAGAGCCACAGACAAGTTCAGCAACACACCTCAGTTCCGTGGCTCCTTGTGCCCACTGAGGACAGGCAGCGTCCTGGGGTGGATGCGAGGGGCACCCACGGCCGGTTCAAACCTGTGACAACCTGAGGGAACAAGGGAGCTGGGCAATGGGAGCATGGGGTCAGAGAGAAGCAGTGACACCTGAAGGTGACACCTGAGTGACACCTGAGAAAGAAAGAGCCAGACTCAGGCCAGGGCTCGAGGAGCAGAGGGGAGCCTGGTCAGGATGCAGCTGGCTCCGGAGGGCAGTGTGGCAGTCCATGGGTGTGGACACAGCTCTCCTGCCAAGGCGCGATGTGACTATTCCCTAAGGGGGACTGTGGAAGAAAGCCCCTCTTTACTAAACTCTAAACTTTCCTGTGCCCAAGCAGCCCTGCAGTGGAGCCCCTAACCCAGCAAAAGCCAGAGGAGTGAACTCTTTCCCCTCCAGGGTCATCAGAGCACAGGAAAGCCACAAGGAGAGTGGACAGCAGGCGCCAGTGGAGTCCTGACATGGCCAGGGCCCATGGTAATGAACTTTGTTCAACAGGACAGTGGCACAGGTGAGGGAGGACAGAGGCATTGTCAAATGATGACCAGGACTTATGTGAATTAAACCCCAACAACTGTTTAAAAAACTTAACTTGTGACTATTCATTGCTAGTTTATGGAAATACAATGGATTTCTGTCCTTTGATCTTGTATCTTGAATCTTACCAAACTCACTGACTAGTTTGAGCAGCTTTTTTTGTAGATTACATTGATTTTCTGCACGGATGATTATGTCATCTGCAAACAACTGCAATTCCAGTTTTCCCTTTGGAAATAAAATGACAACCAGAACTTACCTGTGGATGCATGTTACACACCCTTTGGGTCTCCCTGAAACACCTGTAAAAACGGGTCTCTGCAAGGTGCTTGGTCTCCAGAATGAAGAGGCCGGTCCTCAGAGCTAGCAGGATCCAGCTGTCATCACAAGCTGATGAAGTCAGCCGTACAGAGTTCCTCCCCTCCAGGAGGATCATAACTCATGACATCAGAACTGTACCCCCTCTGATGCAGAACAGGATTTGGAGCCCACAGAACTGTGCTCCCTGTTGTCTTGAGTAGGCATTGAAATGTTTGATGATGTACTACTGTTGGCCAAATATGCCCCCCTCCAATATTCATATGTTAAAGGCCAATCCCCAGTGTGATGGTGTTTGAAGGTGGGGCTTATGGGAGGCCATCAGGCCGTGAGGGGGGGGGGCTCATGTTTGGATTAGGGTCCTTATGAAAGAGACCCTGGAGAGCTTCCTACCCCTCCCACCTTTCAAGGACACAGGCGATGAGGAACCAAGAAGCATGTCCTCACCAGACACCAACTCTGCTGGTGCCTTGATCTTGGACTTCTCAGCCTCCAGACCTGTGGGAAATAAATTTCTATTGTTTATAAGCCACTGGGTCTCTGGTATGCCGTTTAGGCTGCCTAGGAGGACTAAGCGAGACATCTAGTTTATTCAAAACAAGCATTTCGGGGCGCCTGGGTGGCTCAGTGGGTTAAGCCGCTGCCTTCGGCTCAGGTCATGATGTCAGGGTCCTGGGATCGAGTCCCGCATCGGGCTCTCTGCTCAGCAGGGAGCCTGCTTCCTCCTCTCTCTCTGCCTGCCTCTCTGCCTAACTTGTGATCTCTCTCTCTGTCAAATAAATAAATCTTTAAAAAAAAAAAACAAGCATTTCAAGAAAACTGACAAAGGCGCGTTTTTCAAACCTGGAAAACCGACTCTCGATCCTGGTCTTTGAAACCGGTCGTTAGAAAAGTATGACACGCACACAGATACAGACCAGTTGGTTGACAGATAACGGAGAATGCCCCCCCCCCCGCAACACCGTGTAGGCAGAAATAACTCCGGGATCGCCTGAGTCCTCAGCAAAACCAGGAAACGCTGCGCCGCCACCACGAACGACAGCCGTGTGCAGAGGCGTCGTGGCGATGCGTTTGACTGGCCTCTGAGTGACATCACGTACAGCACCGTGCTCGAGGAGACGCCCGGGGTGGATTTCACACATACATACACGGAGGAAAATGTCTGGAGAGAAATGATTTCAAAATGTTTACCTGATTACCCCTAAGGGGTGGAATCAAGACCAATGGGCACGTTTCCCCTGGATCTTCCTTCCGGCTTCATCTGCCTTTTCTTGCAACAACAAGACAGACGACTACCATTTATTAGGCAGGGCCTTCCCGCCAAGCACCGAATCGAGGCCTTTCTATAGGTTTCCTCACCTCGTGTTCAAAGCGGCTCCGGGACACAGACTCTGTAGCTTCGTGGGCAGAATTCTGTCGGTGGGAAGCGGCGGAATACCCAGCGCTAGCCGGTGTAAGCCAAGAAAGAGGATGAATTAGCTTGTGCCGGTGGAAAATCATGACTGGCATCAGGAAGGGCTCTAAAGCGGTCCATCACAACTGGTTTCCCTTGGCTCTACTCCTCTGGAGCAGGCGAGCTGAGGAGGCTTCGCGCAGGGACGCACCCACCCTCACAGCCGCGAGGCTGTGGAGAACCAGGTGGTCCACACAAGCCCTAAGGGCACGCCATTGGACTGGCTTGGGTCACGTGACCACCCGCCCACCAATCGCTGGTCAGGTGATGGAGGCACCGATTGATTGGCTTAAGCCCAGGTCACGTGCCCCCCCCAGCGACGCACACAGCCCGGGAGTGACGTAGTGGTTCAGACGTGGGTGGGAATCGGTTCCTCTAAAGCAAAATCAAAAGCGAAGTAATGGATGCCGGCTGGGGATCAAGAAACAAACGAAACAACCGTCCACTGCAATTACCATCTCCAACTTGCTGATGAAGCAGCTGGAGTTCAGAGACGGGAAATAGACGGTTATAGATGGTAAGGGCGGAGGCGGGATTTGCACCCTCCTTGTCTAGCTTGAAAGACCGGGAACTTAATTCACTGCGTGTTATTGCTTTCCTTGATTGCTTGTACGTTATTTCGATTAATTCAGAAACAAAATAAAATCGTAAGCCCCTGTCAGTGGTTTTAGGGTATCTGGCTGCATAAAATGCAGATGGGGTCAGAGCGTGCCTGAAACCCTGGGGCCAATGCGTCCTTCCGAGATGGTGACCGTCCAGCTTTGTATCTTTTCATCGCAAGTGGCCCAGACCAGCCCTGACACCAGAAGAGAAGATGCTCCGAACACAAGTTATAATAACAATATCTGAGATTTATTGGTGGCTTATTATGTGACAGGCGTTGTACTCTTGAGTCCTCATGATGACCTGTGGAGGTGGAAACAGTGGCTATCTTGTGTTAAAAATGAGGGAACTGAGAGGTGCCTGGGTGGCACAGTTATTAAGCACCCCACTCTTGGTTTCAGCTCAGGTGGTGATCTCCCGTTGTGAAATCAAGCCCAGCTTTGGGCTCCACGGTAAGTCTAAGTCTGCTTGAGATTCTCTCTCCCTCGTCCTCTGCCCCTCCCACTTGCCCCTGCTCTCTAAATAATACATAAACAAATAGATAAATAAAACTTTTTTTTTAAACTGAGGGAACAGAAGCACAGAGGAGGAAAGTTCCCTCCAAAGGTCACACAGCCATCTCAGGTGGAGCCAAGATGAGGTTGAGTCTGACTCCAAAGCCAGCCCTTAATCACACGTTCTGATGCCTTGGCCACGTTCCTCTGTGGCCAAGAGGGAATTTTAGTGGTACCTGCAGAGATCATAACTGTAAAAGGCAAATGATCATTTAATCCCAAGCACTGAAGGACCCAGGTAAGGTGGATGCTTGTGGCTAACAACCTCAGGGTATTTCCCTGGGCATTTGCCAGGGAAAGACTGTGTAGTCAGGGCTGAGGCACAGTAAGCACACGGCCAAAAACTTGCTAAATATTCTTGTTGTCATGACTTCAGCCTTAATCTTGAGTTCAGAATTATTGTATATGGTAAAGAAGGTCATCACCAGTAAAAATAAATCCAACCTCTAAGTAGACACTTAGGTTTAAAAGGATGTTCAAGGAGCACCTGGGTGGTTCAGTGGGTTAAGCCCCTACCTTTGGCTCAGGTCATGATCTCAGGGTCCTGGGATCCAGACTTACATCAGTCTCTGCTCAGCAGGGAGTCTGCTTCTCCCTCTCTCTCTGCCTGCTGCTCTGCCTACTTGTGCTCTCTCTCTGTCAAATAAATAAATAAATAAAATATTTTTAAAAAATAAAATAAAAGGATGTTCAAGGGGTTCCTGTGTGTCTCAGTCATTAAGCCTCTGCCTTTGGCTCAGGTCATGATCTCGGAGTCCTGGGATCAAGCCCCACATCGGGCGGGCTCCCTGCTTGGCCAGGAAGCCTGCTTCTCCCTCTCTCTCCCCCTGCTTGTGTTCCCTCTCCTGCTGTCTCTCTCTGTCAAATAAATAATTTTTTTAAGACATGTTCAATTAGGAGAATGCTCATGATACATTGTTAGTGATTTTTTAAAGCAAACTATAGTTTTATATATAAATATATATGCATATATATATATATATACAACACATATATATGTATAGCATGATCCAAAGGTTGTTTCTTGAAAAAAATTCCAAACATTTTTAAAAAGACCAAAGGAATAAACAAAAAGGTTAACTCTGGGTGCTAGTCGTAAGGATTAATTTTATTTTCTCATTTGTGCTTTTCTATATGTTCCAAATTTTCTATAATGAAGTAGATTATATCCATAATTTAGAAATTATTGAATTTTTTTTACAAAGGTTTCCAAGTGTAAGAGACATTAGACTGCCATAACAACCTCAAGCATTGCTTTTCTTTTAACTTTTTTTCTTCATTTATTTGTTCATTCAACAAATACCCACTGGTTTTGCTGTGTGGGCTCATGCTCAGAGTTGATCAGACAGATTCCCTTGAAGAGCTCCCAGTGCAGCAGGTGGACCTACAGATGGAAAGACAGACAGTCCCGTGCCATAATTGTGGTTCATCTCTGTATCCCAGTCTCAAGGTAGGTTCCGAAATAGAGTTAGGTGCTCCAGAAGTACTTGCTAATGAAGGGGTGGAATCCGGAAGACATGAGTTCAAATCCTAGCTCACCTGAGTTCCTGTTTCTGCTTCTACAAAACGGGGGGATAATACCTACCTCATAGGGTTGTCTGAAGGCTCAGCTAGCATGTGAAAAGTCTTCCACACAATGCCAAGAAGTAGTACTAGGCCCTCAACAAAGAAAAGAAATAATTTATTTCAGATTGGGTAGATTATGATGGTGTACCAAGTCTGGAGTCAGGCAATTCCTCTGCAACTATTTGGAGCTTGCCTAGAAAGAATTTTGGTTTAAAATTTGGAGAGGAGGGGTGCCTGGGTGGCTCAGTGGATTAAAGCCTCTGCCTTCAGCTCAGGTCAGGATTCCAGAGTCCTGTGATCGAGCCCCGCATCAGGCTCTCTGCTCAGCAGGGAGCCTGCTTCCTCCTCTCTCTCTGCCTGCCTCTGCCTGCTTGTGATCTCTGTCTGTCAAATAAATAAGTAAAATCTTTTTAAAAAGAATGTTTAAAAAAATAAAATAAAATAAAACTTGGTGAAGAGTTGTGCCTGGGTGGCTCAGTGGGTTAAAGCCTCTGCCTTTAGCTCAGATCATGATCCCAGAGTCCTGGGATTGAGCCCCACATCAAGCTCTCTGCTCAGTAGGGAGCCTGCTTCCTCCTCTCTCTCTGCCTGCCTCTCTGCCTGGTTGTGATCTTGGTCTGTCAAATAAATAAGTAAAATCTTAAAAAATTAAAAAATTTTTTTTTTAATTTTTAAATAAAAAAACTTTAAAAAATTGGAGAAGAGTGTGCGGACTAGCTAGACTTCCACTTATCTAAGAAAAGAAGAGGTATTAAATTTTAAAATGAAAGGAAAAACCAAAAAGTTGAAGAAGCAAAAGTTCTGGAAAGGTAGAGGAAGGAAACAGGGTAGACAGGGAGAGATAGAAGCTAGGCTGCTCATAATAGTCCATGTTTTGTAGACCTGACTTTGAAACCAGGCGAATATTTCACAGGATCATAAAACAATGCCAACTGTTTCAAAAAGAATTACAAATATCAAAAGCAAAGCAAACAAACAAAAAGCTAACTTATAGTAAGTTGTGATAAGCACGTGCAGAGGAATTACTGCATGACTAAAGCCCAGTAATTTTGACTGTCCATCCCTAATAAGATAGTCCCTAAGGGCAAAGCAAAAATAAATAAACGAACTGCAAAAGAAAAAAAAATCCATAATTATATTTGTGGTGGTATTGGTGTTCTTCTCTGAGAATGTTAAGAGGCAGCGGGACTCAGCAAGCAAGTATATCTTTCATTGGGAACTGGAAAAAAAGGACACCCAGCATGTGAGAAAGGATATACAGTTGTAAAATGGATGTGGTTAAGTAGAAACATTGTAGTCTTGGATTTGAAATAGAAGTATCAATATGAGGGGCGCCTGGGTGGCTCAGTTGGTTAAGCATCTGCTTTCTGCTCAGGTCATGATCCCTGGGTCCTGGGATCCCTGGGTCCTGGGATTGAGCCCCCGCATCAGACTCCCTGCTCTGCAGAGAGCCTGCTTCTCCCTTTCCCCCTGTTCCCCCATACACTCACTCTCTTGCCAATAAATAAAATCTTTTTAAAAGAAGTATCAAGATGACCACATGACATATTTTTAATTAAGTAATATTCTTTATTTTTTTTAGCAGTTTTGGTTTACAGGAAGTACAGAGTTCCCCTATCCCCCTTCATCTCCCCTCTCTCCCCCAGTTTCCCCTTTTATTAACATCTTGCATTAGTGGGGCACACTTGTTACAACTGATGAGTCAGCACTGACACATTATTATTAACTAAAGTCCATAGTTTACATCGGGCTTCGCTCTTTGCGTTGTACCTCCTTGGGTTTGCACAAATGCATCAAGGACATGTATCTGCCGCTGTAGCATGGTACAAAATCGTTTCAATGCCCTAAAAATCCTCTGTACTCTGCCTCTTCATCTCTTCCCTTTCCCACCCCCTGGCAGCCACTGATCTTTTTACTGTCTTCACAGTTTTGCCTTTTCCAGAATGTCTTATAGCTAGAATCATACAGCATTTGGCCTTTTCAGATTGGCTTCTTTGACCTAGAAATATGAATTTAAGTTTTCCCTATGTCTTCTCATGGCTTGAGAGTCCATTTCTTTTTAGCGCCAAATACCATTTCACTGTATGGTTGGATCACAGTTTGCCTATTCGCCTACTGAAGGGCATCTTGGTTGCTTTCATATTTTGACAATCATGACTCACAAAACATTCTATCTTTAAAAAAATAAAATGTATTTCCTAGCTCTGTCCCCTAAAAATGCCCAGAAACAGTGACCAACCCAATAGCAATGAGCATCACTTAAACCTCAAGTGTGGTCTCTAAATACCACCCCCCCCCAAAGAAACCAGGGTTTCTTGGAGAAATAGCTGATTCCAGGCAGAAAATAGACAAGGTGAGTCTGGGGCATCTCGCTATTCCAAAAAGCAAGGAAGTTATCAAAGTCTTCTGGGGTCCAAAGGCCTCAGGAGCCAACTAAGAGGCTCTCTCTGGCCACAGGAGCTGATGTGAGCATTAACAAGAATAATTGCAGAGGATTAAAAAAAAAAACAGCAAATAACATTAAATCTGTATGTTCATCATGATACCTTCAAAACTCAGTAACTCCAGAGACGAAGTACGGAGTGATATTCAGGGTATCATGTATCTCAAGTTAAAGACTGGTGAGAAGTTCCTTTTTATAAGTGTTACAGCTAACAAAGGAAGAAGGAAGATAGAATTAGAAGGTCATCATTTTGCCATCCCCAATGAAATAGTGAATCTAGGCAAAGACTATCAACACCTGGTGACATCATAAAGAGAGAGATCGCAGTCATTTATGGACCTCCTGACAGAAGGACACAACACCTCCTGCAAAGGATTATGGTCAAAATTTGAACCTGAGGGGTGCCTGGGTGGCTCAGTGGGTTAAGGCCTCTGCCTTCAGCTCAGGTCATGATCCCAGGGTCCTGGGATCAAGCCCAAAGTCGGGCTCTCTGCTCAGTGGGAAGCCTGCTTCCTCCTCTCTCTCTGCCTACTTGTGATCTCTGTCTGTCAAATAAATAAATAAAATCTTTAAAAAAAAAATTTGAACCTGAATCTGATCAAGCCCTTGGATTTCATTACAGGAAACACAGAGGACAGAGGAACACGTTGAAGGACTCCACAGGGATACAAGCAGCACAACCCACACTGGGGGGGTGGGGGAGGATATATTCCACAGGACAAACAGCCTGAGGGGCTATTTTCTTTGCAACACTCCTGCTTCCTTCTAAGTGCCTGTTGGTGAGTTGGTTCTAACCTGCCTACACAGAGGTGGAGGGACCGTGGGCGATGCCTCCTCCCCACATCAGTGTGCACCCCGGGAATAAGTACCAGTCCTAAGGAAGAGGGAACCAAGCTGGGTTTGGGCTCCAGCACTGCAGCCAACTTTGCATGAGCGAGGTAGGAACATTAGAAACCCAACCTTTCAGGGCAGGCTCCTCTCTGAGTCATGTGTTCCCAGCCAGGTATGAACAAGGTCAGGGGGATACAAGCAAGGTCATGTAATGATTAAGATTCTGGGCTCTGAAAGACACAGGTTCAAATCCTAGCTCCCCCAGCATGGGCCTTTACCTGGATGTGTGTCCATTTCCACACCTGTAGATTGAGAACAGTATGAGCCTCGTGGGGGTTCAGCATGGGAATGTGTCTGAGGCACTAAGCTCGGCGCCAAGCTGGCGTGGTACTCAGCGCACGGTGGTTATTGCTGCTGCTCTTCCTGTTGTTATTTTATATTAATTATTAGATAGCCAGAACATAAAGTAGGACCTTTCCCTGCCAATTGTTCCTTATATTCAGTTCCTTACAGAGTATGTTGTATTATGGGGCACTTTCTCAATTATTTCATTTTGACCAACACAATGCTGTTTGGGAAAGATGCATTATCCTGAAATGACCTCGATTCATGCTCATTTTGGATGTTAATCACAGTAACCTGACAAATGGGCTAAAGGAAATAAAGTAATTTTGCTTTAGAATTTCTCCTGGGAATGTGGCCTTGGACACACAGGGCTGGATGTCATTACAAACAAGCCTTTTACAGTCCAGTTTATCATGCGTTACGGAAGCTGTATAGATTACGAATCTCTGCCGACAAGAAGAGTAAGCATATAATCTCATGGCATAACATTTGGCAAATAGGTATTTGTGGTGTGGGGACAAGTACAACATCATACTTGAACTTGTATGTCAAGCAACTTAGAAGTGGAGACAAGCGCTTTGGGAAATGATGCGGGACATCTTGAAAAGGGAGTTAGTCAAGACAAAGGACACAGATTCAAAACTGCAGGCAAAGCATAGGCAAAAATAAAATAAAGTAAAAGCACAAGCAAAAATAGACAAATTGGATTTGAAGATTAAAAACTTCTGTTCATCTGGGGCGCCTGGGTGGCTCAGTCATTGGGCATCTGTCTGCCTTTGGCTCAGGTCATGATCCCAGAATCCTGCGATCACTGAGCCTCACATCAGGGAGCCTGCTTCTCCCTTTCCAGCTGCCCCCTGCTCGTGTTCCCTCTCTCACTGTCTGTCTCTGTTAAATAAATAAAATCTTTTAAAAAAAAACAACAACTTCTGTTCATCAAAGGACACAATCAACAGAATGAAAAGGCAACTGAACTGCTTGGGAGAAAACATTTGCCAATCATATATCTGATAAGAGGTTAATATCCAGAATATATAAAGAATTCCTACAACTCAACAACACAAAGAACGATGCATGGGCAAAAGACTTGACCAGAGGGGTGCCTGGGCGGCTCAGTGGGTTGAGCCTCTGCCTTCGACTCGGGTCATGATCTCAGGATCCTGGGATCAAGCCCCACATGGGGCTCTCTGCTCAGCGGGGAGCCTGCTTTCCCCTCTCTCTCTCTCTGCCTGCCTCTCTGCCTACTTGTGATCTATTTCTCTCAAATAAATAAATAAAATATTAAAAAAAAAGACTTGACTAGACTTTTCTTCAAAGAAGATACACAAATGGCCAGTGAGCACGTGAAAATATGCACAGCGACACCATTCATCAGGGAAATGCAAATCAAAACTGCAAAGCATTACTTCCTCCTGCTCATTAGGATGCTACTGGCAAAAAAATAAGAGAACATAGAGAAATCAGAACTCCTGTGCCCTGCTAATGGGAATGCGAAATGGTGCAACCACTATGAAACACACCAGGGTGGGTCCTCGGAAAATTGAGCTAGAACTGCCATATTATCCAGTGATCCCACTTCTGGGTATATATTCAAAAGAATGGAAAGCAGGGGTTTGAAGAAATGTTTGTATGCTCGTGCTCATGGTAGCCTTCTTCACCATGGCCAAGGGATGCAAGCAACTCAAGTGTCCACCCACAGATGAATGGAAAAACAGAACGCAGTCCAGATGTATAATGGGATTACGACTCAGTCTTTAAAAATACAGAATTTCCAACAGATGTTGTGACACAGATGAAACTTAAGGACATGATGTTAGGTGAAATAAGCCAGCCAACAGTGAATACATATGTACAACTCCACCTATATGAGATACCAATAGAGACAGAAGTAGGATGGTGGTTGCCAGGGGCTGGGAGGAGGAGAGGGTGGGGAGTGAGTGTTTAATGGGAACAGGGTCTCAGCTTTGCAAGATGCAAAGAGCTCTCAAGATGGGTGGTGCTGATGGCTGCTCAAAAAATGTGACTCTACTTGATGCCACTGAACTGTAGGCTTTGGTTAAGGGCGGGGGGAGCGCCTGGTGTCTCAGCCGGTTGAGTACTGGACTCTTGATCTCAGCTCAGGTCTTGATCTCAGGGTCCTGAGTTCAAGCCCCACTTGAGCTCTGCACTGCATGTGGAGCCTACTTAAAAAGAAAGGTTAATATTAGGCAGCCATCAAAAAAAAAAAAAAAGAAAGAAAGAAAGAAAGAAATCTTGCCATTTAGAATGACATGGATGGAACTAGAGGGTATTATGCTAAGTGAAATGAGTCAATCAGAGAAAGACAATTAACATATGATCTCACTGATAAGAGGAATTTGGGAAAGAAGACACAAGATCATAGGGAAAGGGAGGGAAAAATGAAACAAGATGAAACCAGAGAGGGAGACAAATCACGAGAGACTCTTAATCTCAGGAAACAAACTGAGGGTTGCTGGAGGGGAGGGGTGTGGGAGGGATGGGGTGGCTGGTGATGGACATTGGGGAGGGCATGTGCTATGGGGAGTGCTGTGAAGTGTGTAAGACTGATGAATCACAGTCCTGCACCCCTGCAGCAAATAATACATTATATATTAATTTTTTAAAAAGGTTAAGATAGTAAATATTATGTCATGTGTATCTTATCACAATTAAAAATAATAAAAAGGCAGAAATACAAATAAAGACCTTGAAATTAAACTGTCTCAGAAATTACAAGAAAGATCATTTATTTATATTTATTATCTCTCTCTCTCTCTCTTTTTAGGGGGAGCAGGCAGAGGCAGAGGGAGAGAGAGAGAGAGAGAATCTTAAGCAAGCTTCATGCCCAGTATGGAGCTGTCTCGTGACCCTGAGATCATGACCTGAGCTGAAATCCAGAGTCGGATGCTTAAATGGCCACCCAAGTGCTCCCTGTTTATTACTTCTTTTTAACCCATCTGTGGGGTTACTGTTCTAAACATCCAAAATTAGAATAAAAATTGGGATTATAATTTTGCAGGTAATACCCAACTCATAAATGTAATATTATAAGTAGGCGTGTGACAGTTTCAGCATCTTGAGTTTATGTACTCAAACTGACCAAAAACATTTGGAGGACATCTTTTCACTAGAGAAGTCCAAGGGTGCTTCCCATCCCTTTTCGCGTGTTCAGGGAACATATGGAATCATCTGGCAACAGCACTGTTTCTCCCAGTCAGGCTCTCTTTGGACAGCCCCAGCCCTCTCCAGCCCCTGGACTGTTCCAGGCTCCCCCACAGCCTAGAACCCAGCACTCTGGGCCTCACAACTCCCACAAAGAAGCCTGCCCTACTCACCCTTCCAAATCAGACGGCATTTAGCATCTAAAAGGCTGGTGTTTGTATGCCCCTTTCAGTGTTCTTTTATTAGAAGGAAGGAGCTACTTCAAAAAATGGCTGGAAACAGATTTTTAATTTTTTTAAGTTTATTTTTAATAATCTTTATACCCAACATGGGGCTCAAATTCATGACCTTGAGGTCAAGAGTCACATGCTCTCCCAATTGAGCCAGCTGGGTACCCCAGGAAACAGATTTTTTAAATTGTTCCTGCACCCCAATACCCTGTAAACAGTTTTCCTTTCACAGGGTCCCCTTGGGGCTGTCACCTTCCACTTGGCCCCACAATGAGCTTCCACCAAGGGAAGCTGGCCTGAAGGGCCACTCCTTACCAGTGGCAGACAAGGGGGCCATGAGGGAGGAATTCTGTCACCAGCAGGCCCTGGGAGCTTATGAACAGGACCAGGCCCCTGGCCACATCCACTTGTCTTCCCTTGCACTGAGAGACCATCACAAAGGCCCTAGGAACTGCTGTTACGGTTGCCATCAAGAATCTCCAGAGACCAGCCTCTTCTTTCCTCACCCTCTCTCATCCCCACCTCCAGGCTTCTTTGCTCCTCCCAAGCCCCAAATCCTGGCTGCCTCAGTTTCTCCAGACTGTTCCACGCTCCTCTAGAACCTAGCAGGTGCAAATCTTCCTTTGCATCTTCTCTAGCATGGGCTGTGAATCCAAGCATCTCCAACCCTGTCCTTAGTGCTCCAGGGTAGAAGGGAAGGCCGTGAGGGGAACAAAAGTAATGAGATGATCATTCAGGAAAAATAATCAGACTCATCTTCTGCCATGAGAATCGGTTTCGTGCCTCGAGTCCTCAGCTGTACAAGGGAGAGGCAGATCCCCAACCACCAAGCAATATTTGGTGGATATGTGGACCATGTAATATTTCAAGGGCACAATATGGACCATGTAATATTTCAAGGGCACAATATGGACCATGTAATATTTCAAGGGCACAATATGGACCATGTAATATTTCAAGGGCACTTGTCCTCTCTGCGTCCAGTAGAACCCCTTCCATTGTTTGGCCACTGAGTGGTGCCCTCCCCACCACTCCTTCCTGATCCCTCCTGGGCTTCTCCCTGAGACTGCAGGGTGGGCAGGGGTGGGGGACAGATAATTCCATCTCACTGTGAAGGAGAAACACGTGTTGCTGAAAACGTTAAGGGAAACCTAAGCCGGTCCAGGAGGTGAAAGAAGGCTTCTGGGAGGTGGTGATGTTTACACCTAGGTAGGAAGGATGAATAGGAGGAAGCTAGGAAATGCAGCAGAGAGAACCTTCCAGGCAAAGGGAACAGCCGGTTCAGACCCTACAGGCAGGAGAGAATGTGCACTGCTTGAGAAGCTAAAATAAGCACAGTGCGGTTGGTGAGTGACACAGAGAGTAAGGGGGAAGGAGGTGGACATGGGCCAGGAGGCCTTAGGGGCCACTGGGAGGATTCTAGACTTGGAAGCTTTTCCTGGGTTTGAAAAAGCTCTTCCAGGGAGAGCAACTCTGCCAGGCAGATTGTGTACGCCGAAGGGGAGGTGGAAGCCAGGATGGGAGGGTTGGAATTTTCTGGCTTCTCTGTGCACCGGGAAGAGTTGCAGGGCTGTCCAGGTCCCACAGAGCTCAACACCAGGCCCAGCCCCACTACCCTTCAGAGGCTGCCCAGCACCCACAGGTAGGAGCGTAAGGGCAGTAGCTACGGGCCCAGTTCTGCCACTCGATGACCTTGAGCAAGGCATTTCCCCTGAGCCACACCTTCCCCATCTGCATAATGGGCATCAATGCCAGCTACCTCACAGGCCTGTTTTAGGATTTCATGAGCTCACAGATGTTGCAGGCTTCACAAAGGGTATAGTGAGTCACCGGTAAAGGTGAATTATTATCGTCACTAATATTAGTGTCATTACTGATGCTCACAGCCTGTCCCAATTCCTGAGCGCTGTTCTGTCTGTTGTTTCCTGGACTGTCTCGGGATCAGCCCTGGGACTGCACGCGATGCTCTGCTTCTTTGCACAAATGTGCGTGTTGCACTGAGGAGAGCCCCTCCTTCCGCAGAGGGTCCAGCGGGGTTGCTCGGGGGACACATTCCAGAAAGAATAACTGTGTAACATGAAACCCTGAATCTGGAAACACAACCTCTATGGGAAATTAGAGGATAAGGTCTGCTCTGCGGACCGCCCAACCTCATTCCATACAAAAGGGATATTGAGACCCAAGGGCCTGGTCACTCAGCCTTCTGCCTATGGTCTCACCTCTCACCACAGCCAGAGAGATCTTCCTAAAAGAAATTAAACTTGGCCATGGCATCGTGCTGTTTGAACCCTCCCATGGCTCCCCACGGCCCTCAGGTTCAAGTTTACACTCCTCATCATGACCAACAATGCCATGTGGTCAGGCTCCTGCCCACGCCTGCAGCCACATCCTTGTTCCAACCCAGCCATACATGCTTCCAATGGATCGAGTTCTTTCCTGCCTCAGGATCTTTGCACACCAATGACCCTCTTGCCCTCTCTAACAGCCTACTACCAATCCTTCCAGATTCAAAAGCCCACGGATCTTGTTGAACCTCCATATAGTAATGTGAAGTAGTAATATCATCCCCACTTTCCAACTGAAGAAACTGAGGCCATGGGAACCACCAGGTGGCTCCTGAAACTAAGCCCCAAACCATGCCATCCAGACTCCAGAATCTTTGCTCACCTAAGAGGAAGCACCTGGTTACCCCTCCATCCTAACAGGGGAGTGAAGGTGGTTCAGGTAAGAAGCCCAAGCCAAGGAGCAGAACAGGACCAATGCGGCACAGAGCAAAGACGCTGAAGTCACGATCCATTCAAAACCCCACATAGCCCCTCATACTCCTGTGGTTTAAGGAGAGACACCTGACCTCTCCGAAGCTCAGTTTTCTCATCTGTAAAGTGGGGCGCACTGGGAGTGTTCAGGAGCTACACATGGGAAATGCCCAGCATGTGGTAGATTCCCAATGGAGGGCATGACCGCCTCCCTCCCTGGACGCATCTGGGGAGGCCGGACCAGTCCAGACCAGCCCATCCCAGACGAGACTTGCATCACCCGAGGTTAGGCTGCCGGGGCCTGGGAACCATCCCTGCCCTGTTTTCTGTTTTGGGTTTTGTGTTTCCCAGCGTTTCCTTTGGAAACAGTCCAGCTTCCTCCCTGCTGGAAGGAGGCAGGAGAGGATTGTTCACGCCTGGGCCTGGATGCCCAGGGGAGCTGTGTGGGGAGGTGACAAGAGCCTGGGGTTTGGAGTCCAGCCAGTTCAGGTTTGAATCCAGAATCTGACACTTAAATGCTGTGTGACTCCGGACGAGTGACTTCACCTCTCTGTAGTGCTGATTTCCTCACCTGTTAATAGGTCTCAGGATTTCTACCTCAGCGAGAATTGGATGTGGACGGAGGGACTCAGATGAGAGAAGATTCTGGAGGTATTTGCCCAGTGTATGTACAATGATTCCTTTTGAGGAGGTGTTGAAGGTGGGGAAGGAGCTACAGGCTTACGTGGAGAGTTACCCGCAGAAATGCCCCATGGCAAACAGAAGAGGGTGGGTGTCCCGTGGCAGGAAGGAGGATATATTGGGCGGAAGGAGAAATTTAGCTCTGGATTATCATCACCCTACTGGAATGAGGGTCCGAGGTGATCACACCTCTGGGTTTTCAGGAGAAAAATCTGTATTTTCATCCAAAATCTCATGATCAAGATGGGGTAAGGAGCATATACTATAAGATTCCACTTACACACATTTCAGAAATAAGGCAAAACTCAGGTACAGTGATGGAAACCAGGATGGTGGTGGCTTCCTTGGATGAGAGTTGGGCAGTGCCCCGGGAGGGAGTATATGGAAAGATTCCGGAGAGCTGGAAATATTCTCTTGATCTGGGTGTTGGGGACATGCGTGCGCCCCCTTTGTAACTGCATGCTTTGTGCACTTCTCTAGGTGGATGTTATACTTCAATTAAAATGCTAAAATAATTTTAGAACAAAGCTATCAAGGCTGCAGGTCTGGGAAGAGAGACAGTCAGGAGGGCCAAACCGAGTGCACCTGCAGGCGGTATCCTGCACCCCAGCTGAGACATGGGCACAGGTGCTCTTGGCCCCTGACACCCCAAACTGACCCCTCACCCTTCTGGAGCACCCCTGCTTTCCTAGCCAGCCAGGAGGAGAGAGGATGGGAAGCCCCATGTCCTTTCAACCTGCCCCTTTGGCCAGATTCTGCTGAGCTCCAAGTCTAGAGAAAACAGCATCATCTGCCACTTCCATGATAAAGCAACACCCCCCAAAACACCTTTATTTTTTATCCATCTTACTTTAGGCAGAGTTCTGTTTCCAAAAAAGCCTTTCTAGAATCTGGATGTCACAAAGCCTGCCCCCCAACCCTGAGCAGCTAACCACTGAGTGGCAGCAGACTCTTCTGGCAGCATCCCTGGAGCCCAGGAGCCCCTGCGGTGGTGGCGGGAGAGGGCTGGTGGTTGGCAGGACTGCCCCCGCTTCATCCCTCTGCCTAGTCCGGATATCTTAGTTTTATTTTTATTTTCACTCTTGTTCTTTTCTTTTCTGAGAGCCAACAGAAGACGCACACGCGTCCTATATAAAGCGGCACTCGCCAAAACCAATGCACATCAAATGCATTTGTTTGCACAGACACTCATAAAAACTTTACTAGACACCAAATAATTACAGGAAGGGGCAAACCTCCAACTCCACCTATCCCCAGTGTTTTGAAGTGGATTGAAGATAAGGATCTAGTAGCATGGGCGCTGGCCTCAGCATCACATCCAGCCCCTTCCCCAGCCACGCACCCTCAGGGTGGAGACGCACGAACTTTCTTGCTTTTGCGAATTTGTGTCCAGTTCATATAAAATGTTTTCCTGCAAGTTATTCTTAGTGTCTTAATGGGGCTTTTATGGCTCCAAATACAGTCCCTGGCTTTTTCTTTGTTCTGGCTCAGGTCTTTGGTAGGGGAAGCCCCCGGTTCTAGATGGGTTGCTGAAACAACCCAGCCCATCCATTTGGCAAGAAATGCAAAGATTCTTGAAGAAAGTGCCTTTTAAAAAATAAATATAAATGGCACCTCGAGAGTCCCACACCGTCAGTTTTGATGCACTAGGCTGAGGCCCCTGCTTCTGTTGTCTTCCAAAGCTACTTCCAGACACAGGCTCCACAGCCAGGACAAGTGGAGAAGGCGGACGTTCTCCGGGCAGGACATGTGGGCACTGTCCGGGAACTCTCCTGCACCCAGCCCACAGCTGCCTGGATCTGAGTTTTGCTTGCCCTAAAGGAAGATAAATGCCGGAGCTCAGCATGTCTCTGTTTCTCCGGTCAGGTCCTGGTTGGGAGGGGAGGAGGGAGCTATGTCCCAGGGATGGCTTGTATCCAATTATTCACTGAGTATTTACAGAGGCCTACTCTGCACCAGACACAGTAGTAGGCACTTACATTTCATTCTCTCAGCCATCCTGTGGAATAGATATTATTACTATACCCCCCTTCCAGGAGGAAGCTGAGGTGCAGAGGACAGCACTTTCCAGAGTCCCACAGCCACATCCTGAACCAGACCTGGCCAGGGCCCGGTCCCTCTCCTGTCTTGAGGACTGATAGAAGGCTTCAAATCTGAGCCTGAGCTCCTAACCCACCAGGGAGGAATTCCATGACGCTGGAGCCAAACTTTGCACCGAAAAGCCATGGGCCTGTGGCCAGAGTCCGCCCCCACCCCCCGCCCAGCTGGACGAAGTAGGGCTGGGCTGCATGAGGACAGAAGGACCTCGCTGGGACCACCCTCCGGATCGCAGACAGACATGCACCAGCACACTGCCTCAGAGCCACACACTGTCTCACCAACAAACTCTGCCGAAAACCCTGTCCTCTGCCACCTCCCTCCCACTAGCCTAGAAAACCCCAGAAGGGAAAGAAAGTAAGAACCCACTCTCAGCCCAGAGACTGAGGCACCCCAGCTGGGGCCTTTCTCCCGTCCTTCCTCTTTTTGGACGTCCACCTGACTCTGGGGTTCTGCGAGCTCTCCGCCGGCACAGGAAGACCACAGAAACTTTTCTCTGGGCTGTGGGACGGCCGGTGACTGGGTTACTTATCACACGCATTCTTCTCCCTGCCAGCTGAGAAGGGGCCCAAGCCTTCCTGGCCCAGGACATTTGGGGGTCAAGCACGCTGGGGTTCTCAGAAGAGAGCGTGGTCACCACTGCCTCGGAAAGCCAGGACACTCCACCTCTGGCGTTGCTGTCCTACCCCAGTACCAGAGCTCCTGAATTTCTGGATCCCAGCTGCCACCAGGGAATGGTGGCCCCCAACCCGCAGATCTGAGCACCACGAGGGCCAATGGCGCGAGGGCAGCGTGGGACGGGTCTGAGCACAGCCGGGACTCTCCCGGGCAGGGTGGAATCCGGCATCCACTCAGCCCCTCCTCCGCGCCTTCATGCTCCGCGGCACTCTGCTGCGCATTGCCCAGTACTCCATCCCTGCCCGGGATCCTTGCTTCTCGCTGGGGTTGTAAACTGCGAGGGGACCTGGGTTCGGCTCCGCTCAGAAGCGCAACCCCGGGGAGGATGGACAGGACTCCACTGTGGGGAGGGGTGGTCCCAGGGCTACGTTTGGGAAGAACAGTAGCACAGGCAGGCACAGGGAGTGCAGGGTCCCTAAAGAGTGGAGCAAGAGGGTTACAGGGAAGGGCTCCTCGGAGAGGAGGCATCCGCAGGATTGGGAGAGCCGGGACTGCCGCTGAGCTTCCCTCTCAGTTCTTGCTTCCTTCCAAGCGATTCCAAACAGCCGGCTGGGTCTTTCCTTAGGTGGAGAAAATCTGAAGCTGTTTCTGTGGCTGAAATCCAAGCCACAGAGAATCCCAGATAGGCGGGAGCGCCCGGGTTCGAGCCTCTGGGGGCGTCGTGGGTCCGGGACCACCGAGGGCCGCTGGGGGTGCCGGCGGGTGCCAGATCAGGCGGGCTCCATTGCGCACAGCCAATTGCCGCTAGGCGCCTACGGACGGTACCTGACTCCGGGGGGCCTAGGCCCCCCATTCTACTGTCCAGCTGGCTGTTTCTTCAGCAGGGGAAGTGGTGGGGAGGGCTGGAGCCACGACTGTGCTAGAGACCTGGGTGTTCTGTGCTTCTGTGTGCGAAGGACCCGGGACCTCGGACTCAGCCGCGGAAAGAAGGCCCGGGAGCCGGGACAAAGGGCAAGGAAAAGGACTTATATGGTGATCCGGAGTGTGGGGGTGTGGCGAGGGGGACGAACGGACATGGAGCGGAGAAGATGTGGGGGGGACCGCAGGTTTGTGGACTGAGCTGCCCGGCTCCCAGACCAGAAAGAGCAGCCGGTGCCTGGGTCGGGCATGTACCCGGCAGCCTGCGGTGACTCTGAGCGTCATCCGTGGCCCTCCGAATGTCGGCCCTGGTGGTGCGGGCTGTGACTTGGTCAGGGGTGGGGGGTGAGGGACCAAGATTCTGCGTGCCCCAGCACAGACCAAACCGGAATACCAGAGCCGGGTTGCGGGCACATCCTCTTGCCCTGGGACCTTACCTTTGGGTAGCCCCGGGAACACGACCCTGGGCAGTCTGCTGCCCCGACTCAGCTCTTAGACGCCAGCCTGAGGGTCACAGAAGGCCGGGAGGCCAGGCCACCAGGGCCCCCCCATTTTGGTTGAAGGGGAGAAATGCCAAGAGGAAGAAGCCGGTCACAGGGAAGGTGGGGAGACGGGAGGAGGAGGCTGGAAGGCTGCACCCGGAGTGTGGGGTCTGAGGTGAGTGTGCGGGGCCTGAGACGGGATAGGGTTCCCAAGCGCGCTCTGAAGAAGGCGAGGGTCTGGGCCTGGAATCAGGACCCTCGAGCCCACAGGCAACGTGCAGGGACGCAACGCTGCCAGCAGAGGGCAGAATACGCCCGGTCGGTTTGCCCGTACGGTGCCCGGCTGTGCGCGCCCGAATTTTGCCTGCCGGGCTTCTCCCGCAGCCGCGGCGCCTCCGCCCCAGATGCGGGGGGATGGAGGCCCAGGCCCAGGCCCAGGCGCAGCCTTAGGAGCTCAAGGCCTTCCAGGCTGTGCAAGGACAAGCGACCAAGGGCGTATGAGAGAAGCTACATATCCTCTCATCCACTGTCCTGGATACAGACACACAAAGACGTAGAGAAATACACGGAGTCACAAAACCACGCGCGCACTCGCGCACACACACAGAACCCCAAAAAACTCTGAGAGACAAGCAAGCGCACAGAATCATTCAGAAACCCAAAGATACACTCAGACACAAAGATGACACGAAGACACATAAACAGAAAAGTATCCCAAACACAATAAAGAGGTTGAGAGACACACAAAGACGTTGGCACCCACATACAACGACAGGGACACAAGGACACACACAAAGACCTACAAATGCACAGAAGATACAGAGGCATGTTAAGACCTGCAGATGCACACGCACATGGGCACGGGAAACACACCCAGGTACACAGATTCACATACTCGGAGCCCAGAAAGTCTCAGGCACATAGAAATAATGTATGTGCACAGACACGGGTGCACAGGCATGCAACAGACTCCGAAGCGTGAGCATCGAGGCGCACACGCACACACAGATACCCACCGACACACAAGCAGGTACTGGGATGGGGCGGGAGCCTTCTAATCCTCCACAAAGCCAGGCCCCTCCGCAGGGCCCCGCGGCACAGGGGGCCACTTCTGACCAAGCCTCCGGCAGGCTCCAAATCCGATCCGCCCTCTCGCCTCCAGCGGGGTCAGGGGACCCGCCTCCCGTGCCCTCCGCCCCCGCCCCGCTCCGCGCCGCTGCTCAGGTCCGGGAGGGGCCGGGCCGCCCCGCAGCGGCTCGAGGGGTCAGCCAGCTCCTGCCCCGGGCCCGCACCACCACCACCACCACCACCACCCACCCTCTGCTCCTGGGCGATCCGCGCCTCTGTGGAGACCCGGGACCCGAAGACACAGGCGGCCTAGGCGCGGTGTACCGCAGCCGGACACAGCGGCCTGCGCACGGAGCACGAGTGCGGGTGCCAGGGCGGGTGGGTGCCTGGCCCAGCGGGCGCGAGAGTCTGGGACTCTGTCTTGCCAACCTTTCACTCCCCAGCGTCAAAGCCCACCTTGCCCAGTCTGACCAGGGCGCTGTCCCTGCCAGGTGCGGCCTACAGACCCCTAGCCGGGCCCCTCCGCTACCAAAAGGAGCCTATCCCAGCCACCAATCCCGCTTCCATCGAGCAACTGAACACACATCGTCCTGGGCCGTCAGTTACCGACCCCAGAGCCACCACCCCCTTCCCGTGCATTTACAAATCCTGCGAGGCCAGGTTCTCATCCATTGCCCCCACCTCTGGCCGGGCCCCGTTCTCAGACTGAATCGCCCTCTAAACTCTCCGTGCCTATGCTGGGCCTGACCCTCCTCCTCTGCCCAATGTCCCCCATCCTTGATCCCAGGGCCCTTCCAGGATCTTCGTTCACCCCTCGACCCAATCTCTGCCACGCCTGCTTTTCCGGACCCCTGACCCCAAATCCGGAGCCCAATCCCCTCTCCCAGGGCCAGGACCCCGTTTGGCCAGTCCTGGGCCAACAGCCCTTCCCGCCTGACGGGCCCCGTCCCTCAATCCAGCAGCCAGCCTCTCCGCGGACCAGAAGGGCCCCGGGAAGGCGCCGCCGCCCAGGGGACCGTCAACTCAGCCCGGAGCGACCTACCTTGACCAACAGATGGGGTCCCCGGTCGGCCACTCTCGGCCGGCGCCTTCCCCTGGTGGATCCGCTGCGCTCCCCGCCATCCGCTCAGTCTGGCCTCGCATGGGGCCACTCCTCCTAGCGCCGAAGCTTTACAAAATATTAATAATAAAGAAAGCAAGCAAGAAAAAAGAAAGCCTTCAATCCCCAACTCCCAAATCAATTTTTCAAAGGGGTGGGGCAGAAGGATTTGTTTCGAAGGTGCCCCAAACTTCTACAAGGGGCCAGCCGGCGCTCTGTCTGGCCGGGACGCCGGGGCCTGAGCTCCGGGCCAGGCGCGGAGCGGGGCGCAAGCCGGGGGCGCGGGGAACCCTCCCGCGGGGGGTGGGGGGGAGGCGACGGCACTATTTGACGTGGAGCCGCCGGCTCATCCCGGCGCACGGATACGAGGCGCACCAATGAGTTCAAATGTCAGGAAGTTTGAGGAGGGGTGAGGCGGCTCCCGGCCGGAGTATCCCTCCGCCGCCAGCCCCAGCTCTAAACCCAGCGGCTCCTCGGGCGCACCATGGCACTGGAGTAGTGCGGGGAGCGCGCCTGGAGCCCTGCGGCCCGCTGCGCCCCGCCCGGGACCCCGCTGCGCCGCCCGCGCCCCCCCAGCCCGCGGGGCCGCCCCTGCACCCCCGCCCCCTCCCCCGCCCGCCACCGCCTCCGCCGCCGCTGCCGCCGCCGCCGCCTCCTCCCCGCGGCTCCGTCTGCTGCCGCCGCCGCAGCCCGGCTCCGGGGCTGACAAGCAGGTGACAGAGGAGCCGGCGCGCGTGGCTGCGAGTGCCCGGGAGAACGCGGCGCGGACTGCAGCGCCCCGGCCCGCCCGCACGACGCCGGGGCCCGGGGCCAGCGCGTCGGCGCTCCACGCTCGCCGGGGGCGGCCCGCGGCCCCTGCCGCAGCCCCAACCCCGCGGGGGCCGCGCCTCCCCGGCTCCGGGGACGCGGCGGCGGCGAGCGGGCAGGCGGGCGGGCGGGCGAGCACCCTGGCCGGCGGGGCCCAAGGCGCGCCCCGCGTCCCATGGATATAGCAACAGGTCCCGAGTCGCTGGAGAGGTGCTTCCCCCGCGGGCAAACGGACTGCGCCAAGATGCTGGACGGCATCAAGATGGAGGAGCACGCCCTGCGCCCCGGGCCCGCCACTCTGGGGGTGCTGCTGGGTGAGTGCGGCGTCAGACGCCCAAGTGGTCATGGGCAGGGGACAGGGGCATCCTTCCGAGATGGACTCAGGCGGCCAGACCAACGGAATAGGACATGGTTTGCAGGACGTAGGGGTGCGGGAGGACACAGACTAGTCTCTTGCAGTGATCACTGGAGGGTCAACAGGCACCCCTAAACAGGCATCGTGAGGAGACAGAGCTTTGCAGGGACACCACCTAGGAGGAGGGAGGCCAGGACCGCTCCAGCTGCCACCCACCACCATCCTCACTGGGCCTTGGTGCTAGAGCTGCCACTCCCGAGGGGATAGGAGGTGGGAGGCCGGAGTGATGGAGACCCAAGTAGTCACCTTAGCAAGCTTGCGAGCAGTGCCAGGTCACTTGGTGGGGGGAGCTTTTAAGAGAAAAATGTCCCCTGGGCCACCCAAACTACAGGTTTTGGGGAGACTGGGGACAGAAGACCACGAACGCCGCCGTGGGGCGTGTCAGCCAGCGAGCGCCCCAGCCTCACCTCGCCAGTCTTGGTTCCAGCCGGCTACCCCGCGCCGTGCCGGTTCTCATACGTAGTAACACCAAGCGCCGGATCTCCGGAGAAGGGGAGAGTGCAGCGCCGAGCCAGGGCTCTCGAGACCCGCGGCCTCTCCGCGCGGGAGTCCGTGGACTGGGACCAACCAGCTGAGGCTGCCCGGGCCCTGGTGCGGCGGCCAGGGGAGCGCAGGCGGCGGGCGGCGCTCCCGGCTTGCCCTCGCCCTTGGGGCCCGGGCTGCGGGCAGCGCGCGGCCGGGACGCTGGGGCCACGCTGGTCGGGGCTGACCGCCCGGCTCTCGCCCTGTGCGCTGCAGGCTCCGACTGCCCGCATCCCGCCGTCTGCGAGGGCTGCCAGCGGCCCATCTCCGACCGCTTCCTGATGCGAGTCAATGAGTCGTCCTGGCACGAGGAGTGTTTGCAGTGCGCGGCGTGTCAGCAAGCCCTCACCACCAGCTGCTACTTCCGGGATCGGAAACTGTACTGCAAACAAGACTACCAACAGTAAGCGCCTCTCTCGTTCTCCTCCTTCCCTGCCGCCGCCCGGGCACTCGAGCCCCGCCACCCCCCACTGCCAGGCCCGCGTCTGCCCAACGGCTGGCTCCGCGCACGGCTGGGCCCATCAGTTCTGAGGGCTGTGTGGGCTGTGCGACTCCTGACAGGGGCTAACCATCCCAGCCAGGCTGCCACTGGTGAGGTGGCCGGGAGCCTCTGGCGGTCCCTAGTTGGCCATCTTTTGTCCGGAAACCTGCACTGGTTGGGGTACAGGACAAGGCCCTTGGCCAGTTAGGAGATACCATCCCTCTGTCCAGGGACAGGGCCTGACCTCACTGAGACCTCAACTGGGGACCAGTGATTGATTTCCAAATGAAAACAGTGCTTTAGGGAGCCAGGCCCTGGTGGTGTGCTTCCCCAAAAGTAGAGTTTTATGGAGGTCTGGGATTCCTGGAGCAAGGAAGTGGAGTTTGGGGGGCTGCTGAGTTGCCCGGGCAGCTCAGGATGCCTCCTTCCTGCCATGCTCTCTGTTGTCCTATCAGTCCCTGATAGAAAAGAGTGTCCGTTCTCTCCAGACCGTTCCATGCGGGAATTTTGCACTTAACAGTTTTTGCTGGCTGGAGGAACTGTCTAGGAAGAGGACCTCAAGAGGTGGCAAACCACAGTCTGGGGCTCCTGGGGGTGGGGATGAAGAGCTGCCCAAGTCAGCCTTCCCCAGCAGGCCCTCTTTCTTGCACAGTGTTTGTGTTGGAGTCGGGGTGGCTTGCTTTGCCCTGGTGTAGCCTAAATCTCAAGGTTGAGTCTGGAGACTATGGGTTGAGCCCTACCTGCAAACTTTTGTTTTTAAATGAGACTATAGATTTGTTTGGCAAGGTTCTGGGACAGTTAAGAGCAGATTCGGGCTTTTTCTTTTCATCCTCTGCGTTTTGTGCCTGGCAGTGTGATTGGGGGGGAGGCAGAGAGGAGCAATAGCCAAAAGAAAGGTGTCGGCACCCCCAGGGAGGACAGAACTTTCTAGTGAAGTCCAAAAGACCCTTTTAGATGGGGCTGCAGGATGAGGAGGCTCTCAGGTGTTTGGGGGCTCGGGGGGAGCTGTGTGTGCCCAAGCCTCCAGGAAAAGTGTGGGCCGCCAATGCCTGGTGATGACTGCAGCCTACCTGTCTGCCCAGGGACTGTTCCTAGATCCAGGCCCTGGTGGAAGTGGAGCATCTGGGGTACACCATCTCCATCTCTCTAGCTGCTTGACTGAGGCCTGGAAATGGTGGGACTGTAGGCTAAAGCCCTGGAGAGGGTGTTAGATTCTGCTCTGAAGGGTTCTGGCTGAGGCCCACAACAGCACTTTATCTGACTGTGCTCCCCTGGTCTGGAAGGTCCGATAGGACCTGCTCTCTGCACCTGGCTCTTCCTGCGCACTGGGGGCTCTGCGGGCAGGAATTGGGGTCCATTTCAGAGAGTCAGCTCTTTTGCTGATCCCAGAGTCTTGCTGAGACCTCTCCCTCTGTCTGGAGCACCCCAAATTAGGCACCTTGCCGTTGATAGTATTGGGGCTATGCCCTGGACTGACAGGATTCTAGTTCCAGGAGAAAGTGTGGCCGCCAGTCAGTTCGGCCACAAGCAGGCATAGAGCAGGACAAATAAAATGGGGAAAGTAGTCGGGATAGATGTGGTTGGGGGCTTTGGTCTGGCCAAAGGGCAGGGTTCACCAACTTCCAGTCCACCCATGTCCTGCCGGCCTTGCACCTCTGCCTGCCTGACCCTTAGCTCAGCTCTGGCACTGCCACTTCCAACTTAGCTCAGCCACCGGCCTGGGTGACTCAACATGTGGGGGCGGGAGGCCCAGGAAACTGGAAATGGGCCTCCAAGTTACTGGAGCAGATTTTGGGGGGGGGGGATTTTTTTTACATGTTGGAAGGACCCTTTCCAACCTCTTGCGTGCATCTGCCAGGTCTCTCCCCCTACCCTTCAGTCCTCTATGGAGCTTCTGTTTAAAACTAGGAGAGGATGCTCCCTGGTTCTTCGGAGCACAGAAGTATAAAGTCACAAAATTTGAGCAGATGTTACCACGCGGAGCGGCTAGCTCCCTAATTTTACAAAACAATTAAGCATTAAATGTTTGTGTTGCCTTTGTTGAAAGCCTATTTGTTTTCTAAAAAGAGAAAAAAGGCGCCTCTCGGAGAGCTTGATGCTTCAGTGTAGTTGGGATGTGTCTGCGGGTGAATTCGGGCTCCAGAAGAATCTCGGGTCCCTAGTTCCGAGTCTGGGTCCCGCAAGGCGGCAGGCTTCAGGCGGGCATTATTCACGCCCCTCACGGTGCCCTCCTCCTCCCTCGCCCCCTCTTTCTTCTAATAAGGCCAATTAGGTATCTGCACTAGGCCGGCCGGTTGGGGGCTGAGGAGAGGTTCTTAAGACAGTCCTATGGACAAATACCCCGGCAGGTCTCGCCTCAGCGTTTCGCAGGGAGAGCAGGCGCAGCGAGGCAGGCAGGGGCTCACGGAAGAAGCGATGTTCTTTTTCACAATAAAAGTTTATTTCACGATTTATTTTTTTCTTTGAGGATCGCAGATGCATATTTATTGCATCTGCGCGTAAATGCTTTTCAGACGAGAATCCAGGCTAGTGGGTGCAGAGACGTGCCTTCTCAATTTGGTCGAACCTTTGTGTCCGCGGTACAGGGAAATTAACAACCACCACCCCCCTCCCCGCAATAACTTGTGAAAAATGTGGCCTCGCCCCATCGAGGAGCTTGCGGGGCTTGGTCCTTAGAAAGAGGTTGCTGTTTTTATTAAGCGTCTCTTCTTCCTTTCGATTTGTTTTAAAGATCTGGGACACCCAGAAGCGCAGCGTTATTTTACGCACCATGGGGGATATTAATTGACGATCGGGCACATTTAATAGCATTTGATAAAATCCATCCGCACGTCCTGGACGGACGAAGCGGAGCGCGGGGCCGCAGCATTTGGGTATTTTCACGCACAACTCGAGAAGTTTACTTTTTCTCCTTATATGCTTTTGGGGGGGGGGGGTCCTTCCAAAAAAAAAAAAAAAAAGCGGTCGGATTGTTCTGCGCCTAAGGCTCTGGCCCCTCCGCCGCCAGAGCTCCTCCTCGGACTCACAACCCGGTTAGAAACCGGGAGGAAACGGGGTTTCCTGCAAACGCAAAATCGCGAACACCTTTCTCTCCTTCCTCCACCGGAGAACACATAGAAAAAAGAAAATGACAACATAATTCCCCCCACCCCCGCCCCATTTTTTTTTTTCTTGGTGGCTTGGCCAAATAGAATTATGTAAGTCTTTTTTCTTGCCGTCTGTCGCTCGTCTGGAAAGCGTTTCTATCCTGAGGAGGTGGCGAATTCCTGGAGGAGGCTCCGGAAGGGGGGAGGGTCGGTGGGAGAGTCCAAAAATCTGTCACAAAATGGAGTCTAATCGCTTGTAAGACAGCTCCCAGGCCTGGCGACCCGAGATCCGTTGGTGCACAAGCGGGAGCCTGCGTGCGCCGAAGGACCCGGCGCTCCAGCTCGGGCCGGGCTCCCACCTCGGCATCCCGGGCCGCCGGAGCCCTTCCGCCCGCAGGGCCTGCCCGGGCGGCCTCGCCCCTTCTCGAGCAGAGTTACAGGGCTCCGCTGAGCCTGCGAGGGTCCCCTTGGGCTCGCCTGCCCAGGTAGGATGCGCCCACCCGCGGAAGGGGGGGAGCAGGGAGACTTTGATTGAGTTTCAGGAAAAAAACACTGTCTGAGTCCTGGGGTGATGTTTTTTTCTTTTCTTTTCTTTTCTTTTTTCTTTTCTTTTCCTTTCTTTCTTTTTTTTTTTTTTTTTTTTTTTTGGTGGGGGGGCGTAAATCTACCCCAGCTGGCTCCAGCTCCAGTGGCCCAACCTGGCTCTTCCCAGCACATTCCTTTCCTTCTTTCCTTGGAAGTGTTTACACCGGGAAAGGCCTACCAAGGAGGCTCACCTCTCTCCTCGGAGCACCAGCTCTGGCAGAGTAGGGGTGTGGTGCTCGGAGAGCAAAGCCGGGCTCCAGGCTCTTCTGCCTGCCGTTTCTCCCAGCTTGGAAGGCCTCATCCCATAAGGCCTCCCTGTGGGGTGCCAGTTACCAGCATGCCTCCCCTACCAGTAGGGTATCCCAGCTAGCACTGGCCGCATCTGTCTCATTCAGAACTGCAGACATTCCTGCCCACAGCCTGAGGTAGAGGGTCTGTTCTGGAACTGGATCCGCTTGGAAGGAAAAGCCCGAGCTTGGCTTTATAGAAAGGCCTCGGTAGTGCTCTCCCTGGGGGTTTGAGGGCTGAAGGGCTCTGCTTTGCCAGCCCAAGTCTGGGGACCCTCTGGCTCTTGCAACGGCACCCTCCTTTTAACCCCAGCACCTCGACGGCAGGTAGAAGGTAAGCAAAGGCCTTCCTAAAGCTGCAGTCATCAGCAGCTGAAGGGAGGCATTATTCACAGCTGACTCCTGGCTCACCCTGTATTCCCCAGGCTCTGGGCTAGTGCAGCCTAATTTGTTTGCTGGATTTTTCTAGAGTTGGAGAAGAAGGCTGTGAGGATTTCCTCTGGAGTAGGTGATTGTGCGCCCTCAGCAACCTCCTACCCTGCGCCCTGGAACCAGGCTTAGGCCCTGGCATCTACCTGAGCCTCCTCTGTAAAATGGGGACATAGCCCCCTGGGGGAAAGGATTCTAATATGGATTCAAGATAACATGTCCCCCAAGGACCTGGCATCTCACCTGGCATGTTGTTAATACTTTGGAAATTATTGTTGTTACCATTATCATCAGCAGTGTGGCAAGGAATGTCCTGTCCCCAAGGAGACACCAAACTTCCCATGGGTTCCTTGCCAGAGAAAGGGACAGCTGGCATGGTAGGCTTGCCATGAGCCTCTCTGTGCAGGGAAAATGAGGGGCACCCCTGGGAAAGTCATTCCCTTTGCCTGAGTGGGGCACTGTATGGGCCGTTCCTCCTTCAGTGAGGAGAAGAGCTGTGGACTCTGAGAGCTGGGTTCGCCTCCCAGCCCCATTCAGCAGCCGTCGGATCTTAGCCAACTGACGACCTGTTTCAGAGCCCCAGGTTCTCCAACAGCAAATTAGAGGTGATGATACAATTTACCAGGGTGGTTGTAAGGTTGACACAAGGTATCTGGTGGGGTTTCAGTCCATGTTCCATACTCCGTGGGATCCAGTATCCTCTTAACTACCTTTAGAGAAGCAGAAAAACTTCTGATTATATAGATAAGAACAGTTGCCAACTGTGCATTACCAGGAAGGGCCGGTAGCAGGATGGGCCTGGTGTGCTGGCCTTTTTCTCCTTGGGGGCCGTGAGAGGGAGTTGAATGGGTCCAGAGCAAAGATCTTAACACTGGGGAGCAATTAGACTCTTCAGGGTCTGAGAATAGCTTGGAAAATCCTACTCGATAATATAATTTCATATTTGGAAAAAACTTGGTGCTTGCTGTTTTTGTGATTCAGATGACAAGGGGGAAAAAATCTCAACCCAGCATCTCTAAGGTTCAAGGATAAGGGAGAGATTGGGGTGGGGGGTGATAAGGTAGAGAGATCCAGGGATCTGTTTGTTTCTCCAAAAGCTGGGGTTTAAAAGGTGGAGAAACACAGGCTCCGGTGGTCAGATGAAAGCCCACAGAGGTTTGTCCTGTCCAGGATGGGCTGCCTGTGTGTCCCCCAGGGAATCTCCTCTGTCCTGTGGCTATGAGATTTTTAAAACAGAAAAAGAAAAAAAAAATTCCCAGCCCTACTGCCCTACTTTTTTGGCATTAGTTAGCTGAGGAATGGAGGCGACATTCAACGACATGAGTTATAACTTCCAATTTGTTGGGCACCACCATCAGGCCTCAGCTTCAAGGGAGGAGGAAGAAAGGGATGGTCCACTCATCCCAGGAGCCCGTATGAGCTGTCAGTCAACCCTGGGCTGCAGGAGGACCCAAAGCCCTTGGCTTTCTGGCTGACCCAGCCCTCTCCAACTCTCACAGTCTGTGCTGATGGCAGCAGAGAGCAAAACCAAAATTATATATATTTATTGCTACTGCAGTCAGAAGTGGGGAGGCGGTGGGAGTGAAGGGAGGGTAAGGCTGAAAACCATATTTGAAAAAGTTGATTCACGAAAGCAGAGGAAGCAAAGTGGCAGACGGTTGCCATTTCATCGACCGGCTGGTGTTCTCCATTCATGTCATAAATGTCTCCTGTCATTTGAAGCCAAAAGCAACATGATTTGGTTCCCCGGTGGCCTATAGGGTTTTTCTCTTTTTTTTTGCAGTAAATGTTTATTTGTTAATAATATACTTTAAACAGCCTAGCTTTGACCTCAAGTCTCCTGAAGCATCCATCTTCTCTCAGAAAAATCTTTCAAAGTTTGTGTAATTTTGGGGGGAAGGTGTAACTGACGGGGCAGTGAAGGGTCTGTGTTTGCTTTAACTACCGCTGTGTTGTGGAGTGGTGGGGTATAAGGGGCCACTGTGCTCCGAATGGCAACTTTCTTGGGTTTCAGGCCTGGCTGACAGCACTTCCTCGCTGCCCCTTACCTTTGCTTCGCCTGATCAGAACAAATAAATTTCTGCGTGGGCCCTTCCTTTGTTATTCCCGGGGCAATATTGTATCCATTTCTGTTCAGCTTCTTGACTGACGGCCTTTGGACCTGCCTTGTCGACCCTGGGGCCCCCGAAGGGGGGTTGGGGAGTGTAGGGGTCCCAGGGATATGTGAGTACGTTGAGCGGGGGTGGTGCTTTGTCTCCCTCGGGAGCCTGGCTCAGACTGGCCCGGTCCGAGTGTGCTGGCTGATGGCAGAGCACCAGGCTTGCCCCGGCACTTGGGGAACTGGGGGAAGTATTGCTGAAGGAAAAACCTAGTTCCTGGAGTTTGGTTCCAGAAGAAACAAAGATGTTTGCTTCCTGGCAGGCCCCTGCTTAAGAGGTTTCCCTGGGAACTGGGAGGTGGTTGCCAGGTGGGGAGGGTTCTGAGGGCTGCCCTGAACAACAGAGGTGCCCACCAGGGCTGGCAGGAGTGAGGAGCCCACCGAGCTGCTGGCTGGACGCAGAAAGCTAAGTGAGCATGCTGGAACACAGGACAGCCAGCCGACCCCCAGGCGGCTCTGTTGGGTGCTGCAGCAGCAGGGACAGGAGAGGAGGATAGCAGCCCTGGGTCAGGATGAGCTGGGTGTGACTGCTGTCCCCCCTTCTCCCACCTCCTGCTTTCCTCTGGGACTCAGGGACTGTTGTCATGTGATTCCTGAATTGCCATAGTTACAGGGCTGTCAGGGTATGGGCGCCTGCCCAGGCCTGGAGCTGCCCAGAGCCTGCGGAGATAGAGAGGACCAAGGTGCTCTGGAAACCACCTCCTGCAGACGGATGGCCTCCTGGGCGGGGCACGTTCTCTCAAAGGACAAAGAACAAAACTCCAAGTACAGACCAGGGATCAAGAATGTCTCTGGCTCTTGTGGCACAAGCCACGGGCCTTTAGGGAAGGGCTCGTTGTTCTTCTTGGGTCTCGGTTTCCTCCTCTGTGAAACAGGGATGCTGGTTACAATCTCACAGGATAAAATGACTCGATCTCTAAGGATAAAGTGAAACAAACCCAGAGGTGCCAGCCTGCATTGGGCATTTCGTCAATGGATGTTTCCTTCCTGCCTGCCTGCCTGGGAAGTGAGCTGGAGACACGCTGCCTGGCAGGAATGCATTGTCGGCCTTTCGCACAGGCACGGAACCTGGAACCTCCCAAACGGGCCTCCCCGAGTGCCCTAGCCCACCCCCCTGCTCTGTGCCCTGAGCTGGGGCCTGTGTTCTGAATTTTCCCCTTGGAAGGGGAATGGGGCAGGTCTTGCTGTCAGAAACCGGTCCTCGGAGGCAGGCAGGCAGCAGCCTATAGATGCCCGCCCCCCCATGACTTCTGAGGGACATAGGTCCTGCTGTTATCCAGCCTACTCTTGAGCGTGGCCAGTGCAGACAGGAACTCATAGGAACAGAGTCTTACTGACCCAGAGGGGCGGGCGCAATAGTAGGCCCTCTAGAAAGCAAAGGAATTGACATTTCTGGAGTGTATTGGTCTTTATTGCTTTAGGTCCCTGTATAGGTGAGAAAACGGAGGTGGAGGGAGTTAAGTCACTCCTCTCAGACCCAGAATGACTCCCGCAGATTTCCCTGTAGGTGGGTCTAACTCCTAAAGCAGATGGGATCCCTCAGTCCTCGATTCCTGCTCTTCCCAAAGCCCCAGAGTCTGCTCCCGGGCAGCTGTGATTCACCTGAGTGCCCAGCCTGAAAGGGGTGTGTGTGGTGGGGGTTACTGCCCAGGGTTGGAAGGGGTGGGGGCGGGGGTCACTGCCCTCTTCGCACCAGAATGTTCGTGTAGGGCCAACCCTTGCCAGAAAAGGAAAAAAAGGTTAGAATAACTGCCTTTCCCCCCAGCGGTGAGCTTCCTTCAGGGCTCGAGGGCGCGGGCGGGGCGGCTCGCGGGCGGGGCGGCTCTCGGAGGTCTCCACCCGTGCCCCCGCCAGGCCCACCTCTCCCGTGGTTCCTGCTCCTCGTTCCTTTCCCCTCAGTGGGGCAGCGTGGTGCACAGGCTCCTCGGCTCTGGGGCTCCTCAGCCGCGCCACGGGCGCCGGCAGCGGTTGATGAATTTCGGTGTCACCAGGGGTTTAGCCCGGATTTGGGAACCGCGCGCTCTAATACGCACACACGGTCCTGCCCCTTCTAAAGCGCAGCCCTTTCACCCAGCCGCTGATTTATGAAGGAATCCGATCCCAGGACGGGCTGGGCTGGAGCCGGGAACCGGGGCCCCGCCGCAACCTTCGGACTCCTCTGCGTTGCGGGGGCCCTTGGCGGCTCCCGGTGCAATCCTGGGCCGGACTCGGGGCGCCCTGCTGGGTCGCATCTACTGCGACCCAGGAGGAGTGAGTCCTCTCGGAGCCACTTAAACCTACTGGAAAGGGAGCGAAGCGGAGAGAGGGAATTTTCTTTTGGAATTGAGCAAAGCCTTCGCCCCTCCCCAAGCCCTCCTGCCGACCCCCTCGGGCAGGCCCAAAAGAGGCGCGTTTGGGAGGTTTGTTTATCGAGAGCACAGAAAATTGAAAAAAGAGTCTAAGAGCTTTCTCCCGCCTGAGAAATGTGCACAGTCCCTCGGCTCCTGGAGGCAAAGAGGCGACCCCAATGCAGGGTTCCCGGTGCAGACGCTGGGGCTGACCCCAGCCCCCTCCCTCCTGCGCGGGGCCGGAGCGCGGCGGGAGGGCAGATTTTTTTTCAGATTTGGTTTGTAGGGGGGAAATGTGGTTGTATCAATCCACAAATATTTACTCTTAACAGACTTGTATCTGTGGAGATTTCGAACAAAGACAGTTTAGGGGGATTACAAAAACCCTAAACCCCGTTTTTCTCTCGGACTTGGTGCTTTAAATGCCAATTACAGGCGAGCCATATCCAACAGCAACGGGAGGAGGCGGGCAGGGTCGGGAGGGGCTGGGGGGCGAGTCCAGCCATTAAATGTAACTTTTCATTATGGAAAGGATTTCGCTGGTTTTATCTTCTAATAAGATTATGTCACGAACACAAGTACCTAGGACGGTGCTGAGTGACAGGGCTCTGTCGTTTAATCAGAGACTGTGCCGCTCTGACCGCGGGGCCCTTTGTCCGTCCGAGTGAGCGACGGAAACTTGCCGTCCTAATCCCCTTATTCATGTCAAGCAGAGAAAAGAAGCCAAGCACCTTACAACCGTGTCCCCTCCACCCCTTCCGAGGGCGGCGGGAGGAGGGGAGCTCCGGCCCTGTCGCCCCCCGGGCGACTTTCGTTTGGAGGGCGCTTGGGTCTCCTGAGCCCGCGATGCGTTGCAGCAGGGGTGGGGGAAGGGGTTGCTTTTGGGGAGCCTCAATTGTCAGCTTCTGGAAAATGGGGGCAACGGCCCCACGCCCAGAGGATGCCGATTGGGAGGGGTGGGGGACTTTTCGCCTCCACTGACGGAAAGCACGGCCGCTCTGTCCCCTCTTCCCAGGAAAGGTGGCGCTGGGGGGTGCACACCCACCATCCCCATGAAAGCGGGATTGACAAGAAGGGAGAGGCCAAACGGAGATGCCAGGCTGGGGTCCTGCGCGGGGCGGATTTCGTTGGATCCCTAGGACTGATGTCGCAACGCTTGTACTCCTGCGAGTCTCCGGGGTTGACCATTCCCGGCTGCTCGTTGGGCCCCTTTCTTCTGAGGGCGAATTCCTTTGTTCGACCCCCGCGGAAACCAGCTTCTCCGCCGGGCCCGTGGCGCCTTTATTCTCGCCACTGCTGCTGCCGCCACCCCTGTCCCACAATGTGCAGATCTGTCGTGCGGCCGGCCCCCGCCCCCCCCCGGACTCTCCCCCACTCCCTGTCCGGGCCGCGCAGACCCAGCTGGGTCGGCCGACCGGTCCCCTCGACGTCGCCGCCGTCGCCGCCTTGCCCCTGCCCCCGCCCCGGCCGCCGGCTCCGACCACTAGACCTCCAGCCCGCACAGCGGGCGCCGCGGCGCGGACTTTAGCCGCCGGCGTTCACCTCCGGGCACAGTCGGAAGCCGCGGGCGTCGGAGAAACGGCCAGGCGCGGTTCCGGGTCGCTGCACCGGCTGAAAAAACCAAAAGCAAAACCAACACCTAGCAAATGAAACCTGCGTGCCTCCAGGGCTCCACTCTGCACCGCTGCAGAGGACCAGGCCGGCTACCTCTCGGCCAGTTTCTAGGCTCTCAGGCCGGAGGCCCCAGAGTCAATAGAGCAGGAGAGGACACTTTGGAGGAATCTGTCTCTAATGTACCTGGCTCCTTAGCCTCCTTTTAAAGCTCTTAGTCTGTGCTCTAGGGCAGTCTCCCAGGCACCCCAGTGCGTCCTGGGAACTCTCTGGAGACGCCTGACTGCTCAGTCTCCTCCCTCCAGAGTCCAGGCTCCGGTGCGGTGCGGGGAGGATCGGCCGAGAGCAGGGTGTCACCTCGTAAAAGCGACAGGCAGGGGCTGTTTTATGGGGAGGGAGAAGGGGCAGGAAGTGATGCTTCCATCTGTGGCCCCACAGGGATGGAGAGCCAGGATGGAAAGAGCACTGTCTGGGCAGGGGACCAGGGACAGGGGGACAGAGCTGGGTCAGAGACAGCTGGGTGTGCGACATTAACCACGGGACGCGGACCTACAGAGCTGGGAGCTGGGAGCTCACCTCCCACGGGTTCCCTCCCAGAGCCCCCTCTGCAGTCCCCCACTCAGCCAACAGCTCCGGCCCTTCCTCCCAAGTTGGGGCGGGGGAGAGACTTTCTCCCTCGAAACACTTGATACCAACTTCGGTTTTTTGGCAAGAAAAATAAGCCTTGTTTGGAAAGGGGGGGGGGTGGTCGAGTGAGCAAGGGAAGGAGTGAGCTGGCGGCAGAGCAAACTTTGCGGATTAGGTTTCAGCGCCTCCGCCCCACCCCCAGCCCCGCGGCGGTGATTTGTGTGCGGGGGTCTGTGACCCTACGAGGCATCAAACGGCCCGCGGGAACCGGCCGAGTTCAGAGGGACAGTGGGCAGAGGGGCGGCCTAAGACAACGCAGATGGTTCATATCAGCCCGGCCGGGCCAAGCCCTAGGCCCGCGGGCCTGGGCTGCTCGACAGGGAAGAGGTCTGGGGGTATTCCGGGGAGACGGGGGGCCTGAGCACTAAGAGGAGCCCAGAAATGCGGCTGTAGATGCCCAGTGGGTCCCAGGTGAAGGGGGGTGAGGGGGGCTATGACAGAGTTCCTCCTCCAGGTGGTCCTGACCCCATCCAGGTCAGGGGGGACCTGACCCTCCTCGTCTCCCCAGAGTAGTCTCTGGTCTAGAAGGCAGACCCTTCCGCCTCTGCCAAGTGGCCAGAGCTTACCCCACCGGTGCCCTGCAGGCAGCTGGGGCTCATCCAGGTCCTAATACCCCTTCCCCAGGGACCCCTAGTGGACTTTTTCTTCTGGGAAGGTGCCCTGCCCTCAGCTTGCCTGCTGCAGTGGGCTTGGGAGGCCCTCACCTCCCTCGGACATACATTCATGCTTCCGTTCGTTTGTTCTGCAATCCTTCCTTCCTTCTGCCGCTGTGGTAGAATACCCTTCCCCTTTCTGCCGGCTTCAGCCCTTCTGCCTGGCCTCAGCTAACTCTGAGGGACTCCTCCTTTCCCCAGGGTAAAGCCGAGAGGTAGGCTCATTCATACCTTCACCCAGAGCTTTGCTTCTGCGGGGTGGGGGGAGGTGGGGAGAGTCCTGCTTGGTCAGGCTGGGAGGGGCTCTTGTCTCCCAGGGGCTGCCCCCTCTCCCTAGAGCTGGAGCTTGGCTGGTTGTCAACACCAACAGGCCCAGGCTTCCCTGCCCTATTTCCAGGGCCTGGTTTTCCCTGCGGCCTCCAAGAACCCTCTTCAGTGATCACAGAGAGGGTGCACTGGAAGGACACCCACCACCCAGACCTTGGGCTGCTTTAGCAGGGTCTCAGCTGAAGAGATCCTTGTAGAAACAGGAAAACCGAGGCTCAGGTGTGGCTAGTATTTGCCCTAAAGCTCACTCAGTTGTGGCAGAACGGAGACAGAACCCCCAGTTTACCCATGGTCAAGTTAGGGGCCTATGTGGCAACTCCACAATTCTTTCTAAAACCTGCTCCCAGACTCTGACTTTAGCCCTGGCCTACCCTTTTCTCCTGAGGCTCAGGTCACTGGAGGGGAAGGCCCTTCAGTCCTGGTTCCTGAGGGGTGTAACAGGCTTGTCTCCATGATGGAATGAATTTGAGAACTTTCTGGATAGCATGGAGCCATGTACATTTGGCAATTTTGTCTTCTAAACTGGGACATTGAAAGACAAGAGCCAGGTGACCACATCCCTCTGTCCTTCTTGGGTCTGACTCCCAAACACCCTAGGCTTGGCCCTTCTTCTCTACAGTGGGTCACGGGGAGGCCAGTGGCCTGGCCAGGGCCACAGAGGGCCAGGGGACTGCCAGGACGTCTCGGGGTTTCGTCTCCCAGGATCCCTGCCTCAGGGGAGCAGCCGGCTGGGTCATCTGTACACAGAAGACACATCTGTACTCCACATGTTAGAGGCTGAGCAGAGGACATGTGGTTTGGGATGTGTTATCTTAATCATATTTATTAGTCAATCCTAAAATTTAAAAAAAAAAAAAAGAGTTTGATATTGTTAGCATTGGGAAAAGATCCCCAAATCTACACAGTGACAGATCAGCGGAGGTTGCCGGCAGCAGCCAGCTTTCTTTCAGCTGGGATCAGGATGCAACTTTGGAAGTTCTTAGGGTTGTTCTAGTGTGATGGAGTCTCTATGCCATGAAACAACACTGACTGCTTTCATTTTCCCAAGCAGAGATCTGAAGCAAAATTAATTACCCCGCCTTGACTGATAGTTGTTCTGTTGGAGTATGGTTCTAATCCTTATTAACATTCTCTAAAGTCAGGCATGAAATATGACTTTTACACCACACTCTTTGGCATATGTTTTTCTTTTCCAGGATATTTTTCAGACTATCTCCAAGCCTCACTGCTGTTCATTATTTTTGCCGTAGGTCTAAAGTTGCCAGCCCCAAAACCAGCCCCGCGCAGAGCACAGCCAAGGGGGTGGGGAATGGGAGCGACATCCCCGCTCACGATGCAAATTGCTTCTGATTATTGAGCTTTGAATGTTTTCCTCCATCATGTTTTTATTAAAAACTCCGGCATATTTACGCTTGATGGTGTCTTCAATTAAGTTAAAAAAAAAAAAAAAAAAAAAAAGCAAGGGGTTCCCCTTTCCATAGCAGTATGTAAAGAAAATAGTTGTTATGACCGCAGAATTATCGTCCAAAGCTGGTTCTAGTAAAGCTAGCCCGGCTTTGACAAGCCCAGCAGGCTGGGAGCTTTTTTCTAAGTGTTCCAGCTGCTGGGGAAACAGACCCGAGAGGAAGCCCACAGAAGCCTCCGTTCTGCAGGGTACTCAGGCCGCCTCACAGGAGCTAACACATCCCGAGTTTCCGGGCTGCAGAAGGGGGCCAGGCTGGCTGCAGGGGGCTTGGTGATGGGCAGGTCTGGCCCCCGAGAGAGAATATCACCCCCAGCCCCACCAAGAATCACACAGCTGATGCTTGCTGAGTGAGTGCACATGGTTTGTGAAGCACTTTACAGTGTTTGAAGGTGCTGTGGCTGTGATGTGGGTGTTGTGATCGTTTATGGAGCAGACGAGCAGGGCAGAGAGGTTGAGTAACTTGCCCAAGGTCACACAGCTAGTTAAGTGGAACTGGGTTTGGACCCCAGGCGTTTGGTCAGGAGAAAACTTCCAGGGATCCTTTGCGAGGGCAGAATCTGGCCCTCTGCTGGGTTCAGTGTCAGTGGCCAGGCACCAGAGCTCAGTGTTACTTGTTGAATGAATGCCTCATAATTAATGACCAGTGTTTATTGCACACTGCCTGTGGGTTTGATGGGAATTAGCTCATTGAATCTTCTCACTGCCTGGGGGCAGGCATTCTTATTACTGTTTCCCATTCTGCAACAGTGAAGCTTGACCTGAGAGGTGCCGTGATTTCCCTAAGGTCACACAGCATAAGGTAGCAATGATAAGCTACCATATACTGGGCACACATTACGTCTAAGCTCAGGGCTAAGCCCTCGGCACCCCAGACCTCGGTGAAAGTTCGTAAAAGGACCATTGTTTGTTTACCCAGGCTTCCAAGTGACAGAACTGGGGCTCAGAGAGGTAAAGCCACACACCCAGGATCACACAGCCCGTGGGGAGCTCCACCAGAATGCTTCCTTGCTCTGCAGGTGTGAAGACTTGTCCTCTTGACCACTTCTCAGCCTGGCTGTGTTGGGGGTTGGGAGAAGTCCCTGAATGGTACCTTCTCAGTGGGTCTCACTTGGCCTGAAGGACGATCATGGCAGTAGGTGGGCATAGTCTGGCATTGAGGAGATGGGTGTGTCTGTGGCTATGTGGCATGGATGTGGAAACTAAAGCACAGAGAGTTTAAGTGACTTGCCCGGGGTCACATAACTAGAAACAGCTGATGGGACTCATGCTCAGGTGTTCTGGCTTTGGGGCATTGTTTCTCTGAGAGACTGAGTCATCATCTTTATTGTCAGCATCACGTATGACCGTGCCTGAGTGCCTTCTGAGTGCTCTGCAAATACACAGTGACGGCAGGGATGTTCAGAGAGGGAAGGCAGTTTTCCCAGGATCGCATTGCAAGTTCTAGCCGCTGGTGTGGGGCCTGTTCACGACAGGGCCCTGGGAAGCAGGCCCAGCCCACGGCTGGGAGTTGACCGGCCCTGAGAGGGCCACCTTTACCCCTGCCCTGCGGGTACAGCAGCTCAGGGCAGGCGCTGTCCGCCCTTTGAAGGGGACAGCGCCTGAGTGTGTCACTTTGAACTGCAAAGGGGCCTGTGGTGAGGGCTTGGCCCCCTCCCACAGGCCCCCGCCTGCCCACCCCTCCAGGTCTGGTTCCAGTCGGCAGGCCTGGAGCCGGAGGGGCGGGCAGGGCGGCGGCCCCCCTGTGGGATGTCAGCCTGATAAGTGAGGAGCCGCGGAGCCCTGAAGGAGGACGGAGCTGGCCGCCCACTGGTCCGGCCATCCCACGTGGCAAGAGTTCAGGCCAGTCACCGAAGTGCCAACCTCCCCCAGACATGCCCTTGTGGCTGCAGAGAAACATCTCCCTGAATGTCAGAGGTTTAAATTAAAATAGCAGTAATGATCGTAATAACAAGAACTTGTAAAAGGAAATATCTCGCCCTGGGGCACAGGGAGTATCATGGCACCAAGCATGTGCTCTACTTGGTGCGTGCTCCTGGCACGAGGTCACAAGGGGGGTTCGGTAAGAGACGGGGGCGTCTGTGCAGCTAATTACCAGGAACCCAGCTGGGGGACTTTCAGTTGTTCAGCCAAGTCCTGGCTAAGCCGGCCTAGGACCGGTAGCCCATGGGCAAAGTGAGTGGGGTGACGTGGCAGAGTTAAGCAGAAATCATGTCAGCTCTGTCCCCATACCTGGGCATGTTGACCTCTTCCCTGATTTTTTGACCCCAGAACTGGTTCCTTGGGAGGCCAAGAACCTAACCAGGTTCTTTACCAAGTGGGCAAAGAAAAGACGCCAGTGCTTTGGAACCTGGGGGTTCAGAGTATGATCTAGCTCTGTCACTTCCTGGCTGTGTGACCTTGGGTTTGATGCTTTACCTCTCTGTGGCACAGCTCTCTTTCAGTCTGTTAAGGACCAGCACCTGCCTGAGAGCAGTGATGAGACTGGAAAGAGAAAGCAGATGCAACGTCTTCTGATGAGCTATGTGGCTCTTGCCAATACTGCTGCCGGTGCTCCCACCGTCCTTTGTGTTGGGCCTGAGCAGGTGTCTGGCTTTGGTTACACGCGTCAGGCAGTATTTTCATTACGGTTCTCTGTGTGCGCCACGCCTTGGCGAGTAGGGCATGATACATAGTAGTTGCTCAGTTAGTATTGAAAAGAAAAGTATAGAGGAGTAGCTCAGGAGCCTGACTGGCTGGGCTGGACACCAGGTTCAGCCTCTTTCTAGCTGGGCATCCCTTGGAAAGTTCCTTAGCCTCTCTGAGCCTCTGAGCCTCTGTTCCCTCATTGGTAAAATGGAGGTACTCGAAAAACCTGGCTTCTGGGGTTGTCCTGAGGACTAAATGAAATAGCACACTCCAGGAGCTGTACCAGTTTGTGGGAGCTTTTCTGTTCGTGGGAAGGGCAGCGGGCAGGGGTCTGGTTAATAACATGACAGCAGGAGTCTGTGCTGGGCTCCCAGGGCAGGTACCTGAGAGGTGGGAGGTGGGAGCTAAGAAGATCTGGGGAGGGCATTCCAGGTAGGGGCACAGGAAGCAGGGATATTAGGGGTTAAATTGGTGGGCTGAGAAAGTGGGCTGGGACAGTGAGTCTGGCTGGAGAGGCTGCCTAGGGGCTGCTGGGATGCAGGGCTGTAGAGGGGGGCGGGGGCCGGTCGCTATGCAACGGGCTTTGGCTTTTATTCTGTGGGCAGAAGGGAGCTATCGAAGATTATTGTACAGGTGGGTGACAGGGCAGGAGAGGCACTTTATGGAGCTGACACTGGCAGCCAATGCGTGGGATTGGGGACTGGAGACCCGCAGGAGGGGGCAACTGCCTCCTCAGAGGTGGGGACAGTGGAGGGGCTAGAGAAGGGACAGGGTCAAGGCAAAGTTAGGAGGCAGTTCTGAGGGTTAAGGGGAGGGGATGGGACAGATGGAGAGTCTGAGAGACCTGGGCTTAGAGCTGGGAGGACTGGAAGCCCCAGGCCTGGGCTGCCTGGCTAAAGCCTTGGAGTCCTGAGCTCTCTGGGCTGGTCCCAGCAAGAGTGACCCGCTTGTCTGTGTCATTCACAGGCCTGGTTTCGTGGGCATGTGACCTGGGCAGTCCCACAGGATCTCACACTCAGAAAGGCCCTGTGCTTGGTTTGATGCTCAGCTCTCGCCCTCTTGAAATCCCTAAGATGGTCTGAACGAGCACCCTGCATTTTCATTTTGTCCTGGGCACTTCAAACCACGTAGCCAGCCCCAGTCCCTGAGTCTCTTGCCTGGGGGCCTGGGCTTGGAATGGAGGCCTGGGAGGCTTGAGCTAGAACCAGGTCTGCTGGGATTAAGGAGATCTCCCTGCTCTACTGTTGACCTGAGGCTTGTCCTCAGAAGCTTCTTGCTCCTGGCTCCCAGATTCCTTGGTCAGGGCCTGCCCCCTCCTCCTGTGTGCTCAGCCACCAGCGCACCTGCTGTTCCCCCCACACTCAGACGTTTGTCCATGTCTGGCTCAGGCTGTGACAGTCGTGCAGGACCTGCTCACTGGCCTCCAGCATCCCTCCTTCGTGTAAAGTCGTCTTCCTTTGAAGTTTGGCATAAAAATCATCAGCTCATCAAATCTCTCTGGCTCCGTATTCCCTCCTGCCTGCCCTCTGAGCTTGGGTCTGTCTCACAATGCTTATCAAACACGCAGATTCCTAGCTTTGCAGAAGGTGTGAATCCTCATTCCTCCGCTCCTGGAAGAGCTGCGTACCCTGAGATCTGAGAATTTCTGCCCGGCGTACACCCTGGACTGGCACAGGGCCTTGTACTGGGCCGGTGTTCGGTTGGCTTGAACTGAGTGAAAGAGTGAACCGTGGTTGTCTGTCTGTCTGGGTGCACGCAGCCTCCCTACAGGGGGCCCAGAGCCTGGCATGGCGTGGCATCATTGGGTGGGTGCCGGATGGATGGCAGGTTCTCAGTGCATGAGGACTTGGGGGGGGTGGTCAGTGTTCTTCTGTCCCTGAAACCCCAGGATGTAAGGGCCAGGCTGCCTACAATGGGGGCCAGAATGGGGGATAGGGGGCAAAATTAGTACCCTCTAGGAGGCAGGAAGTGGCCAAAGTGGCACACCCTCTCTCCTGCTTTCTCCCTCTCTTTGCTCATGAGGGGCTGCCTGCTCCAAATGGGGATTTCCCTGAACACAGTTGTAACAGCACAGGGGAAGCAAAGGGTGTTATGTTTTATTTCTTAGACTGTGTAGGCACTGAGTCAAGGAGTTATCTCATTAAGCCCATAGAAGTCTGCGAGGCAGGGTCTGTTATCATCCCCATTTCAGAGATGTGGAAACCGAGGTGCAGGAAGGGGAAGTCAGCTGTCCAAGGTCACATAGCTTAGCTCAGCCACTCCACCAGGTGGCCCCTGAGATGCTCATCCTCCCGTGGCCCCTGCTCATAAGGCCCCAGGTGAGTGTCAGTGTGCTCTGAAGGCAGGAGGGAGGGAATGAGGAAGCCCAGCCCAGCCCTGCGACCAGAAGGACCCCTGCTTCAGGCAGTGCTGGCCGGACACCGACAGGCCAAGATGAGCAGGATTGTTCCAGCCCTCTATGGCTGGGGACGAAGAGCAGGCCGAGGACCTCAGAGGAGAAGCTGCTGACCCTTGCAGAATAGGCTGGGGAGGGGCATCTGGAAAGCTCCATGGTGGAGACCAGGAACGCCTGCAATGATGGAGCTGTCTGAGAATCCTGGAGGGGCCAGTCTCCAAAGGTGACATCCCAGAGTTACGTGGGGAGCGCCCTCTGTCAGGCCCTGTGTGGGCAGTAGGCCTGGGGAACAAGACGGAATGCAGGGAATACAGGCCTTGCCCTCGGGGAGCTCTTGATAACAGCTGCCTGGAGGAAACCCAGCCAGGTGGGCCCTGGGGCGCTGAACCGAGCGGTGTCTAGTCAAGGGAAGCCAGATGCCAGGAGCAGGCCTGGCACATACTAGGGGCTCAGGGACTGTCCCCATCATGGGCTCTAGTTGCCCACCCACTGCAGCACCCCAGAGTGCCAGGCTCTGAGCACAGCCTAATGTTGTCTGTGAGCTGCTCTCTTAGAAGAAGAGTCCCTTGACCTCTCTGATTCTCAGTTTCCTCATCTGTAAAATGGGTACAGCTGTTCCTTCTCTTCAGGTCATTGGAAGGGTTAACAGTAGAAGGACATGAAGAATTTAGCACAAAGCTCATTATTCAAAAAACAACAGAAAGAAATGTGTCCCGTAACAGCTATCATTACTATAGTGTGGTCATTAGTATTTTTGTTATAAAAAGAATTGTTTTTTCTTTTTTAAAGATTTCATTTATTATTTATTTGACAGATGGAGTTCACAAGTAGGCAGAGAGAGAGGAGGAAGCAGACTCCCCAGTGAGCAGAGAGCCCAATGTGGGGCTTGATCCCAGTCCTGGGATCATGACCTGAGCCGAAAGCAGAGGCTTTACCCCACTGAGCCACCCAGGCGCCCTATAAAAAGAACTCTGACAGAATAAACCCTAGACAGCACCCCCAGGCCTCTAGAGCCCAACTTGCCCCTTTTTTTCCCTCTCACCCACCTCCTTGGGGCCAGCCCCCACCTCGACCCTCCTGAACCCACTCCACAGGGAGCGAGGAGCAGAGGCGACTCCACTGGTCCGATCTTGCTGGAGCTTCAGCCTCAGAGGACAGAAGCAGGGAAAGGCCAGGGTGGTGAGGATAATCCTGGGGGAGTAAAGGGTTGTGATGGAGGGAGGGGATGCCTGGGGAAAGGGGTATTGAAGGCGACCTGGGAAGGTTGAAAGGCTTGTATCAGGCAGGGGTTGTTTAGGCAGAGTCAGAGAAGGGAGGAGGAGGGTGCGGCAAGCCCAGAGTCCTGGAAGACAGTGGCCTGCGAGGAGAAAGCGTGTTCCCTCCGTCCCCTTCCCGCCCAGCTCAGTCCCTGCCCATGCTCTCCTCAGGCCACCACAGCTCAGCAGATGTGCTCAATGTCCAAGCACCTGCTACGTGCCAAGCCCTGGCCAAGCTTGTCACGGGCACCGCACCCTGTGAAGCCCCCTGATAGGCCTAAGAATTAGAAGTGATCATCATTCCCATTTTACAGATAGGGAGACTGGGGCTCAGAATTGGGTGCTGCCCAAGGCCACGCAGCCACCTCGCAGCCAGGTCTGACTCGAGCCTGTGTCCCCCGGCCCCCCTGCCACGACTCCTCTTCCAGGCACTTGCTTGTCATCTTCCCACCGCCGGTCGCTCCCGGCAGAGCATCCTAGGGCTCACACAAAAGGCAAGGGAGGGGGTGGATCGCTGAGTCCTGGGGAGACTGGGCAAAGGTACAAGGAGGAGGTGGGCACGAGAAGATTTTGGAAACCCTGGGTAATGGGAGGAGGCGCCCTGGCCGGCACACTCCAGGCTTAGAGGCAGACTCGCCCAGAGGGTCCTAGACATTCTCTACACGTGACTTGTAACTCTGAACACAACACACAGTCACACCCAGGACCTTGGAGGCTCAGAGGAATAAGTGTGTTTCAGAGACTGGTGGTACCAGTCTTGTTTCTATCACTTTCTGCCACTTAACCTCAATTTCTTCCCCTATAAATTGGGCCGTCGAGAAACCCCAACCAAGATCACTAGCAAATGAAGAAATGGAAGCTAGCATTTGTCCTGATTGCTCTTACTGGTATTAAAGCCTCATGAGAGTGCATCTGAGGAACCTGGAGCCCAGAGAGGCTGCTGGGAGGTCACCCAGCTGGGAAGTGGGTGGGTTAGACTCTTTGGGCCTGCCTGCTGGAAGGTCGCAGTGCTGCACTGCTTGGTGCTGTGGGCTGCTGCTCCTGGGGGAAAGGAGAGAGGCTGAGCCTGCCCTGTGGGCTGCCAGCCCTTCAGTGCCGGGTAGCGGGGAGACACCCCACTCCACAGCCCAGGGACAGATACTGGGGATGGTGAGTGATGGAGTGACAGCCACTGCCTGCAGAAGAGCAGCCTCGTGATGGCCCGAGGGTTCTCTGGGTGTCCTTGACGCCAGCCCCTTTCAGCCCCAGCCCTTCTCAGGCCTCAGTCACACACAGGAGTTAGGACCACCCTCGGGGCTTCCTCCCTCCTTTCTGGTGTTTAGTGCAAGTGTCCTGAGGTACTGATGTACTGAGGACACAAGTCAGACACAGTCCTGTTCCCAGAGAGCTCACTGTCCAGTGGGAGACAGGCATGTCCCTGGCGGTACCAATGGAGAAAACCCGGCAGAGCATTGTAGATCACAGAACGGGGCTCCTCTCCCAGACCCAAGGGTGTGGAGGAGGGCTTTCTGGAGGAATAGCTATCCACGCTGAGGGCAGGGGCATTTTCCTGGTAAAGAGGGGGAGTGGAGCAGCTTTTAGGGCACACGGACCAGCATGTGCAAGGCCTGGAAGTGGGCCGTAGTGGGTGTGCAGAGAGAGATCAGATCACGCAAGGTCTTGAACATTCAGCTGGGGAGTCTGGCTTTTACTCCGGGGGGCCACTGGAAGCCAAGGAAGAATTCTAAGCAGGAGAGTGTCAAGGTCAGATTTGAGCCTGAAATTCACTCTGCTGTGTGAATTACAAGAGGAGCAGGGCAGCACCAAAGGGAAAGGGGCCCTGCGAGGCTGGGTTGAGGCGCGTGTACCCGAGCGCAGATGGCTCTTAGTACAGGTGTGCGTGGGTGTGTGTGTGTGTGGCCCACGGTGGAGACTCAGTGAGTATGTATGGGACTTAGGTCAGTGCGCACTGGGCGTATTGTGTCTGTGGCTCTGTTGGGCGCACGTGGGCACGCATCTGCATGGGTCCGTCAGCGATGGTGCTGTGTTTGCCCGTGTGGCTCTCTATTTTCAGGGGTGCGTGTGTGTGCACGCGTCTATGGCACGTTGTGAGGCAGCCCCTCTCTGTCCAGCCGTGCTGCTGAGGAGAAGCCCAGAGAGCCCTGAGCCAGAGTACAGGGACCTGCTGGCCTCAGTGGGACCATCAGGCCTAGTTATTGCCCAGTCTGGCCACCCCGTCTGCCTAGTCCCCACCTCTGCCTAGCATGGGCCATGCTGGCAGGGACTGGGGTGGGGGGGATGTCCCTGCTGTAAATCGTCCCCAATAGTTCAATCACTGTGGTACCTGCCCTGCTCACTGCGTTGGAGCTGATGGCGGTTGGGAGGTGGGCGCCGCACTGGGAACAGGAGGCATCTGGAGAGGCAGGTTCTGCGCCTCCTGTGGGACTGTGGCTTCTCCTGTGGCATCTGAACAGCATCTGGATGCTGGTGCAGCCGCTGGAGGGCTGCTGGTGGGAGGGACGCCTGTGCTGGTCGGTGTGTGGGTCCTGGCGGACGTCACCGTGTGCGTGCTGCACTGTGGGTGTGTCCGCGTGTCTGCCTGTCACCCTTTACCTAAGACAGGGCGCCTGTCTGTCTGTCCCAGAGGTCACATCTTGGTGTACACGCATGTTTGTACCATCTGCCTGTGTCTGTGGGGGGAGTGCTGTGTGTGTGTGTGGACATGGGTAATTGTGTGGTATGTGGTGTGTGCTTGTGTCCCTGGTAGGGTCACCATGTGTGCTCGTGTCAGCCATTGTGCGATGATATGGCTGGGTGGGGAGGGTGCACATGTGTGTGTGGGTGTGTGCGGGCAGGGACCCAGGGGTTGGGTATGACGAGCGGAGCTTCAGATGGCTCCTCCTGGACTGTGACGTGTGTGGCCACAGCTCCAAGAGCCCAGCCCAGGTTCCAGCAGGAATCGCCTCTCACCTTTACTGGAGAATGGGGGGGGGGGGTGGAGGGCAGGCTGGGACCGTTGAAGACTGCTCTCAGGAGCCCCCTCCCCACTCCCTCTCAGAGGTGGGAGCAGGTGACAGTCCCTCCCCCATCTCTCTGTCCCCTTCCCCTCCTCTGCCACCTCCTCTTCTGCCTCTGTCTTTTCAGGTGCTGGGCCCAGGTTTAGTTTTATGGTCAAGGGTGTGGACACTTGGGTACTTAGGACGCCCCCCAGAACCCAGACCCTGGGAAGAGACAGACACCCTCCTCTCATCTTCTGTGGCCCCTACTGGGGGTCTTTTGGGGCCTGCAGTCACGGAGCCTCATCAGTGTGCCCTAGCTGGGGTCTCAGGGGTCTCAGGGCCTGGAAGCTTACAGAGAGGGGCCAAGCTGGCTCAGTGCCGGGTCAGGGGGCAGGTTCCTGAAAGCCGGAGGAGCCCCCAGCCCAGGTGAGCCCCCGCTGGTATCCCTGGCAGGTGGGTCAGGACAGGTGCGTTCCAGTGGGTGTGCCCTGCCTGGGGTGTCCTCACAGGTGCGCCCCAACCCACAGCCCCCAACAGGTGTGCCAGTTTTCCTGGGAGGGATGAGCGGAGCTGGCTCACTGGGCCCAACAGGGGGCGAGTGCCGGGACTCCAGGGTCCCCGCGGGGCTCCCTGCCGGCTGCACGCACCCCTGACCCCCTGGAGGCCAGTGCCCAGTCGCCACCACCCCTGCGCTGCCCGGGGCCCTGCTACCGGAGGGAGCTGACCTCGACCCCACCCGGCCCCCCACATCCCCGCTTGGGGGCTCACAAAGGGAGAGGAGGGAAGAGAAAAATCGCAGAGATTTGTCTTGTCTCGGGCTGACAGCGGAGCGAGTGATTGCCAGGCCCGCTTGGCAGTTTTTAATCATTTTATCTCTGTTCTCGGCTCTCCGGGGAGACAGCCAGTGCTTAGCAGTCTGCTCAGAAAGACCTCGGGGCGCGTGGCGCAGCGGCGGCTCCGAGCTCCCATTATTAGCTGTGCTCTTCGGAGCGCGCTCCGATCTCTCCCGGGGGAGCCGGTGAAAAATTAACACGGGCCGGCGGCGCGGGCGCCCGATGTAACTGTAATTACTCCATTGATATTCCTCACACAATAGCGCTGTCATCAGTCATTTACATAAACTTTCTCTTGCGAAGACGGGTGGAGGTGCCTAATCCTATTGGGTGCTTCCACGGCATGCATTATACATGGCGCGGGGCTCCTAGGTGAGGAGGGAGGGGATGGGGAAGAGTGAGGGGAGGAGGCAGGAGGGAGGGGAGGGGAAGAGGTGGGAAGGGGAATCGGAGAGGGAAGGAGTGAGGGGGAAAGGAGAGGAGCTAAGGGGCGAGCCCGGGACCAGCTGGCTGGGGCAGGGGGCCAGAGCCAGCAGCCACCCTACAGAGAGAGGGTGGGCTACCCCTGGGCTGGGGTCCCACAGAATTGGGGCCAGCTTGCCCCTCCATCCTTGTCTGTCGTCCTGGGGCAGGTGAGCCTGATGCTTGATCCTTGGGATGGGGGTGGGGGTTCCAACAAAGCCTTGCCCCGCCCACTCTGCCCCTTTACCCACGGGGGAGGGAGGGTGGGTGCCAGTCCCTAGCCCCACAGGGCATCTGGGCTCTGGCTTGAGGCTCTTCAGCTGCTAAGGAGTTAAAACCTCTCTGGAAATTACCCCCGTAATGACCTAATTAAAGACTTCAGGGCCACCTACTCCAGGGCGAATGCTAATAACAGCCGCCCAACAATAATAACCCGCTGGAGCCCCCCTGTTATTATAGCAGCCCCCCCTTCCCACCACCCTCCCCTGACCCCCTCCTCCGGCCCTGCCTGCTGCAAGCTGCTGGGGGCTGGGGCAGGCCAGGGTCTGAGCCCCCAGCTGGGCCAAGAAGGGCTCAGGATGGGACCAAGGGGAGAGGCCTGGGATAGTCAAATTTCCGTTGCTGAATATTTAATGAAGCCTGCGCGGTTTATTTGGTTGGCCTGTCGATTTTTATTCCTCTGTCAATAGCTTCTCATATGTGGGGCTGTGATGATCTTTAGCAGGGCCTCTCCAGGGACGGCTGCCACTAAATGCAATTATGGATTTTATACCTCAATGTGTTTGATATTTCCACTGATCTAATTTGCAGCCTGGTAGTTTATTGTTTGGCATTTTAATGGCGTTCAAATGCTATGGGAAATTTGATTTCTTTTTATAATTCCTCCTTAACGCAGTTAATGTGGGTGGCGGGATGGCCCAGATTTCAGAGCCCAATGTATAGAAAGAAGAGGGGGGAAAGAGAACGCACCCTTGTACATATTTAAGGATGTGTCCATTGAAGGATGTGTCCACTGAAGCTCTCCCTCTGTGCCGTGGGGCCCAGGTGCCTATCTGCCTGCCTCCGGGTCAGGGATCTCGGAAGGCTGGTGTTGGAACTGTTGCCAAGGTGTGGGGAAGCTGACTGCGGCACCCAGGGCAAGGCAGAGGGGCCAGCAGACGGTCCGGTCTGTTGCTCCCACTATCTTGAGCTCCGTGGCCTGTAGTCCGAGTCACAGGACCTCTCCAAGTGGCATTTAGGTTCCTGCCATGTCCTGTTTGAGCAGCTGCAGAATCGGGGCGGCCAGCCCTCCCACCGCCCTCTCGTTTTTGTGGCCTGCAGCTGAGGGCGCGGGCAACATCAGATGTGGGCCTTTGAGACTAGGGGTGACTCTGACATGTCTGTCATCGGAGTGACAAGTCTTTGCGGGACCCTCGGCCACATTTACCAAATGTATCCACTTCCAAGTTCCAGGTCAGGGTTAGGGCCCTGCCTGTACGTCTCTTTCCCCTTCTGTCCTACTTGGAAAGGCTAAGCTTGGGGATACGGCCAGGGCAGGCCTTGGCTGTTCCATATCCCAGACCTGGGTTCCTGGAGGCTGTGCTGGTACTTTTCTAGGCCTGACTAGAGAACACAGAGTGACCCGAAGTCCACAGGGTCCCCCACCTGCTTGGGCAGCTGCCCTGAGCTGAGCCACCTCCTTCTCTGACAGCGAGCGCATGGGCCAGGCAGCCAGCCAGGAGTGGCCCTCTGCCCTTGGTTAGCAGGGTGGGCCCACAGAGGACACTGGGAGAGCCTGTTCCCAGGACATCCCTGCCTATGGCAAGACAACCTAGGTCTGACTACCAGCACTTGTTCTGGATTTTCTAAAACATCTTCTGGGGAAAAGGGGTCCAGAAAAGCTCAGGAAAGGGGCACCTGGGTGGCTCAGCGGGTTAAAGCCTCTGCCTTCAGCTCAGGTCATGATCCCAAGGTTCTGGGATCGAGCCCCACATCAGGCTTTCTGCTCTGCAGGGAGCCTGCTTCCTTCTCTCTCTCTCTGCCTGCCTCTCTGCCTACTTGTGATCTCTGTCAAGTAAATAAATAAAATCTTAAAAAAAAAAAAAAGAAAGAAAGAAAAAGAAAAGCTCAGGAAACTCTTCCAAGTGGCCTTCCTGGAAATGAGTAGGGAAAATGGTCCTAGGTCCCAGGGCTCCAACTGGGCAGGCAGCCTGGCATGAGGTACAAAAGGGAGGTCATCCTCAGGCCTTCCAGGGCGGGTCTATCCAGGCTCCCCACGGCCTGCAGACCCCGGGTTCTGGTTTGCAAGTTCACCTCTTCGGAACACGAGGGAGCCTGGAGTCCGGGACTCTGGGGATGCAGAAATAATTCTGACTGCTCTTCCCTGGACCCTCACTATGTGCTCAGCGGCATACCACATGCTTTGAACACACTATCTTGTATTCTCAGGAAGCACGGGTGCATTTTTGTTCCCATTGCACAGGTTGAGGCTCTGAGAGATTGACAGCACTTGCCTTGGGTCAAAGCTAATGGCAGGGCCAAGACATGAACCCAAGTGTGTGTTGTTTCCAAGTTCCTGCTCTTAACCTTGGTCCCTGATAGTATGGTCTTCCTGGAGCTGGGCTGGGCGTGCCTGCTCAGGGAGAGATAGTCACCCCTTAGCTGGGACACCCCCTCCTTCCCCTCCCCTACCCCTCCTCAGTATCACTGGCCCTAGTTTCTGTCCCTGGGCCCGTCCACTGCATAGCTCCCAGGCTGCCGGCTTAGTCGCAATGGGTGGCTTCAGTTTTGGAGGGAATTTCGCTGCTCTTGGGCAGGAATGGCCGGCCTTTCCATCTCCTGGGGGATTTTCACCCTGCCGTGTTTCCCAGCGTGTCCAGTCCGTTTTCCACCGGGCTGCTGTTTTCAGTACAAGTGCCACCAGCTCCTTGCCCCCTGAAATGTCAGCAGTTGTGGTGGCCACTCACACTCCCAGGCCAGGCCCTGGGCGAGCACTGCTCTCCCCAATCTACGAGGTAGGGCGCACAGCCACTATCCCCATTTTACAGATTAGGAAGCTGAGGCTCAGAGAGCGCACATTCTTGCTCGGCTCACAGTGAGACTCTAGAGCTTCCCCTTGACATCCCCCGCTCGCCCTCCGACTCGAGCTGTTCTAGTATCCCTCGTGCCGCCTGTCTCCATGGCAGTGTACGTTCCTGTGTGTCCCCGGCCAGCGCAGGGCGCCCAGCGGGGCAGGGGCTAGGACTGTCCTACTATAGCCCATCTCCTGCTGCAACAGGGCCTGGCACAGTCCGGATCCCAGAAAGACTGTTGAACAAATAATGACTGAGTGAATAAGTGAAGCCCCAAAGACCATGCTTGGGCTGCTCCTTACCGCCATTCTGAGATCTTCTGGCCCCTTCAGGAGAGATCCTGGGCCGGAGGCCAGCTGCACAGGCTGTTCACGGCTTTCCTTCTTTTCCTCTCAAGTCCCATCACCAGACGCCCAGTTTCCCTGATTCACTTTCCCTGGACACTCAGCGGTCTTCCCTGCCTCCCTGTTCCTGTCCACACCGCCCCCTCCACCAAGAATAGCCTTCCCTTCCCTTCACTAGGCAAACTCCGCTCACCCTTGTAGAACCCAGCCCTGGGGTCCATCCCCTGGCAGCCTCTGCCATCACTCTGCGGGACTGGTCCTGCCCGCTCCCCCCCCCGGGTGTCCCAGCCACCCCAGCCCTCCTCACACTGCCTCACCACCATCTCCCCGCCCCTGAGCCCGGCAGTACCTGGAGATGAGCTGTCCTGTTACAGACAGACACTGGGGAGGATCTGTTGGGCGGGTGAACGAGCCAGGGAGTGAAGGAAGGAAACAAGGAGAAGGAACACCCCTCCTGGTCCTCTCAAGGAATTGCCCTGTCCATCCTGGGGGTTTGAGACAAACTGGCCTCTGGCTGATTCAGAAACTCCGACCCGGGGGTGGTAGGGACAACGCAGTGAGACGTTCGGCCCCAGTGCGGACGGGACACTGTCAGCAGGTGATGGATAAGTGGCCCCCTTGGGTGGCCTCACCCTGTCCTGAGAGCTGTCAGAGTATGAAGTGCTCGCCTCACACCCCCCTTGCAATCAGCAGTGAAATCAGACCTGAGTAATCTGATGTTCCACTTAGGAAAGAAAACAGGATTCCCCAGGCTGGGAGGAGGCTGAGGATGTGGCGGGCAGGGGGACAGCCTGCTAGCATTGGTGTCAGCCACCGGGGGCCTGATAAGATCTTCACAGCTTGTTATCCTGGGGAAGGCTGGCTTGTGTGCCCGGCTGTGGGGGAGCTCTCCCGGTAGCGGGGTCTGCTCTCTGGAACCTGCCTGTGCAGAGGTGTGTGTGGAGACAGATGCAGGAGGGACTTTGTTCCCAAGGCTTCTGGCTGCCCCCAGGGGCACCAACTTTCCATCCTTGAGCCTTCCCCTGCATGTCCCAACAGAGCCGAGGAGAACAGATAAATGTGGGCCATAAAGCGGGGCCGCACAGACCTGGGATCAGCCTGAGCCTAGCTCAGACACTTCCTGGCTGTGTACCCTTGGGCAAATCACACACCCTCTCTGAACCTCAGTTGCCTCCTTTGAAACTAGGGAGCACAACCCCTACTCCTGGACTGTTGACAAGATTTAGTGACATCCCATTCGTCCATAAGCAGCTCAACAAGTTAGGTGACCGTGTCATTCACTGTCCAAACCAGGGGTATTTTCAGAGTAAAAGGGGATGTTATTCTTAATTATGCTGGGGTCACAGGTATAAACCAGGATTGTCCCAGGCATCCTGGGATCTTTAGTCACCTGCCTGCAGATCAGGGACAATATGACAAAGTGTTTCGTGGGTGCTCCCTTATCCTTCCCCAGTGCTTGTTGGTAGGCAAGGGCTCCTGGGGACTTAAAAAAGGGATTAGCTAGGGGTGCCTGGGTGGCTCCGATGGTTAAGTGGCTGCATTTGGCTCAGGTCATGATCTCTGGGGCCTGGGATCGAGCCCCGCATCAGGCTCCCACCTCAGCGAGGAGTTTGCTTCTCCCCCTCTCCCTCATGCTCTCTGTCTCTCTCTTGGTCTCAAATGAATTTAAAAAAAAAAAATCTTTTAAAAAAGGGATTGGCTAGAAATAATACGGCATAACAATTATGGAGCATTTACTTCATACCAGTTACTGTGTTTCCTCTTGGAGTCGTCAACAATAGTTCTGTGACATAGACATCACTACACAGTTGAGGAAATACGCTCAGAGGGGACAAGTGACTCGCCAACGTCTCACAGCCAGGAAAGGGCAGAAGTGGGACTCGGAGGCAGGTCTGCTGGACTGCAAAGCAGTGACTGCTGACACACTCTGCCCACTTCCCTCCAGGGCAGGCCAGGCCTGCGGTCCCCACCGCACAGAGGGGACCCGCTCACCTTGCCAGGTCGCAGGGCTGCCGGCTCTTGGGGGGATCCCCCAGACCTGCTGTGTGTCCTGCGTCCCATGGGCAGGGCATCGCACTCAATCAGTCTCCCAGGCTGGAGAGTCTCCCCCATCCGCTCAGCAGCTGTCAGGATTAAAGAATGAGATGGGGAGAGAAATCCATAAACTGCGGGTTTCAAAAAACCTGTTTGTTGGGTGAGCTATTGATTGAAGGCTCCTCCCAAGTTACCATTTAAGCTTAATGGCAGACAGAGGATGGTGAGGTCAGGCATGGAAAAGGGAGCGGGAAGATGTGTGTCTCCCCCCACCACCCCCCCACGACCCCACCCCCACCACCGCCTCCTGCCTCCCGCCCTCCCAGAATTCCCAGAATAACTTGGCTTGGGCCTCCCATGGCAGTTCCCTTCCCCTGTACTTTGCTAATCAGCTTTTCCCTAAACCTGGAACTACCTCCTCATGGCGAGATGGTGGTGTGAAATGCACAGAGTCGTGCCCTTGATGAAGCATGGTGGGGGCGGGGGGGAGTGGCTTTGCCCCCCAGTTGAACAGAGTGAGGCTCCTCCCCTGCCCCTTCCTAGCCATAGGAGCCTGGGCATGCAACTGCCCCTCCCTGAGCTTCCGCTTCCTCTGTAAAATGGGACTACTCACCCCCTTGCAGGGTTGGAAGAGACTCAGATTTCCCCTTGGCTGGCCTTGACACTGAGGGAGGTTCTGGGTGCATCTGAGTCAGGTGCCCATGGGGACGGGCATGTTTCACTTGGGATTCTCTGGAGCAAGACAGGCCCCTTCAGTGATTATGCTGAGTTCCTCAGAATCCCTGCCAAGAGCTGTCAGGTACCCGTGGGGCCTGAGGGCTTCTCCTGCCCTCCCAGCCCACCTGCTGTCAGTCTTACCCCACAGAGGCCCTCTGCTCCCCTCTCCCACCTTGCCGCAGCAGCAGCAAGCATCCTACCTCACTGCGTTCTTCCAGCTCGCTCGTTCATCTGACCGGGTCCCCTGCACCCTGCCAGAGGTCCCCGGTGAGGAGCCTTCCTTAGAGCAAGGAGCCCACCTCTCAAATAGACACCCCCTCCACATCATGTGGGCATTTTTCCCCAGAACTCTGCCTTTGGCCCTTGACAGACCCTTCACGGCACCTCCTCTGGGCCTGCCAGCCCTCTGGAAGGGCACCGGGAGGATTCATACGTGGATCCTGTCTCTCATAAGAGAGACAGATAGGGATACCAGGGATACAAACCCAGGGAGATCCCTACTGTGCTTGAGGGAAGTCCTAGGGCCAAGTGGGGAGTAGAAACACTTTATCTCAGCCCTCCCCACAGGGTACATGGCTTGGCAAGCTGAGCATGGACTGAATTTCAACCTATTTACAGCCTGGAAGGAAGCATGGTCCATGATGAGGACTATCCTGTGGATCGTTTGAGTCAGAGATGGTACTCACAAGGCTGGAGGCAGAAGATCTGCCCTGCAGGGCCCTTGAGCACACAAGGAGAGGGCGGGGGACAATGTCACTGGAGAGTGGCTCCAAGTACAGTTAGAAAGGAAGTGGGGCTTATCCTCAGAATTCTTAAATTCCGTGTTTAAGAGTTTCGAGTGACACTAGAGTCCAAAGGGAGCCACAGCAAGGTTTTAAGCAAGGGAGCAGTGGCACCCCAACTGCTTCTTGGAGGGTGGGTTGGTGGGAAGAAGCTGATGAGGGAGGATGTTTGGGAAACAGTCCTGCTATTCTCTGGGATGGAAGAGCAGGAGAGGTCGGGCCTGCCCTGGCTCCCTCAGCACGCTTAGGACAGTACCTGGTGCCCAGTCGTCACTCAGTTAAATACTTTGTGAGTGGATTATTGACCCAGGGCCCAGAGGGTTAGAATCTTGGCTCAGTTCTCCTTCTTGGAGACCTGAGACCCCTGGCTTCTTACCCAGGGGGCAAAACGTTGGGCTCACCTAGTTTCTTCCTTTTGAGAAGAGAAAGAGACCCTCAGTTTGCTTCCATGTGACATGGGGTGATGCCCCGGAGTAGAATGTGAATGACAGAAGGAATGTCTGAGTGCCTAGAAAGGCAGAGAGGGTGCTGACCCCTCTTACCCATTTATATACCCCCAGTGCCCTTTCCATCCCCCCCATCCACCCGCCCAGTCATCTAGCCATCCGTCTGTCCATGCATCCACTTATCTACCCGTCCATCCGTCTGTCTCTCTGCCACCTGCGACTTACCTACCCTTCATTTGTCCATCCATCTATCCACCTATCCACCCGTCCATCTGTTCAGCTACCACCCGGCCTCCTATCTCCCTCTCCATCTACCCATCCACCTGTGTATCTGTCTGTCCATCCATCCACCCACTCATCCAGCCAGCCAGCTGGTAGTCACTGAGGGTCTCCTCTTTACGAGACCCCATGTTGGACAAATGGAGACCTAATAGTGAAACGTATATAGCCCACCCTCGTGGGCTCACAGCCTGGCACAGGAGACGGACAAGTAGTCAGGTAACTAGGTCCAGTGCAGTCCACTCCAACGGCACCAGGGCCAGTTTGCACATTTGTAAGATAAGCCTCTTAGCTCCTGGGTTCCGTTTTTGAGGGATGAACAGAGTCTAGCTCTTAGAGACAGTGTTCCCAGGTCCTTGCCCTGGGAGGCAGGGTGCCCGCTCACACAGTGTGCTGGCTTTAGAGTTGCTGAGGTGAACTAAGCAAAGTCATGGCCGAAAGGGTAGGGTGGGAGGTGGGAGAGGGAGTAGGGGGATAGACACAGAGCATGGTAGATGCCCTAAAAGCTCTAGAGTCAAGTTCAGGGGTATGCGGAAAGGAAGGACTAACATATTTTGCTTTGGTGGGTCAGGGAAGGTCTTACTTAGGTAAGAGGCAACAAATGAAGCCCTCTTTAAAAAAAAAAAAAAAGATTTTATTTATTTATTTGACAGACGGAGATCACAAGTAGGCAGAGAAGCAGGCAGAGAGGAGGAAGCAGGCTCCCTGCTGAGCAGAGAGCCCCATGCAATGCGGGGCTTGATCCCAGAAACCTGGGATCATGACCTGAGCCAAAGGCAGAGGCTTTAACCCACTGAGCCACCCACCCTGAAGCCCTCTTTTAAATAACTATCCTTTTTATTATTATTATTACCAAAGCAATGCATGCTAGGAAGATTTCAGATGATGGACAATATAAAATGTATAAACTAAAATGGGAAACATCCCTTCCCTCCCCATCCCCCAGCCAGGACCAGTCCCTGGAGCTAGGCTCCTGCAGGGGATGGGATAGATTCCTCCAGACATGGTCCCGCACATTCACTTTCATTTCTCCACGCACAACTTTTGGACAGAATGGGATTATCCCGCACGTGCTGTTTGGCAACTTGCAGTTCCCAGACAGTGCTCTTCATGTCAGGGTATCAGCGCCGCCTCACTGTCCACTGGCCCCGGCCCCCCTTGATGGACAGGGGGTTTTCATCAGATTTTCACTATGACACCCACTTGCACGGTGAACAGCCTTGCACAACAGCTTTGCACAGATGCACCAGAACTGAGTTAGGATGTGGATCGGAAGGAAGCCCACAGGATGGGGAGCAAGGCACTGGTGGTAGACAGCAGACACAAACACCCAGAAATGCGGAGCCCCTTCTGCCTGGTGTGGGGAGCAGTCAGTGGCCCCGGGGGGAGCTGAAGCATTCATTGTGTGCCCGGAGGACCCTCTGGGAAGCCTTGCGGGGGGGGGGGCAGGGGAGGCAGCTCTCCAGCATGTGGCCCTGACTCTATGCAGTATGCATTTATATTTTTTCAGCACGTTGTGAAATTCATAACACTCGGTAATGACTTCCTCACTGTACTGGGTAAAGAGAAGGAAAGGCGAAAAAAAAAAAAAAGGCCCTTGAAGAAAAATGAACCGTGGCGGGCGTGGACTCCATTTGTAACAATATGGAAATTGATTGTTGAGTCCGAGGAATATTTTGTAGTTTGCTTAGCTGTGCTCAGCACTAATAGCAGGGAACATTAGTGAACCCAGGGAATGAGTTATGGGCACATTAAGGAGGCCTCCAGGCAGGCCCCAGCCCCTTGGGTCTGCCTGCCGCGGGCACCAGCCCCTTCCTGCCCGGGGAGAACCGGGTAGGGCTACAGCCCTGCAGCTGGAGAACACAGGTGCCATCCCAGCAGAGTGGTGGGGACAGGACTTGGGTTCAGATCTCAACCCTCTCACGTGCTTACTGAACATCCCCCACCCAGGGGAGTTTGGGAATACTGGGGGAAACAAGGGGTATCAAGTATGGAGCGCAGGGGTGGGCACAGTGGTGCTCAGCGAGCCAGAGGGATCGGTGACCAAACGGACGCGTGGCTGGTTATCTCTCCAGCCAAAGATAGTGGATGGAATCCAGGTGATTGATGCTGGGCTCCGGTGGGAAGCATTAGGACGGAGTAACAAGCTGCCGGGTCACCAGGACCTAGGAGGCTGCAATAGTAGGGACCCTAGATTGGGACCAAGTAACTGGGTGGAGGGAGGCAATGATTCCAGCGTGTCTACACTGGGGCACCTTCCAGACTCCGAGTTCCCCTGGGTGGGGCATCAACTACTGTCTGCCCTGACTGGCTCCTGCAGGGGCTCAGCAGACCCTTTGGGCTCTGCTGCCTGGAAGCCTTGGTCCGCACCCATCCAGAACCGTACTTCTTCTTTGGGGAGAGGCATGCATCATCCTCCTGAGTGTTTAGGTCAGATTCCTCGATGCCTCTCTGTCCCTCACCTCCTACGTCTTGCCTGTTTGACCCCTTGACGGTCACTCAGATCTGTCCCCTCCTCTCCGAACCCTCAGCCATCCCCCAGTCCAGATCTCTCCGTCCTTGCCCTGAACGACTGCACGGACCTGCTCGTACTCTGGGGGGCCAGCCTGCCTGCCAGCAGCCTCTCCCCACGAAAGTCAGAGTGCACTTCGGAAAATGTCAATCTGACCACGTCACTTTCTTGCTCAAAGGCCTCCCAAGTTCTTCAGCACCCTTCAAGGGATTCAAGACCTTCTAGGAGATTCCCAGAGGCAGCTCCCATGCCGACTGTCCTGCATCCTCGAGCCCCCCCCCCCATGGATGCACTAGCCCCAGAGTCCTCAAAGCCAAGCAGCCATGGGAAACCCCAGAGGGCTTGTTAAACTATAGATTGCTACCTCCACTTCCCCAGAGTTCCTGGTTTTGTAAACCTGAGGAAGAGCCCGAGGACTTGCATTTCTAATAAGATTCTTGCTGATGCTGAGGTCACTATTCCAGGGAACCTCACTTTGAGAACCACTGTTCTAAGCGCACAGAATGGTTTTATTATTCTCAAACATCCGTTTTACCCCTGCTTCCAAAGCTTTGCACCCTGCCCTACCTGCGGATAAGAACTTTCTCCCTTCCTTTTCTCAACCTGGGGACCTCCTATTCAGCGTCTCCCCGCGTCCCCAGGCACAGGCCCACCAGGAGCCCTCTGTTACAAGGCACCTTTGTCCCTGTGGGTCCTGCTGTCTGACCACCTCTGCCTCTCCTCGCCCAGACAGCAAACGCAGGTGTCGGATAGAGGGCTTTGGGCAGTCAAGCACGAGCCTGGCTGCCCGCCCGGGGCATGGGCCCTTTGTAGGGATGCAGACCCAGGCAGTGCCGCTGGAGGCCGGAGGGAGCAGAGGCCTCTGGGAAGACACACCAGAGCAGCTCTGACGGGTCAGCTGAAAGACAGGCGGGGCTCTGAGGGGGCAGCCGGGTGTTTTGTTTTAATCACGAGTGAGATGCTGACGTGGGCCTCCCTGGGGATGACGAGGGGGAGACCAGCCCCATGGGACGGTGGAGGCATTTCTGCAAACAGTGAGGAAAGCCCCAGTCAGCAGCCGCGGGGGAGGGGGGCCGGCAGTCTGGGGAAGAGGACCTGCCTTGTGCCAGCAGAGAGCCCCGTGATAGCTTCTGCGGCCCCTCCCTGGCTGCCGGGCCCGCCCCGCACTGCCCTGCCCTGCCCTGCCGGAGGACCGTGTGCCCAGGGCCTCGCAGGAGCCCCATTAGGAGCCTCCCAGCAGCTGGAAGTTGTTGGCCGCAGCAAAACTTCGAGCGCATGCTTTCCGTGGGTGCCCTGGGCGGCCCTCCGTGGGCCGGGAAACTGCTCGCCATACCTATTTTAAACACCAGTGTAATGGTTTATGGCCCATAGAGGGATAATTACGGAGTGCAGAACCCGGCTTTTATGGCCCCTCCTCCCCGGGGCGCACTTAGAGAACAGTATGTGTCATGTAGCCAATTTAGGTAATGATTCTGATAAAGATAAACGGAATTGTTTATTATAAGTAATTGGGTCTGCTAAGGCCCAGATGAGGCAGTGATGGGGAAAGATGCCCTTGGATATGGGGACGTGGGGACAGGGGCCTGGATGGGGCTCCAGGGTGGAGTCAGGCTTGCGGCCTTCTCACTGTGTGTTTGTCTCTCTTCCCTCTCCCCCGTCTCCCTCTCTTCCCTGGGACTGAATGGATCCTCCTCCATCTGCATCCTGGGCAGAGGCTGCTCCTGGGCATAAATAAATCATGGGGTTTTCTGTTGAGTCAGCTGAGTGGCGGGGAGGCACCTGGAAGGAGGGCTGGGAGGAGCTGGAGGGGGTTCTGACTGGCACTGGGCTCCAGGGCAGCCTGGCCTCTCGGCTGCAGACCCCATGCAGGTCCCTAGACCCCTGAGGGCTGCTGTCCTGACAGGCTGCCGGCAGGTGCAAGGGGGTGGGGTGGGGTGCCGGGAACTGGGGCAGCCCAGAGCTCAGAGGCAGAGCAGTCTCAAGGGGGGGGGGGGACAGTGGCCCCCTGTTGGGGGTCTTTGTGAAGGATAAACAATACCTAGGCCCTCAGAACCCACCCCCTCTCCACAACACACACACCTGAGACCTCTAATTATGCCTCAGCCCCAGGCAAGGCCGTGGGAACCCTGCCCCTTTAACCTACCCGCCTGACCCCTCTCCCCCAGGTCCCAGGTCCCTCTTCTGAAGCCTCCTGGGTCTCAGCGCCTGGCTCTTTGGGGAGAAAATGGATCCTGAAGTCCTGGATTCTGAACTCCAGAGCCAGGATCTATAGGGTTCCCCAGAAGCCAGGCCCTCAGCTGGGGATTCAACAAGCAGGGGTGTGCACCCACAGATCCATCCTCTAAACCAGTGCCTTTGAGGGGGGTGGGGACCTACAAGCCAGGATCTTAGATGGAAGCTGCCACATACTGGTTTGAAATGGAGCCCCACAACCAAGGTTTGGGCTCAGGTGATCCCACAAAATAGGGGAAGCCTATAAACCAGGGTTCTTGGGGGTAGAGGACCCCAAATACCGGGGCTATTGAGACTCACTGCCTGAGGTAGGTTAGGTGGATACCCCATGAGGCTCGGGGGTCCACAAGCCAGGACCTTTAAGGCAGTGTCACCACAACAGAGGCCCCCCAGCTGGCCCATCAGACCCAGGTGTAAGGGCTCCAGCTTGGCTGCCTGCAGCTGCAGCTCCCCTGGGTTGAAACCCAAACCGGAGGAGCGACCTGTCACTGTGCCTGTGATCCCCGGTGTGATTGAGAGGGGGCGCGGCAGGGCGGGGCGGGGCGCAGGCCCCCAGGCAGCCCCTCTGCCTGGAGCGGCAACACAGCAGGAGTCTGAGGAGGAGAAAAAGCGGGGATTTTCTCTTTCTTCCTTGCCTGCTTATCTGATCACAGCAGAGGGACGGGCTCCGGTTCAAAGGCAGTGTCCTTATCAGCTGGGATTTGTTTGGGGCGTGATCGCTGCACCTGGCAGGGAAGCCTTCCCGCAGGTGGGGGGCGGGGCTCCAGATCTGTGCCTGCGCGCGCATCTCTGCGCACAGCCACGGTCTCCGCACAGCCACGGTGCGCGCGGGGCTCTGCGCCTGTGTCTGTCCACGTGTGCAGGTCACTGTATCAGCGTGCCAGTCCACGCACAGCGCCCACCCGTGCGTGACTTGGTCCCTTTGGGTGGGCTCAAAACAGAACTGCTCTGTGCGGTGGTGGAGTAGGGGGAGGGACAGGAGGAAAGGACTCAGGTTTGAAGACCTCACTGGCCTGTGGGAACAAGGGGATGGGGATGGTTAAGTGAGGTCACAGGTCACTCGTGGGTACAGCAGGGACAGGGGGAGGAAGATGCGGCAGGACGTTGAGGTAGGACCCTGGTGATGTTTATAGAGAAGAAAGAACCTGTGGGAGAGGCCAAATTAAGTGAGCAAGGCTAGTCCAGTCCAGGGCTGGGCAGCACAGAAGAGGGACACCAGCTAGAGGGCTAGGGTGCCCAAAGGCAGGGACCTGGCAGTGGGCCGCAGAGTGCCACGGGGCCTCTTTTTGTGCTGGGAGTGGCCTTAGCTTAAGACCCTTCCCCTACCCCAAACCCATGCCCCCCCCCCCCCCCCCCCCCGCCAGGGGCTTTTTTCCCCCAAGTAGCTGTTGTTGTTTTAAAGATTTTATTTATTTATTTATTTGAGAGAGAGAGAGTGAGAGAGAGCATGAGAGGGAGAAGTTCAGAGGGAAAAGCCGACTCCACAGGAAGCAGGAAGCCAGATGCGGGATTCGATTCTGGGACTCAGGAATCATGACCTGAGCCGAAGGCAGTCGCTTAACCAACTGAGCCACCCAAGTGCCCCAAGTAGCTGTTTTTTTTTTTTTCATTCAACTTTTTATTTTGAGAGAACTGTAGATTTTTGTGCAGTTGTAAGGCAGGATACAGAAAGATCCCTGTACCACTGACCCGGTTTCTCCCAATGGAAACGTGTCCTATAACTCAAGTACAACATCACAACCAGGACGTCGGCTTCCGTCCTGTGTCCCCGTCGTATTCACGTTCTCCTGCATTACATGCGTGTGCACGTGTACCTGTAGGTCTCCCGCGCGGGCTCCTGTATCCGCCACCGCAGACAGGGAACAGTACTCTCAGATATGCCTCCTGGGGCCCTTTTATAGCCATGCCCCTCTGCCCCCCCCCTCCACGACCCACATCCCTAACTGCTTGGGGTTTTGTTTTCTCTTGTTTAATGTTACTGAATGACACCTTTCTCTACCAGGATCCCAAGCTGAAAGTCAGGACATGGTCCTGGTACCTCTCCTCTCTATTCCTAACTCCCAAGCATTCAATCATCACTTAATTCATTTTTTTTTTTTTCTTTTGAGAGACAGATTGAGAGAGAAAGAGGAAAGGGAGTGGGGAGGGGGAGAGGGAGGGAGAGAATCTCAAGCAGACTCCCTGCTGAGCCCGGAGCCCGATGCCTGTACTGACCTCAGTACAGGCCCTGACATCATGACCTGAGCCAAAATCAAGAGTCAGACACCTAACGAACTGAGTCACCCAGGCATCCCTCCCCTAATCCTAATCATTTCTGGAACTCTCTCCTCTCCCTCCTCCCATCACTGCCCTGGCTCCTGTCTCCATTGTACCTGGGTTCTCCCCATCCAGGCTTGGCCGTTCCAACCCACCCACTGTGCTGGAACCTTCTCAAATGCAGCCTTGGCCACATCACCGCAGACCCCAGCTCCACCGTTAGGACAAGAACACAAAGCATACTGCTGGCTCTGCCTTGCCCACCTCCTTGGCCCCCACTTCCTTTCCCTCTGCACTCCAGCCATTCCGGGCTATATGCTGGCTCTGGGATGCATCTCCATCACTGGGGTCCAGCACCCACTCCTGCTTCTTCCTCTAGGGTAACTCCTGCCCCCCTCCTGCAGGTTTCAGCTGGACTACAGTATCTGGGGGGCCTTCCCCAACCCTCTGTCTGCGTTTGCTGCCTCTTGGCTAGGCTCCCGCAGCCTGCTGTGCTTCCCCCCTCCCAGCCCCTTCTCATGTACTGTCACAGTCTGTTTACTCACTAGTCTTCCCCAGAGACGGCAAATAACTCGAAGGCAGGGGCTGTGTCTGGTTCAGCACTGCGAGCCTTGTGTCTACATGGCAGGAAGCAGGCGCCCAAATCTAGTTTGCATGAATGACGACCACACGGGTGCGTGGGTGCTGGGTACGCAGGTTGGCCTGATGTACCCACTTGGGGTGCTTGACAGACGGCTGGGGACTGGGGCTGGTGGAGAAAGAGATGGCTTCGCTCTTGCCAAACCACAACCACGTGTCCCAGTTTTAGAGCCTTCCCCCTGTGACCTCTGCCTTCTCCCCCATGACCTGAGTGCCAAGGCCTGAGCCGGTGACTCTAGAGAGGGAAACAAAGGAACGACTGTTGGGTGGCTTCTGAAGGCCAGGCCCAGAGCGTGCCATAGGGAACAGGGTGAGCCAGTGGGAAGAGTAGGGACAGATGTGACACAGTCGTGGGTCTGTTTTTTGCCAGCTGTGTGACCTTGGGCAAGTCCCTTTACCCTGCGGAATGGGGATGTGAGGATGGCATTTTCCACATGCAGCTCCTGGGAGGAGACAGGGAAGCAGCGGGTGTGAAAGCGGAAGAGCCGTGGTTCTGTGGTGAGGGAACTACCCTTTGGGGAGGCCTTCCAAGGCGCCCTGGTCTGGAGCTGAAGCCAGAAGGGCCCTCTAGCTCTGTCTTTCGGCCCTCCTGTGGCAGTGCCCTTGGATGAGAATATCTAAGTGTCTTCACTGTGCAGGAGAGTGGGGACATGCTGGTTCTCCTGAGGGGACAAGCCAGATGGGCCGCTGGTGGATGAGGCCGAGGGAGCTCACCAGAGTGCTAGAAGTTGGGGGCCCTGCCCAATGCAGAGTTGTTCTGTCCTAAGAGGGAAGACAGGCAGGCAGCCAGGAGGAGGGGGCCTCAAGATGACTGGTGTCCTCCAGTGGAGTCCTGGCTCTGTCTCCTACCAACTGAGAAGCTCTCCACAAAAGAAGAAGCACAGAGCCAGAGGTCTTTGCTGTGTGTGTCCCCCAGCTCCTGGTTTCAAACAGACAAGGATGCAGGGCCCAGGAGCTGCTTGGGGAAGGCATATCTGGGGTAATATACCGAGGAAGGAAGGGATGTGATGCTCTGGGGACCTAAAGGGACATGGGGGCCGGTAGGACTTAGGAGCCCAGCAGGAGGGAGGTGGCAGGTTGCTCCTGTCCATGCTCCATGTGCCTTCTGCTGCTTAGAGCTGAGCTCTGGCCAGAGTCATCACGGGAGATGGCCGTGTTGCCCCGGCGCTATTGACCTGGCCTGAGTCATCCTGTTCTGTGGGGGGCATCTCAGCGTCTACCCACGAGATACCACTGGCACCCCACCCACACTCAGGACACCCAGAAATGCCTTCCTCTGCTACTGGCGTTCTCCAGGGCTGGGGTGTAGGAGTGTCCCTGGGTGAGAACCACTGAGTTGGGGGGGGGGGGGTGGCGGGGGGGGACGCCAGGCCTCTTCTGACCTTACACTTGAGTGTGGCTGCGTTTGGAGATGTTATGACCCCATCCCCCCCAGACTGTCCTCCATCCTGGAGTCAGCATTTGCCCATCACCCGCTTTCTGAAGAGACACTGGCACTTGCCAGCCCCTCAGCTGGCCCCGCTCTTACCTTTGAAGCGACATGAATGCATGTTTTTGAGTGTTTTGATTACATTTTCTTCTGAGCTTTTAAAAAAGTAAAATAGGGACACCTGGGTGGCTCAGTTGGTTAAGAGGCTGCCTTTGGCTCAGGTCATGATCCCAGCATCCTGGGATGGAGTCCCACATCGGGCTCCTTGCTTGGCAGGGAGCCTGCTTCTCCCTCTGCCTCTGCCTACCACTGTCTGCCTGTGCTTGCTCACTCTCTCTCTCTAACAAATAAATAATTTTCTTTAAATCTTAAAAAAAAAATAAAAAATAAAAAAGTAAAATAAGTGGGAAATCAGTAAGCAAAAGCACTGGAACAAAAGACTCTTCCTGCTGAGGAAAGCATCACCAGCCTGACGAGGTGGAAATAAGACTGTCTCTGGAAAGGAAGATGAGGAAATGGGAAAGCATGAGCATGGTAGTGTGCAAAAAACACTTGGGGGGGGTCATTTTTAGAGACAGGTTGGGTGTTTTCTATGACACACAAAATACACAGAACAGTCAAAGCATTTTTGGGAATCTGATCATACTTTTAGTTCTCTGCAAACAGAACTCTGCTTATAATGTATAAGTTGCTACCCCAAAGTGACTTATTTCCAGGTTTGCCTTTGCCTAAGCAAGGCTTAGCCCACCTGCACTGGGGGTAGGGGGAGGGAAAGGCCTATGGGCTTTGGATCCCAGAAGCCCCCGGAGAAAGGATGGCAGGGCATCCTTACCACAGAGCCTTTGACACTGCTACAATGACATGAATGCCCTAGTCCTGCCGTTCCCAGGACAGAGTTTTTGAAATGGGGCGATCTTGATGCTTTTGTCCATTCAATCAGGCAAGCATTCAGCAAGCAAATAGTGAGGATGTACTGTGGACCAGCCACCTTATCAGGCAGGGAACATACAAAGGTAAGTAAGGGAACCCCAGGGAGCTTCCAGTTTTGTGAGGGCACCTACGACTGTTTGTGTACTGTTGTTCAGGTTGTTCACTGCACAAGGGCACCCAACCAAGGGAGTGAGTAGGAGGCTGAAATCTAGCTTGTATTTTGTTCACCTGGTGCAGAGTTATGTCTGGGTCAGAAGGGATGCTGCCTTCATTTAGCATCAAGGTCCAGCATGGGCTAGCAATCCGGCGGCGAAGGGATGAACAAGGGGCCTTGGGGCCTCACTTGGGGGAAGTAGCAGTAAGATGGGAGACGTCTTCTCAAAAGAGGGGCTAAGTTGGAGATTCCTAGTTACGGAGGGCAGAGAGAATTCTCAGGGAGGCATGGAAAAGGATGCCGTTTTTTGGAAGGAGTAGTGCCTGAGATGTAGATTTGGGAGAGAGATAAGAGATAAGACCAGTGAGGCAGGAGGGATTGAGCCTGCAAAGGGTACCAACTGCCAGGTTTGGAGTTTGGGAGACGAGAGTGAGGAAGAACCTACAGCCAGGGAAGGACTTGTCAGCTCTAGATCTCCCTGGCTAGGGCACGGGAAGTGGGCCAGAAGCCATCCGGTCTCCCAGTTTGGGCTGCCTCCTCACCCAGGCAGCCCGGCCTCCAGGGGCCTGGGGGCACCCCGCCTGCTGACCCTCTGCCCTCCGTGCTGCCTGCCAGCCCCTCCCTCTGGTCCAAATTCCCACCTCCTGATTAGATTTGGGAAGGTCTAATTAGATATAATTCATTATCCTCAAAAATGAGATCAGAAATCAGGAGCTCTCCTCAGAAGAAGGTGGCCTCGCCCCTCATCCATCATGCCTCTAAGTAACCAATTTAAAGTCAGGCGGACGCGCACAGCAGCATTATTACCTTGTCATAAATAGTTAGGAGAAGGCCCCCGAACGAGGCAGCTTTATAAATGGTTTTTATCACATTAGTTTGCGGTTATTTGTCATCTACTTTGCTTAAGATAAATGCCGAACAAATAATCAAATTATCAAGCCAAAACCTTGGAAAATCATTTGCATTAATTGCAGCAGAAGAGGCCAGGCGTTCCCGTCCAAAGAGCCCCGTGCCCACTTCAGGCCTTGGTTTGGTGGGTGGGGAGAGAGGACTTCCTGGCAGAGGTGGGAGGTCTGTCCTGGGGGCCAGAGGCATTCAGAAGCCTCACCATGGGATGAGCCAGGCCAGACCTGGGGCTGGGGGGCAGGATGGGGAGGACCTTTCCAGAGGCTAAGAGGCTGTGCCTTCCTGGGGCTGGGACCGGCATGTTTGAGGGAGGGTCTGCTGGGGCCTCTTCTTCCTTCTATGCACACAGACAGACACACAGAGATGCACGCAAGATACACATACACACACACACACTTACTCACTCACAGAGGCACACTCCTTACTCTCTGTTGCTGGGAGCTGGTACCTTTTGTCTGCCCCAGAAGGGCCCTGTCACAGGCCTGAATGGACCCCCTGCCCCACAGAGCATGACAGTTTTAGGCAACTCATGCCTCAGGCTGGTCTGGTTCCTGTGCTGGCCACCAGTGCTGGGCAGGTGGTGAGGAGGGTCCTGGGCCTGGGCTGAACATGTCCAGGGGCGCCCACTGAGCCCCCTCCCAGCTGGGCCCGGAAGCCTCCCTCCAGCAGCAGCCCCTCAGTAGAGAATGGCAATTTCACGCCTCCCCCAGGAGGCCCTCCTCTGCCCCAGCTGGGCCAAGGATGGGCCAGCCCTGCAGGCTCTTACCCCCCTTCTCACCAGCAGGACTGGCCCTGACCCATCCAACCCCCTCCACATCCAGGTCAGGATAGGGTCTCTGCGCCATCTTCTAGCTGTGGACACTGGCCTGCTTTCAGAGATTGTCCTGTATGTCTACACTGACCTTAGAGGTTGTCCTAGAAGGAAGGGGCTATTGATATTGGCTGCACCAGTTGTCCTATGGGGGGTGGTCTACACTAGCTTCAGAGGCTGTTCCATGTGTGTCTCCACTAACCTTAGAGGTTGTCCTGGTATAGCCAAGGCAATATAAGCTTTCTGGGGCCAGTGTAGACCCTCTTGGCACTGCCTAAGAAGTTAATTTCTGAGGCCAGTGTAATAGTGCAGCAATTAGTGTGGACATAGGAGACAGGTGGCCTGGGTCAAACCCAAACTCTCCCACTGAGACTTTGGGCAACTAGTGTAATTTCGAAACACAGTAGGTCAGCTCGATCGCAGGGGTGCTGTGAGACGGGGGACGCTCACTCAACCGTACTGTCTGTTCCTTCCTTCTTCGGACGCTAGTGTCTCCGAAGCACCTGTACCCCAGTCAGCCCCAGTCCATGCCTGCTGTGGCTCTTTGGGAGGACTGAGGACTCAAACAACAAAACGGTGGCCGTTGGGGCCTTCGGTAGGCCCTTCATCACGATGAGGGACCCACGGGCAGCTGGTGGAGAGGCAGAGCCAGGGCGTTTAACCCGCAGAAGGTGTCCCCAGAAAACCAGGATCTAAGATCCAGGACGAGAAAGAGGTAGCCTGGGGGAGAAGCGTGGAAGAACTTGTCCACGCAGACCCTCCGAGGCCACGGGGTGGACAGCCCACACAGGGCGACCTGGGAGGGCAGTGTGGACACACCAGTGGAGGGCGACCTGAGGCCAGTGTAGAAGACACCGATGCAGCCGTGCCTCCAGGCCCCTTTGGCCCCTCAGCGGGAGCTTGTGAGCAGCACAGGAGAGACAGCCCGGGCAGCTGCTCCTGGTGGTGGTGGGCGGAGGGCTGGCGTGTGGGGGGCACTGAAGCTGAGCCGAAGCACATGGTTGCTGTCTATTTATTGGGCAGTGGGGCAGGCTTAATGGGCCAGCCCCAAGGCCATGGAGAGGCAGCCCTCAGAGGAGCCCTAGACCAGGGAGGCCCCTCCCCCCCATTCCAACTGCGCCGCTCAGCTGGGCAGGCCAGAAGCCTGGGGCTCTGTGGGGCCGGGTGGGGTCCCGGCCTGCCCCTCCCCACCCACCAGCCCGCCGGGGAGCTGTGGCCCCAGCCTCGTCTGGCAGACACCTGGAAATGCCAGCCCCCCCACTCCCCGCCGCAGAGGGTCTGGGCCTGCCCCTCACTGTCCTCGGAGCCCCCGGGGGTCCCTGCAAGGTGCAGCCATCATGGCAGGGAGGGAGGACACCTGGCCAGGCATGACCTTTGGCCCAGCCCGGGCAGGCTGCGGCGCCCCCTGCCCAGTGGCCCCCACAGCCCCCCTCACGGCCTCAATCAGTCATCTCCCCACCCTCCGAACAGCTGGTGCTTCCAGGGAAATTACCTAATGAATCAACAATGCGGGGGTTGTGGAGGCGGAATGGCTGCGGAGCGGGCTTTTCTCCCAGCGCTAGGCCCACCGGGCACAGAGGGCACCTGTGGGGCAGCAGAGCCCCCTGCTCGCCTCCTCCTCCCACAGGCTCATACCCCCAGCACCCTGAGGGTTAAAGAAACCTGCAGTCCAAAGACCTGGGTGACTGCCAGCCCCTGCCTGCTCTGGCACTTGCCAGCTGTGTGGCCTTACAAAAGTCACTTTTCCTCCCCTGGCTGGCGTTTTTCTTATCTGAATAAATGGGTGAATATGGCACCTGTCCTCAGAGATTGTGCTGCCTGAGTGATGGCCCGGATGCAGTGCTTCGCGTGGGCCTGGCACATGTGACCGCTCAGTACCTGGAAGCCAGGAGTTCCCTTCCAGCCTCAGTTGCCCTTGCTGTAAAATGGGGCCAGGAGCCTCTTTGCTTGAGGGCGATGGCAGAGACTGAAATGTCACAGCCTGTGCATGGCATCCGGCCTGGTTCCTGCCCCTGGAGACCTCCTGGCTCCCTGCCTGGGAGCACAGCCCAGGGAACTCTGCAGAACCAGTTCCCTGGTCTAGCTGCGTGTGACTCCCACGCCCTGCCCTCGGGGGGACGGGGAAGGATGCCTGCTCCCAGGGTGGGCACAGGAGCCTGGGGAGGTATGGCGGAAATGTGTGGGGCTGGCTGGGGCTGGGGCTGGCCTGGGAACTGGTGGGCGGCCTGTTGAAGCAGGCCCCGAGCTGGGCACAGAGGGCCCATTGTTGCCAGGCCCAGCCAAGCCGGGCCCTTGAGAGCGGCCGGGTTTCGAGAAGTGTCTAGACAGGGCAGCCCCAGGCCCTGGCCTGGCCTTCCTCTGGGCGGGGCTCTGCCACAGGGGACAGGCAGGGAGGCTGGTACCCTCAGTTCAGACAGACAGACAGAGGAGGCTGGAGTGGGGGCAGGGCTGCCAAGTGGAAAGAACAAAAGGGCACAGTCCAGACACTTTTGGCGAGGAGGATGGCATCTGCTGTGGTGACTCACTAGGGACCTGGAGAGGGGCCTAGGACCTGAAAGTCAGAAAACCCTGGGTTCCAGTCCTTGCTTCATTGCTGTGTGACCTGGGGCAGGTGAATATCCCTCTCTGAGCCTTGCCAGCCTCAGCTAAACAGCCTAAGGTTTAAAAATAACTCTGGAGTCAGAGAGACTTGACTTCAAATCCCAGCTCTGCCACTTCCCAGAGCTGTGTGACTTTGACAAGGGACCTCTGTGAGCCTCAGTTTCCTCATCTGGGAAGTGAGGGTGATTATCATTTCTTCCCCATTTCTGAAACGAGATGGAACGCGTGAGATGTTTAGAATGGTACCTGGCAGAGGACGAGTGTGCAGTAAGCCTTCACAACTGTAGCTATTGTTACTACCAGAGTCATCATCCCCATCCGTTTTGGAAGAAACTAAAGCTGCTTTTCATGCGCCAAGCGGTACCTGGCTTGGAGCCGGCCCGCGCGCTTGAGAGTGCCTTTTCCGACACAGCCTGTGAGTGCCCTTGCCCTGTCCTTGGCCTCGGTTGCCCTGCCCATGAGATGGGCTCATCCCTGAGAGGGCCACCCATGGCGCAGGGGCAGCAGGGGCAGCGGGCCAGCTTTCGGTGGGGAATCCCCACCCCTCCCAGCACGGGGCTATTTTTAGCACGGTGGGTAGGAGCTGCCGCTCTTATCTCTGCCTGGTATTTTTGGCGTGTCCTGACCGACAGGGCTCCCCTGCTCTCCTGTGCCAACAGTGTGCACGGAGCCCGGCCCAAGCTTTGTGCCAGGGTCTTGCCTCCCACCCCAACCCAGGGAGACACCAGGTGGAAGGGACGCCTGTCCAGCCACCCTTCATTCGCCTCCAGTGGCCTCCAGGCCACCCACAGCCGGCCCCAGGTCTGAGGCTCTGGGGGTCTTACATCTGTAAAGGGGAGCCTAGCACCAGGCTCCCCTCCCCCCCCACGCTCTGTGTGGTTTCCATGGCAATGAGCACAAATCCCCCAGCCCTTCACAGAGGAGCCTTGTTTGTTTTGCCTGCATAACTCCGGAGACCAAGTCACAGGCCCTGGCCCCCCAAGTCCCCCTGAGCAGCCCAGCACACTGCCCAACCTGATCAGATGGACAGGCTTGGGGCAGGGAATGGCACCCTCCCCCTTCTCTGGCCCCGGCCCAGGGGCCATCAACAGGGAGCCGGGATAGACCCCTGATCCAGCCTTGTACGAGGCGCTTAATAAATGCCCAAGTTGTGCAAAATCCCTCCTGTCCTTGACGAAAGCAGTGCCCCTCCCGGCTCCTCGGGTCCTCTGCCTGCAAAATGGGGATCAAGGTCTCTACCTGAGAGGAGGAAACGTTAAATAAGATGTCGGGGCGCAGTACTTAGCCCCGTGCTTGGCACCAAGCACGTGCCCATTCAGCGGGGACTGCTTTCTCCTTCCGGCTAGTGTCACTGTTGTTATAGCTGTTGTCCTTGGTGTTGTCCCCACGTGGGGGTGGGCTGTTCCCACCATGCCCGCCTGTCTCTCTGGCTTTCTCTGGCTCCAGGGAGCTGTGGGCTGAGTCCAGCCCCCCCAACCCCCACCGGTAACCTGATTTGGGGGGAGGGGTGGCGCAGCCTGGCATGGCCCTTTGTTCCGCCTCCCCCTTTGAGCTGGGGCTGGGGCCACGGGGGCGGGGCTGCCAGCTGTGCGGTGACATTCCGCAGCCCTGCTAACCGCTGCTCCTGACTCTGGTGGCTAAATTGAGTCTCGGTTTCCTTAAAATGACTATTTATTGCTTTAATGCAGTATTGAGTATTTACTGAGTGTTGGCAAAGAGGCTCGTCCAGCGTGGGGCTTGCAGTGGCCGCCGGCCAGCAGGGCTGCTGCAGGAGGGCTCCTCCAGGGAAGGGAGGCAGCCCCTCTTTTCCAGAGAAACAAAGGCCCCTCCAGCACTTCCAGTGCTGGGCCACGGGGTGGAGGTGGGGGGGGGTCACGGTGTCTCTGATCAGACCACCTCCCTCCCCTGGGTGGTGAGTGTTTGGGAGGAGGGAGCCTTTCTGACCCCCTACCCGCCCTTCGCCAGCCGTGGAGAATTGCTGGCCTTTGAACAGAGCAGGCACCAGCTGCCCCTCACCCGCCCCCGGGGATGCCAGCCTGGGGCATCTCAGCTGTGTCCCCCTGCACAGACACCCCCCTCCCTAAGGAGGGGAGCACAGGCCCTCCCTGAGGGCTGCACCATTGTCTCCAGGGTTAATGCAAAAGCTGACCAAAACCCAGAGAGAACTTGCCTTGAGAGGCTGCCTCGTGCCCCAGGTCTGGCTGCTCGGCTCCCTACCTTCCGGGGCCCAGGAATGGCAGCCCACAGGGAGATAGCGGGCGTAGGCAGGCTCCGTAGAGGAAGCACATGGTTGAATCTAGCCCCTGAAGGATGGAAAGCGTTCACAGACAGCCCTTTGGGGTGGGAGGGAGGAGGCCTGGGTGGGAACAGAGGCGCAGAGTAGCTGAGCCCTTGTGTGAGGCCGATCAGCCGTGGGGCCAGATCAGGGGGAGCCTGCCTTTGTGTGGCTGGAGACTCAGATGCACCTCTGGAAAGAGGGAGGGAGGCGCCAAGAGAGAAAGGGGGTATTGAGGGGAGAGCGAGAAGGCAGCTGGTAGGGGCTGTCAAGGTACCAGGCCTAATGACAGCAGACGTGTCTGGGTCCCTCCCCTGGCTGGCACCCTCTCGGGGCTTTCGGCAGACACAACTGTGAAAGGGAGGCTCTGGCTAGAGGACTGTGAGCCCGCATAGAAGACGGCCCAGAGGACATACTCTGTCATTCCCAGAGAGCCAGGAAGCAGGCAGAGGGGCCAGGAGGCCAGAGGAAGGGCCCCCAGGGAAGGGGGTGCCACGTGGGGAGAGCAGGAGAGGAAGCCGGTGGGGAGCAGGCCTGCATTTCAGCCTGGGGGCACAGCACAGGGATTGTCACGTCCAGAAAAGCTGGTCACAAGGAGCTCAGCTGAGGGAAGTGACAAACCGAGGTTGGGCCATTCTCTCTCTCTCTTTTTATTATAGAAGTCACTCTTGCTCGTGGTGAGATAAATTCAGACGCAGCAGAAGTAAGACATGCAAAATGGGACAGTCCTCACCCCTTCCCCTAACTCCTTCCTAGAGGCAGTCTGTGGGCCGAGGGATAACCTTCCAGACCTTTCTTACATGTATGTGAATGTGTTCTGCGCACATGCAATCAATTTTTGTTTTTATGGGATCCGTGTTTGCTCGGCTCCACCCTGCACATGCTTGCCCCTCTGAGCCACACGCTGGGGACATCTGCCCATGGCCACGCCCGTGGATCTCGCTCTGTGTCTGCAGCCGCGGTGTAGCGGTCCAGGAAATGGGCGAGCTGTGTTTTATTAACCCCTCCACACTTACCCCCCACTGACAGCCCTTTGAGTGGGAGCTAGGGCCTCACTGTCACATGCACACACCACCTCAGCAAATGTCCCATATGTACACATATATCTCTGTGTACATGTGCTGAGGGACCTGAACAGGGCCGTGAGCACGCTGGGCTGCGCTGCCCAGGCGGCGCCCACTCAGAACAGCCCAGGAAGCAGGTGGGTGAAGGGGTCTGGAGCCCAGGAGAGGAAGACGAGGGCAACAGAACAACAGAATGGGACGGAGGTGGCATGAGAGGACAGAGCCCTGGGGAGTCCTGGCGTTTAAGAGGTAGAGAACCTGGAACGTGTGAATATGCCAGGGCAGAGGCCAAGACCACGTCCCTTCACAGTTTCCAGAAGGGAGGGATGGCTGAATGTGGCGAATGGCCAAGGAGGGTCTGAGCTTAAACGTCCAGCCCCTTCCACAGTCCTGGCATGTAGTAGCTGCTCAGAAAAACTGGGATGGTTGAATGGATGGATGGGTGGGTGGGTGGGTGGTAGCCTTGCGTCTGGAAGGTGCTGGATACTTTCAGCTGAATGGTGGTTTGGGGAAGTAAAGGAAACACAGATGAACATGTGGCAGCAGTGGGTAAGGACAGAGTCTCCTCAGCATGGCTGGCCAGAAGGCCAGGGGTGGGCAAGCTGAGGAGGTGAAGGGGAGCTCAATGTGCTAGCAGGTTAGGGGACGGAGGGGGGTGGGAGCTCCCCCAAGGAAGGGGTCCTGAGGGAATACTTTGGAGTCTGGGGTTCAGGGACAGAACTTCATGGGCCAAGAGCCTGCAGGGACCTCAGTATTGGGGGATGCTCAGGCTTTGGAGGGCAGATGAGAATCGCCCTCCGCGGTCGCCACATTCACTTCTCATCGGATCTTCACCAGAGCCCTGCAGACGCAGAGAGTAACCTCCCATTTTTTTAAAAAAGATTTCATTTATTTCTTTGACACAGAGAGAGAGATCACAAGCAGGCGGAGAGGCAGGCAGAGAGAGAGAGAGAGAGAGGAGAAGAGGAAGCAGGCTCCCCACTGAGCAGAGAGCCCGACGCGGGGCTCGATCCGGGGACCCTGGGGTCAAGACCTGAGCCAAAGGCAGAGGCCTTAACCCACTGAGCCACCCAGGCGCCCACCTCTCATTTTACAGATGACAAAACTGAGGCTCAGGAAGTGAAGTCATGGGCCTGCCGTCACAACCCTGAGATGAATCCACATCTTCCAGACACCTAAGAAGCCCCACCACTCTGGGTACTTAGCAAGGGGGGAGCCTCAAACAGGTGGCCAGAAGCCTGCAGGTGGCTGGATCCTTTTGCTCAGTGTGGGGAAAGCATTTCCTTACTTCCTTCTCTGTTAAACCGCCACTGATGCTTCACTGGGTTAGGACACCGAGATGTGGTCAGACTTGTGCCGCCACTTAGAATGGGACATGGAGACTGTGAGGCCTGGGTCCAGCCCAGTCAAGGGCCTCTCTGAACACTGGAGCTCTGAGCAGCCCTGGTCCCGGCAACCAGAGGTGGAGAGGAAGGGCAGGCGGGCAGTGGGGGTGGGGGGGGGGGCGGTAGGGAGTTAGAATCTGGTTTGCACTAGCAGTGAAGATGGGAGGGTATTGCAGAGGGCAGACCTGCGGGAGTAAAGAGGGACAGTGTCCATGCCTTTGTTTTCCTGGGTGAGTAGATGGCATTGCCGTCATCTTATACATGTGTCACATGTGTGTCCACAGGTAGACATGTGTTACAGGCACATCCCTGTGTCTGTGTGCTTGTGAGGCCATGTGGCTCTGGGGCTAGAGGTCAGTTGTATTTCTGGCAGGGTGGAAAGGAATGTCATTGGAGCCCAAACTCCCTTCAAATCCAGGGATCCCACTCCCTGCCCCTGTCCCAGGATGACTCCCCACCCAGGCATCCTAGGCCATGAGGCCGGATGGGAACCACAGTGACCATGGAACAGGTTGGGGGAGGGGGCACTAGGAGAGTGAGGATTCCTTCAGAGGAAGCTAAAGGCCGGGCTCCTGGGCCAGGGATTGAGGAAACCTGGGGGCGGAGTGGCCAGGCCCCCAGCCATGCCCTGGACCTCAGCCTGGCAGCTTTTCTAGAAACTCGGCTCTGAGAGGTCTCCCAAATCTGAGTTCCCGAGAGTATCTCTGGCCGTGGGAGCCTTAGCCTCCCAAGATGTAGGCCACCAGGACTGGGTTCCCCAAACAGTCACCTGCCCCTGGATCTGGGTGACATCCCTCTAAGGGGCGGGCCATGACCTCGCCCCAGCAGCCTCCCAAGCCCAGATACATGCCTATGTGAGTAGGGGCAGTGGGTGTCCTCCCCAGGTGGAAACGTTTGTGACTGTGTGTGTGCTCATGGGTAGGTCAGCTGTCCTATGTGGGTATAAATGTGGGAACTTGCTGCGAATGAGCCTGTAGATAAGGTTCTACCCATGCGCAGTCGGTGGCATGTGTTAGTGTGCACGTGAGAGTGTGGACAGCGTGTGCGCGCACGGATGCAGCCCTCACATTTGTATGTTTGTGTCAACAGTGGGTACAGCAGAAACAGGCGTTCAGGTAGGTATGAGGGGCTACCCGTGTATGTGTGGGTGGTGTGTCCCCATACAGGGCCAACATGCTCGTAAGTATTGACAGGCATGCGTGGGTGGCTGTGGGGGGGCCTGGAGACTGTTGGCATGTGCAGTCCAGGGGTACACGCAGGCATGTGTAGAGAGGTGTTGATGGGCGGTGTCTGTGTACCGTGGTGGAAGTCACGCTTGTGAGCACAGGTGAACTCACATGCGGGGTGAGTAGGCAAGACAACCAGGAAGCTGGTACACACAGACCTCTTCTCCCTAACCGCTGGCTGCTCCCATTCAGGTTGCGCGAAGGGGTGTGTGCGGGACAGCCAGCCAGAAGCCATGGGAGGTGGCAGAGTGGGGGGCCAGGGAAGCATGAGGTGAGGGGACCTGCTCAGCTGTCCTAGCTCACCCATACCATCCGCAGGATCCAGTCCCACACCCAGTGAACCCAGCCCTGCTCCGCCATGCCACGGCTGCCTGCCCTGAGCTGGGGGGAGGGGCCTTGCTCGGAAATCGGCCATAAATTTCTTGAGATGCTTTAATTTTTTAAAAGCCCCACGTAGATGCTTTGCATTGCAAAAACCCACAAATATTGGCTAAATGAGGTGCGCCAGCAGAAGGCCTGGCCAGGCCCGCAGCCCTCCCCTTCCAGCAGCTGGGCCCGGGCTCAGCTGGGGCCCCTGGCCTGGCCAGTGGGGCCGAGGGGCCCATCTTTGTTCCGAGCAGGCTCAGACTGCAGAGTGCTTGGGTAAATAGTCGTCGCGGTAATCGCAGGCTGATTCCAACTAATTAAATCCTGCGCCAAGAGCCCACTCCAGCCAGTATCCCGAGAGGCCAGGAAAACACAGACACCCCAGACGGGGCTTTGCTCCAGGTCGGGTCTGGCTCTCTAATCCCGTATCTTTTGAAAGATAGGCGCGTCCCAGGATGAGGGGTCAGCGGGCCTGCCCTGCACCGAGCGGTGGAATTTTTCAATAACCAGCAGCTGGGTCACCAGGCACACAAAGGCAGTGTAATATCCTGTGGGCTTACGTGGGGAGAGAGCGCAGGCCGTGCAGAGCCAGCTCCCTCCAGGCCTGGGGCGGTGGCCCCCCACAGCCCAGGCCCCCAGCAGCCAGCGGAGAGGCCACTGGGCCAGGCCTCTGCTCCACTCCCACCAGAGGGGCAGAGAGAGCCTGTCAGGCAGCCTCTGCAGCCCCCTCACATACACACCCCCTGCCGAACCAGGGGCTTCCAAGAAAATTCGTCTTCCTTATTAAAAACCAGACTTGGTACTCTCGGGGCCCAGCTGTGCTGGTGGGGGGACCTGCCCAGGGCGGGGCTGCTGGGGCCAGGCCCCTTGCAAGGAGCAGCGGATGGTCCTCTCATGGGGGAGGCCACACTGCATAGGGCAAAGGCCTCCAGCTGTGGAGTCAGAAGGGCTGGGGTTCAAATCCCACAGGGCCTATGTGCCCCAGGAGATCCTGGCTGGTGACCCTGAGCAAGGCACTCACTTGTCCCCTCTGTGAAATGGAATCATCAGTCAGTGTGAGGTGATGGGGGAAGTAAATGAGACGCGGTGTCTGGCATGAAATGGGTGGGGGACCAGGGCATGTAGCTCTCCATTCTCTCCCCCCAGCCTCAGTATCTTTCTCTGTATAATGGGGATCCGGGGCCTCCTTCCCAGGCTCTGGGGAGAAGCAGGGCCTGTGCCCAGGAGGGGCTCCTACACTGTAGAGGGCTGTCCTCGGGGGAACCACACAGCACATGTGAGAGTGATTAGAAGTTGCAGAGACCCGGTTTATTTTATTTTATTTTATTTTTTTCCCAGAGAAACAATAGTTGCCCCCTCTCCCAAGTCTGGAATGCTTTACGCCCAGGGTCTGGGACCCCTCATTTAAATTGACTGCGAAGGGACAGGCGCTGTGAGCCCCGAGAGGAGGTTGTTAGGGATGGAAAACCGGGGCCCAGGAATTTACAATCCGTTACTTGAGAGGTGTCCTGCCTCCCCCTCACCCCATCCAGGCCTTCACAGACCCAGCATGTGCCGTAAAGATGTCACATTGGGTGGGGGTTGCTGAGGAGAGGTCCAAGACCTGGCCTCCAGGGCTGGGGGTGGGAGTACACAGCCCAGGACAGAATCCTGGCTGCGCTGTGTCCCCCCGGGTGAGTGTGGACAGAGCTGCCCTCTCTGAGCCCCAGTACCCCTACGTAAAGCAGGACACAGAAAGCCCCAGGGAATGGGGAGCGGTTGTTTCTGTTGCCTCCTCCCCAGTAATGCCAGCCGCTCCCTGAGGCAGGTGATGGCCTGGTCTTGGTGAGGTCCACAGATCCGTGGGACACTTTGCAACAGGGACTCCATCAAACTTGTGCCCCTCCCACTGCCCACCTGTGTGAGGCACCACACTGGGAACTCCGCTCACGTACCAAGCAAGAGGCTCTGTTCCTTGACCAAATCACACAAGGCCCTTCTCTCTTATTTGGGGTTCTGACACTTCGTAGCTGTGAGGCATGACACAAGACATGGGGCCTCTCGGAGCCTCAGTTTTCTCATCTGTGAAATGGCTCATCATTTCCCCTGCTTTACAGGGCTGAGGGGAAAAAAGGTAGACAATGCGTGAGCTCTGCCCAGAGCCAGGCACACAGCCGTCGCTCACTGCACAGTACCAGAGCTGGTGGAGAGCCTGACTTGGATGGGGAGTTCTCCCAAGGGAAGGGGCATCTGAAGGCACCTGGGGAAGTGAGTAGGGACACTGATAAAGGGGAAGGGCACCATGGGCACCTCACACACCCCAGCCCCCAGGCATCTCCACCATTGGGGACGGTCAGATCTGAGAGCTGCTTAGAAGCCTGATGATGGGTCAAATGTGAGGACAGGTGTCAAGGGAGAGGGGGACCGCGGCCTCACTCAGGCAGAGGGGAGGGTGGTTATTGGTGGCCTCAGGCAGATGGAGACAGAGGAGGAGACACCTGTCTGGAGGCCGGTTGAGGTCAGCTTCTCTTGAGGCAGGAGTATGGGCCCGCGGATGTGGAGCTGTCCCGGGGGGTCTGGCACAGGGCCTTGAAGCCCTGAGAGTCCCCCACCGGGAGCCATGTCCTCCCTGAACAGACCTTCCTGGGATGTGATTTTGAGGTGGTGATGCTCCAGGTGCCCCAATTTCACCAGGTCCCCCAGCTTCAAGGTGCTCAGTTCTTGCTCTTCGCAGGGAGTGGCTTGGGGAAGCACTGCCCGCCGGCCTGCCACCATCTCAGCCCCCAACCCTTAGAGACCACCCAAGCCCAGAGCCCTGAGCAAGGACGTTTCCTAGTCTCCCAGAGGAGCATTTAGGAACCTTCTGACTCAGGAGTGGAGGGTACATCCTCAAGGCAAGATTGCAGGGAAGTGCCCTGCCGGGGGGGGGGGGGGGGGGGGGGGGGGGGGGGGGGGGGGGGGGGGGGGCTTGCGAGCCTGCCAGCGTGTGACAGTGGGGGAGGGGAGCAGAGTAAACAGCCACTGCCCTGTCCTCTCTGCGCCTGTGGCCAGGTACACAGGCCTGTTTGGACAGCTGCCTTGTCTGTCCGTCTGTTTGGGAGATGCCGGCTGATAGATGGGGGTGGGCGGGCTGTTAACCCCTCCCTGCCCGCGGCGCCGCGTGCACACTGCCTCCCGCAACAGAGTCAGGGTGCTCCTCTCTGGGAGGACACCTCTAGCTCTGAGCCAGGGGAGGTGGCTAAGTGACAAGGTGAGGGGAGTTCAGGGCATGGACAGTCCGCTCCCCACCCCCACCAGGGAACTGGGGAGCCAAGAGCAGCGAAGGGCATCTGTTTCGGTGGTGACCAGGAGCAAAATCTGTCCCTCTATCCAGAGCCATCCTCCTCACCCCAACATCCATGCCCCGGGGAGCCTCCTCTATATTTATTAAAGAGCCAGCTGCCAGCGTTTCTCGGGGTTGCCCCTCTTCACAAACACCAGCTCAGCCTGGAGAGAAGGAAGGGAGGTTCGGCGCCACTGGCCGTGGGCCCCTCTGAAGAGTGACCGGGCGGAGATGGGGCTTGGGGCCAGCTGGGGCAGAGCAAGGCTCAGATCCGGAGAGCCTGACTTGGGGGGAGATCCCAGACCCAGTGATGAGCTAGATGGCCGCGCAGGCTGAAGTGCAGTGGGATGGGGCTTCCCGGGGACCTGGAGTCTCCACGTGGTCCCCAGCCCCCCAGCTGCTACCGTGTGTCCTCATCTCCGTCACTGCTCGCCCATCCGGCACCCACCCAGGGCTCCCGCCACCCACCCCAGTGCTCCGACCATCGACCATCACTACTCCGCTCCCAGATAACCCACCCCTTCTCCCACTCCTGCAGCCCCTCCCAGCCCCTCTGCCCCCCTCCCCGCCTCTCCCCTGCAGGGCACCACCCGAGATCCGCTTATCTGGTCCCGCTTAGCTGGTCTTCCAGATTCGGCTCGGTGCTTCCCCCACCCCCGGTCCCGGCTCTGCAGCCAAAGTGATCTTTTAAAAATGTAAATCGCTCAAGCTACTCCCCACTTAAAACGTTTCAATGGCTTCCCATGGCTCTTGAGATTAAGACAAAAATCCTTTAAACGGCCCACAAGGCTATCAACAGGGCACGGGTTAAATAAATTAGGGTTCACCCGTACAATAGAATGTCGGGCTGCTGGAAAAGGAGGTGGTCCAGGCCAAGATGTGGAACCCTCTCCCCCAGTTATGCGGTGGGAAGGGGGTGCATGCAGAACAGTTTTAGAGTAAATGTGTGTTTCTGCAAAAAAAAAAAAATGGATAAAACCCCAACTAGTTCTTATTTAAAAGAAAAGTCGGGGGGAGGGCATTCCGATATACACGCGGGTCATGGGTTCCCATATGTGTTACGTAGGTATCGCGTGCCTGTAGGGGGCTCCCATGGAAGACACTGGTTGTCCTGGGTCGGGGCCGGAACGGCTAGGGATGGGACTGGGGAGACCGAAGCCAACACCTTTGGGTACATTTGAATATTAAACCATGCAGTGCATTACCTATTCAAAAATAATTCAATTATTTTCTTTAAAATAACACACTTTTTAAGTAGGTGGTCTGGAAGGAGACCCTGTGCTGTCAAGCTGGTTCGTGCCCTTCTTCAGCCTCCTGTTCCACACACACACACACACACACACCCTCTGCATCTTTTATTTCTGATTAATTCTGATCCCGTCTCTGGGCCTTTGCGTTCACCGTGTCCCCCGCTGCCTGTGGTCTGTCCCCCACTTCCCAGCCCAGCCTGGCTGATTATCCCTCCTCTGTCTAGGCCCAAACCTGTCTTCAGGAAAGTCTTCCCAGATGCGCCCTGCAGCCTGACCTATCTTCACCTTCACATGTCCGCACCTAAGTCCCTGTGCGCGGCGCCTGTTTTCTGGCTTGGGCGCTGCTTCCCCAGGGCCCAGCCCTGAGCCTGACATAGAGTATTTGGGGCATGGGTGCATCCACAGGGAGGAGAGGAAATGCCCTGAGAATGCCCAAGGGGTTGTTGCCTTGGGCAGGGAGGTACCCACCTGGGTCTTGAAGCGCAAGGAGGATTTTGCCCCCTCACAGGGTGGACAGTGCTCCAAGCAGAGCTCAAGCAGCTGGATTTCTCTAGCAATGTGTCTGCCAACCCCTGCTCCCCATGCTCAAGCCGTGCGTCTCGGGCAAGTTACCTCCCCTCTCTGTGCCTCAGTTTGCTCCTCGGCAAAGTGGAGGCAGGAGCAGAGACCTCTCCAGGTTGCCAGAGGCGGGGTCTGCAAAGCCACAGGGCAGGCACGCACACCGTCGGCGCTGGATAAATGCTGGGGGAACTGCTGCGGGCGCCGGAAAGGGTTAAAGCCGGGCGCTTTTTAATTGTCAAATGACTGCGGGCGATTAGCGCTGGCAGCTTCCTCAATAATCGCTCTTCTCTGTACCTGCTGGGAGCTTAATTAAAAAACAAAGAGGCTCAATTTAAAGGCCATTACTATGCTAATGCGGCCGGGCGGGCGGTGATTAAGCGGCTCCGGCGGGCGGCGGGTGGCTGGGGCGGGGCGCGGGGCGATCAGTTACCCACTAAACGGCCGGGCGGGCGGGCGGCGGTGGCCCCGAGACTGGCGGTGCGCGGCAGTGCCCAGCCTGGGTGCCGGGCCCCGATCTGCCCGGCTCGTCCCTTTCCCGCCCTCCGCTGGCGCAGCCCAGGGCAGAGACCCCGGGAGGCGGTCTCCCAGAGCCTCTTCTTCCTCCCGAGCAAAGGGTCAGGCTGTGGGTAGGAAATCATGCCAGCCACACCTCAAGGGGCTTCCTCCAGAAATTCCCTCCTGCCTCCACCGGCACTGAGTCCTGTTGGCTCTGGTGCCCCCACTTGTCGGCTTACTGTCCCAGACCCCTCAGCTGGGAAACGTGTTCTGCCCATGCAGTCTGAGTCCTGGCACCCACAGGTCTCAGGCTCCCACACCCCTGGAGCATTTGCTCCCCTGTCCCCAACCACCTTCACAACCTCCAGGAAGGCAGGAGACGTGGTGGTCGCCAGCCAGGCTCACCTGGGTTGAGGCCTGGCTCTGCCTGACCTGCTGCGGGACCTGTGTAAGGAAGGGACTCCTACCTGCTAGGTTGGTCATGAAATCCACCTACCTGTGAGGCCCCTACAGGTGGGGAGGGGGTACATGAGAAGCCCTGAGTAGAGGGCTAGTCTGGTTCCTGTGAGTTTGACATTTAGTATCAAAATCTGCCAGGGTGGGGCTCAAAAACTTGACAACAAGAGCACAGATTGGGGGTGGGTTGGGGAGGGGTACTTAGTCCAGATCTCACTAGAAGACTGGGCGGTGAGGTCCTCACTGTTGGGCTGACAAAGTTAATGTTATCTCTGGTTACATTAAGAGGAGTATAGGGTGGAGAATAAGGGAGGAGATGGCTCTTCTTGTCCCTGGAGGCCCAAGCTGCTGGATGCCAGGCTGTCAGGACTGTTTGGACAAACCCAGGCTTGTAACTGGAGTATGGAAAACCAGCACCAGAACCTGGGGGAGGGGCAGAGGTAACCATGAGAGGGAGATGTCAGTGGAGGGGTCACTGTCTTGCCTCTGAAGGGCAAGAAGAGTACACTTACCCTACAGCATCCCAGCAGAGGCTGGACATTTGCACCCAACCTAGGACACCCAAAGGCTGTCTTGACCCCATGGTTCTGACCCTGAGCATGTTTTCATCGACTGCCTGATAAAATGTGTGATCATGAACCTTGGTGACTTCGTTGGTAACACGGGAAATCCACCCACCCTACCTGGGGGATAGTTTAACTTGGTAAACTAACCAGTACTAAATACAGTTGACAACTGGGAAACTACCCTTGGTAAAGCCTGTGCAAATTAACTCTAGAGTCAGATCTCTGTAATTGGTAAGATGCAATTCAAACACAGACGTGATGGTAGAGCAAAACTTTATTGAAAATTTTTCATAGAAAATAATTTATCTCAATGAAAATAATTTCAGTAAAATAAAAATGGAAATGGAAAAAAGTTGTAAATTATTTAACTGCACTAGAAAGAAAATTGATCAAAAAATTAAATTGCCTTAATGGAGGTTGTTCCAGAAAACACTTACTCAAAGGAAGTGTATCACTGTCACTATAACCCTAATTAAAATGCTGTGGTCTGTCTAGGGAGTTTAGATCCTTGGGGTCAGAATGATGAGGCCAAAATGTCAGCTGGTCAGCGTTAGGCTCTCTAGTGCTGCCTTGGGGTTCTCCTTCTGAGACCTCCTTTCTCCTGGAAAACCTTCTTCCCAGTCATACCAGGAGCTCATGAAGGAGAAGTGACCCAGTGTCTTGTCCCCCACGGATTCCTCATCACCTAGCACAGTGCATGGTCATGGCGGGTGTCTGGTCAATGCCTACAAAATCAACAAGTCTTATAGCCAAAGCCTTAAAAGGCAGTTTCTGCCTTTTTTTAAAGATTTTATTTATTTGACAGAGAGAGAGATCACAAGTAGGCAGAGAGGCAGGCAGAGAGAGGGGGAAGCAGACTCCCCACTGAACAGAGAGCCCAATGTGGGGCTCAATCCCAGGTCCCTGGGATGATGACCTGAGCCTAAGGCAGAGGCTTAATCCACTGAGCCACCCAGGTGCCCCAGGCAGTTTCTGCTTTTAAGAGGAGTCCTGGCACAGGGTTTGGCACTGAGCGAGTGCCTGAGTGCCTGAGTGTGAGTGCAGGGGATGGACGGGTGTGTGGCTGAGAGGGTGGCTGTGTGGACGGTGGGTGGATAGTGGGGCAGGGGCTGGCTGGCTGGATAGGCGGATAGACAGAGGGTAGCAGGCCGAGTGGGTGCGTGGGTGGATGGACAAGTAGGTGGAAACAAAAGAAACTGGATTTGTCTTCTTTAGCCCAGCATTCAAGGCTTCCAGCCTGACCCTTCCCCTTTCTCACTTCCAACATGACTGACCCACTGTCTCCCTATGCCTGAAAATGGCCTCTCTGCTTCTCTGGCCCTCCACAGAGCCCAGACTCCGGAATCAGACCCCCCCCCCCCACTCAGTTCCTATCCCAGCCCTACCACTACCCCCTTTCAATCCTTTGCCCTCTTTACGACCCCTTCCTCCAGGAAGTCTTCCAAGACTCCTCCCCACCCCTCCCTACCCCAGTGCACTTTGTACCTCAGCAGGCCCTGCCCTGGATCTGGCAGCCCTTCTTGGACACACAGGTGTGGGTCTGGCCCATTCTGACCAGTCAGGACCCTGGAGAGAAAACCAGAGGCCTCTGCTTCCTGTGGCATAAGAGTTTCTCCTCCAGCACCTGCAGGTCAGCCCCTCACCACTTTGTAACCTCCCAGCCAGGTCACGGGCCCAACAGCTCTGAGCTGACAGCAAATGCACTCCAAGTGGTGGGCAGGGGAGGAGGAGGCTGGGGCAGGAAAGGGCTTCAAGCACAGGGAGGTCCAGGAAACGGTGTGGCAAGGCAGCGAGAACATGCAGGAGCTCTGGAGCCCAACATGCCAGCTGTGACACCAGCTCTGACGCTGAGTGGTTGTGTCACCCTCTCTGAGCACCACTTTCCTCCTGTCTGAGAAGAGAGGGGCAGTGCCTACCTGGGAGGGGTCTTATGGTAGAAGGGTCTGTGTGCAAATAAGGCACAGGGCCTGCTATGTAAGAGACAGTACATTTTAGTAAGTAATAATAACAGGAACAGTGGCTGCTGGACTTGGCCACCAGGAGCTGGTGACTCAGTGAGAATGGGGGACAGGAACCTGGGATCAGCTCAGAGCAGTCCGATGAGCCGGTGGGAGGAGAAGGCTCCTACTGTGAGCTCAGCATAGGGCCTGGCGCATAGTAGGTACCCAATGAATGCTAGGTGGATGAACGATTAAAAGCATCCTCAAATGAATTCATCAATGAAGGGCAGAAAAAAGAGGGAAGAACTTCACCCCAAGGGTTAATAAAGTAATACAGGGAGAGCCCTTAGTTTGGGGCCTGGCCTGGAACCCACAGTCCCTCTGATTGCTGCCCAGGCTAGAGGGCAGGAAGGAGCCTGTGGGAGCATGCTTGGAGGTGATGCCCCGCCCTCCACCTGCCCCGTCGTCTCTCCCTGATGTCACTGGGCAAGGTCTGATCCCCAGAGAAACCCCAGTATCCTCCCCCCTAAAAGAGCCTCCTGAGGCAGAGGCTGGGCCTTGCCTACACCCACTGCAGGGGTCATAGCCCCAAAGAGGAGAGGCTACTTATCAGGTGCCAAGCTGTGTGCACACAGCAGCTTGCTCTTAGGAGTATGTTTGTGTATGTGTGTGTATGTCCTGGCAGCTCTTAGTGTCTCCAGCCTGGGTCTCTCTCTCACTGCAGACTCCCATATGCAGCTGCCCCTGCACGCATCCCCATGGCTAGTGAAGGCACCTCACACATCATGTGCACAACCGCACCCCATTCTCTCCCCTCCTCCACCTGGCCTTGCTCTCTGTTTCATTGAATGGCAGCTCTATCCTGCCCCCTGTCCAGGCCCCCAAATCACGTGTCTAGCCTCTGTCTGGCATCCCCTGGTTTCCCTGTCCGCCTGCAAAACGCGTCCCTGCTCGGACCTCTTCTCAGCACCTCCCTGGGTCTGAGCAGACAGTATCTTTTGCCTGGATTATTGAGATAATCTCCCAACCCAACTCCCTGCTCCCACCCTCACTGCTACCCAGCTGCCTGAGGAGCCCCGTTAAGATGTCAGATCAGGGGCACCCAGGTGGCTCAGTGGGTTAAAGCCTCTGCCTTCGGCTCAGGTCATGATCCCAGAGTTCTGGGATTGAGCCCCCTATTGGGCCCTCTGCTCAGTGGGGAGCCTGCTTCCCCCTCTCTATCTGCCTGCCTCTCTGCCTACTTGTGATCTCTGTCTGTCAAATAAATAAATAAAATCTTTAAAAAAAAAAAAAAAAGATGTCAGATCAGATACCCCCTCTGCCCAGAACCCTTCCACAAAGCGGAAGCCCCACAAGACCTGCCCCCTCCTTCTATTTGCACACCCTACACCCCTCTACCTGGTCCGTGCTGCTCACCTGCTTTAGCAACAAGGGGCTGCAACACCCCAGATCCACTTGGCCTCAGGCCCTTTGCACTTGCTGTTCCCTCAGTGGAGAACCTCCTCCCCATCATAGATCTCAGTAAGGCCTCTGACTGTTCTTTATAAAACCCTTGGCCACCCACATCGTGCTTCCCCTCCATTTTTCTTTATCACATGTCATCAGTTTTTACCCTCTGTGTGCTAGGGATTTAATTTGCCTGTCCTCTCACCCTATTAGAATGGAAGGTGGGGGGTGGGGGTGGGCGGGACTGTCCATTTGCCTCACTGCTCTATCCCCAGCCTCCAGACAGGGCCTGGCACATAGTAGGCACTTGCTAAATGTGTAGAGTCACCGAAAGTGCGCCTGCCAAGCCAGGCTGGCCCCTGGATGGTACCCGGGGCTCCCGGCTGTGCCCGTCCCTCCCTGCCCCTGGCGCGTGACCTCCAGCCCCGGCCACGGGCTCCCGACAGCGCCCCCGGGCCGGGATCAAAGGGCCTCGGAGCCGGCGGCCCCGCACAGCTGGGTCTGTGCGCCCGCAGGAAGCTCCGGGGCAGCCCTCGCTGCAGGCCCGGCCCCGGCACGGCGAGGCGGCGGAGAGGCCCTGCGAGGCCCGCGCTCTGGCTGCCGCGGTTCGAGCGCCCGGCCACGCCGCGCATTCCAGCCGCGTGATTGACGCGCGCACCGGGGCCCCCGCCTGCGGCTCCCGCCGCCCGCCTGGCCCGCCGCCGCCGCCGCATCAAAGCAGATGTTTGCAGCTGGTTTGAGTTGGATCCCCATCAACAGGCCCCTTTTTGTCTCAAAATAAAAAACAGCTACGCCCGGAATGATAAGGACGCGGCAGGCACGTGGGGGAGATGTCAGCGAGTCTCGGGGAGGGAGGAGGCCGGGCAGCTCCCTCTGCCTGCCCTCACCCCATCGGCTCCTCCAAGTGACAGGCAAACTCTCACAGCAGCAGCTGGACCCCCAGGGGTGTCCAGGGTCCTGTCCCCTGGGCCCCTGTGAACTCCAGCTCATCTCTCACTGGCATCGTCACAGACAGCTGGGCCCCCTAGACAGTAATAGTGTCGGCTGCCGGGGAGCCTGCCTCAAGTGCTCTGCGGCCATGCCCTCCTGGGCTCCTGGGCTCCTGGCCACCAGCCTAGGAAAGCTGGGGCCGGAGAGGCTCAGCACATCACAGTGAATACCTGTACCTGGGGGACAGTGGTCCTAGCCCCGAGGTCGGTTAGTGAGCCGCGGAGCCAGGATGGCACTCTTAACACTGTTCTTTCTGGCTCCAGAACCAGCTTCGGAATTACGTGTCCTGTCAGCTTCCCCAGCAAGTCCCCAGCTCTCTTCCAGACTGACTGTCATGGTTTTCCGTGTCCCCCAGGTGTAGCCTCTCAAAGCACATGTCATGCATTTCCAGTCCTCGTGGGGCCAGATGATGTGACCTCACTCTCGGGCACCTTGCACGAGCCTGTTCCAGTCCGCCTCTCTGGGTGTTGGCTGTGTGAACAGGGGAAGGTATAGCCAGTGGGACGGAGGGCTTCGGTTCCCTCCCCATGGAGGGAGTGTTTCTAAGAACTGAGAGACTTGGGCCTAGAGAGACCCAAATCTGCCTCGTCCCCAGTGTGGCCCGGAAACTTGTGCCTCCGAGGCACAGCCAGACCCCGTGATGTTGACTGGAGGCTTCATACTGAAACTGGAGGTGAGGAGAGAAGGTTCCAGAGCCTGTGTCCCAGCACCATGGTGAGACTCAGACTGCAGAGAGACTGGGATGCACACCCGCCAAGGTGCCCTCTGCGCCAGGCAGTGGGCTAGACCCTCTCACACAGGTTAAAACTCCCCAGCGGATTCTCAATCACCAGGTGAGGGAGGGTCAACACCCCCTTTTTACGGAAGAGGAAACCGAGGCTCAAAAAAAGGATGTGAGGGGCGCCTGGGTGGCTCAGTTGCTTGAGCAGCCAACTCTTGATTTCAGCTCAGGTCATGATCTCAGGGTCCTGGGATCGAGCCCCACGTCAGGCTCTGGGCTCATCGGGAAATCTGCTTGAGATTCTCTCTCTTCTTCTCCCTCCGCCCACTCACTCACAAATAAATAAATCTTTAAAAGGGGGGGATGTCAATGACCCAGGGCTACATAGCTGGTGTTGGAGATGCGGAAAGTGCCTCTCTAAGCACAGGGGGCTGACAAAAAGCTCTCGATGAGCGGGAGAAAGGACAGAGGATGGACTGGTCCACCTTGAGGCAGGTGTCCAGGCCTGACCCAACCACATGTGCCCAGGGAGTCACTGAATACCAGCGAGGCCCTCCTACCCCAGGGCCTTTCCCCGGGTACTAGAGATGAGGGTACAATTGGAGCCCAGCCCGACAGGAGGGGTGTAAAGACTGTAGGTGATGTAAGAAGTTAGGAATCGGCCTCCAGGTTGTATCGCCGTGAAGGCCGAGAGCAGTGAGTTCACTTACCTTGCTACCTGGTGGCATTCGCAAACTCCCAGAAGCAGAGTGGCCAATGTTCTTTTGTCCAACCCGGCCGCCTATTTCATTTAGCACAAGGTTATTCACTCATTCATCGGACACTCACTGGCCACCTCCTCAATGCCAGAACCCCGCGTGGGAGGGGTGTGTGTGAATCAGACCCAGTTTCTGATTTCTAGGTCAGTGAGGGCTTCAGACACACAAACATCTGGGTGTCACGGAAGGCTTCGCGGAGGAGGTTCCGCTTGAATCGGGTCTGGAAGGATGAAGAGTAGTCCAACAAGAAGCAAAAGGAAGGGGGCGAGAGGACAGCCTTTCAGGGCAGGTGAAATTTTTTTTTAAAAGAGGATTTTATTTATTTATTTGACAGACGGAGATCACAAGCAGGCAGAGCGGCAGGCAGAGAGAGAGGAGGAAGCAGGCTCCTTGCTGAGCAGAGAGCCCGATGCGGCGCTTGATCCCAGGACCCTGGGATCATGACCTGAGCCCAAGGCAGAAGCTTTAACCTGTCACCCAGGTGCCCCGGCAGGTGGAATTTTAAGGAAGAAGGCAGGAAGGGCTGGCGGTTTTCCGGGAGCAGTGAGGAGCCTGGCGGCTGGTGTTGGGGGATCTGAGGCTGGGTGTGTCGGCGCTGGTGTAAGTGACATGATGAGGTCTTTGGGCTTATCCTGAAATTGGTGGGCACCCTTGGGCTGAGGCCCCAGTGAGTGGCTACATGAACTGTAAGATGCTGCCGTGGGGTATGGGAATCGCAGTACAGTGAGGAGGAGATACCGGAGCTTCCACTCAACGAGGATAGGGAACAGGTGCCAGAAATCTTAAAGAGATGGTGACAGCAATCACGGTGCCTCCTTACTGAGCCTGCCTCCTGGTGCCCAGCCATTATCCCCACTGAACAGATGGGGCCACTGAGGCCCAGAAAGAAGGGACCTGTGTATGGTTCCTGTGCCAGGAAGGGACAGAGCAAAGATTCCAAGCCTAGTGCATGCTTATGGTCTCGAAGACCTGGGGTGAAATCCCACAGGGAGAGGCTGGAGGGTCCCCAGGATGTTACGAAGCTAATTTTATTGGAGGTAAAAGAATCAGACCTACAGCATTGCCTCTCCGCAGTTGTCAGTGGCTTAAGAGAAAGTAATTAATCAGATTTGTAATCCATGTTCAAATGCTCCAGAAAAAAATTGGTTTTCAGAGTTTTGTTTATTAGCTTTATGAGTTTAATAAATTGAGCGTTTAACAAATAAACCAGTAAAAACTCAGAGGAGACAGAGATGTGTTCTCATAGACAGGAACTCTTCACGGGAGGGACGTCCCTAAAAAAAGGGAATTTCTTACTCTGAAATCACAGATGATCCTGGGGGAGGATGGATATGTTTGTGACAGGGACATATTCAGTTTTGTTTAAGAAAAATAGCTCAGCTACACCTGCTGGGTGCTGGGCTTATGCTGAGTGATCAGAACTTGGGTGTTCAGAGCCTGGACGGCAAACAGACCTGGGCATGGTACCCCCAGCAAAGGACAAGGGGGACTGGTGGGCAGAGAAGTATTTGGAGGCACAGAGCAGGGAGGGAGTATAGAGTAGTGCTGCCAGATGACCTTGACCCTGCCTTCTGAGCCTTGGTGTCCTCATCTGTAAAAAGGGGATGGAAACAGTGTCTTTTCTTAAGGGTTCTTAGAGGACTTAATGAAGTGACGCAAGCGATGATAATTGAGCTCAGTAACGTTAGTTAGACAGACAGACAAATACACACAGAGCTGAGCCAGGAGTGCTTTGTCTAGCTCAAGCCAGATCGAAGCTAGAAGGACCCAGAACCCAGGGTGGTCATGAGGGGGAAGTTTGGTTGGGACTTGTAAACCTGAAGTCAGGAAGGCCACTCCCCGGAGTGATGGAGATCCCATTGAGGGTGACCAAGAAGGACAACAAGAGAACAAAAGAAAGGCAGCTCTTTGGGGTGCCTTCTTCATGCCTGGCACTGTGCCAAGGGCTTTGCATGCAGTAGCCCCTTCCAACAGCCCTGTAGGAAGGTACCACCAGTCCCATTTCATAGATGAAGAAACTGAGCTTCGGAGAGGTTAAATGTCTTGAGCAAAGTCACCCAGGGACAAAGTTAGAGTCAGGCTGGAACCCTGGGCTGCCGGCTCCATCACCCCCCCACCCCCACACTGCTCTCCTGCAGGCAGCTCGTCTTCTCAGGGCAGGTGGTGGGTGCTCGCACCAGACCAGGCTCGGGGTCGGACCCACCCGCCCTACCTCACAGGCAGAATGGGACTGTATTGGTTCATTCAGCATTCATTGCATAAATATTTGCCCCTCACCTTCATGTGTCTGGGGTCTTGTATTCAGCTCCAAAGAGAGGGGTGACCCCGGGAAAAGTGGACCCGGAAGTAGGGAAAGTGGATTCCTTCTAGTAAATACCATAGTGGGGAGGAGCCGTGAGGATGGGAAACTCAGCAAGGAAGACATCTACGACTGGAGAGGAGAAGGGGGGCTTCCTGGAGGAAGGGATATCCAAGCTGAATCCTTCAGAATAAGCAGGTGTTTGGCTGTCAAAGGGTAGGAGAAGTGGTGTTCTGGACGTTAAAGATAGCAGGGGGAAAGGCTTGGCGGTTTACATGGAGAATGGGGGTGGGTTGTGTGGGTTGCTGCAAGTCTGGGTGCCTGTGCTGTGGTCATGAAGCTGCCCTCTGGCTTGGAGCTCCTGGACTGGGGAGGAGCCTGGGCCAGGGGACTGGCACCGAGAGGCAGGTGTCACAGGTGGCCTCCCCGCCCACCATCCCTCCACCCCAAGTGTGGGAAGCAGAAACACACACATCTGGAACCCCCAGCACAATTCTGGAGAGTCTGGACTCTTGTCCCCATCTCACAGATGAGGACCCAGACTCAGACTTGCCCAAGGTTACATAGGCGGTGAGTGGCTAAGTCAAGATTGAGATCATGACCTGGGCGTCAAATCCAGTGCCTTGGATGCTGGCAGGGCTTTTTGCCCTCAGGTTCCAGGGCCCCCACTGGGCGGGAAGGCTCAGAGTTCCTCAGCCTGAGCAACTTTGTCTCTGGTTAGTATGTGTGGCTTCTGCGCACCGTTCCTGGAGAGGCTCATTCCAGGCCTCAAAAGGCCTGCCCAGCCCTCTGACCTCTCCCTCTGTGCTCACTGCTCGACACTGACAACTCACTGCACCTTCACATGAAGAAGCTGGCAGTGTTGTTGAGCCCATTATACAGATCAGTAAGCTGAGGCTCAGAAAGACGAAATCACTTGTCCAGTCACTGGCCAGGAAGTGGTGGAACCAGGCATTGAATGCACGTCCATCCAGTCCCAGTGCCACTCGCCTGCCTGCTTGCTTCTCAGCAGCCGGTTCCACCACCCCTTCACGATGGGAGGGGTTGAGGGAGGGAGGGGGTCCAGGGAAAGGAGGGGACCCCGCTGGCACCCCAGCCCCTCCCGCACGTGCGTTAGTCGTGCTCACCCTGGCTCCGTAGACAAAGGCAGCCCCATAATTGGGAGTGAGTATTTCATGCATTCCCCCCCGATGTTTTATTGGGTGGAGAGATGCTTGGAGACCAAGCGGATGGCACATTCCGTTTATAAAGTGTGCGCAGTTTGTTTTATATCCCGAGTTTTTGCAATCTAGATAACAGATGACGCCCCGAGTGGCTGGCGCTGCCTCGGTAATGGCGGCACGGAGCCTTTGGAGAAGTATTAATAATAGATTGTGTTGATGAGTTTGGAGAAAGTAGCAATCGACCCCCTGCTGCCAAGGCATTAGCACGGCTGTTTTGAATGCAGCCTGCATGGTGGTGGTGCCTGCAAATGCGGGTCACCCCTCCTGCTGCCACCCTCCCCTACCTAAGAGGGCCTCCTCTCCAGGAGCCGCAGCCCCTAGGCTGACCCCAGCCTGGGCCCCTGGCCCCACCAGGCCAGCCCAGAGATGCAACCAGTGCCTGTCTGCTCATGGGCTGCTGAGGCCGGGCTGCAGACCTTAGCGTGGTGCCTAGATCAGGAGGTATAAGTGTGGGAAGGAGACAGAGGGGTGATGGGGGTGGGGTGGGGTTGGGGGACAGGGCAGAATCAGCCCCCACGTCAGAGCATCAAGTTCTGGCAGCCTGGTTCCTCTCCCTTGGAAGAGCCGGACAGCCAGCCAGATTCCTAGGGGCCTCTGCCAAAGATGACCATGGACAGTTGGGTAGGTTGTGCCTTGAACAAAACTATCCAGCCCAAGGGCCAAATCGGAGCTGAAATCTATCCCATGTTCCCCTCCCAAAGCCACGCACTCTGTGGGTTAGCAGGGTCCTATATGCCTGAACCTCAGCCCACCCCAAGCCTTCACTCACCCGCTTTGCAAACACTCATCAAGGCCTTTTTGAGGATGGGGTAGAGCCAGGCCCACCTTGTGGAACCCCTGCTGACAGAGCGAAGCTGACAGAGGCATGTGCTGTCCCTGATGTGATTCTTACATACCAAGTTACAAGCTCAGTATCATCGAATCCCCACAACAGCCCTTTGAGGAAGGTCCTGTTGACATCCCCATTTCACAGCAGAAGGAGGGCCGAGGGAAGCTCAGGTGAGCATACGGGGGGGGGGGGCACTCCCCAACAGGGGCATCAAAGAAGGCTCTCCAGAGGAGGTGGCATTGGAGTGGGGCACTGCAGGATGAGTAGGAGCCTGTTCAGTCGAATAGCGGCGGATGGCAGGGGTTGCTGGGGATGCCCCTACCCATTTGAGTGCCCCCGCCCATGCCAGGGCAGCAGGCAGAGCACAGATCGGCCCCATCCACCACACCCCGCTAGCTCGTCGTGGGCGGCGCTGACGGCAGCCCCGGGAAGGGAGGCAGGCCGAGTGCCTCGCATTTATGGCCATTTCTGTTCCGGAACCGATTAGTAGAGAATTGCTGCTGTAATCTGCGCCTGTGATGGCGGGCCATAAAGAGAGATGGGATGCGCACAGCGCTCCCAAGGTGGCGCCCGCAGACGTGGCCCAGGGACGTGGGGAATGAAAAATGGTTTTAATTCCCTCCCAGCAGCAATAATTTGATTCTTCATAAATTTTTCCATCAAAGTGTTGTTGAGGCTGAGTTCCCACAGAGCAGGCCACGTGACTGGGATGGGGGGAGCCGGGAGGAGCGGTCAGTGGGTGAGGGCAGAGGAGCGGCCACACAGCGCGGACCCTCCTGCAAACGCACGCAGGAGGCGGGGGACACCCCCGCCCGGCTTTGTCTCCAGAGATGGGAGATGGATCCGGTTTGTCATGGAGGGGCTGGGGCAGGCCCAGGCTCCCGGTGGGCCTCGTCCCTTATGACCATGTGACCCCCAAGCCAGCGACGCCCCCTCTGGGCACCCCGGTTTCCTGATCTCTGAGATGGGGCTAATGTGCATTCTTGCCTCATCGGGTTGCAGATTGCATGCATTTCTGTGTGCAGAGCGCTTAGAGCAGCAGCCGCCACACTGGGCTCAGTAGACATCTGCACGTGGTGAAGATGCTCAAGCCAAAATGAGGGATAGGCAGGGGTTAGCCCAGCCGAGAACCAAGAAAGAACATGCTGACAGGCCAGTGGGAAGGTGCCCTGGAGAAGCCGCAGATTGTTCCATCGGGGCCGCAGAAAGAGGCAGGGTGTGAAGGGCCTTGAGGCCCCAGGGAGTCCCGGAAGAGTCTGGAGCAGGGAAGCAGCAGGAGCAGATGTGGGTTTTAGACAGCTTTCTCTGGCTGTCATCCTGGAGGGTGTATCGAAGGGTTTGGAGGAGCCTGGAGCCCAGGAAGGGGACTGAGGCAGGCACTCGGGCAGGAGAGGAGCAGCCCAGCCTGGGTGGTGGGCCGGACAGGGCTCAGGATCTCATGGATGTGGGAGAGAGAGGGGAGATCAGAGAGGAGGCAGAGCAGGTCCCGGAGTGAGGGGACAGGGGACCAGGAGGCTGCCCGCCCTTCTCAGGCGCAGAACCCGCCTGGCTCTTGAGGAAGGTTGAGGCTGACCATGTGCTCTGCCCTCTAGTGGCCATGGTGTCTCGGAGCAAGCAGGGCCCTGAGCTGATATGCCCAGGAGAGGGCACCTCAGGGCAGGATGCCCAGAGCCCACCCTTAGGCCACCCAGGGCCCTGGGGAGCCAGAAGAATGGGGCCACGGGGCCCTCCCACTGTCTGGCTCTGTGCCCGGGTGGGGCCTCTCCTATCTGGGGTGGGGGGAGTCAGGGTGGCAGGAGGGAGAGGCCCTGGTGGACAGCAGCCTCGGGGAGGGCCCCCAACCCCAAGCCAAATCAGTGAGCCCACCCTGTGCACCTGCAGGCTCTTCGCAGCCAAGTGCAGCGGCTGCATGGAGAAGATCGCCCCCACGGAGTTTGTGATGCGGGCGCTGGAATGCGTGTACCACCTGGGCTGCTTCTGCTGCTGCGTGTGTGAGCGGCAGCTGCGCAAGGGCGACGAGTTTGTGCTCAAGGAGGGCCAGCTGCTGTGCAAGGGGGACTACGAGAAGGAGAAGGACCTGCTCAGCTCCGTGAGTCCCGACGAGTCCGACTCTGGTGAGCCGTGGCTGGAGCTGGTGGGGGAGGGGGGCAGCTGGGGAGAAGCTGTGATGGGGGCGCTGCCGGAGAAGCCCAATCCTGACCCCAGGACCCGAGCTACGTACAGACAGTGCGCCCCCATCAGACGCCCGTGGACACCGGTGTGCATGCCCCCAGGCCCACAAACGCATGTGCGGACACTACCACTGGGGCACACGTGCTCATGCACCGGCATACCTGCATGGGACCACACGTGTCCACACACACGTGCATTCGATGCCGAGGGGCACATAAGCACGGACACAGGAACATCTGTAGATGTGCGCTGAGATGCCCAAGCACGTGCAAACCTGCACCCAGGAACACGCACTGTGCGTCCACTTAAACACACCCATGTGCACACATGACCCAGCTCACACGTCACCCGTGCACGGAGCAGTGACGCATACGGCTGCACACACATTTGTCCACCCGCTTACCCGGACTGCGGTTTAGACACAAGCACACGCACACATACCCTGCTCTCTGAACCCCCTTCCTGTTCCTCCCTTTCCCTTGCTGTGGCCCCCACCGTGGCACGGCACCACAGGTGTCCCTGCCTGCCCCGGTCTGCAGGCTGCTGGTGGCCACGAAGCAGGGCTCTGACACAGCCTTCAGCAGCGGGGGGCAGCAGCCTGAGCTCTTCAGTTTCCTGGCTGGGTGGGGGGACAGGGGCATTCTATGGTGGAAGCAAAGACCCCCTTTCTCAGGATGAAGGCACCTCTTTATTCTGTTCCAGCCCTCAGAAGGGCTGTGCCAGCTTAGAGCCCTCCTGCCAGAAGGGCGGGTACAACCAGGAGTGAGTTTTGGAAGGGAAGAGCCAGAGAGAAGGCTGGGGCCCTGTCACTCCCAGGGAGTGGGAAGGACGGCAGCCGAGGGCTTGGCGAGGAGATGGCCTGGTCTTCAGAGCCCTTAGGGGTAACTTAGAGCCCTCAGTCACAGGGCCTTCCGGAAGAGCTTTGTCCTGTCGGTGTCCTTGGAGGAAGTAGTGAGCTCCCCATCCATCTGTCCCTCTGTCCACCCATGGGCAGGGCACCGTGGTGGCTTCCTGGGCTCTTAGAGCAGAGCAGACACTAGCCAGGAGCCGTTGGCCCATTCCTATCAGGCCTGGGCTGGGGGTCTTGGAGGGAGACGACCCAGCCCCGGGGCTCATGGTCTGAGGAAGGTGGGCCTGGAAATAAGAGACCAGCTTAGACTTGGGGACAGTGGGAGGCGCATGGTGTCCGCCTGGGGCTGGCATCTCTGAGACCCACAATTCTGGGACATGGAAGTGGCCGTGTGTGCATGGTGGGTATGGGTGTGTCTCTGGGTGAACACACAGGCTTCTGTGTGCGTGCATGCGTGTGTGTGTGTGTGTGTGTGTGTGTTCGGGTGTGTGCTTACCTGTATGTCTCCACCTGTGAGCACAGGCCTGTGTGTGTGTGTGTGTGTGTCCGTGAGCTGTGTATGCCCCGTGCTCTGTGGACCCACGTGCCAGTGTGCGTGCGCACACGTCAGTGGTTGAGTGTGTAACTGTGTGTGTGGCGTGCGTGCTGTCGTCATGAATACTTGGATGTGACCATGTCTGGGGTATGGCTTTGCCTGACAGTTCTTAGTCTCTGGAAGCTTCCAAGAAAGAAGGCTCCCCGGAGTCTCCTCGCTGGGTTGTGGGACCCACTGGCCCTGGGCTGGGACAGTGGGAACCAGTTTTTCAGAGGTTGACCAGCTGCCGTGGGGTCTCCAGAGTACAGGGGGCTGGTGTTGGCGGTCCCGCCAGGCGACAGATGGCCTCCGGGTACCAATCTGAGACCCTCGTACAAGACTGATGGGCTGGTTGTGTCCCCCACAGTGAAGAGCGAGGACGAGGACGGGGACATGAAGCCAGCCAAGGGGCAGGGCAGCCAGAGTAAAGGCAGTGGGGACGACGGGAAAGACCCCCGGAGGCCCAAGCGACCCCGGACCATCCTCACCACGCAGCAGCGAAGAGCCTTCAAGGCCTCCTTCGAGGTGTCCTCCAAGCCCTGCCGAAAGGTGAGGGGCTGCTGGGGTGGGGCGGGGCCGACACCCCACACCCGCCGCCTTCCCAGACAGTGGCCTACCACTCCTGCCGGGGATGGGGACGTCCCTCCACCTCCCCTGCCCGTCCCTCAGGTCCCCCAAACCACCGCCTCCCTGGCCTGCTGCCCCGGCCCCCCCGCCCCCAGGCCTGATCCTTGTCCCTCCCCCCGGGCAGGTCCGAGAGACGCTGGCGGCAGAGACAGGCCTCAGCGTGCGTGTGGTCCAGGTGTGGTTTCAGAACCAAAGAGCCAAGGTGAGAGGCCACCTGTTGCCCCCACTGGGCAGGGCCGGAGTGGGGGTGCAGGCAGAAGACACGGTCCTGCTGGGAGGGGCCGGGACTGAACGGGGACGGGGAGGTGGGGACTGGCACGACCTGTGTCCCCTGCAGATGAAGAAGTTGGCGCGGCGGCACCAGCAGCAGCAGGAGCAGCAGAACTCGCAGCGGCTGGGCCAAGGTGAGCCGGGACCAGGGCGACAGGGCCCAGGCTCAGCCTCTGGTAACAGCACTCTTCCCTCACCCCCTGGATCCTGGACCCCGGACCCCTTCCACCAGGGCCGTGAGGGCTGTGGGAGCTGGCGCCCCGGAACCTGCTGGGATCGAGAGAGCCGGTGGGGACCACGGGGGCCCCCAGGAGAGATGGCAGCATGGGCTGCGCCAAGGGGTAGCAGAATTTTTGCCCCTGGGACACCGGGCTGGCTCAGTCCGTGGAAGGTGTGACTCTCGATCTCAGAGTCATGAGTTCAAGCCTGTGTCTGGCCTAGAGCTTACTTAAAAATGAACAAAACCCCCAAAATACCTGCAACCATCTCCCACCCTCAGCGTGTGCTAGGCACAGCTGTCACCACTGGCCATGCTCAGCCTCTCGGAATGCCCCCCGATCCCGGAGGGGAAGGGCACTGTCACAGCCCATGTCACAGCCGAGGAGGCGGAGACGCAGACCAGAGGACTTACTGGGATCGCTCAGTGAGTGAGGGGCAAAGCTGGCCTTGGCCCCACATGTGGCATCCCAAAGCTGTGGTTTTCACGTGACCATACACCCCACGACCCACGACAGAATTCAGCAGAAATCTCAAGAGAGACTCTGCGGGGTGTTGAGTTCAGTGTGGGTTCCTGCTGGGTGGTAAGGAGCCAGCTGGAGGGGCAGCGGCCAGACCCCCGAACACTGGGCTTTGCCAAAATGTTACCACTTCTTGGACTGGGGTGGGGGCGGTGGCCTCCCCAGCCATGGGGACATTGAACCTTGTAGGGACTGCCCAAGAGGAGTGGGGGCCCCAGGGCTGCCTGCTCCCAGGTGAGACGGAGGCTTTGGGGCAGATGCCAGGGCACTGATGGACGGCCCCTGCTGTCAGGGCTCAGGGCCAGGCCCTGATCCCCAGCTGCACTGGAGCCTTGGAACCCAGTTCTTGCTCTCTGCCCCTGCCTCCCCCCTCCCCCAAGACAGCCTGGCCTCCTTGGGGCTGTGGCCACTGGCTCCGGTCTCCCGGCCACCACCTCCTGTGTTCCCAGCTGCCTCTGAGAGGCAGCTTCCCCCAGATTGTTCCATGGTCCCGCTTGAGCTCCTCAGGGCCCCTGCTGCACTGCACACAGCAGCCCCTGCCGCCACATTCGCACGGACCCTCTGCCCCTCCTCACCCCACCTCAGCAGACAGCACCACCCTCCACCCAGTGCCCACACCAGGAACCTGGGAGTCGCCCCTGACCGTCCTGTCCACGCCCCACATCCACTGGGTTGCCAGGCAGGGCCATGGAGGCTGCTCCTGGGGCCCTCCCGCCCCCTTCACACCCACCTTGACAGGAGCCCAGCCCCTCCCTCAATTGCCTCAGTGGTCCCGGCCTCCAGCCTCCACCCTGCCAGGCTTTCTCCGCAGCCCCTCCCACAGCAGACTTCCTACAGCCTCAGGGGGCACACTGAGCTCTGGGGTTGATGGGGGGGCGCCCCGAAGACCATCTTCCTCCCCACTCCTGGCCTCTCTCCTCCTGGCACTATCGCCCCATGCACAGGGCCCTCTGCTCCCACTGGCTAGTTTCTCCCCTCCCTGCCTTTGCTGCCTGCCCCTGGCATGGTTGAACCCCTGCTGATTCTTTAAGTGAGGTGGAGTTAGGGGTCCCTTCCTCCAGGAAGCCTTCCCTGAGCTCCTTTGGCCTGGGCCCCACCTTGATGCTCCCAGATGCAGGGCGCTCACGCACCCACATGTTGAATCGTGACTGCCTGCGTAGTGTCTGTGTCCCCCAAGCGGTGAGCTGCTTCTGGAGGGCAGGGCCACTGGAGGAAGGGGAGGAGGTGGGGAGGGGAGATCCCTGGCTTGCGATAAACCGATTCCTGTGTTTATCTATGTGTTTATTCCTATGTGTCTGGGGAGAAGGGGTCAGGGGTCAGATACCTGGGTTCAGTGGCCCTGGGTCACCAGGGCAACCCGGGGAAGTGCAGAAGAGGTCAGAGTCAGGGGGACTGCAGTGGGCCCCGTGGCCTTGGGGAGTCATATGGGAGGTCAGTGGGAAGGCCTGAGGTGTATCTGGGAGGGCTCCCCCGGGGCGGCGTGGGCTCTGGGATGAGGTGGACAGGGCGGGTGGGTGAAAGTGTGCTCTCTCCCCAGAGGTCCTGTCCAGTCGCATGGAGGGCATGATGGCCTCCTACACGCCATTGGCCCCACCCCAGCAGCAGATTGTGGCCATGGAGCAGAGTCCCTACGGCAGCAGCGACCCCTTCCAGCAGGGCCTCACGCCGCCCCAAATGCCAGGTGACCACATGAACCCCTATGGTAAGCCGCCCCGCCCCCTGCCCACCCCAGCACCGCCCCCGCCCACCACCCCCGGGCCGGCAGGCCCCCGCCGACACAGCCTGCCTGCCTGCCGCCTCCCATCGGAAGGGGGTGCCCGCGAGGCCCCACCTGCGGCCCTCGGCGCCTCAGGCCCCCCGCCGCCGCCACAGGTCACCCCGTCCCTCCTCACCTCTGGCCACACAGGCTGCAGGGCCGAAAGGGCCCCCGGGAGCTCACGCCTGCCCGGCTCCTGACGCCCCCTCTGCCCCCAGGGAACGACTCCATCTTCCATGACATCGACAGCGATACCTCCTTAACCAGCCTCAGCGACTGCTTCCTCGGCTCCTCGGACGTGGGCTCCCTGCAGGCCCGCGTGGGGAACCCCATCGACCGGCTCTACTCCATGCAGAGTTCCTACTTCGCCTCCTGAGAGCCAGCCGGCCGCTTGGACGCTTGGGCCAGGGCCTGGGAGGGGGGGGCCTGCGGCCGCCAGGGCCAGCCCCACCGCCCGCACAGACTCTACACACAGCCATACGGTGCCCTTCCCCGGGCCGGCCGGGCAGGCAGACGGGCGCAGCCTGGGCAGAGACCGTGTCGCCCCAGGGACCCAGAGTCTCGGAAAGTCGCTCGCCTCCCAGCCCCACCTCGGCCTCCATCGCCTCCTTCCCCATACCCATCTCTTTTTTGGGAAGCTTAAATTCTCTCTATTTTTTTAAACGTCCTCTCTGTGTCCAGCCAACTTCCAGGGGCCGGGCCTAGGTCCAGGCAAGCCCCCCCTACCCCCCTGCCACCGCCCCAGCATGCCCCAAGGCGACCATGTTGTGTGCGGCGCGTGTCACCTGCGAGGGCGTGTCCCTGTGCGCGGGGGTCATGCCCAGCTCCCCCACCTCCGAGAGCCAGCCCGCCAGCCTGGGTTCACCCGTCCCAGTCCGAATCTGGAACAGGAGTGGGGAAGAGCCTGGCAGGTGTGCGCAGCCCACCTCGGCTCCGCCCTGAGGGGGAGTCCCCGGGGAGGGTAGATGAGCCTCACTTGCAGACGTGCACACAGCCCCGACGGCCATGCGGATCCGTGCGCGCAGGTACACAGACAAGCTCAAGAGACACAGAGGCTCTCTGGGGGCCAGCCCTGCCACGTCAGGAAGGGGACAGAGGCCAGACCGGGGCAGGGACCCCATCTTCTTACAGCAATAGGGGGGAAGGAAGGCGGGTGTGGGAGGGAGGGGGGAGTTTGGGGCTTGAAACACGCAGACGCAGGTGTATCCTAGCCTCAGCCTACACGGGGGGCTGCCTGGGCAGGCAGGGCAGAGACGGGGCCCCCAGAAGCAGGTGGGACAAATGGCAGAACCTCCAGGCGGAAAGGGACCTCCTGAGTCACCCACTTGGCCCATCATCTACCCGAAGCTTGGCTCCCTCTGCCTCTCACATACCTCCCGAGGCAGAGAGCCCGCTGCTTCATCCCGCCCCGGGCCAGCTGCCCTTCTCTGTGGCTTTGGCCTCTGCCTCTTTGAGCCCCAAGTCTTCACTTCTCAAAGCCAGGCTCTCCCAGTCTCTCCGGCTCTCTCTCCTAAAACTGTACCCTCAACTGGGCTCCAGCTTTCAATCTAAAGGTGGAACAGATGTAACCCAATCTCCTCACAGTATCAGCCAGCTACCTCCCCCACTTTAGGTGCCCTGCCTCCGTTAATGTGGCCCCAAATGAGACCACATTACCTGGAAACTCACTGTAACTGGATCCCTGACCCTCACACACACGACTGAAGGGCCACAGGGCCCTCCGGTGTGTATGTGGGGGAGCGGCACTTCTTGTTTAGATCCCGCAAAGGACCTTGGCTTTTTCACTTGCCACATTTCTTCTTCCTTAATTCAGTCTGGCCTGTGGAGTTTCTCTGCACCCCCAGCTCTGTGACCCTGGCTTTCTGTCCCTGTCATGTCAGGAGTTAGCCCTGCGCTTCGCACCCAAGGCACATGACTGCCTGCACCTCTCCTGTCCGGTGTGGGCCCGTGAACCAGTCCTCCTTGGAGGCCACGTCCTAGGGCACATCCAGCCCCATTTTGTCAGATGCCCCGCGGGAAGCCAGACGGGCTGCCTCAGCCCCCAGCCCGGATCCACTCAGCTCCGACCCTGCCAAAAGAGGGAGTGAGGTCGGGCTGATGGGTCCTGTTCTCGATGACCCCTCTCTGGCCTCTGGTGGCCGCTGTGTCCTCCACCAGGTGCTCAGAGCCCTGCCTGTAATTCTGACACCAAGCCCTAGGCCGCCACCCTGAGATCTGCCTGGCCCAGTTTCTGAGCGAATAGGACAGTGGGCATCTCTCTCCGCCTTTGGTCCCCTCCGCCCGGCCCCCTCTGGGTTTCTCCACGCTCGCCAGCCTGCTCCGTGCGTTGGCTCCTCTGTCTAGTGGAGAGCCCGAGGCTGCCCCAAAGTGTCCTGTGCTCTTCCCCAGGGCTGTCAGCGGGGCGAGGCGGCTCAGCCTGGCCCTGCCTCCGTGTACCACACGAAGTCCCACAGGGATCTCAGCCGCTGTTCTCGGTTTTCTGCAACCTTAGCCCACCTGGGCGCTGTACCATCTCTTGTCCTGGGCCACCAGGGGTCCCTTAAGCAGCCACGCTGGTGTCTTGAGAGATGCTCCCCTTCCTCCTCTTGTGCTCACATGGTCCAAGTCATTCTGGGGGTGCTTGGGGCGGGCCTGGGGCAGCACCCACCCCCCAGCCACCAGGGGCCCTGGTCCTTCTCTATCAGACTCTTTCAGTCAGAAGGAAGCTCAGAAATGGGCATCTGGTCCACTCTCTTTATCCCAGCCTGGAAAGCCCGGCCTAGGGAGGAGAGGGAGAAGGGACACCATGCCACCCCCTCATCTTCTTGGTCTGGTGAATGGCCTCGAGGTCGGGGGGCATCATCTGTCTTGCCAGCCCACCTGGGGCCTCACAACCTCCCAAGTCCAGCCCAGGCTCTGCCCTCACTGTGCACTGCTCCTTGCGGGGCGCTGGTTCATAGACGCCCACACTCATGTCCCACGGATGGTCAAAGCCGGAGAGACTTCGGAGTGTCCGGTCGGCCAGAGACGCCCCATCAGCCGTGGTCAGGTGACGGCCGTGTGCTGCGGCTCACTGTCCTCTGTTCCCTCAGGCTCCCCCAAACATCCGCTGTCCACCCTGCCCAGCCCCGGATGGGCCGTGGAGACACAGTTGAACAAGATGTAGGGCTCACCCTGGAGGGGCTTTCCTCTAGAAGGAGAGACATTCACACTCTGACCCAGCTCTGTCCAAATGTTAGTGGGGACCCATTTCTCCGATGAGGAACCCGAGGCTCAGAGAGAGGTGGCCAGCGGTCAGGGTCGCCCCGCAGAAGCGTGCGGAGGCAAGCGGGCTCGCTGGAGTCTGGGGTGAGGTGGGGTAAGCAGGCTCTTCCGGTGTGGGGGGTGAGGAGTGCAGCCTTGACCGGGGCGGGGGGGCGCAGTGAGCAGCCAGGAGCACTCCCCACCCTGACCGTCATCACCCGTGGTGGCAGGGATGGGAAGCCCAAGGGAGGAGGGAGGTCAAGTTCTGGTCCGGAGGAAGAGGCAGACCGCGTGAGGTGGGCATGGGGAGGGCTAGAGAAAACCGAGTTCCGTTTCCCTGCTGCGGAGGGCGAGGCTCAGAGGGAGGAAGGATTCTGCCCCAAGTGACACGGCAAAGAGGGCAGAGGAGGGACAAGAAGGTGGGGTCCTGCCCCCAGCCAGAGCCTCATCTGCCTGCTCCACGGAGCCTCCTGGGGGGCCGCACAGACAAAGGGACCCTATGGTCCCAAAGGCCCCACTGTAGGGCAGGCAGAGCCTGTCGGGAAAGAGGTCAGGGCAAGCGGGCTGGGCATGTGGGGAGGAATCCCAGGACGGGCAGGCGAGGAGTCCACTGTCTCCGGGCGAGCAGGGCGCAAGCGAGGTCAGGCCCCTGTCGCAGGGCTGGGGGGAGGCCTCTTCTCCTTTAGGGGGCTCCGCTGCCCCCCAGCAGCGAGGCTGCCTCACCCACCCCTGTGGGGCCTGCATCCCTCTCTCCACTCCCGGGGAGGGCAAACCGGCTGACCCCTGCTTGGCCTGAGCTCTGGGCACCGCCTGAGCTCTGGGAGAACCTGCAGCTCTGGGGCTTGCTCTGTCCTGCGGGGAAGAGGGTCCACACGCACACGCACAGACACACACTCACGCCGGACGCACACGGAGGCTCACGTACCTACTCACACTCCCGGGCACACGAGGCCTGAGGGCTGGGGGAGCAGGAAGGACCCTCCACCATTTGGCCCTTGGAAGGTGCGGTTTGCCACGAGCCTGTCTGCCGGTGCCCAACCCCCACCCCGACCCAGGGCCCCACGGGAGCCCGGCCCAGCTGGGCGTGGGCACCGGCCATCGGCCATTCCTCTGTTTTCCTTGTACAGACTCTCACTGCCCACCCGCCATCCCCAGACACATTTTATTTAATAACTTGTCATTGTTAAATTATTTATTAGCGTCTACCACATCACTCCCCCCGCCCTGCCCTCCACGCTCACCTTCTGCCTCTTCCCACAAAAGCAGAAAATGGAAACACCAACAAAAGATGAGACATCAGTATATTTGTAAATAAATCAACCTGTACACGCCTGTGCTGCCTCTCCTTGGGCGGAGGGGGGGGGGAGGGCGGCCGGAGCCAGTCCTGCGCGAGGCGTGGTGGGGGGGGGCTTCTCCATGGGCGCCAGGGACAGCAGGTCAAGGAGGAAAGAGAGCTCGGGGTCCCCGTTCTCAGCCCAGCCCATTCCTTGTCGCATCCCATAATCCCCACCGCCGTATCCTTGGTCCACCCCAACCCCGAACCACCTCCATGCTTAAGACAGATGCATCCATCCCATCCGACTCTCTCCTGTTTCCCAACACATTCTTTCATTCAACCAACCAGCATGAGGGGACCTTTAAGTGGCAGCTACCAGGCTGAGAACCAGGCCTCAGTGGTCTGTGCCTCAAGGACGTAGACTGTGGCATAAGCTCAGCTGAGGTTCAGAGAGGCCTTGTGGCGGGCGTACCCAACCTCACCTGGAGGGGTGAAGCATCATGGAAGGCTTCCTGGAAGAGGCTACATATTAAGCCAAGATCAGAAGTCCGCTAGCATGGAGAAAACTAGGTGGGGAGGAGTGTCTGCCAGTGCTTCAGTCTTGTGCAAAATCTCAGGGGCAGGCAAAATCCTGCTACACTCCTAAACTTGAAGCGCTCAGTCTGGGGGTGGGGAAAAAGCAGTGAGACTGGGGGCAGGGCCTCACATCCACAGATCGGATGTTCTAATGCCCCCCCTTTCCCCAGCCTCTCTGGTTGCTCCTTCTCAGCCTCCTGTCCCCACTCCTGTGGCAGGGGTTACCTGGAAGCCACTTCCAGCCGCTCTCCCAGGCACTAGCGCCCCCTAGGGGGCATGCGCCACCCCGCACCCTCTTCTGCAGCCTCTGGGTGATTCTCACCCTGGAGGTTTCCTGAAGTCTAGACAAGTTGAGGCACTCCTGCTCATTTCTTCCTCTGCACCCCACAACACCCGGAGCAGCAAGTACTAAGGTCTCATTTTTCAGAAGAGAACCTAAGGCTCAGAAGGAGGTAGTGACCGGCTTGATATGATAAAGGTAACAAGGGGCGGCAGAACCAAGGTTCAAAATCAGCTTTGGCCGCAAATCCATGGTCTCGCCAGCACCCCAGCTGTCCCCTCTAGCCCACCCTCTCTGGCCCTATGATCTGGTCCTCCAAGGTGAAGCTCAGGGACCCAGGGATCAAGGAGACTCTCCTACCTTCAGAGTGGCCTCATGGAGGCCCAGAGAAATTAAGTCACTCACCCCAGCTGCACAGCACGGAGACAGGACTCAACCGAGTCTTCACGTCCAAGCCCCAGGCCCAGGATCCTGAAAGAGGGGCCTCCAAGCTCCACCCCCCCACCTCCAGCAGTGGGCTGCCAACTCTCTTGCCTACAGCAACCATTTAAAATCCTGTCACTAAAAAATGTGTGGGAGGTGGAGAGGAGAGGCTGTGCTCATCCAGGGCTCCCCTGTCTCCTGTCTTCTCCCCCCAGCCCAGAAGGTGAAGGCACTGGAGGTGGGGGAAACACAGGCTGGGTTCCTGGGGAGAAAGACGGCATGGAAGGAGGGATCCCTCTAGGCCTCCCTTTCTGGGGACAGATTCAAACAGCATAAACACCAGCCATTGCCACCACTGCCGGTCACAGACTTCAGCCCACTGATCTTCACAACCCAGAACCGCTCTCATCCCACTGCACAGATGAGAAAACCAAGGCTTAGAGAGAAGCAACGAGCTCCGGGGTGATTTCTCCCAGGAACCTGGGGTGGGAGGGGTCCTTGAGAAGGGGGTGGTCTCAGGAGAACGTGATCGTGAACCCATCCTAAAAACCTTGTCCTCAAGGTGTCTGAGCCCCTGTGCCGTCCTGCCTCCGGAATTCCCCACGACTCCCCGGCCCCTATTTCCTCGAAAATCCTGCCGGGCTATGAGCCCTGGACTGGAGAAGGCGAGGGATGAGCGCTGCTACACGGAACGAGCAACCTCCAGGACAGACGGGCAGTTGGGTGGGTGGTCCAGCAGGCATTAAGAGGGAGCCTCAGATGCCCTCTTTGCCTCTAGTGTCCTGGGACCCCCATACCAGGCAGATCTTGATCCCGGGCACTGTCAGACAGACACGGGGATTCTATTTATGGCTTTGACTTCAGAGCAAGCCCTGGGGCTTGACAGGAGAAGGGGGCTAGCCCCCTGATTGCTCCTTCCTTTTGATCTTCATCTCTCACCTGGCAGGTCTCTCGGGACGCATGTCCGTCTGGGCAGAGCGAAAGCAGGAGCTACATGGAGAGGCATCAAGCGGGGATGGGCGGGCGCAGGAAGGGTGGTGGTGGGGTGCTTGTCAGCTGTAGCTGAAAATTTAGGGAAAACCTCGCAGGGGAGGGAACAGCCAGAGCAAGCGCTCAGAGGCGGGAGTGGCAGGGCACCAGGGAGGTGGGGCACACTCAGGTTGAATTCAGGATCCAGAAGCCTGAGATGGTAGGAGCCGAGATACCTGGTGCTGGACATGCTGACGGCTGTCACTTGGGCCCTTGGCGTTGGAAGAACACCCAACACAAACCGTTCTCTGCCTTAGCTGAGAAGTCAACACAATGAGATTTTGAATAACACAGAAGAGTATATGCAACGTATCAATTTGTGGCCTAAAGAGAAGTAATAAAAAAAAACCCTGTACCCACCCTACAGATAAAGCCACGTTGATGTCGAAGCACATGTCGATGCCTTGGAACCTTTGATGTGACCACGGTGACTCCAGGAACCTTTATTTGTTCCTTTGGAAAACTCTGATCCAAACCAGAGCCCGATCAGTAACAACATGATGCACAGAAAGTTCTTAGCACAGACTCTAGTTGGAATGGGCCCAGTGGTAGGCAGCCCCTCGTGCATCTTTCCTCTGGGACAGAACACCTAGGACCTTTCTGCAAGAGAAGAAAGCTGGGGCTCTTTTGCTTTTAAATCTGGGAAACCAGAAGCTAGTTTGAATTTCACTTCTGAACGTGCAGTCACCTGTCAGGCCACAAGGTGGCGGTCGGGAGTCAGGCAGGTGCGAGCCGATGCAGCGGCTTGGCTGGGTGGTGATGTGGGGATGGCTTCAGATTAAGGCCAGAAAATAAAGAAGGAAGGAAGAAATCCTCCACCTCGGAGGCTCCTATGTGCCAGCCTTGTGTGGGAGCTTTACAGGGATGACGCCCTGGATTCTTCATCACAACCCTGAGAAGCAGGTGGGAGCGTTCCCATCTTACAGAACAGCAACATGAGCTCAGAGATGTCAAGTAACCTGCCTGAGGCCACACAGCTAGGAAATAGCAGATCTGGGATTTGAACTAGAGCTGGGGCAGCGGCAAAGACACAGGAGGAGGAAAACAAGGAAAGGTGGAAAGGCGTAAAAATATCAACGTCTTCCTGGGTGCTTTAGCCACTCCCAGCCGTGCTGTGCCCATCTCACCGACTCCTCACACTGACCCGTGAGGCAGGTACTGTTACTACCCCCATTTTATGGATAAGGAAACAAAGGCTCAGGGAGGCTAAAAAAAGAGAAAGACTACTCACTGTCAGTGCCCTAGGTCCCAGGGAATCAGCCCTCCCTGAACCCTGCAGGAGAATCACAGGGGTGAGTGCAGAGCTTCGGAGCTCCCCTGCCCGCCCCCCATATGCACAGCCCGTCCCTTCTCTTCCTCTCCTCCTCACAGAAGCAGAGGGGGCTCAGGCCCTGCCCAGGACCCAGGGCAGCCTCAGCTTCTTCAGGGACAAGAGGGGTGCTCCCTCACTGGGCAGGATCCAGGTCTACCCCGATAGAGCTCTGGTCCCTATGGGTGTTTCCAGAACAGGGGATTCGAATCCTAGTTGGAAGGCTCTGATTAGGAGCTAGTGGTTCATTTTGATCATTTCAGTCACTAGGGCTCTGGGGTGTGGAGGTGCTCTGTCCTCTTCCAGCTTCGGGGGTAAACAGCACAGTGGTATCAAACTCCAATCCCAACTGCTCTTCACGGGCCATGTGACCTTGGGCAAGTCACTTAACCATCCCAAGCCTTGGTTTCTTTATAAACTGAGGGGTGAGCCCAGGGCCATCATGAGGGCCACACGAGCAAGTGAGCCAGTCACAGGGTTCAGCCAAACCCAGGCATTCAAATAATGGGGCTAAGATTATTTGTGGGTGCCCCTCATTTCTGCTTACCCAGGAAGCTGACTCTCAGCCCAGAACATTGAGCCAGGAGGAGCCCAAGAGCCCTGGAGGGAGTGTTCGGGGCTGTCCTTGGCACTGGCAATGACAACTCTTTCAGGCCAGGGAAGCTTCTGGGAGCTGTGTTCCCTGAGACACCAGCTTGCTTTCTCCGTGCTCTGAGGCTGACAGGCTCCTGGCCTTCCCAGGACCTCAGGGGCCGTGTCAGAAGGAGGTATCGTAGCATGGGCAGTGGGAGCTTGTCTCTGCCAGTCAGCCTGAGTCTTGTGGCCTAGGCCTCCAGGCCAGGGTACTCCATTACCTGTGACTGGACCAGCCATGATCTTGGGGCACCTTCTTGGATCCCAAGTTACAGGGACCCTGGCAGCTCTGCTTCGTACCACTTGGGGGAGCCCTAGAGACTGTGGCCAGTTCACAGACCAGGTAAAAGACCTGGGGCAAGACCCACAGAGCAAGACCCACCAAGGCTTCAGTTACAGAGGCATTAAGGGGTTAACAAATAAATGGTTAATAGAGCCCTTTACTGCTCGAACTAGTTTGAGTGACATCTCTGTCACCTGCCACCAAAGAGTCCCAACTAAAACCCATACCATCTCACAGGGTCCTTGGGCAAATCAAGGAGGTCACGTTTCCAAGTTTTCCAAGTTTCTGGCATGAAAGTCAGTGCTCAAAAATAAAGAGCTAAGATGATTCGCAACAGGACACAAGAAGGACCCCCGGACCTCCTCCACGCCCAGGTTTGCACGTTGTCCCACTTGGTTTATACAAATATAGTTCGTGAGAACTCCCTACATGTGCACTGATTGTGACATTTAGGAGGAGACATTGTTTGGGGGGCATTTTTTTCCTGCAGATTCTGTCCAACTGGACATCGTCCGAGGTTCCTGAGAACAAATGAAACCGATCGTCGTTGGCATAAAATACACAGATGGTTGCAGTGAGAGCTGTTCCGCCATCAGGGTTCTTGTGGCCGTGAGCACCTGCCGGGTGTGGGTCCCCTTGGGCTCCTCCACACATGGAACTTGGGGCAGGGTGGTGGGGCACACTGGAAGCCACAGAGCTCACCTGGAAAACCGAATGACTGGTGCTGAGCTGCTAATGAGGTTAGACTCATGAGGGTAGATCCACCCCCAAAATGTCCAGCAACAGAGTGCTAGTGACAACAGCAGAAAACTGCAGTCATGCTCTGTTGAAACAAAGGGAAGCAGCAGCTCCAGAAGGGGTCAGCTCCCTGCAAAGGATCTTTTGGTTTGTAAAATGCCTGGCCAACACCTAGACCAGGACAGTTATAAAAAATAGCTGCTCCTCACGGGGCCTTACGCCAGGCCAGCGCCTGTAGGCATGACCTCATGTCCTTGTCACTCGAAGTGTTATTATCATCCCCATTCCACAGGTGAGAACACTGAGGCTCTGAGGGGTAAAGGAGCTTGTTCAGTGAGTGGCAGATCCCGAGGGAGCTGGTTACCAGTATAAACAAGCGGCTCTGCCCAGAAGGAAGGTTGGGACAGACAGGAAAATCTCCCAATTTTTTGCAACTCTGCCCTTCTGAGGGGTGGAGCCGGCTTCACCAGACTAGGCTCCAGGCCAAGGAGGGAGTTGGAATGGCCCAAGGGACCAAGGCTGGCCTCTTCCCCTGGGGAGGAGCCAGGCTTCAAAGGCAAGGCGGAGGGGTGCGGTCTATCCTAAGCTGCCTTCCAGGCTTGGACCAGCAGGTCGGCTTCTCAGAACAAGAGAAGCAGAGAAAGGGAGACTGAGGGCCAGAAAGCCACCCTCCCTCTCCCGAGCCAGCCCAGCCCTCTGGCAGGCACCACCTGCGCCCCTCCCATCATTGCCTGGCGCTGTCTGGAGGGGAAGGCAGAGTTCAGAGTGGTTAGCGGCTTGCCAAGTTCACACAGCCAGTCGGTCCCAATGAAAACATGGGAAACAGGGCGGAGGAGAATGGGTTCATTTTCCCACATTAGAGCCCCCCCTCACCTCCACCACATCCCCTCCCCCACACCCCCACCTAGAAGAAATCAGTAGATTAGAAACCCAGAATGTTGAGAAAGCGCGCCCAGGAAAGGATGAGCTCAGGGAGGCTGATCTAGGAGCAGGTGCGGAAGCTGCGGCTCGGAGACTGGACAAGGCCAGACTGGGACGCCTGGGAGCCCAGCCACACCCCCTGAGCCCTTTCCAAGTCACCGGAGAAGGTGGGTGCCAGTGGTGACCCCCTAAAGCCAGGGCAGTGCTCAGGAGGCGGCCCGGCCAGCAGCACCCTCGTGGGGGAGGACTGTCAGAGCACCGCTGGGGAGGAGTTGGGCAAGTGATTGTGTTTCTCCTGGAGTTTTTGCTTTATTACAGGTGGCTGCTGTGCTGTTGGGTACGGACGGTTTATGACTGTTCTAGCCTCCTCGGGGAACGTGCCTTCCTTCATTAAGTAAGGTTCCTCTTTGTCCCGTGTCATGCTTTTAGACTTGAATTCTACTTGGATGGCAAGGTTGCTACTCCCATATCCTGTTTCGTTTTGCCTTTGCCCTATTATCTTTATCTTTGTCAGGCCTTTTATTTTCCTGTCTTTCCTTTTTGGTTATTTCTTGTTTTTTGGTTTTTTTTTAATTTTAATTTTTATTTATTTATTTTAAAGATTTTATTTATTTATTTGACAGAGATAGCAAGAGAGCACAAGCAGGGAGAGCAGAAGAGGGAGAGGGAGAAGCAGGCTCTCCGCTGAGCAGGGAGCCCCATGTGGGGCTCAATCCCAGGACCCCGGGATCATGACTTGAGCCGAAGACATACGCTTAACCAACCGAGCTACCCAGGTGCCCCATTTCTTGTTTTTTAAAAAAGCATGTAAGTGGGACTCGTTTTTATGTTCATTATGTTTCATTTGCTACATACACCCGGCGAACGTATGACTGATCAAACTTACGCAGCACAAGATGAACGCCGATGAACGTGACCCAAGATAAGAACTAGAACATTACCAAAACCCCTGAATCTTCTTCTGTATTCTACCCCATGCCCCTCCCCTACCTCACTCCTGAAGATAACCACTATCTTGTATTTTGTGTTTGTTACTGCTTTACTTAAAAAAAAAAAATCTTAGGCGTGCCCAGGCGGCTCAGTTGGTTGAACTTCGGACTTTTGATTTCAGCTCAGATCACGATCTTGGGGTCCTGGGATCCAGCCCCCAGGGGGGTGGCGTCCCCCGACCCTGCACTCAGCAGGGGGTCAGCTTGAGGAATCCCTCAGCCTCTCCCCTCGCTGCCCCACCCCGTTCACGCTCAATCCCTCTCTCAAATAAATAAATAAATATATATTTTTTTAAAAAATCCCAATTCCCCAAATTATGTATCCTTCCATTTTTGCTTGTTTTTGAGCTTTTTACAAGAGCTATCATACCATGCGTAGCCTTCTACTAGTTTCTTTATAAAAATCGTTATCATTGTCAGCCTTCATCCGTGGTGTTGCACAGAAACACTGCTGGTTGCAATATAACAGTCCATTTATGTATTAATTGCGGATATTTGGGTTTTGTCAGCTTTTCACCAAAATGAACGACGCTGCAGTGAGTGTCCAGCCACAGGGCTGCTCATACTCACATGCCAGGCAGAGTCTTTCCAGAACATAAGCAGCTAGGGGTGCGGCTGGGTTGGTGGGATATGCGCAGAGTCCGCTTTACAAGACGAAGCCGGTGTTTTCCAAAGAGAATTTACTATTCACATTCCTACCAGCCGTGAACTAGAGTTCCTGTTACTCTCTACCCTTGACAGCACTTGCCAATTTTGACTTGCCCCAAAGGACTTGAATTTGCTACTTACTCCCTTACTGCTAATGAGATGGACCATCTTTCCATATGTATATTCTCCAATGGTGAATCCTCTTTTGGGAAATGCTTATTTATTGTGTCTTTTGCTCATGTTTCTTTCGGGGTTTTTTTGTCTTTTTCTCATTTACTTTTAGGGTTGTTACTTTTTTTTTTTTTTTTTTTGGTATGTTCTGGATACAAATCCTTTGTTAATTATATGTGTTATAGTAATTTCTTCCAGTATATGAAATACAAGTTCTTCATTTTAATGTAGACTAATTTAATATATATTTTATGGTTTGACTTTTTTTGTTTTTTGTCTTATTTACAAAATCCTTCCCTACCCAAGTCATTAAAAATATTCCCTTATGTATTTCATCTTAAATTTTTAACTTCTCGGGGCACCTGGGTGGCTCAGTGAGTTAAAGCCTCTGCCTTTGGCTTGGGTCATGATCTTGTGGTCCTGGGATCGAGCCCCACATCAGGCTCTCTGCTCAGCGGAGAGCCTGCTTCCTCCTCTCTCTCTCTGCCTGCTGCTCTGCCTACTTGTGATCTCTTGTCTGTCAAATAAATAAATAAAATCTAAAAAAAAAAAATTTTTTTTTGAACTTCTCACTTTCACATTTAGAATTTTTAATCCATTAAGAATTTATTTTGGAGAGGGTTCCTGGGTGGCTCAGCCATTAAGCAGCTGCCTTTGGCTCAGGTCATGCCCAGAGCCCTGGGATCGAGCCCTGCATCCAGCTCCCTGCTCAGTGGTGGATCGGCTTCTCCCTGTCCCTGCTCCTTCTTTCTCTCTCTCGCTCACTCTCAATCTCTCTCTCGATCATTCTCAATCTCTCTCAAATACATAAATAAAAGCTTTAAGAAAAAATTTTTAGAAATGAAAAATCTTTAAAAAATTTATTTTGGGTACAGGTGGGATAAAGGTCCAATTTCATACTTTCTCATATGGGTAACCAATTATTCAGGCACTTGCCTTGAATAGTTAGTTAATCCTTTCCCAGTGGTCTGAAGAGCTGGGTCTATTGTATGTCAGGTTTTCGTGTGTGTGAGCGTTTATTAATGTCACATTGTTCTGTTGGGCTAATCTTACCAGGACTGCGCTATCTTAAGGACGAATACTTTGTGTTAGTCTGTATTGCATTTAGGACATGTTTTACCACCACTTCCTCTTCAAGATTGTATGAGTTTTTCTTGGCCTTTTGTTATTGCACATAGATTTTAGAATCAGCTTGCAAAGTACTTTTCAAAGTCTCGTTGGGATTTTTACTAGAATTATAATCATATAGATTAATATAGGGAGAATTGATAAAATACAGATAATGTGTCTTTCCCTCCTTGAACAGGACCAACCTCCCTGTTTATTTAGGTCTTCTTTAATATCTTTCAACACAGCTGTAGGACTTTCTGAGTATCAGGTCGTAGACACCTTTTATTAGCTTTAGTTTTAGAGTCCTTACTTTCTGTCAATTACCTAAATGTTGTCTTTTTCTGAATCGTTTTATAAGCAAGCATAGAGAAGGCAATTTAGTTTTAAATATTATCCTATATCTTGCCATCTTGATAAGCTCTTACTAATTCTAATAATCTCTCAGTATATTATTTTGGTTTTTGTTCTGTTTTGTGTTTTCAGAGATTTTATTTATTTGACAGAGAGAAAAAGGGAGAGAGCGCACAAGCAGGGGGAACAGCAATCAGAAGGAGGGGGAGGGGGCGCCTGGGTGGTTCAGTGGGTTGAAGCCTTTGCATTTGGCTCAGGTCGTGATCTCAGGGTCCTGGGATGGAGCCCTGCATCGGGGAGCCTGCTTCCTCCAATCTCTCTCTCTGCCTACTTGTGATTTCTGTCTGTCAAATAAATAAATAAAAATCTTTAAACAAAAAAAAAAGGGGGGGGGAGAAGCAGACTCCCCTCAGAGCAGGGAACTGCAATGAGTGTCCAGCTGGCAGCTGGGCTCGATCCCAGGACCCTGAGATCATGACCTGACCTGAAGGCAGATGCCTAACTGACTGAGCCACCCAGGAGCCCCTTATTTTGGTTTTTTAATGTAAATAAATGTATCTGGAAATGATGTTTCATCTCTTCCTAATAACAATATATGATATTCTGATGGGTAATATAAGATATATATATATATAATTATTATATATGGTATTATAAAATTTATTAATGATACCGGTATTATATTCATATATATATTCATGTTAAACCACCCTTGCATTCATGGTATAAAGCCAGTTTGGTCATGATTTTAAATATTTTGTTGGATTCAGTTTTCTCCTATTCTTTTTTGTTGTTGTTAAGATTTTACTTATTATTTGACACACAGAGAGAGAGCACAAGCAGGAGGAGCTGACAGGCAGAAGCAGACGCCCCACTGGGGAGGGAGCCTGATGTGGGGCTTGATCCCAGGACCCTGAGATCATGACCTGAGCTGAAGGCAGCTGTTTAACCAACTGAGCCACCCAGGTGCACCCAGTCTTCTATTCTTTCTTGATTTTTGAATGTAGGCACATCAAATTGTCCTGATTTGGGTATTAAAGTTAGACGGGATTCTCAAAGTGAGATGAGTAGGGCTTCCTCTTTTCTGTCCTCTGGGTGAGTTTGTATAAAATTATAATATCTGTTCTTTGGATGTTTGGAATCATTTGGGCTTGATATTTTCTATGTGGAACTATTTCAGCTGTATATTCAATTATGTATGGTAGTTATGGGATTATTCAAGGTTTTTATTTCTTCTTGAGTCATTTCTTATTAGTTCTGTGTTTCAAGGAATTTGTGCACTTTGCCTGTTTTAAAATTTATTACTAAAGGACAAATTAGTAATTTATTATTAATAGAACATTCTCTTTTTTATCTTTTTTTTTAACTTTCATTTATGCAATCTCCATACCCCACCTGGGACTCAAACTCACGACCCTGAGATCAAGAATCACATGCTCTTCTGACTAAGCCAACCAGGTGCCCCTCATTTTTATCTTTTTAATTTCTGCTTATTGCTAAATTCTGTAGCAATATTTCCTTTCTCAGTCTTAATATGACTGATTTATGCCCGTGTCTTTTTACTTCTTACATTTTGCCAATATTTATCTGTGTTATTAGTCTTTCAAAGAACCAATTTGGTCCTTGTTGCTTCTATGTATCTTTATTTTTCCAATTTATTAATTTATGGTATTCTTCACTTTCACCAAATTCTGTTCTTGTTTTCCTAACTTTGTGAGATGGATGCTTAACTCAATGTCAGCCTTTTTTTTATTCTAACATAAGTATTTTGGGCTCTACATTTCCGTCAAACTAGCACTTTTGCTGCATTCCACATGTATGGATATGTAATTTTTTCATTCAGTTCTAAGTACTTTAAAAAGTACCTTAGGTGGGGGCACCTGGGTGACTCAGTCATTAAGCATCTGCCTTCAGTTCAGGTCATGATCCCAGGGTCCTAGGATCAAGCCCCACATCCAAGTAGGCTCCCTGCTCAATGGGAAGCCTGCTTCTCCCTCTCCCACTCCCCCTGCTTGTGTTCCCTCTCTCCCTGCACCTCTCCCTGTCAAATCAATAAATAAAATAGTTAAAAAAAAAAGATATTTGGGGCACCTAGGTGGCTCAGTGGGTTAAGCTTCTGCCTTCAGCTCAGGTCCTGGTCTCAAGGTCCTGGGATCAAGTCCCACATCGGGCTCTCTGCTCAGCAGGAAGCCTGCTTCCCCTCTCTCTCTGTGCCTGCCTCTCTGCCTACTTGTGATCTCTCTCTGTCAAATAAATAAATAAAATCTTTAAAAAAAAAAAAAAAGTAAGAAAGGAGAAATGAGAACCATGGAAAAGATGGTGAGTCAAACTTGCTCAGGTTTGTTAATTGTTTAAATCCTCTATATTGGGGTGCCTGGGTGGCTCAGTGGGTTAAAGCCTCTGCCTTTGGCTCAGGTCATATCTCCGAGTCCTGGGATCAAGCTCCTTATTGGGCTCTCTGCTCAGCAGGGAGCCTGCTTCCTCCTCTCTCTGCCTGCCTCTCTGCCTACTTGTGGTCTCTGTCTGTCAAATAAATAAATAAAGTCTTTTTAAAAATACTAATTAATAATTATTTTAAAATCCTGTATATCTTACTGTTTTTCATTACTTGACATTCCAATAATTGCAAGAGATTTGTTGAAATCTTTCATAAAAATCACAGATTTATCAATTTTTCTCTGTAGTTCTTCCATTCTGGCTTTGTATATTTTGAGGCTGTTTTATTCATTCAATTGTTTTATCATCCAGATGCATTAAAACCTTTATTATCTTTATCTCTTACAATAATATTTAATTTAATCTCTATTTTTTTATACTAATAAAGCCACTCCAACTTTCCTTTGGTTGGTATTTTTCTGCTGTATCATTATGAATACTTTTACTTTCAGCCTTTCAGTGTCCTCATGTTTTAGGAGTGGGTCTTGTAGACCACACATGGCTGGTTTAAATATTCAATGTGGGGGGTGCCTGGGTGGCTCTGTGAGAAGAGCATGTTGTTGATCTGTGGGTCATGAGTCTGAGCTCCATGTTGAGTGTAGAGATTACTTTAAAATAAATACATACATAAACTTTAAAAAATAAAAAATATTTCTGATAATTTCTAGTCTTTTAACTAGAGAATGTAGCACATTTGCATTTTTTAAAGATCAGTGATAAATTTGAACTTGTATCTGCCATCTAATTTTGTGCTTTTTTTGACTCACCATCTTTTCCATGGTTCTCATTTCTCCTTTCTTACTTTTTTAAAAATTGAGGATTTTCCCCCTTTCTTTCATTTCCTTTCCTCTACAGTTGGTAAATGCATTCTCCTTTTCTATTCTTTCAATAATTGCCCTTAAAATTATATCTTTCAAACTTAAAAAAGTCTAAAGTTAATAATTATCTTATTCCACCACCCCCCAAATGATTCAAGGACCTTCAACCACATTAATTCCAATTACTTCTCCGAACTGTATACAACTGATGTTCAGTATTTGAGATTTGCCCTTTTTCTGTCCACAAAGGAGACACATGGGGCTCCTTGATCAGCGGGGAGCCTGCTTCTCCCTCTCTCTCTGCCACTCCCCCTGCTTGTGCTCTCTCTCTCTCTCTCTCTGCCAAATAAATAAGTAATAGAAATAAAAATTAAAAAACATTGCTTAAAATTCTGCCCTGTTTATATTCAGGAAGTTGTAAGCTTTAAAAACAAATAAATAATAGCCAAAGTATTTAGGAAAGGTATCTAAGTATAGGGTTTATAATATTGCTGACTCTCACTCATAGTGGCTTGTTTCCTTGTAGTTTGATAATCGCTGATTGGGAGCTCATGCTTGTTAATTAATTTATTTGAGAGAGAGAGAGAGAGCACGCATGCAAACAGGGAGGGATATGGCAACAGTGGGGAGTAGAGGGAGGCAAAGAGAGAATCTTAAGCAGGCTCTGTGGTCAGCACAGAGCCAGAGGTGGGGCTTGATCTCAATCAAGACCCTGAGATCATAACCCAAGCAGAAACCAGGAGTCAGATGCTTAACTGACTGAGCCTCCCAGGTGCCCCATGTTTTGTTGATCTGAATCTGAGAGAATCCTGGGGGCCTAAGTTGAAGGTGCCTTCCTCCTGAGACACACTTATTTCTGCTGGGAGCCTGGGGCTGATATTAACCTGGAGCTACTTCAACCACCTGTAAGGGACCCTGACTCAGTGTACGAGTCTCATGCTGAGTTTTCTCACCTTGCCTCTGGCTGTGACTTAATTTGCCTATCATGGCACTTATTTCAACATTCAGCATAATTTCCCCATTAACCTGTTATTCACCACTCTAATGCTTTAGTTTCAGTTCCACCTTGTGTTTTTCCTGGCAGAAGATGTTGAGTGGAGATTTTCCTTACTTCCTAACAAACCCAGCAATGCATTAAAAAGGCTAGTTTATTCATTTTGTTTTAATAATTCATGCAGAATCTTGTTGAATTTTAATGGGAGGGCCTTTCAGAGCACTAGTTCACCATCTCGCCAAAAGTGGAAATCCCAGGATGCTACTATTATCCCCATTTTATAAATGAGGAAACTGAGGCTCAGAACATGGAATGTCTTGCTCAAGAATACACAGCCATCCAGTGGCAGAGTCCAGACTAGAAGCCATCCTCTCTGACTCCAGACCCCAAGCGTGAGTATTTGACCAGAGGGTTGCTGGTTCCCCAAAGGAAAAGAAATGTATTTACAGGGTTGTCACCTTGGAGCAGGAGGTGCAGGCCAGGCCAACACTCTGGGATGAGCTCCCAAGCTTCTGCTGGGGAAAGAATGAAGAGACCCAGTCTCGCTCAGAGTGGGTGGGCCCCAGCCATCCAGCACCATCCAGCACCAGGTGAGCCTGGCTCACCCAGGGCCTTTGTAATGGGGCACTCAGCCTGCTGCTCCCATCCTGGGAAGGGAGCCAGCAGGCACTTCCTGCACTTTGGTTGCCATGACAACCGGTCATCCTAGGAGATGCGAAAGCCATAGGCAGCAAGTGAACGGGTTTCTGAATCTTGAGACCTCATTACAGGTAGATCCTCTGCAGCCTTGAGAGCCAGTGTGAGGGGGGCTCGGAGGAAAGATCATTTGTGTGGAACAGTAATGTTCAAACAAGCCATTCACCAGCCCACACCCCCGTTATGGGGGCCGCAGAGCCCCAAGCCCAAGCAAGTCTAGAAACAGGCTGGGGTCCCAAACAATATCAGGTTCCCCTTTCTCACTCAACAGCAGTCATCTCATACACTCCTCAGCCAGACACTCGGGCCCCTGCGATAAACGAGGACTCCTGCCCTCAGTGAGCCATCTGTCTAGTGGCCTAGTGCAAGGGCCAGACAAGCCTTAACAGTGCATCATAACCAGGGGACAAGGGAGCACCGCGGTCACAAGAGTACAGGAAAGGGCTTCATTCTAGGAACGCGTCCCTGAGCAGAAGGATGCATTTGAGCCGGGCCTCAAATGGTGATGAGAAGCCAAGCCCTGGAGAGAGAGGAGGGAACGACACATGGCGGGCAGAGGAAATCACGTGCAATGGTTTCAGAAGCACGCAAGAGCAAAGTGACTTTGGGGAAGCCAGGCGAGGAAAGCAGGGAAGGCGGCCGGAGAGGGGGGACAGGCCAGAGCCTGAAGACCTTGAGCGAGATGCTATGGACTCTGGCTTTATCCTGGGAGCAGCCGGCGGCCCTTAAAGAGTTTTATGAGGCTATGACGGGGCCCAACTGTCATCACAGTATGGAGGATGGATAGGAGCTGCGGACCAGACTGCAGGGATGAGGGGGAAGGGGACAGATCTGAGAGATGTTTAGAAGGGTAAATCAACAGGATACAGTGAGAGATTGTACGTGAGGAGCGTGAAAAGATGGGAGCATTAACCAGGAGAAGGAGGGAACGCAGGAGCAGGGGTGGGAACAGGGGAGGGGCGGCCATAGCGGGCCTTGGCTGGGTCATGTGGAGGTGACCAATTTTCCTCATAAAAATGCCGGTGGTTGAGCTCCCTAGAGTGTGATATCCAGGACATTTCCTCTCCAGGTCAATGGAGAGAAAAAAAAAAATGTTTCGGGGCCTTCTTCAGGCTGGAGGCTTCCAGCAGACTTTAGCCACAAGGTGGGGAGCTCCAGCTGCTGTTCTGCCCCCACTGTCTTCCCCACACACCCTTGCTCTGAACTACAGCAGTCCTGGTGTCCCCCAGTCCTGGCAAGGGGCTTTCTGGGGAGCTGGTGTCTCCCACTGCTGCGCCAAAGGGCGCATCTCCCAGGCCGGTGGGGCCAAATTTCTGTTTTGTGCCTTGTTTCCTTCTGGTTATGTACTTGTCACAGTTGTGTGGGTGGCGGCTTGGTGGTGCAGACCGGGGATCTGTTAATAAGGAGTGAGTTGTCAAGAAGTCAAGGTGATGACTGCAGGTCTGAGAAAGGCGGCTCTGGAGTCAGACAGAACTATGGGTAAATCCTGGCTGTACCCGAATTGACTGTTTCTGTGGGCAGTGTCTCCCCCACTTAATGGGATCCACAGATACTCCACGTCCTCACACATCCTGCTCACACTTCTCTCTCCCTCGCACCCCCTCACAGGTTCACAGTCACCTGCTGTTCATGCTCCCCTCTCAGGGCAAGGCCACACTCCCTCCCCGTCCCTCCGAATGATCTCGGTAGGGAGTCCTCTCAGGCTCCTGAGGGAATCCTTTGGGGGCCAGTGGCCTCTTCCCTCTTCTCCCTTCATCTCCAGCCCCCAGTTTGATCTCCAAGCAGGTGCCAGGCCTGGCCATCAGCGACCGGAGGTTTCTGTACCTGACCCTGCCTCTGGACTTGAGGGCACCACCCCGCCTCCAGGGGAAGCTGACCGAGGCGAGGGGGGTGGGTTTGGCAACGCGACTGGGTCCCCAAGACTGGTATCTGTCTCTGCTGCTCTTATTCCCTCTTCCAGCAGTGCCCCCACCACACCGCCCCGCAACACTCCCGGAGCAGGAGGAGGGAGGTGCGGCGCGCCCTGGAGTCTGGGAAAGGGGCGGGGCCGGGCGCGCCGAAGCAAACCCCGCCCTTTGGGCCGGGACAGCCCAGAACCCCTTCCCGCAAGGTCCCGCGGGTCGGGGGGGTTCGCAGGCCGGGCGCCCTTGCAGACTCTGGGCGCCCCGGGCCTGACCCGCGCCCTGCCTGCTGGGGCCACCCCTCGGCCGGGGCAGGCTCCCAGACCCCAGCACCCGCTTCCTCCCCGGGGCGGAGCCCGGCGGCCGCAAGCCAAGCGCCGTAAAATTTAAAGAGGTGAGAGAGACACTGCGCAGAAACCTCAGCGGCGCGGGGAAATGAAATAAGGCCTCCCTTCGGGGAGCCCGCCCCCGCCCGCGCGGCCCGGGCCCCGGGTCGCCCCGCGGGGTCCAGGTGCGGGCCCCGCGCCCAGCAGACCCTCCTCGGGCCTGGGGTACAGACAAGCTCCCCACGTTGCCCACCCCCCACCCAGCGTGGGGGAGAGAGTCCAGGCACCCAGGGATCCGGACCCCAACAACCTGCCGAGGGTCCCAGGTTAGGGCCCCGGCTGGTTCCTGCCCTTCGTCCGCCCCGGGGCAGAGAGCGTCCCCTCCCCCACGTGAAAGAGCGAACTCCGAAGTACCCCCCCCCCCAGTCCCCACTTGTCCTTCCTCAGGTGTCGGGCGGTGCTTCTGGTTCCCGCTGCCCCTCCCTCACCGCGCCGTCTGAGTCCCCCCCCAAGCCCGTGCAACCCCCCGCGTTCCCCCATGATGGATGGAGCCTTCGGGGAGCCGGCGCGGGCGGGCTGGGCTCAGGCGGAAATGAAGAGGATAAGATCTGCGAGCCGAGTCGCCCGTGACACCGTGATATCCGCCTTGCTCGCTGCTCTCCGGGTGATGGATGGGGCGGAGCACCCCCACCCCCAGCCGCGCGGGCGGTGCGGCCAAGGGTCCCCGCCCCGCGGCCCCGGAACCCCGCCCCCCACGACCGAGCTCCGGCGCGCGCGGAGAGACACACACACACACACACACACACACACACACACACACACACACCACCCCACCCCCCGCGTCGCTCCTCCCCAAAACACCGCACTGCGGCCACACTCTAGACGGACCGATCCCTTCCCTCCCTACACACCACGCCCACGTCTCTGGCGCTGCCCCACACTCATGCAGGGGCTGTCCCTCTTCCCCTAATACACTTGGAGCGACCCTTCCCCTGCACTCGCAAGAACAAGACTAGCTTGAGCGCGAACTACACCTTACACATTTGCCCATCCAGCTGCCTCTTGCCTGCGCTCATATACACACATGCAGGCAGACTGTACCCACTGGTCCCCAACACGGTTTTCCAGGAGTCTCCTGAACCACTCAGAAAAAAGATAGGACCACTTTGAGACTCAGCCCTTGGGTGGTGGGGGGAGTCTCGGGGTCAGGACAGCAGTTGCTGCTTGCGTCCATCATCTTGTTTGGCCACTGATCAGGTCAGGCTCGGCATGGACAGGCAGTGGGCAGCGCTAGTACGGTCCAAACAGGCCTCACTGTCTGTGTTGCCATGGTTACCAACCTCTAGCACTATCACACAGCAACATCATTACCATGGTTACAGGCACGCATCCCCCTCCACCAAGTGCCATTTGCTTGTTGTGCCCATTACCTTTTATTCGTTCAGTCATTCGTGTATTCACCCATCCCCTGGCTTTGCTCATCACTGGGGGTTCAGAGATGAGCGAGTCGAAGCCTGCTGTGGGGAGTGCACAGCGAGTGGGGGACAGAGGTAAGCAACCATTGGCGTTGTACATTCCGCAGAGCCCTGAAGAACAATTACGACTTGCCTCATAGATGTTTTGGTGGAAGGGATACTCGGGGGACACCAGGCAGGAAAGCAACAATAAGAACATGAGGGCAGATGTTGGCGAGGATGTGGAGAAAGGGGAACCCTCCTATATTGGTGGGAATGCAAGCTGGTGCAGCCACTCTGGAAAACAGCATGGAGGTTCCTCAAAAAGTTGAAAATAGAGCTACCCTACAACCCAGCATTCGCACTACTGGGTATTTACTCTAAAGATCCCAATGTAGTGATCTGAAGGGGTACGTGCACCCCAATGTTTATAGCAGCAATGTCCACAATAGCCAAACTATGGAAAGAGCCCAAATGTCCATCAAAAGATGAATGGATAAAGAAGATGTGGTGTATACACACAATGGAATACTATGCAGCCATCAAAATAAATGAAATCTTGCCATTTGCAACGAAGTGGATGGAACTAGAGGGTATTATGTGGAATGAAATAAGTCAATCAGAGAAAGACAATTACCACATGATCTCTCTGATATGAGGAATTTGAGAGGCAGGGCACGGGGTTGTGGAGAGTAAGGAAGGAAAAAAACAAGATGTGATCGGGAGGGAGACAAACCATAAGAGACTCTTAATCTCTCGAAACAAATTGAGGGTTGCTGGGGGATGAGGGATAGGGATGGGGTGTCTGGGTGATGGACATTGGGGAGGGCATGTGCTATGGTGAGTGCTGTGAAGTGTGTAAGCCTGACAATTCACAGACCTGTACCCCTGGGACAAATAATACATTATATGTTAAAAACAAAAACAAAAACAAAAACCACCAAACCATGAGGGTGCCAACAGCATCACCGCCCCCACGTGGTGCTCCGTGTGCTTGGATAAGAGTAGAGGCTAGGGTGTCACTAAGGCAGGTGTAAGGGCTGGTTGCTGCCACACTACTGAGGATCTTTAATGACCCAAGATTTCCCATGCTACAGCTCTGGGAGTCTGACAGACCTGGGTTCGAATCCTGAATTTGCCACCCGCTAGTTTAGGTACTTTAAGCACACCACTTCTCCACAGTGTCTGGCATTTATTTAGTAAGTGCCGGGGAAGCAGTTTTTGTTTTTGTTTTTGTTTTTTTGTTTTTTTAAATTGTTATTTTTAACCCCGCAAGAGCTTTGGAGAGTCATCAACATTAACACTTTTGGCCTCTAGGGGGAGCTCAAGCTCCTCTCTTCCTGATGTGCCTCCTAATGCTAAATTCCAGAAGAACCAGGGTGGCTGGTTAAGGCCAAGGGTATCATTGGAGGATGAAGTCTGGAAATGGGGCGCTCCTAGAAACTAGTCCCCCTATGTGTGTCCTTTCCTTTGTCCACAGGCTGTCTCTCAAAGGGAAGGAGTCCCTACCCAGGCATATGGCAGGTGGGTATAAGCTTGGGTCTTGCTCACCTGAGCTAGGGATTCAACACAGTGGTTTGAACCCAAGGCCTTAGATGATTATGCTTTAACTAGGGTTTCCCATCAGAACCAACCAGCAGGCTTTTTTGAAATGTGAATGGCTGGAAAATTCTGACTCAGCAGGTTTGGGTTTGATTCCTGAAGGAAGCTCCTTGGGGATTCTAATGGGCTCCCTGGTTAATTTCCCAGATATCCTGGCTGCGTATGCCCTGGGGACCAGCTCAGAGTACACACCTTTGGTACTGTCTGTGCTACTTCTCTTCCTTCTCAAGGACACTGCATCCCCAGAATTCTGCATATGTATAGCTATGGCCAGAGCTGCCATTTTCTTCCAACTGACGGCTTCGTAAATGAGCAACTGACCCAGGATATGCCAACTGGAATCCTTCCCTAAGATGTTTAGAAATTAGTTTATTAAAATTTTAAACATAAAATATTTCACATGTATGGAAGAATAGGGGATAATATAATAAAATCCTTCTGCTCATCACCCTTATTTAAGCAACTGTGAACATTTTGCCATATTACTTCTGTCTGATTTTGCTCTCATCCTGATTCCTTTTCATTACTCTCTTCTCTAAACTGGTGTGTGTCCTGCCCATCCACATTTTGATATGCTCACTATGTAGCTATCCATAAAAATTTAGTATTATTTTGTACATGTTTAATTTTTAAATGTTCATGTTGCTACATGTAGCCCAGGTTCATTCCTTTTACCTGAGGAGGAGTAGCCCATTGCACAAAAACACCACACTGTCTTTCTGTCTTTTTTTTTTTTTTTTTAAAGATTTTATTTTTTTATTTGACAGAGAGAAATTACAAGTACACTGAGAGGCAGGCAGAGAGAGAGAGAAGGAAGCAGGCTCCCTGCTGAGCAGAGAGCCCGATGCGGGACTCGATCCCAGGACCCTGAGATCATGACCTGAGCCGAAGGCAGCGGCTTAACCCACTGAGCCACCCAGGCGCCCAACACACTGTCTTAATTTCCTCTGCTATTGGTAGACAAACAGATTGTTGCTGAATTTTGTTGCAACTGTAGATAAGCCTCCAGTGAGCTGCTTCCAGCCTGTCTCCTTATGTCTAGAAGCAAAATGTTTCTGGGGCATAATACCAAGGGGAGGAATTGCTGGGTCCCGGGATGTGTATATTGTCAAGCTGTATTTCCAAATTGGTCTCCAAAGTATTTGCACTAATTTGCCCTCCCACCAGCAATGTGCAAGAGTCTTCATTTCTCCACATTCTTGCTAATAATACTTGGTACTGCCAGACTTTTAAATTTTTGCCCATTTGGTTGGTGTGATCTGGTATCTTATTGTTGACTGTGTGTGTGTGTGTGTGTGTGTGTGTGTGTTTCCACAATTATGAGTGAAGCTGGGCATCTTTTTAATTTTGCATAGGAAATTCCATTTCCTCTCTTGCGTATTTGTTGTTCAGATCCTTTGTTCACTCTTCTGCTGGTGGTTTGCCTTTAACTTATTGAAGTTCATTACGTAATCTGAATATTAATCTTTTTTTTTTAAGATTTTATTTATTTATTTGTCAGAGAGAGAGAGAGAGCAAGAGCGAGCACAGGCAGAGTGGCAGGCAGAGTCAGAGGGAGAAGCAGGCTCCCTGCGGAGCAAGGAGCCCGATGTGGGACTCGATCCCAGGACGCTGGGATCATGACTTGAGCCGAAGGCAGCTGCTTAACCAACTGAGCCACCCAGGCGTCCCCTGAATATTAATCTTTTACAGCTTTTTACTTTGAGAATGTTTTCTCTTATTTGTGGTTTTAGAATTTTTACATTGAGGACGTCTTTCTTTACTGTGCTTTGGGCACAGTAATAGACAAAATAATGAAGCAGAAAGGAGAGTCAAATGTATCAGTCTTTTCCTTCATGGTTGGTGTTTCCTCTCTTCTTTCTCTCTGTTTTTCCCATGTTCAAGAAATCTTTCCCTAAACAAAAAACATAAGATATTCTCTATAATAATTCTTCTAATTATTTTAAAGTGTTTGCTCTTTTACATTTAAGACCTCAAGTCACCTAGGTTTTTATATATGGGCTTCCATATATGTTATTTTTTTAAGATTATTTATTTATTTGACAGACAAAGATCACAGGTAGGCAGAGAGGCAGACAGAGAGAGAGGGCAAAGCAGGCTCCCCAGGGAGCAGAGAGCTCCCCCGACGTGGGGCTCAACCCCGGGACCCTAGGATCATGACCTGAGCTGAAGGCACAGGCTTTAACCCACTGAGCCACCTAGGTGCCCCATATATATTATTTTATATTGGCTCCCACAGAGATGGCCAGTTGTCCCAGCGCCATATGCTACATAGTTCCCCACTGCCCTCACTGACTTGTGAAGCTATCCTTGTCTTATAGGGACTTCCAATATTTGTATAATTCTGTGTCTGGTCTATGTTTCTTGTTCTGGTGATCTATTCGTTTATCCCTGTGCCACTCCACACAGTTTAGGTGATCATGTCTATATAAGAAATCTTGCCATATGGCAGATACGACTGAGACTGGCTAGCTTTTCACAATACCTGCTTCCTCTTGTTCTTGGGACCACAGCTGGGCTCTGTCTCCCAGCCTCCCTGGCAGTAGGCATGGCCCCATGAGTGAGTTCTGGCCAGTGATGTGAATGGAAACAATGTATACCATGTCTAAGCATTGCCTACAAAAACTTCCACGCATGATTCTTCACTCTCTTTCCTTTCCCATCAGCTTGATGCAAACATGCATGGTGCCTTGAAAGGTGGGAACCAAAAATGGAAGAAGACGGGGTCTACACCTTGCCGCTCGAAGGAGAGATGCCCACTGGTCAGGAACACCCATTTGGGATTTATAGAAGCCAGAAATAAACTTTTATCGTGTTTGAGTCATAAAGATGTTGAGGTTTCTTTGTTTCAGCTACTACTGATCACCCTTATACAGTAGGGCTAAGTATCTCCATATCCTCTTGTTCCTCTCCAAAATAGTCTCAGATATTCCTGACCCTTATCATCATAGGAATTTTAAGATTAGTTTACCAAGTTTCTTCAGAAAACTTCACTGTGCCTTTGGTTGGAATTCCATTTAATTTCTTCTTCTTCTTCTCTTCTTCTTCTTCTTCTTCTTCTTCTTCTTCTTCTTCTTCTTCTTTCTTCTTCTTCTTCTTCTTCTTCTTCTTCTTCTTTTTAAGATTTTTTATTTATTTGACAGAGCAAGAAAGGACAAGCAGGGGGAGCAGCCGGTAGAGAAAGAGAGAGAAGCAGGCTTCCTGCTGAACAAGGAGCCCAACGTGGAACTCAATCCCAGGACCCTGGGATCACGACCTGAGCCAAAGGCAGACACTTAACCGATGGAGCCACCCAGGTGCCCTCCATTTAATTTCTATATTAATATGTGGAGGCTCACTCTCTCTTTTTTTTTTTTTAAACAGCTGTAACTTATTTATTTATTTATTTATTTATTTATTTGACAGATAGATCACAAGTAGGCAGAGAGGCAGGCGGGGTGGGGGGAGCAGGCTCCCCGCTGAGCAGAGAGCCCAATGTGGGGCTCGATCCCAGGACCCTGAGATCATGACCTGAGCCAAAGGCAGAAGCTTTAACCCACTGAGCCACCCAGGCGCCCTGGAGGCTCACTCTCTCTACAACACTGAGCCTTTCAATTGATAAACATAACTGATTTATTTCCATATTATTTTAGATGGTATTAGATCTTATTTGATTCAATTTTATTAGATCAATAAAGATACAGAATTCATTTTTACATAGATCCTGTGAATCATCTGTTACATTTAATCACAGTTATGTTGATTTTGTTGCCGTCGTAAATGAAATCTTTTTCTTTTTCATACTCTGTGTCCTAATTTGTTGCTGCCGTTACATAGAAGCCCCAGTGGTTTTTGAATATTTATCTTGTATCTGGCAACCTTGATAAATTCTCTTTTAGTTCTAATGTTGTCTATTTTTTGGATTTTCTGTGTAAACTTTGCACAGTGGCAGTATCGAAGCCAATGAGGTTTATCTGAGGCGCAATTATTGCTAAATGGATTTTCTACATAAAAGATCATATAAAAGATGTTTTTACTTGCTATTCCCACTGCCTAGAACTACTTTATCCCCACTGGTTCACTCCTTCATGACCTTCAGGCCCTTTTCAAATATCATTGAATCAGTGAGACCTTCCGTAACCTGTATAAAATCACAAGCGTACACATACACACAGCTTTCTTTACCCCGCATTCCCTACATTATTTATTTATTTTTAGGACAGACATATGATAAATTATTGGTTCGTTTGTGTCTGCCTCTTCGACTATAATATAAGCCCCATAAGAGCAGGAACTTTGTTTTGCTTGCTTCTGTATCATCCAGTGCTTAGCTAAATAGATACATTTTTATTTTTATTATTCAAAAAAATTAGAGAAAGGTTTTAAGATTGTATTTATTTTTAGGGGTGCCTGGGTGGCTCAGTGGGTTAAAGCATCTGCCTTCGGCTCAGGTCATGATCTCAGGGTCCTGGGATCGAGCCCCGCATTGGGCTCTCTGCTCAGCGGGGAGCCTGCTCCCCCCACCCCGCCTGCCTCTCTGCCTACTTGTGATCTCTGTCAAATAAATAAATAAAATCTTTTTTTTTAATTGTATTTATTTTTAGAAGAGTTTATTTATTTATTTAATTTTTTTTTAATTTACTTGAGAGAGAGCACGAGTGAGCAGGAGAAGAGGGAGAGGTGGTTTTTTTAGATGTTTTATTTATTTATTTGAGAGAGAGAGAGAGAGCGAGTAGAGGGAGGAGCAGAGGGAGAAGGACAAGTAGAGCCTGACATGGGGCTCGACCTTACTACGTTGCGTTGATGACCTGAGCTGAACCCAAAAGTTGGACCCTTAACTTACTGAGTCATCCAGGTGCCCCTAGATTTTATTTTATTTTTTTAAGATTTTATTTATTTATTTGACAGAGAGAAAGAAATCACAAGTAAGCAGAGAAGCAGACAGAGAGATAGAGGGAAGCAGGCTCCCTGCAGAGCAGAGAGCCTGATGCGGAGCTCGATCCCAGGACGCTGAGACACCTGGAGCATTGGTGGTGTAGTGGTTAGCACAGCTGCCTTCCAGGACCTTGAGATCATGACCTGAGATGAAGGCAGAGGCTTAACCCACTGAATCACCAAGGAGCCCCTAGATTTTTTTTTTTTTTAAGTAAGATCTACACCCAATGTGGGGCTCGAACCTACAACCCTGAGACTGAGAGTCACATGTTCTACTGACTGAGCCAGCCAGATCCTCCTTAATAGATATATTTTGTAAAAAATAAGTAGTGTCAAATCTATTCTTACCTTTGTTATCATTCTTCCATGTGGTTTTTTTTCTTTTTTTTCTTTTCTTTTTTAAAGATTTTATTTATTTATTTTTTTATAAAGAGAGTGAGAGGGAGAGTGGGCACAAGCCAGGGGAGAGGCTGAAGGAGAGAGAGAAGCAAGCTCCCCACTGAGCAGGGAGCCCAATGTGGGGCTCAATTCCAAGACCCTGAGTTCATGACCTGAGCCAAAGGCAGAGGCTTAACCAACTGAGCCACCTAGCCACCCCTTCTTTTTTTTTAAAGCCAATATTTTTTAAAAGGCAAATTCTTTTTTTAATTGCAATTTTGTCTAGTTTACTTTATTTTTTTAAAGATTTTATTTATTTATTTGATAGAGACACAGTGAGAGAGGGAACACAAGCAGGGGGATTGGGAGAGGGAGAAGCAGGCTTCCCGAGGAGCAGGAGGCCCAATGCAGGGCTCCATCCCAGGACCCTGACCTGAGATCATGACCTGAGCTGAAGGGAGAGGCTTAACCCACTGAGCCACCCAGGCACCCCAAAAGGCAAATTCTTTAGAGTGGTTTTGTGTTCACAACAAAATTAGGAGTAAGGTACAGAGATTTTCCTTATGCTCCTTCCCCCCACACATAGAAAGCCTCCCCTTATTAATATTTATTCACGAGGATGGTACCTTTTTTTTAACCAAAGGTGAAACTACTTTGACACATTATAGTCATCCAAAGTCTGTAGATTACCTTAGGGCTCACTGTTGGCATTGGACATTCTGTGGGTTTGGACCAATGTAGAATGACCTATGGCCATTATTATAATAGTGTACAGAGTATTTTCACTGCCCTAAAAATCTCTCCACCCCACCCCTGGAATCCACTCTTGTTTTTTTTTTTTTTTTTTAATTGTCTACCTAGTTTTCTCTTTCCAGAATTTCACATAATTGGAATCAAAGAGTATGTAACCTTCTCAGATTGGCTTCTTTTACTTAACAATATGCATTTACACTTTCTCCATGATGTTTCATGGTTTGATAATTCATTTCCTTTTAGTGCTGGATATTGTTCCATTGTCTGGATGTATCTTTGTTTTTTTGGGGTTTTTTTTTAATGAAGATTTTATTTATTTACAGGTTTTTTTGGTTTGTTTTTTTTTAATTTATTTGTCAGGGAGAGAGTGCACATGCGCACAATCAGGGCAGCAGCAGACAGAGGGAGAAGCAGGCTCCCCACTGAGCAAAGAGCCTGATTCAGGACTCCACCCCAGGACCACTGAGATCATGAGCCACCAAAGGCAGGTGCTCAACCAACTGAGCCACCTAGGTGCCCCTTGCTACATTTTATAAAGGAGTTTTGCATCTATGTTCTTAAGTGAAGCTGGCTTATCACTTTTCCTTCTCATACTCTTTTTTCTAATTCTAGTACCAAAGTTATCTTGGCCACAGAAAAGGAGAGAGAGGTGAAGCTTTATTCTCTTTCTATGCATGAAACAGTTCAAGACAGGCATTACCTGTTTCTTGAAATTTTGGTAAAACTCATCTGGAAAATATCCAAGTTCTGATGTTTTATTTTAGGTCAAATTCTTAAGTGGTTATAGGTCTATTTGTGTTTTCTGTTTTTTTCTGAAGCTAATATTGATCAGTTTTAGGTTTATAAAGCAGTTGTCTATTCCATACAAGTTTAAAATGTATTAGCACAGAATCATTCAAAGCATTCCTTTATGATCCTTTTCCTCTCCATTGTGTCTGTACTTATGTCTCTCTTTAAAATTTTCTTTTTTCCCTTCATAAACCCTAACATTATCTATTAGTCTTTTCAAAGAGTTAACTTTTGATTTTGTTGTGAACTTCTGTTTTTTTGTTCTAGTTAATTTTTTTAAGTCTACTTGAGTTGAAAATTTGGTTCAAGTTATTTTGAGGCTGTAATTTTCTCTCCAATATCCACTTTGACACTATCTACAAATTTTGGCATGTAGAGTTTTCTTTGTTCCTTTATAAATATTTGGGTTTTTTTTTCAGTTATAAATATGTAAAGTTGATGTTATAAACTCTTCTTTAATCCATTAATTATTTAGAGATGTTTTCCCACTCCAGCTCTCCTTTATTATTAAATTCTAATTTCACGAGGTCTGTGGAATAGTATTTCTTCATTATTTTTTGAGTCTTCTTTTATGTGATAGAATAGGTTGAGGGCACCTGGGTGGCTCAGTGGGTTAAAGCCTCTGCCTTCAGCTCAGGTCATGATCCCGGGGTCCTGGAATCAAGTCCCAAATTGGGCTCTCTGCTCAGCAGGGAGCCTGCTTCCTTCTCTCTCTCTCTCTCTCTGCCTACTGTGATCTCCACCTGTCAAATAAATAAATAAAATCTTAAAAAAAGAATAGGTTGATATTTATAAGCATTCCATATATACATGAGGAGAATATATCTTCTCCATTTGCTACATACAGAATTCTACAGGGGTTCTTTATATAACTAATAGTTAATACTGTAGTCTCTGATGTCTTCTTTATCCTTACTAGTTTTTTTTTTTTCTTATTCCATCTCAAACATGTTAAAATCTAGTATAACTGGGGGGTTGTCAATTTCTGCTTAATGCATTCTAGGCTATATCAAGTTCAGTGTTATCTTCTGGGAAGTTCACCCACTTTTCTTAATCCTCTTTTCTTTAAAGCTTACTTCATTTACTATGAACATTGTTATACCAGCTGCTTTTTGGTTGGTATCTACTTATTACTGTATATTTCTGTCTATGCATTTACTATTACCTATTTCATTTTTTAAGGTATAAATAGGATATGTAGCTGAATTTGTTTAAAGATTTTTTTTTTCATTTTAGAGAAAACACATGTGAGTGGGGAGAGGGGCAGAAGGAGAGAGAATCCCAAGCAGACTCTGAGCTTGGTGCTGAGCTTGCAAGGGGGCTTGATCTCACTCCCCTGAGATCATGACCTGAGCAGAAATCAAAAGTCAGACACTTAACCAACTGAGCCACCCAGGTGTTCTAGATATGTAGCTGAATTTTCAAACAAATGTGAAAAACTGTATCTTTTAATGGATGAATTTAATGTATTTACATTTATTGTGATTATCATTTTATTTATAATTATTTCTAACATCTATTTTGTATGCTCTCTTCAGCAGCACATACACTAAAACATCTATTTTGTGTCTGTATGTTTCTCTTCACTGAGTTTTTTTCTTTGTTCTTTCCTTTCTTCCTGCCTTCCATTGAATTAATCATTTTCTGTTTTCCTTTTAACTAGCTCATAAGTTATTATATTCTCTTTCTCTTACCTGAGTAGTTATCCTTATATCTTTTTTTTTAAGATTTTATTTATTTATTTGACAGAGAGAGATCACAAGTAGACGGAGAGAGAGGCAGGCAGAGAGAGAGAGAGGGAAGCAGGCTCCCTGCTGAGCAGAGAGCCCGATGCGGGACTCAATCCCAGGACCCTGAGATCATGACCTGAGCCGAAGGCAGCGGCTTAACCCACTGAGCCACCCAGGTGCCTTCCTTATATCTTTTTTTAAAAGATTTTTATTTATTTATTTGACAGACAGAGAGAGATCACAAGTAGGCAGAGCAGCAGGCAGAGGTGGGGTGGGAAGCAGGCTCCCTGCTGAGCAGAGAGCCCAATGCAGGGCTCGATCTAGGACCCTGAGATCATGACCTGAGCTGAGGGCAGAGACTCAACCCACTGAATCACCCAGGCGCCCCTATCCCTACATCTTAACATAAGTAATTGATGTAACAAAGTCAGGAGCTAATAATCAATATTTCTACCATTGTTCATAACAATGTAAGGACTAAGATATTTAATTTATATATCAACCCCATTGTCTATTTTTTTATTGTCTAGCATTTAATGTCACCTTATTCTTAACTCTCCCATTAGTTAGTTAGCTGTGTTTTACAGCTAAGGCTTACTATATTTTATCAAATCTAAGATGTCATCAATTTTAAGAAACACTATTATTTTATGTACCTCTAAGAAAAAGGAGGAATGACATCAGCAAAAATGGCGATTTTAAGGACCTCTGAAAATTCCCTCCTCCATAAAAGTAATGAAAACACTGGCAAAAATTGTCAGAAACAACTTTTTTCAGAACTTTGGAAATTAACCAAAGACTTGCAGCAATCTGGGAAACATTTATTATTATTTTCTTAAGCCAACGGCTACGTCGCAGTAAGAACAGCAAGCTTTATGGCATTTTAACTTTTGCTGCTATCATCTCCCTGGCCCTGCTCTAGCTAGCCCTTTCCCTCTGACTATGGTAAATGCCCCTTCAAAGTCCCATTCCCAGAGAAGACTCAAATTACTACACTCAGAAATTAGAGCGAGCTCCACTGACCTTGCCGAAATAAAAAAGATTATAAAGGAATGCTACAAATTAAATAATCTAGAAGAAATGGGCACATTTCTAGAAACATATAAATTATTGAAACTGGCTTTTTGTTTTTGTTTCTTTAGTGAGGGAGAGAGGGAATCTTAAGCACGCTCCAAGCCCAGCACAGAACCCAATGCAAACCTCCATTTCACAACCCTGAGATCATGACCAGAGCCAAAATCCAGAGTCAGACATTTAACCGGCTGAACCACCCCTGTGCCACAGGCTTTTTCGTTTGTTTGTTTTTTAAGTTGAATAACTGAATAGACCTATAACAAGTAAACAGGCTGAATTAGTAATCAGAAACTTTCCACAAAGAAAAGCCTAGGAGCAGATGGTGTTACCAGTGAATTCCAACCGAAAATTTTTAAAATATTTATTTATTTATTTGACAGAGATCACAGGTAGACAGAGAAGCAGGCAGAGAGAGGAGGAAGCAGGGTCCCTTCTGAGCAGAGAGCCCGATGCAGGGCTCGATCCCAGGGTCCTAGGATCATGATCTGAGCTGAAGGCAGAGGCTTAACCCACTGAGCCACCCAGGCACCCTTCAACCAAATTTTTATTTATTTTTATTTTTATTTTTTAAAAGATTTTATTTATTTGACAGAGAGAGACACAGCGAGAGAGGGAACACAAGCAGGGGACCAGCAGAGGGAGAGGGAGAAGCAGGCTTTCTGCCAAGCAAGGAACCCAATGCGGGGCTCAATCTCAGGACTCTGGGACCATGACCTGAGCTGAAGGCAGACGCTTAACAACTGAGCCACCCAGGTACCCCTCAACCAAATTTTTAAAGAAAAGTTATCATAAATCCTTCATAAACTTTTCAAAAAAAAAAAAGAGAGAGAGAGAGAGAGAGAAAGAGAGAAAATGTTTCTTGCTCATTCTGTGAAGCTAGTGTTATCGTGGTATCAAAACCAAATAAAAACACCACATGAAAAGAAAAGCTATAGACAAATATCCCTTATGCATATACATATAAAAATCCTTAATAAAATGCTAGGAGACCAAATTCATCAACTTGAAAATTATGTATGCCATGACCAAATAGGATTTGTTGTAGGAATACAGTCAGGTTCAACATATGAAAACCAGTGTTACAGTCCATGTTAATGGAGTTAAGGACAAAAGCCACAAGATCCTCTGGACATCTTGGCCTCTGTCATCACCATATTTGACCACAAAGACCATCACAGAATAAGTGCAGCTAACACATCCCCACCTCCACATTCCTCTTTTAGACAACTCTACTCAGGGAAGAGATTCTGTGATAGGTAGTTCTTAACTTAACCAAGTTAACAACAGAACGTTCCAGCACAGGGAATGCACCGGCTCTGCAGCTTGTAAGTTTACAAGTTATAATTTCTTTTACTTTTTAATTTAAATTCAATTAGCCAAGACATAATACACCCTTAGTTTCAGATGTGGCGTTCAGTAATCTATCAGTTGCATAGAACACCCAGTGCTCATCGCATCACGTGCCCTCCTTCGTGCCCGTCACCCAGGGACCCCATGGCGCTACCCACCTCCCCTCCAGCAACCCTCAGTTTGTTGCCTAGAGTTAAGAGTCTCTTGTGGCTTTTCTCCACCAGAAAGGACTTCCCTTTCTGTTTTCCCTTTCTTCCCCTGTGGTCCTCTGCCCTGTTTCTTTTCTTTTTTTTTTTTTTTTTTAAGGATTTTATTTGTTTGTTTGTTTGACACACAGAGAGAGAGAGAGAGAGAGAGAGATCACAAGTAGGCAGAGGGAGGAAGGAGAGGGGGAAGCAGGCTCCCCGCTGAGCAGAGAGCCCGATGTGGGGCTCGATCCCAGGACCCTGAGACCATGATCCGAGCCAAGGGCAGAGGCTTAACCCACTGAGCCACCCAGGTGCCCCCTCTGCCCTGTTTCTTATATTCCACATACGAGTGAAACCATATACTGTCTTTCTCTGATTGACTTTACAAGTTATCATTTCAGCCATTGATTAAGACTCCTTTGCTCTGTGAAAAATCCCAGCTTGGGTCAAAGGGCACAAGACCTCCTGGTAAAACAGCTAGTGCCTTCCAGGGGCATTCGTCGGAGAAGGGAGTTCATGCAAAGCATCAGGCACAAAACTCCCTCAGCTGGTTTTGTGCCAGTCGGGGACCTTGGAGAGTTGTTCTCTGCTGGTTAGAAGCACCTTGTTCACAGAGAGAGTTAAGTCCCTTCCACGGAAGGAGCGTGGCTGCTCCACTCTTGGGTGCCAGGATGGCAGGAACTAAAGTGGGAAATGGAAATCCTTGTCACCCGCTCTGTAGATTTTCACCATGTGCCACTCACTGCTTTCGGCTTCAGCACTAGCTTGAAGTCCGCTTTCCGGGAGCTTGCACATTGGAAGGTTTTAATGGTCCCCAAAGGAAGAAAGGATCAGAAAAGAAATGCAGGCTCCTGGTACCCACAAGACAAGTAGCTTTTCGGCTCACCAGACCTAACAGTCACCAGCGGGGTGCTCGTCGCTGAGCCAGCCTCCTGGGCACCCTACACCGTTACCCTACAGACTCCCTCGGTTCACTCAGAAAAGATTTCCTGTCTGTTGCCGCATGAAGAGATTGCTCTGTATTCTTCTAGGTGACGGTCAGCCAGGGACAGCTGCAAGAGTGTGCCAAGGAGAGGCTTAGGAAAACGAAGCGTAAGATACGCATGGGTCCTAGAGAGATAAAGCCCGGGGGACCAGGCTCAGCCGAGCACGTGGGGAGTCAAGACAGCAAGGACCAGCAGTGCCTTTGTTCATGGTGGGTCCAAAGGAAAAGGGACAAGGGGACGTCGCGGGTCCGGTCCGAACGTGCATTTTCATTGTCGAGGGCATTTCTTTCGTGCATTTGAAGCTCAGGGTTTGGGGGAGGGCAAAGGGGAACTTGTGATCCAGACAACCTTATTACACTTGGTCCCCTGGGACCACACCTGTGCTCACCTGGGTCAAGTGCTTCCTTACAACCTGTAGGGGATGTAGAAGCGGCACTGGGGCGTGGGGAACGGGGTGGAGGGGTGGTGGAATATGAGGTTTCAAGTTGAGGATGCGGAGTCAGAGAGAGGGCTGGGGAGGCAGAGCTGAATCTCTACAGTGGTTGGAACTCAGGCGAACGCAGCCGACCCAAACCTTCCCACTCCTTTCCCGCTTTCCTTGCTCCCTGTGTCCGTCTCCAGGAGAGATGAGGAAGCTGGGCGGGCTGTGGCTCCGTGGTTAGCCGTTATAGATTACTGGTCACATATTTTACACTCGGCAGCATGAAAAAAGGGCATAAAACTGCAATTAAATGTCTGAACTGTTGCTATTTTGGAAATTAAAACAGCCTACATTATCCTCGGTGCAACTCCGATTACAGACTCGGGGCTGAGGAGCCGTTATTCCCACCACTTTAGCCGACTTCTTTCCCATAAAAACCCGTTGTTAATGGGTCCCCAGGGACCTCTGAAAATAACAAGATCTGTAATAAAGAAATTAATAACATGCAGAGCAGGCCACAGCTAAAAAGCTTTTTAGAATACATTAATGGTTCTGTTCAGAATGAGGAATGCTTGCACCCGAAACCCTCCTGTCTTTGGTTTCTTGGTACCACGGGGTGGGGGGTAGTGGGGCTTCCCAGATGCAGGGGCGGACCTCCAGGGTCCCTGAGGACCGCAGAGGCAGAGCTAGGCACTCCCCAAAGTAGGTGTCCTCCGCTGGCTGCCTCTCACTCCCCTCTGGCCTCTGCCTTGGTCCCCTCCTGTCATTCTTCCCTCCAGCCTCCTCTCTCTCTCTCTCTCTCTCTCCCTCTCCCTCTCCTCTCTCTCTCTCTCTCTCTCTCTCTCTCTCTCTCCCCCCGTCCTCCTACCCCTCTCCCTCTGTCTCCCTCCTTCTCCTTCTCCCTCTGCCTCTCTCTCTCCCTCTTCCTCTGTCTACATCACTTTTGGTCTCCATCTCTTCTTTCTCATTGTGACTTCTTCTTTCTTTCCCTCCCCATCTCTCTTCGTTTCTCGCTGTCTCTCTCTCCGTTATTCAGCTCTGTGCCTTTATGTGAAATTCCTTCTCTCCATCCATTAATGGCTGCTTCTGTATTTCTGTATCTCTGCTTCTTACTGTGTTTCTCTTCTCGCTTTTTTTCCCCATTTTCTCTCTCAGTTCACACTCTATCCCTTCCTCAACTTCTATCTTCAGTTAAATGCTTCTGTGACTCGACATCCTATCTGCCTCCCCATCTGTCATCTACCTATCACCTAGCTAGCTTGCTTTGTCTCATCACCCTTCTTCCTTGGTCTCCCCCCACTCCCCCCACCACGTCCCTTTGCTCATTCCTTTTGGCCCTGACTGTCCTGTGCCCTCTTTCCTTTGCCTGGCCTGCACCACTCAAAGCGCCACACGTGCTCTGTATTAATTTAGGATTTTCCTAAAGAGATTTTATGTGGGAATTAGTGGCCACAAAGAAAACACAGCTGCCTGGGAAGGGTCAGGTTCCCCTGGAATTCTGTGTCACCACTCCATGTGGGGGCCAGGGGGGTCTTTGGCAAGGGCACAAGATCAGCCTCAAGATGGATGAGGTGATTGTCCACACCTTGCCGTCCACTAGTGTCGAGGACAAGAGCTTTGGAATTAGACAGGCTACGTTCCAGCCCCATGTCCTTACCCATTTCCTCACTGGCTGTGGGACCCAGAGGAAATCAGTGAAACTCTCTGAATCTCAGTTTCCTCATCCATGTAATGGGGATAAGAATAAGGAGGCGGGCGCCTGGCTGGCTCAGTGGGTTAAGCCGCTGCCTTCGGCTCAGGTCACGATCTCAGGGTCCTGGGATCGAGTCCCGCATCGGGCTCTCTGCTCAGCAGGGAGCCTGCTTCCTCCCTCTCTCTCTCTCTGCCTGCCTCTCTGCCTACTTGTGATCTCTCTCTCTGTCAAATAAATAAATAAAATCTTTAAAAAAAAAAAAAAAAGAATAGGGAGGCAACTAATTTGAGCAATCTACCGGTTTTGCAATCTACCATGGTGTGGCCAGTGGAAAACAAACCAAAAAAACAGGAGGGCAGCAATCTTTGGCAAGCGACTTTGCAGTTTGTCCCATCCTTGTGACGGCCTGTCTAGGGGTGTCCTTGCAACTTGCTATGAACGAAGGAATCCGGTGGAGTGAATCCAGGTTCTATGGCTTAGAACATTCTCTTCCTTGCTTTTAAGTACACTTCTTTTTCAATGAACTTATTTTATAGACCTTTTTCTGCCAGCTCCAGGGTCCGATGAAAGGTGCTCAGTTAAGTCTCTGCCAGAGGAGTGCATTTCCTGGCCCACTGGTAACTGAGCGCGCAGCGACGGGTGGCCCTGAAGGCTCAAGTGGGGAGAGCCCTTGAAAGTCTCTGGTACAGTCCCATCTGCACCTTCACCTGTCAGCACCCGGAATCCAGGAAGGATCATCCACAGGCTGGGCAAGGTCACGATGAATCCCAAGAGATGCCCGTAGTGGAGAAGGGCTGCCTTCAGCCACAGCTCGTCCCACATTCTCCTTCTGACCCTCTTGTCTCTCCTGCGCTGCTTCTTCCTCTTCCTCCAGCCCTTGCAAATCCTCCCCATGTTGGTTGAAAGTCCGAGTTACAGTGATTTTTGTAAACGACTAGTTTAAACCAAAGGGGAGATTTATTGGCAGAATCTTGGAGAAGAAGCTGGTGAACCGCCAGGCTGGGAAGGGCAGGGGGCAGCTAACCCTTAACAACCGGCACCGGGAACGGAGCCGTGGTGGGCTTCTCTCCATCTCCCCGCTGCTTGTCTCTGTACCCCTGCTTCACCCTCCTCTCCCGCCACACACCTGCCGCCCCTGTCCCTCAGCCCATAGGTCCATGCGACAGAACACGACCACCAAAGGCTCCAGAGTGGGCCACGTCACAGCTCTCGTTGTCCAGAGACTGACTCGGGTCTAGATCCGAGATCCTCCGTGTGGCTGGGAGTCACCCGCTGAGCGTGGGCGGACAGCTGCAGACACTGGGTCACGTCCCCATCAGAGCCCCCTCCAAGGAAGAACGTGTTGCCCCCCTGCAGAGAGGTAACTTAGCTGCCGGCCTCTAGCTGTTAATTCTTTCGGGTCTGCCTCAGTCTTTGAGCCAAGGTCATGTTCTTGAGGTGGCGCCAGCCAATGATGGTGGCCCTGCAAGGTTGTGGTGGAAGGATCCGGCATGGGACTCCTCCCATTGAGCCTTGGTCCTGGACCTTTGGGCGGGGTCAGCACAGCCTTTATCAGGCCACCGTCACACTCTGTGGGCCCCTCACCCACACCTTCTTCCTCCTCCTATCTCCCTTCCTGGAGCTTACCCCTCAAAGGACCATCTGCATTCCTAACCTCCTCAGTTCCTGCCTCCCTGAAGACCCAAGTGACACAGCACCCACCACTGGCATTCCCCGAGCACCCCGCAGAGCTGCCCTCACAGAGACCACCCGCCAGGGAGGCCAGATTGCCCAGAAGAGCACATGCCCAGGACCCTCCTTGTCCCCTGATCTCTAGTTCTCGATTTTTAAAAATTAATTAATTAATGTTAAATTCTGATAAAATGCACCTCGCATAAAAGGTACCATCTTACTTATTTCTAAGTGTGCCGTTCAGTGGTACTAACCACAGTCCCGCTGTGCAACCCTCACCACCATCCCCCTGCAGAGCGCTTTCATCTTGCAAAAACGAAACTCTGTCCCTATTAAACACTAAAGTTCCATCCCACGTACCACCCCCGACACCCCTGCCAGCCTCTGAACGCCACCATCCTACTTTCTGACTCCGAACTTGATGCCTCTAGGGTCCTCCTATAAGCAGAATCATGCAGTGCCTGTCCTTTTGCGAGGGGCTAATTTCACTTCATGCAATGGCCTCCGGGTACCTCCACATTGTCACTTCTTTTCCTTTTTAAGATTGAATAATGTCCTGTGACCCACCTGCTGTCCACTCATCCGTCAGCGGACACGAGCATTGCTTCTGCGTCCTGGCTGCTGTGACTAATGCCGCTACGAGCATGGGTGTGTATCTTTAGAGTCCCTGCTTCCAGTCCGTTTGGGTAAACACTTAGAAGTCGAATTGCTAGATGGGTAGATCGTATGGTGATTCTATCGTAATTCTTGGAGGAACCGCCAGACTGGTTCCCTTAACAGCTGCACCATTTCACGTTTCCACCAACTACCACCTTTTCACGCAGCAGATATAACGACACTGCTGTGCTTTACAAATTATTAAGACGATAAAGCTTACGTTATGTGTATTTTTGCCATGATTCCTCCACATTTCCAGCAACACATGCTAGTTTTCTGGTTCTGTGTGTGGCAGAAACCCTAATGTATACAAAGTGGCAGGTCTGTATTTCCGTCAGAAGGGGCCCCCCGTCATTCCCACCGTCCCCCCACCACAGGCTGAGAGCCGGGGGTCCTCGAGGCTGTGCTAAGCTGCCAAGATCCCCGCCAGGACCAGGAGTGTTGCCTGCTGACGGCTCACAGTCAGCCTCACGCCCAGCAATCCCCCTTAGCCGCTGGGACCTCCTTCGGGACGGCCGATGTCCAGTGACTTCTCCGTGCAGAAGATCAAGGCCTGGTCTCCTTGCCTCGACCCAGTGGGACTCTGGAAGGGCCTTCCCAGCTCCAGAGCTCCTGCTAAATTCAGCTGAAGTCTCGCTTGTACCCAGATGGCCGTTCAGCACCACCTCTGCCCGATCTTGTCTCCCTTACTCCACCTCCTGGGGCCCGAGAAGACCAGGGAAAGGTCTGTATCAACTCGCTAGGAAACCAAGTTTGAGAGCCGCGGCACTAGACGCCGAGGTGGTGCCAGTCAGATGGTCGAGGCTCGAGCCAAGGGTGAGATCAGCCCGCAGCGGTGTCCAAGCTGCCCGGCCTCACACCTCTGCGCTGTGGGCTCTGTGTTCAAAGTGGCCCCCACCTCAGTGGACACTTGTCCCATCATGTCCCCAGGCTCTGCGAGGCCCTGACCGACTCCTGGCTACCCTTCAGTTTCCTGAGGACCCGCACCTCTACCTCGACCACCAAAAGCTTCACGGAACAGGCTTCCTCACCCAGACGCTGACCTCCAGTCTTGGTGCCTGGGAATCATGCATGTCACACCGTGATTGGCTCATGCTGCCTCTCTGGAAGGAATGCCCTTCCCACTGAGGCCAACTCCTCCTCCTAGCATCCTTCTTGATCCTACTCAGAAGACCCCCTTCCAGAAGCCTCTGCTGACTCATCTCACATCCTCACCAGGAGAAGCCCCTCCTCTTTTGTGTGCCCGCCACAGCCCCTGATTCCCACCCACACCTGCCTGTGTCCGGAGTCACCGGGCATGCCGGGAGGGTCGAGCTCAGGTCTGACTTGCCCAGCAAGTACCTGGCACAGAGCAGGCATCGGTGAGAAACAGCTGAAAGCCCCAGCCACGCTTGACCCTGGGAACACCAAAATTCGTTGAACTCCCTCCCAGCAATGGCTAGACCTCTAGGAGGCATTGCTTCCTCCGACAGTGAACACTGCTCCCACTGCCCGCATCCTGGGCTCGCTTTTGTTCAGCCGTCTGCACACCTGCCGACAGAAAAAAAGAGAGTCTGGCAGCAGGGCCAGGGCTAGGGGAGGCAAGGGAGGCGCCCAGCCCACACCGGTAGGCCTCGGAGAGCCAGGCCTCATTGCATTTTGCTCCTTGGGCACCTGCCGCCTTGCCCCCGTCACTGCCTTGCCTGTAACCATGACAACAAGAGCCACACTTGACCCTTGTGAAGTTAGGATGTGCGGGGTACAGAACTCGTCATTTTGCAGGCATGAAGTCATTAATCTGCCCAACTCAGCTCTGAGACACGAACCTCAGTGTCTCCGTGGCATAAATCAGGACACCATGGCATAGAAAGGTGACTGAATGCAGAGCCGGCTCAGGCATTTTCTCCCAGCTTGGCCTGGCACCTCGCCGTCCTGCCCTGGAGAAGGAGCCCTTTTCCTCTGCTGTTCCTACCACTGGGCCTTGGCACATGCTGTGGCCAACCCCCAGCTAGTCCTCCTGGTGCCCCCTGCCCCTGGATCATCACAACAGCCCTATCCCATGGGTGCTATAGTTCTCCCAACTGTACAGGTGAAGAAGCTGAGTCTCAGAGAAGAATGGTGCCCCCCCCAACCCCCCACCTCCATCTCAGGCCACCCACGGTGTCTGGGGCAGACCGGGAGACAGTTCTCTTCTCCAGTCTCCCCCTAGACCTTCTGTGAGACCTTCTACCAACCCTCACCTCATCAGGTATTTATAGTTTTGCCCGTAAAAGGACAAGCCATCCCGATAAGATAGAAACGTTTTATGGGGCAACAAAAATATAGATAAAATTTTATAGTGCAAATCAGGAGGAGGAAAGTATTAAGTTCCACAAACACCTTTAAATTTTAAACAGCCCCCATTGCAGGGTCCCTGGAGCCAAACTTAAATAATGGATCAGAAAGGGGATAAATCTCCCTAGTCCCCTGTGTGGCAGTGGGAGAGACCTGATCGACAAACAGACAGGAAGGGGGGTGCGGGTGGCCGCCCGGTGCAGCGCTGGGGCCTGGCGGGCCGCAGTGCGGGCAGAGAGCCTTGTCTTTATTGTACTTATAAAATATACATGGCCCTTTATTGAATTGCCTGCTGTCGAAATCTGCAAGAATGTTATTGCCTTTTACTGTCCTGGAGAGAAGCAGAGCAGCAACATCTGTGTAATTTCATAAGATGCAGGAGCCATAAATCTGATTGTGCCGGATATAAGATCGATCGTAAAAAATCACGCATTGAACAGAGATCAGGGATGCCGGGAAGCAGCAGGGGCTGGTGCAGCTTTGTGGGGGGGGGGGGGCAGGGCGCGCTGCTCCACACCCGCCACGTGCGGTCACAAGCGGGGCCTGACCAGCAGGTGCTTTGGAGGAACCAGACCCTCCCTGTGGGGTCAGGGTCTCATCGGGTCCTTGCCCTCTGCAGGGAAAGGAGGTGGGGTCCAAAGCCGCCCAAAGAAGGGAAGCAAGAGCCGGAAGGGGGAACCCAGGATTCACTGTCCCTGATACATAAGAAGGACAGATGGATGTAGACACACTTAACTCAGTCACCCCCATATCAGGGACACAGGTACAAGCAAGACACGCTCCAACCTCTGTCCCAACCTGCCTCGCGCACCACTACCCACAGTGACCCAGCTGTCGGATCCATCCCTTGTATAAATCTTGTTTTTTTTTTTTAATCTTCATAAAAAGTGCAAGTTCTTTTGGATATATGTATGCATATATTGTCAAGTCGATGGAGGCCGTGGCGGAGATGAGCCACCCACTGGGCTCTCTCATATGCTCACTCTGATCCGAACTGAACTTTCCATCTGCGGGCTGTCCCTACAGGGCAGAGCCTTCTGGGAAGTGACACCACCCCCTGCCCTCTCTCTGCAGGCAGGCCTACGGAGCCAAGAAAGCCCAGAAGAAGCTGGGTGAGGCGTGCTCGGTTCCTGTCCCCCAAGGCACCGATCAAGTGTCACCTCCCTTGGAGCAGAATCAGGGAGGGGTACAGAGAAGCCGGGAGTGTTCCTCACGGAAACCTGCATCCACAAAGCAATGACAGTGTCTCCATCCCTGGCTTCTCTTCTGAGATGAAGTCCCAAGAGACTCTCAGAAAGTGTGAAAACATGGGAAAGGTTTGCCCAAGGCTTCTCTGGTGTCTGAATGCTTGTAAACTACCTTTTCCCAACCACAGTTGCCTTCACCCTACGCATGAGTGAGAAGGGGTGAGTTTTTGAAGGGCAAGAAAATGATACAGAGGTGGGAGTTGGTTGCTACCAAAGAGATGGACTTCCAGCAGCACTCCATCAGTTATCGGTTGCTGCATAACAAAACACCCCAAATCTTAGGGGTTTGAAACAAGAACGTTTGTTATCTCATAACTTCTTGAAGGTCTGGAATCCTACAAATTGTGGATGGGTGAGGAGTAGCTAGTGTCACCTACCACTACCTCCTTCCTTCCTGGGACACAGACATTCTCTCTGGAGTGGTGGCAGCCACTTTGTGACCATAAGATGACAACCATAAGGAAAGAAAAGCCCACCGGCTGAGAATATTAAATTAGAAAGACAGAAAGAATTTTGAAGGTTTCATTGATCATGGGGTCAACCACCACAAGCAGCCAGCTTGTTCCAGACTTCTTTTTACGAGAAAAAACGTGATTTACTTGAGCCAATGTTCACTGGGTTCTCTTTTTTTTTTTAATTTTTATTTATTTATTTATTTGACAGACGGAGATCACAAGTAAGCAGAGAGGCAGGCAGAGAAAGGGGGGGAAGCAGGCTCCCCGCTGAGCTGAGAGCCCGATGCAGGGTTCAATCCCAGGACCCCAAAACCATGACCTGAGCCAAAGGAAGAGGCTTAACCTACTGAGTCACCCAGGTGCCCTAAAACTATCAGGTTCTCTTTTACCTACGTAGCCGAATGCATCCTTTGTGCGGCTGACAGTGGCAGCCAATAGAAAAAAAATCCAGCTTTGAAACGGGTCTTCCCTGCAGGATGTGATGCAGTTGTTGACGTACAGATGCAAAAGGGCAGAGAGAAATGAAAATTCTTTTAAAAAGGAATGCTATCCAATTTGGCAGGAGTGTGGGGAAATGATCATTCTTATGTACTGTTAGTGGAAGTATAAACTGGTTTAGCCTTATTAGAGAGTAATTTAGCTATATCTATTATACCATAAAATGCATAAACTCTCTGACCTAGAAGCCTCACTTCTATAAATCTATCCTACAGAAATAATCACATGCGTGTGTAACGTGATAAGCATAAGAATGCTCAGTGTAACATTGCTTCTAAAATAGCGAACATTGGAAGCACTCTCTATCTCCATCAGCAGGCACACAGTTAAATAAATTATGGTTTAAGTCTGTGCCATCCCGTATGATAGTCACGGGTCACATGTGTTTCCCTGGCACTTGAAATGCGACTAGTTCACAGGTCCATTAGTGTAAAATACAGGCTGGATTTCAGAGAATATTTTTTCCTTTAAAGAGAGTATCATTATTCTTTTTTTTAAAGATTGTTTTTATTTATTTATTTATTTATTTATTTATTTATTTGATAGACAGAGATCACAAGAGACAGGCAGAGAGAGAGGAGGAAGCAGGCTCCCCACTGAGCAGAGAGCCTGATGTGGGGGGCTTGATCCCAGGACCCTGGGATCATGACCTGAGCCGAAGGCAGAGGCTTTAACCCACTGAGCTACTCAGGCACCCCTCAGAGAATATTTTAAAGAGATTTTATTTATTTATTTGACAGAGAGAGAGAGAACACAAGTAGGGGGAGCAGCAGGCAGAGGGAGAGGGAGAGGGAGAAGCAGGCTCCCCAGTGAGCAGGGAGCCTGATGCAGGACTTGATCCCTCGATCCTGGGAACATGACCTGAGCCGAAGGCAGACGCTTAACTGACTGAGCCACCCAGATGCCACCATGAATATTTTTAAATAGGGTAAAAAAATCTCAATAGTAATATATTGTTTACATGTTGAAATTATAATATTTTGGACCCATTGGATTAAGTAAAATATATTATCAAAATGAATTCCACTTGTTCAACTTCCTTTATTTCAATGTGGCTAATAGAAAATTGAGGGGGATCCCCGGTGACTCAGTCGGTTAAGCATCCAACTCTTGGTTTTGGCTCAGGTCATGATCTCGGGGTGGTGAGATCGAGCCTCAGGCTGGGCTTCACACCCTGAGTGAGGCTCCGTGCTCAGGACGGAGTCTGCTCGAGATTCTTTCTCTCCGCCTCTTCCCCTCTCCATCACTCATGCACGTGTGTGCTTTCTCTCTCTCTCAAATAAATAAAATCTTTAAAATCACATATATGGCTTGCGTTATATTTCTACTGGACTGTGCTGTTTTAAATAGAGATGGAAAAACTATGCAGCCCTTAAAAGAGTGAGGAAGAAGTGAATACACATCTGGGAAAATGCCCACAATATATTACAAATTAATAAAGAATGTGTACTCTTTAAAAAGAGAGAGAGAGAGAGAAAGAAAGAAAAAAGAAAGAAAGGGGGCACGTGGGTGGCTCAGTGGGTTAAAGCCTCTGCCTTGGGCACAGGTCATGATCTGAGGGTCCTGGGATCGAGCCCCGCATTTGGCTCTCTGCTCAGCAGGGAGCCTGCTTCCTCCTCTCCCTCTGCCTGCCTCTCTGCCTCCTTGTGATCTCTGTCTGTCAAATAAATAAATAAATATCTTTAAAAAATAAAAAGAATGCGTACAACTAGAAAATTAGTGTGACCCAATTTTGGAAGACAAGTGAGTATTGTATGTGTAGATAATGTACTAAGTCACTGGCAGTGGTTACCTTGGAAAAATGTGGTAGGGGGCCTTCCTTTTTTTTTTTTTTTTAAGATTTTATTTATTTATTTAACAGAGAGAGAGAAATCACAAGCAGGCAGAGAGGGAGAGCTGAGAGAGAGGGGAAAGCAGACTTCTTGCTGAGCAGAGAGCCTGACGTGGGGCTCCATCCCAGGACCCTGAGATCATGACCTGAGCTGAAGGCAGAGGCTTAACCCACTGAGCCACCCAGGTGGCCCAGGGTCTTCCTTTTTATTTTTCGCCCTTCTGTTGGTAGATTCTGTGGCACCACGCATGTATGTCCCCTGTAGTTGAAATGAATTTTAATGAGAAAGGAGAGAAAAGTAACAGCTGCCAAGAAGCAGGTGCCACATTTTGGTTGTGGAAACTTGCACTTCTGCATTTCTGAAAAATGCAGAGGGTGCCAATCAAGGCAGAGAATGAGAATGGCAGAAAAGCCAAAGGCGATGAAGGGGGAGGCTCCAGGGCACAGGAGCTCCAAGGACACAGCCAGCCGGGATTGAGACAGCACTGCAGCATCCTGGCCTCTCGGGTTCCCCTACTCCACACTCCAGCCCTTCTGCTTGGGGAACTTGGCACATCCTCCCTGACCTCTTGGTACCCGGGATGGAAGCCCGCACCTGCCCCTCTTGATGGGGCACAAGATGGGAATGTTCTGAGGGTTGCTGTTTGGTAAAGCTGCATACGACTTCAGTGTTCTCCTTTAAGACTCATTCATAAATAAGAGAAGCCGCTAGGTCATGATCTCAGGGTCCTGGGATCAAGCCCTGCATCGCATTGGGCTCTCTGCTGAGCAGGGAGCCTGCTTCCCTCCCTCTCTCTGCCTGCCTCTCTGCCTACCTGTGATCTCTATCTGCCAAATAAATAAATTAAATCTTAAAAAAAAAAAATAAGAGAAGCCACTTCCAACCAAGTTTAGGGGAAGAGGGAGTTGACGGTATTGTGGGGTCTTTACTACCTGGCAGTTTCCAGAGCTTCATGGTGAAGTGTGAGACTGAACCAGAACCTGACTGTCTGGTTTGTATCTGCTACAGCCGCTTGCATAGCCACAGGTCCTTGGCTGAACGTCTCAACCTCTGTGTGCCTCAGTTTTATCATCCATAATATGGGGATAATAATAGCTCCTACCTCATACATTTTTGGTGAGGCATAAATTAATTCATATGTTTAAGATGCCTGGCATAGAGTAAGCAGCCCACAAACGCCCTTTGGCTCTTTATACATTTAATGATCGACACATTAAACTTGTAAATTTCATAACCAAAAGTTCCACAAACATCTTTATGAACTATTCAATCAAAACTTGGAAATGTAATCAAATTCTCTTAAGTACTGATTACATTCATTATATATTCATTAATTACATGCATTTTTATTAAAGACTATCCTTTTTTGCAGTATTGGTTTATGGTAATTGCATGGAAATATTGAGTTTCCAGTTTAAAGAACTCAGAGCCTCACCCCACAGAACAAATTTATACAGTATTTAAAAGTATAGGAACTCCTGGGTGACTCAGTCAGTTGAGCATCCGACTCCTGGCTTCGGCTCAGGTCGTGATCTCAGGGTCCTGAGATCCAGCCCCACATCGGGCTCCATGCTCTGTCCTGCATCTGCTTGTCTCTCTCCCTCTGCTCCTCCCCATGCCCTCTTTCTGTAAAATAAATAAAATCTTAAAAAAAAAAAAAAGTATAGAAGCTCCCTTTGGCCAAGCGATAATACTAGAAAACTCATGAATTAATGACATCAGTAGTGCCTATCCTAGAAAAAGGTTGCCAGACACATTGGTTGGCTCTATTGCAGGTAAGAACAGGCCTTTCTGGATGGTCGGCACAAGGTCAGCCTTCTTTTTACAGCAGCTGGTGAAGCCTAGGTTTTTGGTCCAAAATGATGGTGGCCACTGGTCTTTGGAACTTCAAATTCTGCTCCTGCTGCAGCCTGGCTGACCACTGGGAAACCAGCCTCATGCGGGCTGAGCTGCCGCCGCCACCAGCTTTAAAACCCCACACTGCTCATCGCCATCCTTCAGCACCTCGGTGCCCTTGACATCCAGGCAGGCCAGGGCTCATTTTAAAATTATTTTTTAAAAAAATAGCCACGGAGTTGTACCGCCATTAATGATATCTAATCTTAGGACTTTTTTTTTTTTTTTTAAAGATTCCATTTGTTTGACAGATGGAGATCACAAGTAGCAGGGAGCCTGATGCGGGGCTCGATCCCAGGACTCTGAGATCGTGACCTGAACCAAAGGCAGAGGCTTTAACCCACTGAGCCACCCAGGCGCCCCTAATCTTAGGACATTTTCATCATTCCTGAAGAAATTCTATACACATTAGCTGTCACTCCCCATTTGCCCCCAACCCCCAGCCACTGGTCCTCTGCCTCTACGGATCTGCCCTGTGGCAGACATTTCATATAAATGGAATCATAACACGCAGTCTTTGTTTTCAGGGTTCATCCATGTTGTGGACGTGTATCAAGCCTCACTGTTTTTATTGCTGAGTAATATGTCCTGTATGCACATATCATTTTGGATTTTTTTAATGGATTTTATTTATTTGAGAGACAGTGAAAGTGAGAGAGACCGCAGAAGGAGAGGGAGAAGCAGACTCCCCACGGAGCAGAGAGCCCGAAGCGGGGCTTGATTCCAGGACTCTGAGACCATGACCGGAGCCGAAGGCAGATGCTTAAACGCCAGAGCCCCCCGGGCGCCCCTATCATCTTGTTTATGTGCTCTCGATTCACAGACATGTTGGCTGTATCCACTTTCTGGATATTATGAATCATACTGCTATGAAAACTCCTACCAGTTTTTGTGTGGACACATTCTTCGTTTGTCTTTGATACATGCCTAGTAGTGGAATCCTGCCTTCTCACTTTCATGTAAAATCACTTTCCCCCGAACTCCCTAGCTTCCAGAGCCATCCTTCCCCGTAACATCCGAAAACCAGCAGCGTGAGCCCTCATCCCGCTCCCTCCCTGATTTCTCTGGCTCTAGCAGAGCAAGGATTTGGAGGGAGGCTTATGGACTCTGCAGATCCAGATCCTTGTGAACGGGCTGTGGCTTTGGGGATCTCTGCTCGTCATCGCTGACGCCCGTCCCCTCTTCTCTAGAATACTGTGGCTCTCTCCCCATGTTACTTTGTCCCAAATTGCGACACCCCCAACATTCTTCCAAAGCACAGCTAACACCAGACAGTAACTCTTAGAATTTTACTAAACCTACGTAGGTTTTAGTGGCAGTGGAGATCAGAAGGGGGTCGGGAGATTATGGGCAACATTAAGACTAGATGCACCCAAAGAAGTGAAGGGAAGCTTCCCTGCTGGAGGCAGACAAACCCAGATTCTCTCTTCAGACACTGAGCAGGTGTATAAGTCACGTCTTCCCTCGGTGCAGGGGAATGGCACAGTGATGCCACAGATGAGTGCCTGACCCATGTGTTCTCCATTTCCGCCTCTCGCCCGTCCTCGTTAGTCTGACTTTGGCTCCTCCGGGCCCAGGGCTGGAGGGAGGGAGAAAGCGGCAAGGGGAGCAGGAAAGCTGGAACCTGACTGGACTGTGGGGAGCTGCCACCACGCTCTCTAGGCCTGGCAGGAGTTCAAGCTGACTTTCTTGGCTCTTTCCATGGGTTCTTCAAAGACCTTTAGTCACAGGATTGCTCCCCTGAGTTCTCTTGGCCCAGGCAGATGCACTTCTACTCTGGTTGCTAGCTTACGCCTTCCTCAGCTCTGAGGTACCGGCAACGCCTTCCTCAGCTCTGAGGTACCGGCAACACCTTCCCCTGTGCTCGACGGTGGAATGTCCAGCCCGCCCCGCAGCCCTGTTGTGAGGGGGAAGACATCTCGGCCTTCGGTTCACGAGAAGCATCTAGACATTTCTCTTTTGGTTCCAGCAGCCAATCAGCCCACCTTTGCCCTTCACACTTCTCAGCTGGGCCTCGGACACAAGTCTGCTGTGGCGCTCTCTTCAAGGACTACATATCAAGCTCTCCAGATGGTTCTCATGAACCATCTCTTACTAGGCTGACCAGTTCCTTGCCATGGACTCTCTGCGGCTTCCGCAAGGGAACTGGTCTTCTAATTCCCATCAGAACCTGACGTCTACTGCTTAGGGCGCGTCCCAAACCTCCATTTTGACGTCCTGGACCGCAGCTGTTGGCCTAGCCGTATGAGACCCAGAACTACAGCGAAAATAGTTTAAAATTTTCCAGAAAGAGAAAAAAAAAAATACCGACAGAGGAAAGAATAACAGCTTGTCAGTGGACATCTCATTTACAACACTGAGTGTGAGGGAGAAAACATTGAGGAGTCTGAGGAGAGAGAACAGTGATGCCGGACGCCATCCCCCACAGAATATTGAGAAGGAAAAAGAACATTCCAGGCCTGTATTACCAATATATCAATATGTCCTTTCTGAAAAAGTTTTTCACGGAAGGAGCTCATAAAGACAAAGACTTTCTTTAAAAGTGGTCCGTAAGAAATCATACCCGGTAAGATTTTTTTTTTTAATGGTTTAGGTGCGTTTTATTGGTTTTCTTTCGGAGCTGTTTGGCTTGCGGTTAATTCTAACTAGAGGCTGACAAAGTGGTTGTGAAATTGTGCAATCTTTTAAAACGGATTCTTGAAATATAGGATACAGACAGTAAAAAATTAATAATAATGCAAAATATTCCTTAATGACTTAATGCTTTTTTAGTGTGGATGGTAAGGGACATAAAACATTCCAAAGGACAAATCTTATTTGGAGATTATAGATAGTTAAAATTTTGGGATGTTGTTGTTATCAGAAATATAATTTCAGGGTTGCCTGGGTGGCTCAGTGGGTTAAGCCTCTGCCTTTGGCCCAAGTCATGATCTCAGGATCCTGGGATCGAGCCCCACATCAGGTTCTCTACTCAGCAGGGAGCCTGCTTCCCTCTCTCTCTTTCTGCCTGCCTTTTTGCCTACTTGTGATCTCTGTCAAATAAATAAATAAAATCTTTAAAAAGTAAATATAATTTCAAATATGTTTATTAAATTTTTAATATTAAAAAATACTAGGAGAGGGGCATCTGGGTGGCTCAGTCTGCTAAGCGTCTGCCTTCGGCTCAGGTCATGCTCTCAAGGTCCTGGGATCAAGTCCTGCATTGGCTCCCTGCTCTGCGGGGAAGCCCACTTCTCCCTCTCCCTCTGCCACTCCCCCTGCTCGTGCTTGCTCTCTTTCTCCCTTAAATAAATAAATAAAAACTTAGAGAACCATTGAAAGTTAAATAATTATTAAAGATTTAAAATGGAAAAATATAGGGCCAGCTGTCTGGCTCAGTCAGGAGAGCATGTGACTCTTGACCAGGGTCATGAGTTCAAGCCCCATGTTGGGTATAGAGTTTACTTAATAAAAAACAAATTAGGGGCGCCTGGGTGGCTCAGTGGGTGAAGTCCCTGCCTTCAGCTCAGGTCATGATCTCCAGTACGTGGGATCGAGCCCCGCATTGAGCTCTCTGCTTAGCAGGAAGCCTGCTTCCCCCACTCTCTCTGCCTGCCTCTCTGCCTACTTGTGATCTCTGTCAAATAAATAAATAAAATCTTAAAAAAAAAAACACTTCCTTTAAAAAATATATTAAAAAAATAAAAAACAAATTAATTAATTAGATAAATATATTTTGAAAAAATTCAAGTAGAATAAAGAGAGAGTAGTAATGATCATATTTTTAAAGGCATAATTTAAGGGGAAAAGCATTAAATGAAACTGAGGGGTATATATATATATATATATATATATATAACATATAATGTATTACTGATTTCAGAAGTACAGGTCTATGTTTCATCAGTCTTATATCATACCCAGGGCTCATTAGCTCACATGCCCTCCTTAATTTCCATCACCCAGTTACCCTACCCTTTTCCCCCTCTCCCCTCCAGCAACCTTCAGTTTGTTTCCTAAGATTAAGTGTTTCCTACGTTTTATCTCCCTCTCTGGTTTAATTTTGTTATTTTTTTTCCCTCTCTTCCTCTATGATCCTCTGTTTTGTTTATTTTGTTTATTTGTTTATGCGAAGATATTTGCAAATTACATATCAGTTATTTGGCTAGTACCCAAAATCTATAAAGAACTTATCAATCTCAACACCCAAAGAACAAATAATCCAATAAAGAAATGGGCAAAAGTCTTGAACAGACATTTCTCCAAAGAAGACAAACAAATGGCCAACAGATACATGGGAAAATGTTCAACATGACTTGGCATCAGGGAAATACAAATCAAAACCACAGTGAGACACCACCTCACACCAGTCAGAATGGCTAAAATTAACAAGTCAGGAAATGACAGATGCTGGCGAGGACATGGAGAAAGGGGAATCTTCCTCCACTGTTGGTGGGAATGCAAGCTCTGGAAAACAGCCACTCTGGAAAACAGCACGGAGGTTCCTCAAAAAGCTGAGTGAGATCATTTGATAATCTCTTTCTCTGATTGACTTATTTCGCTTAGCATAATACCATCTAGTTCCATCCACATAGTTGCAAATAGCAAGATTTTAAATTTTTGAGGGCTGAGTAATATTTCCTTGTATATATATATATATATATATATATACACCACATCTTCTTTATCCATTCATCTGTTGATGGGCATCTGGGCTCTTTCCATAGTTTGGCTACTGTGGACATTGCTGCTATAAACACTGGGGTGCAGGTGCCCCTTCGGATCACTACATTTGTATCTTTGGGATAAATACCCAGTAGGGCAATTGCTGGGTCAGAGGGTAGCTCTATTTTCAGCTTTTTGAGGAACCTCCGTGCTGTTTTCCAGAGTGGCTGTTTTCCAGAGCTTGCATTCCCACCAACAGTGGAGGAAGATTCCCCTTTCTCCATGTCCTCGCCAGCATCTGTCATTTCCTGACTTGTTAATTTTAGCCATTCTGACTGGTGTGAGGTGGTGTCTCACTGTGGTTTTGATTTGTATTTCCCTGATGCCAAGTCATGTTGAACATTTTCCCATGTATCTGTTGGCCATTTGTTTGTCTTCTTTGGAGAAATGTCTGTTCAAGACTTTTGCCCATTTCTTTATTGGATTATTTGTTCTTTGGGTGTTGAGATTGATAAGTTCTTTATAGATTTTGGGTACTAGCCAAATAACTGATATGTAATTTGCAAATATCTTCGCAAACTGGGGATATTTTTTAACTGACAAAACATACAATCATCAAGAAAATGTAATAATGGCCACTTATTGAACACTCACATGGGTAATTCTATTTAATCTCACAGCTCTGGGAGGTCAGTGCTATTCTTTGCCCCCATTTCACCTGGGGATAAGGAAAGTAAGGCTAGAAATTTTTTTTAAGATAGATAGATGTATTTGTTTATTTATTTATTTGACAGAGATTACAAGTAGGCAGAGAGGCAGGCAGAGAGAGAGGAAGGGAAACAGGCTCCCTGCTAAGCAGAGAGCCCGATGTGGTGCTTGATCCCAGGACCCTGGGACCATGATCTGAGCTGAAGGCAGAAGCTTTAACCCACTGAGCCACCCAGGCGCCCCTAAGGCTATAAATATTAAGTAAGCCATCTATATACATGCATGTTTCATAAGAAGAAGAAGTGAGATTCAAATGCAGACAACTTAACACCATAGTTCCTGCCCTTAATCACTGAGTAATTAGTTAATTATAAATATGAATCAGACATATGGACAAAGATGCTGAAAATAATATATAAAACAAAAACTAAAGTATGAAGAGGGTTTTACAAAACCACAACAAGATTAGGAGATTTTAAAACATCTGTCTCTGAACTTAACAGATCAAATATTTTAAAAATCATATTGACAACCTAAATAACAAAATTAACAAGATTGTTTTAATATATCTAGATGGAACTTGAACAGGGAATACCTTTTTCCCCAAATGCTCACAGAACATAAAAACAAATTGATTAAGTAATGAGTCTCAAAGTAAACCTCAATAAATTCCAAACAGTAGAAACTACAATTTCTACAAATCAATAATAAAAAGACAAATGACCAAACAGAAAACTGGGCAAAGGATAAGAAGGAGCAACTTACAAATGAGGATTTATAAATGACCAAGAATATATAAAAAGATGCTCAAAACTTGCTAGCCAATACAGAACTTGAAATCAATTCAACAAGACACAATTTTTTTTCACCCAACAGATTGGGAAAAGCTTTTAAAAACTGAATATCAGTTGTTGGTAAGAGGGAAGGCTTTTGTATGGTGCTCGTCAATGTAAACTAATAAGGCCATTTTAAAGAGCAATTGGGGGGGCGCCTGGGTGGCTCAGTGAGTTAATGCCTCTGCCTTCGGCTCAGGTCATGATATCAGGGTCCTGGGATTGAGCCCCACATCGGGTTCTCTGCTCAGTGGGGAGCCTGCTTCCTCCTCTCTCTCTGCCTGCCTCTCTGCCTACTTGGATCTCTGTCAAAAAAAAAAAAAAAAAATCTTTAAAAAAAAAAACCTTCCAAAAAATAAAAAAAAATAAAGAGCAATTGGGAAGCATCAATTAAACATAGGCGACTACGTTACACACCAACTCAATTTGCAAAATCTACACTGGGCTTCTTGTGGTATTGGCCAAGGTAAAGTGAGCCACTTTGGCTGATCTCTCTGTCTCATTACAAAGGAAAGGTCTGGACAAAAGACAAGAGTCAATTGTCTGAGGACACTGAAGTTGGCAAGGGGCCCAAAGCTTGCAAGACGACTCTTATGGGATAAGTTTTCAGGGTTTTGTTCCTCTTTTCTCGTTCTCCTTTCACCCTGGGGTGTCCCCAGTGCAAAACAGCTCAGCAGAAGGAGGCAGCAAAAAGTCCCAGAGAAACCCACTCACCTGGACCGAGAATTGTAAAAGAGGCCTTCTGCGAGTCAGAGAGTAGGGAGTATCTTTTCCTCTTTTCTCTCTCTTGACCTATCCCAAGGGTGAACCAGTCGCAAAATTCCACTGTGCTGGCAGAGGTGGTGGAAATAGACATCAAAAACCCTAAGAGAAAACCCAATGATCCAGGGAAAGGGGCCCTTATGAGTTCAAGAGTCGAGGGAGTGATTGCCTTATGCTTCTCTCTCGATCTGCCTCTGCATTGCTCGGAGAGTAGTCCAGGTCCTATAGACCTGTGCAACAGCACAGCTGGCTGAAACTCTATGAAAAACTCCAGCTCAGTAACCAGGAGACTGATCTAAACATATCAGTTAAAACACAAAGTTGTCAGATTGGATTGAATACACACATGCAAGGTACAGCTACATGTTGTCTACAAGACACCCACTTTAATTACATACATACAGGTTACACATAAGAGGATAGAAAAAATTATACCACGTAAACACTGATAAAAAGACAGCTGGAGTGGGGCACCTGGGTAGCTCATTGGTTAAGTGCCCGACCTGATTTCAGCTCAGATCATGATCTTGGGTTGTGAGATCAAGCCCCAGGGTCTGGCTCTATGGAACCCACTTAAGATTCTCTTTCCCTCTCTCTCTGTCTCTCCACCACCCCCACTCCACTCATGCTCCCTCTACGTGAAAAAAAAAAAAAAGACAGTGGGAGTAAGTTTATTAATAGCAGACCAAGTAGACTTCAGAACAAGGAATATTACTAGGATTAAGAGGGCTATTGCATCATAATAAAAGACTAATTCACCAGAAGGATATAAAAATCCTAAATGTGTATGCACATAGTAACAAAGTTTCAAGATATATAATGCAAAAGCTGAAAGAACTAAAAGGAGAAATACAGAAATCCACTATTATAATTGGGGAGTTAAACACTCCTCTATCAGCAAACAGAAAAGTCAAACAAAAATTAGCAAGGATATAGAAAATTTGAGTATCACTATTAATCGATGTAGCCGAACTGACATTGATAGAATGCTCCATGCAAAAAGAGCAGGATATACATTGCTCCAAGTGCACATGGAACATCCACCAAGATAAACCTATCTTGGGTTGGGATGCCTGGGTGGCTCAGTTGGTTAAACGTCTGCCTTCAGCTCAGATCATGATCCCAGCGTCCTGGGATCGAGTCCCACATCAAGCTCCTTGCTCCACAGGGAGCCTGCTTCTCCCTCTGCCTCTGCCTGCCTGTACTCTATCTTTCTGATAAATAAATAAATAAAGTCTTTTAAAAAAAAACAAACTAAAAATTTTCTTTAACCATAACATAAACTAAAAATAACAAATATCCTTTAAAATCCCCCAATAGTTTGAAATTAAATAACACACTCCTAAATAACCTGTAGCTCAAAGAGGAAGTCTCAGGAAAATTTATAAAATAGTTTGAATTTAATGAAAATGAAAATACAGTATATAAAATTTTGTTGGTGAGGGGTGACTGCCGGGGGCGAGTGGGGGACGGGAAATGGGTAATTGGGGAAATGGGTATAAAGTTCCAGTTATGGAACATGAAAAAGTTCTAGAAATCTGCCATTTGACAGTGCAAATGTACAATAGTTACCAATACTGTACACTTAAAGCTTGTTAATAGGGTCAATTTCATGTTGTGTGCTTTTTGACACAATAAAAAATTTTTGTGAGATTCAGCTAAAACATTGCCTGCCGAGAGGGAAGTTCATAGTATCACAATGTTTATATTAGAAAAAAAAAGAGAGAGAGAGAGAGAGAAAGGTGTCAGATGAGGTATATAAGCTCCCATCTTGAGAAACCAGAAAAGGACCAAATTAAACCCAAAACAAGCAGAGGAAAAGAAATAATAAGAAGCATAAATCAATGAAATGGAGAACAGAAAAATAATAATCAACAAAATCAAAGGCCGGTTCTTTGAAAAGATCATTAATATCAGAGCCTACGGGTTATTGCCAAAGCTATGTTCACTCTATGACCTTAAATGCTTTTTTAAAAGATTCTATTTATTTATTTGTCTGATAGATCAAGAAAGAGAGAGAGAGCACAAGCAGGGGGAGCAGCAGGCAGAGGGAGGAAACAGACTCCCTGCTGAGCAAGGATTCCAATGTGGGGCTCCATCCCAGGACTCTGAGATCATGCCCTGAGCCAAAGGCAGACATTTAAGTGACTGACCCACCCAAGTGTCCCCTTAAATGCTTGTTTTTGAAACAAATAAGAAAGATTACAAATAAATGAACCAATATCAACTCAAAGAGTTGGAAGAAGGAAAATAAAATAAATGGAAGGAAAGAATTTGTAAATATAAAATCAGCAGCTGCCTCACTTATATCCCTACCATGTGTTACTTGTGTGTCCTTAGGCAAGGCACTTACTAGTTTTGTGATTCAGTTTCTGCATCTGTAAAATGAGATAATAATAGTCCCTAACATAAGGACGTTATGAAGATTGAAACAGTATAAGCTTGGAATAGTGCTCAGCATACAGTAAACATTCCATCCATGTTTGCTATTATATTTCTCAACTACCGCTATTACTATTAAATTTCTGACAAGTCTGATGAAGAAAATAAAAGAAATAAAACACATCATAACTAGGATGGGATTTTAAAAGAGAAATACAGGGTGCCTGGGTGGCTCAGTGGGTTAAGCCGCTGCCTTCGGCTCAGTTCATGATCTCAGGGTCCTGGGATGGAGTCCCGCATTGGGCTCTCTGCTCAGCAGGGAGCCTGCTTCCCCCTCTCTCTCTCTCTGCCTGCCTCTCTGTCTACTGTGATCTCTGTCTGTCAAATAAACAAATAAAATCTTAAAAAAAAAAAGAAATACAGAGAAAAAATTTGATTTTATCTTACACTATGTACCACTTTATGCTAATAAATCTGAACTTTTCTAGGTAAAAATAAATTATTTCAGAAAAATAAAAATGACTTAAATTAACTCAATCAGGAAGAGCCAGAGAAGACTAATGACATGGCAAGTAAGTTTAAGGCAATTGTCAAAGGCTCTAGGACCACACGGTTTTACAGATGATTTAGCAAACATTTAGAAATAGCAACTGCCGAAATTCTTTCCGAAACTTCCAAAGCTCAACTGCACTAAAATATATGGAAAATTTCCGGTTCACTTTATGAGTCTTGTACAAAGACTGATACAAAAAGCAATTAAAGCACAAAAAGGGAAAAGATTGTTGAAAAAGCCTAACTAGATGCAAAACTTTTAAATAATATATTAGCAAAGAGAACCAAGTAAAAAGAATAACCCAACATTACCAGGTTTATTCTTGGAAAGCAAGTTTAGTTTAACTCAGGAGTATGGGTTTCAGAGGCAAATTGTTGGGTTTTGGATCTGGATTCACCACCTACCAGGAACGGGTTGGGAACCCAAGCGAGGGATGTGCCCTCTCTGTGGTTGTTCTCCAGTTTGTAAAACACAAATAATAATATCTTGTTCAGAGGGATGGGAGGATTAAATTAAAGTAATTCATTTGATGAACTTAGCCAAGTATTGGGTACATAGTAAGCATTCAACAATGGCTAAATACTAGTATTAATTTTTTTAAAAGATTTTATTTATTTATTTGACAGAGATCACAAGTAGGCAGAGAGGCAGGCAGAGAGAGAGGAGGAAGCAGGCTCCCCACTGAGCAGAGAGCCCCCTGTGGGGCTCAATCCCAGGTCCCTGAGATCATGACCTGAGCCAAAGGCAGAGGCTTAACCCACTGAGCTACCCAGGTGCCCTTACTAGTAATAATTTTAAAAATAATATTTAAGGCAACTGAGGGACTCAGTCAAGTTAAGCAACAGGTTATGATATCAGGGCCCTGGGATCAAACCCCACGTTGGGGTTTGCTTAGCGGGAGTCTGCTTGTCCCTCTGCTGCTTCCTCTGCTCGTGCTCGTGCTCTCCCTCTCTTAAATAAATAAATAGATAGATAGATAGATAAATATTTTTTTAAGATTTTATTTATTTATTTGACAGATGGAGATCACAAGCAGGCAGAGAGGCAGGCAGAGAGAGAGGAGGAAGCAGGCTCCCTGCTGAGCAGAGAGCCCGATGGAGGGCTCGATCCCGGGACTCTGAGATCATGACCTGAGCCGAAGGCAGCGGCTTAACCCACTGAGCCACCCAGGTGCCCCCAGATAAATCTTTAATACTTTTAAAACCCCTTGATGATGCAGCCAGCAATGGGCTTTAGCGCTCCAATCAGACGGGCTTCTCAACCAGGGGTCAACTAAATGTCTTCATTTCTGAGTGGGAGGAGTGGAGAAAAGGGGAGCAAGGCAGGAACCACAAGGAAGAGGGAAGCAGAGGGTCCTTCCCTGTGTTCCCAATATTCTTCCAGTATTTGGTTTTACGAAGTTAGTATCAAATAATTAGGGGATTCCTAGAATTGTTGCTCTTAACCTCGAAGCCTTCGCCAGCCCCGGAACTCAGAACTATCCCCATGGATATTTAAGTCACAGCAGGAACAAATACCAGGGGGCAGCAAGCTAAGCTAGAGCAGGAACAGGTCTGATGCTTCAGCCCCAGCCTGCTGGCTGCTCCATTCCATCCTGCTCATCCTGCCGTCATGCGATCCTGCTGTTGTTACTCCCACTGGATATCTTTTTCTTTTTTTTTTTAAGACTTTATTTATTTATTTGACAGAGAGAGAGGGAACACAAGCAGAGGGAGCGGGAGAGGGAAAAGCAGGCTTCCTGCTGAGCAGGGAGCCCAATGTGGGGCTTAATTCCAGGATCCCCCAGGATCATGACCTGAGCCAAAGGCAGACACTTAACAACTAAGCCACCCAGGCACACCCCCCCCACACCCATGGGATACCTTGAAACACACTTAATGCATTGTGGTGAACTTTCACTATACAAATTTAGAAGCAGAAAATAAATGACCACCTTCATAGATAACTGAAAATCATTTGATCAAATTCAACTTCCACTTCTATTTTTGAAAGAAAACTGAGTAAACCAGAAATTGAAGACAATTGTCTTACCGTGATAAAAACTATGTGTTCAGTCCCCCCAGAATTCCTTTCCCAGAAATTACAGCAATCACATCATGATTTCACTTACTGGTGAAATCTTAGAGCAGCTGTTCCAACGCTAAGCCTTTAGAACACTGTTCCAGATGTTAAACAGAAGGCAGGAGGAAGAAAAGGTCGATGGTCAAGGCACTGGAAGATATATTACTTGGTCTTGGACATCCACCAGGCATTTTAGCATCACATATTCTGATTATTGCAGAATTAAAGAAACGAATTTATCTCTGTTTAACTCAGCATATACTGAAATCATTTGGGCCTGGAACACTTCTTTTCTCAATAAAACTATTAGCATTGGGGCACCTGGGTGGCTCAGTGGGTTAAGCCTCTGCCTTCAACCCAGTCATGATCTGAGGGTCCTGGGATCAAGCCCCGCATCCAGTTCTCTGCTCAACGGGGAGCCTACTTCTCCCTCTCTCTGCCTGCCTCTCTGCCTGCTTGTGATCTCTGTCGAATAAATAAATAAAATATTTTTTAAAAATAAATAAAACTATCAGCATCTTGCTGATGTCAGTTTTGGAAACACCATATTAGAGTCTTCTGACTCAGGGTAGCAAGATGTCAAGGGTACCTGCTGTCATAGCTGATTCTTACCTTTGTTTGGTAGTTTCCAGCAAAGAGAACAAGATAACAAAAAGAAAGGAAGGGTATACATCTTGGCAAGCAGAGGCAAAATTATTATTTGTAGAAGATGTGTTCATCCACCCTGAGAAGGTAATAGAATAAGCAGGAAAACCACAGGAACTAATTAGACCATTGAATAAAGAGGATAACAGCAGGTGATAAATATACTAGGATCGATGTCTGTCCCCTACACCAGCAATAACAAGTTAGAAAACACCAGGGAAAAAAAGAATATACTTAGCAAAACATGTGCAAAGATATATGCTGAAGTAGAATAAAGGGCATTAAAAAAAAAAAAAAAACTTGAATCAATGGAGAAAAGGATCCTGGTCTTGGGTTGTATTGCAATATTGTCAATCTTCCCTCAAGTAATCTATAAATTTGATGTGATTTCAATAAAATCTCCACGGGGCATTTTCATCTTAAATTGATTCTGTAGTTCGTCTAACAGAGTAACTGCACAGAATGATCAGGAAATTTGGGAAGTAAAAGGGTATAATAGGGGGGTGTTTGCCTTACAAAGTTAGTTTAAATACTATAAAAATAAACTAATTTAAAATAATGATAGAGGGGCACCTCTAGCTCAGTCATTAAGTGTCTGCCTTTGACCTTGTGATCCCAGGGTCCTGGGATGGAGCCTCACATCAGGCTCCCTGATCCGCGGGAAGTCTGCTTCTCCCTCTTCTACTCGCCCTGCCTGTGTTCTCTCTCTTGCTGTCTCTCTCTTTGTCAAATAAATAAAATCTTTAGAACAAACAAACAAATAAATAAATAAAATCTGATAGAGGGGTGCCTGGATGACTCAGTCGGTTGAGCATCTGCCTTCAGCTTGGGTCATGATCTCAGGGTCCTGAGATGGAGCCTCCAGGTGGGCTCCCTGCTCAGTGGGGAGTCTGCTTCTCCCTCTCCCTCTGATTCTCCTTCCAGCTTGTGCACTCTCACGCTCTGTGTGTGTCACAAATGGATGAATAAAATCTTTCAAAAATTAAATAAAATTAAATATTGATAAAAAAATTTGGCAAAGGCCAACAGAGCTAAAAAAGAGAAAGAGAGAGAAAGAAAAAAAGCGGTGCCTGGGTGGCTCAGTCAGTTAAACATTGGACTCTTGATTTTGGCTCACGTCATGATCTTAGGTTCATGGGATGGAGCCCCTCATTGGGCTCCCCGCTCAGCACGGAGTCTGCTTGTCTCTATCCCTCTGCTCCTCCCCCTGCTCACTCTCTCACTCCCTCTCTCTCAAATAAATAAATAAATAAAATCTTAGAAAGAGAGAGAGAGAGAGGAGGAGGAAGGAAGAAGGGAAGGAAAGAAAGAGAGAGAAAAAGAGGGAAGGAAGGGAGGAAGGAAGGGAAAGAAAGAAAGAAAGAAAGAAAGAAAGAAAGAAAGAAAGAAAGAAAGAAAGAAAGAAAAAGAAAGAGAGAGAAAGGAAGAAGGGAGAGGGAGGGGGAGACAGCAGTAAAATGCCCAGGTATCTGCGGTGGTTTTGTCAAGGTTTTAGGAGTTGCAAAGGTAGATTATCTGATGGAATCCAGGTCAAAGGTAGACAAGCAGACCTCAGACTGGGCACGAAGCAGGGCTGTGCAAGGAACGTCAGCAGTGACATGTGGCCCTCCCCGGGAGCCCCTCCACCAGCACAGTCCCACATCCGTCTCCTCTCCCTCCATCTCTTCCGTTTCAAATCTCAAGTTGCTGATTCAGCTCTCCCCAGACCAGTGCTCATCCCTAGACATGGCTGGGGTTCAGGAATTCACCCCTGGCTGGAGAAAAAACAGCTTTCAGACAAGTAGCATGTAAGTGCCTGGAAGTTCTGAAACATTCCTCTGCTCTGACATCACTCATGATCTTCACAGACACTCCCAACTCCAACCTGAAAAAACTGGACACGGGATCTCCCCGCACTAACCTGGTCGCTCTCCGAGGGTTCTCTAGTTCAGAAAGATGCCAGTATGTTCCCAGTTGGACAAGTCAGAAGCTAGGGATCCCCCGCCCCTCTGCTCTCTCCCATCCAACACATCCAACTGACCACCAAGTCCAAGTCTAAATATATCAAGAATCTGTCCACTTCTGTCCACCTCCATCACCACCAACCAGGTTGAAAGAATTGTCATCTGTCACCTCTTTGCAGGCACTTTGCTACCTGCCAACATTCACCACCCTGCAGCAGTGACCTTTAGCAAAGGTGACACTCGTCAAGTTACTCCCTTTCCAGAATCTCTCGCAGGACCGATAAGGCTCTGCATGATCTGACCACTGCCCACACCAGCAGCCCACCACCAGCTACTCCTTTCCTTATCCTCTGGCCTCCTGGCCCACTGGCTTCCGTCCACCCCCGGAGGACATCACGTGCCATCCTACCCCAGTGTCCATGCACGCTGTTCCCTCTCCCCAGGCTGCTCTGCCAGGCTACTGCATTACAAGACCCAGGGGCACAATGATCCTGTGGTAATGACACCCCCTAGAGGTGTGCCATGGACCTGCTGTTGCTACCCTGCCTTCTCCCCATACATGGTCACTGACCCTTCAGAACTCAGCTCAACACTGCCTCCTCCAGGAAGTCCCTCATGATCCAACCAGGTCAGGGGCCTGCTGCTCGCTTCTGTCATTGCTAATTCTGTGCCAGCTCACCACAGGACTACGTACATTTTACTATATAATAATTTTTAGGTCACTTTATGGAGCTATAACTGGTATATTTGTAAAATTTACCCCTTTCTGGTGTACCGATCTATGAATTTCCATAAACCTCCAGTTGTGGAACCAGAACCTCTGTCAGGATGTAGAATATTTCTAGCGCCTCAGAAAGTTCTCTCTTGCTTCTTAGGGTGAGCCCCCCACACCCAAGTTCCTAGAACCATGGATCTCATTTCTGCAACTACAGTTTCGCTTTTTACAAAATGCCAAGTAAATGGAATCTATAGTGTATGCAGCCTTTTAAGTCTGGCTTTCTTCACTTAGTCATTGTATTATAATTTAATGTGTGTCTTCCCTGCTAGTGTGTAAAGCTCTGCACAGTGAGGGACCATGTCTGACTCCGTAGCTACTGCATCCCCAAAGCCCTCCATGGTGTTTCTCAACCTTTTTTTCCCCACTGTTTCTCCTCTAAGAAGAAAAATTTAATTTAATTTAAATTCTCCCTGATGAGAGGAATTAAATACTAAAGCAGAAGATATTGTTGAGTAGGCTGGAGTTTTAGAGGGCCACAAAACATTGTAATAGCTTGCATCCTCTAAGAATAGAATTTTCACCCCTGAGAGGGGGTGATGCACCCCCACTGAGCCATTGGGCATGCATGACCTAACACATAGTAGGTGCTCATGAAATGTCTGCGAATGAATGAGAGGCCTTTTACAGACATCACCATGGGCTAGTGCCTCCCAGTAGAGTTAGTTCACCCCCCACTGGACTCTGCTGTTTTGAAGCAGAACTAGGAATATCTGTTGGAGGTCACGGCACGGTTGGAGTCGAGGACCAAACCAGGCCCTGACTTGCGTCTCCTTTAAGGTCTGGACACCTTGACAAGGTTAAAGACGGGAAAGTTGCGTAACACTGAGAAAGGGTCTGTGCTCTGTGTCCCGCGCTCTCGCTCTCGCCTACGTGACTTCCCACACCCTCTCCCTGCAGAAGGGAACCATGTGGTCAGGGTCATGAGTTCTTAGTTGGTCCTTGTTGTTCCTGTACCTCCCATAACCCACTCCCTGGTTGATTATCTTGCTAATGGCTTTAGCTAAGACTACCTGGCATCACCAGGTTTGCTTGTAGTTAATGTAAACTTGTTATAGAAACTTGCGGTCATCTGACTAGGTACTGATGTATTACGCCTTCTGTTGTGGTCTGCCTTATAAATGCTTGTAAGATGTGGAATAAAATCGGTACCGTTGGACATCCTCCTCAGTGTCCCTCCTGCCCACATCTCTTTGTCTCTTAATTTCTTTTCACCATCCTCTTACCTTCACGTTTCCTGGTTGATTTGTTGCGGCTGCGCGACAAATTCCACTTCCACTTCCACCTCTTGAAACAACCCCCCTGCTGCTCTTGAAAACCCCACTAGTAACTGCAAAATCCCATGTTAGTGGCTTCAGAAGTGAGGCCCAGCAGCCGTGTGCTCAGGACATAATCAGATTTGTGGTTTTGAAAGTCCACTCGAGCTCCAGAACGGGAGCGGGATGAGAGGAAGCAAGATGGAAGCGGGAGAGCAGATAAGAGGCTGTTAGCGACGGCAAGAAATGACAGTGGCTTGATCTCCGCTAATGGCAGTGGGATGGAGACAAAAATGCATGTTCTTGAGAAGAACATAGAAAGCAGAATCAACAGAACCTGATGATGAGTTAGTTGTAGAAAGGGGGAAGAAGGGTGGACATCCATATGTCCAGCCCGCAAATCCAGGAAAATGGTGGTGCTGTCCACGGAGTTCAGACGCCTGGTTGCAGGGGGCTTAGGCAACGTGAAATTTAGTTATGGGCTCTTGTGGTCAAAGTGGCTTTGGGTTATTCAAGTGCAAGGTCTAATTGGCTATGGGACATACAGATGAGAAGTTCAAGAGAGCTGTCTGGGCAAGAAGGAAAGGTGTGGGAATGGTCAGTGTAGATGGTGACCAGGCCACCCCGAGTGTGTAGCATGAGAAGAGAAGATGGCACAGGGCAGACACCCGGAGAGCAGCAACACTGAAGGGTACCCCAGCTGGAGAGGCACACAAGAGTGCAGTTCAACATCACTCTAGCATTAACGCTTAGGTGTTGTCTAGTTTTTCCTCATTGTTGTTGGTTGCTTTTGGTTTTCGCTGGTATAAACAATACTGTCATGAATATCTTTGTGCAGAAAGTTTTTTTCTGCATATAGGACTATTTTCTCAGGACAGATTCTTAGAATAAGGAAAGGGAGATTAAAAGATAAGAACATCTGTGACTACTGATGGATTCTGCCACACTGTCTTGCAAAAAGGGTATCAATGGGCCTTCTTGTCGCCAAAGTATGAGACCACGCTGCCCTCCAAATGCACAGTCTTCAGTCTTGTTCTTTTAGTCTGTGCTAGTTTGATAGGGTAGGAAGGAAGGGAGGGAAGGAGGGTTGGGAGCAAGTGGGGAGCAGATGGATGGAAGCCACAAGATTTGGTGACCAGTGAGACATGGAGAGTGGCAGCCACAAAGAAGCCAAGGGTGAGTCTTAGGTTGTCCACTTGGATGGATGCTGGGTTGGACATTTAGGAAGAGAAACTGGTTTGACCTAAAGGTCATGATTCAGTTTGGGCTTCTTTAAATTTGAGGCACGTGTGATGTCAGAGCGTCAATCATAAAAAGAAGGTGGAGGACAAGAGGACCCTTCCTTCCGCAGGCTGATCGAGGTTTATCTGCAAAGTCCTGGAAGCCTAACCCTGAACACTCTCCACAGAGCCCAGGTCCTTACAGAACCTGGAGGGGGTGTGGTCTCGCTCCCCGCGCTGGGTGGGGTGAAGAGTGGAAGGTGGGTTTCCAGGCTGGGACAGTGCTCTCCTAGCAGGTGACCCATGCCCCTGCCTTCTTCCCTGCTCTGTATTGCCCAGGTTGCTGGTGATCAGGGCCTCACTAAAGCCCCGAAGGGCCCTCCCTCATCCTTTGAATGTCCTCCCACCCCGCAAACCGCTCACCTGCCTGGACCAACTGCAACAGCGCCACCTTCAGGCCATCCTGGAGAAGTGTATTTTCTGAACCCCACAGGGATCCTGGATTACAATCCTTTAGGAGGGGAGACAGGATAGCGGGGCGGGGTGGGGGCATAGGGTTTACGTTGCAAACTGATGGTACTCGGCACTACTCTGAGCCCTATTGTAAGTAGGGCAGGGCAATAGCTCAAGGAGTGGCTTTGAGGATAAAGTGAGGTAGTCACATATCACACCTAGAAGGCACCTGGCACCCAGCCAGAGCCCAGTGACCAGTTTTCAGGTTGGATGACATGCTTATTGGCTGGGTTTTGAAAATCACCAAACGACCCAACAATTTCAGGGTCTTGTAAAAAGAACTTATAGAATTCCTTGGCCCCCTTATCTGTCATTCTTTGTTGTTTGTTTGTTTGTTTGTTTGTTTGTTTGCAAAATGGGTATCAATAGGCCTTCTTGTCGCCAAAGTATGAGACCACGCTGCCCTCCAAATGCATGGTCCTGGGATCGTGCTTTGGATCTCAGAGGCACAGAATTCTACTGCTCATGTAGTCAGTTCAGCTCCGTCAATATTGGCCACACATGGGTCTTCTTGTGTATTTATTTGCTTTGTTTTTGTCTCTTTCATCTCCCTTCTCCAACTGCCGCCCCTCCCTTCCCCATCTCCCCACAGACATTCTCATGTTGTCAAAGTGTGGGTGTGTGTAGCATGAAAATATATATGCAACATATACAAGTAGTATTTGCCAGACATCTTTTTTGGCATTACATTTTTACGATCTGCCAGCGTTAATACACGTCATTCTAATTCATTCCATGGAACTGCAGCCTGATGGTCATCATTTGCATATGCCACCTGTGATTTATCTATCTCTTTATGAGTAGACATTTCAGTTGCTTCTATCCCTTGACTATTACCAGCAGATGCTTCGAGGAACATCCCTGAGCAAGTCTCTTTGTCTACCTGTATGAGGGATGCTTAGGAGTAAAAGCTCAGAAGTGGAATTTTTTTTAAATATTTTTATTTATTTATTTGACAGAGACACAGCGAGAGAGGGAACACAAGCAAGGGAAGTGTGAGAGGGAGAAGCAGGCTTCCCGCTGAGCAGGGAGCCCCATGTGGGGCTCGATCTCAGGACCCCGGGACCATGACCTGAGCCGAAGGCAGACGTCCAACGGCTGAGCCACGCAGGCGTCCCTAGAAGTGGAATTGCTGGGGGGAGGTGGGGTATATGCTCTCCCCAGTGACCCCACCAGTTCACACACCTGCTAGGGCAAGGGTTCCTGCATCCTCATGTGCCAATCTGATGGCACTCCCACCCTGCCTGTTCCTCCCAGGTGTGCTACAGAAGGAAGGGAGGAGTCCTCTCTGCCACCGACTTTGCTACCTTTAAGGCAAGTGGCTCCAACTACTGGATGTGCCCACAGCCCGTCGCTGGCTATCTTCCATGCACTAGACACCAGCTGAATAAGGGATGGTGCGTGAACCCAAAGACATACCGAGGTGAGGAACCAGGGACAAGATAGTCCCACAAACTCCACCTGTACTGAGACTGTCATATCAACCCACAAATGACTGGCTGGCAGTGTCCCCTTCAAGCCCATGTTTCTTCAAATTTCTGAAGTGCTTTTGCATATAAGTTTTGAGAGTCATGGCCTCGGGAGTCAGAATGTCTTGGGCTCAAGTCCCAACTCAGCCACTTCACGGGGCCATGGTGAGTGACAAAGGCATGGTACGTGTTAGGGTTCCAGCAGGTTGCAGTCACATGAGAAGTCTCTCAAGTGACCATCTGTTATTAATAACAATTCATAGCATAGGAAATACACTCTCCACTTTAAGAATCGTACAGAGAAAGTAAGTCTCAGAGAGGCTGAGCCACTTGCAGGAAAGCAGAATTCAAACTCGGGTCTGTCTGTCTCTCCTCGTTACCATCTTCTCAGCTGCCTGAATTCACTGACTCTGGTTCTCTACCAGGACCTGGGGCTGGGGCCAGCACTAGATGCCTTCTGGAGTCCTCCTCAGGGTGGGGACGGCCCTCCTCCCCCCACCCCCAGCTGCCTTGGCACTCGTCCCTCCGGGAGTGGGAGGCCCAGGGCAGGCCTGGGCCCAGGCTGAGCTATAGGAGGCTCCCAGGTGTGGGGGAAGGAGGCAGCCTGGCTGTTCTCCAAACACATTCGGAGCCAACCCAAGGGAAACCCCAATTCTGTCAGTGCCTGTACGCCTGGGGCACCAGCACTGGAGACATTAAATATTAAACATGTCGGCTGGCTTCCAAGCTTGGTAATTAAAACTCTTATTTCATATTTTACACAGGATGGACGGGGAGGTCATGGGGCTGCTCTAAGAGGTTTCATGGCTCCCTTGTTCACAGATGAAGTGACTCTTCTGAGGAAAACCTTCCTCTCACTGGGGACCCATGCTGTCCTATTTATAAAGTGATTTCCTGAGAGGGTAGGAGTGAAGGTGGGTAGGTCTCCAGGGTATAGGAACCATTCAGGGCTCTCAGCAAGGTCTTTCTACTTCTCCAAAATGGGTCTGTGTGCCTGGGAGCCTGCAGAGGGCTCGGCCTCGGGCCCCTCACCCCTGCTGCAAAGGCAGCCTGGGAGCTGCAAAGGGCTCTGGAGAAGCGGGGGAGGGAGAGGAGATCCGGGGGGCACTGGAGGGAAGGCCAGAAGGAGGGGAGCCTTCCCTTAGCTTCTGGCGCCATCTGCTGACCGTAGGCTGAACTGCAGCTCTCCCAGAGGCCGGGGGAAACCAAGTTCCTCCTGCTCTACACAAGAGGGATCAAAGAAAATCAGATCTGGTGCCTCAGCGAACACTTCTAAAACAAAATTTAGACTTGTGAATTGTCCATGCCATCACTCTCCACAGTCAAGGGATAGACAAGACCCAGACTTGGGTCTTGAGCTCTGGGGACCTAATCCAAGCATGATAATGGGATGTATGTGGTAATTTGGGCAGACTGTCCTTTGTGTGTTCACTGAGCTGAGCACTAGCTACACGATTTACACTGGTTATCTCACTGCTGCGTGCCCACTCTACAGATGTGCAGGCTGAGAGAGGACATCAAAGCGAGATCACTCTCCTGCCCTCACCCCCAGAGTCATTCATCAAGACCCCTCCTTTCTACCTCTAAACATTTCAAAAACCCTCTCCTTCACCCCATATTCATTGCTGCTTCAAGCACCTCTCAGCTTTCCCTGGGCCACTGCAAAAGCTTCCTTCCAGGATTTTCCCACTAGGATTTTGGTGCCTCTCCTCTTACCTTCTACAATCTACTCTTCACAAATAGCCAGTATGATCTTAGGACATGAATTGGATCACGTCAGTCCCTTCTCAGACACTTTGATGGCTCAGGGTGCCTGGGTGGCTCAGTCGGTTAAGCATTCAACTCTTGATTTCGGCTCAGGTCATGATCTCAGTGTCTTTCTATCAAGCCCCACATCAGGCTCCAAGCTCAGTGCAGAGTCTGCTTGAGATTCTCGCTCTCCCTCTCCCCCTGCCCCTCCTCCCACTTGTACTATCTAAATAAATAAAGATAATATTTTTAAAAAGTGAAATGTCACTGGAGCCTAGAGGATCTGGAGTCAGGAACAAGAGATATACCGGGAAATGAGTGGTTCCTCCTCATCTCTCTACACCCCTCCTCTGTCTTAAGCCTTTAAGCCACTGGCATACAGATAAACAAATAGTTCAGCGGATTAGAATTGAGAGTCCAGACATAAACTTATATATTTATGGTTTACTGATTTCCAACAATGGTGTGAGAACAATTCAACAGGGGAAGGTTTAGTCTCTTCAACAAATGGTGATGGGACAACTGGATATTCCCCGTGCAAAAGCATTAATTTGTACCCCAACCTCACACCAGATACAGAAACTAACTGAAAATTGATCTAAGACCTCAAAAGAACAAAAACTTTTGGAGAAAATGTAGGTATAAATCTTCATGGGCTTGGATTAGACAATGGTTCCTCAGCCAAGCAACCAAAAGAAGAACATAAATTAAACTTCATCAAAATTAAAGCTTCTGTGCTCCAGAGAACACCGTCAGGAAAGTGAAAATATTTATAAATCAAGTAAATGATAAGGATATAGTATCCAGAATATTAGAATTATTACAAATCAACAACAAAATGCAAATAAATCTATTTTTAAATGGCCAAAGGAGGGGTGCCTGCATGGCTCAGTGGGTTAAAGCCTCTGCCTTCAGCTCAGGTCATGGTCTCAGGGTCCTGGGATCGAGCCCCACATCGGGCTCTCTGCTCAGCAGGGAGCCTGCTTCCTCCTCTCTCTCTCTGCCTGCCTCTCTGCCTACCTGTGATCTCTGTCTGTCAAAATAAAAAATAAGAAAAGAAAAAAATATTTTTAAAAAAATAATAAAAAATTAAATAAAAATGGCCAAAGGATCCGAATAGACATTTCTCCAGAGACTTTTACAAAGGCACAATACGCCCATGACAAGATATTCAAAATCATTAGTCACTAAGGAAATGTAAATCAAAACCACAGATTACACCCACTAGGCTGGCTACAATAAAAAAGACAAAAACAAGTGTTGGCAAGGATGTGAGAGATTGGAACTCTTTTGTTTCGCTGCTGGAGAAGTGAAATGGTGCAGCTGTTGCAGAAACATTTGGCAATTCATCAAAAAATTAAACATAGAGTTACTGTATGACCGAGCAATTTCACTTCTGGGTGCATAGTCGAGAGATCTGGAAACATATGGTGTCCGCACAGAACTTGTCCATGCCAGTGTTCACAGCAGCGTTTTTCATAGTAGCCAAGAGGTAGCCAAGTGTCCACTAACAGATGAATGGATCAACCAAATGTGGTATGTCCATACAATGAGATAATATGCAGCGATTTTTAAAAAATACTAATAATGCTTGCTTCAACGCACATATACTAGTATTGGAAAAATACAGAGATTAGCATGGCCCCTGGGCATGGATGACATGCAAGTAAAATTACCAATATATGTGACAATTTGGATGAAGCTAGAAAGCCTGGTGTTAAGGGAAAGAAACCTGACACGAAAGGTCAGGTCTGAGTCCATTTATAGGAAATGTCTAGAACAGGCACATTCAAAGAGACAGAAAGTAGGTTCGTGGTTTCCAGAGGCTCAAGGAAGGAAAGGATGGCGAGTGATTGCTAATGATATGGGGTTTCTTTTTGGGCTGATGAAAATGTTCTGGAATGAAATAGTGGTAGTAGTTGCACAACTGTATGAATGTGCTGAAAACAACTGAATTGTACATTTTAAAAGGATGAAGCTAAAAAAAAAAAAAAGGATGAAGCTTATAGTATACAAATTATATCTCAATTAAAAAAAAAAAAACTCCGGGGCGCCTGGGTGGTTCAGTGGGTTAAGCCGCTGCCTTCGGCTCAGGTCGTGATCTCAGGGTCCTGGGATCGAGCCCCGCATCGGGCTCTCTGCTCTGCAGGGAGCCTGCTGCCCTCTCTCTCTCTCTCTGCCTCTCTGCCTACTTGTGATCTCTGTCTGTCAAATAAATAAATAAAATCTTTAAAAAAAAAACAAAACTCCAATGGCCCCCATGACTTTTCACCATCACTTGTTTATCCTTCCCTCTCTAACCTCTTGCTAGTCCTTCCATTGATCCCTTTGCTCAAAGAGGCAGAGACTCTAGGAGTGGTGTTTTTTTTGTTGTTGTTGTTTTGTTTTTAAAGATTTTATTTATTTATCAGAGAGAGAGAGGGAGAGAACAAGCACAGGCAGACAGAATGGCAGGCAGAGGCAGAGGGAGAAGCAGGCTCCCCGCCAAGCAAGGAGCCCGATGTGGGACTCGATCCCAGGACGCTGGGATCATGACCTGAGCCGAAGGCAGCTGCTTAACCAACTGAGCCACCCAGGCGTCCCTAGGAGTGGTGTTTTTTAAAGATTTTATTTATTTATTTGAGAGAGAGAGCTTGAGTGGGGGAGAGTGGGCGAGGGAGAGAGGGAGAGGGAGAAGCACACAACCTGAGCCCAAGGCAGATGCTTGACCAACTGAGCCACCCAGGCTCCCCTAGGGGTGATTTTTTTTTCTAGAAAGGATTTCACTCTGGGATTTGACCTTAGACTGCAGGTGTGGTCGAGCAGGTTTTCTGAGTCTGTGGCCGACATCCTTGTGGGAGCCACAGAAGTGCCAGGGTAACCGGGCTGCGGCTTCATCTCCTCCCTCCTAAGTTCCCAGAAAGTTCTCATGGAGTCAGCCTTGTCCCAGAGCCCCCAGGGAAGGACATTCTGAGAAATGCAGTTCCAGCTTAGCTAAACCAGCCGGCACGGAGCCCCCAGTGCTCTTTGCATTTGCAGCCACTCACCCGTCCTCAGCCTTCAGATTTCACCTATCAGCACGTGGTGTCTCCGGGGCCCTTCCTCAGAGTTGGGCAGACCTGTCCTCTGACTGCGATTCCGTCGTGGATAGGCATCCTTACGTGACCGTGCTCCCACGGACAGCACTAAAATGGCTGGAGCAATGGGCACCTTCCTCTGTTCTAGCAAAGGTGTTCGCAGCCTGTCTCAGGGCTGGCTGCCCTTCCTTTTTCTCAAGGGAAGGTGGTGGTGCTTGGCTGCTCAGCGGTGTTCCTTTCCGGACAGTGGCCCCCGTTGGCAGGGACCACATCAGGACAACTCAATGTGGGGTCCCCGCATCTAAAATAGGGCCTAGCATACAGCAGACACTTAATGTTTATAAAACAAAGGAACAAATAAATACCTAAGAGATGAGACAGGGTAGCAGAAAGAGGAATGAGCTGTAGGCTTCAGAGGTAGCTCGGCAGAATGGTTCAGAACCCAGTTTCAAGAGCCAGGATCCCCTCTCCATCGCTTAGCAGCTGTGTGGTCTCCAACAAGTGACTTTACCCCTCTGAGCCTCAATTTGTTCATATTTTAAAAAGAGATAAGGAAGGGAGCCTGGGTGGGGCCATCAGGTAAGTGTCTGCCATTGGCTCAGGTCATGATCCCAGAGGTCGTGAGATCGAGCCCCACGTTGGGCTCCCTGCTCAGCGGGAAGCCTGCTTCTCCCTCTCCCTCTGCTGCTCCTCCTGTTTGTGCTCTCTCTCGCTCACTCGCTCTCTCTCTCTCTGCCAAATAAATAAAATCTTTTTTTAACTAATTAAAAAATAAAAAAGAGGTAGCAATAGCACCTCCTTCGAGGGATTAGTAAAAGAATTCATCGGGCTAATTATTTGCAAAATGCTTAGCGGTATACAAGTGCTTGTTGTTAGACAGATAGATAGACAGACAGATCAGTAGGTACAATGAAAGAAAGACCAAGCATTCTGTTTGTCTTTCAAAGCCAGGGTGAAAGGCAATCCCTCTAGAGAACCCACCGTTGGGGTTCCCTATGTGAGCAGCTGGAAGGCAGTGTGGCACTCCTACTGTAAAAATATACAGATTTAAGAGCGTCGAGACAAATGCCTGCACTGGTAACACTGTCTAGACTAGAGGGGAGGGCATTAGCATACTGTTAGTTAAGGAATTATAGCTCTTAGGGTACCAGCTTCTGCACAATAAAATGATTTTTAAAACAACATCTTAAAAAGCTGATTAAAACATAATGCTCTGTTTACTTACTGCCACAAAATGTTTCGTTCACAAATTATAGCCTAGCAGATTTAATTTACTTCCTGCTGACACCCATATTAGATGTGATGGACCCGGCAGGCTCCGCAAGGCTGCAGGCTCCCGAGCAGAGGCGTGGGGACATGAGCTTGTAGGCTCCACCGCCGAGCATTTTTTGGGAAGAGGTGGCCTAGCCCGGCCTCCTCCCCACCCCCAGGGCCCTGAGGGTCTCCCGGAGTCTGCACACCGTGGTTTCGCCATGGAAAACTTGGGGCTTGGCAGAACACCGTGTGCTGAGAACAGAGATTGAAAACTGGTGTTCTGAGGACCAAGTTCAGCCAACTGATCCTTAACCTGGTTCATGTCATCATGATTTCTTTAAAAAAAAAAAAAAAAAAAAAAAAAAGCCACCATTTACAAATCAGGAGAACTCCCCTAAAAATCTGGTTGCTTTGCTACTTTTTTTTTTTAACTTTTATTTATTTGACAGACAGAGATCACAAGCAGGCAGAGAGGCAGACAGAGAGAGATGGGGAAGCAGGCTCCCTTCTGAGCGAAGAGCCCAATGTGGGGCTCCATCTCAGGACCCTCAGATCATGACCTGAGCTGAAGGTAGAGGCTTTAACCCACTGAGCCACCCAGACGCCCCTGTTTTGCTACTTTTGAAAAATGGGAGGAACTAACAATACTGGACTGTTGTTGTCATGGCAACAAAAGGCAGGCCTTTGAGAGGTCACGCGCTTTCAGTTTATCACAATCCCTGCCATTCCCTACTGTCTCCCCCGCCCCCAAGCACTAGTGAGGGCCTCCTCTCTGCTCCCACAGATCTTAGTTCCTTTGCTGGACTGAAACTGCCTTTTCACCTCTCTTTTCCTGCTGCACAGCAAACTCTCTGAGACCAGGTATTATCACGACTTCATTCACCCTAAATCCTGTAGGCTGGCTCGGGGCCCGGAATATTGCGGCCTTCAAAAAACATTTACTAATTATATTGGTTTCCTATCGCTGCCACCACAAATTATATACATTTAACCACTTAAACAGCACAAATTTATTATTTCACAGTTTTGTAGGGCCATTTTTTTTTTTTCTTTTTTTTTTTTAATATTTTATTTACTTTTTCGACAGAGAGATATCACAAGTGGGCAGAGAGGCAGGCAGAGAGAGAGAGGAAGAAGCAGGCTCCCTGCCAAGGAGAAAGCCCAACATGGGGCTCGATCCCAGGACCCTGGGATCATGACCTGAGCCGAAGGCAGAGGCTTTAACCCTCTGAGCCACCCAGGGACCCCTGTAGGGCATTTTGTAGAGAGAGGATATAGGTCAAATGTCTGACATGGATCTTGCCCTTCCTAGAGAAGTTCAAGGCAAGAATCCATTTCCTTGCTCATTTCCTTGGATTGTTGGTAGGATTCAATTACTTACAGGTTAGAGGACAGACAGTTTCCTTGCTGGCTGTCAGCCAAGGACCATTTCCAGCTTCTGGAAGCCACCCACATTCCTTGGCTAGTGGCTGCCTTCCCCCATCTTCAAAACTAGCAAAAGCAGGTTGAGCCCCCTCCTAATGCTGCAAATCTCTCCTTTTTCTTCTTCCATCTCATCTCACACCCAGGCAAGAGAGGCTTTTCACTTTTAAGGACTCGTGGGATTCAATCAGGTCCACCCAAGGTAATTCAGGGTAATCTTTCCACCTCTGGGTCTTCAACCTTAAATCACACCGGCAAAGTCCTTTTTTTCCATGTAAGGTAACATATTCACAGGTTCTGAGGATTCGGACAAAGACATCTTTAGGGAGCTGTTATTCTGCCTACTACACTGATGAATGAAGGTATTGAAAAATCAGCTGGATGGAGAAACAAGCATGGGCAAGGGCAGGTCACCCACAGCTGGAGAGGTGTGCCTGCCAAGGAGGCCAGGACGGCAGAGAAGCTAAGTTCGTGGTCCACAGGGAGGGTGGGGACCTACGGGAGGCAGGAGAGAGCTGGAAAGGAAGACTTTTCTCCATCAAGGGAAGGATTAGAGTAGAACGCTCTGGGGCCAGTGAGGATACTGGGCAGGGAAGAGTTAAAATTCCAGGCAGAAGGGCAGGGGTGTGGTTTTAAACTCCCTTGGATTAGAAATTGATCTTCCTTATAAACCAGAGTTAAGCTAGCTTCCTGACCCTTTCAATACAAATATGACCGGAGGGAAAGGAACACCTCTTCTCCTATGGGGAGCTTGGTGTGCCCCCAAGATGGCTCCAAGTAGCCAGAGCAGACCTCTTACTAGTAACCCCTGTACTAAAATGCCCGCTTACGCTGAATTTTATTCTATTTCTGTCCCAGGACCTCATTGTTTCCAGAAGAACTTGACCCTTCCTTTGATGTACACACACACACACACACACACACACACACACACACACACAGCCTTTACTGAAAGATCAGGATGCCAGAGGACAGGAGCGAACATCATTGAGCATCCAAGCCCAGAACTCCTTAAATGCACATATTAAATATCCTTTATGGGTTTTTTTTTTAGATTTTGTTTATTTGTTTGACAGAGAGAGAGACACACACACACAGTGAGAGAGGGAACACAAGCAGAAGGAGTGGGAGAGGAAGAAGCAGGCTTCCGGCCAAGCAGGGACCCTGATGTGGGGCTCGATCCCAGGACCCTGAGATCATGACCTGAGGTGAAGGCAGACGCTTAATGACTGAGCCACCCAGCCGCCCCTCAAATATCCTTTATCTTAAGTGAACTTTCATGCTTCCTGCATCTGAGACTTCTGGCCACAACGCAGACTCCCCAGGGCTCTCCCCATCCCGCTGGGTTCTCCGGACTTTCATTCTTGTTCTTCACCCTCTCCTGAATGCCCCCCCCCTCCCCGAATTCTTCTCATCCTAGGACACAGAGTAATGGCGATACCTTGAGTGCTTGGCCCTGATTCTTCACCCCTCCCTCCCCTCCTCACTAGGTGACTCTGCGGTTCCCCTGCAGAGCGGGAGAGGAGTGGACTTTTCTTCTCCTTGATTGTGGACTCAGCCACATGCCTCGCTATGGCCTGTGGGATGTGAAAGGAGAGGATAAAAGCAAAAATGAGAAATGTGCTTTCACAGTGCAACTTGATTTCCTGAGAAGAGTTTGCCCTGGGTCACTCCTGTCCCTTTGGCGGGGCACAGAATGAAAACATGGGCAGACCTGAGCCCAACCTGTCAAGGGACCCACAGCTTGAAGCAGACTTGTCCACTAGAGCCCAGCTTAAATCAGCCACCCCACCGCTTACCTGCCGACACAAGAGTGAGAATAAATAGTCGTTTTAAGCCCCTGAGTTTTGGGGAGAATTGATTTTGCAATGATAGCAGACCAATACAGTCATTGGTGCTAGAGATTGGGGGCAAGGAGGTTGCCATCATATAAACCTCAAGAGGCATTGGGTTTGGGACCAGGAATAAGCAGCAGGGAAAGATTTACAAGGGCTGGGAAGTGGTGGGGAAACCAATGTAGCGGGGCAAGAGAAGGCACCAGCTTCTCTGTGTTAAGTAGACAGAAACAGCCCATAAAACGGTTGTGCGTGGGGCGCCTGGGTGGCTCAGTGGGTTAAGCCTCTGCCTTCGGCTCAGGTCATGATCTGAGAGTCCTGGGATCGAGTCCCTCATCGGGCTCTCTGCTCTGCGGGGAGCCTGCTTCCCCCTCTCTCTCTGCCTGCCTCTCTCTGCCTACTTGTGATCTCTGTCAAATAAATAAACAAAATCTTTAAAAAAAAGAAAAAGGTTGTGCATGACGATGCAAGTAGCAGCAAATTTGTCTAACGAACTTTTAGAGTTGGAGGAGGACTTCCAGGGGCAAAATGTTGAAAATATGACTTTCTTGCTACTAGATAAATGTGAAAAGGTACTACTACACGGAAGAGAGATGCTCAGCAAACTGTGCACCCTTATGGGGAATACCACTTAGCAACAAAAAGGAGTACACTGCTAAAGGCCCAGCAGCGCTCCTGAAGGTTAATCTCAAATGCATTACCCTAAGTGGAGGAGGCCAGACCCAAAAGGCTGCATATGCTATCATATACGAGTCCATTCTGGAACAGGCAAAACTGTAGGGAAAGAAAACAGAATGGTGTTTGCTAGGGGTGAGGGGCCGGCTATGAAGGGGCACCAAGGAATTTCTCCAGCGGCTGGAACTGTTCCACATCTTGATCCTGGTGGTAGTTCTATTGACTGTATGCATTTGTCAAAACTCATAAAGTGAGGGGCACCTGCCTGGCTCAGTCTGTGGAGCGGGCACCTCTTGATCTCAGGGTGGTGAGTTTGAGCCCTATGCTGGGCATAGAGCCTACTTAAAATTTAAAAAAAAAAATTTTTTTTTTAATTATTAAGCCATATTCCAAAAAGAGTAAATTTAACCATAAAGTGTACCTTCATTTAAAAATGCAAAGGTAGGAACATCTGGGTGGCTCAGTCGGTTAAGCGGCTGCCTTCAGCTCAGGTCATGATCCCACGAACCTGGGATCAAGCCCCAAATCGGACTCCTTGCTCCACAGGGAGCCTGCTTCTCCCTCTGCCTGCTCTGCTTCCTGCTCTCCCCCTGTGGTATTCTCCCCCCCTCTCTTTCTCTCTGACAAATAAAGAAATATGTGAAATCTTTAAGAAATAAAACAATAAAAATGGGAAGATATATCTGCACTAGTCATGGGAACGTAGGTTCTGCTAAAATAATAAACACCCAACTTTGAAGTCTCAGAAGCTTACAGCTTTCAAGGCGTTATCTCTTCATTATTCTCTGTTTTTATCTCTGGTCAGCCTGGGGCTCTGCTTCGTGTTGCACTGAAGGACTCTAGGACTAATTTTGATGGGGCAGCCACCTTCTGGAGCTTTGCTGGTCTCTGTGGCAGAGAGAAAGAGGAAAGAGAAAAATCATGCCCTAGCTCTTAAAGCTCCCACCTGGAAGTGATCCAAGGCACTTGGATGGAAAAAAAAGAAGTGATTCCCTTTTCTTGCTAGTCAAAGAAAGTTGCATGGTCCTATCTATGTTCAAGGGCGGGCTTACCATACACCCAGGAGAAAAATGGCAAATATTTGGTAGACAGCACTAATGAATTCCACAGTCTCCACTATGATGGTGAATTTGTCAGTTCCTTTTTGTACTACCGCCAGTTTTTACTCTTGACTCTCATTTGGAGCTATAACACTGTGTGGATACGATTTAGAATGATTATGTACTTCTGGTAAGCTGAAGTCTTTTCATTATCAAGTAGCTTCATTTTATTAGTCATCTTTTGCAAAGTTAGGCTGAAAGATATCATGACGGCATGAATCGCACACTTGCTCTTAAAGTTATCCACCTGGAAATGAGACTTTTCATTTGACATGAGTCAAAGAAAGTTACATGCCCACACCTGAATGCAAATTGTCAGTGCCTTACGACCATAAGGGTTAATTCCTCACTCAGGGTCTCTGTCCTTTGCGGGTCATGTGTAGCACTACCCATTCTTCATTCTGTATCTTCATTCAATGACCCAGGCCACAGCCACCTCCGCATCTGGGATATCATCTTGTGGCAGAGGGAGGGAACCATGGTTCATAAAGCTCAACTCAGGAGTGCACACATTTCACTTCCATTCATGTTTCAGTGACTCAGCCTAAAGTCCATGGAGTGGGAAATGCAGGCCTCAAAAACAATACTACAATCCATCACACTATTTTTGGCATTGACTCTGCCTTAAAGTCTATTTTGTCCAAAGTTAAAATAGTGAACAGCATGAAATCTCTTCTACCACTCTTTTAATTCAAATTTTCCATCTTTTTGTTTCAAACAGTATATACCTTGATGATTTTTTCCCCCATGATTTCCCATCTCAAGTTTTCATGAAACACAGAACTAAAAACATTTATGGACCAATCTATGAGCAGAATCCTTCCACACATTTGCAGACCTTTTCCTCATTCATTTACAGATGCCTCACCTACAATGAAACTGGATAATTTTTTTAAAGATTTTATTTATTTGACAGAGGAAGAGAGAGATCACAAGTAGGCAGAGAGGCAGGCAGAGAAGGGGGAGGTAAACAGGCCCCCTGTGGAACAAAGAGCCAGATATGGGGCTCGATCCCAGGACCCTGAGATCATGACCTGAGCAGAAAGCAGAGACTTAACCCACTGAGCCACCCAGGTGCCCTGAAACTGGATAATTTTTTTAAAAAGATTTTATTTATTTATTTGACAGGCAGAGATCACAAGTAGGCCGAGATGTGGGCAGAGAGAGGAAGGGAAACAGGCTCCCCCCTGAGCCACCCAGGAGCCCCTGTTGATACATTTTAATTTCTTTTTCCACTTTATTTTGTACTTTGTATTTTTTCCATGTTTTATGTTTTTATTTCTGCCTTCCCCTCTTTTCTTCCTTTCTTGCTTGCCTTCTTTTTTTAAAATATTGGCTTTCAGGGTGCCATGGTGACTCAGTTGGTTAAGCATCTTCCTTTGGCTCAGGTCATGATTCCAGGGTCCTGGAACTAAGCCCCAAGTCAGGCCCCCTGCTCAGTGGAGAGTTGGCGTCTCCTTCTGCCCTTCCTCCCAACTCATGTGCACTCTCTCTCTCAAATAAATAAATAAAGTCTTTCTTAAAATGTTATTTTTCTTCCTCTGGTTTGGTCAGTAGCTCTATTTTTATTCTTTCCATGGTAACCCCCCAATTCTATTTTTTTTTAATATTTTATTTATTTATTTGACAGAGAGAAATCACAAGTAGGCAGAGAGGCAGGCAGAGAGAGACAGAGAGAGAGAGGACCCTGGGATCATGACCTGAGCCAAAGGCAGCAGCTTAACCTACTGAGCCACCCAGGCGCCCCGGTAACCCCCCAATTCTAATGTTCATATCTAATTAAAGTCTAATGTTAATCAATATTTTTATGGACAGTACAAAGACCTTGGATTAATTGAACCAGTGGCTCCAACTCTTTGCTTTCCCTGTATGCAAACCCTCTGCCATGATCCTTCATAGCTTCCTCCTGCTATAACGCTGGACTGAGTCATGTGATTTGCTTTGGCTAATTAGGTGTAAGAAGAGTCTTGAAAATGTGCTTGTACATTTCCATTGCTCTCTTTTGTGTCCCTGCCATTGGCCATGAGAACTCACCCTGACAGCCTGGCTGGTGAGTGAGACACATGGAGCAGAGTAAAGGCCCCTAGCCAAGACCATTCTAGATTAGCTGAGCCCGGACACATAAGCAAGTCCAACCAAGCTCAGCAGAGCTTCCTAATCCACGCCCAGCTGACACCAGACGTGTGAGTAATAAACAAATATAGCTGTATCCCTCTGAGGTTTTGTGGCTGTTTGTTATGCAACAGATAACTCATACATGTTCAAGGACAAGCTTACTATACACCCATTACCTTCCAGTATCCTCTTATACTTCACATACAATCACTCCATTATTTCTGTTTTGCCTTTCTGAATCCCACAAATTATAAATTGTTCTTGTTTCTTGTCCTGTTATTTGTTCATATTTACTCATGTTTGCTATTTTATTTGCTCACCAACCTTTATTGTGACTCAGATCTTCCTCCTGGGATTTTTATTTCTTCTTGAAATGTATCTTCTAGAAGTTCCCTCAGTTAAGTTCTGTTCGTAGAAACTCTTAGGTGTTTTTTTTTTTAACTTTTTAAAAAATTTTTATTTATTTATTTTTGAGAGAGAGAATGAGCACAAGCAGGGGGCGGGACAGAGGGAGAAGCAGACTCCCTGCTAAGCAGGGAACCTGATGCAGGAATTGATCTCAGGATCCTGGGATCATGACCTCTGAGTTAGAAGTCAGATCTTAACCAACTGGACACTGAGGCACCCTGAAACTCTTTGTTTTTTTCATCTGAATAGTACTGTGTTTTCATTCTAACTAAGAATGGATTTCATTCTAACTAAGAAGGATCATGGCAGAGGGTTTGCATACAGGGACTAAGACTAAGTAGACAATTATTTTCTCTCATTAAATTAAGGCGATTGTTTCATTAATGATATCATTTCATACTACTATTATAATCACGGCTTCCATTAGTGCCATTGAGCAATCAGGAGCTGGTATCACATTATTCTGTTATAGATTGTCTGACTTTCCTCTCTGCTTTTAAAATCATCTTTTGGGGAGCCTAGATGGCTCAGTCAGTTGAGTGTCCAACTCTTGGTTTCCGTTCAGGTCTCAGGGTCGTGAGATTAAACCCCTTGTTGGGCTCCTCGCTCAGACTGTGATCTGCTGGAAATTACCTCTCTCTGCCTCTCCCCCCACGATCATGTGTTCTCTCTCCCTCTCTCTCTTTCTCTCTCAAAATAAACAAATGTTTTAAAAAATTTCTCCCTTATGCTTTGGTGTTCTTCAGTTTCACCAGAATAGATCTAGGTTTTCTATTTCCTTATCATACCTGGTAATTCAGTGCGTTTCTCAAGGATTCTTATCCTTCATCGATTCTGGAAAATTCTCAATCATTATTTGACAATTGCCTTGCTCACATTCACTTTATAATCTCCTAATATAATTGACAAGCCTATGATGAACCTCTTCACTCTTTTCCATTTCTTTGTCTCTCTGGGATGGTGTTTGGATTATTTTCCTCAAATCTATCTTTTAATGCACTAATTTCTCTTCAGCTAGATCCAATTTGGTGCTTAAACCTTCCCATGAGCTACTCGTTTAAGGCAGATCTTGGGGCGCCTGGGTAGCTCAGTCAGTTAAGTCAGTTAAGTCAGTTAGTCTCGGCTCAGGTCATGATCGCAGGGTGCTGGGTGCTCAGAGCAGAATCTGCTGGGTTATTTCCCACCCCTCTCCTTCTGCTCCTACCCTATTTGTGCTTGCTCTCTCACTCTAAAATAAATAAAATCTTTCTAAAGAAGAAAATCTGCTACTTGATTTCTCTGCTTATTTCCTTATGGGTTTTGTGGTTCTTGATTGTGAGATCATATTGATTTGGAAGCCTATCTGTGGGAATTCTTTGAGACCTGGGTTGACAGTGAGTTCTGCCAGATAGGACATGTGTGTGTTTCAGCCAAGTACCAGAGGTACTATCAACTCAGACCCATTTTAAATTGAAATGTTCTGCTTGTGGGCTTTTGGACCATGCAAACGTTGTGGCCATCTGATGGTCAGACTTTAACCATGCCTCCATTAGAGGTAAAATGCACTGCCTCTCTACCTAGAGCCAAGACAGAGAGAGACAACTTTCCTTGCTGCCTAGCTCTGCTGGGGAAGATTTTTTTTTCTTCTAGTTTATCCTTCCCCTAAAGATATATCCCCTTTTGGGGTCCCAACCTGATCTTCCAGTTTGGCTCTCATCTTGCCTGGACCTCGGTAAGTGCCCCTACAGCTAGCAGTATCATCATTGTTTACCTATCTCTAGAGATGACTTTCAAAATATTTATCAGTATAGGGGACCTGGGTGGCTCAGTTGGTTGAGCAACTGCCTTCGGCTCAGGTCATGATCCTGGACTTCCAGGATCGAGTCCTGCATCGGGCTCCCAGCTCCTTGGGGAGTCTGCTTCTCCCTCTGACCTTCTCCTCTCTCATGCTCTCTCTCACTCATTCTCCCTCAAATAAATAAAATCCTTTTTAAAAAAATATTTATCAGTATAACACACATGCTAACCTATCAGAACAATGCAGACTGTATCTCTGCATAACTTCTGAACATCAACACTATCTAACTCCCTAGGCTTGTGTTTCTGCTTTCTTCCTGGTCTCAGATGATTTTCCTGACTTTCTCACAAGCTTATCTATGTATTGAAAAGGGTGCTTTCAATATTTCTCCTAGCATTTTAACATATTTTGTTGCTGTTATATTTGAAGAGTCTACAATATTGCTAGAAATAAAGTCCAAGTAGAAATGTATTAGGCTCATGCAACAAAACATCCAGAGGCAAGCTAAGCACGGTAGCTTAATGTCATATGAGACCTAGGCTCTTTCAGTCTTTCCATTTTGCCAGCTTTAGCATTTGCTTGTCACATCATAAGCACATGACTGGGACTGAACTTCCAACCTTCGGGTCTGCTTAGAAACAGGAATCAAATAAAAATGACAAAGCACTTGAGGATACTCAACTAAAGTCCTAGTGGACTTTGCTAAACCCACACCTACACGTTGGTCACCTGACTGCCTTGTCTAACCACTGGCCAATGAGATTAGCATGAATAGCCTGGACTAATTATGAGTCATTCCTTCTAGCAACAGTGAAGATCTACCTCCCCTGAGATCAAAGAATCTCCACTAGTACCTGAACAAAATGGGAACCCAGCACAGCGCCTGCCACATAGAGGAAACTGTTCCTTTCGTTGTACATGACTTGAGTATCCACTAGGTGCCAAAGGCACTATGGGGGCAAAAAAAGGATTTGACACGATCTCTGCTACGCAGCAAGAAAGAGATAAAGTTTGAAATGGGGTTAGGACTTCGTATCAGCTCCCTAATTCCCAGCAGCGGCCTCACTAACAGCCCTTAAAGCTAATTGACCTGCGCCAGGTTACACTGCGCAGTAGCTGGCTGCAACGGCGCGCTCTCTGGACGCCCCGCCCCGAAAGCCAGTCTCGCATGCGCACACCGCTTTCTCTCTGACGCACCCCCGGAAGCACTGGCGTTTTGGGGGGCGGAACCGGGAAGCGTTTCCGGGGGCGGGAGGCGCAGGCTGAGGCGGTCGCGGCGGCGACGGCTTGAACGGGCCTGACGCCGGTGGCGGAAAGTGTCCGGCGGCCGGGTTATGTGAGCGCGGAGCCGTTAGCTGGTACTGCGGAGTCGGGACAACAGGTAGCGAGAGGGCAGGGAGGGAAGCCGGAGAGGTTTAAGGGCTTCTCTGCAGGTCCCGGCGCGCGCGCGCCGCTGGCCCGGCAGGCCCGTTCCGCAGACCGGGATGCTTCAGCCGCGCTCTGGCGGTTGGAGTCCCGGCAGCCCGGTCCGACTCCTGTGGTTTCCGGCCAGCCCAGTACGCGGACCGCGACCCCAGGGCCGCCGAGGCAGCGTCTCGCCCAAGGTCACCCCGTGGCGGCGGACCTCGGCGGGCCAGAGCGCTTAGAGATCCCGCCCCGGTACGTCTGCCGGCCTTTCGGGGGCGCCGTGTGGGTGCGGCGTGGCGGCCTCGGGTTCGAGCCAAGGCCCGGAGAAGCGCTGCACCCGGACTTTGCTGGTATCTGCCTCTGTTTACTTCTAAGTCGTGTCTCACGTCTGTTGCGGTCTCTGTCACCTGTTGTCACCTACCCTTTCTGCCTCTCAACTCTGTTCCTGTCAACTTTGCATTTCTCTCCGGTTTCTCTCTCTTGAGCGCATCTCCATCTGGACCTTGTTTTTGTTTCTCTCTCTGCTTTGCTTGTGTTTCTTGACCCTTTGTTTCCCTCTCCGTCTTTACTCTCATTCACGGCTTGCCTGTCAGCCCTGCGCTTTGGCCATCTGTGTTTCTGCCAGTTTTGTGTCTTGTTTGTGGTCTCCTAACCGGGTTTGTCTGGGCGGGGCGGGGCAGGGCAGGCTTGCCCGGACCTCTGAGCCATGCAGTGACTCATGACCCCGTGAAGCTTCCTGAACTGGTGACATTCTCAGCCAGTAGACTGCAGTCTGGCCTCAACTCTGACAGGTGTCGCCCAACCTAAGTGTCCGGGTGCAGGAGCTCCTTCTGGCAGGCAAACTGGAGACCATCTCAAGGCCAAAGTAGCTTGATAAATCACGCCTCTTCCTACCCATGGTTTTTAAGCCTGCACAGCTCCTTTCCTCGCTTTGCTCCATCCACTTACCCCAGGATAGCCTCCAGGGCTCTCAGGAGCCAGCTCCTTGGGTTCCAACTGCTTAACTAGGCTTGTCTACAGGCAAAGGAAGGGTCAGTCTAAGATTCTCTGCCCCTTGGGGCTCATGGAACAGGAGGATTTCTGGGAAGGCTGTTTGCTTAGTTAAGAGATTGTGTCACTGTGCAGTTAAATTATTAAGAAACCTCATAACTTGGGATTTCATTCTTTGCTTTACTAAAGTACTCACTGAAGAAGTAAGCCAGACACAAAAGAACAGTTATCTTATGGGTCCATTTATGTGAGGTATCTAAAATAGGAAAATTCAGAGACAGAAAGTAGAATATAGATTACCAGGGGCTGGCAGAGTAGGGGATGGAGCGTTACTGTTTAACCGATCCGGAGGTTTAGTTCGGAATGATGAAAAAGTTCTGGAAATGGATAGTGGTGATGGTTGCACAACATTGTGAATATGCTTAATGCCACTAATTGTACACTTTAAATAAAATGGTAAATTTTATGTTAAGTATATTTTACCACAGTACAGGAAAAAAACTGCTCATTGGAGAAGCTTGGAATTAATCAGCTCTTTGAAAATGTGATTTTAAAATTTTATTTTTGGATGTTAGAACATTTAGTCGAACCTACTGTTTGTTGATACCTGCTCTCATCACAGCTAATGTTCTTAGAAAGGAGTTTGGTTAAAAAAAAAAAAGTTGGTTAAAATCATCCCTCAAGTTTTCTTCTTGGGGCAGATTCCTGCCCTAGCTCTTCCTTAGATATAATGCAGAAATCTGCTGTATACCCATGGGAAATTTGAGGAAGATTTTACTTTTTACAAGAAGAAAGCTCTTAGGGTTGGAAAAATAACCCTGTTATTATGATAATGCAAAATTATGTGTCATTTCCTGTGTGTTTTCTGTTGGGGGAGGCCTTTGTGTACTGTTCTCTTAAGCTCTCGGGTTGCGGGTGTTGTAGTTTATCAAGCTGAATTACTTCTGTATTGAATCCTAGATACCATAGATTGTTTTCTCTGCCACCAAAGAAGGAGAAAACACTGCCAATTAAGCTATGACATGTGCTTTTTAATCATTTAGGTTTCTAAAAAAATTATTTTTTAAAGATTTTATTTATTTGAGAGAGAGAGAGAGCACAAGCAGGGGAAGGGCCAGAGGAAGAGGGAGAAGCAGGTTCCCCGCTGAGCAGGGACTCCAATTCTAAGCTCTATCCCACCATCCTGAGATGATGACCTTGAGCTGAAGGCAGCTGCTTAACTGACTGAGCCACTCAGGCACCCTAGGCTTATAAAATTCTTATTGAGAAAACATTTTTAGACTTACTTAGATATTTTTAAATGACATCATTCTACAGCCTAAATAAAAAAGAAAAAGAAGTGAAATTATTTGGTTAAAGTGTTTGTTACAAACTTTTAACATTCCTACCCTTAAATACTTTTCAGTTCAGAGTTCGGTCCTTCCTTTCCTACAGTGTCCTCCTTTGTGTCTTCAGAAATACTAATGAGGCTCTCAGGAATGCTCTATCTTTGTCTCAGGCAGTGACAAACATTAAAATCTCCACTTGGCCATCACATCCTGATTGCAGAAATTTTGAAATATGCCCCTTAAAATCAGTTAAATATACTCTGTATCATTGTCATGAACTTTTCCTTTTTACCTTATTTATATGTACAGTTGCAATAGAAGGATTTTTGTCTTATTTGTAACATGTTGAGAACAAAAATTTTCCTTTATTTTGTTGGTCTTCTGTAGCTAATCATTTTCCTGAAACTGAATACTGTTTCTGCCTTCCTTGAGTTGAGCTTCTTACCCCAAATGCTAATGAATATGAGAGGGCATTTAAAACCATTTCCTTAGCTATATATTGTACTGTAATGGCAGGATGACTGATAAGTGGGGAGTTAGTGGTTAGAACAATACCTTTGCTTTTGAATCTCAGAGTTTACCACAATGGAATGTTTGCCCTGAGTTTTAAATAAAACATTCAGCAGTGGCTTAAAATTAAAGGAAGAATCAAACCTCATCAAGTAGGTAGCTAATTTTTTTTTTTTTTAATGCTAAAACAGGTTTTACTAAGTTCTTCACCCGAAGTCTTCCAAGTAGAACTTGCAGGGATGCTGATTGACATGGTCTGGAGACTGAAACGACTTTTCCAAAGGATAGTTGAATTCTGTAAAGTTACATAGACATTGATCAGTGTTGGTTTTCTGTTTTTAACCAATGTGCCATGGTGTGGTGTAAGATGTTATTAAAACTGGGTGAGGGGTTGCGGGGTGTAAAGAACCTTTGGCGATTTTTTGGTGACTTTTATGTGAATCTAACATTCAAAATTAAATTAAAAATACAAAACGGGGGCGCCTGGGTGGCTCAGTGGGTTAGGCTTCTGCCTTCAGCTCAGGTCATGATCTCAGGGTCTTGGGATTGAGCCCCGCATCGCATCGGGCTCTCTGCTCAGCGGGGAGCCTGCTTCTGTCACCCCCCCCCCACCTCTCTGCCTGCCTCTGTCTACTTGTGATCTCTGTCAAATAAATAAAATCTTTTAATTTAAAAAAATATATATATAACACGGGGGTGCCTAGGTGGCTCAGTAGGTTAGGCATCTGCCTCAGGCCTAACCATGGTCCTGTCCTGGGATCAAGTCCTACACTGGGCTCCTTGCTCAGCAGGGAGCCTGCTTCTCCCTCTCCCTCGGCCTGCTGCTCCCCGTGCTTGTGCTCTTTCTCTGTGTCAAATAAATAAATAAAAATCTTTTAGAAGAATAAATAAGCTAAAAAATACAACACAGAAGCAAAGAAGGTACAGAATTGAAGTTAATATAACCAAAAATACCAGTGTTGATTAGTTTTCTTTCTGCTACTCACACACCTGTAGTATTTATTAGGAAGGTACACAGACACGGTAAATGTCACCAGCATCTCTTTTACATTTTCAACATGATTTTTTTCTTTCAGAAGTCAGTGCGATTTTAATTTGAAGCAAAACAGAGAAATGGGTTTCTCTTCCTCATTCATCCTTACTGCTTTCTGATGGCCATGGCATAAAGGGCTTTTTCCTAGGAATACAGCTTTGCATTAGGTAAGCTATGAACTTACTAAAAAGAAAGGTTTTTTAAATTTTTTACTAAAATACTTCTTTTCAGCAAAAATAATGATGTAGTTGTATTTAATTGCTCTAGACCAGAGTTGCTTATACTTCTATTCTGGGGAGGAGCTCTTGTGTATTTTAAGACCAGTCACTGCTTTACATTATTTAACTTCACAGGAACTTCTCTTCTGAGTGACTTGTTTTAACTTAGAAAAATAATAGATTTAAATTAAACTGTTTTGAATCCTGACCTACCCTTCTGAGATATATGATGTGGGACAGGTCTTTTAACCTTCCTGAGCTTCAGTTTATTCATTTTTAAAATTAGTATGAGGATTCAGGGATATTACAAGAGCCCAGGTTTCCCTAGTCTGTTTTGTGAACTGTAAAGCATTTGGCTAAATACAAAGAATTTTGGTAGGCATGGGGTATTGGTATTTTTATACATTTGCGCCAGTCTTTAGATTTACTGAAGTGGTATTTACTGTATTTAAATGTGCTCCCTATAGTAAGCATGCAAATTACCCTCTGATCTGATTATGAAATCTCTGGAGGGCTTCAGGACTGATGGGCCTACTTCCCTATTAATGTCTAAAACTTGACATACTATTCTTTAGCTGTATAATTAATACAGGCTACTGTTAAACTCATCAAAGTTGGAAGATACCTTGAAGATCATCTAGAGCTCGGTGATTCTTCAATATTTCCCAGTTTTTCCCTGCTTTTAAAAAAAGCCAGAGAGCCTCCGTGAACTATGGAGGGAGTGAGTGGGAATAGGTTGGGTTACTATTGGGTTATTGTTGTCATTGTTTTAAAACTGAACTATGTGCAAGATAAATAAAATTGCTAGTACATCATTAAGTCTGAAGATTGTAAATAATTTGCTCTGGAGTTTAGGAATGTATTGTATATTATAGATTATTTCCATTTATTTGTGAAAATAGTATTCACCTTTACCTTTCATACTATCATCAGGCTATATTGAGCCTGAGCAAGTGTTTTGAACCCAACTTCACCACCCACTAGTTATATGACCTTAAGCAGATGGTGTACCTCTTTGTCTGGTTCGTATTATATATTCTATACAATAGGAATAAAAAATACCTATCCAGGGGTGCCTGGGTGGCTCAGTGGGTTAAGCCTCTGCCTTTGGCTCGGGTCATGACCCCAGGGTTCTGGGATCAAGCCCTGAATCGGGCTCTCTGCTCTGCAGGGAGCCTGCTTCCCCCTCTCTCTCTGCCTGCCTCTCTGCCTACTTGTGATCTCTCTCTGTCAAATAAATAAACAAAAATCTTAAAAAAAAAAAAAACTATCCAGTGGGTTATTTTGAGGACTAAGATAAAATATATACAGTGCTTTTGTACAGATTTTGGTACAATGCACACATTTAATGAATAGTAGATACTGTTGTTATCTCTATAATTAGATTTTTCCCTGTTACCCAGTTTGGAAACTTTGTAGTCAGTAACTAGTTTACCTTGCATTACTTTATTTTTCAAACTGCTCAATTAAGATATAATTCATGTGCAATTAAAAGTTTTTTAGTATATTTAGTGGGTTAGTATATTCAGATAGCCATTACCACAATCTAATTTGAGGATTTTCATCCCCGTCCGAAAACCCCAGTTGGCAGTCAGTCACTACCGTTTCCTTTCCCTATAGTTTCTGGCAGCCACTGATTCACTTTTTGTCTATAAATCTTTCTGTTCTGGACATTTCTTATAAATGGAATCATATAAGATGTGGCCTTTTGTATCTACCTTCTTTCACTTAGCATCATGTTTTCAAGGTTCAGCCATGTTGCCACATCTGTCAGCGCTTCGTTCTTTTTTATTGCCAAAAGAATGGCATAATATAAGAATACTTATATAGAGGCGCCTGGGGGGCTCAGTGGGTTAAAGCCTATGCCTTTGGCTCAGGTCATGATTCCAGGGTCCTGGGATTGAGCCCTGCATCGGGCTCTCTGCTCAGCAGGGAGGCCTCTCTGCCTGCCTCTCTGCCTACTTGTGATCTCTGTCAAATAAATAAATAAAATCTTTAAAAAAAGAAAACTTACATAATACATAATAAAAGGGAATACTGTTTCATTGTATGGATATATCACCTTCTATTTATTCAGTCAGCAGATGAGGACCTTTGGGTTATTTCCACTTTTTGGCCATGATGGATATTGCTATTGTGGATATTTGTGTGGATATCATACCATATGTTTTCAGTCCTCTTGGGTATAGACCTATGAGTAGAATTGTTGAGTTACATGGTAGCTCTGTGTTTAACTCACTGAGGGGTTGCCAAACTGTTTTCCAAAGTGGCTGTACCACTTTATATTCATATGAGCAATATATAATGGTTTTGATCCTTCCACATCTATGTCAATAATTGTTTTTGTCTGTTTGATTTATCATAGCCATCTGAATGGTTATCTCTCCTTGTGGTTTGAATTTGCCTTTCCCTAGTGAATAATGATACTGAGCATTTTTTGTGTGCTCATTTGTATATCTTCTTTAGAGAAATGTCTGTTTGTTCAAATCCTTTGCCCATTTTTCAGTTGTCTGCTATTAAATTTTCAGACTTCTTCATATATTCTGAATACAGAGCACTTAACAGTTATGTGATCTGCATATATTTTCTCCCATGTTGGAGGTTACCTTTCCACTCCCTGGATGGGATTGTTTGTGTCTTGCACTACCCCTTGCATCTTTCTGCTGAGCAATTCAGTCACTCCTACCAGTTCTACCTCTCTGTTCTCCATAGTCACTGTTACTTTCATGGCCTCAAACCTTGATTACATTTACTGAAATCTTTTCTCTTAAGATTTTAATCATTTATTTGAGAGAGAAAGAGAGAGTGAGCAAGGAGCTGGGTAAGGGGCAGAGGGAGAAGCAGACTCCCCGTGGAGCAGGGAGCCCTATACGGGGCTCCATCCCTGAACTCCAGGATCATAAATGGAGCCAAAGGCAGATGCTTAAGATGCTAAGCCACCCAGGCGCCCTTGCTGAAATCTTATAATTAAGCCTGTACTTCTTTGACTTACTCCTGCTTTTAAGTGCATCAGCAGATTGTCTTTCAATCTGCATATCACTGAGAAGTTTTCAGTGCTGCCCCAAGTGCCCACATTTAAAGTTCAGACGGCGGGGGGCGCCTGGGTGGCTCAGAGGGTTAAGCCTCTGCCTTCGGCTCAGGTCAGGATCTCAGGGTCCTGGGATCGAGCCCCGCATCAGGCTCTCTGCTCAGCGGTGAGCCTGCTTCCCCCCTCTCTTTCTGCCTGCCTCTCTGCCTACTTGTGATCTCTGTCTGTCAAATAAATAAAATCTTTAAAAAAAAATAATAAATAAAATAAAGTTCAGACGGCGCCTTTAGCAGGGTAATCCGAGCAGTCCTTCCCACATGAAGCATAGGAGTGATCTTGAATGAAGAGCTCAGAGAGAGCTTGCCAGCTGGCTTTCTGGTGGTAGTTTTAGCATGGGTGAGGGTCTTGCCCTCAGTGGGATGGGGGCAAGAATTCAGTGTGCCATACTCACAGTGCGCTTGACCCACAAGAGATTAAAGAAAACAAACCAGAATGCCATATGATTTATAATTTTTCTTTGTTAGTAAGTGAGGCGGGCTTATAGTTTTTTCATACCTAATTTAGATACCAGAGTTTAAATAAAAGTAATAAGTTTTCTCCCACCGTTATTCCCTTGCTCCTCGTTCCCCTCTGAAACAGCTTATACAGTATAGGAATTAATTTGCTTTAAAAATTTTTCCCATAAATTATTCTAAGCCTGGTGTGCTTTTGGAAATCATTTGAACTATTTCAGAATTTCTGCACAGTAAACTGTTCAGACTTTTTTTTCTTCTCAGGTCAGTTCTGATAATTTATACTTCTCTGTAAAACTTTTTATCCATGAGATTTTGAAATTTCTTAGTGTGGAATTGTCTTCTGTCTTAAAGTTTCTATAATGTTTTTATAGTCCATTCTTTATTCCAAATTTTGTGAATTTGACACTGCAGTTTTAGTTTCTTCATTGTTTTAGAATTAAGAATTTTGTTTAATTTACTGGGGGGTTTAACATTTTTTTCTTTAATATTTCTTTATTTATTACAATGTATAATCACATGTAATCAGATGTGCTCTGGTGTGTGTGCCCACTTTTTTCTCTCTTTTTTATGTTTTGGTAAATGTCCTAAAAAATTTTAAAAAGATGTGTTATTTGTAGACTGTAGAGGTTGTATGTTTCATTTAAATTAGCATTACCAGTGATACCTGTCTAAGTTTCTACATTCCAGTTATCCTTTGCCTACCTGATTAAAGAATTAAAAGAGGGAAAATTATATTTCTTACTACAGTTATGTTTCTGTCACTCTTGTTTCCTGGAGACTATATTACATTTACACACAGTTTGCAAGATAATCCTCATTATGAATTATGGAATTCATCAACTAACAATAAACTTGCAAACAAACAATAAGAACAATAAGCTCTTGTCCCATTTGATACTTTTTACATTGACTCTTACTTTGATATTAATAATGTTGCCTGGCTTTTTGCTGTTTTCATAAACCCATTCTTTTGACTTTTGACCTTTTTGATGGTGAATTCCATTATCTTTTCTGTATCTGAACAAGTATTTTGCCTTTATTTTGAAAGCTATTTTGATTGGGTATAGAATATAGGTTGACAGGTTTTTACTTTTAGTACTTTGAAGATGCCCGTCTTGCATTGTCTACAGTCTCCTGACTGACATTGTTTCTGATAGGAAGTTTGCAGCCTTTCTTATCCTTGGTTCTCTGTACAGAATGGGTCTTTTTCCCCTCTGGCTGCTTTTAAGAGTTTCTTTTTACTGGTTTGAAGTGATTTGATTATGGTATAGCTTGGGGAAATTTTCTTTATGCTTGTGCTTAGAATTTGTTGAGGTTCTTAGATGTGTGGATTTGTTGTATTTATGAAATTTTGGAAAGATTTTGACTATTATTTCTTCAAGTAAATTTACCTTCACCTCTTCTCCTTCAGGGACTCCAATTAGGTGCCTTAAAGTTTCTCAGGGTTTACTGATACTTTGTTTCCCCTTCCCCTCTCCTTTTTTTTTTTTTTTTTTTTTTTTTTTTGGTCCTCCCCCCCCCCCCCCCATTTTATTTTAGGTTGTTTCTCTTGCTGTGTTTCCAGGTTCACTGATCTTTTTTCTGCAGTATTGTTATTCTTCAGTGTTGGCTTATCTGTGTTTTGTTTTTTAAAGAATTTATTTATTTATTTATTTGACAGAGACAGCGAGAGAGGGAACACAAGCAGGGAGCCTGATGTGGGGTTCAGTCCCAGAACCCTGGGATCATCACCTGAGCCAAAGGCAGACACGTAACGACTGAGATACCCAAGCACCCCTGCTTATTTGTGTCTAATCCATAGAAATTCGATTTGGGGTGTGTGGGTTTTTTGGTTGATTTTTTTTTTAATAGCTTCCCTGTTTAAATACAGGAAAGCTATATTTTAAACATATGGAATACAGAATTTTCTACCAGTTATATAAATTTGTCATTTCTGGGTCTATTTCTATTGATCACATTTTTTTCTTTCTTTATTATGGTTTATATTTTCCTGCTGCTTTGCATGTCTAGTGATTTTTCATTAGACGGTAGGCATGAGTTTTACTTTCTTGGGCTCTGGATATTTCTGTACTATGTAGATATTCTGAATAGTTTGATCCCTTTGAGGCTTATTTTCAAGATCTGTTTAACAGGACCAGAGCTACATTATGTTTGGGGCTAATTTGCCCCCTCTACTGAAGCAAGACTTCTGAATACTCAAGATTTTTCACTCAGAAATTTTCTTTTGTTAAGTATTTTATTTGATTGCTCCTTCTACTCTATTCAATTCTTTGTCTGAAGGACACTAACTAGCCATACATTGGATCTCTATTCCTTTTCTCCTGTTGTATTCTCTTCTTTCTTGCTGTTTTCATAATTTTATTCTCCTCCTGCATTCTGGTAAAAGTTCCCCTAGGGTGCCTTCCACATCACTGATTCCATTTTCTGTTGTTGTGGTTCTGCACCTAATCGGCTGTTTACATTTCTGCTCTGTTACTAGTTTCTCTGCATCTTCAAGTCATCAGCCCTTTTTTTTTTTTCATATATACCATGTCTTCATAAGTTTGTGGAAACTTTTTTTTTTTTTTAAGATTTTATTTATTTATTTCACAGACAGAGATCACAAGTAGGCAGAGGGGTAGGCAGGGGGTGGGGGGAAGCAGGCTTCCCACCAAGCAGAGAGCCTGATGTGGGGTTCGATCCCAGGACTCTGGGATCATGACCTGAGCCGAAGGCAGAGGCTTTAACCCACCGAGCCACCCAGGCGCCCCTGGAGTCATCATTTTGAAAATGCTGTCTAAGGGCGTCTGGGTGGTTCAGTCGGTTAAGTGTCTGCCTTCCACTCAGGTCATGATTCCAGGATCAGCAGGAAGTCTGATTCTCCCTCTGCCTATCCCCCTGCGCATGTGTGTGCATGCACGCCCATGTGCTCTCTTGCTCTTTATATGTCAAATAAATAAATAAAATATTTTTAAAAAATAAGAATTAAAATGCTATCTAGAGGGGCACCTCAGTGGCTCAGTTGGTTAAGCGTCTGATTCTTGGTCTCAGCTCAGGTCTTGATCTCAGGGTTGTAAATTCAGGCTCCACATTGGGTTCCGCACTGGGCATGGAGCCTACTAAAAATAAAAACTAAATGAATAAAAATAAAAATGCTGCCTAAGCTGTGCTCTTTAGGGGTGCCTGTCTGGGTCAGTCAGTATGGCTAGTGACTCTTGATCTTGGAGTCTTAAATTCAAGCCCACATTGGGTTTGCTTTAAAAAACAGAGCTTGCTTTAAAAAACAGCAACAAAACTGTGCTCTTTGTTAACTCATTACTGTTTTCTTTTTTGTTATTGTAGAATGTATTTACAGACCTCATGTACTTACAGAATGAAACGAATCAGGTATTTTTTTTGTTTGGTTGGTTGGGTTTTTTAAAAATATTTTATTTATTTATTTGACAGAGAGAGATCACAAGTAGGCAAAGAGGCAGGCAGAGAGAGAAAGGGAAGCAGGCTCCCTGCCAAGCAGGGAGCCTGATGCTGGCCTGGATCCCAGGACCCTGAGATCATGACCTGAGCTGAAGGCAGAGGCTTAACCCACTGAGCCACCCAGGCATCCTGACCAGTCAGGTTTTTAATTCTTTAATGGGAAACATTCTGCTTGGGTCTGAAAAATTTCCACCTTTGTGGGTGGGTTGTTTTTGTTTTGTTTGTTTATTTGTTTGTTTTACCATATACACCAATGCTGTTAGAATCATCTCTTAGCTCTTTAGTTGGAAGACAGGCTGAATCATCCTGACACCAGGGGTTAACTTGAATGGCTGGGCCAGAGGCTAGGTCTTAGGTACTCTTAGGAGAGCTTGAGCTCTGTGCACTTTATTCTGTGTTAGGGAAATTGTTTAAGATTTTATTTGTTTGAGAGAGCACACGCACAGAGAAGAAGTGAGGAGGAGAAGCAGACCTCCTCACCGAGGCAAGAGCCAGACACGGGGCTGGATCCCAGGACCCCAAGATCACAACCCAAGCTGAAGACAAGACACTCAACGTGTCTTGGCCCAGCCGATAAATGTCTCTACCTCCTTCCTGGGGCTACTCCTGAGCCCCACCCTCTCATGTCAAGTTTTTTAAAAAATTTCTACTGAGGCACTGTGCAACCTTCGGTATTCCAATATAGTCAGCTACGAATGTTGCTAATCAGCAGGACCTGTCGCATAGTCCGCTCTGCAGTTTTAGCCCTGGATGGACCTTCGAATGAACAGGCATTAGCGTTCTTCATTGCTGCTACTATACCAGGATTGTCTGACGTAGTAGGTGGAGTTGCAGGAGTAATGCGTCTTTTCAGTCTGGCCCCATCTCAACTCTGTCCTTAATTAAAGTTTAACCAGATAACTCTGGTCGCTAGTTTCCAGGACTAAGGCCAATTTTTTCATTTTTCCTAGATTATTTTGGTTAGGATATGGTAGATGGGAAGAATTATATATTGCTTTCAAGTCTTCCATCTTACTCTGTGATACTGAAATTTATTGTGAAAGGACATATGACTGTAGGGTATACCGGGTCCCCTCCTCTGAATTTCTCTTGAGTTTATAATTCTCTTGTGGTGCTTTTATCAGGCTTTTCCTTGAATAACACAGTTGTATGCATTTTTCTTAATCTCCCCTACCAGATTATAAACTCTGTACAGTGAGATTCCTTGATCATTCTAGAAATTCTTCCACAGTATTTTGCATATGGTAGTTCATGGTGGTGTACTTATTTAAGTGTTTATTGTGAGTTAATTACTTCTGTCAAAGTTTTTTTTTTTTTTTTTAATTGAAACAACAGCCATACTATTAATATAGGTAACAGCTGCTTGTGAGCTTATAAATAGGCTTATATAGCAGGAAAACCCAAAGGAGAAGTTCAGGCTTTGCAGGTTAGTAAGATCAGGGAACGTGTAGAAATACCACACTCACCCAAAGTTAAGGGGTAGAGGTCAGATGCTTATATTTTATTTATATTTTTCTAAAGTATTTTATTTTTAACCTCTACGCCCAGCCTGAGGCTCGAACTCACAACTCCAAGATCAGGAGTCACATTCACATGCTCCACCAGCTGAGCCAGCCAGGCACCCCAAAAGTCAGATACTTTTAAATTTTAAGGACCATTACCACCTTGACATAGTTTTTCAACTATGTTAGTTGAACATAGTTGAACATAGTTTCAACTATGTTTAGTTTTTCAACTAAAGTTATGTGATTTTTTTTTTCTTCCCAAGTTTTGGGGTTTTTTTAATGTGTGGTTAAAAAATACATATATCGGGGGCGCCTGGGTGGCTCAGTGAGTTAAAGCCTCTGCCTTTGGCTCAGGTTGTGATCCCAGGGTAATAACTCCCATTTCTAATTCCCCTGAGCCAATAATAACCTCTAATCTACTTTTTTGTCTCTGAATCTGCCCATTCTAGATATTTCTCATAAGCGGAATTACACAATTGTGTCCTTTTGTGTCTAGCTTCTTTAAGTTAATGTTTAGCATGATTTGGCATGTTTTCCATGTTTATATTGTAGCATGTATCAGAGCTTTATTACTTATTATATTCTGTATTCTTTTAGGTGTCATTGATTTGTAATAATGTTAAGTCCTCTATTTCCTTTTAGATCCTAAATCTGGTTTTTTCTATTACTGAAAGAAGTTGGAGTCACCACCTGTTGTTGTAGATTGGTCTGTTTCTCTATTCAGTTTTGTCCATTTTTTGCTTCATATATTTTGTCCCATATATGTTTCTCTTGTTGGGTACATATATGTTTATGGTTGTTATATCATCTTGATAGATTGAACCTTTTATCCGTATATAATGTCCTTTGTTCTTGTAACCTTTTTGACTTAAATTCTATTTTGTCTGATAATAATATAGTCGCTCCAACTCTTTTGGTTACTCTTTGCATGGAATATCTTTTCTCTCATTTTACATGTCTCTTATAGATAAGATATAAATAAGTCATGTTTTTTAATCCATTCTGCCCGTCTCCAACTTTTAATGGGGGAGTGTAATCCATTTACATTTAAATACTGATAAGGAAGGATTTACTTCTACCGTTTAGCTGTTTTCTATATATCTTGTATGTTTTTTGTTCCACAATTCCTCCCTTACTACCTTTTAAAAACCGTTAAGGGGCGCCTGGGTGGCTCAGTCATTAAGCATCTCCCTTTGGCTCAGCAAGCCCCACATCGGGCTCCCTGCACCGTGGGAAGCCTGCTTCTCCCTCTCCAACTCCCCCTGCTTGTGTTCCCTCCCTCACTATGACTTTCTCTGTCTAGTAAATCTTAAATGTGTGTTTGTGTGTGTGTGTGTGTTAAAAAATAAAATAAAAACATTTATTTACTCTCCTTTGGTATGCCATTTTGATTCTTTTCTTTCCTTTCCATGTATAGTCTTAGTAATTACATTGAGGTTTACAGTTAACCTCTTAAACTTAGCAGCAACTTAGTTTGACTAATTCAATCTTAGTTCCTTTTACTTTTTTTTTTCTTTTTTTTTTTTTAAGAGAGAGCACACAAGTCCACTTGAGTTGCGGGGGCGGGAAGATGTGGAGAGGGGGAGAGAGAATCTTTTTTTTTTTTTTTTTTAAGATTATATTTATTTATTTGACAGAAATCACAAGTAGACGGAGAGGCAGGCAGAGAGAGAGAGAGAGAAGGAAGCAGGCTCCCTGCTGAGCAGAGAGCCCGATGCGGGACTCGATCCCAAGACCCTGAGATCATGACCTGAGCCGAAGGCAGCGGCGTAACCCACTGAGCCACCCAGGCGCCCTGGGGAGAGAGAATCTTAAGCACGCCCGGCACCCTAAGATCATGACCTGAGCCGAAATCAAGTTGGATGCTTAACCAACTGAGCCATCCAGGCACCCCCAAACTTAGTTTCAGTAGTACACACTCTGTTACTTAGATATCTATCCCTCCCCTTTCTGTTATTGTCATGGATTACATTTTCATATGTTATCTATCAACATAGATTTATAACTATTTTATGCATTTATCTTTTAAAGCATACAGGAAAAAAAGGAGTGATAAGTCAAAAGAATAATAACAGCTTTTATGTTTACGTTGCTAATCTTTATCAGTGGTCTTTATTCCTTCATGTAACTTGGAATTACTACCTAGTATTCTTTTATAGTGGCCTGATGGATCTCTTTTTATCATTTCTGGTAGAGGAGGTCTACTGGTAATGAATGTCCTTAGCTTTTGTTTATCTGGGACTGTCTTAATTTCTCCTTTATTCAAGAAAGGATAGTTTTGCCAGATAGAAAATTACAAGTTGACAGTTTTTTCTTTTACCACTTTTAATGTCATACCACTGCCTTCTGGCCCTGATGGTCTTTGATGAAAAATTAGCTATAAATCTAACTAAAGATCCTTTTTTATGTGATCAGGCACTTCTTTCTTGCTGTTCTCAAGTCCCTTGTCTTTGACTTCCTGCTATTTAACTTCTAGTGTGTTTAATGTGGATCTCTTTAATTTTACTCTACTTGGGAGTTTTTTGAGCTTTTTGGATGTATGGGTTTGTCTTTTATAAGGGGAAGTTTTCTACCAATATTTCTTTTAATACTGTTTCTGTCTTTTCTTTTATTGGAGACCCCCATGGTGTACATGTTGGTACATTTAATGGTGTCCCACAGGTACCTCAGATTGTGCTCATTTCTTCCTATCCCTCTGGCTGGATAGCTGGAATTGCTTTGTCCTTGAGTTTGCTGATTTTTTTTTCCTTTTGCCTATTTAAATTTGCCATCGAACTCCTCTTGTAAATTTTTAATTTCAACCTGTATTTGTTTCCTATGTCTTTCAAAAACATCACAAACTAGATGGCTTAAATAACGGGAATTTGTTATTTCACAATTCCAGAGGCTAAAAGACCAAGATCATGGTGTTGGTAGATTTGGTTTCTCCTGAGGCCTTTATTCTCGGCTTGCAGATGGCCATCTTTTCACTGTATCTTCACATTGTGCGCGCCTCACATGTTTCTCTGTGTGTCCAAATTTCATTCCTTAAAATAATACTAGTCAGAGTGGATTAGGGTCCACCCTAACAACAACTCAACATCTCATAGCAATCACGTTCTAGGGTGCTTGAGGAGTCAGGGCTTCAACATGAATTTTGAAGGGATATAATGCAGCCCACAACACAGCTATTATTCTTGGCTCCAGAAGTTGTTTGGTTCGTTTTTATCATTTCTGTCTCCTTACTGACATTTTTCTCCTGATTTCCTTTAGGTTTTTTGTCCATAGTGGGGTTGGGGGGGGGGTTGTCTTTTTTTTTTTTTTTTTTTTTTTTTTTTTTTTTTAAAGCAATTTGAGCACATACAAGGGAGACGATTTAACAACTTAAGCTAGTAATTCCAATGTCTGAAATTCCTCAGGGATAGTTTCTACTATTCTTTTTCTTGTGAATGCACCTGTTTTCCTTTTACTTTGTAGTTTTTGGTTGAGAGCTGGAACGTTTTATGTATTCTAATATGGTTAACTCTTGAAATCAGATTCTTCCTATCCTATGGGATTTCTTTTGTTACTTTTTGAGGGCTGAAGTAATTTGTTTACATGACAGTTTTTCCAAATGATTTTGCAAAGTCTACATCCCTTATTGCATGTAGTCACTGAAGTTTCTGTTGTTTTATTACATGGTCAGCCTGTGACCTGACAGACTTCCTTAAATACTTGGACTCAGGCCCTGGGGGGGGATGGCAGGGGAGTGTGTTTGTCTTTTCAAAAATCTTACGGTCAAGGGGCACCTGGGTGGCTCATTGCGTTAAAGCCTCTGCCTTTGGCTCAAGTCATGATCCCAGGGTCCGGGGATTGAGCCCTGCATTGGACCCTCTGCTCAGCGGGGAGCCTGCTTCCCTTCCTCTCTCTCTGTCTGCCTCTCTGCCTATTTGTTATCTCTGTCTGTCAAATAAATAAATAAATATCTTTTTTTGAAAAAAAATCTTACGGTCGGAAAAAAGTTTATGATCGATGCTGCTGAGGAAGACATTGCTGCTTGAGCGGGCCAACACAAAGCTATGTGGATCCACCATACTGGCCAGAATGCAAACCCTCAGCTTTTGAAAGATGTAATCCTCGTCCTCCCTGGTATGAGCCAGCCACTTCAGGAATGTGGGCCACTGTCCCACAGACTGGCACAGGGGTGAGGAATGGGGTTTATAGTTGGTTTGTGCATACAGCTCTCTGGGTGAAGTTCAACGCCTCTCCCTTCAGCCAGCATTGTCTTGGTTGCTACAAGCGTCTGATCAGATTCCAGAGTTCTGAAATAGTAGCTTACTGGTTGTTTTGGTGGAGGGACTGATCCCTAGAGCTCCCTTTTTCACCACTTCCTTTAATATCACTTATGACCTTTATTTTTGTAGAATTATTTTTAAAAGTCTTGTTCTCAGTCACTTAAGATTCCACAAAAGATACTTGAAATCTTGAGGAAAAGATTAGTGTTCAGTAGTAGTGTTGGGAAAATAGGCTAGACATTTTGAGGGAAAGGCGCTGGAATCCTAACCTTACTCCTTATGCCAAAACAAACTCTTCGTGTATTAAACATTTAAGTGCTTTTTTAAAAAATGGCACCAGGGGGAAAAAACAAATGCTTTTAACTTTTTAAAAATAATCTTGGAGTTGGGAATGCCTTTCTGTGTCTAATACAAAACCCTGGAGCCATAAAAGCAAAGATTGGGTAATCTGTATACATTTCAAAGTTATAAATTTAATTTACAAAAAACTACAAATCAGTAAGATTAATTGACCAATTTATTTGAGCAAACAATATGACTGATAATTTATAGGAAAAACAAATGACCAGTAAACATGAACCAAGAATATCATTCTCATTCATAATTAAAGAAATGTTGATCAAAACAACAATGAATTATGGGTTATTCACTTAGGAGATTTGGAAACGTTTTTCCCCCTGGTTTGATAATATCTAGTGTTGTTAAGAGTGTGGAGGAGTAGACCTTATTGTTCCTTGTTGGTAGGAGTGTGTCTTGGTACAACCTTTCCGAAAAGTGGCTTCGTAATATATATCAGAATGTCAAATCCGCAGCCCTTTGACCCAACAATTCCATTGGTAGAGATTACCTTATAGATGTTTCCAAGGATATGCTAAGATAGTTATGCACAGATGTATAATTATATTGTATATATTATAATAGCATTGCTCTTAATTTCAAAAGCCCAGACAATTGAAATTCTATAAGAAGAGAGCTGCTTAAATTAGGATATGTCCATATAGCAGGAGCTATATCGTCATTAAACAGAACTGAATGAGTTCTTTCTGTGCTAATATAGTACATTAGTTCATTTGAGCTACTGTAACAAAATACCATAGACTGGTTGGCTTATAAACAACAGAAATTTATTTCTCATAATTCTGGAGGCTAAGAAGTCCAGGGTCAAAGCGCTTGCAGATTCTGTGTGTTGAGAGGACCCACTCCCTGGTTCATAGTTAACTCGTCTTTTCCATCTGTCTTCACATGGGCAAAAGGGCTGAATAGTCTCCGTGTCTCCTGTAATTTTTTAACGTTTTTATTAAACTCTGCAGTCAGTGTGGGGCTTAAACTCAATTCTACCCTGAGATTGAGTCACATGCTCCTACCAAATGAGCCAAACAGGTGCCCCTGTGTCTCTGTTATAAGAGCAGTAATTCCATTCATGAGGACTCTGCCCTGGTGACCTCATCACCACCTAAAAACCCTCCTCCAAATGTAATCGCATTGAGGGAATAGGTGTCAACATGAATTTGGGGAGACACAGTCTATACCATGTCAGAAGTTCTCCCAAAATCTATTAAGTGACAAAAGCTAAATGCAGAATAAAATGTAGGTAATGAACCCATTTGGGTAAGAATTTTTAAAGGATATATATGGTCTATTCTGATAAATGCATATAAAAATTTCTAGAAATATATGAATTTATTAATGGTGATTTTCTTTGGGAGGAGGAATAGGAACAATTGGTGAAGAATTTTGGTTTTTGTTTTTTGTTTTTTAAACAAGTTTCTGTAAATGCCTTTACATGTGTATATTATCCCCCCCTTTTTTTAAATAGCTAAAATCCAAATTCTACAGTGATGTGATCTAGCAGAGAATCTGTATACCCAGATATGGTTCTCAGAATTTCCATACTTTCTAAGTCTTATGTTTACATACTATTAACTTCTCCTTTTGAAATTACAGATACCTGGATAGTTTATTTCCTGGTCTATTTTTGCTTTAAATTATCATGAAATGTTTTAAGAGGTGTAGCCATAAATTAATATTTCTTTCTAAAAATACTATGTTACCTCTAAAAATTAATAATGAGTAACATGGTATTTTGGCATCTTCCTAGAAGAGGCAGAATGATGTTATAGGGAAAATAGCATAGGCTTTGAAGTCATAGAGACCCACAGTCAATCAAATTCCAATTTCATAAAAACTAGCTCTTATTTTAACCTTGGGAAAGTTACCTGAAATAGCTGAACTTGAGAATATCAGTCTCCACATTTGCAGAGTCATAAAGATTAAGTGGGAAAAAAAGGTGTATAGCCCCTGCTATATAGTAATTACTCAAGAAACATTGGTTTCTTTTCTTGGTCTTTCTCCCTATCTCTCGAAGATGACTTTGAATCTTTGGGGGGTTTTTTGTTTGTTTGCTTTGTTTTTAATCTCATACTTAGAAAATCTGACATTTAACAGTGTTTGGATATAGTATTGGAACCAGGTGACAGCGCCAATAAATCTCTCGGGTTTACTGGTTTATTTTAATTTACTATGGAATTATGGTGTGTGAACAGGATCTCAAACGAAGTTTATCTTATTGATTGTTGCTATTTGAAATTTTCTCTAATGCATGACTACCCCACAAAATATATTTACAGTAACAGCACAGGCGATCCTTTATTCTTTGTTTTAGTTTTATCTTCGGATTGAGTTCATTCAGTAACAGGGACAATATTTGCTATGCTCTTTGGTCTATAAACAACTTGGAGACCACCAGACAGAAGGAATACCTTGCCTTCCCAATTCATTCTGCTTCACATCAGAAGCTCCTAAAGGGCTCAAATTCTGAGGGCCACCAGAGAAACACTGTTTGGGGCTTTGGTGAGTTTGCCCCTGTGGTGCTGAAGGACCAAAGGCAAGATTCTTCTGGCCACTTGACCCCCTTTTCCCCTCACTCCCATGCTCGCGTATAGCCTAACGGTCTTGCTGTTCCTTACAGTTGCTGAGTTCATTCTTGTCACAATTCCATCCTTACTTCCTTACCCCAACTTGGCAAATGTGGATAGAATCTGAGGTCTCTTAAAAACTCTGTCCTTTGGACAGGTGCCATGTTCGTTTGGAGTAGAAGTATTTACTCTGTTTTATTTAGGAGATTTGTATAGCTTACAGATCACATCTCTGTGGATTCTCTTCTCTCATTCACAGACATAGGCAAAATTGAGAGTTATTACCGTGTCGATGGTGGGTGGTTCCTGTTTTCGGCATACTCACACCTGCAAGTCTTGCTCTGGGGGATGAATGCTCCTCCCACTGGCGCCCACTGGCAAGGGGACTGGATGGAACTATGGAACTTGTCTTAGTTTTCTTAGTGATCAGTAAGTTCCTCTTTGGGCTAGAATTAGTACTAATTTTTCTTTCTCTTGTAGCACTGAACAAGATTTGTGATGAAATGGAGCCTGGAACAAACTCTTTTCGAGTAGAATTTCCTGATTTTTCCAGCACAATTCTGCAGAAACTGAACCAGCAGCGCCAGCAAGGACAATTATGTGATGTTTCCATTGTTGTCCAAGGCCACATTTTCCGGGCACACAAAGCTGTTCTTGCTGCCAGTTCACCCTACTTTTGTGACCAGGTACTCCTGAAAAACAGCAGGAGAATTGTTTTACCTGATGTGATGAACCCAAGAGTATTCGAGAACATTCTCTTATCTAGTTATACGGGACGTCTAGTCATGCCTGCTCCAGAAATTGTTAGTTACTTAACAGCAGCAAGCTTCCTCCAGATGTGGCATGTGGTAGACAAATGCACTGAGGTTTTAGAGGGAAACCCTACAGTCCTCTGTCAGAAGCTGAATCATGGCAGTGACCACCAGTCTCCAAGTAGTAGTAGTTATAATGGCCTGGTAGAGAGCTTTGAGCTGGGCTCTGGGGGCCATGCTGATTTCCCCAAAGCCCAGGAACTGAGGGATGCAGAGAATGAAGAAGAGAGCACCAAAGACGAGCTGTCATCTCAGCTCACCGAGCAGGAGTACCTTCCCAGCAACTCGTCCACAGAGCATGACCGGCTGAGCACGGAAATGGCGAGCCAGGATGGGGAGGAGGGGGCCAGCGACAGTGCTGAGTTCCACTACACCCGGCCCATGTACAGCAAGCCCAGCATAATGGCTCACAAACGCTGGATCCACGTGAAGCCCGAGCGCTTTGAACAGGCATGCGAGGGCATGGATGTGCACGCAACCTACGACGAGCACCAGGTCACCGAGTCCATCAATACCATGCAGACGGAGCACTCCGTCCAGCCTTCGGGAGTAGAGGAGGACTTTCACATCGGGGAGAAAAAAGTGGAAGCGGAGTTTGACGAACAGGCTGATGAAAGCAATTATGACGAGCAGGTGGATTTCTATGGCTCCTCCATGGAAGAGTTTTCCGGAGAGAGGTCAGATGGGAATCTCATTGGGCACAGACAGGAGGCTGCCCTAGCGTCAGGCTACAGTGAGAATATCGAAATGGTAACAGGGATTAAAGAAGAAGCTTCCCATTTAGGATTCTCAGCCACCGACAAGCTGTATCCTTGTCAGTGTGGGAAAAGTTTCACTCACAAGAGTCAGAGAGATCGACACATGAGCATGCACCTCGGTCTTCGGCCTTATGGCTGTGGTGTCTGTGGTAAGAAATTCAAAATGAAGCATCATCTCGTGGGCCACATGAAAATTCATACAGGCATCAAGCCGTATGAGTGTAATATCTGTGCAAAGAGATTTATGTGGAGGGACAGTTTCCACAGGCATGTGACTTCTTGTACCAAGTCCTACGAAGCTGCAAAGGCTGAGCAGAATACGACTGAGGCTAACTAAAAATAGGATCTGGCCCTTGAGTGGCAGGCACAAAAATAAACTATGGTAATTATGCAAATCTGGGCACAGATGATGCGTGCTACTTGCTATTATGAGAGAAGCTTAAAAAAAAATGGAAGATATTTCTGAAAGACCAGCTCTAAGTAGGCCAATTTAAAAATCTAATTCCTCAAATTTGTATGTTCCTGTCCAGGCCTGGAGTGGGTAACGGGGAGAAGTTAACCCACCTCCCAGCTGGCGAGGTAAAACTTCAGGCCCGTTGTTGTGATTGAGGCAGGTGGACTTGGTGATAGAGACACCTGCGCTTGGAACTGGACCCCAGCCTACCAGTTCTGTTTCAGGGGGCAGCCGATTTTGATCACTTATTACAAGGTCATGTTGGAATTTTATTTAGCTCTCACCATAGATAACTTAGGTAACGTGGATTTGTTTTGGTAGCTGCCTCACTGAATGAAATGCTACTTAATGTAAAGGCTACAGATAATGTGATTCCTAGGATGCAAAAGTGATTAACAGAGCCCTCTTCTCTGGTTTTATTCTCTCTAAAAGGGTATTTTAACTATGGAGATGCTAAGAGGGTGACGTTCTAAGTATGAAACAACGTACGGTACAAGCTTCAATTTCTGTTAAGATGCCACTCTCACAATGTGTTTCAGACTCTTGATAAGGCAAAGTTTTGTATTTTAGTACTAACATTTAGTTTGGACAATTGTATCTAATTGCAATTCTCTAGGGTGCCAGAGATAGGTATTTCTAATTGGTTTGCTGTCCCAAATCCTGTATAATTATAGCATCCACACAGTGGGATCTGCTCTGCGGCTAGTAGGCGTCTAGCCTGCTTTGACTCTGACCGTGGTACCATTGGCTGCTGAGCCATTTCTCTCTCAGATTATGATGCTTCCTGAGGAGGTCAGTTAGTGACCACAGTTAGTGGGAATGAGCCAGAAGTCATGGCTGAGAGTTCCCTGTGTGTGGAAGATTATGGAGGCTGCAGGACACTCCCAGCGACCAGCCAGAGTCTCGGAAGAGCAGACTTTTGAGCGGGAGTGAAGACCAAGCAAGCGGAGTCTTGAAAATACACTGGTGGGAGAGGGAGTCTTAGAGGGGCACACCGAGCTAATGCTGCCGTTCTTAGGAGTGCTGGAAGGGGTTTTCAAAGGGGGAAAGAAGGAATCCTAATTTTAGAAGGTAGCCTCCAGATTCATGTTCCCAAATTCTAGGTAAAGCTGCATAAATTTACAAGTCCACGTAGCTGTACGCACCAGAAGCCAGCAAGAAAAGCTGCTGTTCTTGGACCTTTTCTGCAGCTCGGTCAGATGTTTTAGGTTAAAAAGGAAGCCTCCATTCAGAATGCTTTCAGGCTGTGTCAGATACCTGAAGGCCTCACCAGGGTAGGACAGGGTGCTACTATTATGTCAGCTTTTCCACAAATTACTGGTCTTTTACTTCTAAGTGGAAACTTCTTTCCGTAAAATAAAAATAACTTTTCCTGGATTTGAGGTAAAATTTTGTTTTAAAAGTTTGACTTTGCTCTAATGTGATACACATTGCTGGCAATGGCCTCCCATCCTCAAGCTCCAACCACAAAGGCATTGGCTTGTTGAACGTTGTCTGGAAAGGGGAAAGAAAGTACTTATTTACCCGTTAACTCTTGTAATCAACATTACAAAACAGGGATCTGTTCATTAACACTGTATCATTCTCGATATATAAAAAGCACTTTGTATTTAAAACTTTATTATAAATATATATATATTGATTTTTTTAACGTAGAAACTAGATATTACCTCTTGGTTGTTTGCCACATTAATATTCTCTTTGTGTCAAAACTTCACGGTTACAGTCCTTTCTCTGCACACCTGACAGATGTGTCTAGAGGTGACTGTGCAAGCAGAGTTCAATTGCTCCTTCTCTTTTTTTTTTTTTTTTCATGTTAGAAGCCAGTGGGTTTTAGGGATGATCCTAGCCATTATGTGTGAGAAGAAATTGGTTTTTTATTCCTACTGATTTTAGTACCAAGGCAGTGAAGCCATTTTGTTCTGCCAAAAGCTGATCACCCTCTCCCGTGGTGTTAGCAAATCATTTTCTAATAATTTGGAAGGTTTGGTGTGCTGTTTCCCATTAAAGATTGTATTCAAATGAGCATTGGGACATTTTGGGAGAAGAGTCTGAGAGGTAAAATAAAAATATTCCAGAAAAATCATGGTTCTTCAGTTATGCTGAAATTAGCACAGCACCTTTGTTACGAGTAATGTTAAAGAAAGCTCCTTCAGCCAGGAGTGGTGGGCAGCCCTTGGGTGACAATTTGGGAAGTTGTCACTTGTGCTGGGACTTATCTCATGTGTTGTGAAGAAAGGTGTCTTTTATTGAAATCCTTAGATGTACATCAGCTAAGTATAGAATTTAAAGTGTAAGTTCCTCACATCTGCTGTTTTAAGTTGTTTATGGTAGTTGGGGTTTCCTTTAAAATTCGGGTTGCTAGTTGGGTCAGCCAGACCCTGCAAAGTGGTTGGCATCTGAAGTGCTGGCCATGTTCAGAGAGGTGGGGGAAAGAGATTGCCTTAGTTTGGATAGTGAAAGTGAATTTTTATAAACTTTACTTTATAGGATTAGGAGATCGTACTGGATTACTACCTTTTTTCTCCTACCCACTCTGGGTTGGATAGTCTCTCTCCGTAGCCTCAGTACAGCTTTAGAAAATCTTTATCCTTCCAAATGAGTTTGGATAGTTGTGGGTAACATTTTCCAAACAGTCTTTCAGGGATCGTGTTAATGGCCTACAACCAAGTATTTGTCCCCAACTTTGGGTCTTAACTGTGGTTCTTCTCCAATCCCAGTGGGAAAGGGCTTCAAGGCACCACCAGTGGTATTTAATATGAGTATTTATACCATGCCTTTAATTTTAGATCTACACATTACAGCAATCCACTTGGTCACGTAGGGATCACTGTCTAAGGAAGGACTGGTGTAGCCTTTCCTCGCGTGTGTTGAGGGTTACCCTCAGGCTCTCCTGGGCCCCAGCCTGTTGATTCTGATTTCTAGATCTCCCCTTCCTCTAATCCCTTCTGCAGGCCACAACTCTCAAAGAGTCTGCCCGAAAGGGTCCCCTCCATTCTAGTGGCCATTTGCTGAGCTAAACTGACCCGGCGCTGGCTTCTGGCTGTTTGGGAGAGCTGCTTGGTCTCAGTGACCTCTTCCTGTGGAGGCACGAGGCAGACGCATCCCCATACTGCTGCCGAAGTGACACGGGCAGAGCAGAAGTGGCCCGGTTTGTCCTGGGGAGGGGAATTTGCCGCAGCCTGCTGGGTGAGGATGGGGGAGCTCCACAGGTGTTTGTCTCTGTGAAGGTCTCATTTAGGGACGCTGGAAACCATGCAGCGTATTTGCCCCCTTCCCCAACCCCCGTCTGCCACACTAATGTTGTGATTTAATTGCTTTCATGGGTCACTAACTTTGTTGAGTAAAACCAGGGTCTGTTTGTTTGGGTTTTTCCTTTGCTACTTATATATTTAAAGGTACATGTTTCTTATTTCTGATCTCTACTGATAGTGCCCAATGGGAAGATGCTGGAACACATTTTGCAAATGTGACCTTTTTTTTTTTTTTTTTTTTTTTTTTTTAAGTGTTGCTTGAAGCCTGTGTCATAATGTCAGTTGCTGCTGCCTTCTTTCCTTTTATGAGGTTCCCAATGTTTCTTCCAGAATATTACTTTATTTATGCAAGTCAGGTGACTCTTAGGCCACAAAACCATTTGATGATAAACAGATTATCATTAGGTGCATATCTTATTGATATTTTGTGAAATGTTATGCCTGTGTTGCAAAAGTTGAATAGTTTTGTCTTTATATATTGCTGTCTTCAGTGTACAGCATGGTTTTACTTAATTGAATGTTACTGTTTAATATTTTCTTCTTATAGAAGAGACCATGCCCTTTTGTATGACATGTTTTAATAAATGTTATCCGTCAACTTTGTAAAAAGTTTTGTTTTTCACTCTGGTTATATGACCGCATGTCTTTGTTCTCATCCTGGCTTTTGCCCCCTGAAAATGAAGGTTGTAGCCTTTTGTTAAGTAAATGCCAGATGAATAGTCTGACCAAGTGAGTAGTGAGTGAGCATTTGCCTGTCAGGAATTTATGATGATTATCCCATTTTCACCCCCCGCCAGCTCCATCCAGGGTCTAGGCGTGCTAGGTATTCTGTTGGCTCCTCAGATCCCCTCACGCTGTGCTTCGCTCTGGATGCTGGCATTGGCAGACCTGCCCTGCCTTCTGGTCAGGGTACCCCAGAGATCATCTGGAAGGAACCTAGGTGGATTAGAGGAGAGGTTGTCGAATTCCCTCCCCTGGCTCCTTCCTGCCAGGTGGGGGTTGACAGGTGGTCAGGCTCTGCCTGAGGCCACAGCTCCTGTCAGACCGCTGGACAGTTGGGTGACCACACCCTCTCCTTGGCCAGCCCTCGAGAGCTGCACTGTCCTCACAGACGTTCCCTAACCCTGCCCACGCCCTTTATAAGCAGCGCGTGTGTGAAACGGGCACCGCAGCGGAGTGTGCTCTGTTTCACACCAGGACCCCTGCCGACTCTGTAGGTGCCCTCACTCCGCGCAGGAGCCTGTTGTGCCCGAGAGGAGGTGCACCTGTTACGGCGGAACATGGCTGCACAGCGGAGCTGGGTTCACGGCTGTGACCCTTGGAGATGCTGCTTTTCACTGCTCTGTAATGCCCCATGCTCTGGTGGGGTCTCTCCCTCACCTCACTGTGCCTTCCCGCACTCGTCCCCCCCGCCGAAAAAACCCTAAAGAAACAGCAACCGTGCTCTTTAAAAGTGCTGCAGGCACTGAGGGGGCCCACGTATTTCCTAACAACAGCTCATTACCAGAGACACTGCTTGTTTTAGACCAAACTTAACCGTCTTCCCACACAAACCTTCTGTTACCACTGTTTGTTGTGAGGTTTCTTTTCCCCTCCCCATTGCTGATTTTAAAGCCAACTGCAGATTGCCTCAGCTAGCTCAGCCATTCTCTGTGTGGGAAGAAGTCCAGAAGAACCATTTCTAGCCCTTTCTGCGGTGGGGCCTGTCGGGGCTGACCAAGGGCAGACAGCTCAGGCCCTGCGGCATGGTGACCCCCCTGACCCCCGCTGGGGCGCCCCCTTTACCAGCAGCCCCAGCCCACCTGGGGAGCAGGCTTCCTCGCGGCTCCCGCAGGGGCGGAGACCTCTGGGGTGTGAAGATGAGAAGCACTGTGTTCCTTATCAGGAGAAAGCAAAAGATGGAAGTGGCTCGTTTGTATTTGGGAACAGAAGGGGGGTGGGATGTGAGGGGTATAACCCAGATGGAGCATGTAACACCTGTGCAGTTTATTTAGCTTTCCTCAGAGTCAATTCAGGGACCGCTTCCCACCAAACCACCGGAGTGTTCCCTGAGACAGTCTCCATGCCTGGGCATCTTGGAGGGTGCACAGCTCTAGAACTTGCCCACAGTCAATGGACCCGCTAGCAGGTCAGCCACAGGAGATGAGGTAAGCTTCGGCTTGATGTAACAGTCATATATGATTGGGTAAATGATTCTAAATAAGATCTTTCTCCGTGCAGAAAGTCTCACTGTGCCCTTCCATCTCGATCTTGTGTTCTTTGTAAGAAAACTCAGTCAGCACTCTGTTCAGAGATCAGTGAGTGGAGATGGGCAAGGACAGCTTTTTTTTCTTTTTTCCCCTCCCCTTAATGAGAAACCAGAAGGGGACTGAGAGTAGGGAAGGAAGGCTCAGTCTTAACTCTGAACTGGTCTGACTGGTTTGAATCCAAACCAAGTAATGTGCTTTTATAATCTACCACTTTCTTGTGGCCTGCTCCAGTTACAGAGGAGTCACAGTGTCCTTTGAGAGAGTATGTGGACACTAGAAAAACAAGGTAGTTCATAAACCGTATTGTAGGTAAATATACATTATAAAAAATAGTGGCATTATACTTAGAGACTAATGACTATGAGTTCTATTTTTTTCTTCCTCATTCCAAAATAAGAAACCAGTACTAAAGCCATTAAATGTATTTATAACTTAATAAGATACTAGTTACTCCCCAGAGTATACTGGTCTGCCTAATGTAACAGCTAACCTTTATTAATGGAAGCCAAGGAGTGCTTCTAGAACTGCTCCTGTCTTTTTAATTTGGGGGTCAGCAGTGCTGTGATAAAATCTCACTTGTTAGGGTTCTCTGAAAAGACCCTCATTTGCATGACCCTCTACTCCGTGATGGGCAGATGCCAAATCAGCAAATGCTGCTCGGATTCCTGCAGGGTCTGGCTGTGTGGGAACTGTAGGCTTTAAAATGACAGCAGTGACCTTGAACCAAACTAAAAAGAATACATTTTTACTTTATTTAGTGTCTCATAATGTGGGAAGTATGGTTTATCTTCTCAAACTATGAAGATACAGAGAATCTTCTTGGAGATAGATATATTGTTGTTGTTGTTGTTGCAGTTCTGTGTATTTATTGGGCACTGAACGTCCACTCAAGCCACTGAACACCATACCTACTTTAACGGGTGTTAGAAGAATTGGGATTACAGCCTAAAAATAAGAGTTCTAAGCGAAGATTCATTGCACACTTCATATGTGCTAAGTATTTAACTTGTGTGAACTCATTCGTCCCTCCTAACAGTCCCGTTGAGGTAGAATTTTATTCCAGGCCACTCCAGGTAGCAGGAAAGAATGACCACTTCCTATTCTGTTGGACACGTGGGTTTTTTCCCCCTGAAAGAAACCTTTCTAAACCCCACTCCCGGGACAGCAGGCTGTCTGTGTCTGAGGGTGAGATTCAGAAAGTCTCAGTGAGTTGTCCCTCTCCACCAGCAGGACACTGGGCACGGCTTCTGATGCTGGGGAGCATGCACCTGGGCTAGATTATCCTTCCAGTGCCCTTAGGTGGGGGGGGGGGGTCACTCTCACAGTACTCCCCAGGCTTTCTCACTTTGCTGTCTTTGGAGAAACAGACACTATGCAGAGAGTGTGCCCGGTCTGGCAGCAGCAGCTAACCCTACCTGAGTATCTTGGGCTCGGCAAGTACAGGTAGAAATTAACCCCAGGAATGGGGAGAGTCCAGTTCTTTCTGAGCTGGTAGAAAAGTTCTGTCAAGGCTCAGTCCACGGAATGGGCAGGGAAAAGGAGCATGACCCCACCCCCACTCCCCTCTGACCAGAGCAACTTTCATTTCACGTGGTCAAGCTGACCACCTCCACGCTCCATAGAGCTCTCATTTGCTCAGAGCCCACCGCGTTCCACACTGTTCTAAGCACTTTCCATGGATCCGCTCTTCACTCTGACACCAACCCTGCAAGGTAGGTGCTGTTGGCATGCCCGTCTATCAGGGTGCTGACAGCAGAGCCAGGATTCAAACCCAGGCCGCCCTAGAGCCCTGGGCTCCACTGAGCTTATATCTGGTAACTGCCTACCCAAGGGTTCATTTCCGATCATCCAGAGGAAATCCACTCTGCTGGCTAGTGTTCCAGGCGTTAATTTTGAACAGAAATAATCTGGAGAAGGGTTCTGAAGGCTAAGGGCTTCTCTGGGCCCCGACCACTGCTCTGGTGTTAATCTGCAGGAGCTTTGGGGTTTCTCGCCACCGGTAGCACCTGCTTATCTCTCGTTGGCCCACCCTGTTCTTACCAGCCTCCAGGACAGCCACTCCTTCACGACAGTCTCCACTCATAACATAGTCTCCTGCCATTTGACTGCCCCCAAACTCTCCTTCCTACGCAGCCCTCTTCCCATCGCCTCCCATGATCCACTGCTGGCATCTTCACTCAGCTTGGCACCCAAGGCCCCGGTCTAACAGTAGCCTACTTGTCCATTCTTATCTGCCAAGCCCCATTTGGGCTCTGGCTGCTCTCCCCGGGCTTCTCTTCATCCTTGCATGGGTGATTTTCCCTGCCTTGAATACTTTTTTTTCCATCCCCAACTCCCTAACCTTTGTCCTCCCGGAAAACTTGATTTTTCCAGGTTCTGCAAAACTCATCTCTGTGGTGCCTTCCCTGAGCACCCCTGCAAATTGTTCACACCACTCAGCGACTCCGTGTCCCTTTGAACTTGGTTCTGCTGCAGCGTTTGTCACTGTATTGTGGTTTCTTATGTACTGTCCATCCTTTACATGCACTCGTGTCCCCTGCTAAACAATGAGCTCCTCAGAAACAGGAACTATGTCTTAATTGTCTCCGAGTGGCTGTTCCTGGCACAGTCCTGTTCCTGGCACGGTTGAGAGATACTGCTGAATTTAAAAGATAATTATCAATGCAAAGTCATTGGTCAGTCTTTATCCACCAGTTACAGCCACGGACTTTGTGCTTCATCGGAGACCTTTCTTAGGAAGCATGGGCACCCAGCAATCCTGCAGTGCCCTCTTCCAATAAATGCCACCTTAGTGTCCCCCAAATTGCCTGTTAGCTGAGAATTCTGAGATAAGTACAGATCCTCTTTTCTAACCCAAAGGAAAGATTTTATATCTGAGCGGCCACTGAACTATAATACCGGACACGAGTTTATTTCAGTAGAGTCAGGCAGGAGAGGACACTGGGACTTACCAAACAATGATTTCTGGTAGAGAACAGTCCGTGTCTGGCTCAAACCAGAATGTCAGGAACTTAGAGTTGACAACTTGCTTTGGAAGCAGAATAAACTGAATCATCACACTCCTTGTTAAATATACCAGCCCCAGAGTGAAGAAAAAGTGACTAATTTTTGTTGTTGTTGTTAATTTCTGCTGAGAAGCTTGTTCTAGAAGAGGGCATATTTTCAGTGAAATTTTGGCACAATCTGAAACAGATGGTTACATTTTATTTGGTGCTTCATCTAATACTAAAATTTGTGGCAATTGATTAAGGACCAAAAGTTGCTTTTGGACAATATTCAAATTCTGATTGTGCTGATGTGAGCTTTAAGGAACAGTAGAATGTTACAGTCAGGAAACACAGAATCTGGGCTAGGCAAACGAGGGGATTATATGCAATAAAGACAGTTTGTCTCGAGTGAATTGGCTCCAAGGGAGCATGGCGTGAGACTTTTCTGGCCATCTGAAAGTAGAAAGGGCAGCAGTGAGCTTGTGACTCTCGCCAGAAGCTCTGCCAAGAAGGTGTCGAAGAGTTCTGCTGGAAGTGTTTTCAAAAGCATCTTAGGCCAAATGCCTCTAATCTTTTCAAGTAGAAGGATCATTTCTGAATATTAGAAAATTTTGCAGAACCCCCCCCAACACACACAAGTTAACAGTTGATCAAGAAAAATTCAAAATTTGAACACTACTCTGACTTCAGTAATACTTAAATGCATTTATATTTTTTCTTTCTTTCTTTTTAGAGTGGGAGTGGGGAGGGGCAGGGAGCAGCAGAGGGAGAGGGAGAGAGAATCTTTTTTTAAAGATTTTATTTTAGAGCTCAAGAGAGCTGTAGGGGGGAGCAGAGGGAGAGGACAAGCAGACTCCACACTGAGTGTGGAGCCTGATGTGCATGGGGTTCGACCTCAGGACCCTGAGATCATGACCTGAAATCAAGGGTCGGATACTAAACCAGCTGAGCCATGCAGGTGCCCTTATATTTATTCTTTTTTTTTTTTTTTTTAAAGATTTTATTTATTCACTTGACACAGAGAGAGAGATCACAAGTAGGCAGAGAGGCAGGCAGAGAGAGAGCGGGAAGCAGGCTCCCTGCTGAGCAGAGAGCCCGATGCGGGGCTCGATCCCAAGACCCTGAGATCATGACCTGAGCCGAAGGCAGAGGCTTAACCGACTGTGCCACTCAGGTGCCCCCCTTATATTTATTCTTTATTTTTTTATTTTTTTATTTTTTTTTAAAGGAGATAGGTTTTTTTTTTTTTAACATTTTATTTATTTATTTGACAGAGAGAAATCACAAGTAGATGGAGAGGCAGGCAGAGAGAGAGGGAAGCAGGCTCTCTGCTGAGCAGAGAGCCCGATGCGGGACTTGATCCCAGGACTCTGAGATCATGACCTGAGCTGAAGGCAGCGGCTTAACCCACTGAGCCACCCAGGCGCCCTATTTATTCTTTAAAAAGCATAGTTGAATGGCATCAGTACAAAGATGTGGGAGATCTCAAAAGGACCTTTAATATTTATATCCTTCCCGGGTCTATCCTTTGGTTCACTCACTCATTTATTTACCAAATATTTATGGACCACCATCTTTGGCCCTGGCCTGGGCCTTCAGAAGCTGATATTCTTGTCTTCAGACGTTGTGAAAAGCACTCCAGGAGACAAAGAAATGGACGTATCAGAATAGGTCCTTTGTAGTCTATGTCACATAATCGACTAAACCTTATGTATCCAGACATGTATGTAAGATTTAACCATCAACTTCAAGAGAACACTTGTCAAAGAAACCTAACTGTGGATGCTAACCTAGGGTCACTCTTTGCTGTGGATATGGGGTGAGCCACTGAACTTAATTTATGTACGGGCCAAAACCCAAGTTCCAACCATTTCCTATAATAGCTGTATAGCTACCCTCAATTTCACCTGCTTTTCTGGGTTTCCAGTTAACTCCTCACTGTCATCTCAAGGGCAAAAGGAAGTAAAACTTCCCCAATTGACTCCGATTTCTGCCTCCCAGGATTTTCCCATTCCTCCTTTTTGAGCAGAATCCTTAGCTCATAATTTGCCCACCATAGGTCATCACAACTGAATTCACAAGGACAATATGGAAGCTATGGAATAAACCAGTAACAAGTCTTTCAAGAGTACACTGTCTAGTAGACAGAGTCATACTTTAAATAAAAAAAGATACTACTAGGTGCTGGACATATAGCAATAAATAAAACATAAAAAATCCCTGTTCTAGAGTTCCCATTCTAGAGGCAGATAAGACTGGTGTCACTAACAGACTCATACTGGGACAAAACGACCAGGGGCATGCGGGAAGCCTTCCTAGTGCCAGCAGCCCCATCTCTATGGGTGGGATTCTGATCTACTGAGCTGTGAATGCGAGTGAGGAAGAGGCCAACCCGCCCAGAGGGGAAAGTATGAAGAAGGGCATGGAGGTGAAGAAGTGTGAAAGGTAGCTTGGGCAGCCAAGTTGTTCCTATGGTAATGGATGTCAACTACAGCACACTGACTGTATGCCAGGCTCTGTGCTATGTTCTCTACATGTACTATCTCCTTAGATCTTTACTATAGCCCAGCAATTCTAGACTAGGTCATCAGACTCTGGAGCCCAAGATCGTGGCAGTTATACCATGTTGGTGCCCAAGGTCATGAAGGGCCATAGATCCCAGACTAAGGAGTGTGAATTTGATTTCATAGGCAATGATCGGAGCTATCAGGAACATTAACCCAATGGAATGAGACATGACCTAGAACATGGTGTTTGTGCTGCATTCCCTATGTGGGCTGAGTGATAGATAATAGGCTTGCCATTGTGGTCTCCTGGGTGTGGAACAAGTGACTGGAGGGACGAGCCACCACAAGCTCAGGTAGGCCAAGTTCAGTGTCAGGGATGGAATGGGGCAAGCTGTACTTGTAGCCTAATGGGGAGCTATTGTTAACCTAGATGGGACCATCAGAACAAGACCCGTGGAGGTTCCTTCTGAACTTGGTTTTCTTCCACAGGATTTTTGCCTCCACACAGATCATGTACCCTCCAGTCGTGCATGCCAGCCAAATTCCCTTAATGTAATTGAGAAATGTCCTTAAGAATGGGCAGCACTCAGGCTCCTCTCCGCAGAGGTCATGAGGGGAATCTCAATCTATCCCCACACACACTCAGTTACATCCAGTTCTTTAATGACTGGAAGGTAGCCATCCCCACCCTTGTCCTATTTATCTCTCACCTAGGCTGTTGGACCAGCCTGGTCTCCTCACTCCACCTCAACCTACGCACACTGTCAGCCTCAGTCTTCCGTCTTGTCCCCAAGCTGTTCTAAAACCCCCAACCCCCGCCAAAGTAGGCCCCAACTCTCCAGACCGTAGGCTTAGACTTCCTTTCTGGTTTGTTTCCGCTGTTCCTCCAGCCTACCTATTCTACTCTCCAGCCAAGTCCCATTTTCCTTCAACTTGCTCTCAACTTCCCTGTAACCACGAGCATTATTAATGTTCCCTTTCCTCCTGGCCAGAACAGAGCCCATTTCGAAGGCCACCTCCTCTTAAGAAGTTTTCACTATCCTACCCAGTTCAGTCTGTGCCCAGTTGTGTCACTCACACAGGCATCGTTTGTACACACCTTGCTAAGCTCTGCGAGGACCAGCAGGTATAAACACCTTGTACCTGTGTCAATGCCATTTCTGTGTTCCTTACAGCATAGGGCCTAGCTCCCAACGAGCTTGTGCAGGTGAAGTCAGAACGGTCTCCTGTGTCTTTAGGAAGGCTTGAATAGGACAGTAGCAAGGTAAGAGACTGGGGAGACCAAATACTCAGGAAAAAAGACATCAGTTCCTGTTCTGGTGAGAGCTGAAAACGTATGACACAGTACCATCACTGATTGTATTCCCTCTTGTAACCCTCGGCCACCTAGCAAAGGCAACTTTTTCTATAACCAGCCACCCGCAAGCCCAGAACCGCTGCAGAAACGACTGGGTGTTGAAGGTCGGCTTTATCACAGTCCAGTTGCTCCCCTCTTCCGGACTGAAGTGTACTGACTCACTGACAGGACCCTGCTGCATCTCCACCAGCCCCTGAGCCGCTGTCACAGCCTGGTGCCTGGAATGAGGAGCCAAGCGCGAGTCTCAAACCAGGTCAAGTACAACAGCCACACCCACAGCCGAGCTGCTTCTGCGCCTCCCGATCGCTCCATCCTCTGCAAATGGAGGCTGACGATAATTCAGCTGTATTTGCTTTTTGAACTTAGAAAAATGACTAGCTTGGCTCATTTTAAAAACACAGTTTCTTCCTTGTCCTTTGAGTAATCTTATCAGAGTCACAAACTGCTGCTTTCAGCAGCAAAGACACCCCCCACCCCACTGCCTTGAGCAGGATGAAAGTCAACTTGCTCTTCCATAGAATGCCTGGGAGGTACCTTGTCCTGTGATCAGAGTGGCACTGGGGGGATTCTGCGCGGTGCATGGGCGGTCTCGGTCTGCGTGGGAGCCCGTCCCCAGACAGACCCTGTCAGCTCCAGGCGAAACTGTTACTGTTTTCTCCAGACAATAGCTGTGCCTTCTAGCAGCCCCTGACCCCTGGCCCCCATTAGGGGTCATGATACAGAATGCGTGCAGACAGTGATCAAGGAAGACTCCGGATGAGTTCCTCTCCTGCGCCAGGAAAGGAGCACCTCCTCCTGGTCGATTTCAGTGACCCCTGCGGACATAAGCAAGCTGGGCTGGGCGTGCTAGTCTTTTCATGGTTCTGTGACTAGTTTAAACTACAAAAATGTACACAAATTATTTGCATTATCATTGTGTGATTCCGTCCTGGACCTCAGGATTTCCTGCTGGCCGCATGCACTTTTTTTGTGCAACTGAAGTATGAGCGAGCATAAAGGAGCACAAATCATAATGCATGGCTCAGTGAATTTTCACCAAATGAATGTACCCATGTTGCCAGTAACCCAATCAAAACACCTGGGACTCAAAATTCCCTTCATCCCTCTTTTCCGGAGTAACCTATCCTGACCTAGCAGTAGCCCCATTTTTTTTGCCTGTTTTTGAGCTTTATATAAATGGGGTCATCTAGTACGTACGCTAGTGGTTTCTTTAGCCCGGTGTTGTGTTTCTGAGCTTTGTCAATGTGGTTGTGTGTGATTATAGTTCTCCATACTCCATTCATTTGCTCTGAAAATTGCAGCTGAGACTCCATCAGAGTCCCATAGTCTGCAGCAGACTGTTTCAGCTATGTGTATGTCACACATAACCTTCATCTGCTAGAAACCGCATTCCCAGCTAGAGGAATGTGACACAGACAAGGGAGATGATGGGTATTTGGAGAGATTCCTGGGTCAACAATATGGCTTGAACTCCGTTGGGCAAAGAAGGGGCCCTACTTGCCCTTTTACCTCCAACTCTTCCTCCTGAGTTTCTGGGTCTCCCACTTTAGGGGGTCATGGTCAGCTGGCTTTGGAGTGTGGCTGAGAATTCAAGAGGGCCTTTCTTCTAAACCGGGAGAGGGACCTAGAGGTTGAGGCAGTAGCAAAACTTAAAGAAGAGCTCCACGCAATTTATTGAAGTGGTTGGCTGTCCCGTGGATGGGTTTCTAGAACACATCATTGGTTGTTGTAGGGGACCAGGAACACTCCTTTCAAAGGGGAGAGGGAGTGGCACCAGCTACCCACCACTCTTAGCACCTGGGGTATGGCTACTTATCACTTCTCAGAGGTAAATTGCCTGTTTTTCAGCTTTCTGCAGAAAGGCAGGGTGAGCAGCTGTTCCAAGAGGAGGCTAGAATGAGGACTCTGGAGGGCCCGCATAGCAGGGGGCGGTCTGCCTCCAGGCAGGGTGGCTGGACTGCTGCCCACTCAGGAGGGCTCTGAGAATCTGTGCTTTCTGGTTCGGAGCCATCTCACCCTAGCGGGAGCCAGCTGAAGCCCAACCTCTTTTTGTCCTAACTTGGTTCCTTGTTTTAAAACATTTATTGAGCACTTGCCTCGGGCCCAGCTTGGTGCTAGGTGCGGGAACTACAGTGAGAAACAAGACAGGGTTCCTGCACTTGAGTCACAGGAAGCCCCCGACAACAGGAAATGCTGGGGACTTCTAAGAATTGCAAGAGAGCAAGACAAGTCTCTGTCGTGAACCTGCTTATGCCCAGCAGAGGAGCCAGTCGATGTTTGGGGCTCAGTGCGACAGCAACCAGGTAGCCAGATGGAGTCGAGAAGCCTCAGCAGGAAAATAAGACGCATCCCAACAAACCTCAATATGGACACATGAGCTACTGGGTTTTGGGTGTTTATCACACACAGGGCACTTTGTACGAGCGTCATGATCGTGATCTCATTGTACTGCTGCCAACAAGCCTTTGGGGCCAGAACACTCATTCTCTCCCTTATAGAGGGGAGGAGACAAGTTCAGAGAGCTGCCCTCTTCCCCCTGTTCAGTGAGTTTTAACCATAGGCACTGTGTCCTTAATTTATTGCTTGACCAGAAGTGGAGCCACCCCTACCTAACAAGACATCAGGCCTCCAAGGCCTGCCTAAGGATCCAAAGCAGAGGAGCGCGTCCCAACTTTGTCGAAACTCTGGGATTCCAAGGGGAAAAAACGAGAAGCTTAAAGGAAGAAGAGAATGGGCAGAGGTTACTCACTTATTTGAGTGTCGTGTGAGTACCGAGAACAGGTTTTAAAAAAAAAAAAAATAGAAAGTGTTGCGGTATAAATTGTCAGCTAAGGCCAGCTTCCACATTGGGAAACAGCACAGGTGCCTTGGTTCCAGCCAGAAGAAGGATCAGGGCAGAAATGTTGAGAATCTCTGTGGGTAAGGGAGTACCCTGGACAAATTTAACCCACTGACTAGCCCGGCTATGGAACGCCAAGGTTGCTGGGTGTTCTGAAAGGCTACTTATTTTCAGAGAGGAGAAAGAAAGACTTCTTACAAACCAGGCCATCAGAAATAAAGAAAGGGGGGCGCCTGGGTGGCTCAGTGGGTTAAAGCCTCTGCCTTCAGCTCAGGTCATGGTCCCAGGGTCCTGGGATCGAGCTCCGCATTGGGTTCTCTGCTCAGCGGGGAGCCTGCTTCCTCTCTCTCTGCCTACTTCTGATCCCTGTCAAATAAGTAAATAAAATCTTTTTAAAAGAAAGAAAGAAAGAGCGGGCCAGGATAGCACCAACTTCTGGAGTTTTGACTGACAAGAAAGGCATCATCCCCTTTGAACAGAGACAGTTCTGGGGGGCATGAGAGTGGGAGGGAGGGAGGGAGCAGATGAGTTGAAGAGTTTTTCTCTTTAAGTGGCCAGAGGCAAAGATTCCAAGGAGCTAAGCTACCTGATGAAAGGGGAGCCAAGAATGACAGTGTCCAGTGGGGGGAAGGGAGGGGAGACGAGGAGGAGGTGTGGGGGAGACAAAGCCAGGATGCTTCTCCGTGCTGGCTTCCCCCTTGCATTGCTGCCCTTGGTTCAGTCCCTCCTACGTTACAGCTCCTACTGTACTCAGCACCCAAGGATGAGGCTCTGAGAACCACTTTTCCTCATTTCATGGGGTTCTCCTCACCATCCGGAGCAGGTACTATCACCATGAGAAAACCGAGGTTCGTAGAGTCTGATTATCCTTGCCCAGGGCTTATGGAGTTTTTTTGTTTTGGGGGGCTTTTTTGTTTGTTGGTTTGGTTTTGGGTTTTTACCATGGGGCCAATTTTGGAAACATGATGAAAGAAGCACTGATTGTGAAGACAAAGTCAGTCCAGTTTGGGGGATGGACAGGGATGGACAGAGCTGAGACGGGGGGACAGAGGGTGCATAGGAGCTGGTGATCCTGGAGGGGCCCAGCGGAAGAGGACTGATCCGAGCAGGGCAGGTGCACAGGGTTCGGGCAAGCCCCCAGGTCAGTGTCAGCAGGGAGGAAGAAGATCAAGTTCAGGAAGGCAGGTGATGGTGCCGTGGGCCCCTGCTCACCCTGGAGTGGGGAGAATCCTCTTGTTTGACATACAGGTTGAGAACTTCAAACTAGTACCAGACTCTCTCACGGAGTGATGTATGGTCTTCTCCCCTTTTTCCCTTCCCTGTGTGTTTTTCCATCGCCCTTCTCCCCATCCAACACGTCATACATTTCGTTAGTTTATGCCCCTCTCTCCCTGGCCATTCCTGAGAGGTGGGGATTTCTTCCCCCGTCCACGGCTACACCGCCAGCACCTAGAGCCATGTTTGGCACTCAGCGCTCAATAAATATGTGTTGAATGAATAAATATGTTACAGTGATATCATGCCAGGGTCTCACAGGCATTGTATGCCTTGACTGTCCAGCTGCTCTGCTTCGGGCATGGTGATCTCACCTCCCCTGTTGGGACTCCCTCAGCCACTGATTTCTGCAGTTGGACAAGCAAGGCCAGGATTCACGGGGGCTCTAGGAGACGGGATCAAAAACCAGATGCTGAACACCGTTTGCTCACGCTCAGCCAAAGCCAAAAAAGCAAAGGTCGGACTGGCAGTTAACGAATGTCTACATTGGCCAATCCTCCTCATTCCTCATTAAAGCTGATTAAAAGAAAAAGAAAGATGGACTGTCCTCCCTCCATAATGCCTGGGACCATCCCACTGACCCACAGTCTGGGGACTCTGTTCCCAAAGGGCTCTCCTTCATTCTGATTCTATTGTAAGGAGGAAAGGACTAAAGGACTAGCAGAAGGACAAAGAGAGGGAGAGATGAAAGACACAGCCCCTCTCCAGATCCTCATATTTGAAATCGTTAGTGAGGCCTTCAAACAATCAGATGCCAGGACTTTTATTTTTAAATAGCTCTCGACTCAGGAAAGCCCTGAAGTCATGTCTAAGGTCAATGGAACTATTTGCTCTAGGGAAATTTACTTAGGCAGGAAAGGTTCCGCCTCCCCAGGTATCTTTTTAAAGAGTCTTGGTCATCAAAGTCATCCCGCAAAGCCCTCTGACTTCTGAGTGACGGCGAGCAATGTCTCTAGTCTCGTGTTTGATGGGCAGGATGTCGGCTTTACATGAAACACAGGTGGCAGCGTGAACGCTCACGTGTGCTTTGCTCCGTTCACTGAAATCCAAGGCGTGCCCAGCGGGTTTGTGCCTGGTTTATAACACCAAGAGCACAAAGTCACCTTTTAAACCGGGCTAGATCAGGTGTCTCCACTTTACTGACTTCAGTCAGACATGTGCCTGTGAGTTACATCAGGGCTGTGTCTTGAGAGACATAGCTCTCCAGAATGCCACTGATTCTGAGATATACTCTGGATTTATTGATCTGTGTTTGGGACGAAAACAAAACAACGCAACCCCATTAAATACACTCATTGACCGTAAAATGTCTCCTGATTCCAAGAATGTCTAAACGTGAACGAGAACGCATCCTTGATTAAAAGAGGAAATTCAGTAATAGCAGGCACCATTTTCAGAGAAGTGAGAAAAAGCAAAAAGTCAAAAAGATTAAGCGATTCACCCAAAGCGACTCTATAAAAGACTCCCCCATTCTTGGGGTGCTTGGCTGGCTCAGTCAGGAGAGCACGTGACTCCTGAGCTCAGGTCACGAGTTCAAGCCCCACCGTGGCTCTAGAACTTACTTAACAAAAAAGACTCCCCCATTTCTTAACCAGACTCCCAACACTGCCCACCACAGTATATATGAATGTGGGTACGAAATTTGGCAGTTAATGGCTTTGGTGGTAAGTGGGAGGCAAAGCTCTGGGCCAAAGGTGGTCCTGTATGTGTTTATTACCCTCTCTTGAGTACCCTCTCTTCGGACCATATAGGTGTGTCCCCCGCAGGAAGCAGGGCAGAGAGGACCCAAGCAGATTTCCCAAAAACTTTATTTTTCAAATGAGAATTCCCTACAAATGTGGAAGGTCTTTCTCACCTGTGCTCCTCATGGGTCCAGGGGAGCTTCAAACAAGGCGCTGGTCAGGACTGTTTACACAGATGGGGAGAATTGGTTGTAAGGTGTGTTGCAGGCCAAAGGGGAGGAGAATGGGGGGGTTCACTCTTCATTCATTCATTCGTTCATTGTTTGTCTCAGCAAATATTTTGTTACTGCTCATTCAGCACCAGGTTCTCCGCAGGATGCAGAGGAAATGGATCAGTGAAATAGCCCCTGGCCTCAAGGAACACAGACTTAGAAACAAAAACAGATAATCAATCATTACCTATTAATGCAACAGATACTTACGGAGTACCAAGAACTGAAGAAACAGCAGGAAAGAAGTCAGACAAGGTCTCACCATCGTGGGGTTTATTGGCTAGCGGTGGGAGAAACAGATATTAAACTCATAATTGTACAGGTCATTAATTAATTACCATTGTGGTTACTACAAAGGAGAAGTACAGAGTGCCAGCAGAGGCGATTAAAGGGGCAGGGTTGGAGACTCAGCAGGAAACCGTGAGAGCAGGAAGAAAAGGACAGCAAGGAAGGACTCCAGCGGCAGCACCTGTGCCCAGTGGGTGTCAGCAGGGCTCAGGTCCACAGGAAGGCAGGCCCATCTGGTGAGACAGGAGGAGAGGAGACAGCAATCATCTCTCCAGGAAGTGAGAAAAGTCTCATGGAAATGGGCAAGGACTCTCCCAGCCAGACTTTCTCCCTTGCTTTCTTGCTGACCGAGAATAATTCTTGGGCGTGCCATGCTGAAAACACTGTATCATTCATTCTCTTATTTACCCGTGGAGGTAGGTACCATTACCCTGCACGCAGATGCAGCAGAGGCCAGCGCTCAGTGGGGTGAGTGCCTTGCCCTGGATCAGATCATGGTGCTCTGTGGCTGAGGGGGAACAGAGACCCGGATCTGCCTCCCTGCTTAGCCACAGCACTCTGCTGCCCAGTCTTGGCAGTGGGAAGGGCGACTATGATTCACATCCCATGGTCCAACCACCAACGAAGAGATGAAGACGAGAGGCTCGGAGGCGTGAACCAACTACCTGGCCCCTGCCTGGCCCACACAGGCAGGGGGAACGAGAGGGGTCTCCAAGGAGCAGGGCTCTTCCTGGCCCCGTGGAAACTGACACTACCCTGCAGAGGTGGCCAGGTGGGAGGAACCCTGACCCTCTGGGGTGTTCCAGAAGTCAGTGGGCATCTTGGAACTATTTGGAGAGACAGACGCCCCCTGCTGGCTGAGAACTACTTAGATAGTGAGGCAGGTGGAAGAGGCATACCCATGCCTGGTGAGGGGAGCGAAAATGAGGAAACCCCTAACAGTTCATACAACTTTTTTGTTTGAGGGATACTCAGACTCTTGTGTGTCCTGTGAGGACTCGAACAGGTGCCAACACAGACAGATTTTGCCAAACTCTGGGGATTTTATGTTGTATTTATTAATTTTGTTTTTAAAGATTTTATTTTTAAGTAATCTCTACACCCAGCACGGGGCTCAAACTCACAGCCCAAAAATCAAAAGTTGGAAGCTCCACTGACTGAGCCAGGCAGGCACCCCCAAACTCTGGGAATTTTTTTTTTTTAAGATTTTATTTATTTATTTGACAGAGATCACAAGTAGGCAGAGAGAAAGGCAGAGAGAGAGGAGGAAGCAGGCCCCCCGCCGAGCAGAGAGCCCATACGGAGCTCGATCCCAGGACCCCGGGATCAGGACCTGAGCCGAAGGCAGAGGCTTTAACCCACAGAGCCACCCAGACGCCCCTCTGGGGATTTTTACGTGGGCCAGAGCCACATAGCATAGCCCGACTTCTGGCGGAAAGGGTCTCCTTGTGGCAACCAGAAGAGGGAGAGGCTGGGATCAGATAACCTGGCAATCAGTGCTCAGGAATCTGAAATAGGTGAGAACTAGAGATTCAGTGGTATCTGTCCTAGGAAAGGAGAGGGAGAAAGAGAGGGAATGGAATTCACTTACAAGCACTTCACACACTATCTCTGCTGACACGTGACAGGGAGGGCAGCCTGGGAGGTGTTTTAGCCACGTGCGTCAGACGAGCAGAGGAATACAGATACTAGCCAAAACCAGCTGTCACTGTCACAAATGCTGACCCCCTCGAATGGCAAAACCAGTCCTTGACTGGATTGAAGGTTAAGCCCAGACTTTGATGAGATGTGCCTTTGATCATTTCATAAACACTGCTGACAAGGCTGGTAACGGTGGAATGAATTAAAAAATTAGGCCCATACATCACCCTCTAGCCTCTTTTTGATTTCAAATGGGCTAGAAAATCATTTTGAAAATTATACCAAGATTATGGGAAAACAATTGTGGAAAAGTGACGATTTTCTAACTAAAATAAATTAGTAAAGATTATGACCCATGATCAGCCAAATGACAAATATAACAGTAAGGGACTGGAAAAATACATGAGTTCAGTGGCCCAAGTAGGTGGGGGAATAAAAATACATCTGTGACGGAAATACCCAGTGTCCAATGGACAGATGGCCAGTAACTTTGAGACACATGACAAAAAGGTGAAACACCGAGGAACATGTTAGTCTTTATAGTCCTTAAAGACACGCAAAACTGTAATAACAGCCAAGAAGACCCCAACTCTTACCAACAAATTTAGTAACAATCAGTTAAAATGATGAGGCCCACAGCTGCTCTGAAGGGAAACAGGAACTCACTCGTGTGCGCTTATGAGTCAGCCCAGTGGTCCTGAGGAAATCTGGCGTGACAAGAAGATGCATTCCTGTGCCCTTGGGTTCACTGATCTCACTCTTGGGGACAGATCTCAAGGAAATAGCTCAAGAGGAATAGTAATTAGAGAGTGACACTGTCTGCCCAGGTACCTGCAGTTAGAAACTGGTTACCTAAAATTCTGTGTTTGGAATATTCTGTTGCCCTAAGAAGTTCCTGTCTGGAGTCAGAGAGATAGGGAGCTTATCCCAAGTCTGCCATTTAGCTGTGTGACTTTAGATAGGTCACTTAACCTCTCTGAGCCTCAGTTCCCATCTGGATAAAATGGAGATAATTGATGGTCACCCCGGGGTGGGGGGGGGTTGCGTATTAAACGGAGTCATGTCTCTAGTGTCTGCACAGCGCCCTGCACAGACTGTTTAACAAAGGGCAGCTGTTATTGGAAGATGACTATTTGATAGATCCCAGAGAAAGAGTTCCTGCTTGCAAAGAATGAAGTAGCATCAGGAAGAATCAGCTTTGTGTCTTGAAGAAGAGCTGGTATCTTGATTCCGGGTTTATTTTTGTTACAAAGTCAGAAAAGGGAAAATGAACCTCTGCCACTACTACGGAGGAATCCACCAAAATGCAAAGGGGGTAAACCTCTTCGAAAGGGGTTAAATTCGCCTAAGCGGAGAGGAAAATGCTGGCCAAGCTCGCACTCGCAGCCGACTGTCAACATTGGGGTGTCTCCAAGTATTTGGAAATGCACATTTTTTGAGGCCTGCTCTGCGACAGGAGTTTTACAACCACAAGTCCAGAATTTTTATCTCCCGCTTCAGAGGGGAGGTAATCTTCCCAAGGACCCGATATGGCAGGTCCCCAGACCCATGCTCATAACCACTGCACCTTACTGCCTTCAGCTGTCCCGCCCGGCGCGGCTCGGGTGAGGGGTAGGCGCCCGAAAGGCTACGGGGTCTCCGGTCTCGGAAGGAGACAGCTGGGCCAAGGATGGTCGCAGGCCCCCCGGGGGTGGCGGGGTCCAGGGTCCTGGCCTACCCGGTCCTGTCCGGGAGACCCGGGGCGCGACCCGCTGCGGCGCCCCCTTCCCGCCACCAGGGGGCGCCGAGGAGACCGCGGGCGGGAGGCCGTGGGGCGCGAACCCGCCACCGCTCCCTCCCGGAGTCTGGACCAAGGCCGCCGCTCGCCCACGCGTCCGCCGCGAGGCTCCTGGACGCTGCCGAGGCGGGATCTGAGCCCCGGACGCCCGGCGAGAGGCTCGTCCCGCAGCGCCACCGCCCCCGTTCGCGCCTGCCCGGAAGCGCTGGCGCCGAGGGGGCGGGGCCGGGAAGCGCTTCCGGGGGCGGGGGGCGCGGGCTGGGGCGGCAGCCGGAGCGGCGGGGACGGGCCTGGCGCCGGCGGCGGCGGAGGGGGCGCCGCGGGCGGGCGATGTGAGCGCGGCGCTCTCGGCAGGTGAGGCGCGCCGGCCGGGGGCGGCGGGCGGCGGGCGAGGAGCGGACAGACCGGGCGGGGCGGGGGACAGCCCTCGACCGCTGTCCGGCTCCCTCTGGGCGCGGCGGGGCGGGCGCCTCCGCGCCTGGTCAGTCCGGCGGGCCGACGGGTGGGCGGGCGGCGCAGGCTGGAGCCGAGGCCGGGCGGGGTCGGGAGGCCCGGGCACCTGCTCTGGCCAGGCGCTCGCCCCGGAGGGGCCAACAGTGCTCGGCCCCGGCGTCCGGGCGCCGCCGGCGGGGCCGAGGGTCGCGCTCGGCCAGCTGCCCCGGGCTCCCCAGCCTCCGCCTCGGGCGTCTCGGGCTGCCATGCTTCCGGGCCCCTCACCCCCAGGGGCGCACCCCTTTTGTACGGGAGGGCCGGATGCTTGAGTGCCCTGGAGAGCCTGGCGGGGCCGCGGGGTCGGCCCTACTGGTGGCTGCAACAGACCCCCTGCCCCACGCCGCCGCCTTTCTCCAGGTAAACAGGCGGTAGCGCGTCCTGCTTGGCCCTGGACGTCTCCATGGTCACTCTCGCCCTCAGTCGGTCCTGCCATTACGAAGGGCCGAGCTGGGGTTAGCCTCGGGGTGTGAACACTGCCTTTCTAGGCTGGGCGGCTGTGCTTTAGGGCGGCAGTAGTCGGGGAGTTGTCTTGAAGCTTTCAGCAAGCCTCTTCCACGATGGGCCTCAGTTTCCCTATCTGATCAGTGAGGGTTTTAGATTCGCTCTCTAAAGACCCTGTGGGTCTGCCAGTCTGTATGTCTCTGAAATTGGAAGGGCTGTCCCTGGTTCAAGATCTTGGGCAGTTTCACTGAAGACTTTTTACAAATGTGGACTTTTTAGCCACTTAATAGACTTGGTTTCAGACAGGCTTTAAAATGATTCCCAGAAGAGTTTCTAAACCTTACCTTAATCATAATTCATCCCTTGCTTTTGTCCCTAGTAGTAGTCAGTCCCATCCCGCGGAGTTTTTGCCTGCAGATTTTTTTGTTGTTTATATTTGCCCATTTTCTCTTTGTTCCTTAGTCCAGGCCCTTTTTGCTTCACATCTGGATTATTGCAACAGCTTCTTAGTTGGTCTGTGACTTCAGAAGTCCCCCGCCTCCCCCCTCCTTCCTTTATGCTAATGCCAAACTTAATATAGGAAGTCAAAAAAAGAGTTGAGTGCTTGCTTGATTATTAAATGTCAAGATGCTGTTCCATGTGGTGGGGTAAAGTATTGGAAGACACACCGCCTCCAAGCAGCTTTACACTGGCTGCTGAGGCTTTACCTGTGAAAAGGTAATTGATTGATTAGACAGGGCTGTGTGCTATAGAATTAAGAAGGAGAGATGGAGGTCATTGGAGGCTGAATGGTCAGGGGAGGCTTAGCGAGGAGGCAGGATTTGAGCTGGCTGTTAAAGGATGAGTAGGATTCAGATAGGAAAAGAGGAGTCAGGCCCAGTGATCCAGCGGAGTTGGTGAATAAACCAGCCACCTTGTAGAGAAGTGTTCATATAGGAAAGGGAATAGGAGGAAAGATTGGCTGCAGCTTGTTCCTAAAAGAACTTGAACACTAGGTCAAAGTTGAAGCTATTCAAAAGGCAGTGGTGAGCGGCAGGAGACTAAGGGTGGTTTGTCATAATTTGCAGAAGGGGAAAGGAGAGGCTTGGGGCCAAGAGATCAGCTAAGAGGCCATATTAAACTGCACCGAGTAGGGCACCGAGTAGTGTCGTCTCGTCTGCCCCGTTGTGTCCAACCGTTGCCCACCCTGTCTTTTCAAGACTCTGCTTGGTTTGGCCCCTCCCCGCCTATCCGAACCTGTTTCTCCTTCTCCTGTCTGTCCTCTGCAGAAGAGCGTTTATGACTGCCTCAGGGCTTTGTTGTTCCCCGTTGTTCCCCCTTCTGAAGTGCTGGCCTCCTTTCTCTTCTCTGTGTAAATTCTCCATTTCACTTCCTTCAAGCCCCTGCTGAAGATACACTTCCTCCAAAGGGTGTTCCCTGGCTGCCCTACCCCCATGCCTTTGTGGCACTCACAGTCTAAAGCTCGGGATTCAGCATTTGTTCCTTGGGTATTGAACTTGTTCTTGTCCCAACTGGAGTGGGAGTTTTTTTGAGGGCAGTGTGTTTTAACGTTTCTTGTGGAGCCCTGCTGGTGTCTAATAGCCGGACTGTTCTAGGAGATACTCAAATACTTCCTGATTCTTGTTGGTAAACAACTTTGAAAAAATTTTTTTGATTCTCCTCCTTTTCTAAAGGGGACTCTGTTATTAGTTGTCAGCTTTCTCTGTAATATGTCACTTAATGTCTAATGCTGCCATTCAAAGTGGATGTTTTCCACTTTCATTCTTAGAGTACACAGAGCGTAAAAGGAATCTTTGAAAGATTAGAAAGTTTACTTTTGATTATGGGAAAGAAAAAAGTCATGTAATTCTTCTGTTGGAGACCGTGGGGAAAGAACCTCCGCTTTGGAATCGGGCCTGGGTTTGAATCCCAGCAAGGCTCCTTATTACCTTTGTAAACTTGGGCAGTTTGTATAATGTCTCTGAGCCTGTCTTCTCATCTATAGTGTGGGGATAATAAAACCATCTCATAGGATTGATCTGAGTTTTAAAATGAAAAATATATAGATGAAGGAGGTAGCAGACTTTGCAGCTCCTGTTAACTGCTCAACACATTTTCGTCCTCATCGGGTGTAAATTTATCAAGGTGGAGAAGTGAGTTGCTGATTTCTGCATGTCTCTGGATCCTTTCAGTTGAAGCACTTGTTGAAAATGTCAGTATCCTGAATCTAGAATCTAGAATGGGAAATTCATTTTCATGTTACTGTAGTTGAAATTCTGCTTCATGTTTTTCAGATCTCTTAATTGTGTCCATTTAATGTTTTATAGCTGACTGCTGAATTTAGCTTAGTGAAGGTCATCAACTGAATGCAGTTTAATATCTAATGGTTATTTTCTGGTTGATATTGATGGCATGAAAAACCTCACGGAAGAAAGCGATTCAAGGTGAGCTTTTCTAATCCTTCTGTCCTAAGAGGTGGGACTTGTGTTTCCCAGGACCAGTGTTTCTGGAAATGCCAGCCGTCGGCAGGTGAGATGCCACTTCTTGACAGTTTTTGAGTTTGGCTTAATGCTTACTCATTCCTTTACCTGAAACGTACCTTTCTCCGAGGGGATGAATTCCTGAAGCATCTACTTGCCCACTTCATAGACAGAGGTCAGGAGAGGTTTTTGGACAGAATGGACATCACGCCAAGAAATGGCTGCCAACTACTCAAAGTACAACACAGTGTAAACCCTTCCTTATCATTGTGTTGATGTAATGATTCCTCCTTGAATGAGAGTTTTCTTTCCACTCAAAGTTGATCACCAAGAGTCCAGCACCAGTAAAAAAACTGCATCTCACCAGCGTGCTTATCAGAGATAAGAATTCCCATTTCGGGTACTGACAAATCCAGGTTCACCTCCTGGCTCTGACAGTCAGTAGTAACCTTGAGAAAGGTTCTTCGTGTCTCACCTGAGTTTGCCTCCTCATCTGCAGAATGGGGATAGTTGCATGGTCTGTGTCAGTGTTGTCATGAAGGTTCGGTGAATAGGTAAAGAGCTTATTTAGCGTATGGTACACAGTAGGGGTATAACTGTTAGTCCCTTACGTGGCAGGTGAGGTTAAAGAGGCCATCCCTTCCCCACCAGGACAGCTCAGGAGAAGCTTCTGATGTTCTGCATTGACTGAAAGACAAACCCCACTGTCAAACCAAATCGTACTCTCAGAATTAGTGTAACTGAGCAGACTTGGAGAATGTTAACGCCTTGGTAGGAAATCTTAACAGTTTGGATAAAAATGTTCTTTCAGGCTCACATGAATTAATGCAGTAAGAACTCTAGACTTGTTTTCTTTTAAATTAGGATGAGTGCTTCATGAATATCCATCACGGAATGCCATTTTATTTATTTTTTTCGTGCATTGGGTTTCAGCAGCACCAGAATGTTTTATGCAGCCCTGGTGTTATTCGACTGCTGCTTTCTAAAGGATTAGATTGTAATTCATGACAGCTCAAGTTTAGTTTTGATCTAGACCCAGGCAGAAATACCTAGAAAAGTTATTTTTATATAGTTGTTACTGCTGTTACCATGCCTGCTGTCCCTCGTGCTTCCATCTGTGGTCTTTTTCATGACTTTTTGTATGGAATGGAAATGAGAGATCTTAGGTCTTCAGTGCCTGAGAGAGGAAGCCGAGAGTGAGTTGTGGCTCTGGTGTCCGCAAGTGACTGAATCGGGCGGGTGCAGACCTGGGTTTTGGAATCGTGAGCATCTTGATTGGGAATAATGGGTACCTCCTGGTGCCCCAAACAACTCCCTGATTTTGTAACCTTGCTTTCTTTTCATAGAAGTGTCACTGGGTATTTTTAAAAGAAGCGGTGCAAATTAGAGTGTTTCTGGGCTGGATGGGAATGAGCCACCTTGCTCGATTTTGCCCTCTGGAAGGGGTGGTCTTGGGTCTTCAGCAGGAGGAATTGAGAGCTGAGGGTATAGTGATGGTGGCATCTGGGGATTTTGAGCCACCAGCTTGGTTCAGGTTGAGTCAGGTGACATGTGCTGAGAGCCCCTCTCTCTCTACCAGGCAGGGTGCTGGGCTCTGGGCGCATGGTCCCTGCCCTCAGCTCACGGCCAAGGGTGTGTGCCCAGCAGCACGTTGCCAGTTGCTTGGATTTTATGCTTGTGCTTTTGTTCCACTTGTCATTACGAGGAAACACTTCCAGGGCTTTCCCCAAGAACGTTGTAGAGGGGATTGCAAGGCCCATGTGGGTGGTTGCCCAGATGGCATTTCAGTGTCCCCTCTCTCATCTTCAGGCTCTCTGCAGAACGGGTTAGCAGCGCGGGAAGATATCACTAGTCTACGTCCTCGTTTTCATTGTTAAGTTTCCTTACAGCTTTAAAAGAAGGCCCAGTGCAGAAATTTATTAATGAAATGTGTTGAGGAGAGGGCTAAGTGTAGGTGTTCTTGTGATGTTCGAGTAACTCTCTTAGGAGCAAACAGCAAAACTTTTCTGCTCTTAGCTAAACTTTTTACTGTTACCTCTCTCGTCTTACCATGTCAGTCCTTAGTACAATTTTTGGTTACTCCCAAATCAGCCTCCCACCCACCCCTTGCCCCCTTCCCGCTGCCTGTCAGACAGCTCTACACCGATGCCCAGTGGGCAGTCCGGACTCCTCTTGTTGGGGGCTGAACTTGCTTGCCTCCCAGAATGGACAGCGCCCTGCACTCTCAAGTCCTGTTGAGTCCTTCTTTGGACTCAAGTTCAAGTTGGCAGCTGCCAGAATTGAGCTTAGATTTTCTAATCTCGTATTTAAGGCCCTCCACGTCCCAATGGTCGTTTTCCTCTTCGCCCTGTCACCCCTGGAACCTGGGCCCGAGCCTCTACTCCAGACCCACACGTTTCACTCCTTTATGCCCTGATCCTGCCATCCCTTCTGTTTGAGCTGTTGTTTCTGTTCCATTTGAAAACAAAGCCCTGTTCACATATTACTAACACCAGGGAGCTTTCCTTTGTTCTATTTTGATTTTTTAAAAAATCTTTTTGGTCAAAAGTAATCAGTCTTGTCATTAGTCCTCATAGTTTTTTGTTTCTGCCTCTATAATTGTCTGCTTGATACGCTAATTATCCGCTTGCTGCTTATCTTTCTCTAGATTCTTTGGTTTACAAAATTATATATTTTTAGGTAGAATCTTACACATGTCTTAAAAAAAACTTTTGGTGAGAATAATACAGCTATGTGATAAAAGATTCAAAGTATAAAATGAAGCCTGTTTCCTTTCCCTCTCCCCAGTCCTTAGTCCTCATTCCCAAAGTCACTGTCATCAATAGTTTCATGTGATTCTTTCTAGAGTGGATACAGCTGTTCTTTTAAGAAAAGTATATGAGGGGTGTGTGGGTGGCTCAAGTTGATTAAGAGACTTCCATTGGCTCAGGTCATGATCCTGGAATCCTAGGATCGAGTCCCACATCAGGCTCTCTGCTCAGCAGGGAGTCTGCTTCTCCCTCTGACCCTCCCCTTCTCATTCTTTCTCTCTCAAATAAATAAATAAAAATCTTTAAAAAAAAAAGAAAAGAAAAGAAAAGTACTTGAAAAGAATCCCACATATGCATACATAATTGTTCCTTATCCTGCAAGTTTGGGCCAAGTAATGGAATTCTTTGTATATTGAACCATACTGATCTGTCTATCCTTTTTAAGGGCTGTGTAGTGTCTCATTATTGATTTTTATTGTTGTCATTTTGAGCCAGTCTCCTCTTGATAGATTTTGAAGTTCTCCTTCTCTCTCTCTCTCTATTTTTTTTTTTTTTTTTTTTTTTTTTTTTTGGATACAGCAAATAAAAATGCTTAGTGAGCATCCTTGTTACATAGATCCTAACATACTTTTTTAAGGACTGTATATTTGTGGGATCACTTCTTAGCGGTTAGTGGTGGACCAAATGGTGAATGCCTTCTGCATTTTGATGGAGCTGACCAGGCTATCCCTCAGGATTACTCTTGCCAATTCTTTTTTTTTTTTTTTTTTTTTAAGATTTTATTTATTTATTTGACAGAGAGAGATCACAAGTAGGCAGAGAGGCAGGCAGAGAGAGAGAGAGAGGAGGAAGCAGGCTCCCCGCTGAGCAGAGAGCCAGATGCGGGGCTCGATCCCAGGACCCTGAGATCATGACCTGAGCCGAAGGCAGCGGCTTAACCCATTGAGCCACCCAGGCGCCCTTGCCAATTCTTTTTAAATGTGTACAGATGTGATGGGTCACAACAGGTATCTCATTTTCTCTTTCTCTAATTCACGTGTGTAGTCATGAAGAAAACTAAACATCTTTTCATGTGTTTTTGGTTATTTGCCTTTTCTTTTTGTTAATTCCTTTGCACCTTCTTCCATAGGATTTTCTGTGTCATCCCGATCTCATTGATTTATGATATAAGTTAAAGAATTTGGAAAGTAGCCCATTGTCAAATACGCATGTATTTTTCCTCAATATGTCATTCACTTCTCGTGTTTTGCAGACGATGTTTCTTTGTCCTTTTTGTCAGATGTATTGGTCTTTGCCTATGTGGCTTCTGGGACAGGGATTTCTGTCATGCTCAGAAAGACTTTTATGTCATTATTATAAATAAATTCATCCATGCTTTTTTTCAGTTAATTTTTGATGATAATCAAGTCTTAAAAAATATTGTCATAAGAACATACCAGCATTAAATGGAAAGTAATAGGATTCTCTTTCCATTTCCTGGTGCTAAGAAATTGATAAACAGGCAACACCTTTGAAAACTCATGTTGCTTCCCTTAACCACGTTTTCTTTCCTTTGAAAGATTTCCTTTCTTTTCTTTCTTTCCTTTCCTTTCCTTAACCATGTTTTCTTTCCTTTCCTACTGTTGTTATGTGGGAGGGAAGTCATTGCCCGTTCAATTTTTTGCTCAAAATCAGTGGGAGGAGCAGGGCGAAAGAACAGAGTATCCATACCTGATACACCTGTTTGCCCACATCAGGATCAGTCCTGTCTGCTAGACTGTGGCTTCGCCATCTTTGCAGAGTAGCTTTTTTATTCTAAAGCTCCTTCGGTAAAATGCATTTGTTCTTAGTGAACTTTGGAACCCACATTAGGGGTAAGATTCCCGAGCTGGATTTCAGAACAGGGTCTTGTCGTGACACACGGGCGTGGTGAGATGTTCAGCAGCTTTTTGGGTGGGGTCTTGCCGAGGTTGCAAGCAGCTTTACGAAACCCCCTTACCATGTGGTCTCGCATCGGATCTTAGTTTTCTTCCCAGAGCACGCATGCGTGTTTATCTTTCGGACCCCTGCCCCGACTTCAGGTCTGTGGGAGGAGCATCCCGGGCCGACCTGGACACAGGCCATCCAGTGTGGCTCTCCCCTGTGGCTTGTGCGCACAGTGCCTCGCTGTGGAAATGTCCTCCCTTCTCTGGGAGGTGGGCTTCACTCCCCAGCATAGGTCTGTTTTCCTCCCAAACCTGGTCCTTCTCCACTCGTCATGGTCCTGACCTCCCCCTGGCCTGTGCTGGCCTTGCTGCTGTCCTCGGTGCTTGGTCAGCCCTGGATGGTCCTCATAGTCTGCTCTGGCTTTTTGAACACCAGTCTCAGCGCTGCTCAGAATTCTGTTGAACTTGGGATGAACCTGTATCTTGGCAGAATCTACTCTGTGATTTCCACTTTTAAATACCAAAAAGACCAGTTACTTGAGCCTCAGTCCGGTGGTTTCTAATTAATTGAGGCGGTAGCATGAAGATAGCTGTTTATTTAAAGGAGGTAAGGGTGCCTGAGTGGCTCAGTGGGTTAAGTGTCTGCCTTTGGTTCTAGCCCCGCATGGGCTCCCTGGGGTCGAGCCCCGCATGGGCTCCTCCCTGTGCCTTGGGGAGTCTGCTTCTCCCTTTCCTTCTGCCTATGGCTCCCCCTGCTTTTGCATGAGCACATGCATTCTCTCTCTGTATAAATTCTCTCTCTTAATAAATAAGTGAAATCTAAAAAAAATAAAATAAAGGTGGTAGGGGCGCCTGGGTGGCTCAGTGGGTTAAAGCCTCTACCTTCCGCATCGGGTTCTCTGCTCATTGGGGAGCCTACTCCCCCCCCACCCCCAGCCTACTTGTCATCTCTGTCTGTCAAATAAATAAATAAATAAAGGTGGTAAAATCACCTTTGTGTGATTTGTGCTGTAGTGAATTCCTAGAGCTGAAATTATTCGGTCACAGGGGACACACATTTGTAATCTGGATGGATATTAATAACCTAGCCCCCACTCACCCATCTTCATCCCCTTCCTCCTCACAACAGCAGTAGGAGCCCTTGGCAGCGCGAGGGGCTGTTTTACCACTTGTCCCTGTCCCTTTTCCTGGCTGCCACGCTAGGGCAGGAAGGTAACTGAGGGCAAGCTTTCTTCTCATCCTGCCTTTTTCTCAGCTCTTCTGACTTCTGCCGGGCCTGCTGTTCCCCGAGGACAACTTAGACAAGGCTCAGGAGTTACCGGTGTAGGAAGTCCGCATGGGCAGACTTTGCAACAGTCCTGGGAAAGTTAGCCTCTGGGAGTGTCAGTTTCCTCATTTCTAAAATAGGGGTAAAAGTACCTCCCTTGGAGGGCAGGCATGAGGATTCAGGGAAATCATGCATATAAATCCTTTACGACACGCCTGCTTCTATCAGGCATTCGGTCAGTGCTGGTTATCGATGATGCTGATGGGGGGCTTTCCCGAGCGCCGGAGAAGGCTGAGGGTGTGGGAGGTGGCAGTGGTCCCCTTTTACCATTGCTGAGGCTAGCGTGGGGGTGGGTGGCTGGCCACAGGGAAGGGGATGGGGGGACCAGTGTCAGGGCTGCCCACCTCAGAGGCGGTCCTTCCCAGAACCCGCTGAGACCAGGGTCAGCAGAGTGTCATCCGCTGACCTCGGCAGAGGCTGTGTGTGGGGTGAAAGCCGCCCCCAGCTTTGGAAGTATTCTCCCCTAAAGAAACGGGCAGAGGGGTGCCTGGGTGGCTCAGCGGGTTCAGCCTCTGCCTTCAGCTCAGGTCATGATCCCAGGGTCCTGGGGTCAGGCTGTCTGCTCGGTAGGGAGCCTGCTTCCTCCACGCTCGCTCTCTCTGTGTGCTACTCTGCCTACTTGTGATCTCTCCCTCCGTGTCAAAGAAATAAGTAAAATCTTAAAAAAAATAAAAATAAAAACTGGCAGAGCAGGAAGTATGTGTGTCCATGGGTTGAATGAGCAGAGAAGACTGAACAGGTTGGGCCGACAACCTGAACTTCCAACAGCTCCCTGCAGCTGAGTCCTTACCACGGGTGCTTTTTAAAGGCGTGTTTCACGTTCTTATCCAGAGTGTAGTCTTTACAAACTAATGGCAAAGGTATTGTTAAAATAAGGTAAGTATTAATGAAAGAAAAAAGTCTTAATGGTATTGAAGAAAAAGTCCAGCTCATATGTGTTTGTTTTTTAAATTCGAAAATAAAAGTAGAAATACCCAGGTGGAGGATGGCTTCTTGCTTAGTATAGTGTGACAGACCTGTGAGTAATCTTTCGAGCTAACGAATACTGATGCTGTTGTATTTAGTGAGAAGAATCATCAAATTCATTATTGTCTTCTGAAGCAGCAGCAAACCTAGTGTAGATGGAAAACTAATATTTAATTCACTTCTCTACATTATCGAAAATGATTTTCATTCCCTCATCTCTCTGAGTTGGGAGGAATCTGCATTAAGCCTGTATCAAACGGCAAGACTGGGAGCCTTCCTCTCCTCATCTCTGAATCCCCTTTGGTTTGTGCATGCAGAAGACTGAAACTGAATGACTGTTTCCTGTACATGTAGAAATCATCTAAATTCCCAGTCAGTATGCCGTTTAGTGATTGCAATTAAATGTCATATTTGCAGCATATAAGACAAAAGGCTAATTTCCCTAATTTGCAAAGAGCTCTGACAATTAAATAAAAAATGCAAGTATAGACAAAGGATATGAACAGACAGTTCGAAGACAAATTTAGACAAATTGCCATTAAACATGAGAAAAGATGATCAGCCTCACTTATAATTAAATAAAGGCATTTCAGAGCCATGAGATGCCATTCACACTGATGAGTCTGGCAAAAGTGAGAAGGGGTAATGCTCGTTATTGGTAGTCACGGGGGGGGGGGGGACAGGGACCTCATGTGCTGTTGGTGAGGGCAGCTGCTGCTGCCTTTGGAAACCATGATCCTAGTGAGATCTTCTGCTTGGAGGAAATACCGTGGCTATTTACCTTTTTTTCCTGTTTAGAGTATCAGTTGGGGCCTGGTTAAGTACATTGTGACACAGCCTTCCACGGAGTACTCTGAAATGGGAAAAGATAATGAGGGAGAGGAGTTTGTGCTGCTGTGGGAAGATCTGAAGGTGTATTAAATACATTTTTTTAAAAAACGGGGGAGCTGGGTAGCTCAGTGGGTTGAGCCTCTGCCTTCGGCTTAGGTCATGATCTCGGGGTCCTGGGATCGCACATCAGGCTCTCTGCTCAGTAGGGAGCCTGCTTCCCCCTCTCTCTCTGCCTGCCTCTCTGTCTACTTGTGATTTCTCTCTGTCAAATAAATGAATAAAATCTTTTTAAAAAACCAAACAGGGTATAGAACAATTTAATGCTGTAACTTTAAGAATGCCAAAAGCCCTGACCAGATCTTTGGGAAGGGGAACTGGGGAAGAGCTTTGCTGTTCACTTCTGTTTTCTGTACTAGGATTTGAAGTTTGTGTGCATGTATTTTATTTTAAAGGTAGATTTTATTTTAAAGATAAAACTAATGAAACATTGATCTAGGTTAGGTGTGGGCTGACACTCTGCACGGGGGAGGAATTAAGACCTACAAGAAACCAGTGAGGAGCCCAGGTTGGGAAACCGCCGATCTGGAGGAGTCGGGAATCATATTTGGACTTGATTGTCTCTGAAGGGGTTCTGACTTGCTCTACCCCTGGACCACCACTAGGCCTGACACATCAGGTCGTTGGGTGTGGAACTTGCGATTCATTATGCCTTTTGCTCCTTTCAGCTCGGTTCCCAGCCGAGGGCTGCAGTTTCCTGCAGATGCCCTGTGCAGCGGACTTCAGAAGCCTCCTCCTCTGGAGTGTTGCTTGTCAGCAGCTCTAGGCAGAGGGCTTTGAATCTCATTGTCAGGGCCAGAAGGAGGTGTTAATGTAAAGGAGAGGAGAGTGAAGCACTTCCTTTCTCATTTGCAGAAAACTGGAATCCCTCTCTTAGGTGTTAATCATGGTCTTTGGTTTTTCTCTCCAGTGATTTTCTTTCAAGTGTAGTTCTCTGCTTTTCTTCTGAGAAGATAAAAAGACACACGGAGGAGGAGGAGGAAGTCTCACCCTGGAAGCTAGTTTCGCTTGTGGACTATTTCAGAAATGCTTCATTGTTTGCTCTTTTCTGCTGGTTTTTGCCCAGGGCTTTGCATCTTTCAAAAGCCTAAGCCCACCTTCCTTTTGGCCCTTACTTCCCAGAGTCAGTATTTACACAGCCTTGTATCATGCCAGGCAGTATCTGTGTTTCTGGAAGGCAGTCAGGTGTAGTTAGGACCACAACCTCCCGAGTCAGACTAAGTTCATCTTTTAACTCTGGGACCTTTGGCAGTGTCTGAACTGCTTTTCCTCAGTTTCCTCATCTACAAAGTACAATCATAGTATTTCCTTCACAGAGTTGATAAAATTAATATAAAATTAATTAAATTTAGCACAAGATAAGTGCTTATTATATGTCAGCTTTTATACACATTCAGTGCATGAATTTCCCTCATTTAATCATGACCGCAGTTTCATTGGGCAGTAGTTCTTCTGAGACGTTCTCTAGGTAGGAAATCAAAGTTAACTGACTTGTCCAAGACCATGTGGCTGTTTAAATATTCGTTGTTATTATTTTTATCAGAAAGTGGCAGAGCTAGGATTCATAGCCAAGTCTACCTTCAAAGCCATTTCTCTTTGCCCCCTAAAAAAAAATCTGTTATAGCTAATCTTGACTATGGGCCAAACAGCCACTATGCTGAGTGTTTACTACTGTTTTTTTTTTTTTTTTAAGATTTGTTTATTTATTTACTTGAGAGAGAGAGAGATGGAGGGAGTGCGTACGTGCGTGTGTGCCCACAGGGGGAAAGGCAGAGGGAGAGAGTCCCAAGTAGAATCCCCGTTGAGCCTGAGGTGGGGCTGTGATCTCACAACCAGAAACCAAAACTTGGATGCTTAACTGACTGCATCCCCCAGGTGCCCCTTGTGCTTCCTACTTTTGCAGACTTGTATTCCTCATAACAAGCCACAAGGTAAGGACTCCTCTATGCCCATTTTCAAGATAAGAAAACTGAGACTTGGAAAGTTTATGAAGTACCTCACACAAGTTTGACAGGTGGAAAGCAGGTATCATTTGAACCCAGATCTGACTCCAAATTCATGCCTCAGACAGTTTGATTATGATCCCTTCCTATCTTTTTTTTTTTTTTTTAAGATTTTATTTATTTTTTCAGAGGGGGGGGGAGCGAGCACAGGCAGACAGAATGGCAGGCAGAAGCAGAGGGAGAAGCAGGCTCCCTGCTGAGCAAGGAGCCTGATGGGGGACTCGATCCCAGGACGCTGGGATCATGACCTGAGCCGAAGGCAGCTGCTTAACCAACTGAGCCACCCAGGCGTCCCGATCTTTTCCTATCTTTTAAAAACTGGCTAAGGGGGATACCTGGGTGGCTCAGCTGGTAAAGCAAAGCTCAGGTCATGATCTTAGGGTCCTGGGATCAAGTCTATCGATGGGCTCCCCGCTCATTGAGGAATCTGCTTCTCCCTCTCCTTTTCATGCTGTCTCTCTCAAATAAATAAAATCTTTTTAAAAGGTAGAATAAAAACTGGGTGAGGTATCCTAAATTTCTTTTTAAATGTTACTGAATTTTAGTATGTTCAGATAGTTTAGAAATGTGTCTAAAAAGATTCATTGAAAGCTAATAGGGCTTCTAACTACCCTGTCCCCCTGTGCATAACCATGATGTGTATATGCTGACACAGCAGTGTGTGTGTGTGTATGTGTTCACGGTGCCTTGTACAAACAATACCTATACTGTTTGGCATCTCACGCTTTTCCTTTAGTGATACACCATGATGAGTTTTTCATGTCAGTATGAAAAGAGCTTCCTTGTTTGTTATTTCTGGTTGTATAGTAATCTCTTTTTCTTTTTTTTAAGATTTTATTTATTTACTTGACAGAGACACAAGGAGAGAGAGAACACAAGCAGGGGAGTAGCTGAGGGAGAGGGAGAAGCAGGCTTCCTGCCAAACAAGGAGCCCAGTGTGGGGCATGAGCTGGGATTGTGACCTGAGCCGAAGGCAGACACTTAATGACGGAGACCCCCAGATCTTATATACATACGTATACAGCCCCTGGTTGTATAATAGTCTTAAATATGGATCTCCCATAAGTTATTAACCATGCTCCTCTTCATGGGCATATAGTCTGTTCTGAATCTTTTGTTGTTTTGTCCAGTGAAGTAATAAATTCATAGGGCTGAAGTTCCTCGGTTAAGGGGAACGTGCATTTGTAAGTTCAATGGACAATCACTAAAATGCCCTCCAAAGTATTTGCTTATTTTACAATCCACCAGTAACGTCTGTCAGATTATCATCATCAGGGATTTTAAGATATTTTTTATTTGTTTTTTTTTTTTGTCATGCCAACTAATAAGTGTGTTCACTGTTAGAAGTTTGGAAAATACAGGAAAGTGTGAAGAAGAAAATAAAAACGTTTTTAAACTTAGATTAATGTAACCATTCTGTGTATATCTCTCAGTATTATTTCTATGTATATTTAATATCTGGTTTATACATACATAATTTTAGAAATATTCTACTTTTGTTGTTACTTGATTTTTTTTTAAATTTTATTTATTTATTTGAGAGAGAGAGAGAGCATGAGAGGAGAGAGGTCAGCAGGAGAAGCAGACTCCCTACTGATCAGGGAGCTCAATGTGGGACTTGATCCCGGGGCTCCAGAATCGTGACCTGAGCCAAAGGCAGTTGCTTAACCAACTGAGCCACCCAGGTGCCCACTTGATTTTTTTTTAACAGCTTTACTGAGGTGTAGCTTACATATCATAGAATTTGGTCATTTATTTTTTTTTTTTTTTTTTTTTTTTTTTAAAGATTTTATTTATTTTATTTGACAGACAGAGATTACAAGTAGGCAGAGAGGCAGGCAGAGAGAGAGAGAGAGAGAGGAGGAAGCAGGCTCCCTGCTGAGCAGAGAGCCCGATGTGGGGCTCGATCCCAGGACCCTGAGATCATGACCTGAGCCGAAGGCAGCGGCTTAACCCACTGAGCCACCCAGGCGCCCGAATTTGGTCATTTTAAATGTACAATGATTTTTAGTAAATTTATGATGTTAACCCACCTTTAGACCATTTCCATCACCCATAAAGATCCCTTGTGCTCATTTGCAGTTGATTTGTTGCCATGTTATTGAATATTCATTCAGCAAATATTAATTGAGTGTCTACTATGTGCCAGGTGGTAAGCTGCATGCTAGTTAATAAAACAGATGAAAATCCTTGCCTTTGGGGCCTTGGATTTTGTAGCGCTTACTTTGTATGCTTCCTTAACATCAGTTTAAAAATGACATAGTATTCAGTATATGTGTGTGCTATCCTTTAATAATTTCCAAGAAGGTGGACATTTTGATTGTTTTCATTGTTTTGCTATTGTAATTGGATATACCAATGGATAAATTCTTGTGTGCCTACATCTGGGATAGAGAGTGCTAAGTCAAGAGAAGTGCCCATCGCAAGGCTTTGTTACATTTGCCTACCAGGAGCATACAAGATAGCCACAGTCCCGATAGCACTACCAGGGGGGTTTAAATCTTGCCAACTGGAGAAAGAATTGTGTCTTGTGTTAAGTTTTATTTGTTTATTGATGTTGTTAAGCACTTTATCTGTGTTTCAAGACGATTTTAATTTCTTTTTTTTTTTGAAGCATCTGTTCATAGTCTTTACCCATTTTTCAATTGTTAAATTTGCTTTTATTTGTAAGAGTTTTCTACTTCTTCACCATATATGTCATATTTTTCATAATTTGTCTCTTGTCATTTGCTTTTGGTCAGAAGCCATTTTTTAGATGTATAGAAGTTCTTCTGTGGTTAAATCTCTGTTTTTTCTCGGTATCTTTTGTGCATAGTAAGACCTCTAGAAGTTCTTACGGGGGGATATGTGGTGAAGAAGACATCTAACTTTATTATTATATTTTCACATTATCCAAGAAGCATCTATTTCAAAAATTCTTCCTTTTTCACTGATTGGAAATGGCCCGTAGGGCCCATCTGGACTGACTCTCACTTATTACCTTGACAGCCGCGTGAGACCTTTGTCCTTCCCCTTGCTCCTTCCCCTAACTGTACCACAATTCTCTAACGCCTCTTTCCTTCCTGCTAAGGCTCTCGTCTCTTTATGCGTGTCATTCCTTCTGTCTGTAGCACCTCCCCGCTCCCTTTACAAAAGATCTTCTAGCCCTTATCATAGTTTGTAACAAGAGAATTCAAGCTTTCCTGGACCCCTCGTGCCTGGCGTGGAGAAGACAGTACATAGAGTGAATGAGTTCTAGCGTGATCGTACATTTTGACATCTATATCTTCAGCTGGGTTTTTTTGTGGTTGTTTTGTTTTCCTGAAATGCCTTAGTATTTATTCTTCTAGATCTACGCTGTCCACAATGTGGTAGCCACTGGCCACATAGGGCTGTAGAACACTTAAAATGTGGTTATTCCAAATTGAGATGTGCTATAAGTGTAAAATACACATCAGATTTCAGAGAGTTAGTATGAAAAAAAGAATGTGAAAGGTCTCACTAATAATTTTCTAACATTGATTATATGTTGATGCTTTAACTGGGTTAAGTAAAAATGTATAGAATTTTAACAATTTTTATTGTTAATGGAACCGCTAGGAAACACCACAAGTGTTTGTGAAGTTACTAAGGAAGTACTTCATTGGGCTACATTATAGTCATAAATCAATCTTGGGTGAAAGTGTCTATATTGTGGACTCTTTTAGAAGCGTCATGTGTGTCTTCATATTTATGTTTTTGTCCTTATTGAAGTGTTTCAGTTTCTTCTTGCAGAGCCTATTTTTTGTTTATCCCCCAGGTAGTTCATAGTTTCTGTTACTGTTGATGGCTGTGACTTGTCATCTTACCTAACTGGTTTTTTATGTACAATAATTTTTGAAATGCTTCATTTGCTAGTTCCTGCTTCTAAACAGATTTGTTCCAGGGATTCCCTTGTGTTTTCTGTGTAAATAGACCTGTCTGCCTTGAATAGTAATTTTACCTCTTCTTTTCTAATGGCTCTGTGCCTTAATTTTTCTCTTGTCTGTGGCTTTGGCTGAAACTTCCAGAGCAGTGTTAAGTAAGAGAAGTGATGGGCAGACAACCTTGTATCCTCCCAGGGACTAATGGGAATGAAATGAAAGTGTTTACCAGAGTGTTTACTAGAGCGTGTACCAGGGAACACTAATTCTTAGGCAGATATATGTATCTACCTTGAGAGAAGAGTTACACGCTTAAATGAGTGTGCAAATGGCTGAGTTAAATAGAATTCTTGTCTGGAGGACTTTTACGATGGGTTAATATGCTAATATATTGTTCAACCCCTAAGAGGTGGGTCTACACATGGGCTTGTGTGCTACTAAATACATTTTGGGAACCACAGATAGGATGTTTTCTTGCTAAGGTTGGTATTGCCATCAGCTTTGCAGTAGGTACTGTTTATTACATTAAGAAAATACCCTCTTCCTGTTTTTCCCCTTACTTTGAAAAGGCATTTAACTTTCTAAAATCCACGGCTAGCATAGTTTTGATTTGGCCATATGGTTTTTCTCCTTTGACTTACTGATGTGGCAGATTACATTTATACATTTCCCAACATGCATCCATCCTTACATTTGGTCACAATATATTATTATTATTATTATTATTTTTTTTTTTTTTAAAGATTTTTATTTATTTGTTAGAGAGAGAGATACAGAGCGCAAGCACAGGCAGACAGAGTGGCAGGCTAGAGGCAGAGGGAGAAGCAGGCTCCCTGCCAAGCAAGGAGCCCGATGTGGGACTCGATCCCAGGACGCTGGGATCATGACCTGAGCCGAAGGCAGCCGCTTAACCAACTGAGCCACCCAGGCGTCCCACAATATATTATTATTTTAATAGGTTATGTTTCTAAGTATTTCCTTGAGGACTTTACAATCTGTTTACTAGGTAAAGTTGACAGTCGTCTCTCTTTATGCTGTTTGCCATCTTCTGGTATCAGATGTATGCCATATAAATTGAGATGCTTTAATTTTTTTTTTTTTTTTTTTTGAGATGCCTTAAATGTTTCAACATGCATCTAAAACAGTGTGAACGGCCTGAAGATCATTTATGCTTTGGCACTTCTGTTTCTTTTTATTTAATTCTGCCAATTTATGTTACTCTAAAAATATGTCTGTTCCGTACAGATTTCAAATTGATTTCAACCATAATTCTAGGATAAATAAGAGCACAGTGTTCCTCCTTAACTAAAATGTTTTAATTCGGATTCTGACATAATAAAAAAATTCTGGTGTGATCTAGGCACGCTAACTGGTCTGTCCTTTCCTGCAGGTGTCAGATTTAATTGCACATTGTTGTATCTTATAATTTTAAAAAATTTTCTCTGCAGTTATATGCTGTTCTGTATTCATTACTTTTTTTGCTTTCTTTGGGTTTAGTTGGTTGTTTCTTTTCTGACCTCTTTGGTGAGTCCATTTATTTTTCTTCTTTGTTGTTTAATGATAAAAACTTTCAAGGTACTGACTTTTAAAATTTGTTGTTTCAAAATCCTCAACATTTCATTTTGAAAAATTTCAAATATACAAAAAAGGTGGATTTACAGAAAACACCTGTATATACCCACCATCTATACTCTATGCTTGTTAACACATTCCTGTGTTTGCTTTATCACCTCTCTATCCATCTCTATTTTTGGATGCATTCTCAAGTAAGTTGAAGACATAAGTAAACTTAAACTTGACTCCTAAAGCCCTCTTGCTGCAGATTTGATGTGAGTTTTCTTTTTTCTGAATAGTTTTATTCCTTTTTGATTTTCTTCTTGATTGAGTGCTTATTCAGAAAGTGCTTAAATTTCAATTGGTTGGATTTTAACCACTGAAATATAATTGTTAGATCTGATTGCATTGGTTTTGGTCAGAGAGCGCAGCTGGGCTGTATCCACTTTTGTGGTTGTGAGCGATTCGGTATATTGGGTTCTTGGCAGGGGCAGCCAGCCTGTCCAAGGTATGCGTATGCTTTGAGCACTGGTGGGCATTGATGTGCTTGTGATATGTCCATCGCTCTTGGTGCTTGCCCTGTCTAAAGCTCTTCACTGAAAGGGTCAGTTACCAACCCAAAAGGATAATAAGGTGCGCAGAACTGAAGGGGGGAAAAGTGCACATGAGGACCACTCAGATTCTAAACTAAAAAGCGTTTAGCTCTGTTCAGTGTATCCCCTGTGCTGTCTGCCTGGAAAACACCAATTGGAAACATACAAATAAGGCAGAACAGTTTTCAGATGAGTGTGCTTTTTTTTTTTTTTTTTTTTTTACGAAATATTCCAAATCCTCAGAAGTAGGTGAAACAGGGAAATATTTTCCTAAAAGGATACCAAATTCTCAATCATCTGCAAAGGCCCTACTGTCTAGACCATGTTATAATTTCGATGAAGATGAATGCTAGGCATTTGGGGCAGTAGGCTGATTGATCTTTGGGTTATCTGACTTTCGGTGAATTGACCAAGACGTGAGAGACTGAAAGTAAGAGGAAGAATGCCCAGGTCGACCCTCCAAGGCACAGTGGCCGCAGTGGTAGTGGTGATGGTAGTGGTGTGATTTTCGCAAGCTTGTGTTGATGCCGCTTGTGCTTAGTGAGGAGTCACTGGTGAATTATGAAACTCTCTCTTTCTGCAGATTACGCTTCATGTCAGTAGAAATGGACAGCAGCAGTTTTATTCAGTTTGATGTGCCCGAGTACAGCAGCACTGTTCTGAGCCAGCTAAACGAACTCCGCCTGCAAGGGAAACTATGTGACATCATTGTCCACATTCAGGGTCAGCCATTCCGAGCCCACAAAGCAGTCCTCGCTGCCAGCTCCCCCTATTTCCGGGACCATTCAGCATTAAGTACCATGAGTGGCTTGTCAATATCCGTGATTAAAAATCCCAATGTGTTTGAACAGTTGCTTTCATTTTGTTACACTGGAAGAATGTCCTTGCAGCTGAAGGATGTTGTCAGCTTTCTGACGGCAGCCAGCTTTCTTCAGATGCAGTGTGTCATTGACAAGTGCACGCAGATCCTGGAGAGCATCCATTCAAAGATCAGCGTTGGAGACGTCGACTCCGTGACTGTCGGCACCGAGGAGACAACAGAGAGTCGGAATGGAGTTAAGGATAGTAGCTTCTTTGCCAATCCCGTCGAGATCTCCCCTCCGTATTGCTCTCAGGTTCGGCAGCCCACCACGAGCAGCGATCTTCGGATGGAGACGACGCCCAACAAAGCTTTGCGCAGCCGCTTACAGGAGGAAGGGCACTCAGACCGAGGGAGCAGTGGGAGCGTTTCCGAGTACGAGATCCAGATAGAGGGGGACCATGAGCAGGGGGACCTGATGGTGAGGGAGAGCCAGATCACTGAGGTGAAGGTGAAGATGGAGAAGTCCGACCGGCCCAGCTGTTCCGACAGCTCCTCCCTGGGGGACGACGGGTACCACACGGAGATGGTGGACGGGGAGCAGGTTGTGGCCGTGAACGTGGGGTCCTACGGCTCCGTGCTCCAGCACGCCTATTCCTATTCCCAAGCCGCCTCGCAGCCCCCCAGCGTCTCCGAAGCTTTTGGAAGTTTGAGTAATTCCAGCCCGTCCAGATCCATGCTGAGCTGTTTTCGAGGAGGGCGTGCTCGCCAAAAGCGAGCTTTGTCCGTCCACCTGCACAGCGATCTGCAGGGCTTGGTGCAGGGTTCTGATAGCGAAGCAATGATGAATAACCCCGGGTATGAGAGCAGCCCCCGGGAGAGGAGTGCAAGAGGGCACTGGTACCCGTACAATGAGAGGCTGATCTGTATTTACTGCGGGAAGTCCTTCAACCAGAAAGGAAGCCTGGACAGGCACATGCGGCTCCACATGGGAATCACCCCCTTTGTGTGCAAGTTCTGCGGGAAGAAGTACACACGCAAGGACCAACTGGAGTACCACATCCGGGGCCACACCGACGACAAACCATTCCGCTGTGAGATCTGCGGCAAGTGCTTTCCATTCCAGGGTACCCTCAACCAGCACCTGCGGAAAAACCACCCCGGCGTCGCCGAAGTCAGGAGTCGCATTGAGTCCCCCGAGAGAACAGATGTGTATGTGGAACAGAAACTAGAAAATGACGCATCGGCCTCCGAGATGGCCCTAGATTCCCGGATGGAAATTCACACAGTGTCTGATGCTCCTGATTAAGATGGTAACGAAGTGTGCCCAAACAAAGCACATTAATCAATGCATATTTGTGATTTGCTTTGTTGTAATCTTTGGTTTTCCCAACCATCTGGAAATCTCTCGGTCTCTTGGCAGTTTTTCTAAGGTTTCTGGAAGGAACACTTCATTGTGTTCATCCTTTCCCCCGCCCTCCCTCTCCCAAGGAGCTCAAAGCATGAAGGGCAGCGTATCCAGGGAAAACACAGGCTGACAGTATTCCTCTTTGGCTGAACTCTTAATCCAAAATCTGCCAGTGATTTAGCTATGCCAACTGGTTGACCCTACATTCTCTGCCAAGAGGCATGCTCTCTCGTTGTGTGCACTGGCACCGGTGCATTTCCACAGGGGAGAGACCAGGATGCCGTCAGCCTGATACAAATGGGTAACCTTTTCTAATTTAAAATTACTTTTAGGGGGTAGTTAGACAATTTATATATATATATAATAAAGCTATTATTATATATATAGTATATATACATTCTCAAATTTGATTTTATTCTGGTTGAGGTGAATGTAAGAGGAATATATAATTTAATACAATGTGAACAGGGCTTTTGACCCTGTCTCGTTCCCTACCCAATGTTAGGGTTTTGCCCCTTTATTTCCCTTACAAAAAGAATGTTAATAGGTTTTCATATATATTAATCATCATGTCCAAAAGCAAGCAAAGCAAATCACAGTGTTCATAGCTCTGCTTCATAACAAGTACATAAACCAAATGCCATAAAATGTATTCAACTCTAGTTGGAAACCGTTTTGGAATTTTTGTTCGTTGTCCAGTATGTAAGCTGGATGACCCCGTGGTGCTGACCTTTTTACATATTGTAGTGTTATATTAGCCAACCCCAAAGGAGCAGTGGTTTTCAATGTTTTTACTGGCCTACGAATCTACCTTCATTCCGTACTGTAGAAACATACATACCAGGTAACTAAATCGAATCACTCTACCATGAGTTACTACTCGCACTAAAGGAAAGGGATTTGTAGTTCTGTCTACAAAATTCTCCAAGCAGTGTTGTTGTGGGTTGTTTCCTTCTTTCGTTTTTTTTTTTTCCTCTTTCTCTCTCTTTTTTCAAACAGCTAGTTCAGGTGCACAGCAACTTTTTCTACATGCAGTTCCCAGGGAAACTGCAGAACTTGGAATTTGTACTTTTTGTAAAGATATACTCTATGGGAATTGCAAGCAATATATCTATCTTAGTATCGTGTGTGCTAACGAGAGCCTCAGTGGCTCCCCCACTCTCAGTGTTTCCTGCTTAAAGAAACCAACAGTCAAAAAGCCCTCTAAGATACTCTGTGTGTCACCAAATCTGTGTGTGTCACCATTTTTTTGGTCACGTGGTGCTATTTTATGTTCTGTATCTTTTAGGTCAGTATAGTTGTAGAAAATGTGAAATCTAATGGTAATAGTGAATTACAGGTTTTGTTTTGTTTTTTGGTTTTTTTTTCTCTCTCGAGTTTATAGCTTGAAAAGAGACCTCAAAAGCATGTGCTGGCAAACACATTACTGTATGAAAACATACCTGAGTCCTATTTGAATACTTGTTTTCTTGAAGCTTTAGGAAGTGTCTTGGGTTCTATATTTTGTTTACCCGTGTGCTTGTAGTGAACAAAACGGGCTTTACCAGATGGCTTCGGTACTGTGTACTCCGACAGAGGAATTCCGTCGGCAGGTGGATGGGGCGTTTGGGCCGCGGGCTGCCCGTGGGGTGTCGGCGCCCCAGACTCTGCTGGAGGACCTTGGCTCTGAGACTCGCAGCCAGTGTGTCTCCACAGGAGAACAGCACAAACCACCTAAAAGAAACACAGACATGAAAAAAGACCAACCTCAGAGTCTAGGAGTTAAAAGGAATACAAAAATAGACGTTTGCTGGTTTTCCGTGCTTTTTTGGCTCTTACAATACCAAGAAGGGGTGGGGGGTGGTGCTGGGAGGGCCACGGGGTGTTTGGGGGAGGTTTTCGTTTTGTTTGACGTTCTGTTATTTTGAGACAAGAAAATCGTTGAGGCCCTTGTGTGTGACAACCCCCGGGGGGTGGTAGCCGTGCGGTAGCATCTCTGTAGCACACGGGAGCCGTGTGTTCGCGTGTGAACTGCTGCACTCCACATCAGTGTTACTACGGACAGATTACACTCTAATCCTGCTGCTCCCGACGAGCAGCTCTTGCTAAATCGGGTATATAGTGTATGCCTTTTCCTGTCAAACTGCCTAAGTAAGGGGTGCGTTCTCTCCCTGAAGCACTTGCTCAACTCCTGTCAAAGCCGCGTGCCTCAAGGGGAGGCTGGACCCCAAGTGTTTACCCACTTAAATATGTTCTGGGGTTTCAGGTAAATGTCTGTGATTTTTTTTTTCCCCTTACCTGAGTAAGTTTGCTTTTGATTTTTCTTTTTAAGAATTAAATGCAAAAAATTTGTGTGGTGATACAAATTAAGTTCGTGACAAGAAATGCCCAAATCAAGGACGTGAGAGGTCAGGCTCAGGGAAGGAACCTCCTTTTCACTCAGGCTTGGGGCCTTCTGAGAGGTCTCCAGAGCATTCCGTGATAGATGAGACAAGTCAGGAGGGGAGAGCACTTGGGGCAGGTACCTCGAATAGCCTGGTTCTTGTCACTGTGTCCGTCTTAACCTTTGTTTAAATGGAGTTCTTTGTATTTGTCAATTTGTTTAACTGGTTTGAGTTTACCAAAGAGTGACTTATCCAAAATTGTCTTTGACAAAACTATACATTGCTTTGATTGTACAGTTCAGGTTCAAACATTGTAATGGGACTGTTGAGGGGCAGAAAAATTGATTGAGTTTCTCTCTAATAACCATGAGTCCACATTTTGCAAGTTCCACTTGCCTCCCATTCATGTTGCTAACACTTTACCCTTTCCACTGCTAGCAGTGTTAAGAATGAATTCTCAAGCCATAACCCAGTACTGTAAGGTTCCACAGGGCTTCGAGGAGGCAGCGCGTAGGCCAGCGCAGAGCTGGGCAGCCTCTCTGGGCAAGCACGCCGTCGTGCTCCTCAGTGTGCGTGGCGGGTGAGAGGTTAACTCCATTCAGATCGGGCAGCAGTAATGAATTGTGCCTTGTCACATGAGGATTGTGCCAGGAGGATGACCATGGCCACAGAACAGAAACATTCTCTCCCCGAAGGTCCCTTCACGTCTCCGCAGACGAAGTTCGCTGTGTAACTCCTTAGAGCAACTCTTTTTGGAAAGCAGAGTCCCTATTTCTGTACAGTTTGAGGTTAGATGTTTCATTTATAACAAGTGCAAAAGTCAACTAAGATAGAAGTGATATGTGAAGAAATCCTTTACAGCAAAACGTATCCTGAGTTCATATAAGGTCTGTTCATAATTGAGTCTCTTCTTGAGCCACCTTGTCCAGTACGTAGACAATGTGAAGACAGTGACGGTGTCCTTTCCTCTGGGTGTTCCACCTGTTACTACAAACTGTGAAAACAAAGAATTTTATACTTTTACTAACGTTTGTGGTTTTAAACAGTTCTTTTCATTCTAATCGGTTCTCTCCCCTCTAATTTCTACTAAAGCTGTAAATACATTTAGAAATTATATTTGTAAATACAGCATATGAAGACAAGTTAATTTTTTTGGTCAGTGGAAAGCCTCCCAGTTGGCTCTGCCTTGGCAGTTTTGTTTTTTTGTTTTGTGTGTGTGTGTGTGTGTGTGTGTGTGTGCGTGCCTGCCTGTGTGTGTGCGTACGCGCACGCCCATGCGTGCGTAGGTGCGTGTGCGCGTGCCTGGTGTTTAACAACAGAAAGGATACTGTCGGTTCACTGTTAAGCAGAATATACTGTAGAACTAAATTGATGATTTTCCAGCTTCCAGAGCATGAGTAGATGTCTTTTCTCATGATAGCAGTTATAACCAAGTCTTTGTTTTTCCCTTAGCCCAGACCATAGGCCTGCATATCTTTGTGTGTGGTTTTGTTTTTACTTTTGTTTTTCCAGCCTAGACTCTAGGAAGAACTTGCAGGAACACAAAACAAGGGCTGGGGTGGGGTGGGGGGGTGGGGGGAGGGTGGGAATCCTCCACGTGAATGAGCTTTACTTTAAAGAAATCAATGTATTTTATTTTAACAACTTTTTCTATTAGTTACTGTGATTTTTGTTGTTGTCCTTGTTATTGTTAAATTCTGTAATGGTTTCCTGTGAAGCCTCCACTGAAAGGGACTCAAATATGCAACACCTAAACTATTTTCCAAGGGCACATGCCCCTTGAATGGTGCTTCTAGACTGGTCAGGGTTATTTATTAAATTTTATATATGAAAGTATTGGGGAATTATGTAAATTCTTTATATGAAACTATCTAGTTCATAAATCATAGATTTCATATTACTCAGTGCAACTGAACTGAACGTTCAGGAGAGTCATTCACATTGTTCCAAATTTGTAATGGTTGTCACACGCCACATATGTCTTCTTCAGTAAGTGCCAGAGTGTCTCCACTGTTTCTGCCCGGTGCTCGACCTCTCGGCCCGGAAGAGGGCCTTGTTTTCCCCGGTTCCCCTCTGGGCCTGGCACACACAGGGCTCCCGTAGTTCTTGGTCAATCCCGGAGTGAGCCCTGCTGCAGACGCAGTAACCAGACCTCTTGCTGCCCCTCAGTGACAAGTATGCTGTGAATTCAACCTTTGGACTTGCTGCCCAAGCCTTTGGTTACTGCCCTGACTATAGTAAGAGGTAAACGTACCTGGTTTCTTTGAGAATGACCATTTTCCTAATGTGAAAACCATCTCTCTCACCACTTTTATTAGTAGGGCTAACACTTTTTTCCGTTATAAATGGTTGAGCAATTTGAATGACTTAACACAATGTCATTATCTTGCAATATAAACTGGTAACCTCACAAGCCCACACTTCATCACCATATGAAGTAAATGAAGCTAGCTAAGCGGATGCTGTATCTACTAGTAACTTGCCATTAAGGATTATTTTATAGCATGAATTTAAGACTATTTATTCAAATGATATTTTACTCTTGTATTCATTTTGTTTTAGATTTGTGACATGAATATTTCAGTGCTGCTTAATTTTGTTCTGAATTCTTGTTTCTTGCTTGTAAATGGCTTTTTTATGGTATAAAGTCAATGGAAATTGCTGTTTGTAAATAAAAATGCTGCTAGAGCAAATGTGCGGTGGCCTCCCTCTGTGTCTGCCCCTCAGGGCTTCCTTGAGCCCCACGGGCTCTGCAGACGTCTGCCATGTCATCATTTCTGTAACCGCTGTTCTGAGAGGTGAGGATTTCATAAGAAGCTCTTGGGCCACCGTGGTGCTGGGAAGACGAGAAAGAAGCAGGTGTTTTTCTGTATACCTCCCTCTTGTGTGGTGAAGAACGATTGTCAGGGGCCCCCGTGTGCGCCCAGTCTCCCCTAGAAAGAATCATCGGTGACCCCCGTCCCCACTCGCCTGTAGAAGCTCCCCCTCGGCTCCCTTGAGCTTGCCCCGTTCGCTCCCGCGGCGGAGCAGGGAGCTGCACACGTTGTTTCCGCTGCCTCGGCCCGGCTTCGGGTCCCTTTCGAGGGCAGCCATCCAGCGGCGTGTCTGCTGCCCTTCCAGCTGGCTTTTGTGCGTTGACGAGTAAGATGGTTCAGCGCATGCTTCTCCCTCCAGCCTGTAGGCTTCGTGAGCGCAGGGACCCAGGACTGTCTCCGTGGCCCACATAGCCTTAGCACAGGACCTGGCACCGCACCGGCGGGGACTGAACGAATGAGCAAATGCATGTATTCTGGGCGGTTCGAGCAGGGCAGTGTGGCTGGGAAACATGAATTCAACTTGGCTCCTAGCTCCTTACCGTGAAACAGGGTCTCCCCTCAGCAGAGCTCCTCTTCAGTCCGCTGGGCAGTGAGATGCCTCCCACCCCTGTGTAAAAGCTCCATGTAGGGACCAGCTTCAGGGTCTAGCTGGGGGTGGTTGGGATGCCTGAGCCACTCAAGGGCGCATTGGGGAACATACATCAACTTCAAATCTGGAGGTCTGGCTTCTAGCCATGCCTGTGCCTGACCGTGACCTTAAGCACGTCCCTCTTTTTAGTCCCAGCTTATCTATAAAATGATGGAGTTGGACTCCGAAGGCCCAGATAATTTGTGAGGCAATGGCTTCTTATAGGCTTTCGCCTTAAGGCTGGAAAGGTCAAGAGTCAGGACTGTGCCTGTCCAGCAGGGGTAGAGGAACATCCCGAGGGGGTGAGGTCCTGGAATGGGAGCATCACCGGATGCGGATACACTGATGGGGCCCTGGGTCCGGTGGGATAGATCTCACTGAGCCGCTTTGCTGACAAAGGCCTCCAGCTGTACTTCACTTTTCATCCGCCCTGAAGGCACGATCTGTCCTCACTCGGGCTTCTTCCCATTACAATTCACACAACCGGCTAAGCCCTCCTGGCTTCAGGGATGTTTATGATGTCCTTTATAATGTCAAAGGATAGCCACCAATCCCTGATTGCTTGCTGGCTTTCATCCCTGTTCCCTAGGCCACTTCCTTGAAAGCTTAACATCCTGTGATGTTTTCCTTGTTTCACACAACAGACCTGACTTGTGCACCTTTTGTCAGCAAATAGGGCTCAGAACTTTCCAGAATGCAAAGAGCAGAAAGAGGCCACCTGGAAGGACTTGAAGGAAACATGCAGAATCTCATCAGCTTGGGGTCCTGCCGTGGAGCCCTCACTGGGTGACTGCTGTGCCCTGCTTGGCAGGTTTATACCAAAGCCTGCTGGCCTCACTGTCCGCAGTCAAGAACGTACCATCGCTCAAAAGGGAATGGAGGAGGAGATTTGTCCCCATGAACACTGGATTATAAGGCAGTCACCCACAGAGCAACCTGCCTGGGTCCGCGGGGACAGAGCGGCATCCCTTTCTTGTCTGACTCTGCGACAACAGCTAGGTCCCCTGCCCCTCATCTTTGAGAGAGGTTGCTTCTCTCGTTCCCGCTCCGGGCCTAACGGAGCTTAGATCTGATCAGTCTGGCTGAGCCTCTATCGGGATGGCCATGGCAACATTCCCACTTGGGGTGGCGAACTAAGTGTTGCCTGTGGTTGTGGCGCGCCCCCCTTCCACTCTCACACGCCCCCCCCCCCAGCTCTGTAACAAGCTCCCCTCGTGTTTTTGCTGCAAAGGCAATGAGGTCTTGGCGCTCAAAACATTTCTTCACCCCTTTTCACCCCGGCCTTGGCCCCTGATCAGCCCTTGAGCACTCTTCCCTGTGTCCTCCCCCGCCCCCCCCCGCCCATGCCCCCTGGGCTCCCTGGGGTCCCGCCAGGAGCTGTGCCTGGCCCAAGCCTTTGAGCTAGAAGGGAACCTGCCAATTTGCGGGCACCGCCTTCAGGGGCCTTCAGGGGCCTTCAGGGGCCGTGCGTGGGTCTGTGTTCTTTGAAATGTGCGAATCAGAGGGTGACTCATTTGGAATTCCGCCCCCTTCTCCAGAGTGCTCAGCTTGGAAGGGGAAGACCCTGACACTCTTAAGAGTGGGAAGGCACCTCCAAGGCTATCTGCTCCCGCCCCCCATGCCGGGATTCCCGCAGTAAGTAGTCCTCTAAGCAGTCTCCAATGTCTACTTGCTTGTGGAAACCGGCTACTTCCCCACAGGCTCTGCATCTTCGACAGCTTTCCATGCTAGTGTCCTTTTCCTGAGCCTAACATCGGCCTCTCTAGAGCTGGACCCTTGGCCCTCCTTCCACGCCCCAGGACCACACATGCTTTAAATATTCGTTGGGAGCATGACTGGTCTCCTTCCAGCCCTCTCTGGGCTTCTCTAGGCTAAATGTGTCTCCGGGCTACTTTCTCCAGAATCTAGGCCACAGGGACATTCTAGCGCTTTCTGTCTACCCACTTCTCTCCTCTTCAGGGCTTTGACAGATACTATTATGAGCTATGTTTCCCACAGCATTTTGCTGGAACTAAGGTAGCAGAAGCTCTTAAGTTGCAAGAACGCTTCTTGGGCCAATGCCTTACTTCAATGGGACTTACTCTAACGGCCAGTGTCTGCCAGTCATTCTATCCATTGCCTGTCTGGGTCGCGGGAGCTGGTTTCAGTTGTTTCCGTGGGTTTTGTCGTTATTTTCCCACTCCAAAGCTTCACTCTTTGCACTTCTCCAAGTCTTCCTTTTTTAAGATTTTATCTATTTATTTGACAGAGAGAGAGCAGGAGAGCACAGGCAGGGGGACCAGCAGAGGGAGAGGGAGAAACAGGCCCCCCGCAGAGCAGGGAAGCCGATACAGGGCTTGATCCCAGGACCCTGGGATCCGGACCTGAGCCGAAGGCAGAGGCTTCACCACCTGAGCCACGCCCTCCGCTTCTCCTTCTTCTTCGCCTCGCCCCCAGAGAGCCAGTGACAGGGCCTGGTAACCCTGAGCATTCTCTGAGGGCAGAGGACCCAGGGACAGGGGATTCTGCACGTGGGGGTGGTCTTGGGCACTAAGATGGCCAGCTTGTCAGGTTCTGAATAGCAGAACTCAGATGGCCAAACCGAGAGGATTCCAGGACACCACTCCCTCCTCCTGTCTCTGGAAAGAATTGCATTGTAATGAGCCTTTGCCAGGCCTGGTGCACTATGGGAAAGCACTGAAATGATACAAGTCCTCCAGTGGCTATCCATTGCATTCATTTGGCTGGAACCAGTGGACACATCCTGCAGATGGAGACCTCAGCCTTTGGGGTAAAATTGCCTGACACTAGTTTTAAGGTCCTTTAAGAATCTATATCCTGCTAGAGGGAGAAGGGACTGAGAGAGACCCAGTCTGAGGGAGGAGGTCCAGCAGAGTGAAGAGGGGACAAGACCAGAAACAAGATTCAGGAGAATTGGGGTGCCTGAGTGCTCCGTGGGTTATGCCTCTGCCTTCGGCTCAGGTCATGATCTCAGGGTCCTGGGATCGAGCCCTGCATCAAGCCCTGCATCGGGCTCTCTGCTTAGCGGGGAGCCTGCTTCCTCCTCTCTCTCTGCCTGCCTCCCTGCCTACTTGTGATCTCTGTCTGTCAAATAAAGAAATAAAATTCTAAAAAAAAAAAAAAAAAAAGATTCAGGAGAATTAAATAGTTATTATAAAAAATGAAACCATGAAGAAACTAGTTTTTTTTTTAAAGGGGGATGAGTGTCAACTGGGCTTGGAGCCTACTTTTAAAAAGGGGTGAGGGGATGACTTACTTGCTTTTGCAGTGGGGAAGATCTTTTTAAGGGTAAGACCAAAAAGAAGTAATCCTCGAGACAAAAATAGATTTGACTATATACAATGTAAAACATGCTTACTAAAAACAAAACAACAAAAACAAAACCAAAAAAACCCACTACAAGTTTAGAAGAAAACCTTTGCAATATACAGAGCAAGAGTTTTAAAATTAACTTTAAAAGGATGAAGGGTCCAATTTTAAAAAGGGAAAGGACCTAAAGAAGCAAACCACAGAAGAATGTGTACTCAAGGCTAATAAGTTCACAGGAAAGCTGCTTTACCTCCATAGAAAGCAATGGAAACACTAATGAGAGACCATTTTCCTACTTATTCAGAGGTAATACTCAGCATTGATGAAGGTGGGAGGCAAAATGAGACATTCATACCCTGAGGTTGGAAATAAAAGTCTATGTAACATCTCTGGAAGGTAGGTGGTTACCATGTTTCAAATTTTTAAATGTATGTTCCTTTTTATAAAGATTTTATTTCTTTATTTGAGAGCAACACAGAAATAGTGACAAGTGAGAAAGAGAGGGAGAAGCAGGCTCCCCACTAAGCAGGGAACCCGACACCAGGCTCCATCCCAGGACCCTGGGATCATGACCTGATCTGAAGGCAGATGCTTAACCGAGAGCCACCCAGGTACCCCTCTGTGCTCCTTTTGATACAACGATACTACTTTTCTTTAAGAGAGTGAGAGTGAGAGGGAGGGGCAGGAGGAGAGGGAGAAAGAGAATCCTAAGCAGGTTCCACAGTTAGCACCAAGCCCAATGCAGGACTCGATCTCAGGACCCTGAGATCATGACCTGAGCTGAAATCAAGAGTTCCCAGCAGTACTTCTTTAAAGAATTTAATATAAGAAGACAGCCTAACAAATAACAATCCCAAAAGATGCATCTATTTATTCATTTTGGTGCTGGCTATAATATTGATAAGTTGGAAACCACCATAATGTTTATGAGTAGCATTCTTACAATGCTATAGTAGGAAATCATTGAAAATGGTGATATAAATATGTAAATAAACCTTTATGTCTGGAGTGCCTGAGTGGCTCAGTCATTAAGTGTCTGCCTTCTGCTCAGGTCATGATCCCACCTGGGATTAAGCCCTATGTTGGAGAAGCCTGCTTCTCCCTCTCCCACTCCCCCTGCTTGTGTTCCCTGTCTCACTGTGTCTCTCTGTGTCAAATAAATAAATAAATAAAATCTTTAAAAAACCACCACCAACAACATATTGTTGAGTGTGGTAAAAGGAGAACATATGTTGTATGAGATGAGTATATGCATGTATGGGGTGCCTGGGTGGCTCAGTGGGTTAAAGCCTCTGCCTTTGGCTCAGGTCATGATCCCAGGGTCCTGGGATTGAGCCCCGCATCGGGCTCTCTGCTCAGCAGGGAGCCTGCTTCCTCCTCTCTCTCTGCCTGCTTCTCTGCCTATTTGTGATCTCTGGGTGTCAAATAAATTTTTTTAAAAAGTATATGCATGTTGGGCGCCTGGGTGGCTCAGTGTGTTAAGCCGCTGCCTTCGGCTCAGGTCATGATCTCAGGGTCCTGGGATCGAGTCCCGCATCGGGCTCTCTGCTCAGCAGGGAGCCTGCTTCCCTTCCTCTCTCTGCCTGCCTCTCCGTCTACTTGTGATTTCTCTCTGTCAAATAAATAAATAAAATCTTTAAAAAAAGTATATGCATGTACATACAATATATGATATGTCATATAATAATTTATACCTAATGGCCTCTATGACACCTGTGGATATCTATATTATTGAATGAAACTGTGTATTTCATGAGATGGAACATACTAAATGTTTTGTCAATGCTAACAATTAGGAGATGAGGGTGGATAGGGCGACATGTAGAGATGTATTTTATTTCATATTTAGAAATTCAGATTTTAGCCTGTGTCCATGGGGAGGCAGTAGAACTCAGCGCAGTGAGTACTTACAGGAGTGTCTACTATAGAAATGCCAAAGGTGAAAAGGCATTTTCACAGAGAATATTGCAACAGAGAGGAAGGTTTGTATCAGGGGAAGGTCAACGGATTGGCTATAAGGATAGATTGCCTTGGGGACTTCACCATGACCTGGGGCCGGCCCTCAGCCTTGTCCCACTAGAAACCTGGGAAACACAGGGAAAGCGGATCTGAATCTACTATTGACTCACAGTTGCTAAGGGTAAAGACTGAGATATAGAATTAGAATGCTTCCATGTTAAATTTCAGTGGGATACAAGTGGCACGCTAAAATGTGACATGTTCACACATTAGTTTTCAGCAGACCCGCATGGGAAGCTGCTACTACTACCGGCAGCACCCGTCACTTACAGCTGTCATTTATAAAACATTCACCAGGTGACAATATGTTTAGTACTATTCATGCATTATTTCCTTGAATCCTCAGAAAAACTCTGTGAGGTTGATACTATTATTTATTACCTCCATTTTATTTTATTTTATTAAAGATTTTATTTATTTATTTGACAGACAGAGATCACAAGTAGGCAGGGAGGCAGGCAGAGAGAGAGGAAGGGAAGCAGGCTCCCAGCGGAGCAGAGAGCCCAATGCAAGGCTCAATCCCAGGACCCTGGGATCATGACCTGGGCTGAAGGCAGAGGCTTTAACCCACTGAGCCACCCAGGTGCCCCTACTACCTCCATTAAAAAAAAAATGTTTTGGGGGGCGCCTGGGTGGTTAAGTCAGTTAAGCATCTGCCCTCAGCTCAGGTTGTGATCTCAGGGTCCTGGGATCAAGCCTCTCTGGTGGGCTTCCTGCTCAGCAGAAAGTCAGCTTTTCCCTCTCCCTCTGCCCCTCCCCCCACACTTGCGCTTGCTCTCTCTCTCTCTCTCTCTCCCTCTCAAATAAATAAATCTTAAAAATAAAATAAAATAAAAAATGTTTTGGTGAGGGGCACCTGGGTGGCTCAGTGGGTTAAAGGCTCTGCCTTCGGCTCAGGTTATGATCCCAAAGTTCTGGGATCGAGCCCCGCATCAGCTCTCTGCTCTGCAGGGAACCTGCTTCCTCCTCTCTGTCTCTCCCTGCCTCTCTGCCTACTTGTGATCTCTGTCTGTCAAATAAATAAATAAAATCTTAAAAAAAAAAAAATGTTCTGGAGAACCTGGGTGACTCTGTTCAGCCTCGGACTCTTGGTTTTGGCTCAGGTCGTGATCTCATGGGTTGTGAGATAGAGCCCCACGTCTGATTTCACACTCAGCAGGCACAGGCTTGAAGATTCTCTTCCTCTGCCCCTCCCTGCATTTGCACATGCATACTCTCTCTCTGAAATAAATAAATCTTTTTTTAAAATTTGTATATTTTCTTTTATTTTTAAGATTTTATTTATTTATTTGACAGAGAGAGATCACAAGTAGGCAGAGAGACAGGCAGAGAGAGAGGGGGAAGCAGGCTCCCTGCTAAGCAGAGAGCCCGATATGGGGCTCAATCCCAGGACCCTGGGATCATCACCTGAGCCAAAGGCAGAGGCTTTAAACCACTAAGGCACCCAGGTGCCCCTGAAATAAGTAAATCTTTTTAAAGAAATGTTTTAATCTCTATTTCTTAATACTAGAACACTCAGTCACCAAATGACTGAGCTGCCCAGATAAACTGAATCTTATCTGATCTACAAAACCATAAGTTTGGGCTTGGGCAGCAGCAATCCATCATTAAGTAGAAATGGGATATGAGGTTGGACTTGGGAATGTCCAGAAGTAAGTTCTATGAGCAGGTGACTCAAATAATCATAACACTCATTCCTACCATATTGCCTCCTCTACTTCAATCCAAACTTGGAACCTCAATCTATACTCATGCCAGCACCTGCTGGAAACAGACTGCTGAAAATCACAGCCAAGTTCAAGAGCGTCTTTGAAAAGATGGTATAACGGGAAAACTTCCCAGTGCCCGATACTTAGCTGTCCATTTCGTGTAGGTGAGAGATGACCGAAAGTGCCGCTGTGCTACATACAGATTCATGGGCAGTGGCTAATGGTTTGGCTAGATGGTCAGCGATCTGGAAAGAAAAGGACTGGAAGATGCTCACAGAGGGCTTTGGGAAGAGTCGTGTAATGTGCACAGAGCATGAAGACACTTGTATTGGCTCTCTATTGCTATGTAACAAACCATCCCAAAACTTAGTGCCTTGAAACAATAACCTGTTGATTTTCTCACAGTTCTCTGGATCAGCTTCATCGGGCTTCTTTGCTGAACTTTTAGGTTTTGATAACCTAGAATCTTTCCATGATATTGTGACTCATAAGAAATACATATTTGGTCATTCAGATAACCAAAATATATTTTTCACATATATTTGTTCTTCATCCGTGGTTCCAGCCCCACAGCTCCCAAAAGATTTGGAATTTCCCAAGCTGGAAGAACAATAGGAGCATTTGGTCTCTTATCTTTAGTTCCTTAAAAAAAAAATGCTTCAGAGCCATAGGGTGAAATGTATGTTTTGTTATTCCTAACAAGCCTCTTTCAACCACAACTGAGTTTATAGTCATTAAATGACTTTGGGAAACCCCTTTACAGATGAGAACTTTCAGTCCCACTTTCTATTTTAAGAAGGCTAGAGATTGAATCAATTACTAGTGGCCAGTGATTTAATCAAATATACTTATGTAATGAAACCTCCATAAAAAACAAACAAACAACAACAACAAAAATGGGGGAAAAACCCACAAAAAAAAACAAAAAACAAAAAAGAAGGATCAGAACACTTCCACATGGCCCTGAATTGGCCCCTAAACTTCACAAGGACAGAGATTTATTTGTTCATTTAGGACCTTGACTTAGGTGTCTCTTCATCTAACTACTTATGTGTATCCTTTATGTTTGTTTGTTTGTTTTTAAGATTTTATTTACTTATTTGACAGAGAGAGATCACAAGTAGGCAGAAAGGCAGGCAGAGAGAGAGGAAGGGAAGCAGGCTCCCTGCTGAGCAGAGAGCCCTAAGCGGGACTCGATCCCAGGACCCTGAGATCATGACCCGAGCCGAAGGCAGCGGCTTAACACACTGAGCCACCCAGGCGCCCCTGTTTGTTTGTTTTTAAAAGATTTTATTTATTTGAGAAAATGAGCATGAGCAGGAGGAAGAGAGAGAAGCAGACTCCCCACTGAGAAGGGAACCCGATGCAGGGCTCTATCCCAGGACCCCAACATCATGACCTGAGCTGAAGGCAGAGGCTTAACCTATGGAGCCACCCAGATGCCCCTTGGCTTGTATTCTTTACTATCCTTTGTAATAAACCAGCAATCTAGTGAGTAGACTGGTTTCCTGAGTCCTGTGAGCCACCCTCACAAATTAACTGAACTCAAGGAGGGGGTCGTGGGAACCCTTGATTTATGGCCAGTGGGTCTGAAGCACAGGTGACAGCCTGGACCGTGATGGGTGGCTGAAGTAGGGAGCAGTCTTGTGGGACTGAGCCCTTAGCCTGTGGGATCTGATGGGATCTCTGGGTAGCTGGTATCAGGATGGAGTTGAGTTATAGGACACCCAGCCAGTGTCATAGAATGTCTTGCTGGTGTGGGGACCCTCCCCTCTTACCCGCACACTGTCACTGGTGATCAGAACCTCTGCTTCCCTGTCTCTTCAGCCCGAGGAACAGGAGCTCCTTCATTCCATCATCACATATTTCCTCATGATATTAAGGTCTTTAAGCCATATGTGAAATGATATTCTTTGAGAAGAGACTAATTAACGAAAGATGTATGTTGTAAAACTTAGGGCAACTGTTAATATTTTTCTGAAGCACTTAAATAATTGAACTTACTGTGCTAGATTCTCTGTCAGCAACTTAATACCATTCCCCTTCTGTGCTCTTCCATGTATGAAGGGTCTGCACATTTAGGGGAACTACAACCCCCAGAATTCCCTGCTAGAAGGGTTACTAGCTAGATTTTAACTCTATCAATGAGAAGTAGAGCTAACTCTGGTTATTTGCAGGAGTGATGCCCTATAGCGTCACTGTGAACACTAGGTTAGTGAATACTAAACCATCTTTCCTAGGGGGAAATATGGAGTTAGGTTCCTGCAAGTCACTGGTCACGTTTTGTCAGCCAATCCACCTTTAACCTTATTTTATGTGTATTTCTGTTTACAGACACCTTACTTGATATATACAGTTGTCCCTAACAACACAGGACTTAGGGCTGTTGTTCCCTGTGCGGTGGAAAATCCACATGAAACTTTTGATTCTCCAAAAACTTAACTAGTAATAGTCTACTGTTGACCTTACCAACAACATAAATAGTCAATTAACACATATTTTGTAGGTTATATATATTATAAACTGTGTTTTTACAATAGAGGAAGCTAGAGAAAAGAAAATGTTATTTAGAAAATCATAAAGAAGGGTGCATGGGTGGCTCAGTGGTTTAAAGCCTTTGCCTTTGGCTCAGGTCATGATTCCAGGGTCCTGGGATGGAGCCCAGTATTGGGCTCTCTGCTCAGCAGGGAGCCTGCTTCCTCCTCTCTCTCTGCCTGCTTCTCTGTGATCTCCATTAAATAAAAAAATAAATAAATAATCTTAAAAAAAGAAGGAAAGAAAGAAAATCATAAAGAAAATACATGTGCAGTATGGGACTGTATCATTTTAAAAATCTATGCATAAGTGACTTGTGCAGCACAAAAGCATGTTGTGCGAAGATCAATGGTATTGTTGATTTGTTCACATTGAACTCATGAACAACAGCACTCGAACTCGTGCAGGAACTGTTTACCTAATACATGCACTTTCTCTTCAGGCCCAGGACAGCCTTCCTGTGCTTGGGGATGCTCTACAGCTCTCCATCACTATACCCAGAGATCATTTTAAACAGTGAAATCACCCAAAGAAGCACAAAAATGAAAAACATGGTGCTGGATAGTCTGCCATAAGGACACCTGTGTACCATGTGAGGGCTGCACATGAAGGTAGCATGTCACCTGTTCCACCTCTATCGGGAACGGGCACATCAGGCAACTCAATGTGAGTGACCTTTACAAATAAATGTTAGCAATAGGCTAATTTGCAAAGACGGAAACCGTTAATAGTGAGGATCACTGTATGTTTGTTTCAGCATGCCCGCTTCTACCAACGACTAGGGCAATTCAGGTGTTTCCATGCCACTGAGAATGGACCATTATTTTTTCCAGGCTTCTCTGAGCCACTCCAGTAGCTGGGATCCTTGCTAGCATGTTAAAGAAAGTGTCTTAAGAACATGTTCCCAACTCAATGAAACATTTTACAAATTAAATTATTTGTTTAGATAGAGAGAGAGAGCTCATGCGAGAGGGAGTTGGGGGAGGGGCAGAGGGAGAGAATCTTCAGGTAGACTCCCCGCTGAGCACGAAGTCAGATGCAGGACTCAAACTCACAACTCGACCTGTGACATCATGACATGATCCTGAAACCAAGAGTCAGATGTTTAACTGACCAAGGCACCCAGGTGCCCCTTGAGTCAATGGATTCTTGTTTGCCTAGTCTTGCATTCCAGCTTCCTTGACAAAGCATCCACAAAATCCTATACCAGAGGTACTCCCCTGGCTTCTCTCAGCACATGCTGGCTAGCTAATTCTTGCATTTTTCAGGTATATCATTTATTTTTTATCTTATCAGGCTTGGTGCGTTCCCCAGCCAGGTTCTGCTGGGTTTGAGCCCTAGTTATCAGCCTGGCAGCTGGGAAAGAGGTGGGGGCACCTTTTGTCTCTGGGGAAGGGCTTCTTCTGATAGAGCACTGTGGTGGCTACAGTTCTTACCAAGGAAAGGTGTTCTAGCTTGGCAAACCCAGAGGCCCCTGGGATGCACGTCATAGAGTCACTATCCTCAGGAACATACATCCAGAAGTTCCAGTCCCATGTTTTAAGATCCTAGGTTTTCTCCACTGCGGCCCCAACCTTCATCCAACAGACTCACCTTGGTTGACCAAGTCAACAACTCCAAACATCTCTGGAGCTCTAGATTCTAACAATTAGAAATTCAGCCTCCCACTCAATGTGTCTGTCCTTCCACCAACACAGGTGATGAGGACCTCCTTGGAAACTGCCTCCAGATTTCCCTGGCTCTCAACCTTAGCCATTAACTGTCCCTTGACAACCCTCAGTCTCTCATTATCCTTCTTTTAATACAACTTGGCTGTAACCAACTAACTTCCTCTGTTTTTGTAGGTACTGTTCCCCCCATATATTCTATTTAAAAACCTTTTAAAAGTAAACTCTACATCCAATGTGAGGCTTGAACTCATGACCCTGAGATCAGGAGTCACATGCTTTACTGACTGAGCCAACCAGGTGCCCCTCTTCCCATATACTTTAAAATGCTGGCATCACAACACCCACATCAGTATTATCCTCCCCAGAGATAGTTCCCCAGGTCACCAATGGTGAAATTTTTAACATTTGAGCCATCATCTTGTCCCAAGGACTTCCTGTGTTTCCCTAGAAGAGCAACCTCTGCCTGCTAGGCAGTGGGTAAGTGGGTAAGTGGGCAGTAGGTAAGTGGGCAGTGGGTAAATCTGCATCCTAAGTATCTATTTTTCCTGACCACTCCTGGTACTGTTTGTGTCAGTCCAGATTCACTGAGAAGTAGAGGCTGTACAGGATTCAACATGAGATGATCTTATTAGAGGAAATGGGCAGGAGCTGAGGAAGGTTGAGAGAGTCACAAGACTATGATGCAAATCTGACCCCAAGTGAAGAAGAGAGGGAAGGAAGCGTGTAGAAGCATCCCATGCCATCATGCAGTCTAAAGGAGGTTCAGTGAGGCTGCTGGGGAGTCCTTGAACCAAAGATGATTACCAGAGGAGTCCCACAGCCACCTTGGGCAGGCGGGCATTAGAACGCCTGCCATGGCCCATTATTGGGTATAGCCCATATGTACTGAGTGTAGCCCATATGTAGTGTTGCCTTAGTGCAAATGCTTTTGGGTTTCATAATGCAGCAGCTGGCCCTTGGTCAAATAAGCTCCCAATGGTGGGAGGTCTACTAGGTCTACTAGGAGCATTCTCCTGGCCACCAGAACTTTTCCTCAGGAGAACTCTACAAGATAGGTACTCTAAATATCATCTTCTGAAACATGAGAAACCTTTCTAAAGCCACATAACCGGGAAGTGGCAAAGCCGTCATTATTTTCTAGAACCGACTGAACTGAAAACTTTATTCTCAACCCCAGTTCTTCCAGTTTCCCCTTTACTGCCCACATTGATGGCTGCTTCCTCTTTAGGGCATCTCCCCATTGCCACTGCTATCTGTACCTCAATGATGGCATTGTTTTCTAGACCCTACCCTTTGCCTCCTGGTGCCCCCAAAGACACAGCCCCCAGGATCTGGAGGAGTGCTGCATTCCAGAATCCTTGCTGTACCTGGGCACTGATGGCTTCTGCACAGATACTGCCTCTTGGGCACCATCTTGGGATAGGATGGGTTGTGCCACTGTATGAGTTATATGTTCCTACATTAATGATTTTATCACAAGTGGAACAGCTTAAAACAGCTCACATTTATTCTCTCAAAATTTCTGTAGGTCAGGAATCTGGCTCAGCTTAGTTGGGCCCTCTGCATCAGGGTCTCATAAGGCTGTAATCCGGATGTTGACTAGGGCTGCAGTGTCATCCAAGGCTTGACAGGGGAAGGGTGTGCTTCTAAGCTCATGTGATTGTTGGCATCATTTAGTTCCTTGCAGGCTTCTGGACTGAGGGCCCCAGTTTCTTGCTGGCTTTTGGCTGGAGGCTGCTCTCAGTTCTTTGCTGAGTGGTTTTCTCTCTAGGGCAACTGATAATATGGCAGTTTGTGTCTTCAAGGGCAGCAGGAGAGTCTCCCAGCAAGATGGGTTATAATCTTATGTACCATAATCACATACATCCTAAAAACCTTGCTTTATTCTACTGGTTAGAAACAAGTCAGATCCTCCCTGCACGCAGGAAAGGGGATCATGAAGGCCAAGGACATCAGGAGGTACAGGATGTGGGGGCCATTCTAGAGTCTGTATATCACAGCTTCCCTATTGACTAGCATCTCTAATGAAAACAGCTCTTTGAACCATCCTAAAGCTTAACTCTCCGCGAAGTACAAGTCAAGACAGAGGCACTGGCCCAGGAGATTGCCACTTGATGACTTCTTTAACCTTCCTTTTCTCCTGTGGTTCAAAAGTTCCTTTCCCTCTTTGAGAGTGACTCAAATACATGAGATGATGAGAGCACCTCACCAGTGTATCCCACGTTGATGGTAGGCAATCCAAATCTACTGGCTGCAGCTTAGATCCTCTCGTATTCTGTTACATTCTGTTTGAGCATGGGAGGGACATGATTGATCAGACTTCATGATAACTGAATTTTTAAATTTTTATTTTTTAAAGATTTATTTGTTTATTTTTAAGATTTTATTTATTTATTTGTCAGAGAGGGGGTGCAGAAGGAAAAGGAGAGAGAGAGAGAGAGAGAGAGAGCGAGCACAGGCAGGCAGAGTGGCAGGTAGAGGCAGAGGGAGAAGCAGGCTCCCTGCTGAGCAAGGGGTCCAATGCGGGACTCGATCCCAGGACGCTGGGATCATGACCTGAGCCAAAGGCAGCCGCTTAACCAGCTGAGCCACCCAGGCGTCCCTAAAGATTTATTTATTTTTAATGAGGGGGGGGGTGCAGAGGGAAAAGGAGAGAGAGAGAGAGAATCTCAAACAGACTCCCTGCTGATCTTGGAGCCTGATGTGTGCCTCGATCTCATGACCCTGATATCATGACCTGAGCTGAAATCAAGAGTTGGATGCTCAAGTGATTAAGCCATCCAGGCACCCCATCATAACTTTTTTAAAAACAGCTTTATTAAGATATATGGTTTCACTTACTTGTGGAACATAAGGAATAGCAAGGAGGACATTAGGAGAAGGAAAGGAAAAAATGAAGGCAGGGAATCAGAGGGGGAGACAAACCATGAGAGACTGTGGACTCCGAGAAACAAACTGAGGGTCTGAGAGGGGATGGGGGTCGAGGGATGGGTTAGCCCAGTGAGGGATATTAAGGAGAGCACATACGGCATGGACCACTGGGTGTTATATGTAAACAGTGAATCATGGAACACTACATCAAAAACTACTGACATACTGTATGGTGACTAACATAACATAATAAAAATAATAATAAATTAAAAAATATTTAATTCATATACTATATATCTCATCCATGAAAAGTGTACAATGCAATGGCTTTTGGTATATTCATGGAGTTGTACAACCATCCCCACAATCGATTTTAGAACATCTTCGTCATCTTAAAAAGAAGCTCCTGTGCCTTAGCCATTAGCCATTACCCCCTATTCTTCCTTCCCCCCAGCCCTAGAAACCACTAATCTACTCTCTGTCTCTATAGATTTGCCTGCTCTGGACATTTCACATAAGTGGAATCAGATGTGATCTGACTTCTTTCATTCAGCATATTGTCATGGTTCATCCTTGTTGTAGCATGTATCATAACTTCATTTCTTTTTATATTCCCTTATATGGATATGCCCCATTTTAGTTATCCATTCATCTGTTGATGGACATTATGTTATTTCCACTTCTTAGATATTATGAATAATGCTGTTATGAATATTTATGGACAAGAGTATGGACGTATGTTTTCTTTTGGGTATATATCTGAGAGTGGAATTGCTGGGTCATATGGTAACTCCAAGTTTAACCCTTTAAGCTACGGCCAGGCTGTTTTCCAAAGTGGCTGCACCATTTTGCATTCTTACGAGCAGGGTATGAGAGTTCCAATTTCTCCACTCCTCACCAGCCTTTATTATTGTCCATCTTATTTGTTTTAGCCATCCTAATGGGTTTGAAGTGGTATCTCATTGGAATTTTTAAAAAGATTTTAATTTTATTTATTTGAGAGAGAGACAGTGAGAGAGAGCATGAGAGGGGAGAAGGTCAGAGGGAGAAGCAGACACCCCATGGAGCCGGGAGTTGCATGTGGGACTCAATCCCGGGACTCTGGGACCACGACCGGAGCCGAAGACCATTGCTTAACCAACTGAGCCACCCAGGCGCCCCTCATTGGAGTTTTGATTTGCATTTCCCTGATGGCAGATGATAGTGTGGAACTTTTCCACATGCGCATTAGCCATTTGTATATCTTCTTGGGGAACTATCTCTTCAGATCTTCTTCTCATTTCACAATTGGGTTTACAATAACTTTTTGGTGTATTGCAAAGATTATGTTCACTGAAGAAAACTTAGAATCTATGAGCAAGCATAATAAAAATAATAAATGCCATTTAGAAAGTGTATATTGCAAACACTGTCCTAAATGCCTTCTGTGCTTGCTCTATACCACAGAGGTAGAAAGAAAAATAACTAATGTTTACTGAGCTCCTCTTAGGTACCAGGTGTTCTTCCACATAGCATCTCATTTAATTCTCCTAATGGCTTTTCTGATTTTCACCATACTCAGTTTTCAACAAAGAAACTGAGTCACAGAGACATTAAGTAACTTGCTTGCCTGCACACAGCTAGCTGGTGGCAGAACCAGAGTTTGGACTCAGGTAAGTCTGTCTCTCCAGGTTTCTTTTTTTTTTTTTAATTTATTAAAAAAAACATTTTATTTTATTTATTTGACACAGAGAGACAAAGCAAGAGAGGGAACACAATGGGGTGGGGGAGTGGGAGAGGGAGAAGCGGACTTCCCGCTGAGCAGAGAGCCTGATGTAGGGGCTCAATCCCAGGACCCTGGGATCAGGACCTGAGCCAAAGTCAGCCGCTTAATGACTGAGCCATCCAGGCGCCCCCAGCTTTTGCATTCAACCACAACCCTATGCCTTTCTGAATCTAGAGGCTTTGAGCAGAACCATTGCACTGCGCACTGTCTTTTTGCTCTCCTGAAGTAAAATAAAGTATCTTCTTTGATGATTATCATTTTCTTCGTGCAAAATGGCAGAAATTTCCCTCAGAGACCCTTGAAGACTTAGAAATGATTTAATTTCCACTGACTTTTCTTTCTTTTTGATTGTTTCTCCTTTTTCCTCCATAAGCTTTGGGAAACAGGAACCAAGTCTTTCCATACTCTGATGGTGATTCCAAATGAATGTGAAAATTGCCAAAATGACCTTCTCCATGTCTGCGTGCTCAAGAATCAATCCGAGCAAGGGAGGACGGAGGGGGTCCCCACTGTGCTTCTGGACTTCCACGGTTTCACAGATTGTCTTGTACAGCTCTGCGACCGGAAGCAAATAACTTCACCTCCCTGCCTACCTCGTTGTGCCTGGCGGAGTAAGGGATGTGGGAGCAGGGGGGCTAGAGGCAGACTCATTTCCCCCGCTTGGCACTTGTGTGGCCTTGGGCAAGTCCCTTCACCTCGTGGGGCCTGATTTTGCCCAGCTGTAAAGTAAATGGGTAGGACCCCAGGCTCTCTGAGGTGTCTTCTGGCTCTGACGTTCTCTGTTCTGTGCCTGCCTCTGAGTTGTAAAGAAAGAACATTAAGGTGATGTCTTTCACAAAACCATTTTTTGTTCAAAACGGTGAATCCTAGGTAGGGTTCTCAAGGAGAAATTGCAAGAGGCCTGGATGTACTGGGAATAAGATGCACTGGTATTTCTAGGAAGGAGATGGGCGTGGCGGCGCGCTGAGAGGGGTGTGCCGTCCGCGGAGCATCCTTACAGGCTGAGAGGGCGTCCGCAGGCTAGAGAGGAGGCCCGGACCAGCGAGGACCGAAGCTGCAGCGGCTGCGCACTGGCGCGCCCAGCCGGCCGATTTGCGTGTCTCCGCCTCTGCGACGAGCTGGTTGGGTGGACTGGTCCGGCGCCGCACGCGCATTGGCTGCGCGGCCTGCCGCTCAGGCCCAGGAGCGGACGGTCCTACTGCGGCTGGGCACCGGCTCCGCTCCCGCGTCGGCCCGCGCTCCAGCTGCGCCCGGCCCGGCCCCGGCCCGGCTCGGCCCGGCCCCGGCCTCCGAGCGAAGGCGCCGCTGCCGCCTGGGCCGCTCCCAGGGCCATGAGGAGGCGGCGGCAGCCACTGCGGCCCGCGTCAAGGTGACCGGCCGGGACTGCGGCGGCGGCGGCGAGAGCGGGCGGTGAGAGGAGCGGCCCGCGGGGCGGGGCGGGGCGGGGCGGGGCGGGGCCCTGAGGGCCGGGCCGCAGGGAGCTGCAGGTGCGGGGGGCGGGACCCGGAGGGACCGCTGGGCCGGGGAGGGGCCTCGGGGAGGGAGGCGGGGCCAGAGGGGCAGGGGTGGTGTCGGGCGGGTTCAGGGTCGCGGGGGGCCGGGCCGAGGTTGCCTTAGGTGGGCTGGTCCTGTGACGGGTGGGTAGGAAGGGCAGCGAGTGTGGGGGTGGAGGTGGAGACAGGCCGCAGGTGTGGGGGGGCGGGACTGGTGGAGGCAGTTGGGCGGGGCAGAGGAGGCTGCAGGTGTGGGGGTGGGGCCAGGTGGGACCACGGATTTGGCAGTGGGAGGGGGCTGCCAGGTGAGGCCGGAGCTTCTGGAGAGCCCCGGCCTGAGGAAACCACAGGTGCAAAGGGCGGGGCCAGGGAGACCTGCAGGGGCGGGGGGCGGGGCCCCGAGTGGTTGCAGGTCCGGAAGCGGTGCCCCAGGTGTGGATCGGACGGAGGGTGAGTGGTCCCTGGAGAAGGGAACGCAGCCCTCTCCGTTGTCTAGGGGTTTTTGGGGGTGGGCACAGGAGCTTTGGGCTCTCTGAAGATTCTGGAGGCTTCGAGGGTTGCTGCTGGGCCAGAGGTGCCGGCCAGGCCTGCCTGTGCCTCTCCTGAGGCTAACTTGGGTCTCTGCCGCCCCGGTTATTAGGCTGGTGGCTTCTCTGCCTCGCTGTGCCTTAAAGTGGGGCGCGTCGTTTTTCATGTCTCTGGGGCTTTCCCTGTTGCTGTTGCTGGGGGCATGACTTGATTGGGGTCGGCGGCTGGCATTCTTTGGATGATTAGAAATGTGGTTGAGAAATGTTGCTTGCTGGAAGAGTAGTTAGTGCGAAGCTTGAAGGGTCCTGGTACCAGATGCTGCTGCAGATCTTAGTAATGGCAGTTTCCAAAAGACTGACATGGCAGCCTGGTGAGGGGGAAGAACAGAAATGAGGGCTCAGAAGCTTTTGCCTCTGTGTAACCCCAAGAGAGTCTTTCAACTCTCCAAGCTTTGTGTTTTCCTTTGCAAAAGGAGCATCTGAGCATGGACCATCGTGCTACCTGCCTTGTGTGCCTCCCAGGGGCCCTGTGAGGATAGGATGGAAAAATGCTTACCCAGCAAGTGCTGGGGTAAAGTTATGAGCCTCCTTCCTCTTTGCCAGTGGGGATGCTGGATTCAGGGACTGAGGGTTTTATTTTTTTATTTTTTTTAAAAGATTTTTATTTATTTATTTGACAGAGATCACAAGTAGGCAGAGAGGCAGGCAGAGAGAGAGGAGAAAGCAGGCTCCCTGCAGAATAGAGAGCCTGATATGGGGCTCGATCCCAGGACTCTGGGATCATGACCTGAGCCGAAGGCAGAGGCTTTAACCCACTGAGCCACCCAGGCACCCGGGACTGAGGTTTTAAAGGGGGGGTTGGATTTGGGGTATTTCTAATTAGCAGACCGTTTTCTTATTTGAGTTTGGGATGAGGTTTGTGGCAGAATGTCCCCAAGAGACAGTCTCGGATCTGACTTGGATCAAGACCTCTGAGGGAGCTGTGGCAGGGAGCAATGGCAGGTGGAAAGTGAGGAACATTTGTTTGCTGACCTTTAGACCCCAACCCCATTGAGGACTCTGAACTGGACCATAACACTTAGGTTTGAGCCTTATGGAATTTCCCCTCCCCATCCAAGTAGGAACTCTGATTTTACCACATTCCAGAAGAAGACATGAAAAAGAAGGGAATGTGAGAATTTCACTAGCTTCCTGCAGGGGCAGGAAGAAGAAATCAAGCTGAGAGGGCTCTCTCCTATCCTGAAGATGTCCTGTACCCATGTGTGTGACCTTTTGGCACACAGTACCTCTATTGACTGGCAGTTTGACCACTCCAAACTGTCATTTCTCCTACCTGCATTGCATGGACTGAGACAAGGCAGGAGGAGGCTTCTCCTACCACCGGCTTGCATTTTTCTTTACTTTAGAAGCTATGAAACTTTTAGAGGCCAACCACCATGGGGCTGACCTCTGTCACTGCCCCTCAGCTGGTGTGGCGGTGACCCAGTGGCATCATGGGATGGAATCATCATGGGATGTGTTTATACGGCAGGCACCCAGAGGGTCTAGAAGCAATATGTGGGATGTCCCTTTCTGTCCTAGCAGAAACTGTGTAAACGGTTCTCAGAGATTGCTGCCCTCTGGATAACCATCTGTGGGTTCAAAGGAAAACCCAAACTTGGTGGCACACAGAAGTTAGAACATGCATTGAATAATGAGGGGGTCAGCTTTTTGATTGTTATTATTAGAGTGACAACATCCAGGGTTGAGAGAGAAACTTAATTAATGGAAAATATTAAAACCAAGGCTTTCTGTGATCCGGCCCCAGTTTACCTTTTTATTTTTTAATTTTTTAAAGATTTATTTATTTATTTGAGAGAGAGAGAGTATGAGGGCAGGGAGGGGCAGAGGGAGAGAGAGATTCTCAAGCAGACTCCACGCTGAGCCTGAGGTGGGGCTAAAGCTCAGGACCCTGAGATCATGACCTCAGCTGAAATCGAGAGGTGGACACTCAACTGACTGAGCCACCCAGGCAGGCCGTCCCCCCCACCCCCAAATTCCCCAGGCTACCTTTTAAAATCGATTTTCCTATTCAGTAAGGAGGGCAAAGGCTCAGGCTTGCAAGTCAGACAGGTCTGTGTTGGAAGTCTTATGCACCAGTTTCTCAGCTTCTCGAAGTTTTTTTCCTTATTTGTGAAGCAAGGATAATCATGCCCACCTTGAGAGGTTATGAAGAATAAATGACCCAGGTTATGTGAAAGCACCTGTTATCAGGCACTGAGTGTTAGGGTACATTTCTCCTCTCCCTGTATGCTCATCTTTCAACACCACTGAACAGCATGAAGCATGTAGGGAGAGCAGGACTGGTAATTCTGAGGCCTTCACTTCTTATATGACCTTGAACAAATCCCTTCCCCAGTTCTCCATTTTCTAGGTTGAATGAGGACGGTGTTAGACTACGAACATCAAGGGTGGTCCTTGCTCTGACATTCTTCTCATTAGTATGCTGTCCATATTTTCCTGAAAGGCAGGAGGGAAGAAATTAATGACCTGTTTAGTTCTCTTAAAAAAAAAAAAATCTGTCTAGCACTTTGCCTAGTACACAGTAGGTGCTCATTAAATGGTTGTTGAAGGAACAGATAAAGGAGTTTAGGAAGAAGGTATGGCAGATTGTCCCTGATGCTTCTATGTATGTTGTATCTCTGTCTTCAAAATTCTATTGATTTATTTGCCAAAACATATTGCAGCATTTTATTGAAACTGGTGAACCTCAGCACAGAAGACAAAAGCTGTTTCACAGTCCTATCTTACCACAGATTAAGTTCATCCAGTTTTTGTTCATAAGCATACATACTTTCATGGTTGCTGTTATATGTATGTGAGCATATGAGAGAGGCTTGGCAAAAAGTCATGTCTTTGAATGGTGTTTTTAATTTAAAATTTTTTAAGAAGTAAAAAAAAAAAAACAACAAAAAATCACACATGGATTCTCTTTTGAAAGGCAAGTAGTCCAGAGGGGAGCAAATTGTAAAAAGGGTCTTTCTTGCCTCAAGCTGCCAGTCCTTTTCCCCAGGGGCAACTACTATTACCATTTTCTTGTTTGTTATATATTCTTTCTCTTACACAAAGAATAGTGTCTGTACATACTCTTTTTCCTTAGTCTAGTCACTTGATCTGTTTTGGAAATTGTTTCAACATTGGAAAATGTTCCAATTGGTACGTACAGTTCCTTCTTAATAAATGTTTTTGATTGATGTTGTAAGCAGTTCTTTCCTTACGCCCCCCACTGCGCCCCACCGTGATGTTTACTCAGTACTGGTGAGCAGTCGTTGTTGAGAAGAGTAGTAAGGGACGTCCCTTTTTCTTTTCTGGGAAACAAATGGCTTTGGTCCCATTGAACAATAGATTACAGGCAATCCACGTATCTGGATGCAAGGCCCATGACAGAAAGAGAAAGGAAAAGGGATTTGTTTACTAGTGATTGAAAACTGATTTTCCATTCAGCCCTTGACTCAAAGTTCAGCTGTTACTTACTGGTTGCACGACTTGGGACAGTGTCTCTAATCTCTCTGAATTTTACTTTCCTTATCTGCAAAATGGATGATGTTGATAAAGTCTGCCTTTTGGGGTTTTTGTGTGGAGGAGATGAGGTCATGCATACCAAGTACTCGAAGCTATAGCAGCTTGTAGTAGATGCTCAGGAAGGGGTAGCTGGTGTGTTGTTAAAAACCGGATGGAAACTCTTCTATTCTTTGTCAGGAGGTATTTACTGGGCAGTTGAGGGTGAGCCGTGGACAATGCCCAAAGTCCTTGCCCTTGAGATGCCCACATACTGTGCAGGGAGACAGGCACACAAGCCACTGATTGTAGCACGGTATGTTGGGCCCGATGTTGAGGTGGTGAGCAGTATGGGGGTCACTCAGGCTGGAAGCAACGACTTCTCCTTGGGTGATTTGGGAATGGCTTCCCAGCTCAAATATCCCTCAAATATCCCCTCCTTTGTGAAACCTGCTCTGTTCTTTTCGGCACAAGTGACCACTCCTGTTTGTGTTCCCTTGACTTTCATTGTGTGCCTGCCTTGATCGGAGTGTGCATTGTGTTATGGCACGAATTGCTTTATGTCTGTGGCTGCTCCCTGCACAGGGAAACTCTCCTACTTCCTTTGCCTCTAAGACTTCAGGGTATGTTCTTTTTGGCCATTGTGATGGGCCTCCTCTCCATCACGGCTGCCGAATGTTGGCAAGCTCTTACTGATAAGCTGTCAGGTCTCTGGTGAAACCCAGTCTCTGGGCTCTGTTCCTTCACTTTCCAAGTATTTGCGTGCTGACTCTGAGACAGGTGTGTTTTGTGCCATACACTAGCTATAGGCTTTGGGTATGGCTGGTGATACTTGTCCAAAAAGTCTTGGGAGATGGGAGAGAAAAGAAATATTTCTCCAGAGGCTCCAGGACAAGAGGGGGAAGCAGAAAAAAGCATGACTCTAAAAATGAACTGCTCACACTTGCTGAAGCCCGCCTTGCCTTTCCTCAGAAGAATGGCTGCTCATCCTTCCCTTGCAGTGGGGTTGTTGAGGAACAGGCTCACGGGAGCTGAGTAGGTGGTCTGTGGATTTTGACCAGGGGTAGTGGGCAGTTGGTTGGGTTGGGTTCTGTGAGGGGCATCCTGGGGCATTTTTAGGGCCACTTTCTTAAAAGGAGAGGGGGTTTTACCTCCTTTATGTGGGTAATCACTCACCAGCCTTGCTGAGTTTCTGCTTTGCACTAAACCCTTTGCTGGATACTTGGCATATGGAGATGAAGGAGTTCTGTCCCTGCCTTTGAGGAGCTCATGGTTGGGGGAAGAACCACATGCAATCGGAAGGTGACCAGAAGGCGACTGACTATGACAGAAGACCTTGAATGAAATGGCCAAGCAGATTCATGCTCTGGAGCCAGGCAGACCTGGGCTCAGATTCCGGTTCTTCCATACACAAGGCCTTGGACAGGTGTCTGCCTCTCTGTGAATCTTGGTGTACTGGTTTACTGAAGATTCAGTGAAATGATGCAGTGGGATGTTTAGCGTGGGGCCTGACAGAGAGTTGATGCTTACAGTCTGCTCGTGGCTCTTAGCCGCGGTTCTTAGGGAGCACTGAGAAGCACCTCTCCATCTGTTTTCTCTGGGTTCTAGTGTGATGGTAATGGTGCTAGTGGGGTGGTGAAGGTGATGGTCACGGTACCCGAGAAACCAGCTCTGAAGTCACAAAATGTTCAAGGAGTTCTAGGGACACCCCTCATAAGCCCTGTTGGCTGCAAGCTATGGGTTTGTCCACACGTGTTTCCTCCTCCTTTTGCACATGAGCTCTTCTCAAAGGTAGTTTCCCACCCTGCACCATTGTGAGCACCTTTTATTCTTTGGGTCGCCTGCACTGATCAATTCCACGACTTTTCCCCAAGAGGAGGCACAAGCCAGGCTTATTTCATGTGCACTTATGGAGGAGAGCCGAGGCCATGAAGACCCAGAATGGCAAATCATCCCACGGTATTTCTACAGAGTTTTAGTTCTTTATATTCTTTACAGGAGATTTATCTCCTGACATCAGAGTGATAGCACAGAGCTTAAAGACTCTGGAGTCAGGCCAGTGCAGGTCTGGGTCCTGACTCTACCACTCACCTCTCCTGCCTTTGGGCAAGTGACCACTCCTCTGTTTCCTTATTGATACAGGAAGTGTGATGGTACTTACCTCCATGATTCCTGAAAGGCTTAAAGGAGTTGATGCAGAATGGGTCTTAGCATAGGGTTTATACATGAAAACCCAGGAATTGTGAGCTGGAATAATGTTCTCTTCAGCCATTGTTAGAGGGCCTATAGATGTTTGGGGGGGCTGTCAGTTGTCCATGAAAGTTTATGTGAGTTATTGCACAAGGAGTATATTAAAACTCAGATGTCCTTGGTGGCAGTGGCTAGTAGGAACCCCCAGGTGGCAGGCAGAACTCAGCCTTTTTTTTTTTTTAATTTTTATTAACATATAAGGTATTATTAGCCCCAGGGGTACAGGTCTGTGAATCGCCAGGTTTACACACTTCACAGCACTCACCATAGCACACACTTTCCCCAGTGTCCATAACCACCCCCCACCCACAACCCTTAGTTTATTTTGTGAGATTAAGAGTTTCTTATGGTTTTTCTCCCTCCCGATTCCATCTTGTTTCATTTATTTTTTTTCTTACCCCCAAACCCCCCATGTTGCCTCTCATCTTTCTCATATCAGGGAGATCATATAGTCATTGTCTTTCTCTGATTGACTTACTTCTCTAAGCATAATACCCTCTAGTTCCATCCACATCATTGCAGATGGCAAGATTTCATTTCTTTTGATGGCTGCATAGTATTCCATTGTGTGTGTGTGTGTGTGTGTGTGTATATATATATTTATCCATTCATCTGTTGATGGACATCTAGGTTCTTTCCGTAGTTTGGCTATTGTGGACATTGCTGCTATAAACATTTGGGTGCACGTGCCCCTTCAGATCACTACATTTGTATCTTTAGGGTAAATACCCAGTAGTGTGATTGCTGGGTCGTAGGGTAGCTCTATTTGAGGAACCTCCATGCTGTTTTCCAGAGTGGTTGCACCAGCTTGCATTCCCACCCACAGTGTAGGAGGGTTCGTTCCCCTTTCTCCACATCCTCTCCAGCATCTGTCATTTCCTGACTTGTTAATTTTAGCCATTCTGACTGGTGTGAGGTGGTATCACATTGTGGTTTTGACTTGTATTTCCATGATGCCGAGTGATGTGGAGCACTTTTTCATGTGTCTGTTGGCCATCTGGTTATCTTCTTTGCAGAAATGTCTGTTCATGTTCTCTACCCGTTTCTTGATTGGATTATTTAGAACTCAGCCTTTGTTGGGACTACAGATGCAAGCTTTGACTCCCACAAAAGCAGCTGCCTATTGGTGAGGGAGAGGATGGAGTAACCCTGAGGGTGGGCCCTGACTCGGGCTGGTCTGGGAAATGAAGGCTGCATTCCCAAGTTCTTTCTGTTCCTTGTTCTGTGATTCCATGTAAATAGAGGGTCTTTAATGTGAACTAATACAACATTATACTTTTCCTCCTTAGGATTTAAATATTTCTATTATAAGATTTTATTTGAAGGTTAAGACAATTACTTGAGTAATCAGAAGAAATTTGTATGTTTGGCCTCAGTCAGAGTTTTGTTTGAAAATCATCTTATTAGAGATGAAAGGAAGATTAATGAGTGTAATTAAATTCATGTTTGTTGAATGCAGTGATTCTCACTCACTCTTGTATAAGCTTGGTAACTAGGTCAAGAGAAATCTGTGCTTTTGATACATTTCTGAGTAATGAAATATTTACGGAAAACAAGTTAATAAATTCAGGAGAATATGCTGTCTCTTTTTGTGGCACTAAAGTTTGTTATGTGAAATTAGTGACTTTCACTCTTCTGAGATATTTTTTATTTTGTGTCCCTTCTGTGACTGTGTTTTGTCTTTCCTCTAGGCACTTTCAGTCCACTAGCATTTGTAGATTGTGCCCCCACAGGCTCCCATGGCACCCTGCTGTAGCATTATAATAACACTGTGTGACAAATGATGGCTTCCTGGTGACCCTCCCCCTCCCCCCTCAATTTTTTAGAGGAAGAGCCTATATTTGTTCTTGCCATCTCCCAGGCCTAACCCAGGGCTAGTACAAGGCAGCCAGAATGCTCTGAGCATGTATGTCATTCCTTCTGCTTAAAACCCTTCAGTGGCTTCTGATTTCTCTTAGAAAAAAGACCAGATCACCCACATGGCCTGCAGGGTCTAAGAGGATATGCTTGCTGATGTGTGTCTCCTGTGGTGCAATGTAATACAGTCCTGTCAGATAGTGGGCTGGGGCTCCTTTGCTCACCATCGGGGCCTTAGTGCCTGGAATAGCACTTGGAATGTAGTGGGTCCCCCATAAATGTCTGTTGAATGAACAGAGGAAGTAAATGGTGAGTGTCCAGTAACTGATTTGAGTCTAGAAAATGGGAAGGTTGTTGCATCTGAGGTCCCTTCATTATAAAATATCTCGACACTTAACAAAGTCTCTTGACACCTGTTTTTTTCTGCCTCATATTGATTCTCGCAGGGCAGTCTCTGAAGTGCAGAGAAGATGGAAGCTCAGGGAGAGTAAACAGATGCCCACGACGTAGACGTAGCGGTGGGAGAGGCAGAGGCCCCCTAGAGTCTGCTTCAGGGTGGGGTTTCTGACAGTGGACGAGCCATAGAGGATATAAGGAAATAAGGATAGGGATTCTTTGGAAGAGGCACTCGACATGGTTTGTGTTGGTTTTAGTTATTTTAATTTCCTGATAACTGAACTTAAGGAGTTCAGTTTGAAATGATGGGTTTAAGGTGTGGTTTCCATTCTAGAGAGGAGGAAACCCTGATCTCTTACTTGTAGGTGGCTGAAGTACTTAATTACTTAAAGTAGTTACTGACCATGTGCTGATTGGGTGACAACTAAGATTAGAATTTGTTCTTGTTGGGAAGCTTTTTGATAAGATTGGAAGTTACTTGATGACTGATCTATAGCATTCTTTCGTTCTTTCAAAAGATGTGGCTGGCCGGCTGGCCGCAGTTAGCTTATTTCTTGATCTCTGCTGTCCCCGCCACAGGGTTCTTTCGCAATGAGCGCTGCTGTGGCCTTTGCACTTGTTAGATGTAGTGTCTTGTCCGACCTGAAAGTTAGAGGGCGTTGAGGCCACTCTTCCCACCTTGCAGCTGAGGGTGGGGACTTTGCCAGGGCTTCATACTCAGGTGTCCTGATTCCCCACCCAGAAAACCTGTGAACTTTAGCCCATCCATGTGCACCTTGCACTTTCTTTTTAAACAACTGCCTGCTGGTCATATAACTTTGCACATAGACCATGACCATATAGAAGCATTTATCTCTGATGAAAACCTCTGTGTCAAAGTCCTTTGTTGAATCAACAGTGTGAGTGTGTGGGAAGAGGGACTGAGGCCTGACTTAGTTTATAGCTCTGGGATCCAGTGGTGCTGGCTGGCTGAGAAAAGGCAGTGCCTTTCTGGTCTGTTGGCAATACGTGTATTGATCTTAGGGAGTTTCCTCATGATCTTAGGGGGCTTCTTAAGGGCCGAGAGATACATAGAACCTAGTTTTATCGGTATAGCCAGTATCCTTGTGGGACAGGGAGAACAGCGTGGTATTATAGAAAAATCACCATTTAGGAAGTCAGAATGCCAAGTGTGTCAGTTTGCTGTGACACCTGCTTTCCAAGTAAACAGGAATATCCCTGGTGTGTATGCATCCTTTCTTCGGTAGGAAAACCATAGTTTTATCCTCTTCTTTCTTTTTTTATGAAGTAATTTCTGTGCTCAATGTGGGGCTCCAACTTGCAACCCCAAGATTAAGAATTGAATGCTCTACAGACAGAGGCAGCCCCATGGAAAGCCTCAGTTTTAAAATCTGAGATTGCTTTTCATGAGTAGAGTCAACGTAAAGAGAGTCGGATGATTTGGAAGTGCTGTCGCAATAATGAAAGGGAGTCATATTCCCTGTTACTGCCTGTCTTCCAGTTCATCTCTCTGTCCATCCATCCGTCCATCCATCCGTCCATCCATCCAGTTCTGTTCAGGGTCTGCTGAGTCTGTGTGAGGCCACAGTACAGGAAAAAGATGAGTCTGGTCCTTGCTATCTTTTAGCTCATAATCTAGTAGCAAAGTTAAAGAAGTATAAAAATAAGTACAAAAACAATAACAAACAAGTATAGAAAACATTAATTACAGCATTGACAATGGCTACAGAAAAGGATTACAGGGTATGTAGAGGCTGTAAACAGGGCAGTATTGGCCGGGAGGTCCAGAGTGGCTTCCCAGAGGAAAGACTGGTTATACTTGACCAGGTGAAGAGGTGGCAGCTGCACGGTCACGGTCCCCACTGGGGCAAGGGCATGGTGGTGATTTCAAGATGTAACAGGAAGCCAGTGTGTTTGGAGCACTGAGTGTGAGGGAGATGCCATAGTGTTCACACCCCAGTGGGTTGGTGGTCACGGTGCTGTTTTCTTGACCTGTGCAGGTGTTGCCTGACACATCCTCTACTTGCTGACTCTTTTTCAGAACGCCCATCTATCACCCAACGCGTCTGCTATTGAAGCAGTACCTGCCGTGGTTTCCAGGATAGCAGGTGGCTTTATTTTTATTGCTTTAAAGATTGGTTGCTTCCTTTGCTTCTTGATCTCATTAGTGGTTTTCACTCATGAAGTAAACATCTACTGAGCATGTTACTGGGCTTGACACTGCTGGTTTTGCCCTCAGGGGTCCGCAGACATGACAGAGAGGCGTAAGTAAATGATGGTGGTGCTATGTCCGGGGTGGAGAGTAGTGGAAATGGAAGCTGGTGGGGTGAAATCCGACTCCCGGGATCTTAAGGAGAGATTTTCAGTTTCTCAGGTGAAGAGGAACATGAGCAGAGGAAACAGATTATAAGGAATAAGAGAAGCAGGAGAGAGCAGGCTGCGTCTCAGGAATGATGAGCCGGTGTGGTGTTGCTGGAGTGTGAGGCTCTTGAAGACAGAGAGGAGGAGGTTGCGGGAGACGAGGTTGGAGAGGTGGTTTTGGGTCAGTACTCAGAGGGACTCAGAGATAACGCTTGGGAGTTCAGATGTTATCCTGTGGCCAGCAGAGAGTCATTCTGGAATTACAGGAGGAGGGAAACACTGCTCGTTATGATCCTGGTGTAGAGAATGGTTGGTGTGGGAGGAGACTGGTGTGTGGGAGATGAAGCGAGGGGATGTCATCCCTGAACCTGGCTGTGGGGTTGGAGAGGAGGAGGCAGGTTCAAGTGAAACTGAGGCAGAGGCCTCCTTCACAGATTTAGCAGATGGGAGGCATGCTCAGGGTTTGTCACTTTAGTGATGTGAGGGGCTGGGCCAGTCACAGAGATAAGGAATGGGAAAGGGGTAATGAGTAGAGGACGGGTAGCGAATTCAGGTTTGGCAGTAGCCCAACTGAATTTGGGGTGCTTGCGGGATAGCATTTGGCAGTTGGCCTACTAGTCTTGGGCTCAAGGAGAGGTGTGGGCTAGAGCAGTGGTTCTCAGTCTTTGGGGCATCAGAATCCTCTGTGGTGTCTGCGGGACAGAGTTTGGTCATCTGTATGTTGCAGTTTTCACAGGTGGTTCTGATGCCCTATTGGTCTAGAGAGAGAGACTTGGGGTCCTCCTTTTATAGCTGGCCCTGGAAGTGGTAGGAGATGGACAGATTATCCAGGAACGTTCTATAATGTGAGCAGAGGATCTTGAGTGCTGGGGAGCACCAGCGTGAAGGGTAGAGAGCACAGTGGAAGGGCCAGCGAAGGAGTAAGAGAAGGGTCAGTGAGGAAGGAGTAACCCAGGAAGATGATGGTATGGAAATTGGTGGTTGGGCCATCCCCTCCAGCTCTCTCTGCAGGCCCTCTGCCCCTGCCTCCCGAAGCTGGGTGCTCCGGGGCCTCCCACTGACACTCTTAATTTCACTAATGCTGAAGCCAGTCTCACACGAGGGAGGTTATTTGTTATTTTGCTTCTGTGTGCAAAAGACTAAGGGAGGCTCTTAGCTGCAGCCAGTGTCTGAACCCTTCAGCTTCTCTTAGAACCTTCTCAAGCAGTCTCCTCATGCCTTATACTGGTGGTCTTTTGGTCTCTGGCTCCTGAAATCTCTGGCTCCTGAAGCAGGAAAGTTGGGGCCCCATCTGGGTCTGAGTCAGGAACCTTGGTGGGGAGGGTGTGTGTCTAGACCCTAGGAAAGGGAGATATCAGAACTATGGAAGTCCTGGGAAGATGATAAAACCATGTAGACTGGACTAAGGTGGTGTGGGAGCCCTGTGACTGGGACGTGCATCCTTGGCCCCCTGTGTATCCTGAGCTTGGGTAGCAGCTCAGAGCCTGTTGTACAATCTCCAGAAATTATAGATGGGTCTCAGAGTTAGAGCACGTGAGGTTTACTCAGATTGCTCATGGAGGAGGATCCTGAATTAGGAAAAGTGGAAGTCCATCCCGCTGGTTAGCCTGAATGCCTGAGATCAGCTTTTAGAACCCAGTGAAGAGCCTTTAATCTGAGACAGTCAACAAGAATCTGGTATCTGATCCTATATGTCTTTATTACCCTGAACCCAAAGACCTGGAAGCATGGGATGGGCAGAGACCTGGTTGGCACTGGCCCTGGTGCTGAAAACCACCGCTGAGTGGTGGTGAGAAAGGATCAAGGAAAATTCAAGAGGAGTAGCTGTCCTTAATATCAGGGTCCACCACCCTAGTATGAAGTCATTTGCCCCACAGGAAAGGAAAAAGAAGAAGGATTAATGTTAATTGAGCTGAAAACCTTCAGTGCTTAGCAAAGAGAAGGGAGCAGATGAGGGGGTGGGAGTATGTGTACCAGCAGAGCATAAAACGCCATTCAGCTCTTGGGGGAGGAACATAGAGAAATGGTTCAGAATTTGGGGCTGACTGAGCTGGGTTCAGATTCTGCTTTTGCTCAAGGACGCACTATCATAGCCAGTGAAGATGCTCTTATGGATGGTGTGTTCCTGGGAATGTGACCTAAGCTCCTGGGGCCTCACTCACTAGGGTTAGTTTTCTCACTCTAAGTGGGTGGTATAACATTGCCCACCTTAGGGAACTATTGTAAGGACTCAGTGGTATATTAGCATGGGGAAGGTGCTTATCAAAGTATCTGTCACAGAATAATGGCTCAATAATCGACAGTAATAATGGTGACAACAACGACAACGACGATGATACGGTCCTCGTGTGAGTACAGCTTGGAAACCTGCACTGGAAGGAACCCCACCGGTGTAGCACGTGTATGACGTAAAGAGGAACTTCAGTAAGAATCAGTTCAGCTGTGTGAACATCACCATATGGGAGGGAAGACTGGATCCGCTGGCAAAGATTCAAACACTGAGAGGATAAGTGTGACCATGGGGAATCCCAGAAACATTATGTGATAGGAAATGAAACAGCACTAGGCCAGGAACTTTGATCAAAGGAGTTTTGTTGGCTGTAAAGCAGAGAGGCAAAAGGCTCCTGGATCAACAGCTGGAGGTGATAAGGACAAAACAGCGTATTAGCCTTTGTCTTTAGTGATGGTGTGGATTTGTATCACCTCTTCTCTCTCCCTGAGTATTTTGCTGAACATTGGGGGAGGTGGCATTAGAGATTATTTTTACCTGATGTTTGTTTGTTAATGCCAAAGTCTCAATTTTTTTTTTTTTCCCAACGTCTCATTTTTATGACTAGGCTTGTTACTGAGTAGCCTCCTATTAAATGCTTTTTGAATGGATAGGATGAAAATCATTCGGTTGATAAGCCATCATTTAATTTCTGGCTCTTTCCAGGGAAGTCTAAACATAGTAATAGTGACAATACCATGTCTCCAAATGTTGGCAATTCCAATGAGATAATCTATAAAACTTGGTAAAATAGTGATATTCATCTGGAAAAATAAATTGGTAGAAACATTGACAAATTTATAGGGCAATGAAATGGCCTTCATTCTCCCAGATTCCTGTTCATTTCAACAAATATTTGAGTTTGTCTGCTGTGTATGAAAACAGTGCTGGACCCTTTGTTGGGGGAATATAAAAATAGATATTGGTTGGGTATATTTTACAGTACATATTCTCATAACCCTTATCTTTCTCCTTAGGAGGGAGGAGGGTATGAGTGACAGAAAACTAAAATAACAAAGACATAAATAAGATAGAAATTTCTCTCTTATGTGTGAGAAGTCAAGAGGTAATCAGGTTGGGGAGTTATAGAGCCTACGTGGTTAGAGACTCAGGTTCTTTCTGTCTTGTTCCATGATGAGGTTCTCTTGGGAATGGCTTCCAAGTCTGAGGTCACTTCAAGTCCTGAAATGGCTGCTGGATCTCTAGCTTTTTGCATCTGCATTCCAGCCTTTAGGGGCCATTTTCCAGAATTTGTGCATGATAGTTTTTGCAGCCCATTGGCCTGATCTTTACCATATGGCTACACCGAACAATAAAGGAGGTTGGGAAATGTAATCTCTATTCAAGGTAACCATATGTCCATCTAAAAACCAGAATTTCTGTTACTAAAGAAGGAGAAGAAGATGGCTATTGGGGGCCAGCTTCACCATTACTGGCCCTGTTTAACAGATGTGGAGTCTCAGAGTAGAGATTAACCAGGTATATATGGCCTATAAATGGTTGAACCTTCACAACTTACAATAAAGCAATAATTTATTCTTTTTTTAAAAGATTTTATCTATTTATTGACAGACAGAGATCACAAGTAGGCAGAGAGGCAGGCAGAGAGAGAGAGAGAGAGAGGAGGAAGCAGGCTCCCTACTGAGCAGAGAGCCCGATTCAGGGCTTGATCCCAGGACCCTGGGATCATGACCTGAGCTGAGGGCGGAGGCCTCAACCCACTGAGCCATCCAGGTGCCCCAATAATTTATTAATTCTATATGGTGCTTGGGTAAGAGCAGGAAACTAGACTGGAAAAGAAGTGTGTTTTTTTTTTTTTTTTTCCCCCTAACTTGTCCAGTAGCTTAATTCATGAGCCATCAGAAGTTACACAATAGCGAGGGAGGGAACGATTATTACATTGTTGGGCCACTTGGCTTTCAAAGCTAGAAAGAATTGCTTGACCTCCTGTTGCAGTGGAAACTCCAGCTGAGTGTTAGTGAAAGGAGAAACCTGGAGTTAAAGACAGGAAGATGTATGCTGAGCTCTATCGTGGGATCTAGAAGAGGTGGGCTGCACGACTCGGGTTGGGAGGAGTTAGGAGGCAGAACTTCCCCTATCTACTTTCTATCTTTGTGTAATGCCTGAGTCACAGACAAAGGACTTTATTACTAGCATCAGTGTGTATGTCCATTTCCCTTACCCCCACTTCCCATGGGGGTGATTCCATAGGTTGGGATGGATGCTGTGCACTGTCACAGCTGGGAAACACTGATCTGGGGGACCTGTGGCTTTATAGCAGGCAGTAAGTAAGCCTGCTTTTCAGCCCTGAGGGAGACAGTGTCTCATCCCCCCAGGCACAACCCTGAAAAATGGGCTGGTTAAAGGTGGTCAGGACCTTGCATTCTTGGTATGCCCATGTGGGAGTGCCAGAGACCCTGGAGGAGAGCCCCTAACAGGTGGTTGCTGGGATTAAATGGGATAATGTGTGCAGAGCATGTGCCAATAAAAACACATGTTTGACCAGGGGCGCCTGGGTGGCTCGGTGGGTTGAGCCTCTGCCTTCGGCTTGGGTTATGATCTCAGGGTCCTGGGATTGAGCCCTGTGTCGGGCTCTCTGCTCAGCAGGGAGCCTGCTTCCCCCCTCTCTCTGCCTGCCTCTCTGCCTACTTGTGATCTCTCTGTATCAAATAAATAAAATAAAAATTAAAACTTAATAAAATTTATAAAATTTAATAATAAAAATTAAAAACTCTTGGGGCACCTTGGGTGGCTCAGTGGATTAAAGCCTCTGCCTTCTGCTCGGGTCATGAACTCGGGGTCATGGGATCAAGCCCCACATCAGGCTCCCTGCTCAGCGGGGATCCTGCTTTCCCCTCCCTCTCTGCCTGCCTCTTTGCCTGCCTCTCTGCCTACTTGTGATCTCTGTCAAACAAACAAATAAAATCTTTAAAAAAAAAATTAAAAACTCTTGACCAATATTAACCCTTATAATGTCTGTAGGCTCTGAAAAGACAAGCCCAGCAATGACATAGTTATCACAGTGCTTTCTACCTGGTCTTCAGTGTTTAGATAAGACAGAAGGTTCTAGAATGGATGGGATGCTGGGCAGACTGACAAGGAAAGACTAACTCTCCGTTGCTTGTGTATAGCTTCTTGTCTGCTTTTCTTTTCTTTCTTTCTTCCTTCCTTTCTTTCTTTCTTTTTTTTTTTTTTTAATTTTCTTTTCTTATATACATTTTATACCCAGTACTTCCCTAGGGCATGTACTCTGCTAGCTTTTGGTAAATTATTTATAATTCTCTTTTTTCTTATGTGTAATCAAATGAAATCTATTTCTTGAGCTTAACATTTGTGGTTTGCTTAACTTTAAAAAAAGTATAGCAGGTTTTCTTAAGAAATAGGTTATTACTTGCTTATACATGTATTTAATAAAATCCTGGATAATTGACTCCAAACTAAAATGAAAGTTTAAATATGTATGACTTATAAGAGTACTATAAAAAAATGTAGAGCCTGGTGATGTTTAAAGGTGAGCTCAGCTTTCCAGTGTTATAGAAGAGGAAACTGAGGCAAGAGATAGGAAGGCAGTCACTGAAGCGTGCTGAGTGACAGATGCTGTGCCGGGCCTTCACCCACAGCCCTGTCTGAGAAGCCTTGAGTGCATTAGGGTGAATAGAGAGAGGACCAAAGAGAATCTGTCTACAATTTTTAGGTAGATATCGGGCCAGACCTCACCTGTCCTCAACTGAAAATGAACAAAAACGAAAAGGAGCACTAGAGAGGAGGCACTCAGGATCAAGGGAAATGAGCAAAGGCATGCGGGAAAAAGAGGAAGAGCAAGCTTTGGGAAAACGGTTTCCCAGCTTCAAACATCATCTTCTTTGTCCTCTCAAGAAGTTCTCGATGCTGTGAAAGGTGAGACGATGATGAATCAGCAGACAGAGACGAGGAAGGGGCATGTGGACTCAGAGCACATAAGGAGATAAAGCACATGGTGCCCGCATCTGGAATTGTGGCACTGCCGAGAAAGGGCGTCAGGAGGAGGACACTGGTGCTCTCAGAAGGGACGAGAAGTAGCAGAGGAGGCCCCAGATGTGGATGATGGACCTGACTGGAGATGGGCACACATGGCATAGAAGGAAGCCACGAGCTTTCTGAACGGAAGAAGGACCCGAATCTGTAGATTATAATGGCTCATTGAGAACTAGGCAAAATTAGCAAAAATTAGCTACCACCTTAAATAGCCAGGTGAAGTAATTTTTTCACTTTAAGAATAAGGAGAGGATACCACTAGCATCCGGGCAGGAGGTGAGGAAATCAAAGAAAAAAAATTTAGCTAGGCTCAGACTTACCTACAGCATAGGAGCCGGAGAGCAGGGAGGCAGTGCCCATTGAGTTCTGAGGGAAAATGCCGTGACCAAAGAATTTTATTCTCTGTCCCGTTTTAGTTCCTATTGGATGGTAACAGAAATTCTTTTCAGTTGTGCAAGGACATACCTTATGTGTAGCTTTTGCTACACCTATGCACCATTTGGGGGGGAAATACTGGAAAGCATGCTTGTGTCACTGAGAGATGAATTAATATAAAAGACCGTCCGTGGGCAAGTCAAAGAAGGAAAGGACCGGCAGTGAGAGTGGAGCCATTGAAGTAGAAAATGATTTCAAAGTAGTAGTTGTGATGATGAGTGTGAAATATATACACATGAAATCATGGTGAGAAGATATAACATGAAGCCATAATTAACAGAAAAAGCAGGAAATCCTGCTTTTTCCTGTGCACATGAGCACACTCTGCCCTATACAGAACTCTACGGACACGGTGGAATAAAAGATTTGAAAGCAAGCTCTCTGCCCGCCAGTCTGCCTGGGTGTGTGTTTTCTAACCAATAAAGTGCTGTGCAGGTGTACAGTATGCCTGGGGCCACTTTGGTGGTGACTCCTCTGGGCCTCATCTTTTTGAACTGCCCTGAGAGGTTTGCTTGGCACCTTAATTTTTTTTTTTTTTAAGATTTTATTTATTTATTTGAGAGAGAGAGAGGGCGAGCCCACAAGTGGTGGGGAGTGGCAAAGGGAGAAGGAGAAACAGACTCCCCACGGAGCAAGGATCCCAATGTGGGGCTCAATCCCGGAACCCCAGGAGCATGAACTGAACCAAAGGCAGCCAGCCGCTTAACTGACCGAGCCACCCAGGCACCCCCTGCACCGTCATTCTGTAGGACGGCATATTGCTGATGGAAATGTAAAATGGTGTAAATTCTTTGGAAAACAATTTGGCAGTTTCTTAAAAAATTAAACATCAAGTTACCTTGTGACCGAATAATTCCATTGCTAGGTATGTACCCACGAGAACTGAAAACAGACACTTACGTGAAAACTTGTACGGGCATGTTCATAGCAGTAGCAGTGTTATTCGTACTACACAGAGCTGGGCACATCCGCAGTATGCAATATTATTTAGCTACAAAATAACAAAGTACTGATTCATGCTGCAATGTGGATGAACCTGGATGCATTCTAGAGAAACCAGACACGAAAGACCCATACTGCATGATTCTGTTTTTATGAAATGTCTAGAAGAAGCAAATCTGTGGAGACAGTAGGTTAGTGGCTGCCAGGGAGATGATGGAATAGGATTGAGTGCTAACTGGTACAGGGTTTCTTTTGGGGCTGATGAAAATATTCTGGAATTAGGTAGAGAGGATGACCATACAACTTAGTGAATATGCTAAAACCTGCTGAGTTCTACAGTTTAAAAGGGCCCATTTTATGGTATGTAATTATGTCTCAATTAAAAAAATAGTTCTTTTCCAGGGCGCTTGGGTGGCTCAGTTGGTTGACTGGCTGCCTTCGACTCCGATCATGATCCTGAAGTGCTGGGATCGAGTCCGGCATCGGGCTCCCTGCTCGGCGGGGAGCTTCTCCCTCCGACCTTTCCCCTCTCATGCTTGCTATCTCTCATTCTCTTTCTCTCAAATAAATACATTAAATCTTTAAGAAAAATAGTTCTTTTCCTTATTTTTTTATTTTTAATTTTATTGTTTTCCCCATTTGTAGTATTTAAATTCAGTTAATTAACATAAAATGTATTATTGGTTTCAGAGGTAGAGGTCAGTGTTTCATCCGTCTTACATAATACCCAGTGCTCATTACATCACGTGCCTTCCTTAATATCTGTCACCCGCTTACCCCACCCCCACCTCCTTCCCCTCCAGCAGCCCTGTTTGTTTCTTGTGATTAAGAGTCTCTTATGATTTGTCTCCCTCTCTGCTTTCATTTTGTTTTATTTTTTCCTTTCTTCCCCTATGATCCTCTGTTTTGTTTTCTAAATTCCACTTATGAGTGAGATCATATGATAATTATCTTTCTCTGGTTGAGTTATTTCACTTAGCATGATACCCTCTAGTTCCATCCACATCATTGCAAATGGCAAGATTTCATTTTTTGATGGCTGAGTAATATTCCAATGTGTGTGTGTGTGTGTGTGTGCACACGCGTATGTATCTCCCACATCTTCTTTATCTACTCATCTGTTGATGGACATTTGGGTTCTTCCCATAGTTTGGCTATGGTGGACATTGCTGCTGTAAACATTGGGATGCATGTGCCCCTTCAGATCACTACATTTTTATCTTTGGGGTAAATACCCAGTAGTGTGATTGCTGGGTCGTAGGGTAGCTCTGTTTTCAACTTTTTGAGGAACCTCCATGCTGTTTCCAAAGTGGCTGCACCAGCTTGCATTTCCACTGACCGTGTAGGAGGGTTCCCCTTTATCCACATCCTCAGCAACATCTTTTGTTTCCTGTATTGTTAATTTCAGCCATTCTGACCCGTGTGAGGTGATCTTATTGTAGTTTTGATTTGTATTTCCATAGTGCTGAGTGATGTTGAACATTTTTTGTGTGTGTCTGTACCTTCTTTGGAGAATTGTCTTTTCATGTCTCCTGCCCATTTATTGATTGGATTATTTGTTCTTTGGGTGTTGAATTTGATAAGTTCTTTATAGATTTTGGATACTAGCCCTTTATCTAATGTGTCATTGGCAAATACTTCTTCTATTCTGTTGGCTATCTTTAGGTTTTGTCGACTCTTTCCTTTACTGTGCAAAAGCTTTTTATCCTGAAGTCACAATAGTTCATTTTTGCCTTTGTTTCCCTTACTTTTGGAGATGTGTCTAGCAAGAAGTTGCTGTGGGCGAGATCACAGACGTTGCTGCCTGTGTTCTCTAGGATCTTGATGGATTCCTGTCTCAGATTTAGGTCTTTCATCCATTTTGAGTCTATTTTTTGTGAATGGTTTAAGGAAATGGTCCAGTTTCATTCTTCTGCATGTGGTTGTCCAGTTTTCCCAACACCATTTATGGAAGAGACTCTCCTTTTTCCATTGGATGGTCATTCTTTCCTGCTTTGTTGAAGATTAGTTGACCAGAGTTGAGGGTCCATTTCTGGATTCCCTATTCTGCTCCATTGATTGGTGCGTCTGTTTTTATACCAGTACCATACTGTCTTGATCATTACAGCTTCGTAATAGAACCTGAAGTCTGGAATTGTGATGCCACCAGCTTTGCTTTGCTTTTTCAACATCCCTTTGGCTATTCAGGTTTTTTTTCTGGTTCCATACAAATTTTATGATTATATGTTTCAACTCTGTGAAAAAAGCTAATGATATTTTGGTAGTAATTGCTTTGACTGTGTAGATTGCTCTAGGTAGCATAGACATTGTTTTTTTAAAGATTTTATTTTTATTTATTTGACAGAGATCACAAGTAGACAGAGAGAGAGAGAGAGAGGAGGAAGCAGGCTCCCTGCTGAGCAGAGACCCTGATGCGGGGCTCGACCCCTGGACCCTGGCATCATGACCTGAGCCGAAGGCAGAGGCTTTAACCCACTGAGCCACCCAGGCGCCCCTAGCATAGACATTTTAACAATATTTGTTTTTTCAGTCCATGAGCATGGAACGTTTTCCCATTTCTTTCTTTCCTTTTTTTAAAGATTTTCTTTATTTGAGAGAGAGAATGAGCAGGAGGAGGGACAGAGGGTGAAGGAGAAGCAGACTTCCCACTGAGCAGGGAGCCTGATGTAGGGCTCAATCCCAGGACCCCAGGATCATGACCTGAGCCCAGGGCAGCTGCTTAACCAATTGAGCCACCCAGGCTCCCCCGTTTTCCATTTCTTTGTGTCTCTCTCAATTTCTTTCATTAGTGTTCTATACTTTTCTGAGTATAGATCCTTTGCCTTTTTGGTTAGGTTTATTCCTAGGTTATCTTATGGTTTTGGATGCAATTGTAAATGGGATCGACTCCTTAATTTCTCTTTCTTCTGTCTCATTTTTAGTTTATAGAAATGCAACTGATTTTTGTGCAGTAATTTTTATATCCTGCCATGTTTTTGAATTCCCATGAGTCTAGCAATTTTGGGGTGGAGTCTTGTGGATTTTCCACATACCAGATGCCTTTTATTTCTTTTTGTTGTCTAATTGCTGGGGCTAGGATTTCTAGTACGATGTTGAGCAGCAGTAGTGATAGTGGACATCTCTGCTGTGTTCTGACCTTTGGGGAAAAGCTCAGTTTTTCCCCATTGAGAATGATATTCACTGTGGGCATTTAATATATGGCTTTTATGATAATGAGGTATGTTCCCTCTGTCACTACATTTTGAAAAGTTTTAATCAAGAAAGGATGCTGTACTTTGTCACATACCTTTTCTGCATCTTTTGAGAGGATCATATGGTTCTTGTCCTTTCTTTATTTATATAGTGTATCACATTGATTGATTCATGGATGTTGAACCACCCTTGCAGTCCAGGAGTAAATCCAACTTGGTCGTGGTGCCTAATCCTTTTAATATACTGTTGGATCCTATTGGCTGGTATTTTGTTGAGAATTTTGGCATCCATGTTCATCAGATATATTGGTTTGTAATTCTCCTTTTTGGTGGGGTCTTTGGTTTTGGGATTGAAGAGGTAATGCTGGCCTCATAAAAAGAGTTTGGAAGTTTTCCTTCCATTTCAATTTTTTGAAACAGCTTCAGAAGAATAGGCATTAATTCTTCTTTAAATGTTTGGTAGAATTCCCCTGGGAAGCCATCTGGCCCTGGACTCCTGTTTGTTGGGAGATTTTTTTTTTTTAAAGATTATTTATTTATTTATTTATTTGACAGAGAGAGAGAGAGAGAGAGAGAGAGATCACAAGTAGGCAGAGAGGGAGGGAGAAGCAGACTCCCTGCTGAGCAGAGAGCCTGATTCAGGTCTCGATCCCAGAACCCTGAGATGATGACCTGAGCTGAAGGCAGAGAGGCTCAACCGACTGAGCCACCCAGGCGCCCCTGTTGGGAGATTTTTTTTTGAATAGTGCTTCAGTTTCCTTGCTGGTTATGGGTCTATTCATGTTTTCTATTTCTTCCTGTTTCAGTTTTGGTAGTTTATACTCTCTAAGAATGGACCCATTTCTTTCAGATTGCCAATTTTTTTTTTTCATATTGTTGCTCATAATATGTTCTTAAAATTGTTTGTATTTCTTTGGTGTTGGTTGTCATGTCTCCTCTTTCATTCAGGATTTTATTTATTTGGGTGCTTCCTTTTTTCTTTTTGATAAGTCTGGCCAGGGGTTTATCAATCTTCATAATTCTTTCAGAGAACCAGTTCCTAGTTTCATTGATCTGTTCTGCTGTTCTTTTGGTTTCATGTCATTGATTTCTGCTCTAATCTTTATTATTTCTCTTCTCCTGCTAGGTTTTATTGCTGTTCTTTCTCTAGCTCCTTTAGATGTTAAGTTTAGGTTATGTATTTGAGACCTTTCTTGTTTCTTGAAAAAAAGAAAAAGTCTGTAATGCTTCCCTCTTAGGACTGCCTTTGCTACATCCCAAAGGTTTTGAACAGTTGTGTTTTCATTTTCATTTATTTCCATGAACTTTTAAAATCCTTCTTTAATTTCCTGGTTGACCCATTCATTCTTTAATAAGATGCTCTTTAGCCTCCATTTTTTAGTGTTCTTTCCAAATTTCTTCTTGTAATTGAGCTCTAGTTTCAAAGCACTGTAGTACACAAATAGGCAGGGAATGATGCAGATCTTTTGGTACCAGTTGAGACCTGATTTGTGACCCAGTACGTGATCTATTCTGGAGAATGTTCCATGTGCACTCAAGAAGGATACGTATTCTGTTGCTTTAGGATGGAATGTTCTGAATATATCTGTGAAGTCCATCTGGTCCAGTGTGTCATTCAAAGCCCTTGTTTCCTTGTTCATCTTCTCCTTAGATGATCTGTCCATTGCAATGAGTGGGGTGTTAAAGTCACCTATTATTACTACTATTATCGATGTGTTTCTTTAATTTTGTTATTAATGGGCATATATAAAAGGCTGCTCCCATGTTAGGGGAATAAATATTTATAATTGTTAGATCTTCTGGTTGGATAGACCCCTTAATTATGATATAGTGTCCTTTCTTGTTTCTTATTACAGTCTTTGGTTTAAAATCTAATTTGTTTGATATAAGGATTGCCACCCCAGCTTTCTTTTGATGTCCATTAGCATGATAAATGGTTTTCCACCCCCTCACCTTAAGTCTGGAGGTTTCCTTGGGTCTAAAATGAGTGTCTTTCAGACAGCATATCGATGGATCTTGCTTTTTTTTTTTTTTTTTAAATCTAAACTGGTACACTGTGTCTTTTGATTGGGGCATTTAGTCCATTTCATTCCAAGTAACTATTGAAAGATATGAATTTAGTGCCATTGTATTACTTGTAAAATGACTGTTTCTGTATATTGTCTGTGTTCCTTTCTGATCTGTGGTACTTTTGGGCTCTCTTTTTGCTTAAAGGATCCCTTTTAATATTTCTTGTAGGGCTGGTTTGGTGGGCACAGGTTCTTTTAGTTTCTGTTTATCATGGAAGCTTTTTATCACTCTTTCTATTTTTTTTTTAAAGATTTTATTTATTTATTTGACAGACAGAGATCACAAGTAGGCAGAGAAGCAGGCAGAGGGAGAGAGGGAGGGAAGCAGGCTCCCTGATGAGCAGAGAGCCCAATGCGGGGCTTGATCCCAGGACCCTGAGACCATGACCTGAGCCGAAGGCAGAGGCTTAACCCACTGAGCCACACAGGTGCCCCACTCTTTCTATTTTGAATGACATCCTAGCTGGATAAAGTATTCTTGGCTGCATACTTTTCTCATTTAGCACCTTGAATGTATCATGCCAGTCTTTTCAGGCCTGCCAGCTCTTTGTGGATAGGTCTGCTGCCAAATCTAATGTTTCTACCCTTGTAGGTTACAGATCTGTTGTCCTGAGCTGCTTTCAGGATTTTCTCTTTGTCTGAGATTTGCAGGTCTCACTATTATATGTCAGGGTGTTGGCTTATTTTTATTGATTTTGAGGGGAGTTCTCTGTGCCTCCTGGACTTGGATGCCTGTTTCCTTCCCCAGATTAGGGAAGTTCTCCACTGTAATTTGCTCCAATGTACCTTCTGCCCCTCTCTCTTTCCTCTTCTTCTAGGATCCCAATTATTCTCATATTGTTTTGCTTTATGGTGTCTCTTATCTCTCGAATTCTTCCCTCATGATCCACCAGTTGTTTATCTTTTTTTCTCAGCTTCTTTATGCTCCATCATTTTGTCTAATATATCACTATTTTTCTCTTCTGCCTCATTTATCCTAGCAGTCAGAGCCTCTATTTTTTAAAATTACATCTCATTAATAGCCTTTTTTATTTCAACTTGGTTAGATTTTAGTCCCTTTGTTTCTCCAGAAAGGAATTTTCTAGTGTCTTCTGCTTTTTTCAAGCCCATCTAGTATCTTTATAATTGTTATTCTGAACTCTTATTATGACTTCTTACTTACGTCCATACTGACTAGGTCCCTGGCAGTCAGTATTGCCTCTTCTCTTTTTTGAGGTATGTTTTCCCGTCTTGTTGTTTTTGCAGAAAGTTGTCATTTTTCTATTTGTAGAGTTGCAGCTATTCTTTTCTTTGACCTCTGGTTGAGTTCATGGGTGTTCAGAGTTATTTGATAGCTATTCAGCTGAATTCCTGGGACCAGAGGAAACTAAGGTCTCCTACTCCACTATTTTGGACTTCTCTTCCTCTTTTCTTTATTATTAAATATTAATTGTAGAAAAGTAAAAAAAAAAAAAGCCCCCAAAAAATTAAAAAGCAGCCATTATCTGTTTTTTCTTTTCTTTTTATTTTTATTGTTGAAATATAGTTGACATACAATGTGGTATTAGTTTCGGGTGTATAACATAGTGGTTAGTGATTTGACAAGTCTATACATTACTCAGTGCTCGTCATGATAAATGTAATTACCATCTGTCATGATACATTATGATTGCAGTTATTATTGAATGTATTCCCTGTGCTTTACTTTTTATCTCTGTAACTTTTTTTTTTTAAGGATCTTATTTATTTATTTGACAGAGAGAGACACAGTGGGAGAGGGAGCATAAGTAGGGGGCATGGGAGAGGGAGAAGTCGGCTTCCAGCTGAGCGGGGAGCCCTACACGGGGCTTGATCCCAGGACCCTGGGATCATAACCTGAGCCAAAGCAGCCGCTTAACAGCTGAGCCACCCAGGTAGCCTTGTAACTTATTTTACTTAATACTTATTTAATACTGTTACAGTACTTTGTACCTCTTAATCCCCCTTACCTATTTTGCTTGTCACCCACCCACTTCCCCTCTGGCAACCATCAGTTTTCTGTATTTAAGAGTCTGATATGTTTTTTAGGTTCTCCTTGTAAGCAAAATTGTATTGTATTAGTCTTTCTCTAATTTCGCTTAGCATGATATCATCTAGGTCCATCCATGTTGTCACAGATGGCAAGATCACATTCTCTTCTATGGATGAATAATATTCCATTGTGTATATATGTATGCTCTATTTTCTTTATCCATTCTTCTATCAGTGGACAGTTAAGCTCCTTCCATGTCTTGGCTATTGTAAATTATGCTGCAACAAACATGGGTGTATGTATCTTTTTTAATTAGTGTTTTTATTTTTTTGGGTAAATACCCAGTAGTAGAATTACTGGATCATATGGTATTTCTATTTTTAATTGTTTGAGGAACCTCCATAAGTGTTTTCTTTTCCACAGTGACTGCAACAATTTACATTCCTATCAGCAGTGAACAAGGGCTTGCTTTTCTCCATATCCTTACCAACACTTGTTATTTCCTGTCTTGTTTGATACTAGCTATTCTGACGGGTGTGAGGTGATATCTCGCTGTGGTTTGGATTTGTATTTCCTTGATGATGAGTGATACTGAGCATCTTTTCATGTGTCTGTTGACCATTTGTATATTTTCTTTTTCTTTCTTTTTTTTTTTTTTAAGATTTTATTTATTTGACAGAGAGATCACCAGTAGGCAGAGAGGCAGGCAGAGAGAGAGAAGGAAGCAGGCTCCCTTCCAAGCAGAGAGCCCGATGTGGGCTCAATCCCAGGACCCTGAGATAATGACCTGAGCCGAAGGCAGAGACTTAACCCACTGAGCCACCCAGGCGCCCCTGGCTATTTGTATATTTTCTTTAGAAAGATACCTATTCAGATCCCTTGGGCATTTTAAAATCTGATTGTTTGGGGTGTTTTTGGTGTTGAGGTATATAAGTTCTTTATATACTTTGGGTATTACACTTTATTGGATATGTTGTTTACAACTATCTTTTCCCATTCACTAGGCTGGCCTTTTGTTTTGTGGATGGATTCCTTTGCTGTATAAATGCTTTTTATTGTGGTGTTGACTTACTTATTTTATAACTGAAAGTTTGAACCTCTTAATCCCTTTCACCTCTTTACCCATGACCCCATCCTCACCTCTGGTCTGGCAACCACCAGTTTGTTCTTTGTATTTAAGAGTTTGGGTGTTTTGTTTTGTTTTAAGATTCTGCATATAAGTGGAATCATATGGTATTTATCTTTCTCTGTCTGGCTTATTTCACTTAGCATGATAGTACCCTCTGTGTCCATCCGTGTTGTTGCAAATGGCAAGATTTTTTTCTTTTTTATCAGCCATCATCTTCTTATTAATGCTTGGGGTATATATGTCTTGACTTTTTCTATGTGTCTGTCTCAAAGTTGGATTGGTAGACCATTTTATGCTGCTTTTCCTGTCATGAGCTGGGTGTTTGGATGGGCATAGTCCGTGGGTGTAGTCTAGAAGCATGTTCTTTTATTAGTGCTATAGCCTCTTGTTATGTTGGAAACAGTATTTCTCTGCAAATACCTGTTTTGAAGTCCAAAGACCTGAAATTCTGCTCTGACTCCCCTTACGTTTGTGATCTTGAGAGAGGCACTTAATTTCACTCTCCCCATCTTTACAAGGAACTGTAATACTTACTTTGTGATATCTTATCCGCCAGGGTGGTTATAATGAAAACAAAACCAAAACCATATCACATGCTGGAGAGGATGTGGAACAGCCAGAACTCCCAGGCCCTGCTGGCGGGAGTATAAACTGTGTCAGCCACGTGGGTAGACGATCCTCTCCTGAAGCTGAACATACACTTACTTGCGACCTAGCAATTCCGCTCCAGGGTGTCAACCCTGTAGAAAGGCATACGAATGTGTACCCAATGTCTTTCTCAAGAATGTTTGGAGCAGCACCACCTATCATAGGCCAGGCTGGAAAATCCCGGTGTCCATCAGCAGTAGAATGGACACATACATGTGGTAAACTCCCACAGTGGACAGCTGTAGTCAGTAAGAGTTAATGAATAACAATTCAATGAAAGATCAGGATGAATGTCCCAGGTATAGTATTCGTTCGGACACAAAGATTATAAACTCTGTGATCCCATTCATTTAAGGTTTGAACAGAACTCATCTACGCTGTTAGAAATGAGAACAGTGGCTGTCCTCGGGGGGTGGGGGGTGGTAGAAGGGGATGCAGTGGGCTCCGGACAGGGGTGGCTGGTGATGTTCCTTCTCTCTGTCTGGCTGTTGGGTGCATGTATTCACTCTGAGAATGCTTGGATGTGTGCACTTATGCTGTGTGCACTTTTCTGTATGTATATTGCACATCTGTAGAAAGTGTGTTTAAGTAGGCTCCATGCCTAGTGTGGAGCCTGAGATCAAGTCGCACGTGCTACTAACTGAGCCGCCAGGTGCCCCTGTAGAAAGTGTATTTAAAACACTGACAAAGGGGTGCCTGTGTGGCCCAGGCAGTTAAGTATCTGCCTTTGGCTCAGGTCATGATCTCAGGGTCCTGGGATCAAGCCTTGTGTAGGGCTCTCTGCTCATTGGCAAACGTGCTTCTCCTTCTTCCTCTGCCCCTTCCCCAGCTAATGCTCTCTTTCTCTCTTTCTGTCTCTCTTTCTCAAATAAATAAAATCTTAAAAAAAAAAAAACACTGGAAAAAGGAAGCATATGAGTCACATGCTCCTATTAAAACTTAGTTAATGAGAATGAAGGTGTACTGTTGTACTGTTGGTGAATAATGTAAAATAATCATTTTACCTTATTTATTTCATCTTTATTGCTGTAATCACTTCTTTTATAATGTATGGAACACTTTGGTACATTAGAATGTATGTTTAACTTACAAATAAACATATGTATTTTAGAGGTGTTGGCTTAATAATTCTCAGCTGTTGGTAGTGAAGGGTCTGGAAGTTTGGTGAGCCGAGGCTCGGAGTCATAACAGGGGGGCAGCCGAAGAAGTTGAGTTGATTTTGATACATTTAGGACAGGCTCTGCTACCTGGTAGGCTAGTGGTGGTATCAAATATTGATCTATGGGAAAAGTATTTGACATTTCAAAGAACAGGTTGAAATCTGATCTTAGAGTGCTAACGTTGGTCTGACCTTGCTGAGCTTTGAAAAACAAGTCTTACCATATGGAAACATCGAAGTCAACGGAGTTATTCCTCCTACTTTTACAGTGGCTACTGTTTGGAAAGCAACGTGCTGGGATGGTATATCCTCTTGGCCTGGAATTATGAAGCCCATCATGTATTCCTGGTAAGTTGGTTTATGGACCTTCGTGAGATGCGCTTTCTTGGACAGGCGCCGGAAGGGGCGCGGCGGGACCGGTGATCGGGGGCGGTGCAGCCAGAGAAAGCTCGTGCCCGATGGGGTCGGCGGGGCTGAGGAACTGCAGCCTGGCTTTCGGGGGGCCGGGCGTCCTCAGCCAGGTGTGCAGACGTGTTTCAGGGATTCCTTTGCAGATTAAATGCTGAGGTTTTCTCTGCTGGTTCTTGCACCAGGGGCTTTCCCTTTCTTCTTCCACCTCCTACTTGTACAGAACCTCTTGTTGCTACCCTGTCGTGTTGCCGCCCCTTTGCTTCTGGTGGTCAGAAGGCAGACGTTCTGTGTCTCACTCGCCAATAGCTGGGGTGACTGCCTTTCTCTCAACCTCTGTCAGGTCCCCGTCCCTCCCTGCACACGCCTGTCCTCTTGCTAGTTCAGCTGCCCGCGCAGCTTTCACTCTCCTTGCTCAGACCTTCCTTCCCCAGAAAGGCCAGCTCTCGTGTGAGGGGCTTGGCCATGGGAGGAGGGCGGAAGGCCAGATAAGATGTGGTCGTTGTCTTCAAGAGACTTCACTCTACAGGTCAACCTCTTGTCCCACCTGTCCCCTTTCTTGCTCCCCGAGAGTCTTTGCATCCTCTCTGGCCCCTCTTCCAAGAATGTTTTTCTGCATTACCCGCAGCTGGGGAGCTCCTTTTCTTTTCTTTTCATTTCATTTCATCTCCTCTCCTCTCATTTCATTTCACTATTTTTATTTATTTTTTTATTTTATTGAAAGATTTTATTTATTTGAGAGATAGAATGAGAGAGAGAGAGAGAGAAAGTGAGAGAAAGTGTGCACAAGCCAGTGAAGAGGCAGAGGGAGGGAGAAATAGACTCCTGGCTGAGCAGGGAGCCTGATGTGGAACTTGATCCCAGAACCTTGAGATCATGACCCGAGCTGAAGGCAGAGGCTCAACCAACGGAGCCACACAGGTGCCCCTATTTTTTTTGTGAAGACTTTATTTATTTGAGAGAGAGCACAAGTGTGTGCATGAGCAGGGCAGTGGCAGGCAGAAGGAGAGGGAGAATCAGACTCCCCACGGAGCAGGGAGCCTGATGTGGGGCTCCTTCCCAGGACCCTGATAGCATGACCTGAGCCAAAGGCTCTCTCTCTCTCTCTCTCAAATAAATAAATACAATCTTTGAAAAAATATCTTTCAGATTCTTCTAGTCGCCTTACCCCTCCGTCAAACCATTATCATGAAAGAGGCAGAAGGTGAAGTTTCTGATGCTTTCCTGCTAGGGATTCAGTCTTCCTTGCTGTTGCATAATTAAATACAACACAAGCAGTTCATGTATGTAGTGCTTAGTAGAATTACTTTCCCCGAAACTTACCTGCTGGTGGGAACTGGTTCCCTTAAGGAGGATGCTGGAGACAACTGCTGGTTTAGAGCTGGGAGCACACAGCAAAGAGATTCAGAGAGAAGTGATTTCCCTGAAGTTACACAGCAGGTTAGGGGCAGAGCTGGGATTGGACTCCCTGTCTGCGCTCTTGGGTCTGGTTAGAACTGGATTCCGGGATGAGGTGCCTGGCTGGGTCAGTCAGAAGAGCATGTGACTCTTGATCTTGGAATTGTTGGAGTTTGAGCCTCAGGCTGAGTGTAGAAATTACTTAAAAATAAATTCTAAAAAATGAACTTAAAAAAAATTAAAAGAAGAAAGACCAAAAATAGTGGAACTGGATTTCAGGGGAAAGGCTGTGACTGCCCACTTGTGGTTCATGGGCGATCTGGGCAGGATTGCGCCCGGCCTCTGCCAGTGGGAGAGGACTCCTCTTTCTTGTCCTCACCTGGGTGGGGACCCAAGGGCCGAGGATCCCTCCCTGCTACTCAGCGGGAAGATGCCATTCACCAAGGTATTTCCCTTGAGCTCTCTTGAACAGAGGCTCCCAGGCTGTCCGGGCCCCGAGGCTTGCTGCGCTGCAGGAGCCCAGGCCGTCTGTCCTGGGCGGAGGCTGCAGCAACCCGCGTCCTTCCGCAGGCGGAGACAAATGACCACACGCGTTTGGGGACTTGGTCGTAGACAGCAGGGAAGCCAAACTTCACACTTGGAACAGTAGCTTCTTTGAGGCGGGATGAATGGGACGGACGCCTTCAGAACTTTAATTCACAAGAACTTTAATTCACTCCCAAAGGGGTGAGACGGGAGTGTGCCAGAGGCTCTTTTGGGACGAAAAAACGTGGCTTTTAAACTCCGAGATCCGTAGAAGAAGTTGAAAGTAGTGATTTGGGAGGCCAAAGAGAAGAAATGCCTCACAACCCAGAACAATGATACAAAGAAATGGTAATAATGCATTAACAGGTGAGACACTTAGAGGCCTTAGCCAGGAGTCCAGCTGGAGGCCAGTAGAATAGAAAATTCTGGAAGGAGAAAAAGGAACAGATAGAGACGTAATAGAAAAACAGTAGAGGGAAATTTCAGTGAACCGAAGAAAGATGTGATTCTTCAGACGCTGGATTCATCTGGCTCACACTGAAGCCAACACTTAACCTGTTTTCTAGTAAAATTCCTAAACTCCAAGAAGAAAGAGAAAAATCTTAAAATTTTGTACAGAGAAAGCAGCTTTTCAAAGGAAAGAGAATTAGATTCTCATTGGGCTTCCCACATGTGACCCTGGAGGTGGGAAGACCCTGGACCGGTGTCTGCAGACTGTCAAGGAGAGGGGCCACGGGCCTCCATACACCTAGCCCAGAAGCCACCAGAAAGGCGTTTCGGAGACATGATGGCGTAAAACATACAGTGCCTGTTCAGTGCAGCTGAGAAAATGCCCGGTCAGTTTCTGCAGCGGAAGGACAGTGAAAGCAGGGCAGAGACGGTGAGACCAGGCAAGAGCACAGGACGCAGCGGGGAGCGCTGTGCCTGTCCTGCGTACGCTTTCATCTCGGGGGCTGGCGCTGCTGCGAGGTGGTTTTTGTTGTGTTCAGTTCATGATAAGCTGAAAATAAAGGTTCTAAACCACGTTTGCAAAACCTTAGGCTTGGGAGAAGGGCTGAGAGTGGGGAAGGAAGCGGTCCATTCTTAGGACACTAATTAAACAGAGCAGATGAAACATAGAGGTGTAGTTGTTTCCTTGTGTTCTGGAAGGAAAAATGTTCAGTTTTGACTTTTGGGGATCAGAAGGTATGTTAGGATGAGATTTGGTTGCATATAGTAGATAGGCCCTGTATAACAATGACATGAACGATAAGGTTTTATATGTTCTCATCTCATGAAAAAGTAAAGAGGTGGACAGTGCTCGGGAAAGAGTTCGTGAGTCCTGGAGCCTGTGGGCCAGCTCCTGACCAGCTTGCATGACCCTCTACTGGAGGTCTTGGAGAGGCAGCTGAGTGTTGCCAGAGCTGTGTGGTTGGGGAAGAAAGACGAACACATGATTCAGGACAACTGTGATGAGTGCCACGGAGGAGGAGGAAGACATAATAGAGGGGGTCACAGAAGGGTTCCTGGAGGAAGGAACGTCTGAAATGAGACTGGAAAGGAGAGCAGGAAGGAGCCAGGAGAAGAGCGGGGAGAAGGATGCTTTCACGGCCCCTGTGGACACCTGGCTGTGAGAGACAGCAGGATAGGCATGGCCACCGGTGAGCTCCAGAAACAGTTTGGCACTGTTCTTGTCTGCACATCTGTCCTTCAGTGGCTGGATGCCACATCCATGCGGCCGGCAGGGGGACCGCACACTCCCCCACAGAACGTGCTCCCCCAGAGGCGGGTTTGGTACCTCTCAGCCCCTTGTTTACTTCCTTGGTGGGGACCACAGCCCTGCCCACTTGGGAGTGGGTTGGAATGCAAGGAATCAGGTTAAGGAAGCACCTGGAAAGCAAGGATAGCAAGGATAGGACATGATGTTCGAATGAAGCCAGTACTGGTTGGGTGTGTTGAAGGTGTCCATAGGGACCCTGAGAGCGATCCCGGCGAGAGGGATCATTAAGGCGAGTCTTACCTGCTTTTAGCTGAGGCTGCTCCTGGGAGGTAGCTTCCACCGGGTCCTGCCCGCGCTGACCCTGAGCCCAGAGTGTGCTGTCCCCCCACTCTGACCCCCTCTCACATCAGCCCCAGGTACTCACATCACTTCTTCCTTCCCCCACCCTCCCCAGTGCTGTAGGGGGTGCTTGTACCCACCGGAGGGCCTTCTCTGCTTGAAGTCCTTTTGTGCAGTCCTTGAACCTTTTTGGGGGGCAGCAGAACCAGGTGACTGGGGGTGCTGTTGGAGTGGCTTAAGCTTCGCAGTCTTGTTCTGACCTTGCCCCTTGTCACAGTAGGTTTGGGGAGTATTTCCTCTATCTTTATTGAGAACGCAGCCAACTGCTGGGTACCGTGCTGGGAGCTGCGGTTCAAATACTAAGAACTTCCTGTGCCAGACACTGTAACAACACTTACCCCACAGGGTCGCCTCAGCTCAGGGACTTAATGCCTGCGGAGCCCTGAGATGAGCGCCTGGCACCCCAGCACTCCTGAGTGCCGGTGGCTGGTGCTGCTAGTCCTCACAACAGCTGCACGAGGGGGGCACGGAGGGACAACTGAGGCTTAGAGAGACACTTGCCCGCCGTCATGTAGGTGGTAGGTGGCAGAGCTGCATTCAAACCCAGAACATTGGACTTGCAGGTGCCATCTCTGGGGGCGAATGAGATAGCCGTGACTCACCTCGCAGAGCTCCTGGCTGAGTGGGGAGATGCCTGGGGAGATGCCCTGTCAGGGTGACAGGTGCTGTGGCGGGCTAAATGGAGGCACACAGTGGAGCGGCCCTCCATAGACTGAGGACCAGAAGGACAGAGAAGGGACAAGTGTCCCAGGCAGAGCCCTTGGTGTGATCAGTGTCCCCTCCCCGTCACCGGGGGGTTATCCATCTGTCTCCTCTGGGCTCTGGTGAAGAGGCGCTGGTTCAGTAGTCTGTGCGCATGCTCAGTTAGTGACTGATCCTTGAGGGCAGGTATGGAACTGCTCGTCCCAGCCACTCTTGGGACCTTGTCCCTTAGGAACTCCTACTGGGGAAGAGCCTCCTCTTCCACAGACTGAGTGACCTGAAGTTGTCACTCTGAATTCCCAGCCTTCTTGGGGACATGTGTGCAGATGGCCTGGTTTTATGGGTCTGTGCTCCCTGACCCACCTCCCCCTTTCTGCCCCTCGAGCACATTTGGCTGTCCATAGGACGGCTCCATTGCAGTTACACATAAATGAATGAAACATTGTAAAGCTAGGATAGAAAATCCAAGCTAAATAGATCTCGCTACAACCCTGTCACCCCAACAGGTGAAATTGCATTTGTGCTGCCCTTTTTCCTTCTAGTTCCCGTCTACAGGGCAGGTAGGTGGTGGTTTGTACAATTGTGCACCTTGCCTTTTTTCCTTGACATGGCAGGAAATGGCCACCAGGTGGTGCCAAAGCACCGGGCAGCGACTCCACCCTCAGGCTGGACTACCTGGCCGTCAGCCATCCCCGAGAGCTTGTCTGTGGAAGTTCAGTTTTCTCCCTGAATGCTCTGCTGCTCACAGCACTATTTTATCACCTACTTTAAAAGAAACAATACTGATGTGTACAAAAAGTGGAAAATGAAAGTGCTGGACACTTTTTTTAAAAAACGGTATTTGTCAGAGAGAAAGAAAACACAAGCAGGCCGAAGCAGGCTCCCCACTGAGCAAGGAGTCCAGCTCAGGATTTGATCCCAGGACCCTTAGATCATGACCCGAGCTGAGAGCAGATGCTTAACTGACTGAGCCACCCAGGCGTCCCGAAAGTGCCGTACACTTTTCAGAGGCAATGATACTAACAGTGGAGTGTGACCACGTTAGTGCGCAAGTGTTTGAAAACATGTCCAGCACTTCTCAGACCTCCCCATTTCAAATCGTAACCCTCGTCCCCCGCTGCCTGGCCCCAAGCCCTGCTTTACTTTTTCCCTCTCTCACCTTCCGCCGACACTCCGTATGTTTCACTGTGTGCCTTATGTATTGTCCACCGCCTCCGCTAGAATGTAGCGGCGACTTCCAGCTTTTCCTTCGCTGCTCTGTGCCCTGCCCCTAGAGCAGTACCCGACACATACTAGACTTTCAGTCCATCCGGGCTGCGTGAGTTAATAGGGGTGGCTGTGTCCTGAATTGGTGGACTTCTTTCTCTGTCCGTAGATACTGATCTATCTCGTCATTTTAAGCAACTGCTTAGGGTGGTTCGAATGAATGTGCCTTGAGTGGATGTGGCCCAGCTGCCCATACGGAAACACGCCGAAGAGGCTTTCCAGTGTCTTCTTCCCTTCTTTGCAGGTGGTAGTGCAGCCCGTGACCTTGCTGAAACATGCTTTCGCCTTGCCTGTCCGATGATTTCCTTGCCTTGCTCAGACTCGGGGCCAAGTGCTTCACACACAGCATCGCATGTAGTTGCCACACGCACAGGAAAGGTGCTGCTGGTAGTGCCTTTCTTTGCAGGTGACAAGCCAGAGCAGAGAGGACAGGCCCCTCCCGGCCCAGGCAGCACACCTGCCCAGCGTTGAGCTGGACTCTTGGGGGAGTTCTTTGCATACTAAGGATCTGACTTCATCCTTTCTCATGGGACGTTTCAAACACCCCCTCCCTAGTGTTTTTATTGTCTTACATCTTTTTCATGATGTCTTTTCTTACACAGAGTTTTCATTTTTAATGTAGTTAAAGCTGCCAGTGGTTTCCTTTGTTTTTCTGGCTTTTGTATCACCCGAGAGAGGACTTCTTCACTCCAAAGTTACTTTAAAAATAATGATTAGTGTTTCCTCTGGGATTTTTATGGGGATTTTATGTTTGGTTAAATATTATTCTTATATTTGATACTGAGGAAGATTTCATTTTTTTTAAATTCTTTTTTAAGTTTCTATTTAAATTCCAGTTAGTTAACAAACAGTGTAATACTAGTTCGAGGTGTGCAGTTTAATGATTCAACACATACAAAACCCGTTCCTCATCCCCATCACCTAGTTCACCCCCAGCCACCTCCCCTCTGGTAACCGTCAGTGCATTCTCTCTAGTTAAGAGTCTGTTTTTTGGTTCCTCTCTGTCTCTCTCTCTTTTTCTCTATGCTCAATTTGTTTTTCTTAGGATACTTGGTAAGATTTTAAACAAACCCCTCCACCCCCAAGTGAATAGTAAATTGTTTCATCAACATTTATTACATGATCCATCCTTCCCCACTATTTGCAATGCTATCTTGACTAGAGGTTAAGTCTCATGTGTACTTAACCCTGCAATCTGCACTGTGTTCTGTCCTGCTAATCCATTCATCTCTCCGTGGCTTCTTGGCAGGACAGGTCACTTCTCATCCTACTGCTTTTTTTCAAAACTTCTTAGCTTCTAAAAATTATTTTTCCAGATGAAATTTTAAATCAATTTGTTGTATTCCAAAACGAATCCCCTTTGGATTTAGAGTGACCTTGCATTTTATTTATAGATCATTTAGGGAGAATTGATGTCTTTACAATATTGTCTCTTTATTCAGAAGAGCAAAATGTCTCTCCTTTGATTTGTCTTCTTTTTTTGTTAGGAAAATATCAAAATTTGCTTCAAATGATTTCTGTACATTCCTTTTCAAGTTTATCTCTAGGTAACGTTTGGTTAGTAGGCTCTCAGTCTGCTGTGTTTTCTAGCCGGGTGTTGTTTGGACAGAAGAGACCGTTAGTTTTGTGGCCAGATGTCTAACTCTCATAGCTTCTCACCAGTCCAATTCCATTTGCCTCAAATCTTCTAGGAATTCTGAATTTCTGGTTTGGTGATGTCATCCTTCCCTGTATTTCAACACTGCAACAGATTTCTTATTCTTCTTGTTTTTTCATCCCAACAAGATTTGGAGGGGGAAGGCAGCTGTGTGGATCCGGTTCACTGTCTTGGAACATAGACCTGCTTATATGGTTTGGTGGGAAAATGTCACTTCCTCTGTGTGCTTTGGTCCCCGCCCGCGCTCTAGCCCCTGCAGAGTTGTTCGTGCAATATGAAATGAAGTCAGCCTCAAGACCCAAGGATGACGTTCCTCACCTGCCGGCTCCCACCTCATGGGGCGCATCCTTTCTTCTTACTGGGCTTTGTCGTGCCGCTGCCCAGGTGGCTTTCTCTGTCCTCCCGCCAGACCTCGCCCACCCCGCCTTGCTCACAGACAACTTCCTTCCCGTTTAGGTGGGAAGTGCCAGGCTGTGTGCGATGAGTTGGGACTCAGTGACATTTGTGAGGAAGGCCCAAGAATGTGGGGGTTCTGTTCTGCCAACCTGTTCTTCACCTTGATATTTCCAAAGTTCAACCTACCGACGGGGAAGAACAGCAAAGAGTTGAATGGCCCTCCTTATGAGCCAGCCCAGATCCAGCGCAGGGTTCTCTGCTCGAAGCTGCTGGAGGCAAATGAGGAGCTCCCTGCCCAGTGGCACTTCCCATGCCCCCTGAACTTGACCTACGCCTGGGGTTGTTACGTTCTTCTGGCCAGCAGCACACCAGAACAGGCCAGGCGGGCACACATCGGGGTGCGTGTGAGAGTCTCACCGGTCTCATGGCAGCAGTGGGAAGAAGGGGTCCTCGAACAGGGGTGGGACTTTTGGGCATTTAGTGATGCGCCAGACAGATATGACTGTCAGTGACCTGGGGGGGCACCAGTCAGACCAGTAATTCCTCTGCCCTTGGCAGGGACTAGGGAGGGACCCCCTGCTCTACGTGGTGAACTGTCTTCCAGCCCCATCCTCGGTCTCCTGTAGTAACGTCTGTGGCCCACAGGTAACGGGCATAGTACGATGTCTGACCCGCAAGTCCCCGGAGCTGCACCTCTCAGGTAACCCCCATGGTGCAGGAAACGGGGAGCCCGGTGTCAGGCCTGTTTGTGGAGAGTGTGTGTGTGTGTGTGTTTGTGTGGGAGGGGTGCAAGGGGGGGTGGGATGTGAGGGTATAGAATTGCTTTTTAAATTTAACTTTTTGTTTTGAGGTAAATTTAGACTTACAGAAGAGTTGCATGGTAGTGCACAGCATTTCCATGTGCCCTTCATGCAGCTTACGTGTGAGGAGCTTATGGGCTCAATCCGAATTTCAGATTCGCTTAGGGAAGTTGACCCAGGTGTGATGCTGCGAACTGGGCTGTCGGCTTTTCTCATGTACCTCCGGTTTCCCTCCCAGTGTTGTTCTCCGGTTCCTGTCTCTGTCCACCATCCCTCCTTGCAGCTGGTTGTGGGGTCTCATTAGTGTCCTGCCTGGGACAGCGCCCTGCCCTCAGGGTCGCATCAGGTCCTCAGGAAATTAATTGTGGAGGAAATTAATGGTCTGGTTCTCGTGCTTTTGCTTCACATCCCCGTAGGGCGAAAGTGTCTTCTCTGAGAGACATCACTGAGCCCCTTCATCCTGGCGTGGGTGCCCCCTGTGCCAGCCAGGCTCTCCTGTCTCCCCAGGGCCTCCCTCCTCTAGCAAAGGTCTGAGTAGTGGCCACCATCCAACCCCATCCTCCAGGGGCAGGGAAGCAGCTACCACAGTCCCACTTTACCGTCTTTTCTGAGATGTGCTTTTAAATTTTCTTAATTTCCCCCCTCCCTCTCTCCCTCCCTTCCTTCCTTCTCTCTCTCTGTCTTTCAGATTTTACTTATTTGACAGAGAGACACACAGCGAGAGAGGGAACACAAGCAGGGGGAGTGGGAGAGGGAGAAGCAGCCTTCCTGCCGAGCGGGGAGCCCGAGGTGGGGCTCGATCCCAGAACCCTGAGATCATGACCTGAGGCGAAGGCAGATGCTTAACAACTGAGCCACCCAGGCAGCCCAGGGGTCCCCTCTTTCTCTTGCATTTTTAACATTTTGCTCTCCACTGTTCATTTTAAGCCTGAGAACATGCTCAGGAGGCACCTCAAGTTCCCAGAAATCACCAGTCTCCATCTCCCGCGTTCCCTCTTCCACCCCAGGAGACTGGGAGACTCAGGCGCTTGTCCCTTTGCAGGGCCGGCTTTCTGTGCGTCAGAGCCCCAGGCTGTCCTCAGCTCCGTCCTGAACGGTGCTGCGCTAGCTGATGCCCCTGGCTGACTTCCTTCTCCTCTTCCCACTGCCTGCTTCTGCAGGAGCCGCTGCCTGGGACGGGGAGCGCCTTCTCTTATCGTTGAGGGCGTTTCTCTGGCTTCCTTCCAGGGAAAGGTCTGGGGTGCGGACTGTTTCTCTCCGGCTGGGTGCGCTCTACGTACAGGAGCGGTCACCCTTCTTAGTTATGTTCTGTGAGTTTTTGGTTGATGTTTTGGAAGGATCCCTCTGTTTGTGTTAAGAAACAACTGTGAGGAGGCGGGGCTGCCGCACGGAGAGTGTGAGGACGGCACTGACACCGACACCAACACCGACACTGACACCGACACTGCCCTCGAGCAGAGGCTGGGTGGGCTGGACTTACGGGTGGTGGAGAGACCAGGCGTGTTCCACAGGGAGGGTTGTTTCCGCTGATGGCTGCCCAGGTGGACCCCGTCCATCCATGTCCAGGCGACACTGCCTGCCTTCCCCAGAGCATGTGCTCCTGGGACCTTAATTAAGAGGAAGTAGGTGACTGACGGGGGCTGTGCAGAGTTGGGGAGAGGGAGCGGGCACCGGTCCCTGACCAGAATACCATCATCCCAAATATGCAGAAAGGGAAATGTCACTCTCCAGCTTTCCGGGGTATCCCCAGCACTGTGGGGGGGTCTGGCGTGCTCCAGGTAGACCACCCTCGTTCTTGCTCTCCCCTTCACCCCTGCTTCCCGGCGCTCCCTGTAAGCCTCACCCCTAGGGATCCTTAGGCCTCTTGTTTCTCCCAAGTCGGCCTCCCCCACTATGGAGAAATCAGGCCTTGCCTGCCAGCTAGTGGCTGCCCGTGGGGACCTCTCCCCTCCGCCTCTGTTCTGCAGCCTTGTTTCAGAATGGAGGAGGAGCCTTTGGTTTCAAGAGAATTGTATGTGTACGCGTGAGGGATGGTGAAGCTCCTGTGGCCTTTTCATAGAGACTTTAAAAACTGTCCAGCCAGCCACAGCACTGCTTTTCTTTCGTGAATCTTCCCTAGTTTTATGAGACGAGTGTTCTTCACTCACTTTTCTCTTGGTGCCCCAACTTTGGTGCGATGTCTTGTGGTCTTATGCTAACGCAGCCCTGCCTGTGCCTACCCTGCCCCAGCGGGTGAGCCTGGCGGTGAGGGGCGCTGGCACAGGCACAGCCATCACTTCCCAGCTGCTCCTACGCTACAGCATCCTAGGGACCCCTTTGACCATTTGCGAGGCGGGCATCACGAGTCTCCCTGTTTACCAGGCGAGGAAGGTGGAGCTTGGGCAGGTGAAGCAGCTTGCCCGGGGCATAGAGTAAGTGACAGGTGAGAATTCAGCTCCTGATCGATCTGTTCTCCTGCCCCGGACACTGCTCTGCAGCTGTCTTGTTCTCAGCTTCCACCAGGCCTTCACCTGCCACTGTGATCCGGCGTGGGTGGAGGGCGTCGATCACCTCCCCAGATCCACGGGTGCCGCGGGCTCTGGCAGCCTGCGGGATGCGTGCTGGGACTACACCTTGCCGTGTTCTGCGTGGATGTCGATACTGCTGTGATGATTAGACCACAGATGAATTTAAGTGTGTTGGTGATCTATAACAGCTTTTCGTTGCCAAGGGTTTTTTCCTTAGTCAACAGATGCCAAAAATAGAACTAAATTTTGTGTGTGTGTGTTGAAAAGGATAGTCTCTGAAATACGTTTACGTATGTATCTGTGCGTTTACTTCTGTCTCCATATGCATGGATGTGTGCAGAAATGCTACCCTACACTATGTGAACTGTGTGACTTTGGGGACGGGGACCAAGGGTGGTAGGGAGAGGAGACTTTCTTTTTTTTATTTGATGCCTTTTTATTAAGCATATACAATTTCAGCATGTATCTGTATTACTTTATGTGAGAAATTCGGGAAGTCCTCCTCCTTGAAAAGGTTAGGTGCCCCTGGGCTGGACTAAGGTTTCTGGCAATGGGGGGACGTGGGGCACTCAGTCCACGCCCATCTCCTGGATTGGCGGATTGCTGCCTGTTTGCGGGCGCCTACCTTAGCGCCATAAATGTAGGTTCTTCCCTTGCCCAAGAAGATGCAGTCCTCCTGCTTCTCTCTGGGTTCGCTCAGTTTCACAGGTTTTGTCCCTCTTTGGTGAGATCTGCAGCCCTCCACCCCTAGAGCCAGCCCTCTTTCCCACACCCTGCTGCTTTCTCTCCTCCACAGAGGCACAGCCGTGGTGGCGCCTCCCCAGCCCACTCTCCTTCCCTCAGTGAGAAGGTGGGATGTTGGAGGTTGAACATCTGGTGGGTGGTTTGGAAGGGACGGGGTGTGGGGAGGGGGGCGGCGGGGAGCGCTGCAGTGAGTGATGGCATTCAAGTCTGACATGTGCTGACGTGGCCAGGCCTCTCTTTGAAAGCCGCCAGATGCTGCTGCTTGCCAGGAAAAGAGGTTTGGCCAGTTTGGAGAGGGTCAGGAGGAGGCAGAGATAACAGCCCTGCCAGCGCCCACAAGGGGGACTTTCTAGAGCTGCTGGCCAGTGGTCCCGCTCCAGAGTGATGGTTACAGTTGGAACTCTGCACGCTCTCTGTGTGTGTGTGTGTGTGTGTGTGTGTGTGCGCCCGCGTGCGCATGCGTGCACAAACGTACACACACTTACCGCTCCTGGAGCGATGAAGGGGTTGTTCTGCCCACAACCCTCTTTGTTTCCTTCTTATTCGTCTTGTCACAGCTTCTGTTCAAGATGCACAAAGGTGGAGCCAGCTCCCACCACGTCCACGGAGAGCAGCCCACTCCACGCTGGGGAAACGGGCTCTGCAGTGGGGCCTGGGATCTGTTTCCATGCTTGTCTAAAACATTTGGAAGAGATCACTCTCTTGTAATTGAACATTCCTGAATGTGTGTATTTTCTTTGAAACAACCTCCATACGCGTAGGAAAAAGTGGTTATTCTGCCTTCTCAACAGTGGTCTGCACCAGACTGTCTCATGTTATTTTCTTGGTTTCCTGAACCTGCAGTGTCGAAGGAGAATTCTGCAAGTTTGGAAGGAAACCAACATGGCATATGGGATTTTCCTCCCCTCTCTGGGAGCCCACACACGAGAGCAGAGTCTGTCATACAGAAACAAGATGAGGGATTGTTCTGTGGTCCTGATACAATTGCCACGTTCTTGTGAAGTTACATCATGAGAATTGCTTGCTTTGCGGCAGTGTTTCGGTTTCCAAGGAGGCATTAGCAGCGTGTGTGTGTGTGTGTGTGTGTGTGTGTGTGAGAGAGAGAGAGAGAGAGAGAGAGAGAGGGAGGTGAGCGAGCTGGAGAAGGACGGAAGGATGGGATTCTAGTGTGATTCGGAATCAGATGGCCAGCTCAGAGCTGGGGCTCTTGCCTCCCTGCCAGACGGCCCCGTCTAGTAGCGGCTGTGCTGCGGTCAGTGTGTCCCCAAGTTATGGTGTCATTGATCTCTTTGTACCTCCATTTCTTCATCTGTAAAAAAAAAAAATGTTTTTTAATGCATGGAAATCCCCAGCCAGAGCCTGCAACGGAGTGTTTAATAAATTGTCCTGATGACGGGTGAGCGGATAATGGTGTGAACTCCTTGAGGCCAAGGACTGGTCTGAATTCTCTGAGCAGAGCAGGGCTTGGGAGGTTTCACCAAGTCTGCCCAACAGATGGGGGAGTGACCAGGAGACAGAACGCTGTGGCTGTGGCTGCAGCGTCAGGACCGTCTGTTAAACTCTCTGGGGATCCCTGCCTAGCTTATTGGCCGCTGTGTGTTAGGATGGACGTGGCTGTGGTCTGGTAAGGAGGGGAGTCTGCTCCCTTGTGCTCCTGGTGCAGGGCATGTCAGGAGTCCTTTCTGCCCTGGGCTCCCACACTAGCTCAGGGTACCCTCCTCTGCCCTTCCCTTGAGACACTCCCACTGGTCCTTTGAGAGCCAGCTCAAGGGTTCTTCTCAGTGATGTCTTCTTTGACCCCCAGAGTGAACCCGGGATCTGTTAGAGCACGTGTCACTTGCTGGTGTTTCCCTACTGCTCTGCAGGACCCTGGAGGGCAGGGTTGTGTTGTTTCTGACTCTAGATGCCCAGAACTGGTCCCCCAGTGGTCTCAGTGGGTGGGTGGGTGATGTGTGAAGGAATGGACAGCTGAGCAACACTGGGCTGTCATCCACTCGTGACCCCCAAGGCTAGGGGTCATCCTGGGTTCCCTTCGTTTCCTCTCGCTTCACCTGTGGTCCATCAGCAGGTCTTGTCTGTTTCTTTCCAGAACCCCTCCCAGATCCATCCCTCATCCCTGTAGCCAGCAGTCCGTGCCACCATCCTCTCTTGTCCCTGCTGCCTCCGAGGCTCCGACTTTGTCTCTCTTCATCCAGTTCTCTGCCCAGCAGCCTAAGTGATCTCAAAAACCGTAAGATCAGATCCTGTCTCTCCCCTGCTCAAAACCCTCCAGTACAATAGAGGGTTCCCACTGCACTCCAGACGCAACCCACACACCCACCATGGCATGCAAGGCCCTTCATGCTCTGGCCCCAGCCTGTCTGTCCACTGTCCATTGCCTTCTACCCACTTGGGTCCATCTGCCTCCATCCCAGGCCTGCTGAGCTTGCGTGCATCTCAGGGTCTTTGCCCTTGTGGTGCCCACTACAGAGCACACACGGTGGTTTTTATGGGCTGACTCCTGCCTAAGCTTCCAGTTCACAGTATAGTTCAAACGTCCTTGGAGTGTGCTTCCTTGGTGACCTGACAAACACCATCCTCCACCCTATTTGTTTATTTGACAGAGAGAGATCACAAGTAGGTAGGCAGCGAGGCAGGCAGAGAGAGAGAGGGGGGGAAGCAGGTTCCCTGCCAAGCAGAGAGCCAGATGCAGGGATTGATCCCAGGACCCTGAGATCATGACCTGAGCCGAAGGCAGAGGCTTAACCAACTGAGCCGCCCAGTGCCCTCCTATTTTAGTTTTTTGAGATATTTCTCAGTATCTAAAGTTATCTTCTTTGTATCCATGTGTGTATTTTCTGACTTCTCACTGGAATGTAAGCTCTGCAGGAGCAGGGCCTCCTCACTTTATGTCTCCAGTGCCTGGAGCAGGGCTTCTGGACCAGGCTTCACTGAATTTTGATGAGAAAAATATGACATCTTTATTTTCACCAACCTCTAAATGAAATTTAGCATTTCTCTCAGTTACTAATAAAGACAGTGAATCCCAATAATAATAATCGTACTTGCGACTTTGTTGCCAATAAAATTTATGGTATTTTCATATCACACAATGATCATTGGACTCTTAGAATATCTATGCTCATAACTACTTTCAAATTATGGTAGTTATTAAACTCACCAACAGATCTTTTTATTTAATGCAATAATAAAGAAATATGTTTTTCCGTTTAAATGAAGAAATGAGCCGGGTCGTCTGGTTTGAGGCCTGCAGCTTGAGCCGGTCTCATGCTGCCCCTTGGGCTCTCAAGCTGGCTTTGTTTTCAGCCTCAGTTTCTGGATTCCCCACTTTGAAGTCTCCGAGTTTCTCTTGGGGTGTCTGTTGCAGGTTCTCATCCACCAGACTCCTGGGAGGCCTTCCCTTTGCTCCAGGGGCTGGTTCCCCTCCTCGCAGTCCTGTCTCTTCTGCACTGGAAATTCCTCAAAGATTTTTTTTTTTAAAAGATTTTATTTATTTATTTATTTGACAGACAGAGATCACAAGTAGGCGGAGAGGCAGGCAGAGAGAGAGGAGGAAGCAGTCCTCCTGCTGAGTAGAGAGCCTGACGAGGGGCTTGATCCCGGGACTCTAGGATCATGACCTGAGCCGAAGGCAGAGGCTTTAACCCACTGAGCCACCCAGGCGCCCCTCCTCAAAGATTTTTGCTTATTAATAACCCTTCTCTCTTGTCATGTGCTAATGTAGTTTGTTTTTGCTATTTTAATATTTCTTGGATTATTTCAAAGGGATGTGGAAGGGGGGCAGCTAAACATGAGAGTTCAGGTCTCTGCCATGAAACTGAGCTGGTGGCTGCTGCTTTCACTGTAGTGGAGTTTACATGCCGTAAAATTCACCCATTCCAAGTGTTTAATTCTGTAACTTCTGGTGAATTTACAGAGCTGTGGGACTGTCACGATGACCCAGTTTTAGATCTTTTCCGTCACCTCAGAAAAATCCCTTGTGCCCGTTTGCAGACCGGTCGGCTGCCTCCACCCCCAGCCAACCACTGATATGCTCTTGTCTCTATGAATTTGCCTTTTTTGGACATTTCATAAAAATGGCACCCTACAGTACAGTGTTTTGGGTCTGGCCTCTTTCACTTGGCATCATGTTTTTGAGGTTTATACATGTTACGGTTTCTCTCAGGACTTCATTTCTTTATTGCTGGGTCCTCTTCCCCCGTGTGCCTCTGTCACATTGCTGACCCGCTCAGCAGAGCGTTCAGATGTTTCCAGCTTTTGGCTCTGATGAATCATTCATGTGCGTGTCTTTGTGTGGACATAGGCTTTCATTTCTTTCAAGGTAGCTACCTAGGAGTAGAATTGCTGGTCATTTGGTAAGTGTACTTTAATTTTTTAAGAAAGTACCAAACTGCTTTCCAAAGGAGCTGGACCTCTCGCCGCCCCTTCCCCCCAGCAGCAGTGTACGCGGTGCTGCCTTTTCCGTGACCGCCGTCCTGGCGGGAGTGAGGCGGCAGCTCACCGTGAGTTGGATTTGCCTTTACCCGCGGCGTTTCCCTTCGTCCTACCGAGACCTTCTTTCAAAGGTCTCTTCCTGTTTTCGTGCAGCTGCCTTCCAGACCTGCCCCAGCCTCCGGCGCAGGGTCCCGGGTAACAGCGGGCACTGCTTCTCTGAGGACACCAGTGATTAACAAAGGAGTGTTTCCAGTCCGTCCCCTTGCCCTCATGGGCGGGGAGTTTGGACTCTGGAGGAAAAACTTAGCCGACCCGCGCTTTTTTTCCCCCTTTGCTTTCTTAGTACAAAAAGGATCGAGCATTCAGAAAGGCTGAGAGAGCAGGGCAGTGACCTTTTGTCAGTGGAGGTCGGTTGTCGGCGTTGTGACGTGGTCGCCTTATCTCGACTGCGGCGTGTTTTGGGGATTGATTTGGAATGAAGTCGCAAGCTCACTTCAGCTCCGAATTCTGCCCCGTGTTCCCCAGATAGACTCGCTCCTACTTAATCTTCCCACTGTTGCTCTCATGCCCCAGAAAATGAATGGTAATTCAGTATCCTCTGAAATGTCCATATCCGGTGGTCCCCAGTTGGCCCCCAAATGTCATTTATAGCTCAGACTGGTTCCTCTCAGTGCCTGGGGGAAGGAAGGAGGGAGGGTGGACGGCTCACAGGCTGTCGCCGAGGAGCACGCGGCTGACGGAAGCCGGCAGAGTGGTTGTGAGGGGATGGCCATCATGGCTTTGGAGCCGTGCGCTGCCGGAGCCTCTGGCGCTCTGGCGTTCCTTCTCAGGTGTTTGACGCTGTCCTTCTCTGGTGTTCGATGTTGCTCGCCATGGGCCCTCGTGGCTGAGGCTCTGGCAGCATCACAGGCAGGGTGGAGATCTTCTCTGTCTACCTCCAGACCATCTTCCCCGGGGGGCTTCAGGCGAGACCTTCCCTCCAGGGTGGGTCTTCTCTGACACCGTGGATCCGGCATATATTTCAGATGAAGCTCTTCACCTTCTACAGATCTGCTGTGCTGCCGGTGTCCCTTTCCTTGAGGACGGATGCACCATCCTTCTGGCACCTCAGGCCAGACACCAATAATCCTTAGCTTGTTCTCCTCTGTCCTTCTTCCCCATCAGTTTCTGCTCCCGCTGTCTCCCAGTCTGTCTCCTTCTCTCTGACTTCACTGTGACAACGTCACTTAGCACAGACGACCTTCAGCGCTGGCCTGGGTGATTGCAGTTGGCTTCCAGCTGGGCCTCCCACCTTCTCCTTTCCTTCCCCTGTTACATTCTCCCTGCTTTCCTGGTCATTTTCCTGCTGAAAAGCAGGTGGCAGTTCTGGAATGTTCAGTGCTATGATGAATGCTCTGTTAGGGGTGTGTACACACTGGCATGAGAGCATCTGGATCTGGTTCGAGTGTTCTAGGGCACGATACTCAGAAGAAACGACGTTTGAGCAGGGCTTTGAATGATGATGGGATCAGGAAACAGCATGAGCGAAGGCACTAAAGCTCTCTGCGGTTCAGGTTCCTCACATGTAATATGGGCAGAAGAGGACCTGCCCAAGGCTGTTGTGAGGGTCAGTTGAGTTAATGTACGCCAAGTGCGTGGCACGTGGTGAGCACTGCACAAGTATCACCTTGCTCCTGATGAAGTGGTCGAGTGCCTGGGGAAATGCAGTAAAATCCATTTGTCTTCTTTAACAGCTTTCATTTAAAACAAAGGTCAGGGGGCCTGGTGGCTCAGACGATTAAGAGTCTGCCTTCGGCTCAGGTCATGATCCTGGAGTCCTGGGATTGAGTCCCTCATTGGACTCCCCTCAGCGAGGAGCCTGCTTCTCCCTCTGCCTCCTCCTGCTTGTATGTGTTCTCTCTCTATCAAATAAATAAATGAAACAAAGGCTGTGTGGTACCTGGGGGGCTCAGTTGGTTAAGCCTCTGCCTTTGGCTCAGGATGATCCCAGGGTCGGACTAAGCCCTGCGTTAGGCTTCCTGCCTAGTGGGGGGGCCTGTTTCTCCTGCTGCCTGCTGCCCCCTGCTCGCGCTCTCTGTCTTTGCCAAATAAATGAATAAAAGAAAATTCAAGAAAAAGAAAAGGTAAAGGTCTTCTTTATGGTCTTCTGTTTAAGCCTAGCACAATGTTCCCTGCCACCCTCCCTGCCCCCAGTAGGATTAAGTTGAGTTTGAAACTGGTTTTCATGAGCCCCCTTGCCTTGCAGGACTTCTTCAGACAGGTTATGTCACCAACAGAGGCTGCCCTGAAGCTCCCTGCGGCCCAGAGACTATGTACAAGAGGAATGGTCTGATGGCTAGCGTGTTGGTCACCTCCGCCACTCCACAGGTACAGGGGTTGTGAGGATCGGGACCATGGGTGGGAGTAGGGGGACTCCTTTCAGTGGACCCAGGCCCCAGCTAAGTTGTAGGCAGCAAGGAAGCAAGGCTCCATGAATACCACCATTCTTAGCACTCCGGAGGCCCTTGGCCACACCAGGCGTGAGATTTGGGAGGCAGTCAGCCCTGAGGATCAGTCCGTTTTCTGCAGTCGTTCTCTTCAAAGAAAAACAAACACCTGCCCAGTCCAGTTGTGGCAAGTGCCACATTCCATTTTGGTGGCAAGATGGGATCAGACCTTTCCCAAGAAAAGCTGCTGCTGATTATAAATAAGTCACACATTCCAGAATGAAGTCAGACAGAAGTGATTCCAACTGGCCCCATGTTCTTGTTTACCTTGCTCAGTAGGAGATGGCTGTAAGGACTGGTGGTCTGAGAGTGGCCTGGGCTAGGGCCCCTGCCCTGGGCTTTGAGGGGGTGTAGGGGTTTGTTTTCCAAGTGCAGTGATGGAACGGAGACACGCAAGAGGAGCGGCTGTCATCAGGCCCAGGGATGCCACCTGGCTGAATGTGTACGCCTGGCCCCCATGACCACTGGCGAGGGAACGTGCAGTCCCTCTCAGCGGAGCTGGGCTTTTGAAATGATCCTGTGTGACCAGCTAGAAATTCATAGGAACCTATTCATATCTTACAAACCTTTAAAAAATTCCTTATTTTGATCTCTGCTTCTGAAAACAGACTTGTGAGTCCTTTTAAAATTCCCCACTGGTGCCAATACAGATTTAAATGAAGTTACTGCCTCATCGTCACCACCACCACTAGTGTATTTGGGGCAACACTGGATTAAATAAGGCCTCTTGTATGAGCGTGTGTGTCTGGGTCAGATGCAATGGGGTGTTACACGAAAGTTATAAAACCTGAAATCCTGGGAATGGACTGTTTGGTAACTGGAGGAAATCAGACTTCTGTTTTCATTTATAATCTATACTTCATCTAGAGGAAAATGTCTGTCTTTTCTGATCTCTCTGTGTGTATGTGCGTGCGTGTACACATACATGTAGACACGTGTGTATTGTGTGTGGGTGCAGATGTGTGTGTATCTGGAACGTGGTAAGTGCTCACAGCGTTGTCGAATGAGAGAACACGTATATAACGGAAGCGCTCAGTAAATTCTGGTGACTGACACCACATGCACATCCACCCCCGTGACTCAGCTGTCCTGTCTGCCAGGCCTGTGTCCTGTGTGTTCACACGTGACATCCCACCAGTCCTTACAGTAGCCCGAGCAGGTCTGTACTGTTGCTTCAGAAACTGAAGGCAAACTGGGGAAACTAAGGCAGGAAGAGGTGAATAAACTGGCTTAAATCACACAGCTGGCCAGCAGTAGGGGGATTCACAGTCAGGCCCCTGTGACACTCAAGCCAGCGCTCCCAACCGTGATGACACTAAATGGAGGAAAACCACCCTGTCACCTGAACTGCTTACTTTCTGGAAGGTGGGTGTGGCAATGCAGGTGATCGCCTGTTTGGAGCCTGTGCACAAGACCGAGGGGGCAGAACAGACTACCAGTTTCAAATGCATTCAAGACTCGTCTTTGTTACTTCTCAGAAGTTTAGCACAGATTCTCCTCAGGGGAGAATGTCCCATCATTCAGGGAACTTCTGAAATAGCCACAGCCAAGCCCGCCCAGGCCCCTTGAATCAGCGTCTCCTGGGGAGGGGGATTCTGCCCTCTGCTTTGTTAGCTTCACTGTATATAACCTGTACCACAGCACTGTGGGGGGCGGGTCGGGGGGGGGCTGCCTATGGTGCCATTTTCTAGAGAGCTCTAAGACGGTCAGGTGAATAGCTTGTGCGAGGTCGGGCAGCCGCTGGCGTGGAGCTGGCGTTCCCACTAGGCATGGCTTCAGAGCTCTCAGCCACCATGGTGTGCTGCTTCTTCAGATAACCTTCAGCTTTTGGGTATAGCAGCCTCCTTCGTAAAACCTTTCAGTGACACAGGCCTACTGAAATCTTCAGGTCTGTGTTTCCGCTCTTCCTTTTAACCTCACATTCTTGGTTGTTGACTGTTGGTTTCCCTCACTGGCCTAAAAACACTCTAGTTTCCAGTAAGATTGCAAAGTTTTTCCAGATATATCCTTTTTGGAAAGAGTGAAATAAAGAAGAATTAATAAAATCATGTTCTCTAAATCCCAGTCCAAGAATATTGAGGTTATTGGAAACCACAAAATCCCTCTTCACGGGTTGAGACGAATAAAACCGTTTATGAACAGGGCACAAGTTTTGGGTGGTAAGTTTGAATGGTTCCCCGAAGTAGAGTTTGATGAAATTAAATAAAATTGAGGAGAAGGTATGTTCAACATTCTGGGATCCCCACAGGGTTGGGCTTCATAAAACTGGCCACATTTGGGGAGTTTTAATGTGCTCTTTTATGGGAGACCCCTTCTGTCTGTGCAGGGCTCACTGGGTTCACCTTAATAAGGGACCCTACTAAATATAACTTTCACACCCGTCTCCAAAGCCAGTTGGTTACCTCTCACCTCATCAGCAATCTGGTTTTTAAATTCCAAATGGCCCATATATGAAATAAGCCTTGAGAGCTAGTTTAACATTTTGTATAAGAATTTCTGCAGTGACTTCCAGAAAACAATAATAACAACAACAACAACAAAAAGGTGAAACTAGGTAACGTTTGAGAGACAGAACAAGACCGATGATTGCCTCAGGCCTCCTGAGCTATGAAGTCCCGTTCTCTCTAAAGGAAGAGTGGGCTCTGTCTTTTTACCCCACCAGCTACACAGCAGGCTGGAAGCAGTTGGGGGCCATGATCGAGGGTAGGCGAAACTAGGTTCACCTCCTGGCTCTCTGGTTTCCTGGCTGTGATACCTTGGGGACATGGCATTGCCTCTGCTTCCTTATCTGTAAAGTGGGAGTAAAAATAGCATGTACTCCATTCCTTCAAGAATTAAACAGGAGTGTGTGTATGAAGTGCCCAGCGCGGTGCCTGGAATGGGGTACAGCAGTGGGCAGCAGGAGCTTTTCCTTCGTGTGTGCGTCCTCGCTCTGGGCGTGGGAGGTAGCGAGTCTGCAGTGAGCCCGACTGCTCAGGTGGCACCCTCTCTCCCTGTTCTCCGCAGGGCAGCAGCAGCTCAGACTCTCTGGAGGGCCAGAGCTGCGACTATGCCAGCAAGAGCTACGATGCCGTTGTCTTCGATGTCTTGAAAGTGAGTCCCGAGGAGTTTGCTGTAAGTAACAGAACTGATGTGAGTGTCTGGGCACCAAAACAGGTTGCGACAGGGGCTAGTTAAAACCGGTTGGAAACGACCCATATGCCCAACCTTAGGGTCTGTGGGATATAATATTCTTTATGAAATACTAGGCAGCATTGAAAAGGATGCCATCAATCTCGAATTAACCACCTTGGAAGTCATGTGCAGTATATACGAATAGTCAGTGAAAGGGGCAAGTTACAGCACCATTAACAGAGAACAGTGCCATTTTTAAAAAGCACATGCAATGCACACTTATTTATATTCGCAGAAGAAGAGGTCTAGATTTGGTGTTTATGTATTCATAGCTATCTGGATATAAATAGCCAAACATTATTTACTGTAACTTCTGGTTGTTGTAGGATTCCAATTAGTTGGAATTTAATTTTACTTCTGTTTGTTTCTTTTTGTTGGCCTTCTGCATTTTTTTTTTAAGATTTTATGTATTTATTTGACACACAGAGAAAGGTCACAAGTAGGCAGAGAGGCAGGCAGAGAGAGAGGAGGAAGCAGGCTCCCTGCTGAGCAGAGAGCCCGATACGGGACTCGATCCCAGGATCCTGAGATCATGACCTGAGCCGAAGACAGAGGCTTTAACTCACTGAGCCACCCAGGCACCATGCTTTCTGCATTTTCACGATGACTTTTCTATGATAAAAAATAGTATTTTGTAATAATTCATTTTTTTAAAAACTGGTTTTTCTTCAGCCAGTGTGTTTCTGCCCGTCTGACTGAGGGCTGTTCCTTGTGGTGGAGATGCCAAGTTGGCTTCTCGTTTTGCAGTGACTCGGTTTCTTCCTTTTGTGCTGTGAAGGTAGAGGAGTCTTGCCTGTGGGGTGACCTGGAGCCTGACTGCAAGCACTGTCTTGGGGCTGTAATTCTCTGCCGTGCCTGCTTCCTCCCTGTCCCCTTTGCTGTAACAGGTTTAGTGCCCTCCAGGATACTGGGGGAGCTACAGGGCCGCGTCTCAGCCCTCTGCTGTTGCCGGCCCCCACGTTTATTTTGTGCCGTGCTGGCATCACCTGGCATCACCTCCTTCAGCATAGTCAAGGGATCATCTAAAAACCCATGTAAAGCTCTCTAGCAACTGCCTCCTGTGAGAATGAGACCCTGTGTTCCTCCCAAGGCCTCCAGGGCCCCCTGTGGTCTGGCCAAGTCTCCTCTCCTGCCCCCATCTCTGTGCTTTGTGCTCCCCAGCTACACCTCTAACCCAGACTCACCCAGTGTCCCCCTGCCACAGGGCCCTGCGCTTCTCTTCCATCACTCCTACTGGCTCTTCTCCACGTGTCTCTGTCTCTGGCTTGGCCTAAAGTGGCAGCTCTCCATCACTCCTTTCCCTTATCCTGCTCCAGTTTCTTCATATTTCTTATTCCTACCCAACATAACATTATATAACATTTTTTTTGTGATATATCTTCTCTGGAATAGAAACTCTTTAAGGACGGGAGCTTTATCTGACTTGTTCATTGCTTTTTCCCAGTGCCCCGAATGGTGCCTAGCTCTTAGTTGGTACTCAGTGAATACATGTAGACTGAAAGAACTCGGTCTTCAGAATGACCAGATGAAGCAGATTATTAGCTCCTGATTTTCTAATAAAGAAGTGAAGAATCTAAGAGATGATTATTATTATTATTTATTTATTTTTTATTTTTATTTTTTGCCTGGAACATATAGCCAGGTATGGGCAGAGCCAGGTCTAAAACCTTCACCTCCTGATTATTCACCTAATGCTGGATGGTAATATTAAGGGCAGCTCCCATTTTTGAACACCTGCCATGTCTAGTTTTTTTTTCTTTTAAGACTTTGTCAGAGAGAGAGAGAGGGCACGTGCAAGCAGGGGGAGAAGCTGGCAGAGGGAGAAGCAGGCTCCCTGTTAAGCAGGAGCCCGATGTGGGACTCAATCCCAGGACCCTGAGAGCACAACCTGAGCTGAAGGCAGATGCTTAAGTGACTGAGCCACTCAGGCATCCCCCATGTCTGGGTCTTATGCTTAAGTGCTTTACATGCATTATGTAATCTACTTCTCACATCAGCCTGATAACTTAGGTGTATTTATTATTCCCAATACATTGATGAGCAGGTCAGTGCTTAAAGAGGAAAATCACTTCTTCATACAGAGAGTAAGTGGCACTGTCTATCTGGGATTTAAAACCAGGGCTGGCACTCTAGACCGGTACCATCCGACAGGAATACAATCTGAATCACATGTGCAACTTTAATTAATTAATTAATACAAATGTTAAAATTCCAGTATGGTTAACATATAGTGTTATATTAGTTTCAAGTGTATAATATGGTGATTCCACAGTTCCATATATTACTAAGGTCGTCGTGATAAGTATGCTCTTTAATCCCTTTCACCTGTTCCTCCCATGCTCCCAGCTACCTCGCCTCTGGTAACCATCAGTTTGTTCTCTATAGTTAAGAGTCTGTTTTACTTTTTATTTTTTAAAAGATTTTATTTATCTGAAAGAGAGAGAGTGAGTGAGAGACAGAGCATGGGGTGGGGGGAGGGTCAGAGGGAGAAGCAGGCTCCCCACTGAGCAAGGAGCCTGATGTGGGACTTGATCCTGAGACTCCAGGATCATGACCTGAGCAGATCGCCCAGCCAACTGAGCCACCCAAGTGCCCAAGAGTCTATTTTTTGCTTTGTCTCGTTTTTTCCTTTGTTCATTTGTTTTGCTTTTTAAATTCCACATATGAATGAAATCATATGGTATTTGTCTTCCTCTGACTGACTTATTTCGCTTAGCATTATACCCTCTAGATCCATCGATGGTGTTGCAAATGGCAAGATTTTATTCTTTTTTATGGCTGTATAGTATTCCTTGTATATTTGTACCACATGTTCTTTATCCATTCATCTGTTAATGAACACTTGGGCTTTTTCTTTAATTTGGCTATTGTAAATAATGCTGCTATAAACATAGGGGTGCATATATTCTTTCCAATTACTATTTTCGTATTCTTTGGGTAAATGTCCAGTGGTGCGATTACTGGATTGTAGGGTAGTTCTATTTTTAATTTTTTGAGGACCCTCCATTGTCTTCCACAGTGGCTGCATGGAGTTTACATTCCCACCAATAGAGCAAGAGAGTTCCTTTTACTCCATAGCCTCACCAACACTTGTCGTTCCTTGTGTTTTTGATTTTAGCCATTCTGACAGGTGTGAGCTGATATCTCCTTGTGGTTTGGATTTGTGTTTCCCTGATGATGAGTGATGTTGAGCATCTTTTCATATGTCTGTTGGCCATCTGGATGGTTTTTTTTGGGAGAAATGTCTGCTCCTCTCTGCTGCCTATTTTTAAATTGGATTATCTGGGGTTTTGGTGTTGAGTTATATCAGTTTTTTCTATATTTTGGATATAACCCTTTATGGGATATGTCATTTGCAAATATCTTCACCCATTCATTGGGTTGTCTTTTAGTTTTGATTTTTTGTTTTGTTTTATTTTATTTATTTATTTAATTTTGCTCTTAGAAGCTTTTTATTTTGTTATAGTCCCAATAGTTTATTTTTGTTTTTGTTTTCCCCTTGCCTCACAAGACTTACCTAGGAGAATGTTGCTGTGGCTGATGTCAGAGATCTACAGCTAGATTGCCATCCTTCTTCTTCCCAGTAGTCTGAAACTAAAGTAAAAAACAATGCTGGAACTTTATCAGTAGATCGTGGACAGCTTTCTAGGTCAACATGTGTAGATTTAATTTTCTATTTTTAAAGATTTTTTATTTTTTAAAGATTTATTTTATATTTTTAAAGTTTTTTTTTAATTTTTTAAAGATTTATTTATTTTCTATTTTTAAAGGTTTTTTTATTTGATGCACAAATAAGGGGAGGGGCACAAGCTGGGGAGGAACAGAGGGAGAGGGAGAGAAAATTCCAAACAGACTCCCCACTGAGCATGGAGCCCAGCTCATGGCTTGATCTCATGACCCTGAGATCTTGACCTGAGCTGAAATCAAGAGTCAGATGCTCTGGGGTGCCTGGGTGGTTCAGTCCATTAAGCATCTGCCTTCAGCTCAGGTCATGATCCCAGGGTCCTAGGATCGAGCCCCATGTTGGGCTCCTGCTTCTCCCTCTCCCTGCTGTTCCCCCTGCTTATACACTGTCTCTCTTTGTCAGATAAATAAATAAAATCTTAAAAAAAAAAAAAAAGAGAGACAATTAACCGACTGAACCCCTCAGGAGCCCCTTTAATTCACTATTTTTAATAGCTGCATAATACTCCAGAATCTGGATATATTTTCTTATATATTCCATATGTATTTTTTTTCATGGTCTCTTATATTGTTTATTCTCTTATATTATTTTCCTCATGGTCTCTTATATTGCTTCCAGATTTTTACTACTGCAGATAATGGTGCAGTGAACATTTAATTTTCTATCTGCATCTAAATGTAGATCTATATATAGTTTCCTTGTGTTCCAGTGCTCTGCTTTCTGTAGATGTAGGGATTATTGTTCAATAGTATGCTCATTTCACTTTTTAGGAGATAATATCTAAATGCAATGCTTGATTTTGGATCAAGAAAAAATTGTTATAAAAAAGTTTTGGGATATTTAGCGAATTTTGAATGTGGAGTGTACTATTAGATGTTACTAATAGTAACATTAGTTATTATGTTATTATTAGATGTTAGATGTTACTATTGTAGCAATGTAAGTTTCCTGAATGTAATAATTTTATCATTATGTTAGAGCATGTTCTTGTTCTTGGGAAATAATATGCTGAAAGGTTTAGGAGTGAAGAGTCATGATATCTGCATTTTCTTCTTGAGTGGTTCTGAAAAAAATGTGTATGTATAATTACATACATGGAGATAAAGCCAGTGAGGCAAGATGTTAATTAGTGAAGCTAGGTGGAAGGTTATAGAATCCATCATTCTATTCCTGCAACTTTTTATAAGTTTGGCTTTTCCAAAAAAAACTTTTTGAATGGTTTACTGCCAGATTGCTTTCCAAAAAGAACAGAGCAGTCCCTAGTCCTGTCGCTCCTGACGGTGCCGATGGACGACAAATGGCATCTTCCTGTTTAATTTGCATTTCCTTGACTACGATTCTAAATTTGCCAGACACATGGTTCCTGTGGCTCTAGGAGTAGAAGTAGGAATATATATCTCTGGAGCTGATTGCCTTTTGTTCCGTGAGCCCTCCTGGTCAGGCGTTGGTGGAGTGATCTCTAAATGCAAATTTAAAGATATTTTTTGTTATAAAATATGCCACTAATTTGCCAACAGCTTCCCTTGTTTGTTTATTTGGGGGTTTGAGAGCCTTTATATAAGGTTGTGGCTGGGAAAAGGGAATTTAGTCACCAGTGTTAGAGAAACACTACTCTCAACATATGCAGGAAACATTTTTTTTGTTTCCTTTTTGGTTGTGTATATTTCATTTACCTACACAGAACCACGTCTTTCTTTAGGGCCACGTTGTGAAGTGCTTCAGTAGTTCTCTCCCTTCTGAAGTCTTCACCTCAGCAGAAGTGTTTTGTAGTATGTGGAGATTAGCCATTTACCTAAAAAGCCTGAATTTTTAGGGGGCCCCGGATAAGAAAGAAGGAGGTGGGAGAAGAAGTTAGGATTAAGGAAGGCATCTCCAGCATGACTAGCTTCACTGGGCGTCCTGTAGTAAAGCTTTATTTCCCAGTGGAAGGAGAAACCATTGAGAGACGTGCTCGTGAGTGCGCTCCTCAGCCCAAGCACGGGTGCCTCGCTGTGGTGGGTTTCGGTCATTCATTCCTTCACTCACTTGTTGCTTTTGTTTAAATTCCAGTTAGTTACCATACAGTGGAGTGTTAGTGTCAGGTGTACGATGTAGAGATTTAACACTTCCATACAACTCATCGTGACAAGTGCTGCTGGTAGACAAGATGGCCGCATTTCTGTGGGGGCTGCACCACACCCCTCGGAAATGCCCTTTCTCTCCAGGGAGCCGGGGCCTCTCCCCTGCAGTCATGGTCATCTCCTGAGGCCGAGAGCTGCTATGAAGGGAGATGGGACCTAACTTCCCTCAAGCTCCTACTCCTACCCACACCCTCCCTTCTGGTAAAACTGCCTGCTTTGGAGTGCCTACACTTCCTGGGAAGGACTGCTCGTCAGCAACCTCTCCATATGTGTTTGGCTTTGTAGTAAAATGTCATGAAATTTATAATCTGGTGATTTTACCTATGTATTGACATATTCTTGTTCTGGACTCTGAATCTTTTTGGTCAGAATTGAAAGGATAGAAGTGGGAAAGTCTTCTGAAAACCCTCAGATTGTGTGTTTGGAACCAGCCAGTCTATTTTAAGTTTGGAGACCTCTCTTGTTGTTTATTTTATTTTATTTATTTATTTTTTAAAAGATTTTATTTATTTATTTGACAGAGAGAAATCACAAGCAGATGGAGAGGCAGGCAGAGAGAGAGAGAGAGGGAAGCAGGCTCCCTGCTGAGCAGAGAGCCCGACGCGGGACTCGATCCCAGGACCCTGAGATCATGACCCGAGCCGAAGGCAGCGGCTTAACCCACTGAGCCACCCAGGCGCCCCTTATTTTAATTTTTTTTTAAAGGTTTTATTTCTTTATTTGACAGAGAGAGATCACAAGTAGGCAGAGAGGCAGGCAGAGAGAGAGGGAGGAAGCAGGCTCCCTGCCGACCAGAGAGCCTGATGCAGGGCTTGATCCCAGGACCCTGAGACCATGACCTGAGCCGAAGGCAGAGGCTTTAACCCACCGAGCCACACAGGCGCCCCATTTATTTTGAATAAAACACCTGAATACGTATTCTGACTTAGGGGCTGAGCAGGGATTTAGGATACTCAAAACTTGGACCATCGCAAAAAAAATGTGAAATGTAAAGCCACTATTTTAATAAACCATTTGGAACTTCAGTAGCTAACCCTAGAAGTGATGGCAGGATGGAGAGGAAGTTTTCTCATTTTCACATTAGCAGACTTTTGGTTCTTGTTGTAAATGACATTGCAAACATCCTGCTAGTTCTCCCGGATAGGGAGTAAACTTGAACCATGGCAGAGATTTCCAAGGCCTTCTGAGCTTTCGGCGTGAATCTCCTGTTTTCACAAGGCCTTTCTGTTCCCCAGGATGGCAGAATTAATCCAAATGTGAGGGGGCTTGGCTAGCAATCTCCATGGGTCTGGCAGGAGAAATGCCCGTGTGTTTGCACTGCCTGGGGCATAGCTCTGGGCCAGACACCAGACCTGCAGGCCTCCTGGCCTTAGTTGTCCCTTGACGCCCACCAGATCCACCTTGTGATGATGTCCACTGCCTCCTTTGCCACTGGGGGTTAGACCCAGAGGTAGAAGGGCTCAGTTTCCAAGTGCTTCTTTATTCCTGGTGCCTCTGCTGTCTCTCTGCTGAGCTTCTGTTAGTGGCAGCGCTGGCCCCTTGGAGGGGACGAAGAGGCTGTCCACAGAAGCACCTGCTTATTTCCCTCTTCTGCTCAGCCCTGACGATAGTATGCTTTGGCCTGCATCCTGTGCTGTTCGGGAATCCAGTGGTCTTGGACCACCTCTAAATTAGCCAAAAGGCGACCACAATTCTGCACCTGAGCCCTGGATTGTGGTTACACTTGACGTACTGTGTGTGTTGCCACTTTCCTAATGTAGTCTTGAAATGAGGCTTTTTTCATGACTATTTGTTGACTTAAGTAAGAGCCTCCTTTAAGAGCAACTTTGATGCTTGAATATTCAAACAAATTAACAGTTCCCTTATTTCATATATTGGTCAGGAAGCGTAAGTTCACATGCCAATATGTGAGCCCATCTGTGTGACTTCACATATATATGATGTAGAAGTATGAATACAGAAACACACATGTGCACACAGTTGACCCCTGAGCACAGGTTTGGACTGTGTGGGTCCACTTATATACAGATTTTTTTTTATAAATACAGTACTGTAAATGCATTTTCCCTTCCTTATGATTTTCTTAATATTTGCCTTTCTCTAGCTTACGTTTTTGTAAGATTACAGTTTATAATTCATCTGACATACAAAATGTGTCACTCAACTGTTGATGTTAGCAGTAAGGCTTCTGGTTAACTGTAGGCTGTTAGTAGTTAAGTTTTTGGGAAGTCAAAAGTTATATTCAGACTTTATTTTATTTTTTTAAAGATTTATTTATGTTACAGAGCCAGAGTATGTGAGTATGGAGGGTCAGAGGGAGAGGAGTAGAGAGAGAGAAGCAGACTCTGTGCTGAGCACAGAGCCTGACATAGGGCTTGATCTCACAACCCTGAGATCATGACCTGATCCGAAATCAAGAATCAGTTGCTTAACTGTCTGAGCCACTCAGGCATCCTGAGAAGCAGATTTTAGACCATGGAGGGTTGGCATCCCTAATCCCCATGTTGTTCAAGGGTCCACAGTATATAGATAATCTTTGTGAAAACTCAAGATAGGAGGCGCAGAATGCCTGGCACCTGACAGGTAATCTGTCTTTCTGTCTCTCTCTCTGCATATATGTATGTGCACAGATGCACACGCTCTTATGCGTGTATATATGTGTGTATACACACACACATGCATATCTAGAGAGCACCTGTCAGATGCCAGGCATTCTGTACTTCTGCTCTTGAATTTTCCCAGGGATCCTATAAGACAGGGATAACTGTCATCATTTCCTAGATGTGGCACCTGAGACTAGGAGAGGTTAAACCACGTGTCAAAGAACATACTCGTGTTAAGCAGTGATATCCAGACACGCACTCAAGCCCTGGTGATGTCAGAGCCCCTGTTCGTTCCACTGCATCACAGCAACCCCTTTGACCTGTGGGCCATGAGCAGGGTGTCTGCTTGAGTTAGGAGGCATCCAAATGCCCTTGGCTCTCCTTTGCCTATCACAGACATGTCTATTAACTCACACCGGGCATCCCAGGTGACATACAGAGATGGGTAGATCATGGGCCGTCAGCTCAGTGCACACCTTGCCCGGAAAAGATTGTCAGCAATGGTGCTTTCTCTTACTGTTGCATGATGAGCAGCTAACAGTGGGAACAGCCTTTAACTAGATGTGTATTTTCTGTATTTACAACATTAGTGCTTCGCAAGCTAGCTGTGGTTTTTTTCATTTCCCATCTGTTGAGGACAGATATTTTAAAAAAAAGTTAAATTAAAACAAAAAAAAAAAAACGTTGTGGCAATTTGTTATAAAAGTTCCCAAATGCTTGTTCTCAAATTCTGTAGTTATCTCATTGTGGGCTGGCTGGAATAAATAGTTTGCGGTCGAGCACTGGTCCAAGGGTGCATCTCGAGTAACACTCTACTGTATAATTTAGAGGAGGCTTAGACTTCAGAAGAAGTGTACAATTTCTATAAGCCACAGTTTCTTTAAAATTTAAATTTAGAGTAATAGATAGTGTCTCTGTTTAGCATTCTATTTAATATTGTGTCTATAATTTTTTTAAATTACAAAAGTAATTCATGCTTGAAACAGAAACTCAAATAGGACAAAAATATCCAAACTAAAAACGTTCCCCTTAATCTCCGTCCCACCCTCCAAATGACTGTCATCCATTCTCAGATTGGGAGTTTGTCTCATATTAAAGAAAGAGGGGTGTGGGGTGAGGGCTTATGAGGGGGGAGGGATGGGAGAGGCATTTTAGAAACTTTTTATTCTATTCTTTCTTGATTTTTATTTCAAGGGAGAGTGTGTTATTACTCCGTGTGGATTCAAATTTATCTTTGATTTCCAGCATATTCTAACGCTGATTCTCTTTTGTTGCAGAGCCAGATCACGTTAATGGACATACCTGTGTTTAAAGCCATCCAGCCGGAGGTCTGTACTTTGTCCTTCAAATTGTTCTAAACACTGTGGCTGGGAAGGGGAAATTTAGTCAGCCAAGTTTGAACGACTCTTGGTTTCTCTCTTGAAGTCTCTATAAACACATTGTTGATTTAAGCCCGTATTAAAGAGTGCATCCAGGAGCTTCTCATTCTTGAAGGTGCTCATTCTTTGAGCCCGGTGATTGGGTTCTGCAGAGAATGTCAGTGGGTCTGGTCCATTCTGGCAGGGCTAGAGGCAGGTGGTGCCTAAGGCCTCCAAGCCTGAGCCAGGCTTTCCTGCACTGATTCCGTTTCCCAGGCTCCTCCCATCGAGAATGGTCGCTGTTGAGAATGGGATGTGAGGGAATGTTTTCCTGGAGAGCTTTCTTTTTGTTGATCCCAAATTCTGGTGGTTGCCTTGTTTCTGATTTTGAAACCAGTTGCCACAGCAAAACATACACATATTTACATTAAGAGCATATGTACATTTTTAGAAACAGCATATTCAATAGAGAGAAAAAAGTTGGTTTTGGTCTTTAAAAATATCCTGGAAATGTTTAGTAGTTGATAACAAGGCTTTAGAGTTGTTTTAGTTAGGGTTCTTTTTTGTTGTTGTTGGCAAGTAATAGAAATCCATTTCAAAGTAGCTGAATAGGCAGAAGAGGAGTTTATCATGGGGATAAAGGGACACTTTATGGAATCCCTGAGCATGGAGTTCAGGCAGCTGGAGAGCCACTGAGACGTAAGCTGTCTCTGCCTCTTGCCTCTGCTTTGTCTTCTCTTTGCTTTCCTGCCTTCTTTCCTGTCTGTTCACGTGGTCCAACCTGGTGCTCTGAGGGGCTTGCATTTACATGATCCTTCTTTAGGCCACCTTGCAGACTTGAGACCAGCAGCTCTCAGTCCAGCCCGGCGGAGCCACGTGACTCGTGCTGGCTCACGACCCAGGCCAGGAGTATGTGGTCAAGACGAGCAAGCACAGCTGAGGGGATCTGGTCTGGTGGATGGGGTGCACGTGTTAGAGAAGAGGGGTGTTTGTGGGGTGATAAGTCAGAAAATGTCTGCTGCAACCATGGTGTGAATTCCAGAGCTCTCTGACATGCAGCCCTTCCTCTCATAGTATGGTAGCTGTTAAGGCTTTGAGAAAAGCAGCATATTTTAATACAAAGCCAGACAAAGGATCCAGGCCTTCTGAGAGCTGGCATCTAACCTACTGCAAATTAAGAGGAAGCTAGTACTTCTAGCTGCGCTCAGCACTTATGCGAAGACGTGGCAGTGATTTGTAGGACTGTGTGTGCACGCACACGTGTGCTGTGCTCATTGGGTTTGGGGAGCAGAGCTATGTTTGCTGTTTTGAATTGGCTGACTTCTAATCTTTTGCTGTTATCTTCTAACATGAGATTACCTAGTCTTTCTAATTAAAAAACAAAACAAAACAACTCTACCTCTTGGAGACATTTAGGGGCGTAATTGTGTGATGGTTGCTTTAGTTTTCCGCTTGAAGCTATTTGTGATCATATTCTATGCTGAACTTTGCTCTGGAGCTCTTTTTTTTTTTTTTTTTTTTTTTGTTTTTTTTGATTTTTTTTTGTTTTTTTGTTTTTTGTTGTTTTTGTTTTTTTGTGCTCTGGAGCTCTTTAGACATGTGGATCTTTATTCTTTGTCCTGAGCATCTGAGAGAGGAGCCCTGCTCGCCATGAGCCCTGAATCCTGAACCTGCGTGTGCCCAGGGACGCTGGCCTGGCTGCTCAGGCTCATTGTAGGAGGGAAGATGGTAGGGAGCTCTGTAGAGGCACAGCTAGGGGCAGACCAAGGCTTTCCCCCAGGACATTGAGATTTGGAAGGTGTCTCAACCAAGATATATCTTGATTCAAATTATGATAAGACATTAAGGTGGAAATGTTTTGCTTTCACAATTTTTGCTTGGATCTGTGGTTGTCAGTTGTGACTGCATATCAGAATCACCTGGCAGCCTTTGAAACACTGGGGTGCCCAGGTTCCACCCTCAACCATTGAATCTGGATCTCTGGGTCAGGGCCTGGAGCCCAGACAAAGTTACCATTTGTAGAAAGTTTTGTAGAAAGTTACCAGGTGATTCTGATAGAGAATGAGGATTAAAAACTAGTTCCTTTGAGGTATCTGGAGAAACCCCAAACTTGAATGTCTTGGATCTATATTAGCTAAAAATAGAAGAGTTTGCTCCTCATTGTCATTGTCAAAACTGTGGTTAAAAGGAGGATCCTGGGAACTGCCTCAGTTTTTTTGCTGTTGTTATTGTTGGTAGCAGACTGAGAATTGGAGTTTTTCTTCTTGATGATGCCTGCCATGTTGTGGCTGGACCACCCCAGAGTTGGAGGGATATGAATAAAGGACAGTTACAAGTTCAACAAGACTACCTAGGAAGAAGAAGCCAGCATCTGAGAGCAAGGTAGACACCATGTGTCACCTGTGCTCCCAGAATATCAGGAAGCCTGTGGACTGTGCTTTTCAGTGCCACCAGTGCATCAGACTCAGCTGGGGAGCTCTGTAAAGAAATGCAGATGCCTGGCTCCATCCTTGGAGATGTGGATCCCATAGGGTTAGAGAGGGACCGGGCATCTCTGTTTCAGTGAGTTGTAGCCACTATTCTTTTTGATATGTAAATTGTCCTGTATTTAGCCAGTGGGAGCCCTGTCATGTCACCACCTGTATCCTCTTAGCAAGGTCTCCTGGTATGGATGGCTTTCTTGCTCTTTGGCACCACGAGCTGTATCAACATTACGTCATACAACTCCTGCTGTAGACCTGGAATCGGGTGTGCCTTCAGGGTCCTGGTTTCTTTTGCTGGAGATGAATATTCAGAAACCACAGTCTAGGTGAAAGGATGCTCCGGAGAAGAGGCTGCAGTTGCATTTAGGCCCTTTTGGTGGCCAGGGCGAAGAAATGCCTCTTTTTCCAAAGGAGAAGTTCTGGTGCACCTGGGTGGCTCAGTTGGTTGAGTGTCTGATTTAGTTTCTGCTCAGGTCATGATCTTGGGGTCATGGGATTGAGCCCCGTGTCGGGCTGTGTGCTCAGCGTGGAGCCTGCTTGGGATTCTCTCTCTCCCTCTCCCTCTGCCTGCTTGTGTTCTCTCTCAAAAGGTAATAAAAAATAAAAGGAAAAATCAGGAGTTCATAATGAGGGCACGTGGTGTTCTTTCTCCGCATTCTTCCTTCCCTCTTCATCCTAGTCATGACTTTCCTGTGGGTGGTGTTTGTTTCTCATCCTATTGACTCTGGGCTTGGCCCTGTGCCTTGGGCATAAGTGACCGCATGGTGCGTGGTGAGTGAGAGGCATGACCGGCCCTCCTGGGACTCCCACTCTCCGTGATATGTGGGTCGCTGTTGCTTGTTTAGCCTGAGTCCGCAAATGCGGACATGACCTGAACCGAACCCAGAGCCTGAATTCCAGCCTAACCTGGCCCCACCCCGGTGAGCCCAGCAGAGATTGACTGAACTGCAGCCCTTCTACCGACCCCTGAGTGTGAAATAAATATTGCTGTTGTAAGCCTCTGAGATTTGAGGGTTGTTTGTCATATCACATTATCCTGTTGGCATGTGACTGACACAATGTTGATCTTTCCAACTCAAATCTAACATTACAGTGTTGGGAGCTTAACTCCTTTGATTTTTGTATGATTTCTTTTACGATGACAGTTTGGGTTTCTAACAACATTAAATAATTGCATTTTTGTACTATCTCTTCGTGTGTGTGTGTGTGTGTGTGTGTGTGTGTATAGACACATACACACACACAGTAGTTTAAAAATGATAATATTGGTATTAATATTAACCAGCAGACTACGGATTGCAGTTTAGCATTTCTTTGCAGTTCTGTCTGTCTTCAGTACCTTTTCTTCTCGTCTACCTCCCCCGTACCACTTCCACACCCACGTGGGCCCCCCTTCTTGACTTCCCTGAAAGGCTTTTGGAAACACCAGGACAGAAAAGGAGGGCTGTGCTCCCTCGGCTCTGGAGTCTGCCTCCCGAGAGACCCTGTTGGATCCCAGTGCCTGGAACGCAGTGGATACTCAGTATTTGTTGAATGAGTGGAGAAGGAATGAATGGGAGACGCACAGGAGCAGAATGTTATCTGGCTGTGTTTAGGCTCATTGCCAAGGGTGGGGGGTGGGCCAGTTGAGGGAACATTATTACCAGGGTGCCTGTTTTGTGGTGGAACCGCCTCCCCCAAAACAGGGGTTTTGCCTGGTGAGCTCAGCCTTTGAAGATTCCAGTTTCCAAATGCTGTTGATAACTGAGGGTAGAACTGTGGCTTCTGCTAATTTCTGTGAGGGAGACCACAAGAGCATCGTCACAGGGCTTAGAGGAAGCTTGGCAGACGGTGAGTTAAGGATTGGCAGAGAACAAGGAAAATGGAAGTTAGCAAGTAGAGAACCATAACTGCCCCGTTCCCCGGTGACTCTGACAAGTGACCAATTTTATCAAGCACTGGCAAGTTAATGCAGATACAGCCTCACAGCATAATGGCTCACAGCTGGGTATACTTCTATGCGGTGGCCCAGAACCATCACCACCGTGGTGGATTCCTGGCTGCCGGGTCTCGGGCTGAAGGAGGTCTTCCTGAGGGGTCCTGGTGGTGGCAACCTTGTGTGGTACATTTGTGGGGTGGCATTTTTGTCCCCACCAGTATTCCCTCCCACATCTTTCGTTATGCCCAAACTCTCAGCCCATGGAACTAAAGGCCCAGCTGTTTCTCAGAGGCCTTGGAACTCTCAGAACTGGTTTTGTCATTGGTTTCGATGTCAACCGGGAGCAGTGTCAAGGGGGACCTACCGTTCTTAGAAGGTGCTGAAAATGAGCATGGGCTGCGCGTCCCTCCACCTAGGGCTCTGTGCACACTGGGCCAGCGGGTCTGCTCACCGGATCGGTGCTCAAGAGCAGGGGCTCGTCTGACAAAGCCAGGGGTGGCCCCACCCTGAAGAGCTCGGACTTCAGACAAGTTGTTCATTCTCTTTATGCTTCCATTTTCTTGTGTAAATTGGGGGAAATCACAGTTTTTACCTTACAGTGGGTGTGTGAAAACTTAGTAGCAGGCAGTCAGTTCCTGATGGCTTGTGGCTGTTTGCCCTCACTGGTGCCCAGTTCGAAGAGGCTGTGAATGTTACGGCCGGGCGGTCGTGCTCAGCAGAACACGCAGTAGCGCCCGTGTGGGAGCAGCTGGCCCCGAGGAGGTGGGGCTTTCAATAGCGGAGTGGGTAAGAGCCCTCTTCCTGGAATCCCTGAGGTCTGAGCTCCTGTCCTGATCCCTGGAGGGCCTTCGAGAAGCTGTGGTCTAGGTGAAGACTCACACTGCGGTGCCCCAGGACCCTGCGGACATTGCTGGAGTCTCTCTGCTTTGGAGTTAGCACATTAGCACTGAGCCTTGAAGGCTGAAATGGACTGTATTTTATGGGTGGTTTGGGGAAGGGGATGGGAATTAGGAAGAGCATTTCAGGCAGAGTGAGTAACTCATTGAAGAGGCGGATAATATATTTAGTGAGATTTAACACTACTTTAGGTGCCGGGTGGCTGGAGAGAAGAAAGGCGAGCCTGCTGCTCTCTCAGTTCTGTGCTCCTCAGGGGTCCCATTGCCAGGGATGTTGGCATAGTAAGGGCATACCAGAAGTCACTGTGTCATTCTCTTGCCCACTGGCAGCTGGGGGCATGCAGGGTCACAGAGGCACGTGGATGGGTGTCCAGTGGGCCTGAGTATGAAGGAAATGAGCCTTAGTGGTACCAAATAAAGCTTCTCTGTGTGCCTGTGTTTTTCCCAGTTTTTGCTGCCATCCCCACTGCCAGAGGCCCCAGTAGGGACTGACCTTCGCTCGCTCACTCTCGTTCACTCATCAGTCCACTGGGCTGCGTGCTGGGGAGACACAGATGAGGGGGACACGGGGACACAATCCGGCGAGGGAGGACAGCGATATGAACAGACAGTAGACGGGAAGTATCTGGGGATGTAGGGATGTCAAGATGTCAAGAAGATGTCTGGCTGGTAGGGATGGGCAGGAGGCCGAGCTCTACGCTGTTGGATTCCGGGATCCACGGAAGGATTTAAAAAAGGGAGTAGCATGGACAGGTTGTATTTTAGGAAATTCATTCTCAGTGCTGGAGACAGAACCACCTGCACTCGAGACCGATTAGGTGCTTTGTAATAGTGTGTGTGGGGCCAGGGGGCAGCCCCGGAGAAGAGAGAGCCTGGCTTTAGGCTGGTTATGAAGGCAGCTGTGAGGCCCGAGACCAGAAGAAACAGGAGAGAAGGGAGTGGACTGTGCGTTCAGGGAATAGCAGGAAGCGCAGTGGGGAGAGAAGGAGACGGAGGAAGCGGCTTCAGAGGCAGGAGGAGGCACAGGGAGCCTGGAGGCAGAGCAGGGGCGTCAGGAATGTTTACCCTGGGGGAGGGAGGCCGGAAGGGCTGGAGAGGGCTGATGGCCTGGAAGACTCAAGAAGGAGTGAGGGACCAGAGGTCAAGCAGGAGGCAAAGCACAGATTTGGTTTGGAGTCAGAGAACGAGCTGGAGGCCAGGAGGTGATCGAGGGAGAATGATGGCAGAGTGCAGGGTCTGGGAGGTGGGGAGGCTCTGGAGACTTGACGGGAGGAGGTTCTGCCTTTGGGGAGCTGCAGTGGGAGGACGATGAAGGTCTCTCCTGGGAGAGGCGGGGGTATGGTGTGACCCAGGGGTGAGAAGGCGCACCACCCAGTTTAGGGGTGCCCCGGCTCTTGTGACTGGAGAGCGAGAGGAGGAGACCGTGGGCCTGAGCCAAAGGCCCGGGTGCTGACAGCAACGAGGTGGGGAGACGGAGGTGCCAGGAGGTAGCCTGGGCTCCCCCAGAAGACAGCTGAGGGCCTAGACTAGCCACATGAGGTAGGGGACCAGCATGTCACCAGCACCTGCCCCCAGGTTTCAAGGCACAGACCGGGAGCTCATAGTTAGGGGAGGGCTGGCAGGGGCTAGTCTGGGCAGGCTTGCAGTCCTCTGCTGTCCTCACTGTGGCCCCGGCCGGGAAGCTGAGGCTGAGAAAGGCCGGTGGCTTCAAATGAGGAAGGGAGTAGCATTAACGAATGTTTGGGGACAAAGAGGCTTTCTCCGGAGAGAGCTTGCCTCCCTGAAGGGCACTTACTCTAGAGAGGTTTGGCTTCACCCTTCCTGCCTCAGGGCTTGAGGCCTCTGAGCGAGACTCCACCAACCTGTGCTGCTTTGCGGAGGGGCTGGCCTGTGGGAATGGCAGGCTCCCTGCTGAAGTTCGCCATTTCCTCTGGGCCACATGACACGTCGCAGCGCAGGAAAACACTGCCTGTGGGTTCAGGAACCTGACCCTCTGGCCTTTTGTCTGGATGCCGGGTCGCCTGCTCTGAAGAAGCGGGCATTCCAGAAAGCCGAGGTCAGTGTTGGCTGTCAGACAAACCCTGTGTGTCTTTGCTGCTCCTTGGAATCACAGTGTTTGGCCCTAGGAGCAGGGAAGCTCGTTGCCAGCAGGCAGTTATTTGTAAAGAGGAGGTCGGTTTCGATGACATCATGACACCCCTCTCTCAGGTCACGCACTGGGCAGTTTTCTCCGACCATTATCTCCCTCCGCTACCCCAGCCTGGCCTGGGTCTCTGCCACCACTCTTCCGATCACATATCCCCGCACTTCATCTTGCTTTCCTACCTCCTTTCCACAACCAGGGACATCTTTCTAAAGCCGCAGTCTGACCCTGTCCTGCCTAGACCCTCGGAGGCTCCCCACTGCTCCTTGGACACACAGCTCCTTTACTCTGCCGGCCAGGTGGCGTGAGGGCCCCGCAGCAGACCTCCCAGCCTCTGCCAGCCCAAGCCTGCTGCTCCGTGCGGCCCACAGCCTCCCTGGCCCAGCCTCTCCGGTCCCGCCTGTGCCCCCCACCGTCTTGCCATCCATCCGCAGAGGTGGAGGGAGCAGCCGGGAGCACTAGACTGGGAGCTGCACGTGTTCCCCTCACGCTTGCCGTAATGTCTCCTGCTTGCCATGCGTAGCACTTTTCACTGTTGTACTGCAATGTCATGACTTTCAAAAGTTTGAATAATTAGTTATTTCCAGTCTGGCTGCCTCCTCGGTTATAAACTCCATGGATACAGGGACCGTGCCAATACCGTTCCCTGCATATCCTGTGACCCAGCACGGTGCCCGATCCCGTTGTTACTTAATGAATACATTTAGGATGTGGCAGTGATAATAATGATAAGATCTCATCGAATCCTCATCACTTCTGTGCTCCAGCGCCTCCCTTGGTTCAAAAGACTGAATTAGGTAGTAGGTAGGACCTACCTGCTGCCTAGGGGGTGGTCCAGGTGCTTCCTGTTGGGGCCAAGATGTGCGCATGAGGCTCCCAACATGAGGCTTAATGGCGCTGAAGTTCGCACCGGAAGCCTGAGCAGCTGCCCCTCTCAGTGACCGCTCCGAGTTGGCATTTGTTACTCGCTTTTCATTTCCTGGTAGCTGCTCTCCCCATTGTAGTGGCTTCTTGTCACCGTGGAAACAAGTAGAAAAGGCTTCTCCCCAACTCCACTCATGATGGAGGGAAGGGTTGGAGTCCCTCCCTGAGCCCCAGAAAAACACTTGTCTGAAGGGTGGGGAGAGCCACTGGAACAGGACTCAGGTCTGACCACAGACATAGGCCAGCAGCGTATTTGATCCAATGAAACCCACATTTTGTACCTTCAGACTCATTTTTCCCCTCTTCTTGGGTGTGGATAGGACAATAGTGCTGGTTAGAAACCAAATTTCCTTTTAAATGAATTAATAACATAAAACAGAACCTTTGGTGAACAGCTGTTTTTATCCTTGGGGACTTGGCGCCTGGTTGTGATTTTGTCTGCAAGGAAAACAAGGTTCATGTGGACTGTGTGTTAAGAGCAGCTGTCTAGTTCCAGGCAGTTTGATGTGACTGGAGGTCCCTAAGCTTCAGGGGCAGGAAGGTCTGCATTTGCAGCCCCGCTCTGCTACACTCTAGCTGTGCGACGGGGCCAGGTTCCTGCATGTTTCCGTATCAGTAAAGTAGAAATGATGCCTGTCCCAGGCAGACAGCCCAGCACGTGGCAGAAACTCACAAGGTATTTCTTCTCTTCTGAGAGAAGTCAGGGATGTGGCAAGGAGAAAAGGAACAGCAGCGCTAATAAGTCAAGCTTAGAGGGATCTTGGGACAGCAATGTGTCAGGCTCTCCGAGGGAAGGATGCTCTGTGTCACTGCTGTGGTCCTTTACTCCAGGCACATTTTTTTTTTTTGTTTGGGAGAGAGCATGAGTTGCGGTGGCAGGGAGTAAGCACAGAGAGAGGGAGAAGCAGACTCCCCGCTTAGCGTGGAACTAACACGGGTTTCGATCCCAGGACCCCAAGATCATGATCGGAGACAAAGGCAGATGCTTAACTCACTGAGCCACCTTAGGGGCTCCGGCATGGTGCCACATTATAAGATCAATATTGTCAATACTTGTTGAATGAGTGAGAGGAAGATAGAAAAGTACTCCTGTATGGCCCAAAGCTTAAGAGCTTGGGGTCTGGAGTGAGAAGGATTAGGTGTGTTTCTGTGTGACCACACTTGTCACTTACTGTCTCTGAGCCTCAGTTTCATTTCTCTAAAATGGAGATGATAATATAACTACCTTAAAAATTGGACATGAGAACTGAATGAGATTTTTTCCAGCTTCACTGAGGTGGAATGGATATATATAAATAAAGCCAATAATTCGTTGAGTTTGTATGTATATATCTGTGAAACCAATCACATTGAAACAGTAAACATACCTGTCCCCCAGAAAGTTTTCTCACACTCCTTGCAATCCCTCTCTCCCTTCCCACTCCCTCCACGGTCTTCTTGGAATCAAGTAGAATCAGTTCTTAAAATGTATTCTTCTATTTCAAAATTGTCTTGGCTATTCTAGTTCTTCCCATTTCCATATGAATTTAAAAATCAGCTTGTTAGCTTTACAAAAATGCTTGGTGTTCGGGCGCCTGGGTGGTTCAGTCAGTTAAGCCTCTGCTCTCAGCTGAGGTCATGATCTCAGGGTCCTGGGATCGAGTCCCGAATCAGGCTCCTTGCTCAACAGGGAGCCTGCTTCTCTCTCTACCTGGGGCTCCCCCTGCTTGTGCGCTCTCTTTTTCTCTCTCTCTGACAAATAAGTAAATGAAATCTTAAAAAAAAAAATAATGCCTGGGGCGCCTGGGTGGCTCAGTGGGTAAAGCCGCTGCCTTCGGCTCAGGACATGATCTCAGGGTCCTGGGATCGAGTCCCGCATCGGGCTCTCTGCTCAGCAGGGAGCCTGCTTCCTTCTCTCTCTCTCTGCCTGCCTCTCAGTGTACTTGTAATTTCTCTCTGTCAAATAAATAAATAAAATCTTAAAAAAAAAAAAAAAATAATGCCTGCTGTTGAATATGATCACATTGAATCTGTAGATCAGTCTGGGGACAGTTGACATCTTAACAATACTGAGTTCCCTGAACCATGAACACAGTGTGTGTATCTACACATTTAGATCTTCTTTAATTTGTTTTAGTAATCTTGTAGTTTTCATTATACAGATCTTACATGTCTTTTGTCAGATTGATTCCTAAGTGCTGCATTTTCTATGCTGCTATTAATGTTATTTTATTTAAATTAAATTCCAACTGCTCATTCCTAGTTTATGGAAATAGAGAAATGTTTTAATTGGCCTTATATCTTACAAATTTGCTAAACTCACTTATTCTACTAGCTCTTTTGTAGGTTCTGTAGAATTTTCTACACAGATGATTTTTCTGTGAGCCACACAGTCTTATTTCTTTGTTTCTAAACTAGGTGATTTTTATTTCACTGACTTGCCTTATTTGCTGGCCATACTGTTGGTTAGAAGTGGTGGGAGCAGGTATCTTTGGCTTGTTTCTGGTCTTGAAGGAAAAGTTGTCTTTCGTGGTTAAGGATGATGTTAGCTGTCAACTGTATGTCTTTCATTTGCCTTGCCTTTTCATTTGCTTTATCAGGTTGAGGTTATTCCCCTCCGATCCTAATTTGCTAAGAATTTTTCTGAGTGGATATAGGGTTTTATCAAATGTTTTTCCTGCGTCTGTTGAGATAACCATGATTTTTCTTTTTTGGTCTGTTACTGTGGAGAATTGCATGTTTTTTGTTTTTTTTTTTTAAGATTTCATTTATTTAGGGGCACCTGGGTGGCTCAGTCATTGGGCATCTGCCTTTGGCTCAGGTCACGATCCCAGGGTCCCGGGATGGAGCCCAGTATCAGGCTCCCTGCTCAGCAAGAGGCCTGCTTCTCCCTCTCCCACTGCTTATGTTTCCTCTCTTGCTATGTCTCTCTCTGTCAAATCTTTAAAAGAAAAGATTTTATTTATTTGACAGAGAAACAGCAAGAGAGGGAGCACAAGCAGGGAGAGTGAGAGAGAGAAGCAGGCTTCCCTCTGTGGGACTCATGATTGATTTTTGAATGTTAAACCAACCTTGCGTTCCTGTGATAAACCCCACTTGGTCATGATGTAGAATCCTTTTTGTATATTGTTGGATTCGATTTGCTAAAATTCGGTTAAGAATTTTTGTATCAGTGTTCATGAGGAATATTGGTTTATATTTTTCTTTTCATGTAAAGTATCTTTTTCTGGTTTTAGTATCAGTGTAACGCTGCTCGACTGACCAACGTACCTACCTACCTGTCTATCTGTCTATCTGTCTAACTAAGATAGAGTGTGTGCACAGATACATGCCCATGCAGTGGTGGGTAGGTGAGAGAGGGAGGGGGAGAGGCACCAACGGACTCCATGCTGAGTGTGGGGCCTGACTCAGGTCTCAATCTCATGACCCTGAGATCCAGTTTAAGCTGAAATCAAGAGTTGGAAATTCAGCCAACTGAGCCACCCAGGTGCCCCATGCTGACCTCTTAAACTAAGTTGGGAAGCACTTTCTTTTCAGTTTTCCAGAAGAGTTTATGTAGAATTGGTATGATTTTCTTAAATATTTGGTAGATTTGGCCAGCAGAGCTGTGAAGACCTGGGGTTTTCTTTGTGGAAAGAGTTTTGTTTTTTTCCACTTAAATAGACTATTTTATAGAGCAGTTTTAGGTTCACAGAAAACTGAGCAGAAAATGCACAAAGTTCCCACATATTCCCTGCCCCTATATGCACAGCCTCCCTATCAGCATCCCATTAGAGTGGTACATTTGTTACATTGGGCTCTGAGCTAGGTGTGGAGCCTGCTCAAGATTCTCTCTCTCCCTCTCCCTCTGCCCCTCCCCTCAACTGTCTGTCTTTCTCTCTCCCCCTCTTAAAAAAAAAATGAATTCAATTTCTCTAATAGATATGGCGTTACTCAGGTAAGCTGCTTCTGTTTTTAGTAAACTTTGGTTAGGTTATTTGAATGAGTTTGTCCATTTTTTCTAAATTAAATTTATTCACATGGCGTTTTCATAATATTGCCTTATCCTTTTTATATCTATGGGATCTGTAACAAGAATCAGACACTTTACCAATGGAGCCACCCAGGTGCCCCAGTTTATGCAATTTTTATAGTTAATCTGATACTAGTTATTTTGTCATAAATAGAAGCAAAAGCCTCCTTCTTTATTTTGAAAACTTTTTTTATTTTGAAAACCATCTTCTGTGGAGGAAAAAAAGTTATTTTTCTTAAATTATATTAAGGTGTCATTCTACTCTGAAAGCGTGTAGGATGGCATAAAATTGCACCACATACATCTGGGCAATGACAGTTTTCACTGTCACTGTGTTCTGCTGTATAACATTTTCCCTGGGAAAAGAATTTATAAAATTGTACCTTACTTTTATGACTATGTACATCTGTTTACATTTACATCAATCCTAGCTTAAGTTGGAAAATGTCAAATAAAAGAGTACAGTGAAGCTTACATAATCTTTGGTCTTACTTTCATAACCAGAAATTCAGTCCGTAGGGATAGGATGCTTTGCAGTGATCACGTGACTCCTGGAAGGGGGATGGAGCACCCACTTCCCAAAGATGCATGGTGGGGCGGGGAAACAGGGGAAGAAACCTTACTGGGGAGAAGGAGGCTTGACTTGGAAAGGCCTGCCATTTTCCAAAAGTTGGACTTACCCAAACACAAAAGCCTTGTTGTTGTTTTTTTTCTTTTTTTTTTAATTAAATTTTTTATTTTTTATAAACATATAATATATTTTTATCCCCAGGGGTACAGGTCTGTGAATCGCCAGGTTTACACACTTCACAGCACTCACCATAGCACATACCCTCCCCAATGTCCATAACCCCACCCCCCTTCTCCCAACCCCCCTCCCCCCAGCAAACCCTCAGTTTGTTTTATGAGATTAAGAGTCACTTATGGTTTGTCTCCCTCCCAATCCCATTTTGTTTCATTTATTCTTCTCCTACCCCCTTAACCCCCCATGTTGCATCACCACTTCCTCATATCAGGGAGATCATATGATAGTTGTCTTTCTCTGCTTGACTTATTTTGCTAAGCATGATACCCTCTAGTTCTATCCATGTCGTCGCAAATGGCAAGATTTCATTTCTTTTGATGGCTGCATAGTATTCCATTGTATATATATATACCACATCTTCTTTATCCATCCGTCTGTTGATGGACATCTAGGTTTTTTTCCATAGTTTGGCTAATGTGGACATTGCTGCTATAAACATTCGGGTGCACGTGCCCCTTCGGATCACTACGTTTGTATCTTAGGGTAAATACCCAGTAGTGCAATTGCTGGGTCATAGGGTAGTTCTATTTTCAACATTTTGAGGAACCTCCATGCTGTTTTCCAGAGTTGGTTGCACCAGCTTACATTCCCACCAACAGTGTAGGAGGGTTCCCCTTTCTCCGCATTCTCGCCAGCATCTGTCATTTCCTGACTTGTTAATTTTAGCCATTCTGACTGGTGTGAGGTGATATCTCATTGTGGTTTTGATTTGTATTTCCCTGATGCCGAGTGATATGGAGCACTTTTTCATGTGTCTGTTGGCCATCTGGATGTCTTCTTTGCAGAAGTGTCTGTTCATGTCCTCTGCCCATTTCTTGATTGGATTATTTGTTCTTTGGGTGTTGAGTTTGCTAAGTTCTTTATAGATTTTGGACACTAGTCCTTTATCTGATATGTCGTTTGCAAATATCTTCTCCCATTCTGTCAGTTGTCTTTTGGTTTTGTTAACTGTTTCCTTTGCTGTGCAAAAGCTTTTGATCTTGATAAAATCCCAGTAGTTCATTTTTGCCCTTGCTTCCCTTGTCTTTGGCGATGTTCCTAGGAAGATGTTGCTGCAGCTGAGGTCGAAGAGGTTGCTGCCTGTGTTCTCCTCAAGAATTTTGATGGATTCCTTTCTCACATTGAGGTCCTTGATCTATTTTTGAGTCTATTTTCATGTGTGGTGTAAGGAAATGGTCCAATTTAATTTTTCTGCATGTGGCTGTCCAATATTCCCAACACCATTTATTGAAGAGGCTGTCTTTTTTCCATTGGACATTCTTTCCTGCTTTGTTGAAGATTAGTTGACCATAGAGTTGAGGGTCTATTTCTGGGCTTTCTATTCTGTTCCATTGATCTATGTGTCTGTTTTTGTGCCAGTATCATGCTGTCTTGATGATGACAGCTTTGTAATAGAGCTTGAAGTCCGGAATTGTGATGCCACCAACTTTGGCTTTCTTTTTCAATATCCCTTTGGCTATTCGAGGTCTTTTCTGGTTCCATATAAATTTTAGGATTATTTGTTCCATTTCTTTGAAAAAGATGGGTGGTACTTTGATAGTAATTGCATTAAATGTGTAGATTGCTTTAGGTAGCATAGACATTTTCACAATATTTATTCTTCCAATCCAGGAGCATGGAACATTTTTCCATTTCTTTGTGTCCTCCTCAATTTCTTTCATGAGTACTTTATAGTTTTCTGAGTATAGATTCTGTGCCTCTTTGGTTAGGTTTATTCCTAGGTATCTTATGGTTTTGGGTGCATGTAAATGGGATTGACTCCTTAATTTCTCTTTCTTCTGTCTTGTTGTTGGTGTAGAGAAATGCAACTGATTTTTGTGCATTGATTTTATATTTTGACACTTTACTGAATTCCTGTACAAGTTCTAGCAGTTTTGGAGTGGAGTCTTTTGGGTTTTCCACATATAGTATCATATCATCTGCAAAGAGTGATAGTTTGACTTCTTCTTTGCCGATTTGGATGCCTTTAATTTCCTTTTGTTGTCTGATTGCTGAGGCTAGGACTTCTAGTATGATGTTGAATAGCAGTGGTGATAATGGACATCCTGCCGTGTTCCTGACCTTAGCGGAAAAGCTTTCAGTTTTTCTCCATTGAGAATGATATTTGCGGTGGGTTTTTCATAGATGGCTTTGATAATATTGAGGTATGTGCCCTCTATCCCTACACTTTGAAGAGTTTTGATCAGGAAGGGATGCTGTACTTTGTCAAATGCTTTTTCAGCATCAATTGAGAGTATCATATGGTTCTTGTTCTTTCTTTTATTGATGTGTTGTATCACATTGATTGATTTGCGGATGTTGAACTAACCTTGCAGCCCTGGAATAAATCCCACTTGGTCGTGGTGAATAATCCTTTTAATGTACTGTTGAATCCTATTGGCTAGTACTTTGGTGAGAATTTTCGCATCTGTGTTCAGGATATTGAACACAGGATATTGGTCTATAGCTCTCTTTTTTGATGGGATCCTTGTCTAAAAGCCTTGTTTTGAAACAGCCTTCAAAATTGCCAAAGAAGTCACTCCCGACAGGAGAGAACTTGGTGAAGCCACGTAACCTGTACCTAACCGAGCTGAGCTATGACTCAGAGCAGAGGAAGGAGATTAAAGCAGTTCTGTGTCAACTGATATGATTTCTAGAAGAGCTGACCTGTCTTCCAATATTTTGAAGTAGGTCATGGAAAGAATGAGCAGCTGTGCCATTTCTTTTGAAATTCGGTGCACAGACTGTTCATGGCAATCTTGGTGCCTCCAGCTCCTGTTGGTTTCTGTTACCTGTATGTTGCCAACATCCAGAAAGAATTCTTAGATTGTGAGCTCCTTTGGGAAACTTCCAAGTCTTCAAAATGGAAGTCTGTTTCTTTGCTAAGCTCAGTTTTGACTGAAAGGAATGTCAAGGCTATCTTGCCTGAATGAAGCATCTACTTTGTCTGGCCTCACCTCTGGCATTGCAGCTTTGATGATGCGCGGAGGCCCACCTGCCACTGCGGCTGGGACCTCCCGTGCCAGCATCGATGTCAAAGACTGCAGTGGTCCTGAAAGCCTGCTTTGAAAGCCTGCAGTTCTGTTGGTGCTGGGGCCTTGAGCTCCAGCCTTCTCGGGACATTTTGCTGTGAAATGGAGCAGAACAGAAAGCTGCTCCCGCCATGCAGGAGTTCGCTGGCTCTGCAAAGGACAGGTCTTGAAGTACTGGACTGAACTTCAAACTGAAGTTCTATTTTTTTTTTCTTTGAAAGTAAAGGAAAACACACAAAACAGAGAAAGAGGAATTCATTCATGACTTGGCTTCCTTACTAGATATTTTTGGCCCTGTGTATGAGGTAAATCAATTCACCACTATAGTTGTTTCTGAAAAATGGGTGGTTTGGGCCATGCTGCCCTCTAGAAGAGGAGACCGGGCTGGGCAAGTCTGTAAACTTTCTCTTGCTGGAAGAAATGTCTGTGCAGCCTGGGCGTGGCAGAAGCATGTTAAGCCCTCAGCAGCAGAGATCTGGAGAAACCTGGAAGCCTTGCCCTTCTCTTTGGAAGGCTTCAGCTGCTCAGCCAAACATGCAGAGGGAGTGTGGATTCATAGTCCTTCCTTGGGGACAGCCCATCAGTGAAGGAGACCTTTATAACATTGCTGTCCCCAGCGGCTCGAGAGAAGAGAAAATGCTGGGGCATTGATTCAGCTGAAACACTCGTGGAGAATGGTGTTAGTCCTGACACTCGCAGACTCTCATCAGCAGGCTTTGGGAGTCAGTGGGCCGCTGCTTTCCTTTGGGAGTCAGGGTTCTTAGCAGCTGTTGGTAAACAAAAAAGTCAACTTGACCAGATGTCAGTGTGTTATGTGTCAAGATCATGTGTGTTGGATGTGAAAGAATGCTTCACAATATAATTTTAAGTTCAGTAATAGTATACCCATATTTTTTTGGATGCTTAGTATATGTCAGTCACTATTTCTAATAATTTAACATAAACTGAACCATTGAGTCTTCACAATGGTTTTATAAGGTAGGCACCTTTATTATCTGCATTTTCAAATGGGAAGACTGAGGCCAAAGAGATTAATCGATGTGTCCAGCATCAGAGGGCTGGTCAGGGGTAGAGCCAGTGGTGGGGTCAAGGGTCCACACGTCAGCCCCCGGAAACTGCCTTTCTCGTGCCGGGCTGCGGGCGAGAACCACATTGTGGCTCATGTTTGCCCTTTTAGCACAGTTTGAATTTCTTTTGATTCTTTTCAGGATATTGGCATTACTTTTGTATTTATTTTATCTTTGAAAAAATCAGAGAGAGGTGAATCGATAGGTTCAGCCTCGCCTTTGGCTCAGGTCATGATCTCCGGGTCCTGGGATGGAGCCCCGCATCGGGCTCTGTGCTCGGTAGGGATTCTGCTTTTCCCTCTTACTCTCCTTCTGTGCTTTCCCTCTCTCTCTCTCTCTCTCTCTCAAATAAATAAATAAAATCTTAAAAAAATCAGAGAGAAATAATCTATGAAAATATTTTGCCATTTAGATTTTATGTTAAGATAAATTACGTACAAAGTTTCACAATTGTGTTATTCCCATTTTACTGGGGAGGGAGCCCATAGCTTTCCTTAGGTTCCAAAGACTCTGCAGCTCAAGGGCAGGACCACATCTGGTGTCTTTGTCTCTCGGATGCTGGGCACAGTGCTGGACACAGTGTTCGTTCAGTCAGTTTTCACGGACTCACTGAATATTTATGCTGTGCTGGAAGAGTTCAACCTCCACTGTCTGGAAAACTCAGTTTTTCAAATCACTTGACTTCCTGGAGGTTGATAGAGGGTACCTCTCGTTCAGTCAGCAGTTAGTTCCTCAGGGCCTGCCGTGGCCAGGTCCTGACTTGGGAGCCGGACACACAAAGGTGAGCGTGTTCCATCTTGAAGGTGATTCCCCTGCACATTGCGTGTAGTCTAGGAAGGGAAGACAGCCTATTCAAGATGCATGTCAGGGGCGCCTGGGTGGCTCAGTGGGTTAAAGCCCCTGCTTTCGGCTCGGGTCATGATCTCAGGGTCCTGTGATCGAGCCTGGCAGGGAGCCTGCTTTCCTTCCTCTCTCTCTCTGCCTCTCTGCCTACTTGTGATCTCTGTCTGTCAAATAAATTTTCAAAAAGAAAAAAAAAAAGATGCACGTCAGTGAGGAACAGTGAGGGTTATTGTCAGGGAGATACATGTGCTATGGTAGCATCTGACTCGGTTCAGGGTGGCGGAGGGGCTTTAGGAAAGCGCGTCAGGACAGATGATCTAGGAGCCAAGACCTGAGGAATGACGTGAGTTGGTCAAATGAGGGGGAGGAGAAGGAATCTTTCCAGCGGAGGGTGCGGCAGGTACCAAGGCCTTAGGTGAGAGAGTGGGGCAGGGAGGACAGAGGCCTGACAGGAGCGCTGTGCTGGCTGGGTCACGTGCAGAGACCCCCGAGCAACTGAATAGCCAGGAGTCAAGCAGATGTTGGGGGGCACTCAGAGGATGTGGTTTTGTGCGTATTGAATTTGAGGTGCCCAGTGCCTGAAGGTACAGGTTGGGGCTGTTCTGTGGACCTGATCTGCAGGCCCTCCGGCAGAATTCTAGGTTCCTAGGGGCTGCTGACCCAGCTCTGTCTATAGGAGGACCCCTAAGCTAATAGATGGGTCTGAGGGGCTGTCATGCCACTGGAGACTCATTAGAGGCCAAAGTGTTCCTGAAGTTGGGAATGCAAAGCTGCTGAAGGGGATGTCTTGAGAGAAATGGCTCTCGTGATCACCAGAGCAGCTGGATGGGGAGACGCCGTGTGGAGAGGAGCATCTTGGATAGGATCCCTTGGATAGGAACCCTCCAGAAGGGAAAGGGAGGGGTCAGGGCTCAAGCAGAGTATCTCAGGGGAGACTCTGTGGCATACTGGTTAGCAGCATGAGTTATGGTTTGGACAGCTGAGTTCGAGATCCCGCCTCCACCGCAAACCAGCTGTGTGAATTTGGGCAGGTTCCTTCTAAGCCTTCATTATCTCATCTGTGAAATAGCGAGGACAACAGTAGCTACTCCATAGGGTTACTGGGAGGGTTTGTTTGATAATGCATTCAGATCCTTACTTAGCACTCTGGCTGGGACAGATGTAGTCAATACTCAGTTCAGGGTTGCTGCTGGGGTTCCTTGTCTTCCTCTTTTTCTTCTCCCCTCAGTTGTTATTGCCATCATCATCACACAGATGTCTCTCTGACAGGGACATAAACTGGTCTTGAATCTTGAATCCCAGTTCTACAGATTTAAGAAGGTCAGAGCTTTTCTTTCCATACAAGTTCCCAGAGGCTTACTTCTGTCACATACACCATTTCTATGCTGGACCACAGTGATGCAGCCACTCCCGCAAGCTCTCCCGAGTGATCTGCTGCTCAAGTGCTAGGGAGCCATGGAGACCCATGGGAAGGGAACCTTGGCTCCCAAGGCTTTGGCAAGCCTTGTAGGCACCACTATTTCTAAAGCACCCACTGGTTATGCCATCATTGTGGGCCCCTTCGCTGATCCCAACCTCTCCTGGCTTTCCTAGCTCTGCGTTCCTCTCTCCGGACCATCCATTTCCCTTCCCTGTGCAGAGCAGTTCAGATGCCCCAGCACCTGTAGCCCAGTGTCATTCTCAAATCCACCAAGGCGCTCAGCAGGACCACCCTTCATTGATGACTGTGTCAATATTCATTGACCAATATAGCCTCTCTGGTGGGAGGTTGGGGGAAGAGGTCCAACTTCATTATTCTTATTTTCTTGGTGGTCTTAAATTCTTTGCCCAAGGCCCCAGGCAAAGAAGAGTTGGCAGGTGAAATTTTCTAAAGGAGTTGGGTTGGAAGCATGGACTTTGGTGTGTGGCCTACTCAGGTTGTAATCTCGGCCTTTCCAGGTGCTGCTGGGCAGCCTCTGCAGTTCTCTTCTCTGAGTCTCTGAGCCTCAGGGTTCAGGCCAGCTTTCCCTTCTTGGAACGTTCATACCCTAGAGCAAAAGTCCTCCAGGGCGTCTGTGGGACAAGATACTCACTTAACCTCCACCCTTCCCATTTCTCTAAAGGATTTGCCCACAGCCCTGATTTTGTTGAAATTTAACTGCTAACCCCTCTGGAGGGAGGCAGGAAAGCAACTGTACATCCGGAGTGTCAGCAGATTCTAGAATCCCTCAGAAGCCATGTCCCTGGTCTATGGTTCCTGACTCCTGCCTCTGGGAAGGAGGTCTGTGGACTCCTGTTTGGTTGGTGTCCCTGAGAGAGGGGCCTCCATCAGGCCTTCCCATCCCTTCCTTGCCTTTTTCTTCATTGAGACCATCCGGGCTGATGGGCTGAGAACAAAGAGGTGGGAGACAACGTCATTCAGGATGTTTTTAGTTTTAAATAGCAGAAAACAGCTCAAGCCAGCTTGACAAAAGGGGAATTTGCTGTAAGCCTCCGGGGGTATCTGATGGAACCTGGAAGTAAAGAGAAGCTGGACTCTGGGCCTGGAAGTCTGGGCAGGCTCTAGTCTTTCATCTCTTCCCTTTTCTCCTCTCTTTTTCTTGGGGCTTCCTCTGGCTTCCTCTGGCTTCCTCTGACCCTTCCCTGCCAGCAAGGGGGGCACAACGTGGCTGCCCAGGACTCCTGAGCCCTAGATGCTGACGTTTTTCTCTTTCCCTCCTTCTGGATTCCGGATCCATATACAAGGAATTACTAATGGCCCAGTGGGGGTCGGGCTTCTGTCCCTGGAAGTGATATGCCTGTGATGGGGTTGAGGACAAGTTGCAGTTCCCCGAATGGTCAAGAGCTGGGCAGACACCCCCAAAATGCGAGTCATGGGGAACCAGTGTCTTTCAGTGTCCCCTTGTCCTAGTATGTCCTTTGTTTCTTGGGGACTTTCTGGTTCTGACCTATCTGCTCTGGTCGGTGTCTCTCACATTCAAATTGTGCCGGGTTTCTGAACCCGAGAAGGGGGGCGGGGCCGGGGGAGGGGGAGTTGGTTGAGTGAATGATGGCTCCTGCCCGTTAGTGGCTCTGAATTGTCCATGTTTGGGCAGTCTTTGCTTGTTCACAGCTTAAGTCAGATGTGGGGACACTTGGCTGTTAGGAAGTGAACTTCACACAACCCTTTGGAGTCAAGAAAGATTCCCCTTATACAGGGGCTCATTCTGCATCATAGAACTCCTCCTATGGTCTCTGATGTGCACCTCCTCGAGAAATGAGCGTCAGCCTCTGGAGGGCCCCAGATAAACTGTGGCCTGTCTGGGCTACCTGGGTTCAGTAGAGGCTCCCCCAGACCTCCTGTCAATGGAAAGAGTCCCAAGCCACCACGGTCCCTTCCTCCCAGGTGGTCATGGCAGTGTGGCCGGAACGGGACTCCGCCTTGGCTGGGCAATGAGGGGCTCTACCCTGGGGGCTGAGCCTGTGTGTGGTGTTCCTAGACTGAAAGCCTATGTTTTATGAAGTACCTTTTTTCTAAACACTTAGAATTTAGTAGGGTGTATTAGACAAATTATATGTTTAACTGGAAAAATCTAACTGCATTTCAAATCCTTTCTTTATATCTAGCTGGTATTTAAAAAGCCATTTTGGTAACTTCTGACTGGGTTTATACCTTAGGCAATTGAGACAGTTAGGTTGACTCTCTTTCCCACCTCAAGATGTTTAAAAAAATAAATAGCATTTAATGGGATTTTGCATGCCAAGGTTTAGGCTGTGACTGTAAGAGCATAAAAATGGGTTTGTATGGAATGGGAAGGTTAACAAGCCATCCCCCTCAACCCCCAGCCTCCCTCTCACAGAGTGGTCCTGGCAGTACCCTTCCTGCTTGTAAATACTCAGGGTTGCCTCATTGGCATGTCAGCACGGGGGGAGAAGAAGCCAGATGATTTTATGATCCATAAATGCAAGCACCAGACATGCTCCGAAATTCATTAGTGTTTGCCTGTCATTACAAATAGCCTGTGTTGTTTGCTTTCTGACTAGACGGGCGGACAGGCAGGGCCCAACTTCTGGGGCATGGAGGGCTGTGAAGCCCTGACTCTCTTGAGAAATGAGAGTTTAAAGCAAGCTTTTAATTTATGGCTGAAGATTGTTTCTTGCTCTTGAGTGTAAGTTTTGAAAGTTTAGATGTAGATTGGCTTTTCCTTCAGTGGAAAATATGAGGTTCTTGGATAAAACCTACTCATAAAATGAGAAGTGATCTCTTGGTTTTTTTCCTTTTCCTCCCCTCTGCATTGTGGATAAACTTTTTGGAGAGAGGAAGCTCTCAAAATGTTATTCCCCGGGCCCTTCCTTGTGTGGCAGATTCGCACCGTCTTTCCCCAGCCCTGCCCCAGTTTGTGGGGCAGAGCCCTGCTCCTCGGCCTCCCTTTCCTCCTCTTGGCCAGCCCTTGCCTGCAGCGTCCCCACAGTCCATTTCAGACCCCAGGTGACCCCTGAAGGTGACGGTGAGGCTGTGGGAGGTGCCAAGCCGCTGCCCTCTGATGTGGGGGTGGCCAGAGTAGGACTGGGCGGTCCCAGCTGCGGTGCTGAATCTGTGTGGTGGCTGGAGGGAGCCACATAGCTCAGGTCTCTGAATGGAGCTATAGGTTTGAATGTAGTCAGAAGAGGTGTTCTTCCAAACAGCCTTGCTGTGCTGGCTGAGGCATCCTGGGGCCTGCTGGGGCTAGCGGGCTCCATGCTTAGTATTTACTTGTCCAGCACTTACCACACGTGATGCTCCCTGCTTGGTGTTCTCAGGGACTTCGGGATGAATGAGGAGTCCCTAGTCTAATGGGAAAGGTGGGAAATTTCTATAAAGAATTTTAAGGGTCACATTAAAGGGGATAGACCAAGTGGTATGTGGGAAGTGAGCCAGTCCTTCTAGCTGGGGCAGTGGGCAAAGCATCCTGGAGGGGGTCCTCTTTCTTTGTGGCCCGCAGGGATTTGTAGGATTTGGACACAAGATCAGGAGAAAGGGCATTCGAGGGAGATGGAGCAGCTTGAACACAGGTAAGGCCATTGGGAAGAAAGTGGCCACGTGCAGGGCCCAGTAGCAGGTTAGTTTGGCTAGAACAAAGGAGAGGGAAGGGTGTGTGGAAAGTTAGAACTGGCGGTAGGGGGCCGAAGTATGGAAGCCGTGAATGCCATGCCCAGTCCTGGGACTTGGTCAGAAGGCTGGAAGAGCTGTGCTTCCTTCAAGAAACTGAAGAAGCAGCAGCCAAAGTCTGGCCATGGCGTACCCCAAACCAGACCTTTGTTTCTTTTCCTGGAACCCTGCTGGGGCCTGACCCGTCGGGCCAAAACCGTGGTGTCTGTCGTGGGCGACCTCTGTCTCTCACATTCTCCGCTCCCGTCTCCCAGCCTCCCGTCTCTCTCCCCAGTGCTGCCTCCCAGCTTCGGGCTGCCTCTTGCCGCGCGTCCTCCCTGTACGCGCTCATGCCCCCGAGGACAGCTCTATACCCACGTCTGCCCCATCCTGCTCTACCGGCCAGCCTGCAGGTTTCAAACCTCTCCCTCTTCAAACCTCTTCAGACGTCACTGAGCCTCTTCAGAACACGTCTGTAAGATGGGAGTACAGGCCGAGTGAGGCCCGGTGCGTCCCTTCCCGGCCCTTCTCCCAGCCCTCCCCACTCACTCCTCTGCTTCAGACCAGCTTTGGTTTCTGCCCTGGTCCTTGGCTTTACCCCCAGGCCTGTGCGCCTGCTTTTCTCTGTGACAGTCCTCTCTGTCACTGACTCAGTGCGAGTCCCTGCTCCTCAGCTAAGCCAGCTCCCAGTACATGGTTGTCGCACTCTGATCTGTCCTTAGGTGCCTTATAACATGTTCATAATCACTGTCTGTCTTCTCTACTGGAAGGCACATGCCCGTTCAACACCCGGTCCCCAAGCCTTTCACAGTGCGCGGCACGGAGAAGGCATTGGGTGAGACTGGCTGTGTGTTACTGATTAGATGGGGGCTGGGGACAGCTTCGAGAGGCTGGCCAGGCCTGAGGGTGGGACCAAAGCCACGGTCTCACTCCAGTCTTATAAAAGGTGGTTTCATGCCTTCAGAGGCTTGCTTGTGGCTTTAGTGTCTGAAAGGTTTCCTCACACTTAATTTAAATAAGTATCCCTGTATAGATCAAACATTTGAAAGGTTGGTTTTTCCTTTTAGCCTTTCAGGAGAGGAAACAGCTTTCTGAAAGAGCCGTTCCTCCTGGTTCCTCCCGGTCTCCTTGTGCAGCAGCCGTCTGTGGTCATCATCAGACGGCTGGAATGTCAGCACAGCCCGGCACCGCTGTAATACATCGCGCTGTGTCGCCTTGCTGGAATTTATCAAAGTCTTGGTTTGTTTCCCCAAATCCTGCTCTGTCCAGGAGCTTCAAGCTGCTTGTGATCAAAAAGCAAGTGACTGTGGGTGGGGGAGAAGACTGTTTCAGTGTGATGGCTTGGAAAAAAAAAGTCGCAAGTGAGTGAACGCTTACCCATGGCCTCTTTTGCAGTCAGCCTGGCGCCGCGAGGAGCTGGGGGGGGATGTCTTGAGGCCCGGGACAGCCTTGGGCTCCTGTGCCACCTCCAGGCTTATCATTTTCTACAGTAGCTGCTCCCACCCGCATCAGCCTTTTTGAATGAAGCCTGTCCAGCCCCTGTCCCTGTCCGGTTGTCTTAGCTTATTCCTCAGTCTCCCTCTGGGACCTTTTTGTGTTAAAAGCTCAGGCTCTGGTGTCTGTCGTTTGCTATCTAGATGAATGTGCATAAATTATTTCATCTTTGTGAGCCTCAGAGGGTTTATCTATAAAATGGAGTAGTGAAAACTATAAGTTTGGCAGAGGAGATATCGTCAGTAATATTATAACAAGATTGTATGGTGACTAGCCCACCATGGTGATGTATATTTGAGTGATAGGTAGAATGTGTCGAATTGTCTATCCCTGTGCTAGACACCTGAAACTAATATTACCTTATATGTCAGCTATAGTAATAAGAAAATAAAAACAGACATGAAATTAATTTTAGTAATAACAAAAGAAATCACAGTTCTGCAGAGCTTAAAATATTATCTTCTTGACAGAGTGCTAAGAAGGAGCTGCTTCTGTTGCTGTCTGGAACAAGGGGGCTTAGAAACCTCTAAGCATATAAAAATATTTTGTTTTGGGGGACCTGGGTGGCTCAGTGGGTTAAGCCTCTGCCTTCCACTCGGGTCATGATCTCAGGGTCCTGGGATCGAGCCCCGCCTTGGGCTCTTTGCTCAGTGGGGAGCCTGCTTCCCACCTCTACCTGCCTCTCTGCCTACTTGGGGTGTCTCTCTCTGTCAAATAAATAAAAATATTTTGTTTTGTGAAGAAATTTGTCTTACATTCGAGTATACCTGATTAAACACTGCCCGGAGAACACTAAAAAATGGTTTTAAAGCTTAAACAAAATAAAGTAGGTGAAAGTACATTGTACACTACCTAGAAGTTAGGAAACAGCAGTACCTGGTAGTGAGTTCTCTTCCCGTCTTTTTTATGTTGTAACTGCTGTAGTGCTGGCCACTTTGTAGATCCTCAGTCAGGATTATTCAAAGTGTTGGCCTAAGATCATGGTAACAGTGCTTGGCCAGGCTGAGAGCACAGTGGCTAAGAGTCTGGGTCTTGGAGTCATGCAGACCCCATCTGAATCCTAGTCTTGTCATTTATTTACTATGTGACCTTGGATGAGTTAATTACCCTCTCTGAATCTCAGTTTTGCTTGCCTGTAAACTGGGGACAATAAAAGCCCTTTCTGGGGCCCCTGGCTGGCTGAGTCAGTGGAACATGTGACTCTTGATCTTGGGGTCATGAATTTGAACCCCACACTGGGTGTAGAAATGATTGAAATAAAAAATGACACCAATGGGTGCCATCGTTCAAGAGCACAGACATGCTGTAAGGAAAGTATTTTTAGCCTAGTGCCTGGCACACAGTCAGCAGGCTGTTCACTACTATTATTATTGTTGTTTTATTACTATTATTCTCCGGCTGGGGATGTTACTGAGCTTGTCTGGAAGGACCCTGCTTGCCTTGTAAAATGAGGAGGAGCCGCGAGGCCCCTGGTCGCTTAGCTCAGTCTGTTCCCGCCGTGTTTTCTTCCTGTCTGGTGAGAGCCGGGGCCACACGATGCAGGTCTCAGCCTCCCGAGATGAGTCCCAGGTGTTAGGTGGCCAGGGTTGGCCCCTCGGTGTCCGACCAGCCAGTCATGAGTGCTCCTGACGTGTAGCCTCAGAGACTGCTTTTTTTTTTTTTTAAAGATTTTTAAATTTATTTGACAGAGAGAGAGAGATCACAAGCAGGCAGAGAGGCAGGCAGAGAGAGAGAGGAGGAAGCAGGCTCCCTGCCGAGCAGAGAGCCCGATGCAGGGCTCGATCCCAGGACCCGGAGATCATGACCTGAGCTGAAGGCAGAGGCTTAACCCACTGAGCCATCCAGGCGCCCCTCAGAGACTGCTTTTTTTTTTTTTTTTTTTAAAGAGTCTATCCATTCATTTGACAGACAGAGATCACAAGTAGGGCAGAGAGAGAGAGGAGGAAGCAGGCTCCATGTGGAGCAGAGAGCCCAATGCGGGGCTCGATCCCAGGACCCTGGGATCATGACCTGAGCCGAAGGCAGAGGCTTTAACCCACTGAGCCACTCAGGCGCCCCGAGACTGCTTTTTGTCAGGGGCATGGAAAACATGTGGGATGCTTCACGTGTGCTACCCATTCGTTTCTCCCTCTCCTGAGTTCTCTCCTGCCTGCACAGCTCGCTGGCCGGCTCTACCTCCCCTGCTCCGTCTGTGCACACCTCTCGCCGGCCACACCCCACTTCCAGAGACGGCCTGCAGCTGAACCCTTCTGCTTTGGAATGCCTTTTTCTGTCTTTTCCCTCTCTTTTCTTTCCTTCTTCCTCTCCTTCCTCCCCTCCCTTTTCCCTCTCCCCTTTCTCTTGCTCCCTCCCCTTCTGTCTTTCTGGAACCCGCGTTTGCACTGGTCATTTGTGTTTTTTCTGCGCGTGAGCCCCCATCTGCTCCCGGCCCGCCTCCCCCACAGCTGTTTCCTGTCTCCTGCCTCACCACATTGTCATGTCCACTCCGTCCCTGTGGGGCCAAGAGCGTCCTACCCCTTCAGAACTGCCTCTCAGCCTCAGCCTCTTCACACCCCCTCCGAACACTTGGAGAAGGAAAACCACTGCAGTCACGCAGTCTCCAGAGGCAGGTCTTACTTAATAGTGTTTTTATATCAAGCCAGACATGGGCCTCTGCTTCTCTTTGCTCACAGAATGGGAGAACTGGGAGGAACTTACAGACCATCCGGTGCCACTGCATTTTATAAACAGGACACCAAGCCTCCACAGAGGATAGGACTGGCCCGGAGTCTCGAAGGGGTTTCAGGCACAGCTGAGATTAGAACCCAGCACTCCTGACTTCGAGAGTCCCCATGAACGCACGACATGACCTGCGCGAACTGCATGTGTCTTTCTCTGCCTTTTTTGAATTGATGTCGTTCCGTCTGTAACCTGAGTCCTTCTAACAGCTGTGGCCGGACCTATCTAGCTGCTTAGTAACAAGCCCCAGCTCCCTTTGGGGGGATGGAGAGTGTAGGTGGGGACAGACCTTATGTAAGGGAGGCATAAAGAATCTGGGGCAGTCATGTGCAGGTCGTCACCCCCTTCAGTCTCCCTGCGTGTCCTGGGGTGACCTTGTTCTGTGGTTCTCAGCTGTCTGTCTTGGCTCCCCATCTCACCCTGGCCCCACTGATGGGGCTTCTCGGCTTGTCTTCCATTCTCCTGCCCTGACTCCTCCTTTTCAATGAGTATACCTTATATTTTATTTTTTGAGAGAGAGAAAGTGAGAGAGAGCACAAGCAAACATGGTGGGGGGCGGAGGGACAGAGGGAGAGAGAGAGTATTTCAAGCAGGCTGCACGCTCAGTGTAGAGCCTGACATGGATCTTGATGTCACGACTCTGAGGTTATGAGCTGAGTTGAAATACTTAACGGAATGAGTCACCCAGGCACCCCAGTAAACCTTATATTTTAGTGTCTTTGTACATTGTATTGTATATATTTAGTGCCTTTGTACATTGGTGAGAACTCTCTTGACCAAAATGGTGGCTGCATGCATCTCTTGGGCACTTGAAATCTGGCTAGTCCGAACTGAAGTGTGCCATACGTGTAAAAACCAGACCAGATTTCAAAGAAAGGGTCAAGCTATCTCATCATAATTTGTCATATTTTATACTGATTACAGGTCAGAAAGTATTTTGGATGTATTGAGTTAGACAAAATAAATTGTTATTTTCACCTGTTTTCTCCCACACCCTCCTTTTTAATATGGCATTAGAACATTTAAAATACATGGCTTGTGTGACATTTTTGTTGACGAGTGCTGGGCTATAGCTTGTAGGCCTTCCTCAACCAGAAATCACGAGAAAGTCAAGCTTAATGCCTGAAGGTCCATTGTAGGTAATGAAGGTACCAACCTGCTGAGAAAGAAGAAAGCTGCTCAGATCATCTTCTGTGTTCTGTGGTTCAGACAAGGAACCTCCCGTACCACCTGTTTCTCTTTGTAATTCAAATTCCTGCAGGCTTTCTCTTCTCTTTGCTATAATGATGGCTGTTGGCTTGAGATACATATTACTGAGCTTCTAAGACTCTTTTTTTTCTTTTTAAAGGTTTATTTATTTATTTGAGAGAGAAAGAGAGAGGGAGTTCCTGTGAATGGAGGAGAGGGGCCGAGGGAGAGACAGAACATCTCAAGCAGACTTCGCACCCTGCACGGAGCCTGACACAGAGCTCCATCTCACGACCCTGAGATCATGAGCTGAGCTGAAGTCAAGAGTCAGCAGCTTAACCAGCTGACTGGTTTTTTTCTTTTTAAAATCTCAAATGAGGGGCGCCTGGGTGGCTCGGTGGGTTAAAGCCTCTGCCTTTGGCTCAGGTCATGATCCCAGGGTCCTGGGATCGAGCTCTGCATCAGGTTCTCTGCTTAGCAGGGAGCCTGCTTCCTTCTCTCTCTCTGCCTGTTTCTCTGTCTACATGTGATCTCTGTCTGTCAAATAAATAAAATCTTAAAAAAAATAAAATCTCAAATGGAATGTTGCATTTTACTTATTACCTTTCAATATCTGAGAGGATTATATCACATTTTTTTCTTTGATTTATTGATGTGCTGTTATTATGTTAATAGTCTTCAAAATATTAGCTTGTTCTTGTATTTCTTAGACACACCTTCTAGATCATGTGGGGCTCATTCTACCCACCCCTTGTTCTGTATTTGTTCGTGTCAGGGTTTGGGGCTGCTTCCCGTTACTTTTTGTGCTCTTAAATAAATTATTTAGCATGAGAATTTGGTGTTCCTTTAAAGTCTGAGAGGACTCATTGGTAAAATCATGTGGCCCCGGACTGTCTGAGTTAACTTTTCCAGTTTCCGACGTGGTATTTAACATACTCACCAGACACAGAAAAGTTTTAGTTGGCCAGTAAATGGAAGGCAGTGCGAAGTCTAGGTCCGAGCCTATGTCTTCCCGTGAAGCAGGTACTTCCAGAAATTTCATTTCGCTTTCCCAGCAGTGTTCAGGGTGACCCCGTGGCACAGGAAGGATCTGTTTGTGCCGAAAAACGTGATTCCCGAACTCAGACTGCTGTGGGAATGGTGAGCAGTAGAGGAGATGGAAAACCAAAGCAGAGTGAAAGGACAAGCTAAAATTTCCATCTAGAACTCAGAGGGAAACCCACAGGGGACAATGAGGATGACTTGTTTCTAGGAGGTGTCATGCGTGTCGCAGGAACTCTGCAAATGGAGGGACGGGAAGATGTGAGGACGGCGGCAGGCTCTGGAGTCACAGACGTGGCAGAAGATCGATTTTCGGGACAGCAAGTGGTGTGTGCGCACGTGTGTGTGCCCCTGCGTCATGGCTGCCGCCCTCTAGACAGGGACCTTCTGTGGCTCAGAGGCCAGGCTTGGGAGACCGACACACCTGGCTTTGAGTCTTGCCTCTCACACTGACCATATGTGAGGATTGGAGCAAATTGCCTAATGCTTCCAACTAGGCTTCCCTTTCTTCATCTGCAAAATGGGGCCGTAATGGTACTTACCTCCCGGGCTTGTGAGGATTCACAGTGGACAAGCAGATGGACGGTGTGGCATATGTGGCGCTTAGTAAAGCACTCAGTAAATATTAGTTGTTGTTCTTACTGTCCAAGTCTCAATTCCGGTGTTCTCTGGGTTTTAGGCTAATGGATGGTTTACATTTTCTTCTAAGCTTTCTGTGTTGTCTAGGTTTTCTGTCATGAACATCTACTCGGTCCCTAATCAAAAAAGCCAAAGTGTACTGTTTTTTAAAAGCGAACATCTGAATACTGTTACTTGGGAAAAGCATTTCCCGAGAATATGGAGAAAGGGAATTGAGCGTAGTCCCCAGCGTAAGAGTGGAAAAGGAGCAGGTGGCCCTGTGGGCCTTCTGTCGGGCTTGGGAATCCGGGTGAGCAGAGCTGCCAGTGGCTGCTTTCCATTCTGTTCACTGGGTCCCTTTCTCTGTCACGTGGACGGGGAACTGTTCGCAGGGTTGCAGTTGGCTGCTGCCCTGCGTTGACAGCTGGTTCTAATTGTGCAGAGCCGCCCAGTACTAGCCCTGGCGGGGGAATGTTTTTGGAAATTTGCATCATCTTCATGACCCTTAATCTACATGTGTCCGGAACAGACAGTAGTTTGAGGAGTTGATGAAACAGCGGTGGTTGGGAGTTGTTATTCTGTAGACGTTAGTAGGACTGCAAGCTGAGGAAGAATAACCTGCTGGTACTTGTTCAGTGATCTCTGCCCACGAGACACACGCTCTGATGCCAAAGAAGGTGCCCATTTGTCCCCAGTGGTTCCTTCCTGCTCTTGTGGTTTGGCCAGCCAGGGTTCTGAAGCCTTCTGGAGGGCCCCGTGTTCATTTCTCCTGGGGCCCTGCCTCCCTCCCTCCTCCATACACACATCATCCCCTGCTGGTGTTTATTTCAAATTACTGAAGTGACTTGCCCTCCTGTGAGAAAACCATACCCCGCGTATGAGATTATAGCGCGGACTAGACTCTAGCCTAGCGGAAGAGCGAGTTTACGTCCACTCTGCCACTCTCTCCTTCATGTTCTCAGGGCAATAAAACCTATCATGTGTGTGAGGCTTTGGGAGCTGCCTATACCCAGTCCCTCCACTGCCTTCCCACCCCACCCGGTAAGATAAACTCCAGTCGTTTCTTGCCCTCCAGGCTAGGCGATGACCAGCCCCCCACCCCCCAGCCTGCTTACTTTGTTACCACCTCTCCTCCCGCTGCTCCACTGCTCCGCTGCTCCGCTCCAGCCCCCCCGGGCCGCCTTGCTGTTCTCAGCCCAGCCTCTGCTTTGGTCTGCTCCTGCACACCGCCCACTCTGCTTGAGGCCGGGAGCCTGCTGGAGTCCCCCGTGAGGCCCATAGCTCTGGCCTGGCTTTGGCGAGGACAGGCTCATGCTGCCACTGTCACCGACTGTGTGTGGCCTGGGCACATTAATACACCTACTCGCGATGTTGCTTTTCGTTTAGAAGCTGAAGGTGGCAGCAGCCGCACCTGCTCTGAGGGTCCTGTAAGGATGACATGAGATGGCGCGTCAGGTGTGACACAGTTTCTGGCACAAAGTTCGTATTCAGTAAATCTTGTTTGTGCTTATCTGGCTGGGCCTTGACCCCCATCCCTGGCCTAGTTGCGAGTCCTGCTGCCCAGGGACTGCTCTCCTGGGTGTTACCCCAGCAGACTGCAGGGTCTCCCCTGGCCTGGATCACCTGCCCCTGCTCCCATCCGCTCTGTGCTGCCTTTCCCCCTGAGCATTATTTTATTTATTTAAGAAGCACATCGGAAGTACTTACAGTGTATCAGGCATCATGCTAAGCAGTTCGCAAATATCTCCTCACTTACCCCTTAAAATTTCTCTGGGAGAGGTGAGATCCTGCCAGTTTTCAGAAGAGCAAGGTCAGGCCCTAGGAGTGGAAGTGACCTGCTCAGGGTCCCAGAGCCAGTGGCTGTAGGTCAGCCGTGGTCCGTCTGCCTCCTCAACTGCTGGGCTCCGCAGTCTCTCTCTGTACAACTGTGCCCTGCCAGCTCACTCCTAAGACCAGCGCCAGCCCCACTGCTGGGCTCCAGGTCGGAAGCCCCCATGGAGGATCTGTCATCCCTGCCTCCAGCCCCAGAACTCCCACTTCCACGCTAGGAGCCTATGGATGTCACACACCTTGGCTACTGTGGCTTCCTGCAGGGTGACAAGGCCTGGCAGGCCCTGAAGGACATGGCAGCCACTCTGTTATTTGCCTGTTCTTAATCATGTCACCAGAGTCTAGGCCCTAAGATGCCTTACTCCTTAGACCCCACCCCTAGCTCCGGAACTGGCACTGTCCCCGCTGACTGCCTCAGTGGGTCATCTACTCCCTGGGATGTTTTTAGAGCTTCTTTGGCTACGTGTGATTGTCCCACCAGTTCTTCTGAAGATTGTTCTAGATATTAGAACAGGAGGAATGGGGAGAAACATGGAGGGTGGAAGAGGGAGTAAGAATGGTGATGTGGGGCCCTTGGCCGGCGGCCGCCAGTCGTATTCTGTAAGGTCACATATAGGGACTTCTTAAAGTGGTGCATGTTCCACGGGAACGTGTTTCAAGAATGTGATTTGGAAAAGATTGCAGTCAGGATCAAGCACCTGTGTGGAAGGGCCATGTGTTAGCACCAATTTCCTGTGGCCTGGGTCCTGTAGTGTCTTCAGGGAGGACTTGGCCCACTCCCCCGGTCTCCTCTTCCAGGGCCTTACCTCATGGACCCCAGACACGGTCTGATCGCCAAACTCCTACACACAAAACTGGCAGCTCTTGGGGGCGTTCCTGGCAGTGTGGCCCCAAGAAGCTTGCAGGGAGAGCCTAACGCAGTGGTGACTCTTGCTGTCACCTAGGAATGCTTGCATTAAGAAAAAGTTTTTGTATCCGTTAGAAATTGTTTCCAGTTTCTTTGTAATAAACATTGTTCTTCAACTCCCAGAATGAGTGTCTAATTGAATCTCACGTGTTACATTTTTTTTTGATTTTTTAAAAAATTTATTTATTTCACAGAGAGAGAGATCACAAGTAGGCAGAGAGACAGGCAGAGAGAGAGAGGAGGAAGCAGTCACCCTGCTGAGCAGAGAGCCCGATGCGGGGCTCGATCCCAGGACCCTGGGATCACGACCCGAGCCGAAGGCAGAGGCTTTAACCCGCTGAGCCACCCAGGCGCCCCTCACATGTTACATTTTTAAATTTAAGGCAGCTGGTCAGACTCCTTTGCGCTCTGGGCCTACTGACGCTGAGGTTCCTATGGGGTACCAATGAGCGTGTGGCCGGGAGGCGGCTAAATATCCTGGTCTGGGGCTCAGGAGAGAACCCCAGGCTGGGCACAGACGTGCGGTGGAAGCCATGGCAGTAAAGGTGGGCTCCCGGGGAGGAGTATGGACATAGAACAGGGCAGAAGAAGACCGTGGACAGATTTCGGTGGAAGTGGTGGATAGTGCCGGAACAGAAGAAAGCAACCAGAAAATGGGACTGGGCACGGCGATCGTGAGGCAGTGAGAAGGCGGCCAGAGAATTCGGTGCTGAAGGGCAGGGCCAGGGAGTGGGAAGGGGCGGGCGGCTGCCCAGCCAGGAGGCTGTCACCCGTGGAGGACCGAGCAGTGTCCGTGGAGAAGGGGGAGGGAAGAAGGTGGAGAAGGAAGCGGTACGGATTGTCCTTTCAGGAAATTCACTGGGAAGGAGAAGAAAGAGTAGGAGCCAGAGGAGCCGGAGGCCTGGAAAAGATGTCTTTCATCGTAACTGCCCTCGCTGTTATCATCCTCCTGTTACTGCTCTCCACGGAGAGGAAGGGGGTGAAGGGGGGAGAGAGGGCTGGAGGGCAGGCTTCTGAGCAGGGGATGCGATGGGATCCAGTGCCCAGGAGGAGAGCAGGTCCCCTAGAGGAAAGGGTCTCTCTTCCCCTGAAGCTGAGGAAGGGAGAGGGCACAGGTGAATTTGCACATTTGGTAGCAGAGAGTTTTCTTCTCACAGCTTCTGTTTTGTCCCTGATGAAGCCAGGGAGCATCCGCATGAAAGAAGAGAGGCCCCAGAGGAAGCTGGCAAAGGACACACAGGCTCATACTCCTCTGCTTTCACATCCCATTGACCTCGGCAGAGAACTCAGAGCCGAGGACAGACTGGGTGAGATCAGGGCCCTGGCGCCCGGGGGAGGGGGCGTGTGGCAGCCCACTCACCAGGGCTGTGGGGCCACCAGCCTCAGCCCAGCCCCTTGGCTCCTTCTAGAACCAGCCCTGTCTCCTCTGGTCAATTTGAACTTAATTACACTCAGATCAGTTCCATAGCATAGACCTTTTTTAGGCATTAGTGACTGGAAGAGTTTTATTCTATTACTTCACATCTTCCAAACCCACTTCACACAGATGGAATCTCTTGTAATCCTATAAGGCCAAACACAGAAGAGGAACAGGGCCAAGGAGGTTGGGCCCAGGGCTTGTTTTAGTGCAGATAGAATGGTCTTACTTCTTTTGACATCCTGATAAATCTTTCTGCCCTGAATTTGGGAGTATGAGGAACGCTCCTACGCCATTCATTCAACAAATGCTGCCTGCCGTCCGCTGGGGGCCAGACCTGTGCCCTGCGTGTCACCTCCTCTGCCAGGCTTTCCCTCTTTCAGTCGCTGGCACCAGTCTGTGGAGTTGATTTCAGTGTCCCTGTTTGATGAGCGATGAAACCAGCAGCCCCAGAGGTTAACTTGCCTGGAGTCACCTGGGAATCATGTGGCCGGGCTGGGATTTAGACCGGGGTCTTCTGGCTCTTAAGGCCTTTGCTCCATCCATTTCATCAAAGAACCCCTCAAACATAATGTTTTACTCTGTTGAGGCTTTAATTTTAAATATTACGTGTCTCTCACTGCAAAAGGTTCTTTAGGGAATTGTCAAAACCCAAGAAGTGTACAAGCAATTTATGAATCAGGGTCTTGGAAATGTTCTAATCAAATAAATGTAGGGCAGATGTATTAAGTTCTTGCTTTGGTTCCTGTGTGCATGACATCAGCAAAGTGAGAGAGAAACAGTAATCGATTTTATTAATAATTTATGATCCCAACGAGAGCGTTGTGTGAGGGAAGGAAGGGCTGTTTGGAGCTCATGCTGAGTCTGACAGCAGTGGGACCCTCGGGAGGGGAGGGGAGATAACCTTTACTGAGGACTTGTTCTGTACTATGTGCTCTGAATGTCTTAATCTCATTTAATCGTCGTGTTGAGCTTCCTAGTTATTACAGTGTCATACCCGTTTTAAGATGTGAAAATTGAGATTCTGAGAAGACAGTGCCTGAGAAGATCACACAGCTGGTGTGTGGAGGCAGAGTCTGTCTAATTCTACGTAAGATTACAGACTCTTAATTAACTGTGTACTTGTAATTAAAATGTGTGCATGTGTACACACACATACGTGTATAACTTTTGCTGGGTATTAAAGAATTTGGGGAAAAAAACAGAAGGAGCAACTATCAGCCAGTAACTGGGCGACAGCCATGCCCCCGTCCTTGATTGCCAGGTTAATGAATTCTTTTTTCGATCTTACTGTAGCCCATACCTTCCCAGGACTGGTTCTGGGATTCACAAGGAAGACTGCTCTTGTTCTCATAATTTAACTTGGAAAGGGCATCGATACCCATTTGCAGAAGCAATTGAGTGTATGTTCTAAAGGGGAGAGAGAAGTCAGTGTAACGGAGTCAGGTTGAATACACATTTTCAAAACAGGAAGAATCATGGTAAACAGGTAAATCCTACATCTTAAAGAGAGTTATGCTTACATTAGAAAAGAAATAAGGTCAAGGTATTCCTTCGAGAGGAAAAATCCTGAGCCCTTCCTCTTTGCTAACCGGAGACGGTGAGAGTGGCTTGAGACGACAGGAGGCGTGATGAGGCCGGCGCCTGACTGCCCCATCGGGGCTCTTGCTGAATGGCAGCCCTCGTTGGCGTCCTTGTCATTGCTGTTACTTAGGGTCTACACTGAAGGTGCGAAGGACTTGGCAGGGTCCGGGATGTTCGTGTCTTCCATGTGGGTGGCCCGGAGGAGGAATGGTGCATTTGCAGAAAGGGGGCGGTCTCGGGAGAAGCCGCGGGCACAGCCTTGGCTTCCTGGCCGAGAGCTCCCAGGTCCAAGAGCTCCCAGGTGCAGGCCATGGGGTCTTGTGTCGGGAGCTGCCCACTGCCTCCAGCCAGCCTTCGCACAGCACCCGCCTGTCTGAGGCTTATAGTTGGGTCCCGAGAAGCATTCGAAGGGCACTGTGCTTTGGGCACAGCTGCTCAGCCTGCAGGTTTTGTCTCTGGCCATTCCCACTGCCCTCCCAGACTTGCTAGTAGACCCCCGTTCCAGCTGGTGGGCAGTTGGCTCTCACTAATGACCTTATTAAATAAAGTTCCAGGTGTGTGGCAAAAAAGTGCTGTTAATAATAGCAAGGCCTGATATGAATTAAAAAGGAGGGCTTATAACTCAGAAGTGGAGAGATTTAATCTGCCTCCTTTCTTCCATTCTTTGCCAGGGCCCCCATGCCACAAGCTGAACATGCTGGGCGTTGGGTAATGGGTTTTCCCTGGTTCCCTTACGCACCCCAAGTGGTCCTGGTGAAGTGCTCCCATTAGCTCCCTTGGGTAGGAACCAGCCTCACTGATAGGTAAAACTTAGGTAATTTGGTGATTCAGAATGTAACGTTAAACCTGCTAGAAAGAAGAGACAAGCCCCTGAAGAAGATGTCAAAGGCAGCCTCTCCTTCTGGTCAAATGTTGGTTGTACAAGATAGGGGAGGGGCTGACTTTGGGAAGGGGTGTGAGGTAGTTCCAGAAGCTTCTCTGACTGCAGTGGGCTTGGGCTAGGACATTTTCTGATTCTAGGAATGGAGGCTGTCACATGGCCAATGAGCTCTGAGATCCTTTAGCCATATTTTAATTTTAAGTTCTAAGTTCACCGGGAGGATCCTGCTAGCTAACACATTATGCCCTCTCTCGGACAGTTTGCTTTCAGAAGGGACTTCTGGTCTCAGGGGAGCTGGCAGAGAGGCAGTTTGTCATTAAGGGTATTTTTGGCACAGAAATCCTGAGAAATGTGGCTGGGGTTATGGAGAAGACTATCCGACCTCCCATCCTCACCTGGGGAGTGGGGTTCCCAGGCTGCACCTCCATCTCCAGATCCAGCCCTTCTCTCCAGAGGAGAACCTCACCCATCCCGGTGAAGAAAAGGATGGCCAGAGCTTCGGCCCTTCCCCACGTCCGTGTCCACATTCCAGTTAGATGTCCTGCTGTGTTTTGCCTCCCGATTAGAAAGAATCACTGCTGAAATTGACTCTGTGCTTCCTAGGAACTTGCCAGCTGTGGATGGAGTAAGAAGGAGAAACATAGTCTCGCCCCCAACGTCGTGGCCTTTACCCGGAGGTTTAATCAGGTGAGCAGTACCCCTTGCATGTGCCTGAGCAGGTAGCACAGGTGTCCCCTGTGGACTGGGCACCCTGCTAGGGTTCAGTCACAGGCACCTGGCACAGGTCCAAACCCTTCTTCCCAACCCACTCTGCCCATCAGTCCTCTTTGCCTGCATAGTCCTTTTTCACAGCAGGTGGAACTGAAACCATCTTTCGAGGGTTTGAATCTCTTCATTGGCTTCCAGTTCCACCCAAGCTGAGGCTCCAGCACCTTAATTGCCCTGCAGGGTCCTGCACAGTGGGTCAGGTTTTCATCCACCCCTCTCGCCCCACCCCTTGTCCCTTCCCCAGCCCATCCTGGCCGGCCTTCCTTCTCTTCCTGATGCACCGTATCTCTGTCCCCTCAGGCCCCCAGATGTGCCTTCTTCTCAGCTCAGAATTCTTCCTCCCCGTTCAGCTCCCAGTCTGATCAGCTTGAATGTCACTTCTGCAGGGAGCTTTCTGTGAATCCCCAGCCTGTGTGAGGTCTTTGCTGTCACACGTTCTCTCACTGAACCCTGTGCTTCTGTCTCCGTGTGGCCCTTTGCTCATCTCTGCTCACTCTGTGGAGCTCTTCCTCCTCCCCTTCTATGCCAGTCTCTGGGCTCTGTCTTGTTCACCACTGTGCCTCCCGCCCCCTTGCCTAATGTTCAGGGTAAGAGAGACCCTCAGTAAATGCTTGTGAAATGAATCAATGAGATACTCAGAAAACGCTTGTTGAGTTGAATTTCTTTGAGTGCCTCACAGCCACGCCCCTGGCCTCACACATCCCGCTGCAAACTGACTTGTTCCAACCAGAGCCTTTGCTCTGGGTATGAAGATCCACACCCCCTCTTAAGGGAAGAATGATGGGGGCCTGGGCCAACTAAGGGTAGTGGACTTCTGGCCTCTTAGCCAGTCTGCCAGAACGTGATCTTTGCTAGTAAGCTACCCTGTAACCCCTTTTGGGTGGGCCAATCCCCAAATGATGCTTTTGACAGCTTTTCATCTTTCTTGTTTTTTTCTGGTTTCAAATGAGGGCAGTGGATTCAAGACTGTGTAGTGTGCGTGACTGCACCTTGGGGTGATGGGCCTAGGTTCCCTTTGGGCCCTCCCTGCAGCTGGGCCTCGCTGCTCAGAAATGCCGGGCCCTGTGCATCACCACTGTCCAGCCCTCTCCAGGCTTCCCCAGCCTCGGCTGCCACCCAAGGATGAGGGAGCCTCAAAGAGGCAACAGCTTTTCATCTGAAGATTGACACTGGAGTTAGCATTATTGTTGCTATAACAGGAGCTAGGAAGGGTCTAGATGCATTGGGAGTAGGGGCTGTATGTACCTATTTGTTTTGAAAAGAGAAGTTCTGAAGCCTTTTGTTTCTTTTTTCTTTCTTTTCAAAATCTCCCTTTTCAACCAAGCTTAGGCTTTAAAAAATAAAACAGATGTGCACATGCTATCAGAGGATTCAGAGTTTCCTTCACAAAACTATTTGACTGGGAGCCAGCTCAGTCCCACCTCTGACCAGCCGCAGAGCTCCCGAAGGAGGGCTGCTGGGGGCTCTGATGTAATCTGCCTTGCACGCTGAGGCCAGGTCAGCTTGGCAGGGGCGGGGCAGCTCGTTCTGCGCATGATTGCCTTGTGTCCAGATCAGACCAAGTGGGTGAAGTGAGCCAGAAGTGCAGTTGCGTTTTCCCAAACAGAATGCTTCGAGAAATGGTCTTGCTGCCAGCCTGTCAGCTACTCCGAGTGAGCAGCTCCTGGACACAGCCCTTGTAGCACTCTTTTGGAAACTGGCCAGCCACTGGGGCTGCTTTCTCTGAGATGAACTGATCGGCATCCCTTCCTGGCAGACTTTTCTCTGTGAGAACAAGGCTCCCCATCAGCCTGTAGATAAGGAAAACAGGTCACTTACCTTTTGCAAGCCTCAGTTTCCTTATCTGTAAGTGAGAATAATAATAGGACTCACCTTGCAGAGTTGGTGTGGAGATTAAGTGAAATGGTATATGAAGAACTCTTAGTGCAGTGTCTGGCATGGAGTAAACATTCAACGTTTTGGGGGAAAATAAGAGGGAACGTGAAGATCAACTGATTGGAAGGAGGTTGCCCGCAGATTTGAGGCTTCTTGTGGCCAAACCAGAAACCCAGTAGCCAGGGTCCTGGTCAGACTCTGTGGACTTGCTTGCCTCTCTGTGGGATCTGATTCCCTTGGGATTTGTTCATCTAGCTCATAGAGGGATGGAAGGACCCAGACAAATTCACTGAGCATGTGTTATGGGCCAGGCTTGTAGCTCAGCACCAAGGAGTTCACTGTAGAGCTCAGAAATGCTCAGCCTTTTTTTGGATTATGTCTTTTTTTGAGAATTTGACCATATATATATATATATATATATATATCTGAACTTGTCCCAATGGGGACATTTTACAAAATGGTACTGGAACAATTGGAACTTTTTTATGTATGTAAAAAAAAAGTGGACCTAGACATAGACAATAGATCTTTCCTAAAAATTAACTGGTATTTGCCTGTGCAAAGAAAGAAGGACAGTATTTGGCAATGATGAACGAAGTTGCTAGAAACACGTGCATGTGTGTGTGCACGCATGTGTGTGTAGACATATGATTTCAAAGAAGCTGGGTATATATCTAGGAGTGCAAGTGCTGGACTGTGCCATTTTGTACTCCTGCCGGTAATGGAGCGAGAGTGTGTGTTGCCCCAGGTACTGGCCAGCAGCTGGCACCTTCACTGACCGTTTCATGTTAGCCGTTCTAACACATACACACAGTTCTGCATTTCCCCAATGACAAATGATGTTGAGCATCTTTTCATCTTTATCGCTATTTGTACCTTGGTCAGGTGTCCAGATCTTTGGCCCATTTTTCAGTTGGGTTGTTTTCTTGCTGTTGAGTTTTAAGTGTCTATTTTGAATATAATACATACATCAGATATGTGTTTTGCAAGTATTTCCCCAGGCTGTGCTTCATCTTTTAATTTCCTTACCAGCATCTTTTGCACTATAGAAATGTCCAATTGTAATGAAGCCCAACTTATCAGGTTTTTTTTTCATGCATTGAGTTTTTGGTGTTACATCATCTGGCCTTCAGTGCCCTTCCTAGCTTTGATTTCGCCCTCTACCCTGACCCCACAGAGCACCTGCAACACCACACCAGTCGGTCTGCTCAGCCCTCCCTGGTCGTGGTGTATATAGCCATACACCAATCCTATCTTTACCTGCTCGAAGTCCACCCATCTTTAAAGGCCTGCCTCTTCCAGCAGACCTTCCTCTACCATTAACTCTCCTGTGTTCCAGTCCGCTTCGGTTGAACAACTTCTGCGTCCAGGATTGCCATGGGATTTTGGGAGGATCTTGCCTCCTCTGGTCACCCCTGTATCAGGCAAGGGTCGAAGTGTCGACTCATGGTGCCTAGAGCCTGCACACAGAACAGGCTTCACAAAAGTCTGTTGAATTGACCTGGAGTTGCCTCCGCACCCGTGTGCTGCAGATCAGTGTCGACCCTGCCATGTGCCATAATTATGCCTTAAACGTGTGTGATTTTTTGGCATGCAGGAATCTATTAAATTATACATATAAACTATCACACTTGAGTTTTTGTGGCATAAAAATGTGCATGTATTAAAATATAACATTTATGGGCATATCATTTGATGTCCAGAAAAATCTTTCTTCCGTAACTGGCTAGTAAACGTTTGAGACTGAACTTAATTTTAGGTAATTCCTTGGAAAAAATGATTCTATGGAAACCCAGGCATGTCCTGGAGGCAACCACAGATAATTACGCGGAAAAAACTTTTCTATAATATTCCTACTTAACATAAAAAGCAAATTTTTGGTTCTTGGTTATTCTTGTTTTCTCGTTGAAAAGTGACTATTTCAGGAAAGAGAAAAAAATCTAGTTGCCGCAGTAAAGGTGCTTTGTTAACTCTAGACTATCTTTATTTTAATTTGTAAAATTCAGAGGTTTTAGATGCCTTTGCCTTCCTTTCAACTCCACACCTCCCTGTACTCGGCTTAGCTCTCTCTCTCTCTCGGCTGTGCTGTCCTCCCGCCTTTGGGCATCCGTGGGTCACCCAGCACTGTTGTTACAGTAGCGAGACATAAACAAGAAAGTAACCACTTCCCAGACTTTCTTGGCACGGAGCCCCTTCTGTGTTGTACTGAGGTGTCATGTGGGTCTGCTATACCCTGGGAGACAACTTGCTTGTTCCCAAAAGGATTCAGGGGCTTGGGGATGTTGATTTCTGTGAGAGGTCAAGCATGAATAATGTTCTTTTCTTTTTTCTTTTTTTGAAGCATGAATAATGTTCTGAACCCAAAGTACCGTCATGTCCTTTTGGCATCGGTGGTCTCCAGAAAAACATGTCCCTTCACCTGCCTTGCTTTATGGGTCTTTGAAAGACACTTGCATATCATTTAAATTATTGGGTGAACCTCTCCTAGAAAATTAAATTTGTTATGATTGTGCAAACTTTGGTGAATCCTACTCAGTTGAGGTCTGGCTGGGGATATAGATCTCACAGTGGTACAGCCAGTGAACATATGTGTTTGTCTGGCCATTTGTCGATCCATCCATCCAACACCCTGGCCATGGTTTCCCCACAGCTGACAGCCTTCTGAGCAGGGATCTGTCCGAATCATCTCAAAATTTCCTGCCACAGCTTCAGAGAGATTCATATGTTGTGGAGGCCCAGTAATTCCCCCGGGTGATGAGGAAAGTACTTGTCTCTCGGCATCGCTGTGTGTGTTCGAGAGGGGGTGCTGAAGGAGGGCCCCACCTGCAGGGCTGGGTGTCGTAAAGGACCCCTCCGCCACCTGCAACCCCGGGCTGCGCTCCTCCAGCTTCCTGACCCCCCGCGGTGGGCGAGGGTGATGAGGGTGGTCCAGGGCTTAACCATTTCTCTGGTGTGTGTGTGTGTGTGTGTATTTGACTCTACAGGTCAGTTTTTGGGTTGTTCGAGAAATTCTAACAGCACAGACTTTAAAAATAAGGGCAGAAATCCTGAGCCATTTTGTGAAAATAGCCAAGGTAAGCTCTTTCGTTATTATGTTTTCCTCTCTCCCTCCCTCCCTTCCTTCCATCCTTCTTGCGGAATGTGTTTCCTTAGTACTCTGAGAGCTGCCTTGCTCTGGGGGTACTGGACTGCGTTCAAACAGAAGCTGTGACCTGACTTCTCTAGGCTGGAAGACCCGCCTACATGCCTGCTCGGCATCCCCGCCCCCCTGCACGCATGGCCCTGTGGCCCTCTACCCGTTACGATGGCAGTCAACCGTTCTCCTTAGCTGGCTCTTCAGACTCTCTATGAGACCCTGGGGGCTCCCTCTGGGGTCCATGCCTCCTCCTGTTTCACACTCAGCTGGTCCGGGGCCCTGCCGGGCTCTGTGGTACCATCACCTCCTGCAGTCTTGTCCATGATCCACAGAGCTCACCCCACTGCCATCCCCACTCCTACCCCCTGCCCTGATAGGTTCTGTCCTTGCCAGCTGTTGAGCCCCGGGCTTAGGTCTGTATCCTGCCTTTCCCTCCTCTTCCCTGATGCTGGCCATTCTCATCACTCTGCCAGCTCCTCCCCTTACGCCGCGGCCGACCACAGGGCGTGCCTGCAGCCGGGCGGCACACTGCTATTCTGACTGGTTCCCCGTGTGCTGTGTGCACGTGCTGTGTTCCCACCCAGACTCTGGGCCCGCTGACCTGTACTGATGTCCTTATGAGCCAGGCATCACAGCAGCCGCTCTACTGAACTGATTGTGTTCAATGTTCACATTGTTATTCTCCCACTTCTAGAGGAGGAAGAGGGGTTTAGAGAGTTGAGCGGCCATGCCCAGGGCCTTGTAGCGAGCGAGCTGCAGCATGTCTCTTTGCCTTCAGGGGAGCTGCTGTGCCGCCCTCATGAGAAAGTTAAGGGCATCCATCCAGAAGTATGTCAGGGGCAGCAGATAACTTTCATGCCGTGTGCATTCGGAAGCGCTTGGGACTGTGCTGGGGCTGGGCTTAATGACGCTTGTTACTGTCAGTGCGTTCATGCTGGGCCAGGAGAGAAAGTGGGGTGAAGTTCCGGGCCACTGGTGCTTTCTGGAATGGAGTTTGCGGTGCCTGTCCAAGGAATCCAAGCCGGTCCCACCTTAACCTCTGCCATCTTCCAGTGCTGGCTCATCACGCTGGCATTGTGCCCTGAGGCTGTTCTTGTGCAGACCCCTCCTTCCTCGGGGCCTTGGTTTCCCCTCTGCAAAATGAGACGGCTGGATTAGAGGGACCTTCCAGCTCCCAGAGGACCTCCCACGGGACCTTCAGCTCGGAAAGAAATTGTGTGACAGGCATAGCCTTTCAGATACATAGGATGAAATTCAGTCCTCTCAGAGAATCTGTTATTACACACAGGAAACAATTAGAGATTGTTACAAGATGTATGAAAGGACGTATTAACTTGTGTGGTAAAGGAGAGATCTGAGGAGGAACAGAGCTGCGAGGACTAGACACAAGGGCTTTTTATTATTCGTTCGTTCACTAGGCCCTATTGTGCGCCATATGCGGCACTAGGGATATGACAGCAGGGACAGCTTCACCCCTGCTCTCGGGGAACACCTGGTCCAGGGTGAGAGAGAAGCAGGTCAAAGTGACTACAGGCCAGTGTGCTAAGGAGATGCACAGACTGCTGTGGGAACACGTAGGCAGGGGCCCCGAGCTCCCTAGATTTGGGAACAGGGTCAGGAGAGTCATACTAGAGGAAAGGCATCTGTGTTTGGTAGTACCCAAGACAAGTGAGGGGGCAGGCAGGGGGAGTCTTACCCACAGGCACAGAGCACTCCCCCAGAGCCAGGTGCTGCTCTGGCACTTGGCACACACCATCCCAGATAGCATACGTGCCTTGGTTACCTTCCTTGTAGGCGCCGGCATGCCAAGGCTTGGCAGCTCGCTGGGACACACGGGGATTGGGAGCGGGGATTGGAACCAGGTCTCCTGGCTCTATGGAGCCTGCTCTCTGGCCCAAACTTCACTGGCTCCCAAGAATGAGAAGGGGACCCCAGTCCCGTTACCAGGTTTCCCTCAGTGCCAATCTAGAACGTCTTTCTGTACTTCCTCTTGGCCGTGTCCCCTGCTCTTCTCTTCCATGGTCAGGAGCTCATGTGAGACTGAATTGAATCCAAATGTTCTCACCAGCGTGGGGTCTGGCTCAAAGGAGCACAGTCAAGTGACTAAGAAGCCAGAGCTCTGTCTTCCTAATGTAGGGGGTGGAGGCCATGCAGATTGGTGACATTTTTCCTTGGGCCCTCTTGTTCTGGGTGTAAGGTAGTCATAGAAGACCCACATGGATATTGCTGGCACAGCCGAGGCTTCAGATTATAAAAGCCTTTTGGGACAGTTCCGATTCATCTAAAAAAAGAACATTAAGGACATTATCAAACCTTATCCCGAGCCACGTTTCTGTCCAGCAGCCAGACTAGTCAGCTTATAAAATTTTGCAAGTGTTCTAGATGCAAACTCACCTTTTGACAACTTGAGAAAAAAAGCATATGGTTTCTATGAACTCCATAGAACTATATTTTCTACATGAGATATTTTTAAGTATAATCGAATTTCCTAAATATGACAACATTTGGTAACACTTGAGCATGTTTTTGTTCTGTTGTTTATAGCAGCAAAATAATCTATTCCATATCTTTTTTTCAGAAACTTCTAGAACTCAACAACCTTCATTCTCTCATGTCTGTGGTATCAGCATTACAAAGTGCACCCATCTTCAGGCTGACAAAAACCTGGGCTGTAAGTTAATGCCTTTGATTTTAACTCTCATTTCTCTGGTGAAATCCTTTATTCCTCAAGCCCCTGAAGGCTTTCTCTGACTGTCTGCCCTTTGCTGGTCACAGAGGATTACCATGGGATCCCTGGGCCTCCTGTCTCCTTCAGGGACCTCAGCCCCATTTTGGGATGAGGAAGTTAGGAGGGTGCCAACATGGCTGGGGCCCGAGCCCCCTCGAGTGGATCTTCCTGGACAAATAACGTCACGTGTAGTGGCTGGGTCAGTGACATGACTTCTGCCCTCCACTTGGCTGGCATGCTTCTCTGACAGGCTCCAAACTGCCCTTGGGAGAAACCTGTGGCCCTCCTGTAGAGAAAAGTGGGGTTTTGATTTGTTTTTATTCCTGAAGGCCGTGGATAATTTCAGCTTAGAGGTGGAGTCTGATAGTTATATAATTGAGTCTGTAGGAAAGTTTTTCTGCTGTAAAAATACTTTAAAAATATCTCAGCCCTCTTTATCCTCCTTAGCTTGGCACAGTGCCTGACATGGGGGAAGTAATTGCTGTTTCCATAGCTCATTAGCATTCACCTCCTGGCCCGCCTGGCCCAGGGTCTCCCACAGCCACACAGCCCAAGCCTTTCAAGACCTGTTTATGTCCCACAGAACTGAAGGGAACTATATGGAATTGTCAGCTGTGCTTCTGCAACTCATTTCCGAACTTCTTTCTGCCAGTCTGCGGGGCTGGGCTCAGTTTCACACTTGGCTAATTCAGGGGCCTTTAAAACACTTAGGGATTATGTTGTAGGTGATCAGAAATGAGCTGGTTTTTTTAAATTGCTATTTTCCATAGACTTAGCTCTAGCAAAGTGGAGTGAGACGTCTTAGCCTGGAGTTAGACACTGGGGGTGCGCTCAGCCACTGTTCAGAGCGTGACTTCTGTGGGACTTGTTTCCCTCTGCGCACTCAGAGGTTGGCCTAGAGGAGTGGTTTTATGTCAGTGCTTTGTGGAGCCCCAAGGGTTCTGTGGAACCCCAGGGGCTGGGGAAGAGGAGGCTGGTTCCACCAGAGCAGCTCTGTGTGCCTCGGTTTGATGGGCTGGACTCCGGGGTGGATTTCAGTTCAGCAGTGGCTTGCGAGGTTGAAAGCAAATTTGGAAGCCGCCGGTCTCTCCTCTTGTTGCCAAGGCCTGTGAGTCCCTGCGTCCATCTGAGCCATGAGGCTTTTTTTCAAAAGTTGCCTAGAGAGTCTTTTTCAAATGAATTTTCCATTATTTAGATGCTCTTCTTGTTTCTTGAGCTGCTGGGAGCTGCGTGTGGACTCAGATGAATTATGAATCTCAGCATGCACAAATCTCGCCGTCAGCAATGTGGCGACCCTCCGTGACCCACAGAAGCTGTATAGTTGGTGAGGGCAGAAAGGGAGTCTTGCAGGCCATCCCTCGCCCAACCTGTCCTGTTGGCCCTAGGACAGTGGTTGGCACAGAGCAGTGGGAAATGGAGGGGCCCCGCTCCCCCTTTATCACCTTCATCCTGATCACTGCAGCCTAGGGGACGGAGGCGGCTGCATCTCTTCCCGACACTCTCCCCGTGCCTGTTGTTATGAGCCCCCAGCACTTCTACTCTGTGCTTCTGTCCCCTGTCTTCCTCTTGCTGCGAATGCCTTCTTTCGTGGTGAGGTCTGATCTTCCTTTGTATCCCTGGTGCCCAGCTGAGTATTTGCTTGTTGTTTGCGTTCTCTACGTCTGGGGCGCTGAATCTTTTCCTTCATTTGCCATTATTTCTGGTATTGAGATCGGCCAGTGAAGTATTGCCAGAAAAGAGCTGTTTCCCCTCTCCTCACTTTTCCCTTCACCTGGTATTGGGGAGACCCCAGGGGCCCACAGAGCAGGGAGGAGCAGGAACACAGGAGACACTGCCATCGCAGCCCAGAGCGTTAGTGCTCTTATAGTCTTCATTTAAAAAAATTGATTTATTTGTTTTAGAGAGAGAGAGGAGGAGGTGGGCAGGGTGGAGGGAGAAGGAGAGAGAAACCCAAACAGACTCCGCGCTGAGTGCAGAGCCTGATGTGGGGCGTGGTCTCGTGACCCTGAGATCAACCTGAGCCCGAAACCGCAAGAGTCAGACGTTTTAACTGATGGTGCCATCCTGGTACCCCTCGAGTCTTCATTTTTTAGAGAGGGAAGCTGAGGCTCTAGGAGGTGTGGTGGCCTGACAGAGGCCTGACAGGACTGGTGAGTGCCAGAGCTGGTGTGATGGCACCGTGCCTTGCCGGTGTGCAGAGTCCGTGCTGTTGGCCAGTGCGCTGGATGGCTTGTTGGTGGTAGAGCCTGATCTTGGAATCAGGCGGGGCCCAGAGCAGGGAGAAAGAGGCACACACGTTGGGAAATGGTGCTGGCACTCCAGCCCTCAGAGGCAGCGTGTGACTAATGCCCTGAGTGCTGTCCCTGGGGTGGTTGAAGCCCTGGAAATCTGGAAAACCTGGAAAACCTGGACAGAAGGGAGGTCCGGGTGTGGGCAGACACCCGCCCCTTGGTTGCACCATGGACGACCTGAGCAAGGGCCAGTTGGTCCTTAGCTGTAGGCAGGGCAGCCCATTGACCTATCCGTGGCTGGCTGCAGGGTGCCCGCAGCTGAGGGACTAGGGATGGGTCGGAGACCGACACTGAGCACAGGCTCCCACACAGTAGGCCCTAGTAAATGCTGACTCGTGTGCAAACAGCGAGGGAGTCACCTTCTGCTGGCTCAGAGAAACACAGTTAGGGTCTGATTCATCCCAGCACTGGGGCCTCTCCAGAGTACTGGCTGCCTCAAGGCCACGCAACGTGAGCAAGACAGAAACGGTCAGTTCTGGTTTCCTGAGTACGTGCTACCGTGCGGCTCTTACTCATTCTGCAGATCAAATATTTACCGAATGCTTCCTCCATGCCAGGCCTCAAGGCTATGGTTAAGGGCCCCGTCTTTATGGGCTTTTGGGTTGTTCAGAGGAGACAGACACATTATTGTGTCCCGTCTTGCTGGTGTAAGAAGTGACGGATAAACATTTGTTGAGTGTGTGAGGCAGTGAGCAAAGAGCTGTCCAATGGTAATAGGAGTGACACAGGAGACCAGGACAGGTGGGTGTGAGAGAGAGCTACTGGGGTGTGCTGGAGCCTCGGGCATCAGGGAAGGCCTTTCCAAGAAGTAAGGCCGTGCTAAGTTGGGCCTGAGTGACACGGAGCCGGCCATGCCAGGGTGGGGTTGCAGCCAGTGTGAAGACCCACAGCGGGAAGACACGGGGTGCCATCGGGAAACTCAGAGCTGGTGTGGCAGGGGCACCGTGGGCCGGGAGATTGATGCAAGATGCCGTGGGTGGGCTCTGGCCCATCGCCAAGGGCTTGCAGCTCAGGACAGGAGTTAGGTTCTGTTTTGAGTGCCCGGAGCCGGACATGATCTGGCTTACAGCTGCTTTTCATTTTTTGTCTTTTAAATTACGGTTGCTACTGTGTGGAAAACAAACTGGGCGGGGAGTGCAGGGGCCAGGATGGGAAATGGGGCCTGATCAGGAGGTCGGGCAGCATCCAGGAGTGAGCCGGGGTGGCATGGGCTGGCGAGAGGCAGGACACGGGAGAGGAGGAAACGGACGGGGGGGCATTCTGAAGGCAGACCTGGTGGGTTTGTGTGGTGGGGTGTTGGAGAGGGGGAAAAGAAAGGAATGGAGAGGATTTCTAGGTTTGGGGCTCGAGCAACTAGGACGATGGTGAAACCTTTTCTCTGGTCAGAGGGGTCCCAGGAGGAGACTGACTTACTCACGAGTCACCTGGGGGTATAGAATTCCTGGAGTCTGGGTGAGTCACTCTTTACAGTAATTATAGTCATGTGTTCCACACACACACACACACTCTGCTGGCTCTGCATGTTCCTGTCATGATTTGCTCTTTCCTACTGAATCGATTCAGGCAGTTTGCCTCATCTGCGGCAGCAAGGGGAAATCATGGCCAATGGGTCAGGAGGCCTGGTCTGCAGGGTGGGGACCTGGAAAGGGAGCCTCTTGGGAGGGGGGGCTCTCACTGCAGACACCTGGGGGAACGGGGTCCTCAAGCTCTGCAGTTTGGACAGCCACTTTGCAAACGTCCTGAGAAGGCAGATTTGTGGCATGCACCTATTTGGGACTTTCGAGTCTTTTATTCAGGAAGTGCCTCTGTTCCCCATGTCTGATGTCGTGCCCCAGGGAACCCCCTCTGATGCTGCTGAGAAGGTGGTGATAGGCATGGGCTGCCGCTTTCAGGCTTTCCTCAGCCTTGGCTCAGGTGGGAGGCAAGACGGCTGAGGGGGGTGAGGAGATGGAGGGCAGAGGAAACCAACGTTTGTGTGAATCGCTCCCCTGTCGTTCCTCATAGCCGCGCCTGCATTGCTTCTCAGAAAGTCCCAGTCATGAGCTCTGCTGACATTGTCACCCTCCTCTTCCTTTCATTGCCGCAACAGTGGACACTTCATCACCCCCTTCTCAAAAGCTCTCCTGCCCTTGGCCTAGTCCTCTTCTTGCTGTTCGGACAGCGGGCTCCTCCCTGACTGCTTTCGTTGCTCCCGCCCACTGGATGTAAGTGTTCTGTGAGGCTCTGACCCCAAATCCCGCCCTCTCATCCGCTTCTCATCCCTGGGGGCCCCGTCGGCACGGCATGGAGAGCTTCACCAGCACGTCCGTGCCCAGTGGAGGCAGCCTGCTCCGCTCATGCTCAGACTCTTTCTGCAGCCCTGGACCCGCATTCCCACGCCTGCTCCGCACAGCCCTCTGCTTGCATGTTCCTTTGACAGCTCATGCTTGGCATGTCTGAAATCAAGCTTTGGTTTCCAGGAAGTGATCACAAGTGCCAGAAGACTCTCCTAGCAGATTGTGTTTTGGACTCTGAGGCAATATGGTAGACGGAGCTGATGGGGAATAAGCCCCTGCCTGCTCCAATCACACAAACACAAATAAATGCCAGATAAGATACAACCAAATCAAAACCCCAAGAAGCACAGCTGAACCAGCAGCCAAGAGAGGGGAGTCACCATGCACTACAAGTAAAGCATGCTCTCAGAGGCAGCACCGTGAGCACAGCTGAAAGGAAACCGCTGTGTCTCAGCTTGGCGGCTGGCACTAGGGTTCTCATGTGTGGGAGGACTGTCTAGGTTGCAGGCCCCGTGCACATGGGAGGCTGGAGCTCAGCTACCCGCAGGAACCTGGAACCCCTCAAGTGTACCCATCAGAATGTCTCTGTCCAGCCTGGGGGAGCCCCCTGAAAGCATGAGTACAGAATGTCACCTATGGCAAACTGTCACCCAGCCTGTACCTCAGGCAGCTGTGGAGTCCGAGGACACAAGACCTGAGATTGTGTGGGGACCCTAGGCCAAGCAGTGAGGGGGAGTGTCCCATGGAGAGTAAGAGCATAGGCTCTTGAATCAGATACCTGGGCTCAGCCTCAGACCCGCCTCTGTGGTAAGGATTAAATGAGTAAATATATGAAAAAATGTTGAGAAATGTGTCTGGCACATCAAAAGTGTGTTGGGTGAGTATTAGCCGTGGCTGCTGCTGTTAGCATTATTTTGGACTCTTCTTGACTGTTCTTGAGTGAGCGAGGCCCGGTTATCTCTGACCTGAGATCATCACCATCTTCGGGCTGCTGTCAGTGCTCCTGGTCTCTCTGACCCTCCCTCACACCACCACTGGAGTGATTGACCCAGAAGAGCTCCAGCGTCTTCGCTTTCCTCCTCAAAGACTGCTTTTCAGACTCTGCCACCTCTTGCTTGGTTGGGGGCTCTGTGCCCGCCCCGCTCCTCCAAAGTGGGAAATTTGGATCTAACCCTGTGAACGCTATTCTTTAACCTGCCATTTGAACATTTCACTCACCACCCCCCATTTTATAGTAGTGCATATATCGTCAGCCAGTTTTTAGCCATCATTTGGATTCCTAACCCTGGACTCCAGTGATCCCTGAGAGTCAGGGGAGACGCAGAGCTGGGATAAGAGGATCGGTATGTCTTGGTGTTTTGGGGGGAAACTTGTGTTGGAGAGTGTGGTGCTTAAAGAGTGCACACAGGTAGAGAGCCTACAGCAGAGTGTAGAGGACACAGCAGAGACATTTTGGCAATGGCAGCAAGTACCAAAAGGTTTCATACCTACCTCACACCTACTTCCTGACCTCAAAAAACAAATCATAAACCTTTCCACCATGGCCAGTAGATTGTCTGCCTCCACCAGCAACATAGGCCCGAGTCATGTGTGGAAGAGATGCAAGAGTTGGCTGAAGGAATTTTTTGTTCATCCATGGCCACAGTTAGCTCATTCTGTCCCCCTTTGGTTAGTAGTTGCTGTTCAGGCTTAGCTACTTGTGATTGGTGCCCTGGTAGCAAGTTGAGTGGAAGTGTCAGAAGAGTAGAACAAGTAGCCAAAATGGTCATGATATGTCCGTGATTGCCAGATGGCAAGACTAAAAACATACTTTGCCAAGTGGCAAGTTTCTACCTCTCTACGCCCTTTCCAGTCTTTTTAAAATTATTAATTCTTTTTTATTTGAGTGTAGCAGACACACAGTGTTACATTAGTTTCAGGTGTACACCGTAGCGATTCAACGAGTTTATACATTATGCTGTGCTCATCACCGTATAGCTGCCATCTGTCACCACGGAACCCCGTCACAGTGTCATTAACTGTCTTCCTCATGCTGGGCCTTTTATTCCTGACTTTCTCATTCCATTACCAGAAGCCTGTATCTCCCACTCCCCTTCACCCATGTTGCTTACCCCCCATCCTCGTCATCTCTGGCAACCATTAATTTGTTCTCTGTATTGATAGGTTCGATTCTGCTTTTTTTTTCTTAAATGTTTCTTCCTTTGGTTTTTGAGTCAAATCATATGGCAGTTGTCTTTCTCAGTCTGACTTGTTTCACCTGGCACAGTACCCTGGGGGCCCTCCCATGTTGTTGCATATGGCATGACCCCGTCCTTTTTATTGCTGCGTAATATTCCATTGTATATGAATACCTTATTGTCCTTACCTGTTTGTCTGCTGATGGACTTTCAGGTTGCCTCCATATCTTGGCTGTTGTGAATAATGCTGCACGTAGACATAGGAGGGCATCTACCTTTCCAGTCTTGTCCAAAGCAACATTTCTGCCAAACTGGAGCTCCTTTGAGCATCCTTGTGCATTCCTACCTCCAGGCCACTGCTCATGCCTTTTTTTTTTTCTCTCTTTTGGCCTTGAGGGCCTCCCCAGCCCTGTCTCTGCTGGTTGAAACCCTTAGACACTTGTTTCTATGACTACCTCTCTCTGAAGGTCCTCTTTCCCATAACAGAGTTCGTTCTCTCCAGAGCCCTCTTATATTGTTTCTGACCCTTCCTGTCTCGGCTAGCCTTTTTCATTGTTCAAGCAGGTTGGACAAAGGGAGACACACATTGGATGCCTGACTCCTTACTTACCCAGACCAAGTCTGGAGCCAGGATGGGCCCTTTGCAAGCTTCCATTTGGGGATGAGTCTCAACCCTCGGGGGCTTTGTGAGAATGTCTCCCTCGGTTACTAGGAGCAAAATTTTTAAAAATTTAGTAAAATTATTGGAAACACATGGCAAAAGCTTTCCTTTAAGATTATACATTATGTATGTATGCATGTGAATGTATGTATATATGTGTGTGTACATGTAAACTGTTCAAGGATAATGTTTTTAAAGGGTGAACTCACGGGGTGCCTCGGTGGCTCAGTCGTGAGCCACCGAGGCGTTCCGTGAGTCTGAAGGCAGACAAAGGTCTGCCCTGAGGCAGACCTCCGTCTGCCTTCAGCTGGGGTCATGATCCCATGAGCTTAGGTCCTGGGATTGAGCCCTGCATGGGCCTCCCTGCTCAGTGGGAAGCCTGCTTCTCCTTCTCCCACTCCTGCTTGTGTTCCCTCTCTCAATGTGTCTCTCTGTCAAATAAATAAATAAAATCTTTAAAAAAAAAAAAAAGGTGAACTCATGACTCATATAGATATAAAATGAAAACTTGCAAAGATTTTAAGTCATTAATTAGTGAGAGAACTAGTAAAATATTACAACCAGTGAGATATTATCAAAAGGGAATCCAGAGTACTAGACTTCCATAGTTACACAAGGAATGCCAAAATAGTTTTTAAAAAGGTTTTATTTATTTATTTGAGAGAGAGGGAGAGAGCACAGGCAGGGAGAGTGGAAAGCAGAGGAAGAGGGAGAGGCAGGCTCCCTGGTGAGCAGAGAGCCCAGTGTGGGACTCGATCCCAGGCCCCTGAGATCATGACCTGAGCTGAAGGCAGAAACTTAACCCACTGAACCACCCAGGCATCCCAGAATGCCAAAATAATTTTTTCAATGGCTACAAAACTACCATTCCCAGGGTGATAATCAGTGGCATTTCTTGATACATAATTTGCCTTTCTGTGGATATGACTACATTTTCCACAAGTTAATTTCTGTATATACAGAGTTTCAGAAGGCCTTTGTCACAGACAAATGGGGATAGGCAGCCCAGAAACCTCCGAAGTTTCCAAGTCACAAAGTTCCCTTATCTTACTTATGACAGGCTCCATTGCGAATAGTTTACATTAGATACAGGACTTTGTAGCTTAGTTATTTTTCAGAAACTGATAGTTTGTATCAAAAAAAGTAAAAATGACTTCTAAGTGCCCTCCTTTTACTCCTCATTCACTCCGCACTCAGTCTGCTCGATCCATTGGTCCATAGAGTGCCCACAGCACTAAAAATTCTTTCCATACCAACAGTAGACACTGGAATTGAAATAGAATTTTGAGCCAGTTTTAACGTATTTGGAGCCACAGACTTTTTGTTGAGAAGCATTTCCACATATCAAGAATTGTTACTCTGTTGGAAAGCATTTCCACGTATCAGGAAAAGTTCTTCTCTCAAGACGAGGGAACAAGATACCAATGTCCTCATAAAGAGGATTTGGAGGGACTTTTTTCTTTTTCCCTCCACGGAAACATTTTCCAGATTTGAACTATTTACCAGATGAGGGAAGTTTTCGTCATTAGTCAAATGCAAGTGCCACATGCAGATTCTCAGAGCATGTGTGATAAGGGAAATTTCCAGAAGCAACCTATTTGACCCAAGATTTGTGATCTTCCTGGTTTTTGACCCTGAGGTTTATGATTCCCATTTATCCCATGCAGCTGACACTTGACATCATGAAAATTGTGTAATATCACTATTCTGGGACTTGATTTTTACTTTGTAATTTTAGTATACTTTGCCTCTATGGTCACAGACCCTTTCTCAATCCTAATTTTGTATATTTTTGCTTTTTGCCCTATTTTAAAGAGGGTTTACCTGTTTTGTTGGTATAAAAAGTAGTTCTTGGGTCTAATTATCATTTCTATAGGCTTGGCATTTAGTTTAGTTTTGGAACATACCAGTTTATAATTTTATCTGCTAATCCATTTCCCTTACTTATTCCCTACCTATTTTCCTACCTTCTTGAGTTGAATGTTTAGTTTATTTATAATCTCACTTGTTTTAACTTGAAAAGAGTTTAAAACCATGCATTTTCCTCTCAGTACAGTTTTGGCCTCAATCGTATAACTTAACATATGGTTTCTCATTGTTTGTGGTTTGTAAATAGTCCATAATTCTGGCTTTTATTTTTTTCTTTTACCCAAGAGTTATTGGAGTTTTCAAAGTTTTCCAAGCATTTGGATTTTTAAGTTATCATTGTTAGTTTTTCCATTCTTTTATTCAACAAATACTTAGGCAGTGTACTCTCTGTGTTGGGAACTGTACCAGATTCAGGAAGTGGCGGTGTGAACACAGCCAGCATGGCTGTTCTTTGCTTCATGGGATTTGCTGTTTGCTGAGGGAGACACATGTTAATTGCACAGTTAACCCCAGTCATTATGAATTATTGTGGAAGAAATTCAGGGTGCCTCATGGCTTCAGCTTTGCCAGAAGTGAAGTTGCCTATTGTATTTAGTAAACTCTTGATCCTATCTTCTTTTCTTTTCTCTTCCTTTTTTTTTTTTTTAATTTTTATTTATTTATTTGACAGAGAATGAGATCACAAGTAGACAGAGAGGCAGGCAGAGAGAGGAAGCAGGATTCCTGCTGAGCAGAGAGCCCGATACGGGACTTGATCCCAGGACCCTGAGCTCATGACCTGAGCCGAAGGCAGAGGCTTAACCCACTGAGCCACCCAGGTGCCCCTTCTTTTCCCTTCTTTAAGATTTTAGTTATTTATTCGAGAGAGAGCAAGCATGCACAAGCAGGGGGCGCAGCAGAGGGAGAGGGAGAAGCAGGCTATCTGCTGAGCAGGCAGCCCCATGTGGGACTCGATCCTAGGACCCTGGGATCATGACCTGAGCCAAAGGCAGACGCTTAACCCCCTGAGCCACCCAGGCACCCCTTGATCTTATTTTGTTACCTCTTTTCCTATGCATGAGTACTTTCAGTATCTGTTTGACTGTGGCAGGCAAGTAATTTATTTTCTTGTATGTAGTTTTGGTGCCTCCTTCTTGAGGCTTCCCTTAAGCTTTGAAATCTCAAGAACCCTCAATTAGTATGAGGTTTCCAGTTTATGGCTCTAGTTGTAATAAAAGTTTGAAACATGCAGGAATAAATCCTGGTTATTTTTTGAATAAACAAACTCTACATTTGAAAAATTAAGTCTTGGGACGCCTGGGTGGTTCAGTCAGTTAAGCATCTGCCTTTGGTTCAGGTCATGTTCCCAGGGTCCTGGGATTGAATCCCACGTTGGGCTCCCTGATCAGTGGGGAGCCTGCTTCTTTTTCTCCCTCGCTGCTGCTGCTGCTGTTCTCTCGCGCTCTCTCTGTGTCAAAGAAATAAGTAAAATCTTTAAAAAAATTAAGTCTTGAAAGAATTTTTTCAGCATACTACATGCATATTAATTTTAAAATTCACTAAGTACAGAAAGTATTAGTGAAACAACTAAGACTCATTGATCCGTCCCCCATATCCCATTCCCCAGAGGCAACCACTTAGAGTTATTTAGTGATTTTTTTCTGGTAGTTTCTGTCACATTTCCACCGATGTGTTTTTGCTACAATTTCCTGATCCATTCACTTTAGGTAATAATTGGTGACTTCTTTGTATGATGGATTTTGGTTTAGTTTTCTCGAACTACCTTCTTTCTTTCTTCAAAAATATTCACGTTACTGGGGCACTTGTATGGCTCCATCGGTTAAGTATCTGACTCTTTTTTTTTTTTTTTAAGATTTTATTTATTTATTTGACAGACAGAAATCACAAACAGGCAGACAGGCAGGCAGAGAGAGAGAGGGGGAAGCAGGCTCCCCCCCCGAGCAGAGAGCCCAATGCAGGGCTCAATCCCAGGACCCTGAAATCATGACCTGAGCCAAAGGCAGAGGCTTAACCCACTGAGCCACCCAGGCGCTCCAAGCATCTGACTCTTGATGGCAGTTCAGGTCCATCTCAGGATCGTGATTTCAGGCCCTGGGTTGGGCTCCGCACTGGACATGGAACTTAAACAACAAAACAAAACACTCACGTTACTATAGTTAAATCACTCTTGTTAAAGGAATATTAGTGTTTTAGTTAGTAGGAATGTGTAAATACGCTTCTCTATAGAGTCAACTAGTAAACTATGAGTAACGTGTCCTTCCTGGAACACCATTTTGATTCCCTGGAATTTCTAATTCCCTTAAAAAAAAATTCTTACTTTAACTACCGTCTGTCTACCAGATAAAATATGTAATGTTACATAATACAGTATTACAGTGTTACATAATTATAATAGAATATTATAGCGTATCTATTACAGTGTTATGGTATATATAATATATAATAGTGACTATATAATGTTACATGATAGATGTATAATGGGTGGTATATCTGGTAGATTCACATGCACATATATACATATATAAACTATTATGTATATTTTATCAGATTCTTATAAAATACTTTTGACCCTTGAACATCATGGGTTTGAACTGCATGTATCCACTTACATACAGAATTTTTTCAATAAATACAGTCCAGTGCTGTTTATGTATTTTCCCTTCCTCACGATTTTCTTAATATTTTCTTTTCTCTAGCTTTCTTTACCATAGGAAAACAGTGTCTGATACATATAACACACAAAATATGTATTAATTGACTATATTGTCAGTAAGGCTTCTGGTCAACAATAGTGTTCATAGTTAAGGTTTGGGGGAGTCAAAAATTCCATGACGATTTTTGACTGTGTAGGTGGTCAGCTACCTAACCCCTGCGTTGTTCAAGGTTCAACGACATATATATTATATATTATAAATATGTAGTTTTTAGATTATTTTATTATATAGAATCATATTTTATAGTATGAGACTTTTACATAATATAAAAAATCTTTAAAGTATTTTATTTTAATTTTTTATTATGTATAATAAATAGATCTTGGGACACCTGGGTGGCTCAGTGGGTTAAAGTCTCTGCCTTCAGCTCGGGTCATGATCCCGGGGTCCTGGGATCAAGCCCTGCATTGGGCTCTCTGCTCTGTGGTGGGGAGCCTGCTTCCTCCTCTCTCCCTGCCTGCCTCTCTGCCTACTTGTGATCTCTGTCTGTCAAATAAATAAATAAAATCTTAAAAAAAAAACAAACCAGATCTGTTTCCTCCCCAAACAAACATGCCATCCTAGCAGGTTTTCTACTGAGCCTTCTCCTTCTCTGGAGACTTCTCTTCCAGGGCTGACAGTGTGTGAGCCAGTCACTCTGAAGGCCTGTTGTCATCCCAGAGCCTCCATTTACTACTCCTGGATTGATTGGATCCACCGTTTCCTGTATCCCATCTCTTCCTGTATTTGGTTTATTCCCTTATTTTGCTAGAGGAAGTTCTTAAGTAGTTTTTAAATACATGCATGGGAAATAGATGTTCTGAGTCTTCTGGCATCCTGAGCACTACTACTCAGAAAGCTGATGCCATCCCGAATTTCATTTGTGGGCACAGAATGAAGCAGACGAGTGACGTTAACCGGATCCAGCCCTTCTGGATGTGTGTGTGAATGTGTGTAGTTGGCGGGGGTGGGGGGACATGGTGAGGGGATTGGTAGGACGTATGTCTACAGAGGCAAGGTTAACAGAGGGAGATGTGACCTGGAGGAGCCTGGTTTTAATTTTAGGAAGCATTCAAATATGGCTGTCTTTGGTTGTCTCACTCTGCTAAAGAACCCCAATTGTTGGTTTGAAGTCAATTTCTAGGGTGATTTTCAGGAACATCCCACAGGCCTCTCTAACCTCATACTGGCTGGTCCTGTCCATCTGTCCATATCTAGGACACAGATGACAGGCTGATCACTGATGCGGTACCACGTTTAGAGGCCCTGGATGGGCTAGGCAGTTAGGCTGGGCCTGGTGGGGGACATGGGCAGTCCTCCAGCCGAGTCCAGAGAACCAGTGGTGGAAACATTGGGGGGCTCAGCTGCAGGGTGTGAAGGTAATAGGGATTGTTTGACTGTTGCATGAACATGGCTGATTGCCAAAGAATTCTGTGGGGTTCTAGGTTGCATTTAGTAAAGAAATGACCTCCCGGCCAACAGAGGGAGGAGTCTGCTCAGCCTTACGGTGGGGCAGGTCACCACCAGAGTGTCTGGCTCTGATCTGGGTGTGTGTTGTTCTGTAGTGAATTTCTCATCCCTAAATGTTCATTTCAAATGCTCCTCTCCATGCAGAGCTCTCTTTGATGCTTCCCTTGCCCATAATTTATTCCTAATTTGTCTGGATTTTTGGTCTCCATTTGCTTACCACGTTGCTATAATATACGTTCCTCGTCTCTGTCGAGTCGCATTCCTCCAGGATTCTCAGACAGGTCCCTTCATCTCTGTGCTGTTGGACCTGCTGCTTCTGGCTCCGTCTTTGTCGCTGGGCTTTGTGGAAACCGGATGAGGCATATGTCATGGTGTACCAAAAACAAATTGTGTGGGGGTTTTTTTTTGTTGTTTTTTTTGGTTTTTTTTGTAAATTTGGTAATTGAGGTCTTATTATTTCCTGTGCATTTGTTCACATGAGTCCAGGTAGCAGCTTCAGATTCGCAAGCCGGTTAAGCAGCTGTTGCCCCTCGCATCTGTGCAGCATTTCTGCTTTCCTATGTCCTGAATTTCTCAGTGGGGGGAAAAAGTTTGTGGTTCACTCTCCAACTTCTTCAGCACTGGGACCTTTTTTCTCAGCTAAATCTTTTGCCACTCTTCCCTGAAGCCCTTACGCTGTCACTGCTTAGCTGGGCCATCGTACGGCTGCATCTTCTGTGACTCTGGAGGCTGAGGGTCAAGGATGTGGGCAGGGCCTGCCCGGAACAGTTTGGGTTCTCTGATGCACCAGACGCGGCCTGAGTCTGGGCTTTGCAGACCCAGTTCCTAGGAACTGCACTGTGTTTGTACTAAACCCAAAGGCATTACTTGGGTGCAAAAGGCCTGCTTCCCCTGTGCTGGACAGTGACTGTGCCACTTCTCCCTGCTGCCTGACAGGCAGTTGAACGCCAGCTTGCTTAGTCTGATGGCTGTGGCAGCGCTGCAAGTCCCACATCCTTGCATGGACCATCAGGGCCCCGAGATCAGGCCTGACCGGCAGTGCCCCAGGTATCCTGCTGTGTCAGCTGCTGATCTCAAATCCGGATGCCCTGGGCTCTGGAAGCTAAAGCTAGGGGAGCTCCCAACGTCAGCCACATGCTGTGCCAAAGCCAGCCCTCTCCGAGTGACCCCTAAATCCTCTTGCGAAACCAAATCTCCCAGCCTAGACGCCTTTCCTCAAAGCCGTTTTACTTAAGGGGCCTTCTTGCCATTTCCTGGTACTGGGTCTTAACCTGGGACTTGCAGGACAACCACAACATGAGTCCTTAGCATCCAGTCTAGAAAACCAGGAGTTCAGATTTCTATTCCTTCCTTCTAAGAAGCCTCCTCAGTTACAAGGACCATTCCTCCCTGGGTGGTTATCTCAGTCATAAAGGGTCGTCCCCCTACAGATGACTGCCTGTGGAGAAGAAGCTTGGCTTCTCTGGAGTAAAACACTGTAGCAGTATAAACATGACACAGCCATCAACTGCAGGGCATGTGGGAGAGCCTGGGTGGGAGAGGCGGCCTGCCTCTGGGCACAACACGCACGCACGAGGGGACCCTGTCAGATCTCCTGGGGCCTTCGGCAGTGGTGAAGCTTTTGAGGAAAGAGCTAGAAGCTGTGGGTGCAGGGAGAGACCTGATGTAGTGGTGCAGAAACTCTGGGGAGCCGTTTGTGTGAAATGGGCATCACTCTGTGAGCCCCTTGGTATTGTAGGATCTGTGCATCCATGGAGGCAACTACCGTTCAGGGTGTCATGGCATCATTTAGAACTGTGGACTAGGTGGCTTTGAAAGATATCTTCCAAATGTGAGATTCCATGACAAGTGACAAAATCGAGGCCATGAAACTTTTCATCTCTGCATGTAACAGCCTCTTAAAATCTTCAGTTGTACCCAGGACTTGGTACACCGCAGACATGTCATTTAGGACGTTTCCCTCGGTCTTTGTGCACAACTCGCCTTTTTTCTTTTTCCCCTGGTTTCTCTTCTCTCTCATACTCTATATATTTTCTTCTCACTTCAGCTTTTGAATCGAAAAGACAAGACCACTTTTGAGAAATTGGACTACCTGATGTCTAAAGAAGATAATTACAAGCGGACCCGGGAGTATATCCGAAGCCTGAAGATGGTTCCCAGTATTCCCTATCTAGGTAGGAGTCTGAATTGGCTTATTATTTATTAAGAAACCTGCTCAGTGCCAAATTAGATGTTTTTACAGTTTCTAGTTGAGAAGTTTCCAGAAGCAGCATGGGCCATGGTAAAAAGGTAATTGGTGAGGTCCTCGGATCAGAACAGGCCTTTGATAGTTCCCAAGGATGGGAACCTTGCTGAGCACCTGGAAACAAGGGCTATGGTGCTTTTATATAAGTAACTTGTGAATGAGTCGTCACCAACCTCCCCAGCCTCCCCAGCTCAGAAGGGTCACAAGACTTACTGGGTCATCCACATCCTTGTGAGCTAGTAGAACTCAGGCACAAATTTCCTCTGTTCTGGTTCTCCGGACATTATTAACATATTTTGTAAGATTTGTACCAACAAAATTATAATGTTTATTGATTTTTCTGATTAGAAAATAATACATTTTCCTTGTAAGGGATTAGGGGAAGAAAATTAGTATCATTTGTCACCCCCTGTAGATATTTTCAGTGTTTTGCATCATATCCTCTCATTTGTTTGGGTGCATATAAAAAATCCATACTTACAGTGAACATTTAATGTCATTACTTGTATTTCAGTACTGTGTCTCAAGCCCATTGCATGGATTTGCCAAACTTGCATTTGCTAACATTAACATTTAGGTTGATTCTTCATTTTTGTTATCAAAATGTCACAGCAAGCATCCTTACTGCAAAAACCTCTTGCATATAGTTAAGATTATTACCTTACAGTAAATTCTTAGAAGTGTGATTATTGGGTCAAAACATGTGCAGAATTTTGCCTTTTTTGGTATGTTTTCAAAATGCTCTCTGTAGAGGCTGTAGCAACTTACATTTTTATTGCAAGGGGATAAAATGATCTGTTTTTCCTAGGTAAACAAATACTGTGTATTTTTGTCTGTGTGGGTTTTTTTCTTTTCCTTTCTCTCTCATTTTATTTTTCTTTGCCAATCTGAGAGGTAAAAAATACTTCTTGTAATTTGGGTTTCATGCTAATGCTAATTTCATGAAAAAAATTTATGTCTTTTTATGACCTAAAAATAATACTAATAATAAGGAAAATTAAGGTTTAATAGAAGTGGCTCCCTAATATTTTCAGAGATCTAGTGTTAATTTTTTGGAGGTATATTTTTATAGCTTACAGATGTCTTCCATGAACATTGTTTTCTTTTTTTTTTTAAGATTTTGTTTGTTTATTTGACAGACAGATCACAAGTAGGTGGAGAGACAGGCAGAGAGAGAGAGGGGGAAGCAGGCTCCCTGCTGAGCAGAGAGCCCAATGTGGGGCTTGATCCCAGGACCCCAGGATCATGACCTGAGCCAAAGGCAGAGGCTTTAACCCACTGAGCCACCCAGGTGCCCCTGAACATTGTTTTCTAATACCCTTTTTTTTTTTGGTGTTTTTGAGAGAAAGAGAGAAAGCAAAAGCCGGGGGATGGGCAGGGGGAGAGGGAGAATCTTAAGGAGGTTCCATGCCCTGCGTGGAACCCAACATGGGGCTCAGTCCCACGACCCTGAGATCATGACCTGAGCCGAAATCAAGAGTCGGATGCTTAACTGACTGAACCGCCCCTATTTTCAAATTCTTCTAAAGTCAGTTTGGGAAATTTAGTTTTCATAGAAAAATGTCCTCTTAACACAAGTTTATAAAATTATTTGCACAGAGTTCTTTTCCTCATTTAGTTTTCTTTGACCATAGTTTTATATAGTATTCTCTTATATATTTTAGCCTCCCATGTATGTATGGATGCTTGTATTTGCTTTGCATTGCTGATAGTTTGCATTTTTGTTTTCTCTTTTTTTCATTTGCTTGTCAGAGCTGTGTCTTTTGGTCTTTTCAGAGAATTAGACTTTGTATTTATCAGTCATGGTGTTCTTCTACCTTCTAGTTTACTATATTCTGTCATCGTAAGATCTGCTTTTTGTCTCCACATGTCAGCACCTCTGAAGTTGAGATGCATCTTTTAATTGATGGCAAACAAAGCATTGTGACGTTGTTTAATTGGCGGCATTTTTTCTGAGTTATACATAACATAACAGTGTGTTTTATAATGATGTCTTATATTTGATGAAATATGGAATTCTGCTTTTGTCCTTTATAGTTCATCTCTCCTGTTTTCCTTACATTGTTTTGTTATTTCTGTTAATTGACTCATGTGTATAAATATTTCTCTCTCCACTTTAATTTGGAAAACAGTTAAGGGCATACATTTTGCTCTGATTGCTGTTACATGTTTTGTGATACAGTGTTCTCATTGGTATTCTTTAAATGTTCTGTCTTATGGTTTCAGTTTTTCTTTTATCCACTTAATAGTTAAGGTAGTGGGTTTTGTTTTGTTTTGTTTTAATTTTTAAGGTCTTGAATTTTCTTCTTGTTTTCAAATGGTTTTATGGGGATAAAATTTATGTCCTATCCATTTAGATTGTCCAGTTCAGTGATTTTCAGTCCATTCACAGAGCTGTGCAGCCATCAACACAATTTTGCAACATTTTTATCATCCCTAAGACAAACCCCACACCCGTTAGCCGTCACTCGATTTTCCTTCTGGCCAGCTCTCTTCTGCCCTCACCCCAGCCCTTGGCAGCCACCAGTCTACTTTCTGTCTCCATAGATTTGCTTATTCTGGACATTTGATAGAAATTTAATTGCACAGTATGTGGTCTTTTATGACTGGCTTTTTTCCCTTTACTATCTTGTGTCCAAGGTTTATACATGTTGGAGCAGAATTATTACTTCATTCCTTTGCATTGTCAGATAACATTCCATTGTGTGGAAACACCGCATTTTATTGATTTATTGGATGGACATTTGAATTGTTTCACTTTTTGGCTATCATGCGTCACAGTGCTATTTGGTTTTTAAAAACATAGTCTTCTCTGTAATATTTTTACATGAGTTTAGGCCATGTGGCATATATGATTTCTAGGTTTAAAAAAATGTTTGACATTTGTCTTGTGGTTTAATATAAGATCATTTTTTTGCAAATGTTTCATGCGTGTTGGAAAAGAAGGTGAAACCTCTCAAATTACCCTTATAATGGTATTGGAATGTTTAAATGATCAACTTGTGACAACTTAGTGTATCAAGGACAGAAATATTTGTTAGACTCCCCTTGCACTTCTGATAGCTTCTGCCTTAATTACTCAGTGTATAGACGTTTGTAACAATTGTAAATTTATGGTGAAGTGTCCCATACAAAATGATCTTGGTTCTGTTTGTTAATTTCATTTACCTCTTTGTTTTTAATTCTGTGAACTCTGTTTTATTTCTCACTTGCATTCCTTTTATAAACTGTTGACTATATTTTGGGTTTGAATATTTTAGTTGCTTTAAGCATGATTCTTGAAAACTGCACTTAGTTGGGTCCAATGAGAGATCCTGCCTTTTAGTAAAGGAGTTCTTTCCACATACTTTTAGCCTTATGCCATATTTTGAATCGAATGTCATTTTGTGCTTACTTTTTTGTGCTTTCTTATTCTTTCCTTATTCTTCTCTTAAGGCTTACTACAGTGTCTTTCTACGTGACATGCAAATCACTGCCTCACATCATGGAGGGAGGGCATGTTGATGCTCTCAGCTCACACATTCCCGCTTTGCCTGAGGCTGATCAGCTGAGGGATGGAATGAGACAGTGTTAGGGTGAGGGTTGCCTACTGTGGGCCCAGTGGCTCAACTAGCAGAGGTGCTCCCAGGTTGTTAGGGACGGCCTCTTCTCTGTTCCTAAGAGTGGTCATGAGAGCTGCCATTTATTCTCTGCTTTCTCTGGGCCTGGCACTCTGCTACTCTGCTAGGCTTTTTAAGCACTGTCTCAATGAATACTGACAATGGCCGCGTGAATACGCAGGCGCTGAGAGGTTGCCTAGGGTTACATAACTAGAGAGTGGACTTGGCCCACATGGTCTGGCCATAAGCCCTAAGCTATTGACACTGCCCTCTCCTAATGCCCCGCCTCCGCTGTGCAGGTCATTATTTTCCTATTCCTTCCTTGCAGTTATCACCTGTCTGCCCTCTGCCATTTGTGAATCGCAGGTGGCCTCCATCAGACACTATATGAAGTGGGATGAATTGTCTTAACTTTTTCTTGTGACGCTCTCTGTTCTTGGACCGCAGGGCGGTGTGTGTTGGGCTTCTGAGGGCAAAGTGGACTAACACTGCCTCCCCCTTCTGAGCTCTGTCCCTTGTAATCAGACCAACTGTCTGAGTCACCTCCTCAGGCCACTGGCCAGAGGCCCCTTGTGCATCACCCGATGGTTCTCGTGAGGCCACAGGACAGGTCTGTACTTGCAGTGGACATGTGGCCTGTGCCAGCCCTGAGTTTCTGGAGCCACGGCTTGTCCTCGATGGCCTCATCTCGGTGGCCTCTCCCTGGAATTAGGTAGCAGAGGTGCTGCGTAGGCCTCAGTGTGGCTCAGTGCTCCTGCCTCTACCTCCGAGAGTCCAGCTTAGCTGCTCTGCTCTGTGCTTCCAGCCTGACGGCAATTTCCCTCCCCCTCAGACAGTCGGGCTGCATTTCTCACGCTCATACAGAAAACGATTCCTGACACGCTAGAGGGAGAGAACAGGAGGTGTTACCAACGTGCTTTCTGTTCTCGGGATTGTATGTGAGGGTTTTCCAGGGTGGGTGCCACAATTTCCTTAAAAAGAAGGAGGCAAGATGCCATTCTGAGGCTTTGTGGGCCCATCGTGAGAGCAGTTGGGGCCCTGCCTGCCCGTCTGACCACCGTGGGCAGACCCTGCCCACGTCCACTGTGGTTGCAGTACTGCTTCCTCCTGGAAACCCATCCTGTCCCAGGGCTGGATTCGTTTATCGAAGGAGGAATAGTTACATAATTCCTGGAAAGTACAATATGGGAAAAAATGTCTGAAACCATTTCTTTTTCCCTTGGCAGAGTCCTCCCTGTAGGTCTTTCCCTCGGGGAGAGGGAGTTATTCTCTGGGAGAGACTTCAGGTCGGTTCCTGATACTTCCTGCTTTGTTGCCTCCGCTGCTAGAGACCTCGGACGGATGGCCGCTCCCCGACAGAGACTTGCCTCTCATGGCAGCAGCGGGGTTTATTTTTGTAACGATTCTCTTAAACGTCTGTGGAGTGTTCTATGCTATCTGGTTTCCTGGGACTGTTCAGTTCTGTTCACTCGTGTGCCCCTCACTGCCGGTAGAGGTGCCCTCGCGTAGCACTGGCCAGTGTTAGTAACCGTGTGCGTGTGTCGTCCAGCCCCTTCGCATGCAAATTTTAGGGCCAGTTGGCTACACTTGCTTGCACTGTTTTCTTGTGAAACATAAGTTTTAAAACAGTGAGGGAAAAACTTACTACATTTTAAAAATAAGGCTGTCTGAAAAGGTTTCTTCCCAGTTACTTCAAAGCGTAAAAATAGCAGTGGGAAATAGGTCACTTATTTGCAGCTTAAATTGATCCGATGGTAACTCCTTGTTCGTATCCAGTTCAGACTGTGGGGATAATACGAGCAGGCGAGAGCTGTGGAGAACGGCTCCGCTGTTTATTTCTAAACAGCTTTGTTGACTGAGAGGGTGTTTGGTTTTCACTACCTATAATCCCCTCCAGGAAACAGCTATGTAAAATGAAGAATGTAATGGCTTTTAGAAGGTTTAGAGCTGATTCTAAAAGTAACCCTAGGCAGTGTGGAAAATCCTGATCTCTCAAGGAACAAAAATTAGGCATTCTGACAGTTCTGAATTATAAGAAAACATTTAGACATTCTTTGTAAATGTACCCAGACTTTTGATATATGAAGGAAATTTCTAGAACCTAAGACATTCCTTCAGACAAGCAAACACTGCCATAGATAAAGGAAGCCTTTATTTTCAACTATGCGGTTTAAAGAAAAGGTAAGTTGTTTCTGAGTAGAGAACAAACGGGCCTAAAAGGACTTTCAAAAAGAAGTATTTGTGCTGAGGCCCCAAAACCCCCAGAACAGCAGGGTGAGTGAGGGGCTCACACTCGGAGTCGGAGGACAGCATGTGCCAGCCCGCAGCGAGATGGGGTGTTCTCGGAGCCCGCCGCCGAATGACGGGCGAGCACTCCTGTTAGGGAGTGGACGAGACCGGCACACTTTCTGCTCTGGGGTTGCTCACAGCCCAGGTCTGGTCACTGGCAGTGAACAAGAAACTGAAAGTCAGCTGAGCATTATGAAGGGAAAGGCAGAGGAGCAGATAAAGGGGCCCTGACCCAGTCTGGGGGACCAGGGAGGGTTTTCTGGAGCAAAGCCCTGAAGGATGAATAAGCCGGGTGAGGAGGTGGGAGGTGAGCAGCCAGACAGAGACAACAGCTTGTGCAAGAGCCCCGCGTGGGGAAAAACATGTTTGTTGGAAAAACTGGCTGGAGAGTAGGGAATGAGGGGGAGGGTATTGTGAGAAGCCGCGGGAGTGGAAGGCAGGGGGTGAGATCGCCTGGGGCCCAGACACTGTGAGTGGGGAGTTTAGGCCCCGAATCCCCCTAAGAGCAGTGGGAAACCATGGAGGGCTCAAAGCAGGGGCATGGCCAAGAGAGGACTTGCATTTAACACACGCCACCTGGCCTGCAGCATGTGAGTACCTTTGAGGAGGTCAGACTGGAGGAGGGAAGCCCAGGTAGGGGACCGTGTAGGAGCCCATGCTTCATCACTGTACTTCAGAATGGCTAGAAGGAGAGGGAAAGAAAGCCTTTGAAACACAGTTCAGATTATTTCATTTCGTTTCATTTTATTATTTTATTTTTGAGAGAGAGAGAGAGTGTGTACGTGTGCGAGGAGGGGGAGGAGGGGCAGAGGGAGAGGATCTTAAGCAGACTCTGTGCTGAGCATGGAGCCTGACGTGAGGCTCCATCCCAGGACCCTGAGACTGTGACTTGAGCCAGAATTAAAAGCCCGACGCTTCACTGACTGAGCTGCCCAGGCGCCCCCAGAAACGGTTCATTTTAGAGCAGAGCCTTGGAAAGACATGAAACAGTTGTCAGTGAGCACATCCCTTACACCCGATGGAGACAAATGGCATTTCCCTGTGCTTTGACTTTGAGAATCCACATGAGCTCAAAAAATCCACTGAGCTGTGGCCTCCTTACAGTGGAGACGGAGGGCAAGCACGGTGCTCTCTCCCGCTACCCGCAGAAGGCAGGTGGCACTGGGGCGGGGGGGCGCTGATGCCAGCAACACCTCTGCTTCCCAGAACATGGATCAGTGTGGCCACCAGCACCCCAGGACCAAGGCCACGGGCTCCCAGTTTGAGGGTGACTACATCGTTATCCAGCTGTCCCCAGGTTCGCCAGCATTAAGGGTAATCCTTTCCTTTAATGCCCAGCTGAAAACTTTCCATTCCACATGCAGGAAATCCAGACTTTTTTGTTTTCAGTTCTCCCCTCCATGTGTGTCTAAGGATCCCCAAGGAATACTCATTTGTTCCACAGATCATCCTGGTGGTTGCATGGTGCCTCAGCGGGCTGCCTGGATCCAAACCTCTGATCCCTCCCTCCAGCATCTCTGCCTTTCCTGCCCTGTCCTTGCGGCTGGACCCATGTGGAGCCAGGCTCCTCCTTCCTCCCCTAGGGAAGCACAGTTTGGGATGGACCAGGGGTTGTCAGTGCCACAGAGAAAAGCTTAAGCTTGCTTTCTAGAACGCCTGCTCCTAGAGCTCCTGGGCCATGCCCTTTCTCCTCTTTGCCTGATGGCCACATGCTTCAGTGCCAACCTTGTTGCCCTCCCTTTTCTAGCCAAGGAGAGGCCTCGATCACGCTTCCGTGTCCTCATACGGAGACATCCATCCTCTGTGAGGCCCAGCAGGCAGGGAAGAGCTGGCCTCTGATTCATATCAGACATGCTTCTGAGTCAATAGAAGAATTGCAAAGACAACTAGCATCCCAAATGAAGGAAACCTTTCCCATTATTTTGTAGAGTGGACAGCTGCATGTTGTCTTAAATCTCTCCCTTCTAGAAGAGAATTTTGCCTTTACTTTTGCAGTCTGAAGATATGTTACCTTAAAATTCATATTCCCCTGGAACTTCACAGTCATGTTCCATTTTTACAAAAAGCCAGTGGATCTTATTAAAACCCCTATTTTGTGAGTGAGAAAAGCCACAATTTGATTTATGACTTAGCCAGTGTCATATGCCAGGCGGATAGCAAGTGCAACTCAGCGTCTCGTGCTCTGGCTGGGGCTCCACCCAGCCTTAACTCACACATCGTCCATCTAGTGCCTCTGTCTCCATGGAGAGAAATAGTGCAGGAGGAAAGCATGTTGGGGAGACGTTTGCTCTGCTGCCCAGAGCACCTTGTCACCTGTGCCCCTTCCGGGGCATAGGGGGGACTTGTAATCTGTATTTCTCTGCATCAAGAAGTTGTATCTGGTCCCCAAAAGGAGGTGAGAGCACAGCCCACTTTGTGCAAGAGAAAGTGTTTTCACAGCAGGAATCCATGTCCTCATCAGGATGACTGCTTTGCTTTGACCTTTTGTCTCCGGATTTCCAACCAGAAGCTCATGATAGTAATAATGACAACTCCTTGGTTATTCTCTCCCATGTGACTGGCACTGCACTGAGCATTTTATGAGAATTAATCTCATTTAATCCTCCTGATGCTCTGAGGGAGGCACTGTTTTTTACTTATTTCACAGCTGCAGAGGCCAAATGGGACTCATGTTAAAGGTCTCACCACTTTGCGGTGCCACTTCCTAGTGGTGAGACCAGTGCCCAGCCCATTCTGACCCAGTGCCCAGCCAGAAACCTCAAGAATATGCTGCATGTCCCTGTAAAAGACCTTCAAGCTCTGGGGAAACCTAGACAGTGGACTGAGAAGGAGCGGCTCTGGAGACAGTCCTGTGTGGAGTGGAGGCTTGAGATGGGGGACTGAGGATCACCTCCCCCAGGTCAGCAAGCCCTAAGCAAGACAGATGTTGGTGGTGGAGGAAGGGCTAGTGAGTTTCTCTGTCCTCAGGACTAACCTGGTGCCTTGTACATCTCCTTGCTGGTTTGAAGGGAGAGTTAAGACAACTGACACAGAGAACCTGAAAGATTCTGAGTGGTCGATAGCTTGTAAGATGGCCCCAGTTCTCCCTGACCCCCAGTGTTCCTGTCCTTGTGTAATCCCTTCCCCTTGAACATGGGCAGAACATACTGACTTGTTCCTAACAAACAGAATGTGACAGAAATAATGAGACATCCATTATGTCCTCAGGGATATCTGAGATCAGATTACCAAAAGACCGTGCCTTCAGTGTGAGGGGCTTGCTCTTGCTGTCTGTCTCTTGGATCTCTTCCTATCCCTTGGATTCTGGGGGAATCCAGCTGCCCCGTGCTCATCAGTGCCCCCGTCAAGGGTTTGAGCCCTGTCAGCCACCAGGTGAGTGAGTTTGGTAACAGAGTCCCCCTCGGTGGAGCTTTCGGATGAGACCACAGCCTCAGCCCATGGCTTCACTGAAAACTGAGACTCCTTGAGCGAGGCGCCCAGCTGACGTGTCCCCTCCTCCCTGACCCAGGGAACCTGTAAAGTAAGACATGAGGAAGCTACTAAGTTTGGGGGTAATCTGTCACATAGCAGTGGGTAACTAACACACCTCACAACCTTGATCACTACCCCACACTTACTATTTAGTTACCCCAGCTGTAAAACTGAGCACATGAAAGACCATAAGAGTAATCTTTAGGGCAGCAGGAAATTCTAGGTCTGTCTCAGAAGCTAATGTTGAGGGGATGAAATTCTATAGGACCAGGGGTGGTTGCCACTTTGAGAGGTAATGAATTCTTGCAGTTCTGTAAGGAAGAAGGGTGCCTGAAAAGGGCCTGGAAAGTTACCCCATGAAAGGCTTTAGTTCCCTACTCAGGTGTATGTTGGGCTTTAGAGGGTAATGTGTGCAGACCTTCAGAGGTCCAGGAATGCCTGCTCAGGAAACTGGAAGACAGCTGTTCTGTGTGGCCACCCAGAGAGCTGTGCTGGGGAGGGGCCTTCAGTGCCACTCATTCCCTTAGAAACTTCTGAGATGATAAAAGTAACTAAAAAGAAGTCTGTGAAGTAAGAAGCAGAAACCCCTTCTTCCTCACCTACTTCCCCAAAGCAACCACAATTAACGATCGGAGTGTATCCTCCCAGACATTTTAATCCCCATACACTAACATACGTGCATGTGTGTGTGTGTGCGGGGCAGGGGAAGGATGCAAATAATATTTCACTTTTTAACCAAAATGGGGACATTTTATTCATTTTTGTTTTGTACCTTATATTTTGTTCCATGCAAAGAGTCACAAATGTTGTTTGGTGGCTGCACATACAGAACTTCTTCCTTCTGTCCGGTGGCTCCGTGGCACCCATGCAGGTGCATGGGTGGTTGGCTGAGCTGGGACTGATTGCGTGCTGGCTCGTGCATCCGTGTGCCGACGGACGAGCGGGCGGGTGCCTTCTGTGCTCTCCCTGCGACGGGAAGTGCGATGGAGAACATCTTCACTGGTGTGCCTTTCCTCGCCTGCCGAGAATTTCTGGAACACTGAGGACGAGGAAAGGAATTGCCACATGTGGAAGTGCTTTGGAATGGCCACACAGAGGACGGGGATTATCTGTGTCCGGGTTGCCATGTGTGGCGGGGCTGCCCCAGGCTTCCGCATGTCAGGCGGGACAGAGATACTCAAAAGTCTTGGTGATGGTTGGTACCAAGGCATTTTGTCCTCAAGTGGCAGACTTCCAGATGCGGGCTGGGTCAGGCTTGCCTCTGGACCTGAGACAAGGTGAGGAAGCCCCGGGCCTGAAGGCATGGAGATGGCAGACAGGGAGCCAGCTTACCGGATGATGTGGCCCAGGGCTCGGGCCAGCCAGTACTGGCACATGAGGGAGCACTGGGATGGCCAAAGTATGGGGCTGAGTCAGTCAGTTGGAGGATAAGTGGAAGTAAGACGGGCCAGGCCCAACCTTTAGCCCTGGCAAAACCCTGGTAGATAGCCCTGGACTGGCTTCCTGACATCTGGGGACCTACTGTCCCTCCAGCTCCTTCTGCACACACGGGGTGCTGGGCTCACTCACAAAACTGCTGCTCTGGGCGGGCCGCCACCACGCTTCTCAGATGTGTAGGGGGTGGTCACAGGGTGAGAGAGGGCCCTTAGTTGTTTCATTCTGCCCACTACTCACAAGCAGTGATTTAATGCTGCAGAAGCAGGAGTGCAAATCCCGAGCGGCTCAGGCTGTGTTCTCGGGCAAGTCACTTACATCTCCGAGCCTTGATTTCTGTTCTGTCAGAGGAAATATAATTAGGACACCCACCTCATAGGTCGTTATGAGATTTAAAGAGACACGCATGGTGCCTGGCACACAGAGCCCCCTGTGGATGGTAGATGGCATGAGTCTAATCTAGAGCAAAATACTGCCAGGAGGACTCCAGCAGTGGGGACCTTGTGGCCTCCTGTATCCACGGAGACTAATGAGAAACTCAGCGAATCCAGAAGGACAGGAAGAGCCCATCCGGGCCTAGCTGGGTGTCCCAGTGAATGACCCAGCAGGGCCTGGCAGGGTTGGATGTGCTTTGTGGGGCAGAGCAGGAGCAGGCAGGAGGAGGTGCTAAAGAGCAGACACCATCTCATGGGTAGTGGGACAGACGCCACCAGCCAGCAAAGTGCGGTCCGCAGAGAGGAAGGAGGTGGACAGCAGCTAAAGTAGATGCCTTCTTGGTTATAGATCTAGGCTGAAACCCCCTTTCTCTAGGACCCTGGGAGCCACCCCTGCCTGTCCCCCGCAGCACTGAACTCCAGCAGCAGCACTCATCCTAGCCGGAGCTGATAGGATTGAGGTGGACACCCAGCCTGAGCGGCCCGTCGGAGACTCTGGCCGGGAGTGAGCACTGGAAGGGAGGGTGCTTGTAAGTCTCTGCTGGCACTCAGACCAGGAGGACATGTGAGCTCAGGGATTCCTTGCTGGGAAAAGCAGATGGATGCACAATGAGAAACAGAGACCTGCAAGCAAGGGAAAAGGAAAAGAAGGGGGAGAAGATGGGAAAGCTGCTGCCTTGCCTCCTGACGGCTTTCCAGGCAGTTTCTGGTTTCTGGCCCTCGTGAGGCCCAGCTGCGTCCCTGCTCATGGACTCCGGGAGATACCCCGTGTCCTTATGTAACAAGCTTATTAAATGAGCTGGACTCAGTCAGGTGGAAGAAGAAACCAACTTACTTTTCTCCCCAGTGTCCTTTCCAGCCTACCCTGTGCACTAGCTCTTTCCCCAGACGGTGCTGAAAACCTAGCAAGCCCCTTCATCTTTCTGCTGTCAGGCATGAAAAAGCCACGTCTGTTCTAACCGCGCGGCCACCGCAGACAGTCCAGTGTAGCCATCAGAGGTCTGGGCTTGGAGAGCCCAACCGGGCTCAGAGACCTGGGGTGGGGGCGGGCTCCCATTCAGTGCTGTCACCAGATCCTGCACCCCTCTTGCCTCCCGCTTGCCCGCCGAGGTTTGTGAGCCTTGGGGTTGGACCAGGGGAGAAGGAAGAGGGAGGGGTCAAGGCCCATCCCACGTGGCCGATATGGTAGGTGTGCCAGGTGCTCAGGCACCCATGCTCGCTGGCGGCAGCGGCAGGGGGACAGTTTCCCTTCTGGGCACCTTGGACTCAGCTGCCGTGATGGGGGATACTTCACATCCACACACCACTTACAGCTCCTTTCTGGGCACCTGGGCCTCCTGTACCGCCTCTACCCTGCCATGCCCCCTGCTGCCCTCCGCTTCCCAGGAGACCATACCCTTGCCTGCCCCACAAGGGTATGTTCTCTTCATAAGGCCAGGTCATTGGCCCCCAGTGACCCAGGTACTGGCCCAAACTGGAATGTGGGGGCTTGGCTGGGGTAGGAGAAAGTCTGGGTTTTGCCGACTTCCTTGTGGTCTGTGGGTACATTCACCATGGAGGCCTTTGCGACAGTAGGGCTCCTGCGACTGCAGGCCTTAAAGGGCCACTGGCTGGAATGGGAGAGAAGGGAGGCATGTTGGTCTGAGCTGGGTAGACTTCTGTGTTTGTTGGCTGGTGGAGCCACACACCAGGCACTAAGGCGTCTGGCACTTGGGCCCCCACCATTCTCTTCTTGGATGCTGCTGGTCATACCCCCATTTCACACCAAGGAGAATTAGTTCCACATGTCTGATGGGTTTATTTTTTACTCTCCTTCCATATAGCCGGCGTGTGCTTTAACAGGGTTGGGTTTTGGGGTGGGGATTGGGAGAAACAGCTGGTAGCATGGCCTGCTTTTGTTTGGGTCCCAACTAGTTTAGAAAAGGGATTACTCTGCATTGTCCAACATGGCTTTCCAGAACTCTGCTTTGGGTTTTGGATCTAAGACTGTGACCAGTAAGGCCGGATAAACCCTGTTTTCCTTTACCATCAATCCTTGTGTCCTGGACATTGCACTTGAGGTGTGTGAGGAGGCCTGGCTGTGGTGTGGGCCCAGGTCAAGATAGTCTCACCAAAGAGCGTGCAACAGCTGATGACCCCAACAACAACTGGCTAGAGGTTTGGGAGAAGGCAGTTACGAACTCTTACTTAGTGCCGATACCTAGCACCTTCCTGATTAACTGCTGCTAGAGCATTCGGATTTATTATTTTTTAAAGATTTTTATTTATTTATTTGACAGAGAGGAAGTGAGAGAGAGAACACAAGCAGGGGGAGTGGGAGAGGAAGAAGCAGGCTTCCCACTGTGCAGGGAGCACAACACAGGGCTCCGCTCGATCCCAGGACCCTGGGATCATGACTCAAGGCGAAGGCAGACACTTAACGACCGAGCCACATGGGCCCCCCAGTACTAGAGCATTCTTACCAGCAGTCTGACTGTGAGCCTCCTTTTGTCCTCTCCTGTGAAGTGACAACAGTCCCTTCTTCACAGGGCTGCCTGTGGGTTACATAAGAAAACACGAAGTCCAAGTCCAAGCACATAGTAGGCTGTAGTAAACATCCATCTCTCCCCAGCTGCATCTCTCCTGAAAACAGCTCTCGTGTGGCAGTATTTCTTGACCACTGAAAAGAGGGATTGCTGGGTCCAAAGGTATAAGGTTTTTTAAATTTTGCTGCACACAAATGTCCATATTTGGTGCCCACATTGCCAAGTTGCTCTTTAAATAGACTGAATCAACTTGTGCTTGCGCACGCAGAGAACGTATTTCTCCATTCGCTTGTCAACATGGAGGTTCTTTCACCTTTCCCATCTGATAGGCACCATGTGATGGTTTGTGGTTGATTTAATGTCCCTCTCTGGTTATTACTGAGATTGGCGTCTCGTTTACTGGCCTTTTATACTCTGATGTGTTTGAAAGTTTTCTATCACAGCGTTTGTATCTTTTTTCCTAATTTGAGAGAGTACGTGGTATGGCAGGAATATTAAACCTGTATTTTTCTTTTTTTCTTAACATGTAATGTATTATTTACTTCGGGGGTACAGGTCTGTGAATCATCAGTCTTACACTTTCACAGCACTCACCATAGCACATGCCCTCCCCAATGTCCATAACCAGCCACCCTATCCCTGCCCCTGCCTCACCCTCCAGCAACCCTCAGTTTGTTTCCTGAGATTAAGAGTCTCTTATGGTTTGTCTCCCTCTCTGGTTTCATCGTGTTTCATTTTTCCCTCCCTTTCCCTATGATCCTCTGTCTTCTTTCTCAAATTCCTCTTATCAGTGAGATCATACGATAATTGTCTTTCTCTGATTGACTTATTTCGCTTACCATAATACCCTCTAGTTCTATCCACATTGTTGTAAATGGAAGATTTTGGGGTCTTTGATGGCTGCATCATATTCCATTATATTCCATTTATCTGTTGATGGATGTCTAGGCTCTTTCCATAGTTTGGATACTGTGGACATCGCTGCTATAAACATTTGGGTGCACATGCCCCTTCGGGTTTGCCTTCAATCTCAGTCGTGTTTTATTTTTTAGAGGGCAGAAAATTTGGGGTTTTCTTTGGTCATATCCCTTAGTCTTTTCCTTTTTGGTTTTGGGGTTTTCCTGCTATGCCTAGAGATGACTTCCCAGCCCACAGATTTGTTTTTCTGGTAGCTGGTGTGGAAGCCGCATTGGAATGAGGGAGACAGAGGCACAGGGCTCCTGGGCCGGTGGGCAGCCTGTTGTAGTAGTTGAGGGGAGAAGAGGCACAATGGCAGAGAAGAGGGCTTCCGTGGTTGGATGGGTGGATTGGCCTTGGCAAGGCAGGGAGAGAAGTCCTTGTTTTTGACCTGGGCAATTGCTAAACGGTGCCTTTTGGTAAAAGAAGACCAGACCTGGGGAAGATGTTTCAGGGGTTGGTTCACTGTCAAGGAGGTGCTTCGAGGATGTTCAGTGACGACATCTAGGGCATGGCTGGATGTGAGGAGGTGGAGCCCCAGAGAACTTCAGGGTGCTGTTTTGGGACTCCTGATGGTGTAGGTGGAAACCAAAGGTAGGGAGAGTATGATTTAAATGATTTTGGTGGATGTCCCTGATGCTGAATCTAGCTCTGATAGAGGGGGTCCCAGGACAGTAACACACAGTGTAAATACATCCAAATAGCACTGATGGCTTTTATTGCAGATTTGTGTCATTACAAGGATAATCTGGGAATATATTAAAAAAAAAACCCTCCCTTTTATATACACAAAACATGCTACATGGTACACTTCGTGAGAGCGCTGAGGTAATAGGCACACACCCAGACATGACAGTACCAAACGTTCCGACATCTCGCACACCCCCATTCACGCGCCCACCGGGGCAGGCTCACCTTCTGGACTCATCTCTTGCTCCCTGCTTGGCAAGAGTCCTGGCAGTACTGAGTCTGACACTTCGTGGCCAACAGGACTCTGAGAGCCACCACGCTGCAATGCACCAGCCACGGGCTCCAGGGGCTCCTGGTGGTTCAGGAGCTTGTGAGAAGTGGCCAGTTGTCATTTTTGTGGCACCTGTTCTCCAGAGAAGTGTCGTTTGGGGACGAGATGCAGACTGTAGTCAGCCTGAGAGCACGGGACCTTTGGTCTGTAGCCATTCGGGGGCCCCAACGATCGGGTGATGACTTCTCTTCAGTTGAGTATCTCCTGGGCAAGGTAGGTTATTATTTCTGTGACGGTTAAAATGACATGGAGGCTAAAGTGTGAATGGAACATATAAAACTGTGAATACATCATCTACGTGGCCGGGAGTTAGCTTTTGGGCCTGGCCTTCCCTTTCCTGACCAGAAACCTGGAGCCCAAAACCGTTTATTACTCAGAGGCTAAGGAATCTTGCCTGGAAAGAAAGGATGATATGACAAACCGGTAAGGGGTGGGTCGCAAGGGGTACAGAAGAGCAGAGAGGGTGGCTCGAACCGCACTGAGTGGCCAAGACCGACACACGGAAGGTACTTCCTGAATGGTGTTGGATGAAGGAGAAGGTGGATGGATGGATGGATGGATGGTGGAAAAGTCCTGAGAATGTGAGGAAGTCTAGAAATGGAGAGGGAGGGGGGTTTTGAAATTTGATCAGGTGCCCAAAGCGGTTCTTCAGTGAGGAAGGAGGGAGTCCCCACATGAGCGAATAAGCAGGTGGACACTCCTGGAAGAACCCCAGCACTTGGACACCAGGGATTGTTCTTTGAATTGGAGCTACACCATCTGTGATTGGCTCTTAGACTCACGGAGCATGATGTGAATGTAACGCATTCATCCTAAGAGCAAAGCTGTTGTAACAACTTCAACATCTGAGACTTGAACGTATGTGTGTTTAGGTTCGTAACCAAAGCTGTGTGTGTGTCTAGGCAGATCTCCAAGTGCACGTATATGTGGTGCACACACACGTTCCTAAGGTCGGCTCACACGTGTGTGTTATGAAGGTATTGTGCAGTTGTGCTTTTGTTACTGGGATTTGATTTCCTTAAAGAAGGATTTGTCTGTAGTCCTGTGCTGTGTGGAAACCTGAGTGGATCTCTGGTAGGAAGAAAAGCAGTAGGGACAGAGAATACTATGTCGATTCCATTCCATTATCTGCCGCAGCGACTTGGGGAAACAGAATCCAGGGCCCCATCCTCCCAGCCCCCTGGTGAACTGATGGGGAGTTGCTCCTGGTGCTGGGGCCGGCACGGCTGGGGCAGGCTCCTGGATGGCCACGAGAGGTCAGGAGGGGAGCTGGCTTAGTGGAAGGTGTTGGGGTTAGGCCGGATCATCATCACCACTTTCTTGAGCGAGTAGGAGCCTCCTCGGAACTCAGCCCAATAGACTCCGTCCTGGTAGCGGCTCCGGTAATGGCCCCCGCGGTACCAGACCCCGTTGAGGTTGGAGTGGGCACAGGCATTATACCACCAGCCTCCCTTCTGGTAGTGGGCACAGTTTCCTGCAGGAGACAAGGGAGGAGGCAGTTTTACCCGAATCCACCGTTTGCTTGGGGATTTTCATGGCGCCCGCTCTGGTAGGGGGAGCGATTGGAACAGGAATGCTTGAGAGGCGGCCTGGGCTTCAGGTTTGCTCTGACCTCCGAGGCTCGGCCATGTGACCAGTGCCTCACAGAGCCACTGAACTGTCCTAAGCTTGGTGCCTCCCGCACAGGACCGCATGGGGATGGAACGAGGGCGCGCTGTCACTCAGTCAGCCCAGGGCTTGTGTGCGGGAAGCACCTGGGGTGGGGGGTTGAATAGGAAGCCGAATGATCGGCGGGGGGGGGCAGGGGAGAGGCCACTGGGTTCTTAGGAATTTAAGAGTTGCAGCTGTTGGATCAAGAGTTTTTATAGAATGACAAAGGAAGTGTTTAAGTTGAAATGCTCCTCAACCTCCTAGCCTGCAGTCCAGCCAAATGTTTTTTTTATGATTTCACAAAAGAAAGATATTTTCATAAAAGTTCTGGCACTGTCACATCAAGCTGGATTTTGCTGCCAAGGACAAGCAGTTCGGAACAACAGTAAAAGTGTGGGCAGGGTGCAGGCGGGCGTGCAGGGGCATCGGCCTTCTCCAGAAGGAAGAGGAAGAGGAGCCATTGGCTGCTTGGGCCGCTCTTAGTTAAATGAGGAGTTCCCCAGTGTCCTGATTAGGCCTGGGAAGGGGACCCCCCACTCAGGGAAAGGCTGCCCCAAGCAAGCTTGGGGGTTGGGGCCTAACAGAGCTGGTGGCCCCACTCCAGCTGAGGCCTTGGGGAGACATGAGGCGGCAGCAGGCTGACAGAGGCAGAAGCTCAGGAGAGACGCAGCTCGGGCACCCAGAGCCTCTGTAGCCCAGGTGTTCCCAGAGTTTTCCTCAGGCACCTCTAGGCCATCAGTTGAGGCCACAAGGACCAAATGGCGGTGCTGGATTTGCAGACCAGAGAGAGCCCTTGGTGAACCATGGCCAGCCTCCCGTGTGAGTGGAAGCCTGAGCTCGCCCTGCATGATCCCAGGGACAAGGAGCTCACTTCCTTGCCGTCCGCTGACAGTGCCGCTGGACAGGCCTGACAGTTGGGGTCACAGAGCAGTCTTCTCCCTGCTCTGTGACTCACGATGGCCCTCAAGAAGTGCTGTACAAGCCCTTGTGCCCCCAGAATCTGGCCAGCTCTGAGGGTCATCTTCCTGCCCTGCTCTTCCTGGGAGCCTTGGAAGCCCTGGCCAGAGAAGACATACTGCTTCCTCAGGGGCCCCTGCAGTGCCAGTCAGAAGAGAGCTGTCTGGATGTCCCCCGTGGGGCGAGAACAGCCTCCTGGGACATGGCTGCCAGGGCATTTGAAGTGAGGCCCTTGCTCTCCTCCACACGTAGGTAGCAGAGCTTGTCTCAAGAGCAGGTAGTTCCTAGGACAGTCCTTAAAGAGGAGGGAGTGGCCTGCAGACCAGGACTCAATGGAGGGGGCAGGTTTGCCCATGAGAACAGACAGCCTTGGCCTAGAGGTAGGGTTGGCTCTTTGGAGAGGGGCAGCGCCTCGCTGGCTTTGCCAGGTAGCCCAGAAGCCCTCGCGTCAGGAAACTGGGTGTGGGGCCTCAAGAGGCTTCACGGTGCGGGCGGCTGACATCTGGACTCAGAGTTGGACTCTCTCTGTGCCTCTCACAATGTTTTGTTTTTTATTTAATAAAAGCTTCTTAGTAAAGATGTGGCTTTGAGACATGTGACCCTGAATAAATTACTTCGGGTCTCCTACCTAGTTTCCTCTTAAAGCTCCCTACTGCCCACTTGGGTTGAGCCCTATTTGCCAAGTCCCAGACAAAGCTCTCGGGGTACATTCTCTCTGACCTTCCCACCACCCTGCACGGTACGTGTCATCCTGGTTTCCGGTTGTGGAACTGAGGCTCAGAGAGACTGAGCAGCGTTGTCTGAGGACACGGGGCTGGTAGGAGGCCGGGCCCGCGTTAGCTCCCAGGTGTGTGTTGTCGGGACCCCGGATGCCTCAGGCAGAGAAGTGAGGCAAGCGCTTGGCCCAGAGTGGCCTGCAGATGTGTCGTTTGTACACAGTTATGCCATCTGTACAAATGTGTACCTTTTTCCTTTTCCTTTCTGTGAAGGCCACTTTGACCCGACTTTCGTGAAGGGGACCTGTGGGCCGCGGGCAGAGGCATGGACCTTTAGGGAGTAGGAACGGGGTCGGGCCGCTGGGCCCTGGGACATCCTTGTTCCCAGGCCCCAAGTCAGAAGCTCTGGCTTGGCCGACCTCTCTGCCCTGCCCTGTGCTGGGTCCTACCTGTGTAGACATCGTGGTCTCTGTCCAGGGTGGTGAACTGCTTGCCGTTGTGCCAAGTGAAGGAGTCGCCAGCGTTGCCGTGGTAGCGCCCCAGCCGCAGCTTGTAATACTCGCTCTCCGGCTCCAGGCGGAAGCTGGCGTATTCCGCAAAGACTTTGCGGCCAGACCAGTCCTCCATGGTCACCAGCAGTTTGTAGTTGCCTTGGTTCGTCAGCCAGTAGATGTTCTCCAGGCCCAGCCAGTACTCGCCGTCAATGTTGCCAAACCCTTGCTGCGGAAAACGGAGGAGAGCGTTCGTGGGGAGCCTGTGGTGCCCTCAGCCGGCAGAGCCCCGCTTCTGGGTGCTCAGCGTGGGACAGAGGGGGCCAGCGGTGGGCAGAGCATAAGAACCCAGAGCCTGGGTTCAAACCCCCGCTTCTGTACTTGGCTGTGCCTTGATGAGTCGCTTTGCCTCTCTGAGCCTCACACACGCATCGTTCGAGACTGTTGGAAGAGTGCCTCCTGTGTGCCAGCCGTTGTGTGAACGCGGGACTCTGTGTCCCTGTCCCTACGGGGCTGTTGTAGGAACGCACGTAGCATGCTAAGCCGAGAGCCCAGCACACAGTAGGCAAGCTAGATGAGTTCCCTGGACAATCCTTACCTTCTCTGAGCGACAGCGTCCCTCTCTGGGAGTGTGCGGTGTGTGAGGGTCTCGTGGAAGCTCTCATGCCCCGGACGGGAACGGGCCGTGCAAGTGTGTGCTACATCCACCCAGGCCCCTTTCTAGGTCGAAAATTGGTGGTTTTGTTGCTGCTTTTACGTGTAGCTAAGGAGTCATCGGCCAGGTGGTGGCACTCAAAGTCTTAAAAATAGATGGGTTCATGAATGCTAATAGTAGCCGGTGTGGAGTGAGCAAGGACAGTGTGTTGGCTCTGTTCTTGGACCTTACGTAGGTTTACATAGGTCACTCGATTAGTCCTCATGCGACATAGCTGGGTACTACTACTATCCTCCCTAGAATGGGTGAACTGGGGTCCACAGAGGCCCAGGGTCATGGGGAGCCCGTGGCTGAGCCAGGATTTGAACCAGGAACCTAGTCTTAACAACTGTGCTCTGCTGCCTCAGAGAAAAACGATACGGGCAGGAGGAGAAAGGGCTGAAGGAGTGGGTCTTCGGGAACCTCTCAGGAAGCAGAGGAGAGAGAGAAGAAAGCGCAGACACGTGGGGCAGGAGGTAGGTTGGGAGCAGCCAGGACAGGAAGGGGCCACGCAAAGCCACATGTGGACGTCATGGCCAGGGTAGTTTGTAAGCTTTCGTGTCAGAGGCCTTGGCTCACGGCTCTGCCACCTTGTAGCTGTGCGGCCCCGAGCGAGTTATTTCCCCTTTTCACCTGTAACCTGGGTCCGTACTCGTGTCTCTGAGCTGGGCTTGGTGTGAAACTAAAGCGGGTAACGGACGGAGGACTTGTCGCGGTGCATGGTAGCATTTGGTGAACTAAGCTCTTGCCGTCCTTAGTACCGCCTCGGTGTGGAGGAGGGGGGCAGATTATGGCTGAGCCCCGCAGCCTTTCCTACTGCCAGGACAAGCGCTCAACGTCCTGGGAATTAGGGCCCGAGTATTCCTGCAGTTCCCTACAACAGGCCCTTGGGACCTGCACCTTCTGGGCTATGAGAACAGGTCTTCCCCTGGAAGCCCCAGCTGGGAGTTGGATGATCCTCGTACCCAGGCTGGGGTGAGGGGCCACCCCACACCAGTATTTTCCCACTTTGTCCACGGGCCTGGTGGGGTCTGCACACCTAGGTTGTATCTGGTAGCAGTGGCCAGCGGCAAGCAGGGAAGGGGCCGCAGCTCCCCACCATCCCTGGTGGCTTTGCAAAAATGACCCTGTCAGCGTCTTTCTCACCTCAGGTGTTTCTTGCGTGGGGCCACCAAGGCCCCGACGGGTCAGCGTGCCCCTGCCCTCCACGTGGCTCTCTCACTGGGTGTCAGGCTCTGGGGGTGGCCTGGTCACCGTGTGGGCAGCACAGACAGGCCCGGGGTCCTCACCTTGTAGGTCTCCCAGTTCCTGAAGAAGTTGACAGAGCCGTCCAGGCGCCTCTGGATGACAGTCCAGCCCCCAGGGTCGTGTCTCTGGTCGCACCACACCTGCATGAGGCGGTTGGTGTTCTCCGGCTTCACCAGGTAGATGGAGCTGGTGTCATGGCCGTCCTCCAGGGCCTGCAGGCAGTCTCTCCACGGGCCTGGGGACACAGGTGGGAGCACGTCACAGATCTCCCCGGGGCCTGGCCTTGGAGTACCACTCTTGCCTGCCCCTCCCCGCCGGCTGTACCCCCGGGCAGGCACAGCCTCCAGCAGGGCTCCGGCTGCGAGCCGCAGGCCTGCCGTGAGAGGGGACCGACTTTAGTTCTGTAAGTTTGAGAAATAATGTGATAGAGAGGCAAGAGTCCAGGGCAAGTGGTCAGGGTGCCTGGATTCCCAGCCCACTTTTAGCTCTGACTGCATCAGAGCGTGATCTGGGCAAGCTTTCTTACCTCTCCAGACTCTCCGTTTCCTCCGTTTCCCTGGCTTGTAGAAGGCACATCATATTTACCCCGCACTGGGCCATCAGGGTGGCTGAGTTCAGTTGTGTGGCATTCCTGGAGTGGTTTATCTTTGAAGCTGGTCCTGTTGTGCCAGGAGTGTGCCTTCCAGCATGCAGCAGAGGGATGCCAGTGTGGATCAGCTCCGCCCCAGGCCGGGCGAGAGGTCACTGCTCTCCTGGGTCCCGACGGCTGAGGCTGGCCCACACCACCGCTGCTCTGACTCCACGCTTGCCTTTCCAGCGACAGTGCTCGGGGACCGTTGTGGTCTCTGGTGATGAACTCCCACGGAGTCACAGTGCCCAAACAGGGTCCAGAATTCGGCCACGTAGCCAGAGGTTTCAGGATGTTTTGAGATTGAGACACTGGCCTCCACAAACAGCTTTTCTGAGGGGGACCAGCCCTATTCAGCCCGTCCGTATATTTTCCAAAGGAAGCTCATTTAGGGCCACAGGCTCAGAGCTCACACATTCTGAGGTCACTGTCATATATGCAGGTCCACGGACTTGAAGGACGATGTCTGGGAAGCCTCCTGGTCCATGGCTGTCTTCTGACACTAAGACCAGATGGGTTCTGTGATTTTGTGGGACTTCACTGAGCTTGGCAGCCGGGTCAGAAGGCACGGGTGCGGCTGGGAATCTGAGAGCCACTGTAAGCCTCTCCCCACCCCCACACCCCTTCTCCTAGTGCTTTCCTGGATGTCGGTCTCACCAGCAAGAAGGTTGAAACGGGAGTCTCCAAGGTCCAAAGAAGCTAGGTTCTTCCTTGTTGATCTCAGGAACCTTCAGAAGTTTTTCAGAACTACATATTTTTTTGAAAAAAATAATAAAATTGCCACAATTTGCCTCAGCCTCTCTTCAAAATAATCCTCAAACCAAACATGTTTAAGACCAAAAGTGCTAAGAAAGTTCCATCTTGTTCTATGAAGATATATGTATCTCCTATTTACTGAGCGCCAGCCCTGGCAGGTGCTGCGCTCGGTGGTGGAAGCCTAGGGCAGGTGGGGGCTGCTCTGATGTCCAGCAAGAGCGCGCTGACCTTCTCGCCAGCCTTATTTCAACTTGAATTCCTGTGCATTCCTGTCCTTTCTCTTCTGCGTGTTAGGGAGAGGCCTTAGTGGCAGATGTACTCAGCTTTTCCCATGCAGATCAAACTTCTCAGATTCCTTCCTGCTTGTAGTAGGGCTTGTTTTAGTCCATGTATGATGGTTAAATGAGAAAAGTTTGGGATTTGGGGGTTTTGCTAGACAGCTCAGGTGGGCTTCTCCTGGACCCTTGCACTGTGTGTGAGCATCACTGCCAGGAACCTCGTGGAAGGGCAGGAGTGGTCTTGATCACTCCTCTCTGCTCCCAGTACCTAATGAAGCACCCCGAGGAAAGGTCTGCGTAGGTGTTTGCCACAGACAGTTGACCCCAGGTACTCCTTCTTCCTTCTCCAGAGAGAGCTTCTCACCCATTTACCTGTTCACTAGCCCTCTTCACCCTCAAGGGATGGGGCAGGGCCCCCAGCACTAGCCTGGGAGATGGTGGTGCAAGCAGCGGCTTCCCTCTTTGCCTTGTGCTTCTTCTGTCCTGGGGAAGGGGAGCCGGACCTCCAGAAATAGCATTCAGGAAAGAGAAAAAACTTTTTCTTGTGTTCAGCCCCCAGCCCCAGGGACCAAGATGGAGAATAGGAGTCTGTCCCCGACAGCTGGAGCAGAGCACGCAGCAGGTGTGGGAGGGACCCGGCTCTTTCCCAAGTCCGAAGTGCAGGAGAGGCCGTTTGATGGGAATGCTGGTGACAGAAAGTCCGGCAGAGGCCTGTCAAACATCCCCCGCCCCCCAAAATGAGCAGCCAGCCCTCCTACTGCAGGGCTGCTGTGGGGCTTTGGTGGGGCTCTCAGAGGGACAGTGTGGCTTGGAAGGAGGCGCCGTGTTGGGACAGGCTTTGGAGGCCACTGGGGAAGTGGGGGGGGGTCCATCTCAGACGCCCAGCCTGAGCTGCTTTTGGCGATGCCATCAGTTGTTTCAGCTTTACTGTTGACATGTCTACAAAGAGCTTTTTTAAAGATAATATTTATTTATTTCAGAGATAGAGAAACAGCACGAGCTAGGGGTGGAGGGGCAGAGGGTGAGGGACAAACAGGCTCCCCACTGAGCTGAGAGCCTAATCAGGGCTCAGTCCCTGAGATCATGACCTGAGCCGAAGGCAAACGCTTAACCAGCTGAGCCCACTTAAGTGTCCCAAGGGGTCTTTTTAAAAGCAGGTGTTTTAGGGGCCCCTAGGCGGCTCAGTGGTTTAAGTGTCCAGCTCTTGTTTTTGGCTCAGGTCATGATCTCAGGGTCATGAGACTGAGCCCTGTGTCATGCTCCACACTTGGTGTGGAATCTGCTAGAGATTCTGTCCCCCTCCCTCTCCTTCCCCCTCTGGCCCTCTTCCTGCTCGTGCACGCTCTCTTTCCCGCTAATAAATAATCTTTAGGGGAAAAAAAAAAGCAAGTGTTTTAAAATGTGAGGTAGCTTGTAATCACCCATTTGACAGATGAAAAAGTAAAAGTATGGGGACATTAGGTGACAGCCCTGAGGTCATTTAGCTTATAGGAGACAGATCCAGTGTCCGAATCCAGGTGGTCTGGGTTTGGGGGGTCCAGAGCCCATAGTCTAAAGCTCTGTTCTTTTTCCCCAACCAGAGTGAACTCCAGGGTGGGGGACCAGGCCGACTTAATCTGTGTCCCTAGGACCATCTTTAATCTTTGCCAGTCAGCCGGGTTTAAAAAATAAAAATTTATACTTCTTTGTCAAGGTACAAATACCTTTCCAAAATCTTTATTGGTGATTTGTTTTTCTCCTTTACTTACCTTTTGGTGTCCTTTGCCCATTTTCAACTATTTTACTATCTTTTAGAATGTAGAATTTTTTTGGTTTGTTTTTTGTTTGTTTGGGCTTTTTTTAATCTTTAGGGCAAATCAGGCAGTTCTTTCCTTTAAGGCTTTTAGGGATGGCATCCTCTCTAGAATCATGGAGTAGGAATAAACTAGTAGGGAGGTATTTAGTATTTTCTCTCATTACAAAAAAAAAAAAAAAAAATGCTTTGTGTCCCCTGCGCTCTGCACTTGGTGTGATACTCAGGACCCATCAGCTTTTATTAGCAGCAGCCACAGTCCAGACAGTTTTCCCTTGGAAACCTTTGCAGAGCAGGACGCTAGCAAGCCTCTCTGCGCTGAAGCACGCCCTGTTCTTACACTGAAGGCCGCAGTGGCGAAGGTCAGAAAACTAAATGATGGACGAACATGCCTCAGACAGAATCTTTAGCCTGGAAAAGCTGGCAGTGGGAGAATGACCAAGGAGCAGAAAGTGCAGCAGCAAGACTGTCCCGGATCTGACTCAGAATGTCCTGCTTTGATGAGAAACCTGCAACCGAGGTAAATATGGGAGGCAGGAGCCCTTGGCTCAAACCTTGGTGGCCTCGTTGCCTCACCATATGTCCCTGGGAAGCTCCTCGAACCTCATTTTCTCCTCTGGTACCCAGGCGGGACGAGCCCACCTGTTCTGGGGACCACAGGAGCCCAAGAGCACCCAGGGTGAAGTCAGCTGGAGCAGCTGCCAGCACGGGTTCTCTCGTTCTTTCCTGTGCCGCATGGAAGCTGCTGGTTTTGACATTGTCCACTCCCCACCTACCCGCAGCCACGCACACACAAGCAAGTTACCGTATTTGCTTTTGAATTTGCAAGACTAAATGTACGATGATTTACTTAGTGGTAGATATTTTCCACAAAGCACATTTAAAAAGTTACTGCTCTAGTAACTTTTTACTAGAGAGACACCCCCGATAAACTGAAATGAAGAATGGAAATCTTTTTTGTCAATGAAACTGCATTTTCGGTGTTTCAGTGGGCAGGGCTCGCCCTTTGGAACGGTGCAAAGTGCCCTGCGGCAGTATTTCGCTTGGCTCCTCTTCTGAAAGGGCAGCGTGGCCCGGAGCACCAGGCCAACACTAACTCAGCAGCACCAAGGCTCCTAGTGGAGCAGCACCCAACCTCATCGCTATAAAGACCATATTTACATTCTGGGCAGAGCTGTAGCTAGAACGTTCCACGTGAGGGGAAATGCAATCGCATGGCTGAGCTGAGTCTGCGTGGTTCCTTAGAACACGGGGTGCAGAGAGCACAAAGGACTAGAGTCAGGAGGCCTCAAGAAGAAGGGGTATGGGCAATGGAAACACAAAGTATGCAGGTCTTGGGTCCCCAAACCCCAAGGTCAAACCTGGTGAGTGTTGGAGTGATCGGCTTTGGGTGCCTGAGTCCTTCCCTGCTTCCTTCCTCCTCTCTGGGGTTCTTGCACACAAGGAACATAGACTGCTAGGAAACCAGATGACTGATCCTGTGCTCAGTATTCCCAGTGAAGAGCCTTTCTGGGTCAGAGCCTGCAGCCAGGCCAGACCAATGTGTAACTGCCTCGTCCCAGTGTCCTCTCTGGGTCGGGGACAGACCAGCTCAGCCTGACCTGCCCACTCACGTCCTGTGGAGAAATGGGTTTACCAACTACATCCACTGTCCGTGTAGCCCTCACTCCCTGCCAGGGAAACGTGGCCCCGTGAATATCTGACCCAGCTGGTGAGCTGCACCCTGGAGGCCGGGAGCTAAGGGGTGAGTTAGACAGTGATGGCTCTTCTCCCTGGCTGCTCCCGAGGCATGCAGAGGGAGCAGGATCCTTCCTGGCCATCAGCTGGGACCAGACCATGTGGCAGGCCAGTAGTCTGACTGGCCTCTTTGACTCATAAGGCCACGTCTTGGAGCTTGACTACCTGAGGCTGTGCAGCGGCCCTGTGGCCCGTGGGAAATGTTCTAGGGATATTTTAGCTTGGACGTGGGCACTGGGGAGAGGCTTCTATGATAGCACCAAGACACACGGCTTTTTCGTGAGAATGGTGTGCTGTTTTCAGTTACTCTCGCTGATGATCTGTCTCCAGAAAGTCTTTTTGCCACTCCCTTAAACGTTTTTCTAACAGGAGAAATGACTAGTTGTTGAAACTGGATCTGCAATTTCCTATTCAAATTAATCCATCCAAGAGCCAGGGCACGTGGATTGCTTAGGTGTGAGCCCTGTCCTGGCCAGCATCGGGACTCGCTGGGTGTCCTGTGTGAGGGCAGGAGAGCAGACGCTCGGGGAGGGGCTTGGCGAGGAACGATTACGGGTGCTGCTTGAGCTTCGTTTATCCAGAAGGCTTGGGGAAATAATATTTTGGTTGTGAACATACTTATTCTAAGTCAGTCACCACTTTGCAGTGAAGCAGACTACAAAACAATAACCTAAACACAGGAACAGCTGATGTGTTCCCAAAGACATCTCAGTTCCCATAGAGCCCGAGAGCTGATGTCATGGTTCTCATTTCTGGTCCTTCTGGGGAAAGGGTCCAAACACTCATGCCTGCTGTTGAGACCGTTTTAGTCTGCAGATGATGGGCACAGTGCCTGGGGCCAGCGGGCTTTTCAGGAGTTTATGAAAGTGCTTGGGGCCTAAAAAAATTTATTGGCTCTAAAATACGAAAAGAAAACTGCATAATCAAAATTTATAAGGATGTAATTAAATTTCTACAAAGTGGAACATCTTGTCAACTTCATTAATTGTTAAATTAAGTCTTCATAAAAATGTTATTACTTTTGAAAACAATTTGTAGGTTAGATTTTTCTCACTTCCCAAGAATTCCTGAACATGCCTAATGTTTGCTGAGAAATCAGAGCCAGCTGTAAATTAATTGTGTTACTCTTGGCCACATAATTTCAAAAGCAAAATTTAAAGAAATCCTTTCAAAAATTTTACAGTAAAAGTTGTATTAGATGTGTGTATTTCAGTGGGTGTGATACTGCGATACAGTCTGAGAACTTCTGAGTAAGAGGGCCCGGAGCCCTCGAGGAGCTTCAAGGGCCCTGTTTCTCCCGGTTTGACATTAAGATAAGCAGATACTGCAGCCCTGCTTCCCACAGACACTTTCAAAAGCACCATGCCCACTCCTGGGTTTCCACCAGTAACTTTGGGGAGGAGGGGAAATACAGGCTTTAAAGCAATTTAAAAGAGAAATAGGTTGGCTCTGCAGGGGCTGTGGTAGACTCACTGTATGCAGAGATGGGACAGCTCCCTGTGGCTCCCGGGACTGGTGGGGGGGAAGCCCCGGGGCTCCCTGGGTTCAGTGGTCAGTGGCGCCTGAGGCTGCCTGCGGAAGGGAGGTCCCCGGACCTGGAGGTGGGGGGTGTAGCAGTGAGAATGAACAAGCCTCTCTCGGGCCAGAGACTGATGGTGTGGTTCTGCAAGCACATCACGGAAGAGCTCATCAGACCCACGATTTCCGTCCGCAGGTACTGGCCAGGTGGCAAGCCTGGGGTCTGCCAGCCTATGAACCTTTCTAAGAACTGCAGTCAGCTTGTGCTTACAGAACCTACGCTGGCCTTCATTGATCACCCTTTAGTTTTTCAAATGCTCACGAAGCCCTCTTCATAGTCTTTCCTATAATTTTACTGGGGCTTAAGCCAATTGATACATAGTTTCTAGGATCTTGTCCTTCCTTTTTCTGAAAAGAGAGTATTTGCCCAGCACCAAACCTGGTCTCATTGACTTCTGGATGATTGTGGGTAGAGGTTCTGAGAGCTTCTCTGCCTTACCCTCAGCCTGCTCATCTCCTCCTCCAGGAAGCCCTCCCCAACCCCAGAAAAGTTACTTAACTCTCCTTGGGGTTCCCATACTGCTCGATATAGTTATCTCTACTGGAGCGTAGTAAGAATGATGACTGCCACGTAGCTAGAGCCTTTGGCCTGTCAGATGCCTTACGTGCGCTTTCATTTCATCCTCACGAGGCCCCACAGCACTGAGCCCACTAAGTCCCAGAGAGACTGCATGGCTGGACAGGGGAGACTCTGGGCTTCGAGCTCCCATCTGCCTTCCAGGCCTGCTGTTCCCTGCCGCGCCGTCTGAGTCTGTTTCACCGTGCCAGCATTGCTCAAGGTTCTGTCTCGTCAGTCTCTGGGATCCTTCTGGGCAGGAAGCCTCAGGGGTGAGATCGTGTGTCCGTCCTGCCAGTCTCTGCTCTAGAATGAGTCACTTTGTGTCCCACATGCCTTCCCTCATCTCCGTCTCCTCACCGCTGGGAGCTGTGTGCCCTTCGTCATCTTCATTCTGTTCTTCCCAGTTCGAGAATCAGTGATGAGCCCATCTGGAAGCAGGGGCCCCACAGCAGGGGATTATCGGGATCCAAACCCAAACCCTGGGGAGTCTGGACGGTCTCATAGAAAATCGGCACGTTGTTTTCTTTTGAAGGTTCTGTTCTTTTTGAACGTTGCTCCAGACAGACCACCAAAGATACCTTCATTTCAACAATTAGGGGGTGTTTTTTGTTTTTAAAAACATTGCATTTGTCATTCAAATGAAAATCTTTTGCTTAACACAATTTTTCTGTATACACAGTAATTCTAACTTAAATTCTTGTATTAAAAATCTGTTCAAGGAAAATCACTTATTCGTTTGAAAAAAGGATTGTGAGACCAGTCCAGCTCCTGCGGCTGCATGGGCTCCTCCTGAGGCACAAAGCCAGGATCGTTAGGCTTCTTTTGAATGTGCCCTTCCCCAGTTCTCACAGGGGTGGCTCAAGTCGAGATGTGACTTCTGGAAGAAGCAAGTGCACTACCCATTGCACTCAACAAACTTAACCACCTTTGTCTCAGACACCGGGTTGTCTGATGCTAACGTCATTCTGCTTTATCGATTGTCCTTTTCTGGGGGAGCACCTCAGGGCTCTGATACGGTCTGCTACATAAATTCACCACAACAATCCATCTGGGTGGCTAGGGAGCCGGCTGCAGAGGCCTAAGCTCCAGGATTTTCCAGATTACTTTCAGTTTGCCAAGTGCCAAACTGTTGGGATTTCCAGGCCACAGTTGCCAGATCGCCGCTTTAAATAGGAACAAGTTAATCGTTTATCCCTTGGGACTGTGAAGAGCCTGAGCATTTATTTAGCTGAATGTCTTCCCTGGAAAATGCCCGAGGAATAGAGTGAGGCTTGCCATCACACTGAAAAAGCTCTCCGTGATCCATTCCCTGAGGTATCCGAGGAGAAAAGAGAAAGCAAAGCTAGAAGGAAGATGTCCCACCTTGAACTCGAGCGGCTTTTGTTTATGAAGAAACTAGCAAAGAATGCTCTTTGAAATGGCACTGGATTGCGTAGTTTGTAATGAATTTGAGCATCTTATTTTGTTCCACAGTAACATTTCAGACACAAGACAGCACAGTGCAGTGGAAACAGCACAGGCTCTGGAGGCAAGGGATCTGGGTTGGGTTTTCTGATAAAATATAGGAGGGAAAAACCATCTAGGAAAACACTCTTGTCCAAGGTGTCTGCACCTCCTTGGCCATAGGGCATCCGTCGGGGAGTAAGGGAGGTCTCTGTGTTTGCAGTGAAACAATGTGGTGGCCACCTGGTGTGGCCCCAAGGACAGATCGCATCTGCAGATTTTTGTACATTTAGAGTTAGCGTCTTTAAAGAAGTCCTGATTTACAGAACTTTAGATTTTGCTGGACATTGAAATGCTGAATACAAACACACCCAGAGAAGTTGTTGACATTTGAGACAAATTAAAAATCAGATATATCTGCAGCCTTAGTTGGGTCCATTTACTGAAGTTTGGTGCGTATTGTGTTTTCTGTGGGAGAGCTCAATTGTTTTAGGTACTCTGGGGTATGATGCTAACTCCGTTCTGCTGTATCTCTCTCTCTTTTTAAAGATCTTATTTATTTATGAGACAGAAAGAGATAGCGAGAGAGGAAACACAAGCAGTGGGAGTGGGAGAGGGAGAAGCAGGCTTCCTGCTGAGCAGGGAGCCTGATGTGGGGCTCTGTCCCAGGACACTGGGATCATGACCTGAGCCAAAGGCAGACATCTAACAACTGAGCTACCTAGACGTCCCATCTTTGTGTGTGTGTGTGTGTGTGTGTGATCTCAGGGTTGTGATGCAGTCTACTATGTAATTCACCACAACAACCCATTTGTGTGACTGGGGAGCCAGGGCAGCTGGTTGGTTTGGTTGGCTCCTCCCAGGCATGATAGTGATGGGTTTGCAGTGACAGTGTCTTACACTGTTAGCACTGTGAGAGTTCTAATGACAAATCTACCAGCTCTGTTCCCAGAGCTTTTTTACAAGGAGCTGCTTGGAACCTCGTACATGAAATAGTGATGGAGGGTCACGTCCAGACAGCTGGCACCTGAGGCCAAGTCAGGCATTTATAGAGTGATTTTCACACCAGTTCCCCTCCAGCCTTTCCATGGAAACGTGCAGTGTCTGGGAATGGTTAAGACAGACTTGGGTTTGAGCCCTGGCTGAGCCACTCACTAGCTGTGTAGTCTTGGCTGAGTTACTTAACCTCTCTGAACCTTGACATCCTGGAAGTTACCTGATTCTGGCTCTGCTACTGACAGGCTCTGGGGTGATAAGGCCCCTAATAAGCTCTTTTATGATTTTATGGTCCGTTCTTTATCCACTGAGAAACAAACTAAGCTGATTATGTTTTCAGGAGAGAAAACAGCTAGAATTGCCTACTCTTTTTGGTTTTTAAGGATTTGTTTCAGGCAGGGCCTTGCTGTGGCAGCTGGTCCTAATACTGCCTTTCCTCCTCTGATCACTCTCGAGGGTGGGTGCCATGAGGAGGGCTGGCCTGTGCACAGCTGTGCCTGTGCGGAGCCGAGGGACGGTGTCCCTGGCCTCCCAGATCATCTTGGGGGAAGGCCGGCACTGAGGCCCACCCTGTCCATTCCTGGGCCGTTTCATGACTTCTTCAGCCTTCCTCTTTAGCAGACCTGATTGACGCACATGTATGTGCGCGTGTGTGTGTGTGTATGTCAAGGGCACACGTGGAGAAGGAGGTCAAGGATGTGTGAATAAGTGGAGAGGAAAAGAGGAAGGGCAGGTGACAGCAGCTGTATCTCTGGGAGAATGGGCCACAGCCTGGGCCCTTTGGCCTTGGCCTCATCAAAGCATCATCCTAACTGAAATGCCCCAGGTCTGGCCAGACCCAAGAGAGGCAGGACGGAACCCAAGTCAGACACCAGGGAAGCCAGGAGCTGCCTGGACCTCCCTTCCTCAGGCTCTCGGCGGCCTGGGCCTGGCCTAGGGCCAGCCTGTTACTGTCTGGCTGGGAACAAGCTAGTGAGTGCAGCTCCAGATAAGCAGCCATGGCTCCCTCAGTCCCGTGGAGAAGGGTGTGCTGTGGGCTGAGTGGCCCAGATGAAGAGGGAAAGAGGTTCTGGGATGAAAGATTTAGAAATCGCCAACTCATGCACACAGAGGTGTTTCTGGCCGAGTGATGTCCTTGGGAACAAAGGATCTTGTGGGTAAGTGCACAGAAGAAGGTTTTGTCTTCCAGGCCCAGAACCTGCCTGCGAGCTCTCAGAACAGGCCTGATAAGGCTCCCTGCCTATTGGCTGAGAGAGGCCGTTTGCCTTTTCCTCTCAGTATAGTCCCAAGCCCAGGAAAGGACCGGGCCCTCCCTGCCCATTCAGCTTGCGAGGCCAGGTCTGGCTGGTAACACCTTGGGTAGGGGCTCAGTGGGGACATGGGTCATAGGAAATGAACAATCACTACCAACATTTGGAAGAACTTTGCTTAAAAAAAAGAAAAGGAAAAATTATAGTGCATTTGTCATTTCTATAGAAGGAAGGTCACTGCCGCTGCCTCCCATGTCGGGTGCTTCCTGAAGCGGGACAGAAAGTGGGTTGGGTGCGTGCAGGCCCCTGGGATGCCCACTGCCCACGCTGGACTATGACCGTGAGGAAGCGGCATCAAACCATTGATGGTGCCAAGACTAGGGCCGTGACCCGGGGACTTTGCACAGACTCTTCTCCTTCGGGGACGCGCTAGTAACCCTGCTTTCCAACTCCTTGGTCTGTCCGGTAAACTCTTACAAATCATTCAAGATGCAATACAGGAGTCCCATCTCTGTCCAGCTTCTCCCCTCTTGTCCAGGCAGACTCAGTCACGTGTGCCACCTCCATGTCCCACAGCCCATCATTCGCTGCTGTGCAGGGTCCTCAGCACACTGGGATGTCACCACAGTGACTGCACAGCTCATGATTTCCACTGCATTCCTGCTTTCAGGTACTCTGTTATGCAGGTCCCATCAGTTCTTACAACATTCTGGAAATTCTGGCCTTGATGACTGCTCCGTCAAGGAAATCCTTCGTTACATCTGATGTGCCGATTTGGGGGGATAGAACCCGTAGGCACTGTGTAGGTCCTTGTGCATTCACGCATCTGCTACCTCCCCCAGACCGAGTTCCTGAGGTCAGGATCAGAGCTTTCACCGGCTCCCCCCAGCCTGGCTCCATGACCAGCACAGAGCAGGTGCGCTGCCCCACATGACATAATATCACATGCCTGATTGCACTGCGTTTCCACAACAACCCTGCGGTATTGTAACTCCTGTCCCCATTTTACAGAGGGAAAAATGGTGGCTCAGGGGAGCAAAGTAACTTCCTCACAAGCAAACCACTACTAAGAGGTGGGTGCAAACCTCGGTCTTTCGTTCTTTTGAAGATTTTATTTATATGACAGAGAGAGAACAAGCATGGGGAGCAGCAGGCAGAAGGAGAGGGAGAAGCAGGGTTCCCACTGAGCATGGAGCCTGATGTGGGGCTTGATCCCAGGACCCTGGGATCATGACCTGAGCCGAAGGCAGACGCTCAACTGACTGAATCACCCAGGCGCCCCAAGCTAGGTCTTTCTTCTTACACTATTATTACCCTTTCAGCTCAGTCCAAGCTCAGGGATGTCCTGAAATCATTGACTCAGAATCCAGAGATGCTAAAGCGAGAGGAGGTCTGTTGGGTAGCCACTGAGGTCTGCCAGACACTAGGAGTATGACTTCCAGTGGAGTCTTCATTTGGTCCCCAAGGGCACGTCTTACCCTCTGGGCGTTCTGTCAAGACATATTAGCGTACTCTGCCCTGTCTTTTGGAGCTTCTGATTTAAAACAGACATATGTACAGATGAGGCAGTCATCTGCTGTAGAATGCCAGCACTAAAAAGGGACTGTTTATTTATTTCAGTCTTCTTGCTTTAAGATAAACCAAAACGGAAGGAAACTGAGAGCTACCATGTACTGAGACTTTCCATGGGCCCAGCGCCACTCCAGACACTTTTCTTTTTCTTTCTTTCTTTTTTTTTTTTTTTTGCAGTATTTCCTCTCATCTTTGGGTGGGCATTATTTTAATCTATCCCCAGTTGTCAGATTGAAACAGGAAACAGAGGCTCTGCAAGGTGACTTGCCTGATATCCCAGAGCTAATCGGTAGGGGAATCAGAATTTGAATCCGGGTCAGTCCGTTCAAAGCATGTGTTCTCAACCCGCGACGCAGCAGAGGGCCTTCCTGTGGGCTGTGAGGTGCTGGAGGCGGGTGCTCCCCGCCGCAGACCTGCCAACAGTGTTGCCCTCTTCTTTGCACGGGCCACCCCCTTTCTGGAATTAGCAAGAAGCTGCTCTTCACAGTACTGTGGTTATTTTCAGAAGTGTGAAATAAGTGTAAATCAGGGTGTTTTCAGTAAAAATATCTCCCCACTTACACAACAAAGTGGTACCAAAATCACTGACTTGGAGCAGATATGTGGTTAGTTCCTGCAAAGATCAGTCCAGTTCTCGCCTGACAGCCCATCTGGAAGGCCCACAGGGGCCTGGATGAAGGAGTGGCTGAGCTTCAAGAGGTTGGGCTCATGCTCCCTGTAGAGCCCTAGAGCACAGAGGAGTCAGCCCTAGAAGCCCTACATTCAAATCCAGCCCTAGAAGGCCTAAGGATCCTGAGCCTGTGAGCAAGTTGCTCTTCTTTTCCATTAACCTTCCACAAGGAGTGCCCAGTGCTAGTACTCTGGTCAAGCTTCAGAACATGCCAGCAACCCTTATCCTCCCCCATAATGATACGTGAGAATTACCACATTTAAAGATGAAGCGTGTATTTAGGAGTTTATGGAATTGTCACTGAAAAGTCGAGACAGCGGCAGACTCTAGCTTCGGAAGGTACTCCTTCCCACCCCCGGCCCCTACAATGTGTTTGTCCTACTTGTGCCATGATAACACTTTCCTTTCCTTTGGCTTCTTGTTTCTTTGGTGAGTATTTACCGATTGCCAGATCTGTGCCAGGCGCGGTACAAGAGCCCCACCTTGCAGGAGAGACATCCTGTTTGCCAGCACAGGGCATCTCAGCAGAGCCCAGAAAACTACAGGCCTGGGGCTTGTTCCCATCCGAAGCCAGAGAACATTTGTTCTCTTCTGAGACTCTCCCCGTTTCCTGGTTCTACTTTGGAGCACCCCTCACCCTAGCGGCTACCGGGCCTGGGCCCAAGGGATCGCTGAGGGGATTGCGCAAGTCTGTTGGCCCGGCTTCAGCTCGCCGTGGCTTTTCCCCCACTTGTGTTCTCAGCTGAGGGAAGCCTGGTGCCTGGCTCTGAGGCCCCCGATGGAGCGGGCTCCCTCCCAGGGGAACTTACCAGATGGCTTGTCTGTGGAAGACGGGAGGCTGGTGAGGGTGGGCATCGTGGGCAGCGGGGGAGGCAGCACCTTCAGGTTCTGATCACTCTGGATCTCGTTGGTGGAGATCTGATTGATGATGCGGTTGTAGGGGGGCGGCTGGTAGACCCGGGGCGGGGTGGCCGGGGGTGGCTGGGGCATGGGCCTGGCCGCCGGCACCCGCTGGCAGTGCTCCTCGAGCTGCGCGATGATCTCGGACTGGTTGTGGGCCAGCGTGGCCAGGTGCTGGTACTTGTGCTCCAGGTCCTTGTACTTGCTGGCCAGCTGCAGCATGTCGGCCGTCTGGTTGAGGATCCGGTTCTCCAGCTGGGAGAGCTCCAGCGCGTTGTCCCGCTTGCGGATGATCTCGTGCAGCAGCTGCATGTAGAGCTGCGTGACCCGCGAGTTCATGTTGCGGCTCTCCTTGCGCAGCAGCTTCACCTCGCTCACGATGCCGCCGTCCACCTCCACCAGCTGCTGCAGCGTCTCGATCTGCCGCTTCTGCTTGAGCAGCTCGCTGTTGAGCAGCTCCAGCTCCTGCTTGTGCACCCGGTTCTCCAGGAGCACCTCGGGCTCCTTGGAGTTGACGCAGATGGCGCCCGTGACCCGCTGCTGGGGCACGATGAAGGTGTAGGTGCACTTGTCCGAAGACTCGCCGGCCCGCTTGTACCTGTTCAGGTAAATGAACTCACCGGGTGAGCCCTCCTCGGCACCCTCGAAGCCTTCCTTCCGGCCTGCAGCGGCGCCCTCGAAGCCTTCCTTCCGGCCAGCAGCGGCGCCCACGGCAGCCAGCCACCCCAGCCACCCCAGCCACCAGTACGTCACGCACGGCGGCCTCATGGTCCTTGCGAAATGGTGGTTCCTCTTGGCGAACAGAGCCTAGGAAAGCCTGAAAGTAAACAGGAGGGAGATTCAGTAACACTGTTGTCACTGCCAGTGGCCTGTGCCACGAATGAGCTCAGCCTTCTTGCCAGGCAGATCTCTCCAAAGACGCAGCTTCAGGAGGGAGCCCTTCCGGAAGCTGCAGGAGGAGACAGGCAGGCCTCAGCAGAGGTAGAGAGGAAACGGGAGGGGACCGGGGCATCGGAAGGCAGGAGGCCACAGCCCTGGCACTCCTGGAGCCAGCCCCGAAGCCCAGCCACCTCGCGATCTCCTGGCCCAAGCCTGAGAGCCACGGGAGGGCAGCTCAAAGCCGGGGCTGGGAGGCAGAGGAAGGCTTGTCTGGTCTCCTTTCTCCGCCTCCTTTCTCTGCCCTCCCTCCCACCCCGTTTGACACGTTCGTAACCCCCAGGCTTTCCCGGTGTGGCACCGGTCACAGGTGTGCATAGGGGTTCTGTGTGATCCTCCGCTACTGGACTCCGCACTCTATGAGGGCTGGCGCTGTGGCTGATTCCATCCTGTGTCCCTAGGATGCTGCACTAAGCAGGCTTTTAGCAAATATTTGTTAAATGCTCGAATCACAGGGTACGGCATGGAATGTGTTCAGTTGGTAGCGGACAGTGTCAGTGGGAGGATGCGTCCAGCTACATGGCTTTGGTCTGTGTGTTAGAGACAAGCTAAAGAGCCCAGACAGGAACAAACAACCGAGCTCTTGTAAATCCAAACATTTGCAGGAGCCAGTGACTGCAAGGCTCTGCCGTCACAGCGTGATTATAGCCGGCGGAAGCGGAAAACAGACACGTGTCTCTGGAGTTGTTTCAGTTCTGCTCTTGGACCATTTGTTCCTTCACCAGATAGCCATCCAGCATATGTGGTGTGCCAGGCAGCATGCCGGCTGCTGGACAAATGGCTGCAAACAGCCCAGAGCCAGCCCTGCCCTCACGGGCCTCATGCTCCACAGCCCTGAAGAGCCACAGAGCAGCAGTAACATGTGCTGCAAAAGGGTAGAGCAAGGAACTGACCTAATCGGACGATTCGAGAAAGCTTCCCTGAGAAAGTGACCTTTACAGTGACCCCTTGAGGGATGAGCAGGAGTTGGCCGGGCCAAGAGGGAGGGGATGGACGTGCACAGATCCCTCCTCTCGCCTACTCAAGGACACTGCTCAGGCATTTCTCCCCCATCTCTCCTGCATGATCACATTTTTCCTATAATCATGCTGTTACTTCTCTCAAAGAAAATCAATCCTCTCTTGATCTAACATCCCCCTCTCCAGCTACTGTTCCATTTTTCTGCTCCCCATTTTAGCAAAACCCCCCGGAAGGGTTGTCTGTACTCAGTTTCCAGAAAGTGCCTCTCTTCCTGTTCTCTCTTGAGCCTACTCCCATCAGGCCGGGCCCCTCCCCTCCTCCAAGTACTCTGGACAGGGTCACCGGTGGCCTCACTTGCCAGGCCAAATGGCTTATTCTTGGTCTTCATTAGTACTTGCCTTTCCACACGGGGTGATGTGGTCAGTCACTCCCTTCTTAGACTTCCTTTCCTGAAGATCACCCTTTCCTCCTTTCTCACTGGCTGCCCTTTCTGTCTCCTTTGCTGGTTCTTCCTCCTGTTCCTGTCCTGGGGGACCCAGAGCTCAGTCCTCAGACCTCTTGTTTATGTCGGTGATCTCATCCGGTCTTGTGACTTTCAGGCTCTGCTAACTCCCACATCTATTTCTCCAGCCCAGACCTCCCCCTTTGACTCCAGACACATACATCCAACTGCCCCTTTGACATTTCCACTGGGCCATCCACTAGGCATCTCAGACTTAACCTACTTAACCTGTCTGGAAGTGAACTGGTGTCCCCACACCTCCATCCAAATATGCTCAGCCTGGGTTCTCCTACATTAGTAAATGGCAACTTGGCAACTTGGCTCTTCCAGTTGCAACCTTGAAGTCACCCTTGATTCCTCTTTTTTTCATATCCTGCATCTAGTTCACCACCAAATTGTAATAGCAATATCCTGGGCATATTCTCGGAATCCTGCTGCTGCTCCCTGGTACAACCCACGTTCGCCTCTTACCTGAACCTGGCTGTCTGCTGTTGGACCTGCTCCTGCCCTCGGTCCTCAGCCCAGCAGCCAGAGTGTCCCTTTTTAAAAAGTCTGATCCTCCCCAGCAGCCAGAGTGACCCTTTTTAAAAAGTCTGATCCTCTACTTGGAATCCTCTGGGAGCCCCTCATTGCGGAGAAAAAGCTTAGAAGGCATTTCTGGCTCTCCCGGATCTGCCCCCCTCCCTCTCTGGCCTCCTCTCTGATGCCCCTCGGCCCCCTGCTCCTGCGCCCGCAGCCACCACAGCCTCCCGGGCGGTCCTTTTGCTCGCCACCACACACGCTTCTGACTCCGGGCCTTTGTTCGCTCTCCACTGTCCAGAGCACTCTTACCCCTTGCCTCACCACCCTCTCCCTCACCTCTTTAAGGTCTCTCCTGAGATACCACCTACCCAGTGAGGCCCACCCTGATTATCTAAAATTGTGACCTTCCCACATTGTCAGCATGTAGACCTTTTCCCCACCCCGTGAATGGAACCGCTGCGAGGGCAGGGGGTGGTCCGTGCTATCTGCAGTGCCAAGCACGTGGCCTGGACTGGGCAGGCAGGCACTCAGTCAGTGTTTCCGGCCTGAGTGAAAAGGCATGCCTGCCCACTGCTGCTGCGCAGATGAGAGGGCTGTGGAGTGTCAGGGCCAGGGGACCCCTGTGCAGGTGATTGCTGGAGGGGTCCAGAGGTACAGGAGGAGGTCATTTCTTTCCTTTCTTTCTTTCTTTCTTTCAAAGATTTTATTTATTTATTTGAGAGACAGAGACAGAAACAGAGCATGAGCAGGGGGAGGGCAGAGGGAGAAGCAGACTCCCCTCCAGGCAGGGAGCCTGATACAGGGCTCAATGCCAGGACCTGAGATCATGACCTGAGCCAAAGGCAGACGCTTAACCGATTGAGCCACCCAGGCGCCCCAGAGGCCATTCCTTAGGCTTTTCGGTAACATCGATAGAATCTATTTACCAAGTCCCTGCTGTGTACCTGCCCCTTCCCAAAACATTTGCAAGCATTTTCTACTTTGATTTATCCTCACAAGGTAGATACTGTTAAGATTCGCTTGTCATTTCCATTTTACAGATGAGGGAACTGAGACCCAAAGAGGCTAAGTGAATTGCCTGAGATCACACAGCTGGGAGGTAGCAGAACTAGGGATAATGGGAGGGGTCAGGAAAGCTTCCCTTGTCTGATCTCACGTATTCCAGCCTTCGAACTCTTACTGACTACACAGAAATGTACTTAATCTGGTCTTCAGTCCAAAAAAAAGGATTAGCAAGATCGCCTTCTGACTATATGTTAATTTACCCAGGCACCCGTGGGGCTTCTCTGGTGAGCAGCCTACAGGTTCGCTGGCCGGCTGTCCCACAACAGCCCCTGGGCTCCCGGAGCCACTCACAATTGTTTTCTGCTGGAAGGAGGTGGCCTAACTATGGTTCCATGGCCCCTCAGCCTTTGGGGCTACACAGAGAAAGGTGTTCGGCAGCCTTTGATGGGGGCTGGGCTCCGAGGTAGGGCTACAGTGACGTTAGTGGAAACCAGGCTGAGTTTGTGAGTGTTTGCCTGGTTTCCAAAGTGCTCTGGCAGTTCCTGTGCCAGCCCCTGGCCACGCCTGGCCCAGAACAATGGGGAGGAGCAGTGCTGCAGGCTAGGGTGGGCAGGCCCGTGCCTTCCCCACCACCGCTCACCTGAGAGTGGTGGTGACAAACACCTCACTATGCTCCGGGCGCTGGGTGCCAGTGCTGATGCTGGTGCGGGCTTCTGCCTCGGCCGAGAAACTGCCAGAGGCCCAGGGAGTCAACCTGGCTCCAGAAAAGGGTTGGCTTCCAGACCTTCCCAGGCCTCAAGACCTGGCAGGGTAGCACTCTTTATCATTGAGTCCTGTCCCCTCCCACACTTCCTGAGCAAAGCCTCTGCCCTTGTGATCCTGAAGGCTGAGCCTCTTCTGTGAAACGGGGCGACCCAACCCACCTCACACACTACTTAGGGACATAGAAATGCTTCCCAAACTAGAGATGGTAATAACACGATAGCGGCCTGAGGGCGGACTACAAAGTCAGGTTCCGGGAGGAGCACTGACCACGCCCCCTGGTGGGAGAGACCACAGTCAAGGCTCCTCCCATTTCTCAGAGGCGGGACTTGTGCCTGTGCAGCTCAGCAGGGGAGCTGTGAGCTGGAGGTGTGTCTGGCCTCATCATCCAGCCTAAAGCTGCCCTCTGGTCAGCCTGGGTCTGGCTCCCCTGCTCTCCCTGTATTTTACACGGTGCCGGGGAAGAGAGGGAAGCAGGAGGCAGGCAGACGCAGTGCAGGGCTGTGCTGTCTTGAAAGAGCATTTCTCGTGATTGTTCGATTGAAAAGAGCACCAATCTTGATCATTAACACTCGTACAGGTTTTCAGGTTCCCAAGGCCCTGCATGTGCATCATCTCATTCAGTCATCCCAACAGTCAGAGCTAGTTAGCCGCGCTGTGCCGTTTTGAGGGTGAGGAAATTGCCTCTCCGGAGGGTGTCTGGTATCTCGCTCAAGATGGCGTTGCTAATGGTGCCACCAGTTGTGAGGCTCACGATTCTGGGTCTTCCTGCTACTTTTCCACGGGGTCTGGGCTTGGCAGGAGTGACTTGGGGCCAGGTGGGTTACAGAAGGAAGGAAAGGAACAGGATCCCGTGCTGGGTGCCTGACACATACTGTCACAGGTGGTCTCGCCAGGTGGTTGTCCCCCACTTCTACTTTGTGAATGGGGTCGCTGAATCCCAGACAGGCTAAGTGACTTGCCGGGAGCGTGGAGCAGATAAGAGCTGGAGCTGACGCAGCCGAGAGCTCCGATCAGCCTCACGCCAAGGGCTGTACTCTGCACTGGCCTTGGCTTTAGAGTCATTTGTTTTCCTTAAAGATTCTAACCCCCCCCCCTTCAGTTTTCTGCTACTTTGGCAGTTCTTAATGGGCAGTAATGAGTTTGTTTACTTTTGCTTTCTCGATATTTATTCAACTAATTACACCCCAAGAGAAATAACCCTCCCCAGCATTCCAGCCATCTTAGGCCTGGAGAAGAACTCCATTGCAATCAAAGCAGTGCTCCTCAATTTCTTCCTCTGACCAACAAAGAAAAGCAACTCCAACTGTTTTCCTTGGCTTCAAAATGAAAATAAAACGATTCTTGAAATTGCTTTTCCACATTGTATTGTGAGGAGTTTCCATTATGTGCGGGTTTCCCTCCCTACAAGTGGAGCTGGTGTGATCAAGCCACGTGACAGCACCTGCATATGGGGAGGCGGCCTCCCCTGGGCTTGGGTCCCACCCAGCCTCTGGTGTGCAGCCCTGAGCGTCCCTGCTTGGCCTGGTGCAGTGAGGCCACACACCGTGTGTCCACGTCCTACTCACGGCACCACAACCCAGGTATGGGGCCACTTTGTGGGAAGAATTGTTTTTATAAGATGGAGCTTTGTATCATGACCTGCAGCAGAAGCTGGTACCGCCAGGGGTTAGGAATGACAGAAATTCAAACACTCAGGAGGATAACTACAGTCAGTTGTCACTGTGACTCAGACAATTTATAAACATGATCATATTTATTCCAACAACTTCAGGAGGGAAGCCCCGTTACTTCAGGGCTGCCATGCATGGTGGCCCAAGTTGTGCACTATGCAACTCTAGGGAGCACAACTCAACATTCAACAATCTTTATAGTTTGGAATATTTATATTACAGCCATTTTCTAATACCCACAAAGATGCTTTTAAGACTAACAGCAGGGCTGACAACTCCCCCATTTGCAGGTGAGGAAACTATTGAGATTCTAAGACCATGAGTCATTTTGCCCACAGTCACCAAATTACTAAGTAGTGGAGCCAGTAACAGAACCCTAAAATATACCGTGCTGAATATATGGAAAGAAAAGTGCTGGAGTGACAGGACACTCAAAAGAAATTGCTCCCTGACCCCCGCAGGCCAGGGGAGAACAGAAGAGCTCCTGGGATCCTCAGGAGAGCTGACCCCAGGAAAACCTCTGGATTCAAGCCAGCTCTCACAGTGTCACCTAGTCTAGAGTCCCATGTGAGGGGCTCTCAGAACCCGCCGCTGCCTCTGTTGCCAGCCCTGCCCCATCGTCCTATTATCATAGAAGGCTGAGGAGGAGCCCAGACCAGAGGCCGTGCAGGAGGCCTGGGAAGTGGGCCCCCGCCAAGGCAGTGTAGGCCTCTGGAGCTGCCATCTGCCCCTGAGTGTGCCTGGCTGGCCCCTGGCGTCTGGCTTTGGGGAAGCTAGCAACTCGACCTCTCCTTGAATAAGTCTGTTGGACCTGAGCACAGGTCATGATTGTTAAGGCAACATCAGGACCAAGAAGAAAAAAATCAAAACTTCAAAGTTGACAGCTTTTCCTACTAAGGCTGTTGGGGATGTATAGTGTACCAGTGGGGTGGTACCCAAACCAACTGGTGATCCAGGATGTGGGAGGGATCCAGATCAAGAAAAATCCCAGAAGAGGCCCCAGAGGGCCCAACTGACCATATAACCAAAAGCATAGATAACAACAGTCCTCGTTTGTTTGTGGTAAACTCACCGCGTGCCTGGTGTGCCCTTTCTCACTGGCACTTCCAGCCCCACGCATAAGGTTGCCCCCTGCTGAGGCCCGTTATCTTATGTAATTATGAATAGCACCCCCTCTTCCTTCCCGATTGGGTACCAAATTGTATGGTCCCTTTACACCAAGGAGAAGAGAAATGTTATCTGCATTTTGCGGGAGAGTAAACCCAGGTCCAGAGAGGTCAGGTCCCTTGTCTGAGGTCCCTTGAAATAAATGTCAGGATGGGATTCTGCTGTCAACTGCAGTCCCCATGCCCTTACTTCCTCCGAGATTGTCTCTCTAGCCAGCACGAACAAACAACAGGTGCTTGTCTGTGGGCTTCACGGCAAGGATGCAGATTGCTTCTTAGTTGCTGTTGACTGAATCAGTAGAAATGGCTTTCAGGTCAGTACAAGGGGGAGTTTTGTTGGATGTTAGAAACAGCTTCTTGATTATCCAAGTGGCAAGACCCCAAAATGGGCATCTAGGATGAGCAGTGGTGTCCTCACCTTAGAAAACCCGAAGGAACTGTGCCTCGCTTGTCCTGGGTGATTCACCGCTAGCCTGGGGGCCAGGGAGGGAACAGCCGCATCTCCAACTGCCATCCCTTTCCAGCCTAGGATCCTGTGATTCATTCCCCACCAGAAGGCCATGTGGGCACCCAAGGAGTCTGGAGCCAGTTCCCAGACCCTGCCAGCTCAGCTCTCATAAGACCTTCAAATGAGCCATTTATTTGTTCGTCTATCCAGCCTCCCGTCCCCTAGCCTTCCCCTCCAGCCAGTGATCGTGCGCTGCGACAGCCCCCGTCCGGCCCTGTCACGGGTGGTGGGAACAGAGGCAGGAGCCAGATAGGCAGGCAGTGTCGGATCCGACCCATTTGCCAGGGAGAATAGCAGTGTGGGGGTTGAATCTGCCTGATGCCCTGGGTTCTCGCCTCTGGGGAGCAGATGGCTCCAGGGAGGGCTGACTGAGTTCGTGGACGAGGTGGGTTGTGGTCATACTGTGAGATCATAGGGCAAGGCGGGATGTGGTTAGGCAGTGGGGAGCTAGTTGCCTTTGCCAGGGGGACAAGGATGCTGCTGTTACTTTTTCACGGTGCGCTATTTGGGAACCATTTTGAGATTCCCCCAAAGCCTGCGCACTGAGCCCTCTGTGCCAGGAGCCCCAGCCAACAGAGCCGAGGAGGGGAGAGTCTGCAGAAGCCATGTCAGAGCCCGGCTTCTGAGTTGGCTGCTGCGTTTCCGGCCATGCCTGGTGTGCTCTGGAGCCTGGGAACTGGGCGAGCCTCAGATGAGAGGGAGAAGCCAGGGACGGGGCAGACAGTGCTGCCCCACGGTGGCTTCCTAGGGACTGTGGGCCTGGCCTGGAACTGCTTTTCTAGGCCAGACCAAGCGGTTGGCACCTAAGGCCACCTCAGCCTGTTGGCATGGGCTCATCCCTTGAGCACCGGGACAAGCACATTCTGTGCCTACCTCTCAGATCCCAGTAACCCTGTGAAGTTGGGCCTATGATTATTTTCATCTCACAGAAGAGGAGACAGAGGGAAAGGATGAAGTCACTTGCCCAGGGACACACGGCTACCAAGTGGTGAGGCCAGGCCTGGAACCAAGTTTGTCTACCCCAGAGCCAGGTTTCTTACCCACACAGTCCTAACTGGCCCCCCTGCCTTTGGGCCCTCGCTCCCCTGCCCTCCAGGGTGCAGGTGGCTCCAGGCCCGTCCTTCTAAGGTTCCAACTGGTCGTGTTGGTGTCCTGCTTTAGGAACAGGGCCTCTGTGCTCACGCTCAGGCTCCCTGCCACTCTGCACATGCTCTTCTTTTTGCCCCAGCGCCTTCCCCCGTGTCTTGCCTGAGGCACACGTCTGTCTCCCTCTCTCACTTGACCTCCCAGATCCACTTCCCTGTGAAGCCACCGTCCACAGTGAGGCCCCCTTCCTCCTCTGCCCCCAGGAGCAGCCGTGGCTGCTTCCTGCACCCATCACAGCACCCCATCTGGTTGTGCACCTCAGACGTGAGCTGCTTAAAGTGGGGTCAGGGTTGTTTCCCCTCCAAATACCCAACAGCCAGGATGGCACTTAGATTCCCAGATAGGACTTCAAGGATTCCATTCATTGCATGTATTTCCCGAGCATTTCCCCTGTCCCGGCCACGTTCTGGGGCTGGAGGCAGAGCAGGAACAGAGTAGGTCCCTGCTCTCAAGGGGCCCAGGGTGGTTGGCGGGACAGAGAGCAGAGGGGATGGTGATCAGTTTCTTGGCAGGGCAGCTCCAGCTGGGGTGAGGATTGGGGTGGGCACAAGGTGGGAGTAGAGGCACCCCAAAGGGGCCTAGGCTCGACAACACAGAGGGGAACTGTGTGGCACCATGGGACCAAGAGGCTTGTTTGTCAGGGTCTGAGGCTTGCTTGCTTGCTTCATTCATTCATCCATTCATTCATTCCGCACATCCATTCTCTGCCCAGCCCCGAGTCGTGGAGGTCCTGCAGTGACTAAGAGATACCAGCTTTCCCTCATGGAGGTTGGACTGGGGCCGCCTCAGGCAGGATTTCGGTCTTTCCTGGAACTGAACTGTTCCTCAGGTGCTTCTGAGAGAGAAGGACAGACTTCCTTCTGGGATCCCCCCACCCTTTACAGAGAGAGAGAGAAGCAGAGGGAGATAGAATTCCAAGCAGTTACGACGCCAGTGCAGAGCCTACTCTGGGCTCCATCCCATGACCCTGAGATCATGACCTGAGCTGAAACTAAGAGTCACACGCCCAACTTAGCCACCCAGGCTCTCCCTTTCTGGGCTCTTCTTAGGGATCTTGTGCCTGCCTTTCTGGAGGACTAGGCAGCAGGAGGAGGCTGAGGCTCTGGGGCTGCTGGCCCCAAGACAGGCCGGTTGGTTTCGCCGAAGAACAGACGGAACACAATAGCTCGATTGTGAGAGGTCTGACTCCCCCCACCCAACATGTGAACATTTCTGTGATCAGGATGTGTCTTACAATTGATGGACACGTGTAACAGAACATTGTAACGTTTTAACTGCCGCCCCCCCACCCCAGGCTGTCGTTAAATCCGTCATATGGTTTACAGTCAATATTAGGGAATATGGTTTTTTACAGAAACTACTCTTGGCATGAGTTTCTGATGTGACCTATCTATCACCACAAACTCCCAGTTGCCAGTGGCTGAATAACCCTTCTATTTGGGGTATTTTATATAAATTCACAGAGAAGAATGCTATTCAATGAATTGATTCATTCTTAAGATTTCCCCAGTGTGTCTATCCAGGATGGCAGTGGGCTGGGGTAGGAGGAGTCCAGATCTGGGTTTGAATCCTCGCTTTTTGGTCCACTGGTGGAGGAACGTTGGCAGAGGTGCTACAACCTCTGAGCCTCAGTTTCCTCCTCTGTAAAATGGGGACAGCACCACTCATTTGGTGCCCTGTGCCCCCTCGTCGCAGGTCTCTTACTGTTATACGTCTGTGTGATTGCTAGATTCACCTTCTGCCTCCTTCCAGTGGGCCCTGAGCCCCACCAGCAGAGCCTCTCCACATTTGACTGCTGTCTGCTGAGACCACTTCGGGTGAAATGGGCTATGATTCAGAGAGGCCTGAAGCTGCATGTCCCTGCCTGCCTGCCTTGGGCGGGCTGCTGCTGTTCATTCTAAGGCAGTGGTTGCTGCCTCCCTGATGTGGTCAGAATTGCTCGAGTGTGGCAGTGCAGACTGTGAAGACCTGCTTGCTGGTCCTGCAGCCCGCGGACTCTCCAAGTAGGGACGTAGGAAACACATGAATGGTATCTCAGACACATGGGTGAAATTTGCCCGAGGCTCCGCCCTGCTGAGCCGGTGCCAGGGTCCCATGGTGCTGTGTAGCTGTGTGGAGGCTCATCTGTAAGAAGAGGTAGATAAAGCCTGTTCTGTGTCAGAGAGAGGCCTCTTTCACAAGCAAGTGATGCATCGAAGGCAGGTACACGTGGTTTTTAGATGGCGTGGTGTGAGCATTCGGTAGGACAGCAGCCAGAACAGACTTGGCTGCTGGGGGACCCAGTGACGGGGTCAGGAAAAGAGAAGTCAGGATACCTTGACCAGGGCAGTGGAGTGAGGAGGGGAAAAGTATAGACTTTGGAGCCAGGCTGACCAGGGTTCAAGAACCGCATCATCGGGACGCCTGGGTGGCTCAGTTGGTTGGACGACTGCCTTCGGCTCAGGTCATGATCCCGGAGTCCCGGGATCGAGTCCCGCATCGGGCTCCCAGCTCCATGGGGAGTGTGGCTCGGAGTGCTGGGTTCAGGTCCTGGTGCTGGCACTTACTAACCCTATGGCCTTGGGCACATCCCCGAACCTCCATACCTCAGTTTCCTCCTATAAAGGTGGGGACAAGGGCTTGAACAACAGTACCCTATTGCAGGATGGCTGTGAGGGTCCCGCGAGCTGGTAAGCGTCTGGCCCAGGGTGAGTGCAGTGTGTTAGCCGTTGCTAAGAGACAGCTGGTGTCATTCTTCCATTTCGCAGAAAAGGAAACAGGTTTCAAGAGACTGAGTGCCCTGCCGAGGTCCCGGGACTGCTGAGTAGAGGAGCTAGGACCTGAAGCTAGCTCACAAGCCCTACCTTACTCTGCCTCACCGTGGGAGAACGCATGTGGGGAGCATTGGGCCAGCTTCGGAAGTGGCATTCTCGGCTTTCCTCAGAGCCCCAGTGAAAGGAGATCCTTTTCTGAGTAACCGAACTGGCCTCTGGGAGCTCTCCTAATCCCACAGCAGAAGCAAGAGCTGACCCGTGACACACATATCACAGAAGGAGAAGGGAGGGATCAGTGAAGAATTTCTGTTGGGAAATGTTATCTAATGCTGAGTGCTTTCAAGGGACTCGGAATGTGGAGCCGGCGCTGTACCCCCCGCCGGGTGCCGGGGAAGACTGGTCCTCCCCTCTTTCAGTGCCACAGTCAGCCCGCTGGAGACCTGGGCTCCCGTCCGGTGCTGGGCGGGATCAGGCGTCTGTGGACATGCAGGGAAAGCCGGGGCAACGCTTTGCCCTGAGCCACGGTGACGGAACTCTCTAGCTGGTGTGTCCCCCCCAGCTCCGGACCCCTTCGGTCCTCTCCTCTCCAGCCGAGGGGTGGGCAGAGGCTGCTGGGCTCCAGGGAACTTTCTGAACAAGGGCTCCCGGCTCTGGCCAGACAGTGTTTGCTTTTGCTTTTGCCTCAGCATAGGGTCTAGGCAGAGTGCATAGAAACCCAAAACTTCAAAACGCCTTCCCATGTCCTCGGGCTACTCCTGTCCCCCTAAGCACACACCTACACACAGGAACGCGCTCACGCACACACCCCAGCTGCCGGGCCGTGCCCTGGAGCCGCCTTCCTTCACCCCAAAGGCTCTTTGTCTGCAGCACAGTAGGGCTTACAGAGGAAGCTCTCAAAGCCCCAGCCCGTGGTCTCATGCCCCCAGAACACCACCCTCGGCCCAGGTGTCCGCAGTCTGCCCCAGCAGTGACTTTTTGGCTCCAGAGGAAAGCAAGAGTGACTCCCTCTGGGGTGCAGCTGCACACACCCCCAGCTGGAGGGGTCAGGGTTCTTGAACCCCCAGACATGGGGCCAGCTGCTGCGTCTTGCCCCCTTGTCCCTTGGTGCCACGGAGCTGGCCCCTTACCTTGTCACTCCTGCTAGACTCCCCGGGGCAGCTCCTCACGTGCTCTACCCCAGACGTCAGCAGGGCAGCCTGTCCATGGCCTCCAGGAGGGGTCCCCGAGTCGCAGGCCGGACTGGCCGCCAAGCAGCCCTGCCTCACTGGCCTCTGCTTGCTCCGCGGTGCTCCACAGCTGGTCTTGCGCCGGGGGTGGGGCGGGGGCTGGCCAGGGGTCCTGCTGGGGCTGCTTACAACCTGCCTCCTCTCCCAGCAGGGGCCAGCGGCTGCCTCCGTGCCATGCTCTGCAGGTCAGGGACTCAGGAGGCACTGCTCAGGGCTCTGGGTCCATCCTCAGGCCGTCGGCAGCAGCCTCATTTGAACTCCCCACTCCTTTGTGGAGCCTTTACATGCCGCCGGAGGAAACTGTGAGCACAGCCTGACCCTGGTTGGCTGCAGGCACTTCTCTCCACCCACCAGTGCAAGAGGATCCCCCAGGCCCCAGAAAGGCTCCGGGCCTCCCCTCAGCCCCAGACAGAGGCGGGCCGCCCGGTGATGTCACACTAACTCCGGCCCCAGCTGGCCCAGCCCCTCCCGCCCCAGCCCGCTTAGGCGGCCCTCCTCGCCGGCCCCCTCCTTCCCTGGCACGAGCAGCTGGGCCGGCTCTACTCCCTGGCCTGCCCGCCACTAGCGCGCTCTGCCGAGGCAGACGGCTTCCCCTCTGACTCAGGTAATGGGTCTAGATCTGCTCTAGCTGCACAGGCAGCAGGTCCCCCCACTGAATGGTTCCCTCATCCCTGCACTGCCCCACAGAGCCCCAGGTGAGCAGGGGGGACAGCTCCATACAGATGGCTTCTCCCCGTGGGCACCCTTCCTAGAGGCCTCTCTCTCACCTCTAAACCCCGGGGAGGGAGCCCAAGACTGTGCACAGAAGCCAGCGGGATCTGTGCTGAAGCTAACAGGAGGCAGTGGCCTGAGACACGGGAAACACCACAGGCTGGCGGGGGTGGGGGCTGTGCATGGGAGAACCGCCTGTCACTTACCACCTAGAGGCCTTGATTAAGTCACTTCACGGTTCTGTCATCCCTTTCATGCATCAGTAAAAAAGCGAGGACCAGTGATCTAGCTTCATGGATTCCAGGGTATCACGCGGGGGAGGGCTTGGCGCAGGACAGGAGCGCCCCGGCGGGCTGGACTCAGCACTCGGGAGGCGGGCAGGCCGGGACTGCACTCCCAGAACCTCTGTGGTGACCTCCAGACCTTCGAGGACCCGTGATGAGAGGCCCCGGCACAGTCTGTCAGTGAGGTGGAGCGCACGAGCGTTCGCAGAGTCAGAGCAGAAGGGAGAAGACCGCGCCAGAGCCCCGTGAAGTGAGCGATCCTGCGGACACACGTGTCCGCACCGCCGGCAGACAGGGGAGGCCAGCGGGTACCAGGGCGGGAGCAGCGGGGTGCACGTTTGTGTGTCTGCCTGGGCAGCAGCTCTGTGAAATACTGGTGGTGACTCTTCCTTCCTCTTTAGAGAAGTTTAGTGATAATGGTGGTGATGACGCTCAGGTGCAGATTGGGAGAGAAGCTTCGGTGGGATTCTCCTCACCATCAGACATAGCGCACTGTGTTGCTGGGCCCTGGGCAAGCTTGTCCACTGTGGTCCTCTGCTCCTCAGGACTGCCCCTCCTGTGTCGGCAGGGAGCAAACTCTGCTTCTCGCCTCGGCCCCTCCCAGCCTGCTCAGACGCGCTCCCTTTGTGATCTGTTGGTCTTGTTCCTTTTTAGAAGGCGAGTCTTCACCAGAAGACTGCAGTAGCTTACAGGTGACATTAGCCGGACGGTCAGGTTGGACAGTGTGCCTCCTACGACCACCGTGGGGGTGAAGGCACCCGCCCACTCAGGAGGGTCCCTGTGCCAGGGCTGCACAGAAGCCGCGGGAGGCTGGGGACTCCAGGCGCAGCAGAAGCACATAGGCTGGAGTCGATCCTTCCTGCGCGTCCCCCTCGTCAGCCCGGAGGCTGGCATGCTTCCTTCTCCTCCCCTTCCTCCTCTGTCTCACGAGTGTCTTCTCCAGGATGTGTTTATGGGGAACCTGCTCTGAGCTGACACCAGGAAGTCAAAGTTGCTCTCCTCACAGAGCTTGCAATCAGGAGGGGAGACAGACAGACAGACCCATGAGAAGTGCTAGATGCTAAGCAGGTCTCTCAGCAGGAGGCTGGCTCAAGCCGGGCAGTCGGGGCAGGCTCCCCAAGCGTGTGGTCTTTCAGCTGAAGCCTGATGGATGGGTAAGAGTCAGCAGATGCAAGTTGGAGAGACGATAGTCCGGGTAGAGACAATAGTGTGACAGACCACGTGGCAGATGGCTTTCTCGAAGATGGCCCCAATAATCTCCTACTCCAACACAAGAACTTGACACTCGTCCCAGTGAGACGTAGGGTCTCTGTCCCCTCCCTTTGAATCCAGGTGGGTTTGTGACCTCCTTACAACCAGTGGAGTGCACTGGAAATGACACTACCTGCTATCCAAGCCTGGGTGAGACGAGGCGGTGCAGCTTCTGCCTTGTTCACTGGGAAACTCTCTTTTGGAGCCCCGAGCCAGGCTAGACCCTGGGAAGTCCAGCTACCTGCAAGCTGCTGGGCAGAGGCCCGGGGTGACATGGGTCCCAGCTCACAGCCAGGAAGAAAGATGCCTCTCAGTGATTCAAGCCTCCAGCCATGAGTCAGCTCCTGCTGGAGTCTTCCTGCCGAGGCCCCAGGCACGAGCCACTGTACCGTTCTGCAGCTGAGTCCTTGACCCACAGAATCCATGAGGATAGGAAAATGGTTGTTTAGGCTGCTGAGTTTTGATGGTAATTTGTTAGGCAGCAGTAATAACTGGAACAATTATAGGGAGTTCTTCCCAGGACTGCATTTGTCTGAGGAGAGACAAGGAGCATGGCGGAAGACGAGGCCTTTTTGGAGGTGGGACTTGATCCAAGGACAGTGGGAAGCCACGGAAAGCTTTCCAACAACTTGCTTTTATTTCTGAAAGGCCCCATTAGGTGTTGAGCAGAGACTGAGTTGGCAGGAACCATAGACAACACCTGGAGCTGGTGGGCGATGGTTGCAGCCATCCTGGTGAGAGAGGCAAGTGGAGGCGATGGGACTCGCTGGGTCAGAGGGAATTTCCAGGACCCACCCCCCCCTGCGGAACAGGTGCAGCCCAGCTCCTGGATTACTAGAGCATATTTGCTTTCACAATTCACAGTTCCTAGGATCCCGTCATGTGGGAGAGGAACACCAGGATGGCCTTGCCCCATCCATGTTTGCATATCCCTCACCTTTGAGGTGGCCTTGGGTAGTTGAGGATGCTGCTGGAGAGCTTAAGTTGTGCAGTCAAATTCTACCACTTCTACCACTATAGCTTCTACCACTCAGCTATAAGCCTCACTGTCCTCAAACATAAAATCGAGATGTTACAAGGACTTAACTGATGGGGCTGTTGAGAAAAATGAACAAGATGGCAACACACTAAGTGTGATGTGTACCGGCTAGTACACGGTACTTACTCACTGTTGGCTGCAGTAATCCCCATCGCCTCCTTTCCTGGGCTGTGAGTCCTGGAGCACCGGAACACGTGTGGGTGTGGGCCACACAGAGCTCTCCTTCTGGGCAGCCTGGTACAGAGGAGTGAATAATCGAGTGCCTGGCTGGGGAGGATGAGGAGCTGTGGCTCAGCGTCTAACAGACCTGGGCTCAGATCCCTACCCTGTCACTAACCTGGGCAATGTCCTCTTTCTCTCGCAAACTTTGTTTTCTCATTAAGAAAAAAATTTTTTTAAATGATACTACTCATTCCTTAGGGTGTGAGAGGACTGAGTGACATGATGCACCTAAAGCACAAGGCGTGGCATTAAACATTCAGTGGTTGCCCAGGAAATGGGGCTGTTGCTCTTCCTGCGTCCAAACACCTCTCTGCTCTTGCTTGCCAGGTGCCTAACTTCAGCTTGGAATCTCCGTGACCTCCTTGAGAAACACCCTTCCCACATTTCCAGCTGACTCTTGGACCAAAGTATCATGTGACCAAAGCACATGAGGAGAAGAGAATCTCCCTTTCTTTTTTTACACTTTTTTTGATCAGGATGTTTTTCATCCTATGTGAGGTTTACACGGTGGTAGAACACAAAGACTCTTAATTATGTCCCCCAATTTGTTTAAACAATTTCATGTGTCTTCCATGTCTTATCACCTTTCTAACAGTTACAGTTTTTTTCTCTGTTGGAAATGTTGGGCTCTTCTACTGAGATACTGTATATGGCGGAAGTACGTGGGCAGTGTGTGTTGTAAAAGGGGGTGCTTAGGTGGGGTTGCAGTGTCTAACCAGCATTTCAAGCCTCACAGATCCCTAGTTGCTGGTTTTCCCCTTCCCTTCTGTAGTTTTTAAATGCCTTTCCATTGTCTTCTGGCCTGCATTGTTTCTAATGAGCAGTCAGATCTGCTCCTTATTACTGCTCCTGGGTACAGTGAGTCTCTTCCCCTCTCATGTCTTTTAAGAGTTCTCTTTATCTTGGTTTTTAGCAGTTTGTGGTGTGCATAGGTGTGGGTTTCTTTGCATTGATTCTGTGTGGAGTTCACTGAGCTTCTTGGATCTTTGAGTTGACGGGTCTCACTAAATTTGGATGTGTGTAAGGCGATTCAGGGCCATTATTTCTTCTAATATTTCTTCAGTACAATTATCTCTTTCCTACCCTTCTGGAACTGCATTTACACACTTGGTGTTGTCCCACAGGTCACTGAAGCTCCCCTCCTCTTTCTCGCCCTTCCTCCCTCTCTTCCTTCTTTCCTTCCTTCCTTTCTCTTCCTTTTCCTTTTCCTTCCTGTGCTTCAGTTGGATCATTTCTATTACTTGTCTCCACGTTTACTGACCTTTCCTTCTACAGTATCTAGTCTTTGATAATTTTATCCAAAGTATGTTTTATGTCAGGTACTGTATTTATTGGGTCTAAAATTTCCACTGGTTTATTTTTATAGGACCAATTTATCTTCTGAGATTCTCTATCTGCTCATTCATTCTATCCTTCATTTCCTGAAAATCCTGTACATATATATAGTAGCCATTTTAAAGTTCTTTTTTTTAACTAAGTCCAACATCTAGCTCATCAGTGGGTCTGGTTTTATGGGCTATTATTTTTCTTGAGCATGGGTCACATTTTCCTGCTTCACTTGTCTATCATTTTAAAATTGTATAACTGGACTTCTTGTATGATACATTGAGTGACTTTGTATTTTATTGCCTTCCTCTAAAGAATGTTGTGTTTTGCTCTGGCAGGTGGTTAATTTACTGGCTTACCCCCTTGGTCTTGTGGAGGTTTGGTATCTAGGTTTTGTTCAGGTAGGTTTATTTTGGTTTTGTCCATAGTCCTAGGGTATAACTCTTAGTCCTGGGCTTACTGGGAAGTGTACACTAGGGCATGGTTTCAAAAACTGTGTCTCCTCCAGCTTCTGTTGCTTTGGGCTGTTCTCAGGTGCTTTCAAGCAGTTGTTTTGTGTATTGTCCAGAGCTTATCATTGTTACCAGCCAGAGAGTTAGTTCAGTACAATCTATTTTTCCATTTTGGTAACTGGAGCTCCCTGCATTCCAACTGAATCTGTCTTCTCCCTCAAACCTCCTGTATTCCGCCTGCTTTCAGTGCCCTTGATAAACCTAGATAACTGGTTCTTTATTCAGTTCTCTGCCCTTCCTGCTCTTGGTCATAGTCTGTTGGGAAATACCAGCCCCAAGAAGTCATAGATTGATTCAGCTCAGTATACCCACCTGGGCACTGGAAGAAATGTGTTGTCCCCACAAGCCTTGTTAGATAATCTTATGTAACTAATTATGATACGCTAGGCATCAAGCTCAACATTCTGTAGGCATCATTGTTTCCTCCTCTCATAACCTATGAAGGAAGTATTACCATTCTGTTCTACTAACAAGAAGACTGAGGCTTATTGAAGTGAAGTTCCTTGCACCAGTCCACACAGCTGGGAAGTAATGGGACTGGGATTAAGACCCACATCAAAGCAATCAGAAACACAGTTGTCCTGAAAACAAATAACATCTCTTTAATTCTAAGACATTTTTTTTTCTTGTTTTAAGATCTCTGAAATCAGGAGGCTTCTTAAAGTTAACAGTCTGTCAGGGCTAATTGGCCACACTTTTTCTTTTTTTACTAGAATGTGACACATTTAATAGTTGATGACTTCTCAGATTCAAGGTAAGGAATTATGGCAGTGTTAGTGATGGGGCTCCATCCAGTGAGATTAACCCATGGTTAAGGGACAAGGAAGTACATCTCCTCCTCTCCTGGTCAGCCGGTCTTGGAAAGGTCCAGGGGAGTGTCCAGCATCAGGAAGCCTGTGAGGCTGCCAGAAGTCGCCCTCCCTCCAGATTTAATGCAACAGCTGCCTCTAAGCTAAGACTCAGCCAGCTGGCCCCTCCTATTGGGAGGTGCTGTCGTCAGGTCCTATGGCTTGCCGCCCCATGTCTGTCAGGGACACCATGTGTTCCCTGGCCCTGGTAAGAAGTTTGGAGACTTACGTTTATGGGGAGATTCTAAGGCAGTGCTACTGGTTATCCTCTACCGCCTGGTGTCACAGAGGATGTCCCAGCACACGGAAAGCCCTTTGAGGACATCATGCTGTTACATGCTGGCCAAACAAGTTTGTATGTTCAGTTACGAAGTCGCTTCGAGAGCCTGTTGTTAGCTCATGTACGACCCTTTTCATTCCCCCTTCTCCACCCACCTGCCAGGAACAGAGTCAGGGTAGCCCGTCTCCTCAAGTGTGGATGTCAAGTCACCTAGCAGGCAAACACATTTGCTCTTCAGTCAACAGATATTCACTGAACTCCATTTGAGCACCAGAGTTTGGGCTCCAGGTCAATGTGCCCAAAGCCAATTTGCTAGGATGTTCAGTTGACTGGTTTTCATTTTGTCGTTCTAACAGCATTTTAAGGAATGTTCGATTGGCCTCATCTGCCCTCTTCTTACTGCAGCTGAGGCAGAGGCCTGTCCCCAAGAGGGGAGACGAAAAAGCGCAGGGAAGAGAGATTTTTTTTTGCTGGTTTTCTTTGTATTGTCATAACAAAATCTTCACAGAAATTTTCCAAAGCTGTTTAAAATCATTTCATGCTATATAAACATTTTTAAAAAGACTTATTTATTTGAGAGAGAGAGAGAGAGCAAGAGCACAAGCAGGGGGAGGAGCAGAGGGAGAAGCAGGCTCCCCATTGAGCCGTCGCAGGACCCTGAGATCATGACCTGAGCCGAAGGCAGTTGCTTAACTGACTGAGCCACCCAGACACCCCACCTATATAAAACATTTTAAAAATTGCTTTTTGGAACATTGTCTGTGTCAGACAGTGTCAGACTGTGGGCAATTTTATGGCCAGGTGGGGAAGACCACAATCCCCTTCTAGACACCTGCTGGAATTCTCCTCCCCAGGAGCAGCCGAGCTATTGCTGACCTTGCTTATCTCTCCTGGGGCCCGAGAAGGCAGCTGAGCAGATAACTGAGGGCTTCGGGAAAGAGACTGAGGGGGCGAACTTCCCAGACCGGAGGCCAGGGTGGGGACGAGGCAGGGGTGCTGGTGCCGCAGTGGGGGCAGTGTCGTCAGGGAGCCCCGAGGGCGCGCCTGGGATGGTCTTGTCCTGGACCCTGGAGCATCTTACTGGAGGACCAGCACGAAGCAGCACATGGTAAATGTCTGTTGAATGGCTCTGTGGGAGCGCTAGCCTCACGTCCAGGGCTTCTGACTCAGCGTCCTGGCGCTGAGGGCCGCAAGAGTGCACTTTAGGAGTCTGGCTGGAAGGAGAAGGGAGAGGAGACCCAAACTAAGAAAGACGGCCTCCCTGGCCACGCGAGGCTGCTCCAGACTTCTCAGGGCTACCCTAGACCCACCCCAAGTTGATTCTGGGGGTCCCCTTAACTGCTCCTCTGCTGATCTGGCTCCCGGGTGCCCCCGCCTCAGCCTTTCCTTCTCCCCTTCCCATCTGCCAGGCAGGTGCAGGAAGGAAGGTGGCACCTGTGCCAGGCACTCGGGGCCGTCCTGCCAGTTGAGGGCAGGACAGCAGAGGGGCATTTGCTCATAGTCCACACGCGGGTGGATGCGGGTGAGGGTCACAGTATTAGCCCCCCTCCTCCACACGGCAGGGCCACATCCCAGAGCACTTTGGCATTTGTTACCGCTCTTGGCCTCACAGCAGGCCTGGCAGTGCGGGGAGGGCAGCGATCATTCCCTTTTGTGGATAAGGGGAACGAGACTGTGACGATATTATGGTCACTGTTACTGTCATCATGTGGTAAATGTTTACTGTGTACCAGGCGCCGTGCTGGTGTCATTGCCTTATCTTGGCCGAAGCTTCCAGCATCTGCAGAGGGCAGGTGTCCATGCACGGCTCCAGGATGGCTTGTCTGCCTGAGGCACTCTGCCTTCGCGAGCTCTTTCCTCCCCTAAGAAATATTCAAAATCATCTTCTATGACTGCATTGGTCTGAAGACAAATACATTAATATTGAATATTAAGACATTTCCTGACCTAAAATTTCACTTTTTATTCTCATTTTAAAAGAAGTTAGAACATTTTTGTGAGCCCCCCCAAAGTACCATGAGTCCTAAGTGCTGTTCCCGCTGTGCCTAATGGGTGACTTAGCCCCAACTGCAAGTCCATGTGCCCTCACCCACAAATCCAGAATCCAAAAGCTCTAGAAAAATAGCAAGCCTTTTTTCAAAAGGCTGTTTCAAATTCATTTGGTGGCAAAATCCGACTTGAATTGGCAGGAGGTTCAGTGTAGTCTTTGAACTGCTTAATGTCCCCACCCCCCTGTTTAGGGAGCTGCCCCAACTCTATGAGAGGGTTGGAGGACATGTGGCCTGGGCGCTGCATCCCATGCTGACACTGCCTGCCCTCCTGTCCCCCACCCGGTGACCCTTCTGCCTGCTCCCTGTTCTCCTCTTCTGGATCGTGAGCTCCTCGAGGACAGGACCATGTCACATTCATCTCGGGAGTGTGGATAGTAATCATTTCTCCATAAATCCATCATTCCCCTTTTCTTTTCTTTCTTTCTTTCTTTCTTTTCTTTTTTTTTTTTTAAGATTTTCTTTATGTATTTGACAGAGATCACAAGTAGGCAGAGAGGGAGGCAGAGAGAGAGAGAGGAGGAAGCAGGCTCCCTGCTGAGCAGAGAGCCTGATGTGGGTCTCGATTCCAGGACCCTGGGATCATGACCTGAGCCGAAGGCAGAGGCTTAACCCACTGAGCCACCCAGGTGCCCCTCATTCCCCTTTTCTTAAAGAACCCACCCAGAGCTGCCGCTCACAGACTTCTAGCTGGGCCCAAATCCACACGAGCGAGTGATCACGATGAGCCAGTCCCTGGCCGGTCTCTGGAGCTGCTCCCTGGGAGCAGATATGAGGGGGACGTGTGCTGGGGTCCTTGGAGGAACAGGAGACAAGTTCAGGGGAAGGAATAACAGAGATCATGCTGGTTGACAGCTTGTGGGTCGCAGGCTCTGTGCTGTTAGCATCGATTTTGTATCCCTCGCAACAGCTCCGTGTGGTAATAACCATCACTGTCCTCCTTTTTGGGCCAAGGAAGTCAAGCTCTTAGAGAGCTGGAGGAGGCTGCGCAAGGGTGCGTAGTGAGGGAGAGATGGTGCACAGGTGTAGCCCCAGACATGCGGACCTCAGGCTGTGGTCGCCCCTGGTGCCTAGTTCAGGATTGTCCCTGAACTAGGTAATGATGGGGCCGACGGGGGCAGGAAGGAGGCTGCTTTCAACAGGGCGCTCAGGAGAGTTTCTGAGAGGGAGGCTCATGTGAGCCGAGGCCCTGGTGACAGGAAGGAGGCAGCCATGCAAAGGGAACAGGGCATGGAAAATCTGTGCAATTGGCCTAGCTGAGGAATGGAAAAGCCACTGTGACCAAGCAGCAGAGACAAGCAGGAGAGGGGAGTGAGGGGCGGTGAGAGAGGCAGGCTGGGCAGGTCCTGTAAGGCCCTCCATGCCGGGCGAGGCCATGGGGTTTTATTCAGAATGCAGCGCAGGCCCCTGGAGGGTTGCAAGTTGGAAAATGTTATACTTCGATTTGCATTTTCTCAGTGTCCCTCTTGGTACTGGGTGGAGAATGGTCCAAGGGGGAAAGAATGGAACTGGGAAGACCGTTAGGAAACTTGAGGGGCTATCCAGATGAGAAACTAGGGGATGATGGGCACCAGGGTAGTGTCAAGGAGACAGAGACCAGTGGCTGGATTCAGGACTTTGGAAGAAGAGTTGACAGGAATCCAGCATGACTTAAATATGGGGAGTATGAAGCTACGCTGTTTAGTATCATAAAGATTTGCCACTTGAGAACCCTAGAAATAACACTCTGGGAGCAAAGTAGTGACCCGCAGTTGGGATTTGCCTGTAGTGTTGGGCAGTACACACCCTACCCAGCTATAGCCAGGAGCCACCACCCCCAACACTCCCAGAAGTAACTGGGGAAGTTGGGAATGAGGTTGAGGTGAGGCAGTTGTGCTGGAAGGATCTATAGAACATGCTTGAATTGCTGTTAATGTTCCCACCGGCTGGAGTGGACTAGAAAAGTCCAGTTCCGTACCCTACTCCTTGAACTAGTTTGTTCTCATCCGTGAGGTAGCTCATGAGGTAGATGTCATGAGGGATGCAGGGAGCCCAGGGTCTCTTGGGTTTGCAGGAATTGCTTTCAGCAGAGATCCATAGATGTGTTGTCCCAAACCTGGAAGGGGGACCGTTGCAGCGGGCACTGACAGGAAGACGCAAAGAATTCATATCTACGATCCTGGAAAATCAGAAGCGACTGTTCCTGCATCTTCCCTGGTTTCAGATGCCCAAATCTGCCCTGATTCTCCAGCTAGTAGGTCCGGGGTGGGCCATCTCAGAGACACCCACACAGGCCCTGCAGGAAGTAAAGGCACTGGTACAGGAGGCTTCCTGTAGTCCCTCCAGCCTCCAGATCATCCCCTGGCCTCCCTCTTATCCTCCCTGGCCTGGGACAGATAGATTCCTGCTCCCAGGCTGAAACCCTGGAGGGCAGGGGTGAGGTTTCCCCTTCACTGGGTATTTTCTGCTTTCTGCCCTACATCTGGTCTTTGTTACCCTCCCTTGTGTCCAGAGGCTGACCTGGATGGATTCCCCCAATGGGCTCTCTTGCCTTCTGGCTTTGGGTTGGGTTTGGCCCATGGCAGGTGCTGGCAGGAAAGGAAGGGGTAGGAAGAAAGCAAGGACAGGCGTACGGCCAGCGCCCTCCGCGCAAGACCATGGCTGTCTCGGTGCAGTGGGAGTCTGCCGGGCCTGGGTTTGAGTTCTGCCTTACCTCTTACTAATCATATGACTTCTGAAATTTGCCTATCCTCTCAGTGTATGTTCCCTTATCTAAAAGCCAGGACACCAGTACCACCTTCCCAGGTCAGCTGGGAGAAATTAGTGAATCATGCCGAGTGCAAATACCCTAGCACAATACATGGTATACAGTAGGTGCTGGTTAGATGCTGGCACTCCTCTTTAGTAGGCTGGAGCCCCATTATCTTGGATCTCCAACACATTTGGGTCTTCTGAAGATCCTTAGTTATTTTGTATCTCTCCAGAGAGTGTCCTTTAGTTTCCCTTTTTGGTTTGTATATCTGTCATTGTCCCTGGAACCACCCCCACAGAACCTCACTGACCATCTTTTAGCCAAAGAAATGCTTCCTTGCTCCTGCCTTTGTGCGCAGCCTGCACATGAAGTCAGCTCGACCAGAGAAAATCGTGCCTTCGACATGGTAGCAAGCGGGCTTATGGGACGCACACATGTACACATTCAGCAATAACTCGAAATGTTTATTGAGCACGTCCTGATCGTCCGCACAGTCCTGGGAGGCAGGTCCTTTTATTATTTTGCCATTTTCAGACACAGAAACCAAGGCCTAGGAAGTTGCCTGACCTGCCCCTGGCCCTACCTGAGCTAGTCTGGCACCAGGCCCCTGCCCTCTCAGCCCCTGGATTACCTGCCTCTGTCACAGGGAAACCACAGCTCTCTGGGCCCCAGGGCCCAAGTCACTGTAGATCATCTGGTTGCCTGGAAAGCTATGAGGCGGTTTCCTTAGTCAACCAGTGTTTTAATTTCTTATCCATTCTTAAGTTTTTCATGCCGACTCGCACAGACACACACATGTGTGCTAACTTCTGTAAATCCTGGCGAATCCCGATACTGGCCTCTCCTTGGTGACTCCGTTGTCTCGAACAGATGAGCCTGACTGCAGGCTGCAGGGCGGAGGGCACTGTTGGCGGTGCCCTGGAAGCCCCGTGAGCCCCAGGCAGCTGTGTTTGTGTTCCTTTCCTAGCACTTCCTTCCATGGCAGCAATCACCCTCCCTTCCTGCTCACCCCCCCAGCCCTCTCCTGGTTTATTGCTTCTCACTGGCCCCAAGTCCCAGGAATCCGATAGAACTATTTCTAAACAAAAGGAGCCAGGCACTACACTTGTCTAAAGGGCTTTCCTGTGAGTAACGTACCACAGACTCAATGCCTGAACTTGATCACATCAACTGCGGAGCTCAAAGACCTTTGGGGCCGATGAGAGCTATGCTCTTCCAAAATACTGCCATCCAGTACGTACTCAGTGTGTGCCTGGCATGGTGGGAGGCCTTTTACATGGGTCATTTCATTGAATCCTCAAAAACAGAACCTTCCAAGAGAGATTGATGCTGTCTTCCGTTTTAAGTGATGAGGTACTTCAGGCTCAGAGAGGCTAGGGAGTCTACCCACAGCCACACAGCAGTAAGGGGCAAAGCCAGGGTCTGCATCTGGGCCTTTCTGAATCCAAAGTTCTAAGTGTCCTAGGCGCTGAGCTCTCCAGCTTCCCAGCGGTGTGAGGTTGGGCTGGTCAGGGAGGCTCACACCTTCATGTGGGGATAATGCTGTTCATTCCAGAATTATTAGGAAGCTTAATGGAGACAAATGTTGAGTGCTTGTCTCATTAGGGTTGTGTGCCTGTACTCGTAACTTTAGCCCCACTCACACTGGTGGTCCTCAAGCTTTATGGGCCTCAGAATCAGTTTGCCAGGCCCCATCTCACACTTTCCGATTCTGTAGGTCTGCAGTGGGGTCTGAGAATTTGCATTTCTAGTAAGTGACTGTGAAGATCACATTGTGGGAGCCGTTGCTCAAGATAGATGGTAGATGAGTTTTCCAAGAAGGTGAGTCTGGGGTGGCCCAGCAGTGCCCATCCCCTACTTTTGATGGCTGTTTCGTGTGAACAGATGCTGGGTATGTTTGGAGCATGGCAAGTGTGGTTTGGCTTTCACAACCATTTCCTGGGAGCCGGCTCGATGTTGGCCTCACCCTTTCCCTCCCCTACACCAGGTACCTGCACGTCACTGACCTGGGATATAGAGCATTTCAGCAGCATGTGGGGTCTGGACTCTGAAACAAGGTTCCTTCGACCAGTCTCATTAACATGATTCCCACTTGCTTTCCTGGTACTGAGGAGGGGGTAAAAGGCACATGAAACAGATAATAATCATCTTGCAGAAATTACTTCCTTGAGCTTTCTCCCCCATTCTGACCCCCAAAAACCTTCTGAAGCTTCCTTTGATGAGGCCAGGCATACTTTCCTTCAAAACTGGAATTTTAGGTTTATCTCTGTGGTGGTATGATTGGTTGTCCCCCCTCCCCAGCAGCTGTAAGGGTTGGGTGGGCCACCCCTAGCTCCCTAGAGCCCAGCACAGTACGTGGCACACAGCAAAGGGTACTCTGTTGAGGTTGTTGGAGAACCTTGTGGCACAGTGGCAGGTACTAGGGTAAGAGGGACCTGGTTTGAGCCTGAGGCCTACCCTTCCTAGTTGAATGGCCTTGGACAAGTAACTTATGTGGACCTTTGTTTCCTACTTTCTGAACAGGAGCTGGTAAAAGTGATACCTGCGTGTCAGGGCTGGCATGAGAATTAGATAGCATATGGTCCCTACAGTGCCTGTGTTTGTGCCTGCCACATAGCGCTGTATTTCCCCCAGTCCTCACCCTGCCAGGCAGGCCGGTGCGTGGGTAGAGAGCATAGGCTCTGGAACCACAGTTTCAAGTTCAATTCCCAGCTCCACCCCTTGCTCCCTGTGTGGCCTTGGACAGCAACTCATGTCCCCCGTCTGCTTTAACGTCCTCATCAGTGAGGCAGGGCTAAAAGGTGTCCACAGCACTGTTTGGTGACCAGTAAAGACATGTGTGGGTTGGGCTCAGCTGCGGGGCCCGTCTGCAGCCCACACGGACTTGATCCCTCTCCACACGTGCAGAGGAGCAGAGCCTGGCCACATGTGGGGGCACTGGAGGAGGAGGCCCGGGGAGCTGCCCTTCTCATGATGCCCACCCCCAGCCCCGCCACCCCGAGAGAGAGGGGAGCAGCATGACGGGGGAGCTTTCCCTGAGAAGAGCCATCCCCAGCTTCTGCGCTGGAAAGTCCCTCTCTCTGGCAGCCCTGAGACAGGCAGATCCGTCTTCAGCTGGTTCTGATTACTCTCACGAGCTCGAGAGCGTGCTGCGGTGGCGTCCCCCTCCGCAGAGCTGCCTTCGCCTGCAGACGTCACCCCCTCTCTGCTACCTGCCAGTTTGGGGCTGCGTGGGGTGGGGTGCCCCCCTCCCCCGGCAGGGCGAGCCCCCGCCCGCCCGCCTGCAGGCCTGCCGTTGCCTTTCTTCCTCTGCCAGGCTCACTCTGGGCATTCCTGGGCCTTGGCCCTCCTCCCGGGCATTGTCAGAGAAGCTTCCAACACCTCGAAATCCACCCGGGGGGGGGTCCTCCCCGTCCCCTTTAACGTGGAACCCAGACGATCCTGGTTTCTATGTGTGTGGAGGGTTTGGTAAACAGAATGCTTGAGCCCTGACTTGCTGGAAGGGGCGAATCCCAGCTGACGTCCCAGACGCTCAGCCTATTTTGGGCCTGGTCTCTCCCCTGCCGAGGTCTGTGGTCAGGCTCATTTCCCCCCTCCATCCCTCAGCACCCACCATGGGGGTTGAAGGGCCAGGGAAGCCAGTTTCGTGTCCCCATCCAGCCCTGCCAGACGGCCCGCGCCCTGCCCCCTGGCTCCGCTCACTGATGCCTGGTATCCACTTGGTCCGTGCTCTTGTCCCCACTCCCCCCGTGAATGCTATGATTCAGCGCACAGAGGGGAGCTTCACTTAAGAAAGAAAGTATTCAGGGCCGCCATCCAGTTCAGGCAGGCGCCAGGAGATAGCTGCCAGTTCCTGCCCGGCTACACCGGGAGGGCTGTGCACCCTCCCCGCACACAGGGGGTCTCAGGGGTCTCTCCTTTTTTTTTTTTTTTTTTTGTTAAGACCCACAGTCTCTTTTGGTTGCTAGACCAGATGCAGTTTAAATCTGTGTTCAGCATAGCTCATTAATAAGTAGCAGATTAGTAGTCTCCTGGAATTCAGAGAACACCACCCATTCAACAAGTGTGTTAGAGGCCTCGGTGGGCCTGATACTGTGTGAGGCTGCTCTGCTGTTGCTGGGAACACCCTGGGCACCCTGGGTTAGTGGCTTGTGAACCTTGCCCCGCCTGAGACCTCTTTTGTGTCTCTTGTGATCTCCGGGTCTGAAAACACCTATCGGTGATAATAGCTGCCATGTCTACCATGAAGTTGATGGCTGCTGTGTGCCAGGGGCAGTCCAAGGTCTTTATTACTCAGGGTATTGTATCCTTGCCGGGGGGCTAGAGTAGATGACACCAGTCTCCTTTGTGTAGAAGAGGAGACTGGGTCCTGGGAGAGTCAAGAGTCCTGTCCATGGTCACTCAGAGCAGTCTTGCCCCCAGAATGGACTCATATCTTTGTCTCTTTCCATTGCAATATGAAACATGCTACTTATATTTATTGTTAACAAATGTCTAGCTGCCCAGAGCTCCTGAACAGCTGAGAGTAACTATATAATGATTGCTGGAACAAAACCCAGGTGATGGCTTCCTACCCGCCCTGTCCCCCCCCCCCGCCCCCCCAGTCCCAGTGCGTGGGCTTCTTCCCCTTATGCACTTCTGTGAACCCTGGATTGATGCTTTGAGTGCTTTGAGCAAGAGAGATGTCCTAGACACACAGCAGGTGTTGTTTTGAGGTGGGACAGGTACTTCTCCGCAAAGCCAAGTTAGGAGGCTCTGGGGAAATCCTTTGCAAAGACTGGGGTGCCTCTGTCTCTGGGGGAGGAGGGCTGGGCACGAGACAAGCTGCAGGATGCTCAGACACACTGAGAGCATGGGAGAGCCCCCAAGAGCTGGGAGCACAAGGGGCCGCCCCTTTCCCGTCTCCTCTACCTCTGCTGAAGAAGAGGAAGAAGGCGATTGACATGGAGCCCCCAAAGTTTGGGTCATGTTGAACGTTGAAATTGGTGCCTGTTTCCATGCAGAGATGTGTAAAGGGGTTAATCTGAAGAGTCATCAGGCCTTGAAAGGACTTGGTACAGAGAAGGTCTCACCCTTCATTCCAGTTCTCGGTGCCCTCCTGAAATGTCAAAAACTCCCCCAGATGCTTCTGGGTCAACACGTGCAGGGGACTGAGGCTGGTGGCAGGGCAGGAGCTGTGCTACACAGGTGGCCACCATACCACATGGTGGGACACACACACACCCTTCCAGAGAAGGGGTCAGGGCCTGTGTCCCTGGTGGCAGGGACAGGAGGCCGGGCTGCTCTTCAGTGATGGAGGGGCTGGGACAAAGCTGAACGCACCCCTAGGGGACCCAGATCTCCACCTGCATGGAGACTACCAGCTGGCCAGGGCCACCTGCGTCAGAGGGAACCAGAACAGACCAGGTTTGCTACCCCCGACAGGTGACCCCAGTATAAGCAGATCTCGCTTTCCTGGAGAGAGTGGACGGTGAAGACTGCTGGAGTCTGGAAGGGTTAGTGGAGGAACTTCCTATAAAGAAAGGGGCTTGGAAGAGAGCAGAACTCTTACTCCCGTCTCCCCCAAGTCCCAGGGAGAGGAGGGGGAGAAAAAGGGAACCACTGGGAGCTTTGAATTCCGTTTGGATAGAGTCTTCACATGAACAGAACCAAGTCTGAAATCTTCTAATGTACCCATGCTAAAAATGGAAAGTGACTGCAAAGTTACAGAATCTGGCCCAGATTTCATTAGAGGACCTGATGCCCATAATGGAAAAGGGGAGTCAGTGCAGTACGTTAGGGAGTGCGTGTTGGTGAAAATATGGCATTTCACGTCTGTGCCCCAAGTGGACTCAAATTGCTCAGTCAGTAGTAGTGACTGGAATCGTCTAGAGGCCCTGGCTTGGAGGTCCCTGGTCTGGCCAACTGCACTTCCCGCAGATGCCCGAAGGCCCCACTCCCCGGGTGGGGCAGGTGGGGCAGAGGCACGCCCTTAGCCATACTGGCCATGGTCCAGAGTGGGGCGTCCAAACAAACAGGGCCTGTTGGCACTGGCAGCCAGGGAAGCCCTGGTGGTGGGTAGAGGGGATTTAGTGAAGCAGAAGAAGGAGAAAGAGGAGGGCAGACTGAGGAAAGCCTCTGGACCATCACTGAGCCCCGCCCTCTCCGTGGGCCTCCTCACCATGTGATGCAAACGGCAGTGGGGTTAACGCCTGAGCCAAGTGTCCAGAAGGGTTTGGAGTCCATGTCCCAGCTGGCTGCATACAACATATGTGCCTCTCTGAGCCTCACTGCTCTCCCGGTGGGACGGGGACCAAACAGGGCTCCCACAGGTAGGGTGGTCATCGAGACATGGTGGGGAATAAGCAGATGAAATGAAATGCTGCTTTCACTCGTGGCCCCCACAAGCGTGCATGCCTGTGAGCTGCCCCCATTTCTACCTTTGGCATCTTTGTGGGAAGGTGCGCTCATCCCCAGGGTCAGAGGTGAGGCGCCTTCAGCCTTGTGGTCAAGGGCGAGGACCAGGTTGCTTTACTCCACACCGATGCTCTTCTCTACACTTTGCCAGATAGAGTCAGTGGATGTCAACACTGCCTCTGGCCTTTCACCTCATGGACCTTCTGTCCCTCTTGCCTGCCTCCTGGAAGGCCAGCAGGGACTTCAGCAACTGACATGTGTGGACTCCACGGTGTGGAGGAAACAGATGGTCGCAGGAATGACCCATGGCCTGGGGGTTTCTAGCTCAGCCTGGGGAGGCAGTTTGTCTTAGAACTGGCTGCTGTAATAAAATGCCATAAAGTGGGTGGCTTGTAAGCAGTCAAGTTCTCTCTCAAAGCTCTGGAGGCTGGGAAGTCCAAGATCAAGGCATGGGCAGATTCCCTGTCTGCTGAGGGCCCACTTCCTGGTTCACAGCTGACCCTCTCCTTGCTGTGTCCAAACATGGGGACGGGGGTGAGAGATCTCTGGGGTCTCCCTCACAGCGGCACAAATCCCATTCGTGAGGACTCCATCCTCCTGACGTCATGACCCTCACGGTCACCCCCTGCTCCTAATATTGCCTGGGGGGTGAAATTTCAACTCGTGAATTCTAGGGGGACACAAACATTTAGTTCACAGCCAGGTTGTGTTTTTCACTGTCCTGCCTGTAATTAGTGGTAGTTGAGTTTGACAAAAAGCGTAAAGCACGAGCTGGATAACAGAGATAACTTCCTGTTTGATAAGGCCGTTCCCTCTGTGCTCAGCACTGACGCCCATCCGCCACCTGACTACGAGGGTCACCTGACCCACTGGTCCCTTCTCAGTACCTCATCTCCAGCCAGGCTGGAGGCTCACACCAGGCCAGTTGGAGCCTTTACCTATTTTGTTTTGTTCTGTTTTTCTGAGGTCGAGGAAGGAGAGCATCTCTCTTCCTTGGTCGCAGAGCTGTCATATCCTGAGCCCACAGCTGCCACTGGAGAGAGCCTGAGGGAATGAGGCACAGCAGCGAGCCCCGAGAGGGCAAGGGTAAAAAAAGGGTGGAGAGCACAAGCTGTGCAGGCAGCTGGCTGCCAGCTCCAGGCCCCACCCCAGCCCCTGTGTCCCTGGGGGTGTCCTGGCGTTCTCCAGATCCTATGGTGCAGCCTCTGGTCTCGGGAGCCATTCTAGGATTCTTAGAGTCTTTCACCCATTGGAAGCTGGTTTCTGTCACTGGGAGCCAAAAGGATTCTGACTTCAATATTTTTTCCCCTTTCTTTTATTTAAGAAATATGATGGGGGGGCGCCTGGGTGGCTCAGTAGGTTAAGCCTCTGCCTTCAGCTCAGGTCATGATCTCAGGGTCCTGGGATCAAGACCCACATTGGGCTCTCTGCTTAGCAGGGAGCCTGCTTCCCTTCCTCTCCTTCTGCCTGCCTCTCTGCCTACTTGTGATCTCTGTCTGTCAAATAAATAAATAAAATCTTTAGAAAAAAAAAAAACGAAATATGATGGGAGGGCTTGTGTTGTAGCAAATACTGTGCCTACCACTGAGGAGACAGCTGTAGGAGAGCAGAAATGGTCCCTGATCCTGCGGAGCGGGGGCTGGGGGGATATCCCCGTGGCGTGGAGCTCTACCCCCCGGCATGCTGGCCAGATGACCTTGCACAGGTTGGTTGCTTCCTTGGAGCCCAGAGCCCTTATCTGTAAATGGGGCCCCCAAAGTGCTTGGGGAGAGAGGACGTGGAGCTAGAACACAGCCCTCAGAGGGCTCAGAGAATGGCAGCCACTTGAATCCTTAAAACTAGATTCCTTTGACTGACGAGTCACAGAGGAGGAGCCCGGGGCAGGCAGGCAGGGCCTTGAGGGAAAGCCCCCAACTGCTGGGTGAGCAGACCTTGCCCAGCCGGTGGAAACAGTACCCACGCACAGTACGCGCGAGCTTATATCCGCAGATGTCCACTTGATTATCTACTTATCCCAAAAAGTCAGCGCGTTCTTGAACCCTTAGAGCCATAAGTTCCACCGACCCAACCCCTAACCGGTGAGGAAACATCCAGGGATTTGTCGATGGTCGTGCTGCTAGTAAGGGACAGAGCCAGAACAAGAGCCCAGGGCCCGAGTCCCACTCAGCGCTCGTGCACGGCCCAGGGAGCCAGGAGTCTGGAAGAGAGAGGATGAACGGGCGCTGGTTACCACGATGCCAGAGCGAGGGGCAGAAACCAGAGCTGTCACGGGCACAGGGCGTGGGTGTCCGACAGACTCACAGATTGCTGCCTGTAGTGTGTTGTCAAAGAAGCCCCCAGAAAGAGCCTTTCATGCCATCCCGCGGAGGTCCACATCAGCACGCACCCCTCCCTAACTGTATGACTCAGGCACATCAACGCCTCGGGGTGCCAGTGTGTAAAGTGTGTGTTACTGACACCCGCGGCCTCAGAGGTTACGCGAGCGCAGCACGGAGCTCACTGGTGCAGCTAAAGCCCAGGGCCTGACGTCCGCTAGGTGCTCCGTGGATGGCACTCACTCGGATTTGTTGCTGACGTGCTGGGGTCGTGGGCACTGGTGGGAAGGCGGCACTTTCACTGACTCTAAGTTTCAGCCTGATTCTACTCTGTGTTCTTCACATTCTGTTCTGGTCCTAAGAAATGAGAATTCCTAGTTTGAGTCCCCTAGGACCCCACAAGATCTCTGTCTCTCCCTTGAATCTGCTCCCTTGGCTTCGCCCCTGAACCTCAGCTGCCTGTCCTTACAAGGGATGGAAGATGATCCTTCTTGGAGAGACGTGTCCAGACCTTCTGCCAACAGCATGTTGTCCAGGCTTTTCCTGCCTCAGACGAAGGTTTGGCCAGAAGGTGGGTCACGCTGTCCTGTGCTGACATGTGACAGGTCTGGCAACATGAGGGTCCATAGGCCATCCCATGCCCATGTTCCCAGGAGGCTGCCATGGGCTTTGGCTGGGAGAAGTTTCTAGACCCTGCCATTCTTGGGTCACTCTGACTAGGGAGGCCCCAGGGAACTGGGACTGCCAGGGCTGCAGCCGACCACCCCCGCCCACAGCACCCGCTCTTCTTCTCAGCAAAGAGGCAGCTCAATCAGCAGCTGCACAAATGCTTCTGAACCCAGCCTGCTGTGTGCCCGGCCCTGCCACCACAGGTGCCCGTGTGGACTGGGCCAGTCGTGGAGACCTGGAGGGAGATGGACGCCAAATAGCCAGTGGCCTGGTCCATCTGGAGGCCAGAGCACAGAGCCTGCCCTGCACTCAGCAGGTCAGCGGAGTGAAGGCCAAGGGGAAGAAAAGCAGAGCCTGCCTCAGCAGGGCCCAGGGCCTGTGGGTCAGACGGGCACAGGTCCTAACCCCAGTCCCCACTCCCCGGGGTGCCACATAAGCTCCCCGTGCCCTGTTGGGTGTGTAACAGCTGCAGTCAGGGTCCAGTAAGGTGGTGCTTCCCCAGACTTTGGGCATTCGTGACCATCGCCACCATTCCTTAACTTTTGTACTCAGTTTTTCTCTTTAAATCTATTTTATTTGTATCTGTGCTATTAAGAGTTTGCTCTGCAATAAGGTTTTTTAAAAAAAATATTTATATGAGAGAGAAAGTGTACATGTGTGAGTTGGGGGAAGGGCGAAGGGAGAAAGAATCTTCAAGCAGGCTCTCCCTCCTGACCACAGAGCCTGACATGAGGCTCGATCTCACAACCATGAGAGATCACGACCTGAGCTGAAACCAAGAGTCAGACTTGAGACTGACTGACTGACAGGCACCCCTGTGCAATGGTTTTTCTAATACGTGGTAAAATGGATACCAGTGTCCATCCCTAACCACCATGATCCTCTCAGTGGAGTGTGCCCCCACTTAGGGGAACAGGGATGACATTTGTTGATCATTTGTCTCAATGCTTGGCACACGGTGAGCTCTTACGCAGTTACGATTAGTATTGTTCTTTCAGCTGCTGTCGTGGCAGCCAGCCTGTAGGAGAAGAGGAGCTGGGAGCTACGACGGCTTCATCACTGCTAGCCCCTCTTCTCCACTCCACAAGGTCCATCCTTTTCTTTCTCTGCTTTTCCTTCCACCTTGAGAGTTGTCTTTGGGGAACCCCAGAAGGTGGAGAGGTATGGGGGTGCCTGACTGACAGGGTCAAGTGTGTGGGCTGCTTTCTGGTCCCAGACCCTCGAACCTTCCGGCACCTGCATAAAGTGGTAACTGATTCTGTGCCATCAAGAAGGGCCCAGACCGGACCCACCTGTCCCCGTGGGCAGCAGCGTTTGCGGCGGCCTCTGCCTACCTCTGGGGTTTCACAGAAGGCATCTGGGGTGTCCAGGACTTATGATGAGACTTTAGTGCCGATCCAGGGTGGGACTTTCCCACTGCCACCGAAGGATGAGCCCTCTGGGGTCTTCCACCAGCAGAGCAGTCCCCCAGAAACACGCGGCAACACGCAGTTGGCTTACGTGGATGAGTATGTTTATGTGAAGGAAACACCTACACTTGGAATCCCACAGGCAGTTACTTCCCTCAGGCTTTTCTGTGTTTTCTAAGATGAACATAAATATCCTTTTTAACAGAAAAGAAATGTCCTTTTAGACCTTAAAAAAAATAAGGTAGTGCAGATAGGGAAACCTTGAAGATGGCCAGCTGAGCATGTGAGCCAGGGGCTGCATTGCTGGAGGAGATGGGGATGAGGGCAGTGCCCCGGAGGGGAGCAGGCTGGAAAATGGGTGCAGAGATGAGAGGCAAAGCAGGAAGCTGAGGTCATTCACTTAGGAGGCAAGATTCCTGCAGGGATGGACAGCTGGGGGCGGGAGTGCGAGGCAGCTGTTGGGGAAAACCAGCCACCGAAGAGAATGGGAGAAGGACCAAGGGGCGGGGGCGGGCAAGCCTGTGGCGTGGGCCGAGGGCCCGGCTGAGGCTGGGAACTGTGCCCTCGGAGGGATGGCCATCCTGCAGCACTGCGTGATTTCTCCAGCGGCCCTGGGCAGAGGCCTCCTGAGTTGGGGCTTCACCAGCCGGCACCCCGCCAAGCAGAGGTGCCCGGGGGTTCGGGTTTGAGCGAGATGGGGGTTCAGGTGAGTGACCCTACAGTAAGCTCAGAAAGAAAGGGGAAAGAGATGAACTCAAGTTTGAGTTTTCTGCCAAACTGAAATTCCTGCTTACTCAACCTTCAGCTATTTTTTTAGTTTTAGATAAGATCCTCCAGCCTGTAGCTGCACAGGGCCGCCGTCCTGCCATGTCACTTGCCTTGCTCGGAAGCCATCCCCGAGGGTTCCAGCCCTGGCATGCTCGGGGCCGGCCTGCAGCCTGACCGCTGCCAGAGAGCCACATGTGACCTCAGGCTTGTGGGGCCTGGCCCTGGATGTCAGGATCAAGGGAAACTTCAGGGAGAAAGTTTGGAGACTCTTAAAAGGCTGCTGCCCTTTTTTTTTCTTTTATCTTTTTTAATGGCAAGTAAAGAAAATATAAACTACCATCTTTGTTTCCTAGGGTAAGGGACATTTTAACACCAACAATGTAAACAGGGTATAATCTCGGAATAAAGGATATTTTTTCCTAAGTAAGGACAATTACCAGACCTTTGCTAACAGTATTTTTTTGTTGTTGTTGTTGTTGTTTTAAAATATGTATTCTGAAAAAAAAATGTATTCTGTATTTTAAGTGTTTTGAATATAGAAAATGACAACATAAAATTTTATTGTGTGTTTTTGCCTTATATGTAAATGCATCTTTGGTATGAATCTGTCATTTTGGAGTATGGGTTCAACAGCCCATTCCAACACTTAGTGTCTTCCACACTTGCTTGTGAAAATCCAGCCTCCCGTGGGTCTGATGATGAAAACGGGAGCAACACTGTACATGCTAGCTGCTCTGCTTGGAACATTCTGGGAGAACACAGGCCTCTTGCCTTTCCTCAAACTGCCTTCTGCCCAGGTGCTGGGAAGTCAGTCAGGGGAGCAGACCAGGTTTCAGGCTAGCAAAGGATGGTATCCACAGATGCCCAGGGCAGCGCCCAGAGTGTTGGAGGCCTGCCTGGTCACCTCGCGGGAAGCAGGGGCTGCATCTGAGGCTCCTGGGGGCCAGTGAGTCCTCTGTCCTCAAACCCAGCTCATGTGCAGATTATGGGAAACCCTGGTCTCGGACTCCAAGAGGATAAATGGAGTGTCTTATCAGTGGCACATTCACCGACCGGTGTCTCCCCCCCCCCCCTCCGAGGGCCTGGAATGCCAGGCTGAGTGGTTGCACCTGACTGTGCAGGGGCAGTAGAGGGGAGGGAGTCCGTTGGTCGGGGGAACCCCGGAGGCCGTGGGAGGGGTAGGCCTGTCCAGAAGGAAGCAGGAGCTGGGCAGTACCAGGAGCACCAGGGAACCATCCTGGTGGGTCAGGTAAGGTCAGCAGGGCCGCTGACATTTCATGCGCTGTACACGATGATTAACGGATTAAATAACGGGGAAGGAGGGGGATCATGAGGTTTCCTGGTATTTGGAAAGGAAACCACTCCTCTTTGGGAGCTTGCTGAATCTTTATATTTATGTATGTGATTGAATTATATTTGTTGCTACTTTGGTGAGACTCAGACTTAAATCTGATGGTAAATATCAATGATTAGAAGAAAGTTTCATCTCACCTAAGGACCAACTGTGTAACAGTGCTGTAAGGTTTTTTTAAAGCATTGAAAATCCCCCCACCACTCCAGCACTTAACATCTCCATATTTTTGTCATTTTCACTTTCTTAGCTATGTCTCTATTGTTTGACATTAGAATGTTTCCAGTTTTTGTTGTTTTCTTTGTGTTTAGCCACTAGATTTCCCATGAATACCTTTGTGTGTACAAAGTTTTTCTCTCCTTTTACAATTATTTTCTCAGAATAAGTTCCTAAGAGTGGGATTACTGAGTCAAAGGACACCAGTATTTTTCTGGCTTTGAAATCTCTAATGCTTTCCAAAAATGTTGCACCAACTCTCCCTTGCTGCCAGCCGCGTGCGAGCCCTCCCGTCTCCGAGCAGCCTTGCTGGCTTTTGGCACTGGCCTCATTTTAAACTTATTGATGTAATTCATTCTAATGGCGGCTTTTTAAATGAATTTATGTGTCTCTGTCTGTCCGCTCCATTTCTGTGCTCCGAGCCCGTGTACTTTCTGTCTGTGTCCCTGTGCCGGCTGTGACCTGACTGCTGTCCATCCCCAGACGTTAACCCGAATGAATGAATGATTGTTGGGGTCAGGTTCTTCCTTGTTTGTGTGGGAGCTGCCTCAGTAGCTTTTCAGGGAAAGACAGTGGAAAGATGTTTAAACTATAAATAGATGTGGTGACACCTCTTATTTGGTCAAGGTGGTCCCACTAATGAATGCAGACTCTGTGCTTCTGGGAGTATGTTTATGTCTCTTTTGAATTCTAGAAGACATCAGAGTTACAACGTTAGTGCCTGATGTATAATTTAAGTCAGAGATGAAAGAGTCTCCATCAAAAACAACCCCTTCTTTCCAGGCGTCCCATAATTACCAAGGCAGAGAGGTCTCCAAGTAGGAGCAGTTGGAGAATGTCTGAGGGAAGCCTTAAGGCCAGCCCCTTTGTTCTTGCCTTGCCCTTCCTCCTGGTACCTGGAGAGTCGGCCTCAACGGCGAAGAAGGGCAGGACAGCCTGGGACTAGACCCAGACCCCTCTAGGGGCCTCTATTCTTAAGTCGTTATTGTTGGCGGCCAAAGCCCCGGTCTTTTAACCTCATTCTTTCCATGCCGGCTCTCTCTCCTCTGGCCCACGTTCCCATGATGACGTGGGCTGAGAGCTTACCCCGACAACAGACACTGCTTCTCTGACTCTGAGCCTTAACGGGCCCCCTCCAACACTGCTTTCAACCCAGCAGCAGCCCTAGGATCTAACCCGGCCTAAGCTCCTAGGACCCTGCCCCACAGCGGCCGGGTACTGGCGGCCTCACAGACAGCCAACACCAGAGTACACAGACCCTGAGTTTCCTAGACTGTGGACGTGCACTACTCGTGGTCCTCATGATTTTCGATGGCACACAGAGAACCTCTCTTACTGTAATAGCTAAGTATTTATCTTAGTGTTATTAGCACATTAAATCCACGATTTCATTTAAAAAATTAAGTAAAAAATAATACAGTGAGCCAGCAGTTCTTCTCCTGGGGATATGCCCAAAGAATTGAAAATGGTGTACAAGGAAGAGCTTGTCCATGAATGTTCACAGCAGCACCATTGCCACAGCCAAAGGATGGAAACGACCCAAAGGTCTACCGGCTGACGAACGGATAAAGCGAAAAGTGTACATGCATACGCTAGGCTGTTACTCCTCCAGAAAAAGGATTTGGCGTATTGACACATGCTACAGCACAGATGACCCTTGGAAACACTGTGCTTACCAGCCACAGAAGGCCACAGGCTGTATGAAAAAAATGTCCTAAGTCAGTAAATGCATAGAGAGGGAAACTAGATTAGTTGCTGCCTAGGCTGGAGGGAGGGGGAGATGGGGAATATGGACGCAGGATGCCTTTCGGGTTGGTGAGAAGATAGCAGTGATGGTTGCACACAATCGTGAATGTTCCGAAGGTCACTAACGGTAAACTTTATGTTATATAAAAAAAAGATACAGGTGCTACGTTGGCTAAAATCATGAAGGTAATATGTAAATGAGTGAAGTTAAAATAACATTATTATAAGTAAAGCAAGCTAAGAAATAGAGCTATGGATATGTCAATTATATCTCAATTTAAAAAGGAGGGAAGGGAGAGAGAGAGAGCAAGCGAGCTTGCTCCAGGGAGGTCCCGTCTCATTCCTGAAATCTGCTTTGCTGGAGGGCAGACCAGCGTGACCTTCAGTGTCTACATAAGGACAGCCACTGTGCCTGCAGGATCTCAAGGCAGCCTTGCAGGGAGTACTGTCATTGTGACCATTTTACCATGGAACTGGTGAGTGGCAGGGCCAGGCTGGCTGGGCTGCAGGTCTCGGTGGTTCATGGAGGGTCAGTAATCTGCTTTGCTGTCAGGCCTATTTCTGGTCTCGCCTTTGCTCGGAGCGGCTGCTCTTGGACTTGAGGAGGAGCCCTGAGCATTTGGGGCCCTCTGTGCATGATTTGGAACTGTCAGTGCTATTATAGTCAAAATTAGCCCCATTTAATGAGATCTGGGGCCCGGCTCTGCCTCTTACCATGTTTGCAACCTCAGGCAACTTGCCTAACCTCTCTGACCCTTCGTTTCCTCCTTTAGAACACGTATGTAATGGCATTTACTCAGCCGGAGTGTTGGTACCATTATAATTTCAATTCTCTAATTGTTTGTGCGGTCACTCACTCACTGCCTGACCCCTCCCCTAGGCAGTAAGCTGCGCCGAAGCAGAGGCTGCATTGGTCCTGTTCCTTGCAGTATCCCTGGCATCTGGTATCTCGATAAATGCTTGTTGGCCGGAAGAGTAGATTAGTTCCTGAAAAGCCCTTAGCACAACGCCTGGCACATGGTAGATGCCAGTGGACGTTAGCTGCTGCTGTTAGTGTGACAGTGATCGTTGTTATCGTTCCAGATAACATGTCACAGCCTTTCACGCGATAGCTCTGATTCTCAGAACAGCCTCACAAGGTGGCAGTTACGCTCATCTCACAAAAATGGAAACTGAGGCTCAGATAAATGAAATAATTGGCCCTAGGCTCATAGAATTGCTGACAGCAAAGCTCACAACCTGCCACTGCCCTTACTTCCTCATCAGTAGCTATAAAACCCCAAGTCCCTTCATGCAGTGGGGGACAGGGAACGTGGTATAAAATATTGTATCTTTTTGAGCACCAGTGTCGTAGAAATAAAGCACATTTTGTGAGACGCAGTACAGTACTCACAGGCTGGGTGTATGAGAAGTTATGGTTGCCCCAGAGATAAGCAGCAGCTGGGACTCCCCAGCTGTGACCTGCCAACCTGGGGTTGTCCAGGCCCACCCAAGTAGTAAAGGGGTAGAGAGAGGGGAGACATGGAAGAGAGGGGGCCCCGGCTTGATCATCAGGCCCATGAGGGCAGGTGGGGGGGCGCATCTGGTTTTTCTCATGGCTCTACTTTCAGAGCCCAGCACAGACCTTGGCCAAGGCCAGGCTCAGCTGCTCTTCGCTGAATGAACAAGTTCACGCGGGCCTGAGCGAGTGACTGAGGGACTGAATGAACAAACCTGTTGTCCTCGAGGCGTGGCGCTGGCTCACTTGTAACACCTCGTTTAGTTGCTCAGGATGGACGTAGGAGGTGCGAACAGACGCGGAGATGAGGCCCCCGGAGGTGAGGCTGCTTCTCCAGGGTCACCTGATGGAGTGGGTGTTCACGCCAAGTCCCCCAGCCCTGTGTGCTGCTCTGAAGAGTTGAGAGCCTTCTGGTGGCCGCTGGAACCCCCTTACCCTTAGCTCCGGCTGTGGCGGAGGCCAGAGGAGCAGGCAGGAGCAGGACATGAAATGCTCTAGAGGCGTTCCGATGCATGTTCAGCCCTTGCCGTGGGTGGAAGAGGATGTGGGGGGCTGGAAGAGGGAGGGGGCCGTGGGGTGGAGGGGAAGGTGCCAGCTGGGTCATCATTTCTCACAGGACTGGGCCTGCCAAGACCCAGTTTTCTCTACTAATGTCATTACCATCGCCCTGACCTTTCCTGAGTGACCTGATGGGGAGGGCTGTGCACACCTCCACTCCTTCCATCTCCCCTCTGCATGAGGGAGGCACGCCTCTACTCGCCCCTGCTGCAGAGGCTGAGACTGAGAATCAGATGGCAGAGGAACGTTCTGAGGCCACTGGGAGCAGGTTGGTGGCAGAGTTGGCCGTCCCCGGAGACTGGCTGGCTCCAGAGCTCCCCCCACATGGCACCTATGGGACCTGCTTCTCAGGCTGGCCTCCAGAGGGCTGCTTAATCCCTGCAGCGGCTGCTCCTTCCCTCCCAGGCCCAGCCCAACTGCCGGTTCACACTGGGGTTTTATTGTCGTCTTCAAGTGTCAAAGCTGAGAAATCTCAGGGGCTGTGTCCTGGGGTCCCTGTCAGGGGGGTTCCAACACCACAGTGGGCACCTCTTACTCAAGAAGTTGGTTTTGGGGGCCTCAGCCCAGTGCCATGGCTGAGCTGGCGCCCAAGAGCCAGTTGGAGAGAGGTGTGGTGGGCCATAAATCAGACCTTCTCTCTGAGCTCTTGGTAATCCACTTGGAACTACGTCCTGTTCTGGCCCAGACATGTTTCCATTCCCCAGAAGGACATCTGTCCCCTCCGAAGTCAGGGTCTATGACTCAGACTTCCAGGCAAGGACGACAGGACTCAGCTCCTGGCCTGAAACAAAATGGAGCGACTGAAAGGCAGTTGCTATGGTCCTCGTTTTGAACTGAGGATGGATTGAGGCCAGCCAGACCTGGATTCAAATGTTGGCTTCTCCAGCCACTGGCCAGGAGACCTCTGGAAAGTCACCCGACCATTCTGAGTCTCAGTCTCCCCATTTGGATGATGGGGGTAGCGAAGCTCTCCTTGGGGCCTAGTGGGTAGGTGAGCTGAGGAGAGGGTCTAAGGCCCAGAGCAGAAGGCCTGGCTCGGACTCAGCATGAAGTGGTGGCACCCCCTGCCCCCTGCTCTGCAGACCTCGTGCATTCCTGCGACGTCCTGTGGGGCCAGTGGAAGGAGGGGCAAGGCCAGGCCACGTTGCAGGCCAGAGCCCAGACCTCAGGTGACCTGAGGTGCAATCTCAGCTCTGCCACACACTTGCTGTTTGACTTCAGACGCACAGCTTAGCCTCTCTGAGCCTCACTTCCTCTTCTGTAAGTTGAGGGCCCCAAGTGATCATGCATATGTGGCTCTCAGCCCAGAGCCTGGTGCACAGTAGGAACTCAATGACCGTGGTCTTGTGCCAGCACTGGCCTGCCTGAGGCTCCCGCCGCCCCCCCCCCCCGCCCTCGCTCTGAGGCAGCTGTCTTGTCCCGGGAGCCTCTCTGAGCCCCTTCTCCCCTGGCGCCCTGGTGTATGGGCTCTGTGTCACCAAACTGGTCACTAGTCTTGCCTAGAGCAAGATCCAGGCCAGGTCACTGTCAGGTTGATAAAATACCTAGGAATAAACTTATCCATAGAGGTTGTTACACTGTGCAAAGGACCTGTACTCCAGTCGGAGGGAAGAGCAGGCCTTCGCCCAGAGCGGTGCCCACTGCAGCTCAGGAAATCCAACATTTGCAAGTTATTTTCCTTCACCTTTGCCCTGAGGGGACGCTCTTCCTCTATAGCAGAGACAAAGTTTTTCAGCCTCCGAGCAGACCTTTTTACTGTGCCCCCGGAGATACCTCACCTTCCAGCCCACCCACACCATCGTCAGCTCCCCTCAGGGCAGCCTGCTGTCCACGGCCAAGTGCAAGCTCCTACTTCCTGGGGTTTTGGTGCTCAGCGCTTAGGGAGCTGGCAGGAAGCACCCTCCCCACACCCCTCATTGGACGTGACAGAAATGCCCCTGTCTTTGTGGCTGATGACTTAGGGCTTCTCCACTGGGCTCCCAGAGAGGCATTCCTCCTCAGAGCTCACCTGCAGCACCCCGAGCTGACCCGTCCACGGGGGCGGCATCTGCAGGGGACGGTTCTGGGCTTTGCATGCTGCTGACAAGGGAGCGCGGCTAGAGCACGTGGGCTCTGCTCACAGTGCGCCCAGAAGTTGACGTCTGCTGCTGCCCTCAGTCTGCGATGCTGAAATGTGCTCATAAATTTGTGGAAAAAATGTGCATTGACCAACTTTTATGGCATCCAAAATCATATGTCGTCTCTTTGGGTCTTTACACTTAAGTACCATAATTACTAGGGGGAAATATTTTTCTTCTTAAAAAAAAAAAAATCAAAGCAATTGACAAATCACCAGATGTCCACTAACATTTCTCAAATAAACAGTCCTTCTGCCTTTGAGAAGCTCCCCCTCCCACAGGGAAGCAGCTGGGCAGGGAAGCTGCCGTCATCGGAGTCATTCGGGGGATCGTCAGGTTGCATGAGAGCAGAGCGAAAGGGGTCCCTGCAACTCTTGGGGAGGGTCGGGTTTTTGTGGATTGCTGCTTTTGCTTTTTCCCTGGATCTTTGCAAGGCTTTTTTTTTTTTTCTTTTTTCTTTTTTCTTTTTTTCTTTTCTTTTCTAATTCAGGCATTCATCCTGGATATGTCTCGGGTTGGGTCTCCTTCCCAGGCCCTGGCACACACTCCTTGGGAAGACCCCTGCCCTGGCTCAGCTGTCTGTTCTCAGGCCCCCACATGCCCTTATATCCTTTCTTCCCGTGTCTTTTCCCTTGGCATTTGACCTTGCCAAATTGGCCCTCCACATCAGTGATGCAAGCTTCCCAAGTGTCCATTTCGTTCCTCGCTGCCTCTGGTGTTAATTTATTTTTTTTAATTCTTTTGTTGTGTTTCTTAGTTTCCATTTCTACTTTTCTTATCTCAGGCATCTCTCTGTCTAGCTCATTCACACGGAGTTTCACCTCTGACAGTTCTCGCCTTTCACCAAAGCCTTGTCTTCTTATGCTATATTGAAAAGAAGTCGTGTCTTGAACCTTCTTTTGGATCCTGGAGTAGACCATTTGAGGACGTATGTTCTCATGGTTCAGCCCGTTCTTCATGCATTCCAGGCTCCATGGTTTGGCAGTATTTTTCCAGGTGTTCTCTTGTTGGATTTTCTTTCCTCTGACCACATCCTGGAATAAAGTGACATCTATTCATCTTCAGCATTTATCAACAGGCATTTGGGGTTCCCTCTGGATACACTCCAGCTCTTCTCTGGGGGTCACAATCTGTAAGTGGCGGTGAGTAGAGGAAGGGCAGAGAGCCAGCTGGCATATTGCAGAGCCCCCAAATCAGCTTCTGCTGGGCAGCATACTGGTCATCAACCTGACTTTTCTCGTTTTTAGATCCATGGGTCTATGAGTCTGGGGGTAGGTCCTAAGAGGAATAAATTGACAAGGTCTACACTTGCTTAATTTCTGTCCTCCTCATCTGCCTATAGTATGTTTAGTTTCTTCCTGGGTCCTAGCAATAAGGCTGTCTGCCAGGCTTGGTGAGGTGGTTTTCATCTTTTTTTTTTCTTTCTTTATTTTGTTTTATTTTTTATTTATTTGAGAGAGAGCATGAGCAGGGGGAAGGGCAGAGGGAGAGGGAGAAGCAAACTCCCCACTGAGCAGAGAGCCCGATGCGGGGCTCAGTCCCAGGCACCCGAGATCATGACCTGAGCCAAAGGCAGATGCTTAACCGACTGAGCCACGCAGGGGCCCCTTTTCTCTTTTTCTTTTTTTTAAGCTTTTATTTTAAGTAATCTCTACACCCAACATGGGGCTTGAACTCACGACCCTGAGTTCAAAAGTCACACACTCCACTGACTGAGCCGGACAAGTGCCCCCATTGTTTTTCTTTTTTTTTTTTTTTTTTCCCTCAAAACTTTTAGTGTTAAGTCAGGGGAGGCTCTGTGAGGAGCTGTCTAATCTCATCTGGAAGGTTTCCAGAAACAGGTAGGGTCCCTCATCCACCCTTAAATTTGTTGGGGCTTTTTTTACAAGTAACTTGAGCTACTGTGCTGGCCCCTTTCAAGTGCGTGAACTCCTGTAGACGTTACCATAGCCCTGTGAGCAGGTTACAGATACCGTCTCCATTTCCCAGATGAAGAAGGAAGCCGAAGAACCCACCCAGGATCTCACTGGATAAATTAGAGGCAGTGTCAGGATTTGGACGCTGATGTCTGAGTTGTTTCTTTTTAAGATTCTATTTATTTGAGAGGGAGAGAGTGCGCTCATGGGCTGGGGGGAGGGGCGGGGGAGAGGGAGAGACTCTCAAGCCGACTCTGAGCTGAGCTGAGCCTGGAACCTGATGTGGGGCTCGATCTCACGACCCTGAGATCATGACCTGAGCTGAAACGAAGAGTCAGACACTTACCCGTGTCACCCAAACAGCCCAGATGTTTTGAATTTTTTTTAAAGATTTTATTTATTTATTTGACAGAGAGAGATCACAAGTAGGCAGAGAGGCAGGCAGAGAGAGAGAGAGGAGGAAGCAGGCTCCCCGCTGAGCAGAGCCCGATGCAGGACTCGATCCCAGGACCCTGAGATCATGACCTGAGCTGAAGGCAGCAGCTTAACCCACTGAGCCACCCAGGCGCCCGATGTTTTGAATTTTTAATACATTTGTCTAGTGTATGCATTGAGCTACAATGATGTGTAGGTAAGGGTGTGGGTGCTAGAGCCCACTGACCTGGGCCCGGATCCCACTTTTGCCATGTATGTGCTGAGTGACCTCAGACAGTTTACTTAGTATCTCTGGAGTTGAGGCGGACGGCTAAGGCCAGGGAAAACAGAATGAACTCCTTGAGTATTAAAGACATAATCAACCCATTTCTCTCTCTTATGCCACTGGTTCCTTCCGGGCCTCTCATTGACATCTGAGGCTAATTCCCCAAAGTAAGCCTATCCTAGAGGTTTTTTGTTTGTTTGTTTTTTGTTTTTTTTAGCTATTCCCACCCTTAGTTATTTGTGTAATGAATGCCTCTGTTGAATGCCTCTGCTGGCCTGTATACTTCATGGGGTTGGGGACCACACCTGTGTGGCTCTCCCCTATTCACCTGTGTCTGGAATGGGGGAGGCACTGAGCGAATATTTGGAACACTAATGCCCTTTCACAAAGAGGTGGGCCTCACTGCGTGGGCTTATCCCTAAGCATATAGCACCCTGTGCCCGTGGAGCCTCCTGTCCCCAGAGCCACCCACCACCTTCCCTCCTGCCCCCTCCTGCTTCAGCCTCCCTGCTGCTTGGTCTCTCTTTTCCCTGCAAAAGATCCTCTGATGGCTTGGCCAAGACTGTTCTAATGGGACATTGGCCCAAAGCCTGTAGGAATGGCAGTGAGCTGTGGAGAAGAGGAGGGGCTGGGACTGAGTGAGGTGGGTAGAAGCAACCGGAGTAGAAGTCAGAGTCTCAAGGAGGTGACCGGGAGCCCAGAGTCAAGGGGATCAGGTTTCTGGAATCATTTCCTGAGAGAATGGCATCTGGTGGGCAGGAGAAGGCAGCACAAGGAGAGTGAGTGTGGGTGGGCCTTCCAGTCTGCCGCAGGACCTCAGCCTTACCCTCCCATCCCAGCAGGAGCACACCATCTCAGACCAGTCCGGGGCATGAGTACTACCAGTGCCCTCTGCTGGTGGGGCTCATCTCGTGCCCTGGTGACATCCCCAGCTTGGGTTTGGTGGGAGTAGCCCAGACTGCAGACTCAGACCCTGCATAGGGCTGGAGAAATCCAGGCTGTCCCCAGGCCGGAGGAATATGACTGAGCTGGGAGCCTCAGATACACAGTGTGACATGGAAAAGGGCAGAATGCAGAGCAATGGGCCCCACCGTGGAGCAGAAGCCCCTGCTCCCTGAAAATGGGTTTTCTAGGACAGCCCTATGCAGACCCACAGCCTCTCATCTCTGTCAAGAAAGAGAGTGATCAAAACAGCTGGGCTTGAAAACCACAGATAAATTAGTAGTCAGATGTCTTCCTTCTTCCAAAGAGGCCAAGGAGTCTCTCAGTATCTGATTTCAGCAAAATCAGAAAAGAATTTGCTTTGCAAAAGTGAAAACCAGTTTGGATCTAGCTGACCCTCTGCAAATCTGTTGCTTGTTTTCCAGAGAATGCAGAGATTGCTAACTGAGGTTTAGAATGTTGTGTTTTGTTACACAGTTTCCATTGAGTAAAGACTAAATCTGACAGTTTTACCTTTGCCTCAGTTATTTTTTGTTACACTTAAAGACTAGGTGAAGTGTGGTCACAGATCCCTGAGCACATTAGAGGAAATGGAAAATACTTCGGGGGATGAGGCAGCCATCGTCTGTAAGTCTGTGAGCTCACTCTCTGGCTGGGATCCTGGTGGCCTCGGATGTCCAGGAAGCCTTTCTGTGCACAGTAGCGAATCTCTGGGCCAGGGCTGGAAAGACAAGCTCGGGAGTGTTTTCCTTGGCACGTGGGCAGCCTCGATTCTACCCAATATGAGGCAGGTTTCGGAGGCTTTCACTGGGGGAATCATCTTGCGTTTCCTTTTGGTGACATCAGCTGCTCTGGAAGCCCATTGTAACACTCAGAGAAACACGGCTATTTAGCCTGGAGATACTGGAACACAGGGCCGACCCTCTTGGGGTGGCTATGGAGTGGGGTGCCTGGTGGCCGAGGCCACCTCTACTGAGCAGTGGAATTTCAGTGCCAGACCAGAGTGTCAAGTAGTTTTACATAAAGACCCAATATCCGGTCCAGTTGTCCCCCAGACATCTTCTGAGCCCCTACTGTGTGCTGGGCTCAGTGCTGGCCCCTTGAGCTTGCAGAGCTGGATAAGACAAGGAGTGTGTGATAAATGCTGTAACGGGAGGAAGGGCAGCGTGCTCCAGAAGAGTCCCCTAACCGCCGGAGGAGAAGGCCGCGCCGGCAAGGGGACATCTTGGCTCTGCCAAGCTCAGAGGCTTGAGCAGAGAGCTTGTCTGGGGAACCACAGAGGCCCACGCAGCTGGAGCATCACATGAGGAGGGGATGGGAAAAGAGACCAGAGGTGCAGGGGTGCGCAGAACCCACAAGGCCACAAACACTTGACTTCCCCCCAGGGAAAGAAAGTCTCTGGGTAATTTTAAAGTTGGGGAAGGGCATGGTCTGATTAGGTTTTAGAAAGATCATCAGGTGCAGGATAGATTGCACTTGATCTTAGCCAAAAGGCCGAGAAGCGATAGGTGCAGGATAGATTGGAGGTGGAGACCAAAAGCAGAGAGGAGTCGGGAGATGATGGAGGGTTAACAGTGGCCCAGAGACAAGGTGAGAGGCAGCCTGTAAAGGTCAGTGGCCTTTAAATCAAAACCTAAAGACCAAGTCTTCCCCAGTAGCTAAAAATGCTCAGAAAATCATTGTGTAAGATATTACCTCCCTCCTCCCTGCCCACAAAGTGTTTGCTTTTCTGATGATTGAAAGGAAGAACAGAAAGAAGATAGACCTTGCTCTTTCATATTTCCAAAAGTAGTACGTATTTATAGCTAGTCTTAAAAAATATAAAATATATTTATATATAAAATATATTTGTATATTTATAAAATGTATATATTTACAAAATATAAAATATATTTATAGCTAAAGTCTTAAAAATGTAAAACATAAAGCAGGAAACAACCCTACAATTCCATCCCTAAAGATGGCTACCACTAATAGCCGGGGCAATAATTCTCTCTCCCTGTCCCTACCCCTGTTTCCTTGTACCTGCATGAGTGAATCAGTGCAGTCTACAAAATCATACCTGATTTTTTTCACTTAAAAACACATTATGGATATTTTTCCCTGTCGGCTCTTAGAAATATATTTTATTCTTTTAATTAGCTGCAGTGTATTCCACTGCTTGGATTAAAAAAAAAAAATCCGGAAACCATGCAATTTTTCACAATTATAAATGACAAACAATGGTGTAATGAGTATCCCTGCTTATTTTGGTAATTTGGAGGACTATTGCTATAGGATACATGACTAGAAGTGGAGCTGCTGGATCCTGGAAAACACATCTTTGAAATTTTTGATAGGTGCTACCAGATTCCTCTAGAAGTTTCTATCACTTTATACCACAGTCAGCCTTGTACAAGTGACTATTTCCATGCACTCTTGTCAGCACAAGACCTTTGCTGGTATAAATAACCAGAAAAAGAAAGTCTCATTTTAAGAAGATTCTCTTGTATTTTATTCTACTCTTCTTCCTATTTATATCTTGATCTCTAAATCACCTGGAATTTATTCTCTGTTAAGGAATGAACATCCAGCTTTCTATTTTCTTAAATAGATAATAATTTTTCCCAATACCATTTATTGACGGGTGCTATTGATTTAAACTGTACCTTTATCCTTCCCTAGCTTTCTGTGTCTGTGTGCATCCATTGCTGGTCTCCCTACTCCCTACCTTCGGTTTGTCTGATTCTGGAACGGTGCTACACCGCGCGGTGACTGTAGGTTCATAGCATGTTTTATAACAAGCTTCTTTTCTCATTCTTCTTTTCAAAAATGTTCTGTTTTCATGTATTTACTCCTTCAGGTAAACTTCGGAATCAATTCTGGGATCACGTGAAGTTAATGTATTAATTAGGCAATAATCGACATTCTCATGATATTGATTCTTCCCATCTAAGAATATTATATATGTCCTCATTATTTGCATCTTTCGTATCCTTAAGAGATTTTATTTCATTAGTTTTTATCCTAGTTACCAAAGTGTTACATTCTTATTGTGACAAGTACAATACAGAGCATGATAGAGACAAAGTTCATATTGGTATGAATTGTGCTTTTATTTAAGTGAAGTAGATTTTTCAAAGGATTAATAAGCCTGAGAAATGTGCATATTTATTTTAATTCATGTTGTGTAATTTTTCTATCAAATTAGTTTTCTTTGTATAGATCTAACACATTTCTGTTTACATTAACTCCCAGGGGTTTTATACTTCTGTTTTTACTATACAGGCTCACTCTCTCTTTTTTTTTTCTGTTTTCTAGCTGATGGGTTTTTTTTTTAAGACTTTATTTGAGAGAGAGGGCGAGAGCATACACATGCAAATGAACACGGCGGGACTGGGCAGAGGGAGAGGAAGAAGCAGACTCCCTAGTAAGCAGGGAGCCCTAGCCCTACGGGACACAATCACAGCACACTGAGATCATGACCTGAGTCAAAAGCAGATGCTTAACTCACTGAGCCACCGAGGTGCTCCGAGCTGATGATTTCTAGTATGTAAGAATACCATTGACTTCTGTATAATTTCTTTGAACTTAGTTATATTATTTAGTACTAATAGTTTTTCAGTTGAATATCCTAGGTTATTTAATTATATAACTAATATAACTATATCACCTGAAAATAATGGCAATATTATTGGTGTCTTTAATGTTTATAACACATTTCTGGGGCTCCTGGGTGGCTTAGTTGGTTGAGCATCCGACTCTTGATTTCAGCTCAGGTCGTGGTATCAGGGTCCTGGGATTAAGTCCCCGTTAGGCTCTACGCTTGGCACAGTGTCTGCTTGTCCCTCTGCCCCTCCCCTAAACTCACGTGTGCTCTCTCTGTCCCTCTCTCTCTCAAATGAATAAATAAAATCTTTAAAAAAATATGTACTTATAACACATTTCTTTGTCTTGTCTTACCTCATTGGCTCTTATATCCAGAATAGTGGTAAATGATAGCAGGACAACTCATTCCTATTAACAGCATTTCATATTAAGAACATTATTTAATATTTAATATTTTCATATAAGAACATTATTTTAATTTTTCTAACATGCATTCTTTATCACATTAAGGAAGTCTGTTCCTAGCTCAGTGCTTTACCAGGGATGGATATTAAAAAAGTTATCAATGGCTTTTTAGCTTCTCTCCAGATCCTCTGTTAAGTATCATTGCACTCTTGTAGTAAACCTATTTGCTGTATTATTCTTTAATATACTACTAATTGCTAATATTTTTTTATTTTATAAAATATTTTATAAAAATATTTTTATTTTATTTTTTATTTATTTTATTTATTTTCTAGTGCTTTGTTTGGAATCTGTGGATCTTTATTAATGAGATTGGTCTCTCTCTCTCTCGTCTCTCTTCTTTTTTTTAGGATTTTATTTATTTGTCAGAGAGAGAGAGAGAGTGAGCACAGGCAGGCAGAGTGGCAGAGGGAGAAGCAGGCTTCCTGCGGAGCAAGGAGCCCGATGTGGGACTTGATCCCAGGACCCTGGGATCATGACCTGAGCCAAAGGCAGCCGCTTAACCAACTGAACCACCCAGGCGTCCCATGGTCTCTCTTTTTTAAAATCTTTTTAAAGGTTTATTTACTTAGGTAGAGTATGTGGGGGGAGGGCCAGAAAGAGAGGAAGAGAGAATCTCAAGCAGACTTCACACCCAGCATGGGGCCCAACTCGGGGCTTGATTTCATGACCCTGAGCTCATAACCTGAGCTGAAACCAAAAGTCAGATGCTTAAACGACTGTGCCACCCAGGTGCCCCTGGTCTCTTTAATGCCATTCCTGTCAGGCTCTGGTATAAGAACTCCACATATTTCCGATTTTCTCTATGCTCTGGAACAGTTTAAATAACATCAGTTGTTCTTTTAAGGTTTTATAGATGGGCTCCACAAAGTATTTGGATATTTAATATATTTAATTAGGGTATTTTTTCAATATTATTAATATTTTTTCTTTATTGATAGTTGAAAGTGTTTGCCTCTCCCCAAAACAGTTTTGGGAAGGTAGATTTTCCTGGGAAGCACCCATTTCATCTAGATTTTCAAATATGTTGCAAAAAAAATGACACATATTCCTATTTTAACATCTCCTCTATATTTGGAATGATATTCTCTCTCTTTCTCATCCCTAACATTATACATCTGTGTTTTCTTTCTGTCTTTTGTTTTTTGTCCATCATACATACCAAAGGATTGTCAACTTCGACTTTTTCAGAGAACCGACTTTGAGCTTTATTTATCACCCTACAGGCCTTACTTTTCTAAATCATTATTTTTGCTTTTGTATTTTTAATTGTCTTCTCCCACTTCCTTTTGCTTTGTTTTGTCCTTTTCCTAGTTCTCTGTAATAAACACTAAGTTCATTTCTTTTTTTTAAACTTTCTTCATTATTCATATAAGCATTTGTGGCTCTGGATTTTTCTCTGAATAGAATTTTGTAGCTTTGTATCCTGTGTGTAGACAGTTTGTGATTTTAGCTTCAATCTCTTCTTTCATCTCTGAATTATTTGTAGGATTTTTTTTTTCTTACCCCAATGATTCATTTTTAAAATTTGTTTTTACCTCCCGGGGCAGAGGAAGGAATGGAATTGCTCCAAACTTACCAGAACCACATGGATTATGAGTATGGGAGGTACAGTTTCCCCCAAAGGAGAAGTCAGGGCTGTTTCCAAAAGAATTGGGATAGATATTAGGCAGCCACAAATGCCAGTTTCTTCTCCACTGCCAGTAGAATTGTTGAAGGATTCCATGAGATAGTACGTGTGATTTACTTTGCACCGTGTCCAGTACAAAACAATAATAATATTAACCAGATTAATACCTTCTCCTCACACCCCTTCTTAACTGCTCATCAGAACAGTGGCATTTGCTTTCCGGTCCCATGGCTCCCTAGAGAGCTTGAGCAAACATTAGGTTACCCCACTGCATCTGTGTGGATGACCAGGTAATCCCCATGGCGGGGGAGGATTGGGATTGTGTCCTCATTTCACCTCAGGGAGCCGGGAGGAGAATTGGCTCCCCCAGACCCCGGGATTCTGTGCAGGCTGCAGAGCCCTGCCCATGTGCCCCTGTGATTCATTAGCCTCAGCACCAAGAAATAAATGAGGCCATGTGCTCGTCTAAGAAACAAGGTCTCTGACCACCTGCCATGTGACTGCCTGGGTCTGCCCCCTTTCTGCAGACCTGGGAGACCGTGCTCTCAGCGTCCGTGAGCTTCTAGCGCATCTCACATAAGGACTCTTCTTTTTTTTTTTTTTTTTTTTTTTTTAATATTTTATTTATTTATTTGACAGAGAGAGATTACAAGTAGACAGAGAGGCAGGCAGAGAGAGAGAGAGAGAGAGAGAGAGAGAGAGGCAAGCAGGCTCCCTGCTGAGCAGAGAGCCCGATGCGGGACTCGATCCCAGGACGCTGAGATCATGACCTGAGCCGAAGGCAGCGGCTTAACCCACTGAGCCACCCAGGCGCCCTTTTTTTTTTTTTTTAAATATTTTATTTATTTATTTGACAGAGAGAGATTACAAGTAGACAGAGAGGCAGGCAGAGAGAGAGAGAGAGAGAGAGAGAGAGAGAGAGGCAAGCAGGCTCCCTGCTGAGCAGAGAGCAAGGACTCTTCTTTAAGGGAGGGTTTGCTACGAAGGCTGCGCTTTGTGTGATTGATACGAATCAGCGGGCACTAAGTAAAAGTCACAGTCTCCCGCCTCTGGGGACCCTGAACTGCTGCTGACGTCTCCTCCTGCAGGACGTGAAAGTGCTTTGTGCTCTCTTTAAAAAAAAAAAAAAAAAAAAAACAACAAAACCCTAATGAGCTGCTGCTTTGTTGTTTCATTTGGAATTTATCAAGACAGTTTATGTGATCAGACCATACAAGTATAGTTCTGGATGCCAGCACTCCTCATTTCTGAAGTTTGAAAGTGATTGTTTCAAGGCAGAGCAGGAGAACATGGAAAAAAAGCTTTCATCTCAAGTTTTAAAGGCAAGGGAGAGAGAAAAAGGAAAGTGTCAGATGGAACTGTGGCATATTTTTATGCTGTGGAGGGTTTTTTCCTCTCAACACAGCAGAATTTTCCTTATTAAATAGATAGCTGTGTGAGAAAAACCAAAACCAGCCTCGGGATGGAAGTGAGGCGGGCGGTGATGGGAGGAACAAGAGAGCAGTGAGTTTCTGGGCTGCGGTGGAGCCCTGGTGCTGGCCACGGCTCTGGCTCCGGGAGGTGGAGGGCGCCCAGCTTCGGGCGGGCTCCACACCACGGACCATGGGTGTCCCTCAGTTTAAGAGAAGGTGTCTGTTCAGGAGAGCACCTCCTTCGTCAGCCTGGCGCTCCCTCCTGGGGGCTGGGGCGCCTTGTGGACACCCCTGGTGGGGGGCCCACATTCACCGGCAGGAAGAAGGTTTGGCCATATGCCCCTGAGGGCATCCAGAGCCGAGAGCCAGCTGCTAGCTGGCCGCGCCGGGCCCCGGGGCTGTCTGCCCCTCCGTGGCAGTCTTGTTGGCCCTTGTGTCCCAGCCACAGGGCGTCACCAAGCCCTGTGTGGGGTGCAGAGGAGGGGGCAGAGCAGAAATACGTTCTGGGGAGCTGTCCATCTCAGAGGAGGTCCAGTCTGCAGGTGGGCAAGCCACGGGGGGCAGATAGCAGCTGCCAGACGCCTCCTCTGGGAATGGGGGCAGGCCACAGCGTGAGCGGCTGGGACCCTCATCCCTGTGCTGGCCAAGGACTCCCAGTCTCCAGCCCTGAGCATGGCTCTCTGCCCCCAGTTTTTGGAGTTAGACGGGCCTGAATTTAAATCCTGATGCCCCTGCTTGCAAGCTGTAAGATCTTAGACAAGTCACTTTTCCTTTCTGAGCTTTCATTTCCTCATCTGGGAAGGTGAGTACCTTCAGTGCCAGTCGCCGTGAGGGTGTGGTGGTACGGGCAAGGCCGACCTTTCTTGCCACAGAGCATGGCTGATACCCGTACAGCTGTTTCCCGCCACGCATCTGCACCTCTCAGCCTAGCCCTGGACTCTGGCGCGGCTCAGCCCTGTGGCAGCCAGGGCCGGTGGCTGGTCCAATTACTGTCCATCTTAACGAGGCCATTAACACAGCCTCGTCTGCTGCAGGAACTGTATTAGTAGGACAGGAGCTGAGGCATCCCAGCTGTGCTGTCCCCGTCCAGACAGACTCTCCCAGCACTGGCCTGCTGAGGTGGGTGGCCACCACGTGGTCGGCATCTGGGCACCATCCATGGTTATGGCGAACCCAGACGGGTACATCCCTCCATGGGCGGCCCGACGTTCTTCCGAGTGGGGCCTGGCCGTGGAGGCAGTTTCAGGCTCCACTTCTTGGGCACCTCAGGGGTCCAAGGCCCCAGGCCAGGAGACTGCTCAGGACCTCTTCATTACCCCCAGTCCCAGTCAAGAAACTGGGGCCCTGGGAGGTGAAAAGGACTTGCCTGAGGCCACCCCGCTGTTGAGTTGCCAGGCCAGAGGTCCAAGTCTCCCAGCTCCAAGCCCCACACTCTCCCACCGGCGCCGCCGCTGCCTGTCACGTGTCAGAGCTGGCAGGACCTTCAGGCCTGAGTGTGGGCCCCGTGACGCCGGGACCGGGGATGGACAGGCCACGCCGAGTGCCGGGGAGGCAGAGGGGAGGAGATGGAAGATGGGGCCGGGAGGGGTGGCCACAGTGTGGTGGTGAGCCTTCGCGGGGAGTGCTGATCCCACAGGGAGAGCCACAGCCTGGGCACCTCTGGGTCCAGCGGTGCCCCCTTCTTGCCGCACTGGCTGCCAGGCACCGGAAGATCTGACTGGGGTAGACGAAGGCCTGACAACACAGTGGGACGGACCTGTGTTCGAATCCTGCCTCAGCCACTTCTCCCACCGCGTGGCCTCAGACAGGTTGAAGCAACTCTCTTGGCTTCAGTTTCTTCTGTAAAAATAGAGGTAAAACCTCACTGGCAGCTGTGTTACTGTTATTACTGTTATGATCCCGTAATCTGGGCAGAGCTCTTAATTTAGGACCTGGTACATAGTAAGTGCTTGGTTTTGTTGTTATTATTTACTTAAATACTAAATTAATTTTACTACAAATTAAATTTTAGGGGGAAGAGGGTGGGAGATACAAGCACCCGGTTATGGAATGAGTAAGTCACGGGAATAAAAGGCCCAGCACGAGGGCTATAGTCAATGACGCTGTGCCAGCGTCGTGTGGTGACGACGGCAGCTACCCTTGCTGTGAGCAGGGCAGGACGTAGAAACCTGGGAGTCGCTGTGTTGTACACCCGCAACTAATGTGACGTTGTGTGTCCGCTACACTTCACGTTAAAAAAATGATTAAAAAAATAAAATAAATACTAAATTCTGTATACCTTTATGGAAATATTAGTTCTTTATTTTACTATTATCATCACTTGACTCTCAGTGTCTCGGTCTTCAGCTACAAAACGAGGGTAGCAATGCACTTGTGAAGTACTTACAAGAAGTTGTGCGGCTCACATAAAATCTGCCTTTCCCATGCATCCTTCATTCAGCTAATGTTTACCAGGCAGCTCCTGCGTGCTCTCTTCCAGCTGCCGGGACTGAGCTCTGGAGCACGACCCACTTCCTGCTCTGATGAGTCGTAAGTCTGATGAGGGAATGAGACGTTAAATACATGAATGACACAGAGAAGTACCGTGTCGCCCTTGTGGTGAGCGCTAGCTGTACATGGGGCTTGAGAACGGCGCCGGCACGGGACGAGTGGGAGGTGACTCTGCTTATGATTTCATTACAGTTTAGGCTTTTAAATATTTCCAGTTATGGGCTAATAACAGTGCTGAAAAGACTTCCCTGGATTTGCACAGTATTAACTATAAAAGATTTGCTCTCTTTGGGGCGGTTTTGTTGTGGGGCTGAAGGGATGTTTAGATGGAGTTTCTGCCCAGGCATTACCAAGGCCCAGATTGCTGGGAACAGGCCTTTTGGGGGAGCCCCCCCCCCATGCTCAGTGTGTCACAATGTACTCTTAGGCCCTGGGGAGTAGACAGGTGTTGGAGTCTGCGTATTTTGTGGAGGGTCAGAACACTCTGACAGTGGAATTAGTTCTGCTGCAGTAGTGAGCTCCCTGTGCTCCCTGGGGTGCAAGAGGGCACCGGGGGGCTGGAAATGGTGTGCCACCCCTTCGAAGAGGAGCCTCTCCTGGCCTCCCGTTGCATAACCAGGGACCCGAGAAGGAGCAAAGGGGCCAGCTTCAGTCCTCCCGGGGCAGCACAGAGCAAGCCTTCCAGGCTGAGGGTGTTATTTGAGAAAAGCCAACTCCCCATGTGTTTCTGAGGGCCAGTGAGTGGGTCGGAACACAGGCGCTGGAGCCAGACAGACCTGGGCTCCACTCCCACGCACCCACTGTGAGGCCTAGATAGGTTCCTTAATCTCTCTGAGCTTTCGTTTTCTCCTCCACACTCAGGGGTTGATGGCAGGGTCGGGTGGGTAAAGAGGGAAGCTCCCAGCTTGTGCAGCTTCCGGTAGCCCCCATTCTCCAGCCCCTTCCCTTATCCTGCTCCCCACATCTCTGCTTCTGGCCGAGCCTTCGTTCTGCTGCTCAGTCGGCTGGTTTCCAGTCTGCACGGGGTTTGCAGCTGGAACAGAGGTGCCACGTGTCCCCTGTCCCGGTCACCTCATGCTCAGCCCCAGAGACTCCTTTTTGTTGTGGTTGAAGCAGTAATGGGATTTTCAGGGTTGCCTCTGCTAAATCCTTGGAGAGGTAACTGAATTACATTTTTAAGAAGGGAGAGGAAAAACAAGATCCAAGGAGAGAATCCATCTGTGGATTTCAACCCACCAAACTTGGAGCTTCCACAAGGGAAATTATTTCTAATTATTAAAAGTTTGGAAACATGGTGCCACTAGAAAGAAAGGAAGTAGAAATGGCTCCAATTAGAAGTGCTAGCATATGTTTCTGTGATTTAATGGTTTCCCGTAACAATGTGTAGTTATTTTTAAAGCAGACGAATGACTCATGGTATCCAGCACCAGCGGTCCCCTGTGATGGCAGGAAGTTTGTGCTCTGGGGAGGCAGGCTTGAGTTCGACTCCCACCTCCATCATTTACCAGCTGTGTGGCCTGGAACATGTTATGCATCCCCTCTGCATTTCCTCTTCCTCCTGTATAAAATGAGTTGTTGTAAGGATTAATAAGATAATGTATGTATGAGTCAGTGCAGTGATAGTTCATCCATGCAAAAAATCCCACAACTTTTATGTTAAATACCTGCTTAACAGTATTTGTCATAATTCTTAGTAGTTTAATAAACTTTTAAGGCTATCAATTTTCCTCTGAGTACCACTTTGGTCAAATCTCATACATTTTGATACATAGTGTTCTCACCGATGTTATCTTCAAATAGTTTTTTGTTTTACATTTTTTGCTTTTTCTTTGACCTAAGAGATGCTTGTGAGTGCATGTGTGTTTTGTTTTTTTTCTTTTTTTTTTTTAATTTTTAAATTAACATATAATGTATTATTTTTACCAGGGGTACAAATCACCAGGCTTTGTGAATCGTCAGGCTTATACACTTCACAGCACTCACCATAGCACATACTCTGCCCAGTGTCCATAACCCAACCACCCCGTCCCTACCCCCTCTCCTCCCAGCAACCCTCAGTTTGTTTTGTGAGATTAAGAGTCTCTTATGGTTGATCTCCCTCCCGATCCCATCTTGTTTCATTTTTTCCTTCCCTACCTCCCAAACCCCCATTTTGCCTCTCAAATTCCTCATATCAGGGAGATCATGTGATAATTGTCTTTCTCTGGTTGTGTATGTGTGTTTTCTAATCAGTTAGAATTCTTTCTATATTTATTGCTAAATCCTAGGTGTAATATAGTAAGGTCAAAGAATGTGGGTAATACAGCATTTACTTTTTGGAGCTTACTGAGCATTTCTTTATGGTCTAATATATAACCAATTTTTGTAAGTATTCGATGGATATTTGAAAAGAGATATTTTCATTTATATAACACCAGGCTTGTTAGTTTCATTACTCAGTATTCATATATGCACAGGTATGTACATATATCTTTATATGCGTGTATTTTTTTGTAGGTAGACACGCATGCACACAGCTGCATACATGTGAGCATGCAGAAATACGTGCGAGGGCGCACACACACATTCTGGGAAGAGACATGCCAAAGGCTCCTTCTATGATTGTGGTTTCATTGAACTCACTTCATTTCCGGCAGCTTTTTGCTTTGTGTATTTTGATGCAGTGTTGCTTTGCACGTAGAAATTTGATCCTCTTAATCAGCTGTGCTTTTCATTAGTATCAGTCCTCTCTGCCTTGTGCAGTGTTTTCTGCCTTGAGTTCTGCTTAATATTGTTCCTCCTGCTCAGCTCACCAGTATCGTAGACGTAGTGGCAGTCCTCATGGAGGGCTACTGGGACAGCATCCCATCCGTCGTCCACGCACACCCGTGGAGAGCCAGGGGTGTGGATCATGCTGCACACGCAGTCCTCCTCTTCCATCGCTGGCTGAATCCCAGTTGGGCTGATGCCAGGAGGCTGTGCTGAGGCTCACCACTGGCAGGTTGTAACCATGTTTTCCTATCATGCATTACTTTCTTTTCTAAGCGCCCTCAAGAAAATTCTCTATCTAGCCTTAATTCTTTATACCAAGGACTGTTGCTTTTTAAAAATTTCTTTTGTCTCTTAGTTAATTTATTATTTTGGGGTGTGTGTGTGTGTGTGCGTGTGTGTGTGTGTGTAGATAGAAAAATAGACACATAGTTAAGTGAATAAGTAGAAAAGTGAATTCAGTCCAAAGGGGCATTGTCCTGAATATGACATCTTAGATCTATCCAATGCCATCTGTTGGTGAAAAATACAAGTATCTGTCCCTTTCATGTCCTGTTATTTTCCAGTTGGATTACAGGTAAAAACCCTTGTAGCTGGAGAGTGTATGAACTAGAAATGCTAAAGTTTTGTCAGCATGCATTTTGGTTGTCACACAGATGCCTGATTGCAGTGGAGTGGTCTACATGAGAAATTAGTAGACAGGATTGGAAGTGAAGTCAGAATAGTATCTCAGTTTTGCATAAGTCACACTTTATACCTTCTAGTACAGTAGTGCTGTTTTGTGCTATCTTGTTCTGATTCAGGATGAATGCCCACCATTACTAAATACCTTCTTTAATTTCAGGGATCTATCTTCTGGATTTAATCTACATTGATTCTGCATATCCTGCCTCAGGCAGCATCATGGAAAACGAACAAAGATCCAATCAGATGAACAATATTCTCCGAATAATCGCTGATTTACAAGTTTCCTGCAGCTACGGTTAGTACCCTGCTTGCTGGAATTGTAAAATCTTACATCACTGAAATTTGGATTCAGCACCTGATCAGTGAGAAAGCTCTAGAAAGCTCTACAAAGCTCTTCATCTTAGTATCTTGAGCATCTAACATGTGCTGGACCTTTTTCCCACAGGCTTAATCCTCAAAGATTATAAAAACTAGTTGTTCCCATCTCTCTGTTACAGACAAAGAGACTGAGGCTCAAAATAGTTCATTTGCTTGTCTGAGATCATCTGGGTAGTGGTGGGGCCCAGGTCTTTCTGGCTCCCAGGTCATTCATCCATGAAGAGCTTTGTGGGTAGCCTCTGGGCATCTCTCCTCCGAGAGGATTCAGAGACCTGGGTCCCTCTGTGTTGTGGTTCCACCATGTCCCGTGGCCTCTGGGTCCTCAGTGGACTCTGCATCCGACTGGCAGATGCAGGAGAAAGAATCACACAAGAGTAGGGTTTATGGACCAGATTTGTACATGGTGCTCATCAGTTCTGCTGGGGCGGGGCAGGGCTAGGAAATATAATCCAGCTGTGGGCCTAGCAGAAAAAGGGAAACGACTTGGTACAAAGTGGCCACGCTCTGCTATACATGACCGGATCCAAAGTGTGACCAGTTGTCAGAGATGAAGTAGAGGAACAGAGAAGCCAGAACGCTACGCTAGATGGGCCGTCCATGCGGATGTGGATTACACCCAGGATGACGGTGGACTGTGGGGTGTGAGTCAGGTGTCCAGGTCCCCCAGGAAGGGGCAAGAATGACCAGGGTGCCAGTCGGGAGGAGTCAGCCGTGAAGAGGGATGTTGGGCGGTAGAGCTGCAGGATTGTGCCTTAGCGGGGCAGGGTTTTCATAAGCGGGTGGAGGGATAAAAGTTTGGAAGCAGCCAAGGGGGACAGGAAGGAAACCAACCCCACCTACAGTACACAGGGCAGGAGAAAACTAACAGCCTCCATTTGGAAGGCCACAGGGAAGCCAGGGGGGGGGTTCTGCGGGGCGGGCTTGCTAAAGAAAAGCTCCCGTCCAAACCCCTCCACAGGCACTTCCAGATCAGCTGTCCTGGCTGGAGGAGCAGCGAGGGGTCCAGACTTCCCGTACAGTCCTCCCCTGCGCAGGCTCTCTCCGTTCGCAAGTGCATCAGCACCGGCTGCCCCGCCGGCCTGCAGGCCGGTTACACACACAGCTTTGGGGTCACAGACTCGGGCCCAAATCTCAGCTTTGCCTCCTGAAAAGTCACTCCCTTCTCTCTAAGTGCGAGGTTTTCTCATCGGCAGAGCAGGGACATAAGGCGTGCAGAGCCCTCAGCACATTCCCACATTACACTAGAGCTCAGGGACTCCTTGTACGACTGTCACCCTCATTGACCTGCACCTTCTCAGACGTCATCAACTTCGTGAAGCAGGTGTCATCAGCCCCAACACAAGAGCACTGAGGCTCTAGAGAAGCAGAACGACCTGTTCCAAACCTTGCAGAGCCATCAGGGGCTCCTCACAGCAGCTGGACGCCCGTCCCCAAGAGTGGGGGCCCTCCCCACCCCCTTTCTCCTCCTTCACAGCCTCCACCTCTTCCCTCAACCTGTTCTGTCCACCCCTGGAGGAATGGTAGAGAGGGCCCTGGAGGATGTTCGAACCCCTTGGAGTGCGGTGACCGTGATGGACTGCGGAGGGCACCTGGGAAAAAGGGGGATTGCGACATGGCAGAGGTGTCCGGTGACAGGGTCGAAACCTGGCTCGGCCACATCTCGATGATCTGATCTTTGCCAGTTGCCGCGGTTGCCATAGTTTCTTTCTCTGTGCAACGGGCACAGTATTTCCCCCAAATGAGGCAAATGTGACAGTTAAAGCAGATGCCTTCTGGAAACCACCTGGTACCTAGCTTGGCACAGAACAGGTGCCCAGGCATCTAGGCCCCAGGAGGGAGCAGCTCCAGCCCGTGGGCCAGACTCGCAAGCTGTGCTAGGACCAGGGTCGGACCTCTGCCCCGGGCTGTTGGGGTTTGTTGGTTCATCTCGTGTTCTTGTCATACAGGGGGTTGGGAGGCTTCCCAGCTGCCCCAGGGCATACCTGTGTTAGGGGACAGACACCCGGCTCCGGTCTGTGCTAGAGGCCTTTGTCTCCCAGCCAAGGACCAGTGGTGACTTCGGGGTATGTAGGGGCGGGGAGGGGGCAGCGTGCACCAGCGATTCCTACACTTGCCCTGCGGGCTGGGGAGAGACTGACACCGTGGGTTCTGTCATGTCCTGCAGATCACCTCACCACCCTGCCCCACGTGCAGAAGTACCTGAAGTCCGTGCGCTACATCGAGGAGCTCCAGAAGTTTGTGGAAGACGACAACTACAAGTGAGTGGCCAACCTTGCATGGCCCCTTGGGACCCATGAGCGGCTGCCTGCAGGGCAGGTGACCCAGCACGCACGAGCACTGCAGCCCCAGCCGCCCAGGCCCCAGCCGCCCAGGCCCCAGCCTCCCAGGCCCCGAAGATCTGAGGAAATTGCTCTGTCTGCTTCTCGGCCTGGCTTTCCCACGTTGCATGGGTAGCACGAACGTAGACTCCACGGCTGCGGGTGATGCAGGCTTTGTGCCCGGGTCCTCACAAGTGACTCCCCCTCCACTGCTGCTCATAGCGCTGAGAGGAAGGAAGGGCAGCTCTCTAGCCACGCTGCAGGCTGACAGCTCTCCGGGAGCCTGTTTCGGGGGTGAGGCAGCTCCCTGTGGCCCCGGCGTTCTGCAGGACTGTCGCCATCCGGCCCTGGCTGGGGCCTCATCGGCATCCCACGCAGCCCTTTGGAGTTGACTTCATTCCCACGAAGACCCCTGTGGGCCCTTTGTCCTCATCTTCCCCTGACTCCGCTCTGGCTCTCGGCTGGTTCTTCATTTGTGGCAGCCGGGAATTTACCCAGTATTTCCATGTGTTTAGAGGGAAAAGGAAGATTTTTCAGATCAACTCTGTCTGTCACATTGCTCGGACATCCTCTTGGCTCATTTTGAGCTTGAGGCCAGCTAAGAGTCTCAGTACTTTTCGTATGACCTGCTATCGAAGCAGCTCTCAGCCATCTTGTAACTGATCATTTCCCCCTAAATGTCACCTTTATGTGTATTCTTTCAAATCTCGTCTTACTGGCTGCTTCTGGGGGCCGTGTTCCTTTGAGTCCCATTATCCAATTATATATATGTTTTATCTCTTCCAGCTTTGTATCGAAAATTTGATCAGTTTGATTACTTGGTCTTCGTCAAAACACTGAAAATTGTAGGGAACTGTGGCCACAAGTGACACCCCCAGTCACTCCTGATGTGCTCCACATCTGGCCATGTCTGCAGTCGTAGTTCTCTGCCCTCGCGGTGAATCAGAGTCACCTGCGAAGCTTTATAACTATCTATATCTTCATGGTGGAGCCTGGGCATTTTTCAAAGTTCCCTGGGTGGTTCTAATAATTAGCTGTCTCTGGGAGCATAGACATAATGTCTTTAGTTGTTATTGTATAATATTTAGTTAGAGCAGGGTATCATATGAAATTGTGATCTATTGCATAACAATAACAACAACAGACAAAGGCCAGAGATTACCACTCAAATTATGTTTGCCACAAATTAAGCTCATTTTACTTACAAAGCATTTGCTGTTCCTGAAAAGAGTACCCCAGAGTGTGAAATTATTCCCTCTTAGGTTCTGGGATCATATTTTCCATTCATGTGCCTGTAGTACAATTAAAGAGACAGCAGTTTTTCATTAACACTAATATCCTTTAAGGAGAAAAATAGTCTATAAATACTTCTGACCATGAGATAATCCTTGGACAAGCTGTAGATTGTAATAATTACTCCTTCCATCCTGAAGGGCATTGAACACCCCCTGTGCTTACTGCTAACCAGTCAGCCTGGATTTCACAAAGGCCCTTTGTTGCGGTCCAAGTGGGCAAACCAAGGGAAGAAGCCCACACTCTCCCCTGGCAGGGGCCCGACCATGGACGGGGTCCCTCCCCAGGGAGGCCCCAGCTCTGAGCGACACAGGACATGCAGGGCTTGTGATTCTGCTTGAGGAACCCATGCTCTGTGGCCCAACTCATGTCCTGAGCCTTGTTCCCCACCCAGAAGGACGAGGTGGCTTCATTATCACCTGATGATGGAGCATTTCTGACACCTGCCCACATCTGCTTGGGAGCCCCTGTGCCACATGGGGCCCAAACAGTGCTGCTTTTTCTCTACTCTTTGTCCATTTTATCTTAGTCAAGAAAAATTACCCAAATTCCTACCACTTAGAAAGCATGACCTTTAGCATTAAGTCAACATAATTTGGGACATTTTTAATGCATAGGAAGTGCATAGAGACACAGAGAAGGATGGACAGATGGTCGGATGGAATGATAGAACTAATTAAAATTGGATCATGCAACACTTGCTATTTTTAATTGAAAGTATTTTAATTTAACCAGAAAAAGAAAAGGAAATAAAATATAAAGAATTAGCTGCTCCTCAAATAAATATTTCTTCAGCACAAGAGATATATATTCCTAAAGGAGTCTTCTAAGATTACTAAGAGCGGTCGGGAAAAACACGAAGAGGTCTGAGCCGGTGAGTCCTGTTTTAACCGGGTCCTCACTGTGCGCAGGGTCCGTTGGCCGGTTGTGAAAGGTGAGAACGTCAGCCATCTCCCTCTCGTTCACCTCCCCTTCACCATCTCCCAGTCTTCTGTTAGTCGTGTTATTATTACTGCACAGTCCAAGTCATAACATACACATTTTGTTCGGGAACCATAATTCCTACTGGTTTAGTGTTTTTAAACAGATTCAATTCTTACCACCTGTGTTCCTCCACAGCTTTTCCATTCCTGGAGTCTTTAGTTTAACGACTCCCTTACTTAGCTGGATTTCCCCGTGAGGCAGGTTTTCACAAGTCCTGCATGCTCTGATGTCCCTCGTGAAAACATCCACATGTGACGGGGCCTCGCCTCACAGACCCGCACGCCTCTGTGCCTCTCCCCCAGCACTTGCACTTGGAGGCCCGGCTCCTGTCGCCTTCCGACACTGGCTGCTGGTGTAAGGAAGTCTGAGCCAGTCTGATCTTTCCTCTTGTCCATGACTTGCTTTATCTGCCTGGTGGGTAAAGGATGCCTTGAAGTTCAAAGGCACAACAAGAGGAATGGTTCAGAGTGGAGTGTTCTGTACCAGATTTCCCTGGAACCTGGCATGCCCTTTCTTCATTTTGGAGGGATTCTTTGGGTGATCTTTGACTTCCTCTGTACCATTTCTTGGCTTTCCTCTTTCACGGATTCTAGGCAGCCATATGTTGGGACCGGTATACCTCCCATGTCCCCTAGCTTCTTCCTAGTGGCTGTAGTCTCTGTCTTTTCCTCACAGACACTGGGACCATCTGTCTTTTCTTAGATACTCATCTGATCCTTGATTGGTCCCCTAGGACCCCAGTCTCCCTTTCCATCTTACTCCTTTGTGTCATCATCTCATTTTTCAGGTCTTGCTTTTTCAACCCATGGGGGTTCACACTTGGGGAGATTTCCTTGTGTCCCTTGGGGCTGCCTCCTGGGCTGAGTAACCTAGGCACTGCTCGATTCCTTTCTCTTTCCGTCTTTGTGTGAGAGGATGTTTGCTAGGTTGCCGTACCATTTCTTTTTGTCTTGCTCCCATTTGAGAAGCTCCGTCTGGATATTCCATGGCTCCATTGCAGGGAGGTGACATCTGACCCTGCTTCCATATGTGTGAGGTGGGCTGGCTTTTCCTCCTGCCATGCTGTGAGGTTAGGGTGCTTTGTCTCTCCCTTCTTCTCTAGCCTGGGGGAACGCAGGGCTCAGGCTCCAAGGAGGCAGGGAGCAGGCGGTGTGTTTTAGATATGGGCACTCTATTAAAAGGCCTGTATCAGGGTCTCCCCGACCTCGTTGGAGGCTGTATCCCATTCGAGAAAGGGGCACCTTTGGGTTTCAAATCACCCCCTCAGTGGAACCTTCATTTCTGCCAGAGTATCCACCATGTTGTCTGTTCCTTTCATACGTTTCTTGCCAACATCTGGTGCCAGTCTGAAGAGGGAGAGGTAGGGACGCCTGCTCAGACGTACCAAGACACTGCAGAGGGCAGGATACTGGAGCCCTGCTGTCACACCTTTTGGTCAGACTCCACAATCCTCTTTTTCTCTCCTTGGCTGCAAGTTTCTGAAGTTCATGGCTTCAGTTCAGCCCCTTTTCTTATTGAGTTGCAGCTGGTAAGTTCTACTCCTAAGGCTTTATGATTTGTTGGGAGAAGGGGAGTCTGCCATCTGACTTCACTCCACCATTTTCATCCAGAGGTTCTTAATCAGTGCTTAAAATAATAATAATAATAATATTAATACTGAGGTGCCAGTCCTCCTAACGAGTCCATGGTCTTGTCTCTCTGTGGCATCTGAGGCGGGGGGGCACTGTAATGATTGTAAACCCTGATTTCAGGTCAGACAGTCCTGGGTTGGATTATGTGCCCTGCTACTTGCTAGCCCGTGAATTTGGGGAGCTATTTAACCTTGCTACTGTTTCCTCATCTGGTAGGTGGGGACAATAAATGTACCGAGTCCCCAGGCTTGTCTTGAGATCTAGAACAGACCCCAAAGCGCTCCTGGGCTCCGAGGCTCTAGCTCTTAGCAGCAGTTCTGTCTCCTGACTCCAGACACACATGTGATCAGTCCCCTCTGATACACTGGAGCCCCTCTGATTGCATGAATATCTTTGTTTCCAGACTGTCACTCCGAATTGAACCCGGAAGCAGCTCTCCGAGACTGGTCTCTTCCAAGGAAGATCTCGCAGGTACTGTAGCCACCTCAAGTGGGGACACACCCACTCATGGCCCAGGCCGGGGCTGGCCCTGACCGTGGCATCAAGGGCACAGTTGAGTGGCAAGTTGCCAGACTCCATGGACCTAGCAGCCCTTATGCACCAACCTTCCAGGCTCCTAATCCACGGGGCCCCTCTAGGTCACCTCTGGGCTGGGGTTCCCTCAAAGAGCCTGGGACCCAACAGCCCCAGGAGAGGCCAGGTCAGAACCCCAGGCTGGGAACATGCACAGGGCAGAGAAAACTTCTCCAAGTCCCTTGGGCCCTTAGCATTGGTCCTGCTGCCTGGGCTCAGGTTGATGAGACCTGGAGGGGAGAGGCACGGGATGCCTGGGGACGTGGTGCCTCTGGACACGGACGGCTCACCCACCTGGAGCTTCAGCTTTACTCACACATTTGGGACACACAGAGTGTCCCTAGTGATTAAGGGGGCTGGGGACAGGGTACCCATCAGAGGGATGTAGGTTGTAGCAGCAGGATTCTAAAGTAGCTGCTGAGGGTCAGAGAAGGAATGGTAGCAAACACTAACCATTCAGGACTTTCTTTAGCAGATGATGCCAAAATTCTGGAGCAGAGTACGCTCCGATCAAAAGCTTTCTGCCCTTGAGTCAAATTAGTTTGAGTAAGAGGCCTCTGCCGCCTTACCTGGCTAATGTGCCTTAGTGGGATAAGCTGAGTCTCTGGCCTTCCCCACGTGCCAAGAAGTCCCCACAGTCACACTTTCTTCTACCTTCTGGACGGTGCCAGAGGATGCATCTCCTAGTGCCCCTTCCTGCTGTGGGCTTCTGTTACCTCTGCCCCTGCCGCGCCGGGAGTTCCCACTTCCCTCTCCCTGCACGCAGGAGCCGCTGAGCAGGGAGGGATGGGGGGGGCTGCTCTGAGCCAGGCACTTACAGTGAGCCAGGGACCCAGGGGAACGAGGCAGAGACCTGCCATGGGGAGCTTAGGCTTTAGCAGGGAGATGGGCAGCAAGGCCCTGAGGGGGCCAGCACAGTGCAAGAAGAGAGACGGCAGAGCGAAGGGCTTAGCCTTCGCTTTCGGGGCCAGCTCTGCCTCTCTCTAGCGACTCTCCCCATCCACAGGCCAAACTTGAGCCTCTTCTCTGCCTGAGAGAAGCAGGGCCTCTGGAAAGTTCCTCAGCCAGGCCCCTTGCACATGCCTTGAATGCCTTTCCCTCCTGTTTCCATGGTTGGCTCTTACTCATCGTTCTAAACTCAGAGAGACTTTATTCCAGCTCTTTGTTTCATTATGACACGCCCATTTGTCATTATTCTCTTTTTCTCGTCACTGGGCCTTACTTAGTTCCCAAAGACCCATCCCAGCGGATGAGCTTCCAGCATTCGTGCTGGAGGCTTGTGCTCAATGGACACTTGGGCCTCCCAGGGTTCATGGGCGAATGGGTGAAAGGAAGGAAGGACTGGGCTGAGGCTCCGCGTGGGCCTTTGGCACGTACTGGCCTGGAGCGCAAGCGGGGTCTGATTGCTGGAGCCTCATGGTGGCGCCCCAGAGAGCCTCCTGCTCCCCGCTGCCCTGCACGCCGCCTGCAGCTTGGGCCCGGGCCCGCTCCTCTGCCGGCCTTGCCTCCCGAGTCTCAGCCATTCGGCAAGCCTGTGGGCTGCTTGTTACCAGGCCAGATGGCAGCAGAGGCCTCCCCTTCCCTCTAGGCATCTGTCTGACCCCGAAGGTCCCTTCACCTGACCAGCACCTGCCTCACTCCCTCCTTCCTGAGGAAGGGACCAGGGCCCCCCCACTGCCCCCAGGCCAGCTCTGCACTGAGCACCACCTGTTCCTCCTGCTAGGCCGGAGCCTGTGGACCAGCAGCCAGGCTCGGAATACTAACTCTGCTCGTTGGGGGGCCTCAGGAACTGACCCCCTCACTGAGCCCTGGGCAGGAAAGGAGGAGCTGTATGACTTTTGACCCCTGCCTAGGATGGAAACGGGGCCTGGCAGCCAGGACCCCGCGCCTGGCCCAGCCTCCTCAGGGTCTGCCAGACTTTCCTGTTTTAGCCACTGTCCGCTCCATCGGCTCGGCCATTTATTAGCTGTGGGAGGTCAGAACCCAGCAAGTTCTGCCGGCCTCGGTCAGAATCCAGGCAGCGAAGAGAATTCCTGCCCCACACTTGCCCCAGCTCACACCAAGAGACTTTAATGAAGCTGAAATGGGTAAAGCACAGTGAGGCGCCGGCCCCCTCGGCTGAGGGACCTGGAAGAGAGAAAGTGTCACCAACTCTGTGATTGCTGAGCTGAGGGGGACTCGGCGATCGAGGGAGCAAACAGAACAGTCGATGTACCCACCAGGCCTCAATTTCTCCATCTGTAAAGTGCGCCTCATAATGCTTTCCTCCCACGGTTGTTGTGGCAATTTGTTCAGACCCCGTGTGTGAGACAGCCCAGTGTGGACACACACAGCCTCTCACCGAGTGTGTCTTTGCTAGGATGCTGTCATTGGCGTCAGTGTTGACTGTGCCTCCGTCACTGAATCAGCCTTCAGCTGTTCGTGAAACGTCACCGCCTCAGGTGCTTTTCCTGCCGCCAGACCCCCCTGCCTCGTCCCCGCCCGGGTCAGGCCCCCGCTACACCAGGGTTGGCAAACTCGGGCCCACACCCAGCCCACCCCTGTTTTCATGTTGGAGCATGCCACACCCATCCGTTGACATATTGTCTGTGTCTGCTTTCTGTGACAGTGGCACAGTTGAGTGGTTGGGACAAAGACCCTATGGCCTCCAAACCCTAAAATATTCACCATCTGGCTTTTTACAGAAACTCTGCCAACCCAGCGTTGTACACACTTGTGGAGCTGGTCTTTCTGGGCAGCACTTCCCCGTGGGGATCGGAGTGTTACCTGTGCACATTTGCCCCCCGTCTGCCTTCCCCCCAGTGTAAGGACCCCGTCCAGCATCCCCAGGGCCTGGCACATAGGGGCCCTGGGGAAGTAGCCGCACCAGCCGGGCCTCTGAGCCCCCGGCCCGAGCCTTCAGGCACTGGGCTCTGGGAGGCAGCTCCAGGGCTGCGGACTGCTGACTCCACACTCCCGCGGAAGTGCTGAGGCGGGACTTTTCACACCGTGGTGTGAGCCCAGCTCACAGGAGTGTTTTCCACCAGCTTTCCAAAGCCCTGGCTCCCGCCCTGGAAGCAGAATGTTAAGGTTTTCATTGATCACCAGAGGGCCCGGGAGTGTCTGGAAGGCTTCCGACGTGCTCAGTGGTCCTGGCTTCCCACCCGCAGCCTCGAAGCGTCTCCAAGGACAGAGAGGCAGGCACTGCTGCAGCCTGGGGCAGCTGAGGGGTCCTGCGGAGGGCGGGACCAGAGGGGCAGCTCCCGGGAGGCCTTCCCCCATCTGGCAATCAGACCGGGCTGCGTGGCAGGAGCCCGGCCGGGCCCAGGGACAGGAATGTGCCTCTTGCAGTCCCAGGAATGGGAGGAACGCAGCCTCCCTCCGCTCCTCGGGATGGGGGTTTAAGCTACAGCTCCAGGCTCTCTTTCCAGCAGTCAGACACCCACCCCCACACCTGCCAACGAGAGGACCCGAGATGCCTTCATGGGTTCATGCACTCAGGACATCCGGGGCCTGCTGTGACAGGCCCTCACCATGAGCCGGCTACCCAGGGAACAAGGCAGAGAGAGACCTGCCCACACGGAGCTTAGGCTTCAGCAGGGAGACAGGCAGCAAAAGCCATGAGGGGGCCGGGAGGCATGGCACAGGAAGGAGCCAGAGAAGGCCAGTGTGAGCATGACCACGATGGTCGGTGGGCTCCTTGACCCTTCCATGCGGCTGTGCCCACTTCTCTCACCAGCTCGCCTGCCTCAGGCGCTGAGACCTGCTGACCCAGCCCTGAGAGCAGCTGGGACTTGAGTCTCTCAGAGGCCTTGGTTAATGTCAATGTGGTCCCAGGCTGAGGCTGTGCCCTTCGTGTCTGTGAGAGCCCCTGTGCCCCACAGAGAGCTGCCCACTCTCCACCTTAGGGAGTGACTGCGCCGGCAGCTCTGCACCAACAAATAGTCTGTGAGAACGGAAATGGAGAGACCTTCTCAGTTTCTGGGCTGTGGAGGCAAGAGAGCCAGGAATGCCACGTTTTCAAACCCCCCCCCCCATATGTAATGTTTCGTTTATATAAATGAACTAATATTTTCCTGGAGAGTAAAAATCATAAAGAACGTTGACCCCCAGAGAGGGCAAGTCATGTTTGTGTGTGCCTTGGAACCGATGAAGACATTTCCAGATTCTGTTAGCCCGCCTCTGCGTGGCTGAACCAGCTGACAGGTTTTCTCTCAAAGTCCTTGGCAGCAGAGCAAGGCCATGGAAAATCTCAGCACGGGCCTCGGGTTTCTGCGCTCGTACCTTTGGACCTGCTCTCCACATGCTTCTGTGCGTTTCTGGTCTTACTGCCTTTTGGGGAAAAGCCCTGCTTCGGAGTCAGGCAGACCTGAGTTCATGGCATGGCTCCAGCACTTCTTAGATGTGGGGCCTGGGGCCATCAGCTTACTCCCTCCAAGCCTCGGTTTTCTTGTCAGTGACACGGCCGTAGGACTAAATACTTCACATGGTCTTACTTCCTGGGACTGCTGGCTCATGGCCCGCATGGGGCAGACTCTGGTGCTATCCTCATGGAGGGACAGCATGACACAGCCGACAGAGCAGGGGACAGGGTCCCGGAGGGCCCTGCCCTCAAGTCCGACTCACCACTCACCAGCTGATCTGAGTACCCCCGCTGATGGCCAGACACTACAGAACCTAGTGGCCCAGAACCACCATTTTCATTACAGGCACAGGCTCTGTGGCTCAGCAAATAGAACAGGACACAGCCAGGATGGCTTGTCTCTGCTTCACAGTATCTGGGGCCTCAGTCAGAAGGACTTGAAGATTGAGAGGGTCTCAGTGGCTAGGGGCTGGAATCCTCTGGATGCGTGTGGTGCTGGCCATTGGCAGGGCCACAGCTGGAGTAGATCGCACGTACGTGTGGCTCCCACATGGCCTCGGTTTCCTTACCATGTGACAGCCTGAGTCCCCAGCTCCTACGTGGCAGTGTTCCCCCAGAGCAAGTGTCCCAAGAACAGGGTCGAAGTTGCGTCTAGCATCTGTGTGACGCCCCCCCCAACCCGAGAAGTCACGTGGCCTTGCTTTTGCCATGGTCTGTTGGTCAGGTCAGTCACACAGGCTCACCCAGGTCCAAGGAGAGGGGACGCAGACCTGACCACTCAACGTGGGCAGTGTGGAGAATTTGCAGGCGTGTGTTAAACCACCACACCAGCTGGTTCGTGCTGGTTCATGCTGGGGAAACAGAGGCTCAGAGGTGATGGAGATGGTGGTGGCAGCGGCAGTGGCAGTGGCTGGGACCCTTTGAGCTCGTACTCGCTGCCAGGCACTGTTGGAAGCATTCCATGTGTGTTGACTCGGGACCCTCACACCTACCCTGTGCGGCGAGGGCCGAGAGCCTTGTTCTGTAGGAGGAGGTCCTGGGGCACTCACCCCCTCACCTCGCGGGTGGACGAGGGAGCAGAACCAGCTGCGGAGCCTCGGGGTCTGGACTGGTCACCTGTATCCCCTGCATGGAACAAGCAGGATGCCCTTGAGGGTCCCGAGCACCTTGGGCTCTGCCTCCATTGCCCTTTGTGCCTGTGCGGTACAGTCAGAGAAGGTGCGGTGTCTGCGCCGTCATCGCTGCCTTGGATGCCGAACCTGGCATATCCAGGCCTTTCCTAGAGAGACTTTTTTTTTTTTTTTTAATTTTTTTTTTAAGATTTTTTTTTTTTTTTTTTTTTTTTTTTGACAGAGAGAGATCACAAGTAGGCAGAGAGGCAGGCAGAGAGAGAGGAGGAAGCAGGCCCCCTGCTGAGCAGAGAGCCCGATGTGGGACTCGATCCCAGGACCCTGAGATCATGACCTGAGCCGAAGGCAGCGGCTTAACCCACTGAGCCACCCAGGCGCCCCACCTAGAGAGACTTTTGAGTCACATACTGTCCCTGCGTGGCTCTTAGAAGGCTGGTTCTGTGTAAGAATCACAACTCCAAACCTGATTTGGCATTAAATCTTCACTGCCCCTGGCTGGGGCCTGATCTCTCATGGTCAGGGTTGGGGTGCTTGGCCCTTCTCGTTCTGGGACCACGGCAGTCCCTTCACAGAGTCTGTGCACCTGGCCGGCTCCTTGCGGCTTGGTTTCCTGCAAGCCCTTACCTCCAGGCCAGCTCTTCTCACAGGGGCGGTGGGAGGCCACACCTCGCCTTGTCCTGACAGACCTGCCAGTGCAGCTAACCCTGGTGTGGCCACCGCTGTCCTCTGGCTGGGGCCGTGTGGGCTCCCATGCCTGAGGAAGGCACTAGGAGTCGCCTGGCTCTCCCAGCTGCCAGGGACATATGTCGAGCTTCCCAGGTGGTCTGTGGAGTCCTCCCCCTCCACTGGAGAGTAGTGAGCAGAAGAGAGCACCGCATGGGCGGGGGGTGGGGACTCCCCCTTGCATAGCACACTCACACACACACACATACCCGCATAGCTTTTTTCGATGCTCAGAATGGGTAAAGGGGCTTGGGGGAGGCGCCGGAGAGCCAAGAAGCCCGTGCCTGCCTCTCCACTCTGGGAGTTCACATCTGCTCTGTTCCTCGTCTCTCGTCTTAGTAGCCTGCTGCGTCAAGGGTCAAGCAGAGGAACAGAGACACCAGCACACTTTGGTCCCACTCCTCTGCCCCACTGTGGCCTAGCCCCACACTTGGCACTAGTGGCTTCCCGGGGCTGCTCGCTCTGACTCCAGGGAGAAAGCCTCTGGGCCTCACCACTGTTGAAGGGGGTTGGATGACGTTTTTCGGGAAGAAATGAAGCAGGACATTCTGAATGATGTGTGAGCCAGATCTTGGCTCACGGCGAGGACCCATGAGAGCTGCATGTGTGAGAAACAAAGAATATGTGTGAATGTAACAGTGACCGCCTTCTAGGCTCACCCATGAAGCCTGGCCTGAGAGAGCTTTCTGTGCGCAGGGCCCCATGTGCCCGAGTGTCGGAGGGCAGCCCCAGGGAGGGCCCCGCTTGGGCACGGGGCTCGCAGCACACACAGTAAAGAAGCCAGGAGACACACAACTCCCTTCACCCTGCGCACCATGTGCTCCCATGACTCCGTTGGGCGCCTCGGATCCAGCCATGGCCACTCCCCTTCTCCAACGCAGAGAGGCACTGGACGCCGAGCTCCCGGCAGCCCAGGCAGAGGCTGGACTGGAACTCGAGTCTTGTGACTCCGAGTCCCCTCTGCCACAGCTGCCTCCTATTAATTTCCAGTGTGCAAGACTTGGAAAGTAGCCCGTGAGCGGCCGCCGTCTGCCAGACTGCTTCAATCAGGCAGTGCCGACCCAGGGCAGGGACGTGGATGCTGCTGGAAACCCGTGGGAACGAGGCTCCCTGTCCTCCTCTGCAGAGCCCGCCCCTCTGTAGCCAGAACCCCGCGCCTGGCGCACTCGGGCCGGGACAGCCCCCACCTCCCTGAGCTGGTGCTGCTGGTAGGAGACTCTGGTCAACAGGAAATTGCATCTCGTTCCTTATTTACAAGTGCATGGGTGTTGTGAACGCAAGTGCAGGCTGCCAGAGAGTGAGGGAATGGAGGGCCTGGCCCCGAGGATGGGGGTCACCGCGCTCTCGGAGAACTCAGGACATGTGCGCCAGCAGCATGGGGCCTGCCTCTCAACAGAAGCCCTTCCATCGCTAATCGAACCACTGGCAAAGGGGGCAGGTCAACAGTTCTTGCTTCCGTTTCTCCCTTCTCCCGAGAGAACCATCTGGTTGAGTGGAAGGTTGTTTCTGGAGCGTTTCAGTCTTGCCTGCTGTGGTCCACATGGGTGGGCAGAGGAGGGCGCTGGCTCCTGGCGTGGGCCAGCCAACTCAGGTGGTAGGCTAGGCCCCTCCAGCTTGCTCCCCCTAGAGACCCGGACCCAAGGGAAGGAGAGTGTGTTGCAGCCCCAAAGATGGGTGCTGCCTGCACAAGGTGCCTCTGGGGGAGAAGCGGTGACAGCCAAGGTTGGGGCTGCTGCCCCGGAAATCAGTGCATTGCTTCTAACGCCTTCCATTAGACTTACAAGTGAAGCCCAAGGCCATTCTCTTCTTGCATCTAAAATGACACTTGTCTCAGATATTTTTTCTGTTGACCCTGGATCTACACAGGTTCCTTTTTAGCCTGTCCCTTCTTCTTATCCCACAGACACTGGTTCTGTCCCAGTTCTCGCTGAGTTTCCAACTCTGGCTAATTTTGCCCACTCCTGGGGCTCCACACACCCCTGTCTGCCTGCATCCGTCCCTGGTGCCATCTGTCTCCTGAACGCCACACCCAGCGGCCTCCAGACATGAGTCCCAGTCTGAACTTCCCATCAGCCCCACAGGCCTGCTTCCTAAGTGAACAGCAGCAGCCTCCACCGAGGCTGTCCTGAGCCCCTCTCCTGCCGTGCCCCCGCTGGTCCACCTCCTACCCCCCTGCCATCCTCATCTCTCCTTCCCGGCCTGTCATTCTGGCCCCAGAGTGTGCTCTGTAGGGTACAAATCTGAGCACATCACCACCCCTCCTAAAAATCTCTCCACCTTCCTCTCAGTAAACTCCAGCCTCCTCCCATGGCCCTGCCACTCTGGCCACCGCCCTCAGCTCTTCTGCCAGGCTGGCTCCCTGCAGTTTCTCTAGTAGCTTCTGTTTTCTGTCATCTCGGGGTCTTTGCTCTTTTCCTGCTGCGTCTGCATATGCCACGGCGGCAGCTTGGGCCAGCCTGGATGTCAGACCCACCAGCTCCTCTCCAACCTTCCGGTGTTCTCGGATGCGCAGCTCACGGCTCTGCTGCTCACCAGCTGCTGGCCCAGGCAAGCTCCTTAATCCTTCTAACCTCAGGTCCCACATGGTGGCGTCGAGATTACAACCAGGCCTGGGAGGCCGTGTTATTGCACCCATGTGAAGCCTTTAGCACAGTTTCTGGCCCCCACAGATGTGCAAAGGTCAGCTGCTACCATCACCACCATCGCCATTGACATGGTCGTCATGCCACTGGTGTAGTGACCGCTGTGAACGGACCTGTTACCTTTCTTTCGATCCAGGCGTGTGTCCTATTGGTGTAGTCACTGCTATTATCATATCTGTTTTCTTCTTTCCTCCTGTCAAAACCTGTGTCCCTCCTGGGTGTAATGACCTACATACTTGTCTTTCTTGCCCACTTGACTGTAAACCCCATGAAAGCAGAACACGAGCTCCCTAATCCAATGTGGCTGACCAGCACGTGGCTCAGGGCTGGCTCTGGGTCAGAAAACACTTGCTGCAGGAAGGAGGCAGGGATGCTGTATCATTTCCCCTTCACAGGGAGCCTGCCAGGTCGGGCCACTCTTCCTGTTTTGCAGACGTAGAATGAGGCTCAGAGGTGCCAGGTGACTTGCCCAAGGTCACTCAGCCTGCAAGTGGCCAATAACACCGGAGCCCACGTCCGTCTGCCTCTGGATCCTGGGTTCTTAGGACCATTCATCACCCCGACTCCCGCCCACCGCAAAGCCGTTGTTAGAAGGCCCTGTGCTCTTTTCTCTTCCAATCAATGAGTGGTCTGTTGGGCAGCCTGTTGCTTTCTTGAGAGAAACGTAATGAAAACCAGATTTTTTTTTTTTCAACACGATATCTCGTTCCCCACAGAGACTGTCAGTTCTCATATGTTCCAATAAAACTGCTAAAGAAACAGCCACTTAAAGAGCTTTAAAGATTATTCATGGAAAAATTATGCTGAGGAAAAAGAGAGCAATCCTCTGACATAGTCAAGCCACATGGTCAGTTTTTCCAGCGGTTCGTGCCATATCGGGCCAGGCAGCAGGGACCACACTCCGCAAAGCAAGGCCAGAACCCCAGCTCATCATCACTGCCCTTACCCCTGCCCTTGCCCCAGGGGACATGGAGAAACAAACTTGCCAGCCGCCCAGCTCAGAAACGGCCCCAGAAGACACGTGTCTCTGGTGCTGTCACGTGGTGGCCACCCCAGGCTTAGTGGGGCCGGAACGTGAGGCCTTTCGGTAGTCGAGAGCGTCACTTACTGGCAGAGAAGCCACCCCCGTCCCGAAATCCCAACTGAATGGAAATTCTTCTGCTTCAGCGTCAGACCAGGCTATTGGTCAACAATGCAGGGGGTGGGAGTGGCCGAGACCCGGGGCACCCAGAGCAGCATCAGCTTGGACGCTGGACCCGGGCAGATCCAGCCTCTTCTGCCTGGGCCTCCCATCCTTCCCCTCGGCTGGGCTGAGGGCCATCTGAGGCCAGTCAGGCATCCCAAGGCCGTGCAAAGCAGCAGGAAGAGGTAGGCGGATCTGGGCCTTGTCCTGGTGGGAGAATCAGAAGCCTAGCGGAAGAAACCAAGGGCATATCCACAGGCCTGGGGAGAGCAGCACACGCGAGTCAGAGCCAGGATGTGGGGAGCACCTGGATGCAGGGGAGAAAGGAGTGAGCAGGAGTGAGTGGAACAGCCACCAACGTTACCAGAAGAGCTTTGGGGGTCCAGCTCTCTAGGCTCAGCCCAGCATGCTCAGCCAGCTGAGGGAACAAGGCCAGCACCCCTCCAGCGCGTGACCTCATGTGCCTCAGATGTCTCTTCAAAATGGCGACTGTAAAATTGCCAGCTGCCTATGAGTTGATGAAATAGGATGTTGAAGTGCTGGGACAAGCCTGGCATGCAGCTGGTGCATAATAGATGTTTGTCCTCTCCACCTTAACCTGCAAGTGTAGCAGTTGGACCTTTTGCAACACACGCTTCCTGGAGGAAGTGCCACCTGCTTCTATCGGATCACCTCAAATGTGACACTGTTTTTTCTGCCTCAGGTTTTCAGTAACACCCGACCTTTAAACTGCTAGACCTGCCCCCCCGCTCCCTGTCCCGCCCGCACTGGGAGAGCCGTGTACCCCAGGGCTCAAGTCCGTCACAGGCTGCTGCATGCGCCCTGCCTTTCCCACCTATGAGCCAGGGCTGCTGGGAGAAGCCCCGATGTGGAGGGCAGCACACCCCACACCTCGGTCCCCGGCCCCGGGCACGGAACACTTGACCGTGATTATCACCGTCATTATTACTGTGACAGCACAGGGAGTCGAGTTCTAGTTCAAACCACAGGGGCCGGAGCAGTGCAAGCTGACCTTTACAAAACACTTTCTAAACCCATGGTGAGAGCCAGGGTGACTCAGTCAGTGTAATCCCGCGGCCATGCCACTGATAAACAAGGCGAATGCCGCCCTCCGCATGGATGCACTTATTGAGCAATAAGTGCAAAACAAAAACAAACCAGGACGGCCTCCATTCTTCCCTTTCCTCTCTGGGGCAGCCACACGAGATGTTTCCTCCAGGCCTGAGCTTGCTTTTGTCCCAGCTTTTGCACAGAATGTCTTCACTGGGGTGCGCGTGCGGGCCACCTGGAGAGCAATGGCCAGACACGCTTGAAGCCAAAGAAATCAGAACCTCCGGGATGGGCCCAAGAAACCCCATTTCTCTCCAGATGCCTCTGCTCCATCCCCTGGTGAACTGGGCTGATGATGGTGTGGACCGCCTTGTGGGGAAAGATGCCCGCAGACGCTCAGCTGAAGTACGTTTCAGTACCTGTACATGCTCCTCCAAGGCCTTCCACGGACCGTGTCTGGTTGGTAAAGTCCAGGCCCCGCCTCTCGGGCATCCTTGTCATGGATCCATCTGTCAGAGCCCGCTTCTGAGATACCTCAAGCAGCCTGGAACTGGAACATGGTTTGCATGTTCTAAAATGTTTACACAAATGGCATCATACCTCAATGTAAACACCCTTTTGCACCTTACACTTTCCAGTTCTAGGTGCTTCTAGGATTTAATACCTATAAACCTGGTTTCCTGCTCTGTAGAATTTGCTGGATGAATAGACCACAGCTCATTCATCCATTTCCCTCCTGAGGGCCGTGTGGACTGTTTCCCCTCTTCTGCTATTAGACGCAGTGCTACGTAGCACATCCTTCTGCGTGCATCTCCTTGTGCACATCTGCAGGTGTTTGCTGAGGGCGGATTCCTCGAGTTGGAACCGCCTGCATGCAGAGCCGTGGCACCTTCCCCTTCACTCGCCATTGCCGCTTTCCAAGTATTGGGCACTCATCCCCCTCCTCTCACATCCTAGCCAGCACTTGACATCGTTAGGCTAATTAATTTGTACAATCTAATAAGGTAAGAGATTTTTTTTTTCTCACTCTTACTATATAATTTGCATTCCTGCTATCCCCAGTGAGGTTAAGCGCGTCTCCTTGTAGTGATTGGTCACATGGGTTCCTCTTTTGTGAATTTCCCATTTGTGTCCTTTACCCATTTTCTCTGTATGGTTTGTCTCTCTTCACTGATATTTGAAATTCTTCATGTATCTCAACACGGATCCTTTGCTAGTGATGTGGTGATAGAGCTCTTCTCCAAGACTACAACTTGCCTTTTAACATCGTTTTTGCGGTCTTTTATTTGTTTCTTTTGGAGAAGAAATGTTTCATTTTATTTTATTTTATTTCAAGATTTTATTTATTTATTTGACAGAGAGACAGAGAGCACAGTGGGCAGAGCGGCAGGCAGAGGGAGAGGGAGAAGCAGGCTTTCTGCTCAGCAGGGAGCCCGATGTGGGGCTTGATCCCAGGACCCTGGGATCATGACCTGAGCGGAAGGCAGATGCTTAACTGACTGAGCCAGTCAGATGCCCCTGTATTCAATTTTTTTTTTTTTTTGTCCTTTAGGGTTTATGCTTTTTGTTTCTTCCTCCAAGGTCATAAAGATTGCCTTGTATTTTTTTCCCAGTAGTCTCACAGTTTTGCTTTTCACATTCATGACATGAATCGCTTGTGTAATATAAGGTGGGCGGACTCTAATTTCATCTTCCTCCAAATGGGGCCCAGAGGTTTTAGTGCCATATACTGAACAGACCCTCCCTTCCCCACTGATGTGTAATTCCACCACCATGAAGAAGCAAATCTGGGCTCTCCCTTCTGATTTACTGAACTGTTTCTCTATCCCTGCCCCAAGACCAAACTCTGTGAATCACTGTTTGTGTTTTGTTCTGCTATCTGGTAGGGGCGAGGCCTTTACTATTCTTAAGAACTGTTTTGGCTATTTCGTCCCTTTATTTTTCCAACAAGATTTTAAGATCAGCTTAAATGGCCAGGTCAGACAGTGTGTGAACACCCCATGCCCTCCGCAGTTGCAAGCAAGAAGATGGTGTGTCCGGCTTCTCATTTTTTCAGACACCCATGAAGCCGTATGGGGGTTGGATTTCAGAGGCAGAAGATAAAGTGTAGGGACTCAGACCAGGCAGTGACATGAGTGATGGGTGTGAGAAGATGTGCAAAATCTGGGGGCCTTGGCGATTGTGTATGGCAAGCAAAGAGGAGATAAGAAGAGAAGAGGCAAGTCACAGTCTAGGAAAAGCCGAAATGACCGCACCTTCCAGGCCAGGTGGCGGAGTGGCCAGAGTTGAAAATAGAGGAGGAGGCTCCAGGTTCAGCCTTCACTGAGCTGAAGTTGGGACACCTTACGGAAGTTCAGAAGGAAATGTCCTGGGTGTATTGGTTTCAGACTCATCAGCATATCTGGTGAGATAGATTAAAATCAAAATCAGGAGCCAAAGAGGGAAGCGTGTGTAGAAAACACAAGCATGAGAGCTTGTTGGAGGATAAGCAGCCCACGGAGGAGCCAGAGCGACAGTGGTGAAGATGGATGGAGAGAGGCAGGAGAGTGAGACACACGGACACCCAGGACATACGGTGCTTCGAGAAGGACCGGTCACTGGCACCAGATGCCACAGGCTCTGGTGAGAAGGACAACGGTGTTCATTAGTTACACAAAAAGGAGGTCAATGGCAATGTCACCGGGTGTGGAAACCAGAGTTCAGTGACTTGAAGGCTGGGTGTGGAGGACAGAAGCAGAGCTGGAGGAGCACGGCCCTCTGACGGGGCACGACTGGCTGGGAGGAAGACGGGGCCAAGGGACCTTATTTCCCAGAGAAGGAGAGACAAGGGTGTGTTTGGAGGGCAGGGGAAGGGGCCAGGGAGAGCATGGCAGGTGATGGGTGAGTTCTCAGAGGGAGCAGGGAGAACTGGGAGGAGACAGGTTCCCAGCCCCTGCCCGGCAGGGAGCCGCGTGTGGGTGTGGCCGCCGGTGACAGTCGCAAGTGGCACCCGACAGCCACAGCTTCCTCATGGAAGTAGAGAGCAGCATTGCTTGAAAGGGAGAGGTCCACAAGCTGCGCAGAGGGCTCAAGGACAGAGGGGTGGTGGGGCGCGGGGGTCTGGGGGAGCAGGTGTGTGTGCACTGTGGGTTGTGGACGGGAGGCAGAGGTGAGCCAACGGCGGCGAGCGGGAAGTCCGCGCCCCGGACGGGGTGTGTTCACCTGTCTCCTGAACCTTCCAGAGTACCAGGAGGGAGCTAGGCTTTCTTCAGTGACAGGCTGGGAACAGGGCTCAGTATTTAGGACATGAAAATGAGGATGAGCCAGGCATGCTGGAGGACAGGGAGCCCTTAGGCCCCATGTGGATCTGCGGCATCTTGTGGTGGAGGATCTGGTGGACCTCACAGGCCCTGCAGCGAAGCTCGCCCGCGTGGCTGGGCAGCAGCCTGTTGGCTCGCTGTGTGTCGATGTGCTGTGCAGGGAGTGGCCAACTCCTTTGTGGAAGCGCGGGCTCTTAACTTCCAGCATCTGTCCTGGGTAGCTAAGGCTAGACTAGCATCTGGGGTCCCCTCCCTTCAAGACTTCCCTTCCCAAGCCGCAGAAATAAAAGGGTACAATAGTGGTCAGGACCATGCCCCTCCAGCTGCATAGCCCAGGACGTGGCCACACAAAAGGTTCTGCCTTGGTCTCCACACTCGGCACCCAGTGCGGTTTGTGGCCCCAGCACCCCCCACCCCACTCTCATGACCTCCCGCTGACTGACTCCATGGCTAAGGCTGAGGAGGACATGCTAGTAATTACCAGAATCAAACAAGTAGGAGCACTGTCTGTGAGACTCCACGTACGTGACCTCATGACCTCCCAACCACCTGCAAGGTCAGTCAGCTGAGTTACTCCTGCTTTTCAGATGAGGAACCCGAGGCTCAGGGATCAAGTGAAATAACCTATCCAAGGTCACCTGCCAGCAACGGATGGGCCTGGCCTCTCAGCCCCTGCCTCCCTAGCCATGGCCTACCTCAGGAAAGCCACTGCCTCCCCAAGAATCCCCCCATCCCCTTTGGCTGAATGAGCCAAGAACAGAAAGTGGCCACAGGGGCACAGGGCACGGATGCTGGACTTCGAGTCAGAAGATACACTGTGAGCTCTCAGTTCTGCCACCCAGCTGGGTCCCCTGGAGAAATGTTGCCGTGGGGAGACCCAGCTAGGCTGCCAGTCCCCACGCCTGCCTCCCACCTGTAGCCCCCACCTCCATCCGCACATTCGCTGTATTAGTCAGTGGCACAGGCCCCCAGTCGGGGGGCACTGTGCGCAGCAGGACACCAGCCATCTTGACAGTTCAGAGGCTAGTTATCCTGCCAGCGAGGGGTCCGTGTCTCATGAGTAGAAAGCCTCGAGGCTTCTGTGAACATTGTCCTGCTTATGTCAGCCAGGCCTAGAGCCTTATCCCACCAGGGCCACCACCTCTGAGCCTCCCCAGCCTGCTCCGACCATTACTCTCTCTCTCTCTCTGTTCACAGGCCCCTCCGCCGGCTCCAGCTCTGCGAGGTTCAGCCGGCGGCCCACCTGTCCTGATGCATCTGTTGCTGGCAGCCTTCCCACCCCCCCTGTCCCGAGACACAGGAAGAGCCACAGCCTGGGAAACAAGTGGGTGACTGAGCATCTCCCCACGCACCCCAACACCTGCCGTGGGCTCCAGACTGGGCTGAATGTGGGACATGGGCTTGCCCACTGGGGGGGCTCCCTTATCCGTCTGCTGAGCACTCTCGGTATTCCTGGCAGATACCCTCTCCCCAGGCTGACACGGGCTCAGAGGAGTTGGGAGGGCGCCTGGGGCAGCACAGCCTGTGTACCGATGGCGAGCATCCCTGGTTCGGGAGTTGATGGAGGAAGCATTCGGGGAAGTGCAGGGAAATGATGGTGGGATTCCAGAAGTTTTACACAAGCTCAGTTAGTGCCTCCCTTATGGAAAACTCCAGAGTCCGCTGGACATCATGACCGTCATCCAGGACATCACCAAGTGTCTCGAGGCACAGGCACCTGCCAGTGGCGGGGCTCAGGGTCTCTGCTCATCTGTTGTTTCAGAAAGCCCGCAGGGCAGTGAGCCTGCCACTGGTTCATCTGGCCCTATGGGACTGCAAGCCAGGGGGACATCCAGCTCCCTTGTGGCCTCATCATGGCCGGGCCTGTGTCCCCAGCGTGTTGGGCACAGACCCTGGAACAGCTGGGTCCCTCCCCACTCTGTTCTTCCCTCCGTCCCTCTCTCCCTTCCTTTCTTCCTCCACTAATGCACAAGCCTCAGGCAGCTCAAGCTGGCCCTGGGGTCCCTCACAGGCCGGAGGGGGAGGGTCATCTCTGAGTGCTTCGGGCTTTGCCCTGGTTAGATGCTCCGCCACGTGCCTGCCGTGCCTCACGTCCTTGAGCCCCTGCAGGCGTGCAAGGTGGACGCCATCTCCATTCCTCGTGAGAAGGCATCCTCTGAGGCTCAGTCGGGTGGAGTACTTTGCAGCTGTGAGCAAGGTTGACACAAGGATCTGGACCAGACGTGTGGCTCTATAGCCAGGTGTGCTGGCCGCAGATCACGCCACCCCTTCCCCTGTGTGGCTGCATCGTTCGCAAGCACTGTCCACTCACTCAAGCCTTGTCGTCCTCCCGAGAGATGCAGGGCAAGTATCATTAGTCCCTATTTGACAGATGGAGAAACTGAGGCTCAGAGAAAGGAGGCGACTTGCCCAAGGTCACGCCATGAGCTAGGGCAGAGCCTGGACTTGCACCATGGTTCTGGGCGGAAGTCCTTTTCCTCCAGCTGCGCCGTCTGCTCAGGACCCCCGCGCAGGTGCAGGTGTGCTCGCTGTTACGCCACAGATAAGGAGCTTTGCCTTCTTTCTTCCTTTCCATTTTCCAGTATGATGTGTCAGTTGAGTGTAGTTGAGAGTAAAAGTGCGACATTCCCATCGGAGAAAGCGAGGCACCTGCTGGACGACAGCGTCCTAGAGTCCCGCAGCCCCCGCAGGGCCCTCGCCCTCACCTCCTCCTCTGCCGTCACCAATGGACTCTCCCTAGGTAAGCGTCTCCGGCCTGCACACGACAGCGGTTGGGCCACAGTCCGGTGTGTGCTCCGTGTCTGTCTCTGTCACTGTGCAGCGCCCGGTGGCCCCCCATCCCCTCCAGAAAGGGCTCCCTACGCAGTCGCCCAAGCCAGGGAGGCCTCCGCTTCCTGGTCTCCGGGGTTCCACTGAGTGCTCCGAGCGCGGCAGGCAGGTGGAAGGAGCCTCCGGATGCACACCTGAGACCCGCTGTCATTGGTTGGCAGCTGCCAAAGCCTGGCTGTGCCCCAGGGGGCCTTCTGTCCTGGGGGCACCATAAGCCCGTGTGTGCAAAGCCAAGTAGGGGAAGCTGCCTGGGGACAGCAGCGGGGCGGGCCACCGGGTTCTTCTTGTATACTTGCCTTCACACTGAGAAGTCAGAGTTTCGGAGGATGAAAAATTGATCCTCAGGGATGAAATTTCGTGTTTGAAGTACCAGAAATGGTACTTGTGTCCATGGAAGGATCACAAACTAAATCGCTGAGGCCAGGATGGAGAGAAGCTGAGTCAGAGCTAGGACACTATTGTGCTCTGGTCACAGGCCTATCTCCCTGTAGTGCCCAGGTCACCTGTCATTACAACTATCAGACAAGTACACTGTCCACTGGTCATGCCCTTTCAGTTTGCCTGTGTTTCTGTAGTCTGTGTGTCTGTGTGTCTGTCTACTTGCCTTCACAGAGAGCCCTCCCATGGGGTGGTGGCAGCTTAGGGAGTCTCCAGGGTAGGGGTTTGATCCCATGAGGTCTGGTTGGGGGCCCATGAGCCCCGGGAGGAAGTTGGGGGGAGGGCGGGGATCCCAGGTCCTGCATACCTGCGAAATGAGGCAGGTCTCTGAGTCACTATCACTGGAGGGGAGGGGACAGCTCTCTCCCACTGCCAGAAAGACTGTGATAAGCAAGGCCTATGTCTCCCTTCTGGCCTGGGAGGAAACCATCCTCACTGGACCCAGTCAGGGGTTTATGACAGCTCAGGGCAGTGCAGCCCGTGGTTCCTAGGTGTCAGTATACTGGAGAGAAGAATTCCGGGGTCAGTATGCTGGGGAAAGGCTGGGTTGAACCAAGTAAGCAGGTCTGTTCTCAGAGCCTTGAATGTGCCATGGGCATTATGGATCACCAAAAAGGCGGTAGAGTCTGCAGGTTCTCCTAGTCTGTCATGGGACCCTTTTCCTTGGAGGGTTCTGGAATGAGGTAGGGATGGGGAGGAGATTCCGAGGAACCAGTCTGGGAAACGCCAGCCCCAAAGCCTTCAGCGGGGCAGCAGGGCAGCTGTTTTACATCCCAGGAAACTTTCTGAGCTGTGCCTAAGCCTCCGGCCTTGACTCAGAAAGCTGAGTCAGACACAACACTCTCCAGTATCCAGACAGGGATCAGCAGGCGCTTTGGCTCTCCGCTCCTCTTCGTGGAAAACTCAGATTCTTTTCTGTATGGAGCCGAAAACCATGCATGCATGTGCCCTATTTGGAGCCCCCGCCACCCGGTGACTCCCGAGAGACCTGAGACCTCCTCCCTCCCCCTCTCCCCCTGCCCAGAGTCGGTGCCAGCAGGTGGCCCACAAGGGGCCAAAGCCAGGCAGTGCCAAGGCCTGAGGGAGAGCACAGAGGACTCGGCAGTGTGCAGTGAGAGGGGTCCTTGGGGCCAGAGCTGGGCCTTGGTGAGCAGGTGTCCTAGTCCGCCCCAGAGGGCCAGCTGGGGGAGATGGACCCTCTCTCCTGTGTATGCCGGCCAGGAGGCAAGGGGCCACTTCCCCAAGGCTTCTGTCTCATGCCAGGCAGCTACTGTGACAGTCCTGGCCCTTGGGAAGAGAAGTGCTCATTTGGCCCGTGTCCTCACTCAGTGAGGCTTATTCTAGCACTGGTTTCACTTGGTCCAGGAGGGAGGCTGTGGTAGGGCCCGGCCAGGCCGACATGGAGGCTGAGGGGCGCAGGGCCTGGCGGGCCCGTGCATATCCAGGAGCAGCCTTGTGGGGTCAGGGGTGGGCAGGAGGCAGTGGGAAGGGTGGAGGACCTACCGGGAACAGTAGGGGAGACTTCTTTTGACTGTCCCAGGAGAGCGAGTGAGAAGTGGCAGCAGCAAAACCCCAGTCACACAGATGCCCCCGGGGTCAGAAAGCTGTGTCTCCCACATGTCTGTGGAGCTCAGGGCCCTGGGCCTGCTGACCCAGGAGAATGAACTCCTGTGGGGTTGGCCCCTCTTCTGTGAGGCTGCCACGCTCATTGATCTGTGTTCCTTTTCCAGGCAGTAGTGAGAGCTCAGAGTTTAGTGAAGAGATGTCTTCAGGGCTGGAAAGGTGAGTGTGGCCTCAGCTCAGCCTCTCTCCCAGGGTGGCACTCAGGGCTCCGGGCAGGGACCAGCCCCACCCCCACTGCCCCTCACTGGCCCAGCCTGGGGAGGCTGCTCTGTGGCTCCTCAGGTCAGCTCGGCCCAGGGGCAGGGCCCACTCGGAGTCGGGGGCGGAAGAGCAGGATGGGCGTGGGGTGGGGGTCCCAGCCCCACGCTCCGAGCAGCCCCACTCATCATCCGGCCCAGAGCTGGCCCAGGAGCCTGAGGCCGGCACTGCTTCCTCAGGCCGAGCTGCCGAGGAGACCTGCCAGCAGATTTGGTCTGAAATGTGGCTTCTCAAAACCAGAAGCCCGGGATGGGCCTGGTGTAGAGATGGGCACGTGGCTCCGCCTGCTGGGGTCTGAGAGTGTTACACTCGCGTGGCCTCAGGCCTTGGGCACTGTGACCGTGAAGTGGGTCCCAGCCCAGGGTTTGACTCCCCGTGGTGAGCACTTCTGCCCCCGGAGTGGGGCCTCCTGCCCAGGAATCCACCCACTGCGTGTCCCCCATGTGCTCATGGGCTCTGAACGGGGAGTGCCCATAGCTACGGTGCCCCCAAAGGTGAAGGGGCATCGTGATGACCCAGGGTATGAGGGACGTGGGGAAAAATCCAATGGCTGGGAAAGCTTCAGAGGCGGATTTGCACTGTCCTTCAAAGTAGCCCCTCCAGCGGCGTGCAGGGGCGTGTGTGCACACTCCCACAGTTACGTACACTCTACACACACACACACACGGACTTACATACACAGTCTCCCACATGAGTGTGCACACGTTTCCTAAGAAATGCCCCGTGTGTGTACACATTCATACACACATGCGCTTGTGTACTCACACGTATGTGGGTATACAGTCTCGCACATACATTCACACACAGCTCACACATATACACACACGTGCGTGCGTGCTCACACTCACATGCACACCTACTTTCTCTCTCTCTCCACACTCCTCACTTCTCCTCTAGTGCTGAAGCCTCCTGTCTCATCAGTCCCCATAATCATAAAATGTCCAGAGAGGAGATGAACCCACCCAGGACATCCTCCCAGGGCAGAGGGACGTAAACGATAGGTCATAAGTGATCTTTGTCGAGCATCCCCTGTGCGCCAGACCCTGTCTTGGCCTCACCAAATCCTCAAGAACCCTACACAGCGGTGACTCACAGTGTCCGCGGGCTCTGAGAGGTGAGGTGACTTGTCCTGCTTCGTTCTCCTCTGATAGGGCAGGGCTGACCCAAATCCACATCCTCCTGACCACTGAGCCCCACTCTTTGTGCTCCTGGCTCCATCCAGAGGCCGTGGTGGCAGCTACAGGGACTGGTCCCATGTCCGTTGGTCAGTCTGTCTGTGAGAGCCTAGATGGAGGGCTGGAAAGGGGGAGGAACAACAACGTGAGCCCTTGGAACCTGCTCCCTGTCTCTGCTGCAGGACTCCCCGAGGGATGTTTGCTCTGTTCTTGCCTAGCTTGAGCAGGCCAGTGGGCCTCGCTGCCTGCACCCTGGGGCCAACCCAGCTGTGGCAATGAGAACCCCGGACAGGCTCTAGGGTGGACTCCAGATCTGATGAGTAAAAGTCTGACTTGTGTCAGCATCCGTCAGGGGGCTCCTAGGGAGACCGTGACAAACAGGACGTATAGGCAAGCCAGTGTCCCCCGGCTCCAGGCCAGTGGGCGGACACTGAGTGGGAAACTTCTGCATGCTGCCAGGATCCAGACCAGAACTTACTCACTGGTTCGTCCGTGCCCTCATTCATTTCAGTCCGTGGCTATGTAGGAAGCCACTGCGTCCTGCCAGACACCATGCTAGTCGCTGAGGGCAGCAAGTAGCTCCTGACGCGCTCCCGTGACCAGAGCAGAGCCACCAAGAAGGGAGACAGTGAGGGGCTTCCTGCCGCATAGAAGGTGCTCTGCTCAACCAGTAGCGAGCCCTGTGACATACAGCGTTTCTCTTTTCTCTCTTTCACTTAGAATTTGGCGTTCGATTTACTATCCATTGAAATGTTCTAGTAAGTGCTTTTCGGGTGGGACCTCCCACAGGAACTGGCCTCCCAGCTGGCTCGCCCACGCCGGTGCCCAGCCCTGTCTCCTGCAGCCGGCTCTGGGATCCTAGCCCGATGAGGGGAGCAGACCACCTGCTTTGGAAGATGCCCGTGGGGCTAGGATGAGCCCTCCAGTCCAAGGCCCCTTTGGCCTCTAATTCCTTTGGCCAGGCCTCCAGTCTGCATTTCCATCTTGCACTAGCCTCTTTCCGTGTCCACCAGAAAGAATCCACTCCCTCAAATGCATGTGAGCGTTTGAGACTTTCCTGAAGAGCCCGTGGGAGAGCTGGAGGGGAGGGTTTGCCTCTTGGCCTTTGGAAACCTTTGTTAAATGCCTCTCTTTCCCCCCAACTCAGGGACCACAGTTCATAGGGCTTCTCTGCTTCACCTTCACCCACACGGTGCTCAGCCCCACTAGGCCTCCCTTCACGCCTGGGCCACTTTGCTCTTGCTCTACAAAGGAGCAGATTCTCTCTTCCTGGAAGCCAGGGCCACTGTGCCTGGGCCCCCAGGCCAGTGTCTGCCCTGACAGAGCCTCCAAAACACTCTTCAACAAAGCACAGCTTCCCTTCTCAGAGACGCCATCAGCTGGTCCCGAGTGAGCCTGTGGGAACACAGCCTTCTCTACCCCTTTACGTGTGCTTGGGCAGACAGTGACCTCAGGACCACAGCCAGTGGCACAGAGGAATGAGGTGTGATGAAGAGGTCCTGGCTTCTCTAGTTCCCAGAGGCCCAGCTAGGGCAGGGGCAGCCCCACAGCCCCAAAGCTTAGGGGTCACAACCCGCAACTGACTTGTTCCACCAGGCCCCCGGCCCTGCTGACACTCTTGACCTAGGCCAGGAAGAGAAATGGAGCCAAATACCAGCCTGAGGAACAGGGAGCTCCCAGGCCGGTGACGTGTGCCACCAGCGCATGACCCTCCACTGGTCGGCAGGCCCAGCTCAGTCACCCTGTATGCCACTGTGACTGAGCGGGTAGGGGGGTTCCAGTTGTATGACCAAGTGCAGGGTTATTTGGTCTCGTCTTGCAAGTTTGCCTTCTCTGAGATCATACCCACAGCCGTGTCACCCTGGGGCCTGAAGGCTTGAGTGACAGCCGGAACCCAGGCTGCACCCAGTACTTCCCTCGAGTGGCGACCCTAAGGAGCTCCTGTGATGGAGCCCACAGGGCCCTGGGGACACTTGGTGCTGCTGTCCCTCAGAGTGGGCTTAGGGAGGGATGGCAGCCCCCCAATCCTGTTCTTGTTAGGACTGTGCTCGAGGGCTCATGGGGCGAAGGGGGCCTCCTGCTGCCGCTCTCATCCTGCTGTCGCGTCATCTGTCTCAGCCCCAGCAAGGCCACAGGACCTGTGGGAACAGACCAGCCATGAGGTGGCCAGATCAGGGAGGGGTTGGTTTGGGTGCTGTAAAGACCCTCCCCTGTCTTTGGACAGAGTGGTGGTCCCGGGTCAGCGCCCTCAACAACCCGAGGCCAGAGTCACTGGACCAGGGGTGGGTGGGTGAGGGCCAGCCCCCTCCTCTCTTAAGACTCTACCTCATGTCCCAACCTGCACCTTGCTCGCCTCAGTGTCCTGGGTTGAGGACAAAAGTGGAAGGAGGACCCCTGATCGAACCGTGATTTCCCAAGGAGAGAAGGCAGGCGGCCATGAAAAGGCATTTTCAGCATGTGCTTGATGAGCTGGAAAGTAGGGACTGTGGACACTGCCCTAGGCTAGCCTCGAGCAAACCTCAGGCTTCTCAGAAACTCAAGAGGGAAGAGAATATTTTAGGCCCATCAGCAAGAGCTAACAGGTGCTTCTTTTTATGCCTGATTTGGCACTGACATGAGAACAAAAATATTAGCGTAAGAGTTCATTTTAAATGAAATATTTAAAAATAGGAAGAAAACAGATGATAAGAGGCGAACACATATGTATGTACAAAAGTGTGTCATGTCGCACATCTCGGTTCTCTCTGAGTTCTGGGGCCACTGAATGAATGTCCTTCCTTCATTATTTTTCTATATGCTCCACATCTGCCACAATAGGTACATGTTTCTTTTACACCCAGGAAAAAATTAACATTTCTTTTTAAAAAAAGAATTCATCAGAAACATTTACTAATTGGTTTTTAAGAGGTAACATATGAAAGCATGTCACAGAGCTCATCCCGAAGCCCTCGGCCATCCGTCTTGTCTAGCCCGACATCAGCCGTGTGTGAGGAAGTGCCGCTCTCGCACGAGGGAGGGACAGGCCGGAAACACAGGTGGCGCCAAGGCGAGGAGGAGGCAGAGGGACCCTTGGGGATGGGAGAGGCCCAAGTGACGGCCCCCTCTGAAGCAGAGCTGTTTCCCCTTCCGGCGGGGGGGCGGGGCACAGGGGAGCTAGTCGCAGCTCCTGGAGACGGAACAAATTGATGATGCCAGGTCCACAGAGGGTCCTGAAGTTGTGTCGCTCTCCATGGGAGTGTCCAGCACAGTTCCCGAGTCAGACTGCGGGGTCAGCGGTGGCTTCCGGTAGAGGCGATGGTTAAGCAGCAGCCCAGGGACATTGGTGAAGAGGACCACCTCGGGCCCTCAAGAGGGGTCTCGGGGTCTGAGGAGGCTGCGAGGCCCTAATCATGTGCCGGGATGGGAGGTGGCCCAGGGATGCTCGGTCTGGCTCGTCCGAGTCACTGCAGGAGAGGCAGACTCAGTGATGTGCCCCGGTCTGCGAAGCTCTTAGTGAGCCTCTCCATTGAAAAATTGCAGTCTGGCTTCCCGATGCTGCCGGCAGCCTGGGGTCAGGACAGCCAGCTCTGTGACCTTGGGCCTATGTCTCAGCCTCTGAGCAGCAGGAGCGGCAGCTCTACGTGATGAGGCTCCCTGGATACACACAGCTCGTAGGTGGAGCTTTGTGCTTGGGAACTTTGACTTTTTTGAGAGTTTCACTCGGTGATAACTGTTGGCAGCAGGCAGGGGATGCAGGGGTCTGGGGAGCGGGGGTGAAGAGGAAAGTCCCCAAATGGCAGTTCAGTTGTCATGGTACAGAGGAGCCAGGCATGGCTGGCCTCCAGGGTGACAGGGAACCGTGGGAAGGACCCATCTAAGAGGCTGCTGCAGACAGTCGGCCCCGCAAGCGTCCCAGGGTGCCAAGGAGGGTGGGCGATGCAGTGTTTCCATACGTGGGGTTTCCTTGTTCTTAGCCAGTGGAATCTTCCATCTTTAGGGAGACCCCAGGGAAGTAGAGTCTTGGCGGCAGATTCCCCAGCCTGCTACCTGCAAATCAGAGCTTTTAAAGACACCCTTTTCCTACTTTGAGATAATCAGAGGACTCCAGCAGATGGCCCAGGTTTGCCAGGGTACAGAGCCACCTTCTGAACCCCAAACTACGCAGCATTTCAAGAGATGGGGGCAGTCTAGAGGCAGTACTGTGGTGAGGGGTCCATTTAACCGAAGTGCAATGTGAGAGTGGCTGTTTTCAGGGTGACTTTCTCGGAGGGTCTGGCTGCCTTCCTCCCACCCCTGTGGCCGAGGCCCAGGAATCTCCAGGTTCATGTCCCGCCCCCACCCACCCATCGGTCTGGTCTCCTCAGCTCCAGCTTGCTCTGCCTCCTGTGTCAGCCTAGTTGGATGATGTGCCAAGCTTCTGATGCGGGCTTGCCCCAAAAGATGCTGTCTCTTGCTTTGCTTTCAGCAACAGACACTGAAGTCTGGACAAGGAGGCTACCCAAGGAGCTCAGGCCCCTCTGAGAGAAAACAGTGGGCAGCAGTCCCTGGGCCTTTGGCTTGACCTTGTCTTTGGGCTGCTGTGGCTTCACAGGCAGCTGAGAAATCTCAGCCCGCCCTCTCCTCCGATACCCACATCCCCTCAGAGTCGGGTCCTGGACAGCGGGCGGGATTTCTTTCCATCTTGAGTCAGTCCTTCTCCACATATATCTGCCACACTCCCCTCTCGCTCTCTGCAGACCAGATTTCTAGACTTCTCAGCTCATAGAGGGGAAGAGGAAGACCTTGCAGCTCCCACGTTTACATGTTACAGCTTCATCCAGCCACAGAGCCTGACTTTCCTTCTCTCTCTCACACACATCTGGTTCCTAATTGCCATGAGAGAACATCTGATTGACCTGGCTTGGATCAGGTGTTGTTCTGTCCACTCAGCTAAACATGCAGTTCGAATGTGGCTCCTAGAGACCCACTCAGCAGATCAGGGACATTGCCCAGAGAGAAGCGAATGAGTGACTTACCACAAGTCCGTGGCAAGTCCTGCTGGAAGGGACGTCCCAAGGTCCAGCAGAACTCAGGGTGGCAGCTTCCTGTCTACAGATGAGGTCAATCTTCCAAAGTGGCTGGGACCAAGCTCTGGCGTAATGGGACAGCTTCCCATTAAGGTTTGCTGGTACAGGTGGACACATGGTTGATGAACAGCATTTCCTGGGCCCTTCCATAGGCCCACTCCTACCTCAAGGGGCTCTGTGTACTTGACATAGAAGAATGGGGTGGAAGACCCTACTTCTGCTAAGACAAGATTACTAAGACCCCAGTGTAATTATTACCCAAGACTTCTCCCTATTGCGCAGCTTCCTAAACCAGCAACAGGGACGTGGGGCTTTCTGAAATTTAATCTCCATGATGCTACCTAGCGTGTACCTAGAAAACTGCTGAGGGGAAGATGCCTTTCAGACCTGCCTTAGCTAGTCTGCATTCTCCTGATGCTGTTGGCCCAGGCAGAACCCTGGCAGCTTCTGCTTCAACAGCTCTATCCACTCTTCCTCTTCCTAGGGTTGTGACCTTGGGCAAGTTACTCCACCTCTCCAAGCCTCAGATCCCTTATCTATAAGATGGGGTTCAGAGTAGAGCCTGCCTGGGGCGCCTGGGTGTCTCAGCCAGTTAAGCATCCAACTCATGATCTCAGCTCAGTTCTCGATCTCAGGGTTGTGAGTTCAAGCCTCGCATTGGGTTCCCTGCTGGGCATGGAGCCTACTTAAAACAAAAACAAAAAAATAGTGCCTGCCTAACAGTATTCCTGATTTTCAGGATAGAAAATCCCTGTGTGATTGGACAAGAGAATGAATAAGTACTGCTCAGTGCATTGCCTAGCACCCAGCGTCCCCATCACCACCCCAGCATCCCCATCGTTCCGTCCTCATATCCCCGTCATCACTGTCGCTTCATCATTCCCAGCAGCCCCGTCACCATCCTCTCCATCACCCCATCCCGATCATCACCATCATCACCACCACCCCCTCATCTCCGCCATCCCGTCCTCACCACCCCCAACGTCCCCATCACCCCCTCATCTCCGCCATCCCATCCCGATCATCCCCATCCTCCATCACCCCACCATCATCACCATCATCACCATCATCACCACACCGACCACCATACCGTCCTTCCCATCAGCCCATCCTTATCATTATCGCCCCTGCCACCACCATCATCATTTTGTACAGCATTTGGGACTGAAGTGTTCTACTTGGTTGCCAGCCTCCACCTTCCCCAGACCAGACTTCCCATGAGTAGGGTTGCCCACCACTGCCCAAGCTCATCCTTGAGAGGAAACAGTAGAATGGCCTCTCTGGGGTACATAATGTTCAGCCACATTCTGCCCTGGCATCATGCTGGGAAAGGTGTCCGTGATTCTGGAGTGGGAATTCCCATGTCAGTCCAAGAGATCCCCTGACTTCTGAGTTTACCAGATATGACTGCCCATTCATTTTCCATTTTTCTGGCCCTGAACATTCAAATAGCAAATCTCAAAGCAGGGCCCTGATCAGATTGTTTCCAGTGGGTGAAGATCCTGGCTCCTCTGTGCTGATTCTAGCCTGCTTGGGCCCAGCCAGAGTCACCCCAATTGTCACGGCCCTCCTCCAGCCCTGCAGGGCTCCCCTGGGGGAGAAGGCTGCCACCACAACCCTGCTGTTCTGAAAGTGGGCCTTGGGGAAAAGTCACCATTATGCTGACCTTCACAGCCAGGGGCACTCACTCCTCCAGGGTCCAGGGAAGCAGGCTCTGACTTCCCTCCTGGAAGCAGCTTGACAGACACAGGCCCACTGCTCACAGAGGAAAGCCAGCCTCCCTTTGTGAGTACTTGTGTGTCCAGCCCTACTGACAGGCCCGTTGCGTGGGCTCAGTGGTTTCACCTCCCTGAGCCTCTGTCTCCTCATCTAGGACAGGGCGGGAGCAGTGCCCCTCGCGGAGGCTGGAGGAATGGCGTGTCTCATGGTCCCCAGTTGATAAATGGCAGCGGCTCTTAAGCGTCAGTCTCCAAAACTCCTGGAAGATTATTCTAGCACAGGGATGGAGGGCCGGGGGAGCTGTGGTTCCACCCCCGGAGATCCGGGGTGCACGGCTGCTGGGGCCGTCCAGTCTCACAGACGTGGACAAAGCCCGATCAGTGCGAGCTGCTGCAGAGACCCGCAAGAGTGGTGCCTCTGGGAGGAAAATGTCCCAACGCCACCCACAGGGTGGACCCAGTCCCCGTGATAGACTCCACCACATGTGACACCTCAGCCTCCCTGCAACCCTGAAAGGCGTGGAGGAGCTTGGGCTGTAGAGTCCGAACAGGGTTCAGATCCTGGCTTACTGGGCTCATGCCTCGGTCAAGTGTCTTCCCATCACTGAGCCTCAGTTTCCCTATTCTGGGGAAGACAATGTGCTTAAATAAAGCTCCAGTGAGATGGTTGAGTGTCATGGCCTTGCACATGCGAGCCCCCACTCACCGGTGAGCTCTGCACTCCTGCATTCCTCCCACCAGCCCAGCGCACTGGGAAGCACCCTATGCCTTTTGGAAGAACATGGAGAAAGGCTGCTTAAAAGGCTAGACAGGCTGGAAGATGCTGAGTTAAGGCTACCCAATGACAAGTGTCAGACAGACAGACGTCTGCTGAGCGTGCAGCCGTGGACTATCTCAGGAAGGAGAGGACGGAGGGAAGGTAGCAGCGCCAACCACGTCCCCCCATTGATGGGGAACCACTGGGCATTGTAGACAGCCCACTGTCACTGAACCTTATCCTTGGGCACCAGGGCAAGAAGACAAGAAGAAAGGTGGAGAAGGGGCCAGAGGACCCAGCTCTGGAAAAGGGAGGCTCCATCTCCAACTCCAGATAGGTCGCAGCTCAGAGCAAGAATCCAGATCAAAGGGGGAGATGTCCCCTGGGCACGAAGAATGTCATCACAGAAAGGTTCGCTGTCAGATCCTGCCCCGACTCCTAGGAAACCTCTGGTAGTGGCTGGGGAGGAAAGCACCTGGAGGCAGCCCATCGAGAGACCTCGGAGCAGCCTGATTTAGCATGGGGTTATGCCATGTTGTGAGGGACTCGGCCAGTGTTCCGGTAACGGTGAAAATCCTGGAGCTTTCCATAAATGAGAGCAGATTAGTCATGACCTGTGATGTCCCGCTCACTGCACTGCAAGCCTCTTTCTGAATTGGTGGGGGAAGGGGGGAGGCGATCCAGCCCCTGGGCTGGGAATTGGGCAAGCTGGGGCCTCATCTGTGCCACAGCTCGTGGTGGGGCTGGCGTCAGCCTGGAACCATCATCTGTCACCCAGGTGTGCTGGGGAAAGGCTGAGATTTGTAACCTCTGAGGACTTGAGGGGCCAAGCAAATGCTGTGGCTTTTCACCTAAAGAGGAGGGGCTGACGGGCAGCTGGTGTAGACGGCCATCAGACTCCCACCTGCCCTGAACTTGAACCTCTGTACAACAGACACAAGGTGGTCATCAAGAACTGTTCCTTCTCAAGTGGAGGACTGAGGGGCAGGGCCACAAGAGCCTGCCTTGGAGGCACCTGAGCTTACTTACGCTAGGACGGACCTGCCGCCGTGAATGCGCGCGTCCACCCTGTCCCCTGCCAGGTGTCCGGTGCCATGGGGCCGTGTGCAGTGACCTAGGACTGGCAGCAGGGAATAGCAAAGGCAGTCCTAACCTTATCTGACCTTATAAATTGGGTTACATTCCTGTTTGGCCAACGGGCCAAGAAAGTGATAACCCAGAGAGACACTGTGCTGCGGGGGTGAGCAGGTGTTTGAGGACCACGTGGACACAGGAAATCATCCTGCTGAAAGAGGAAAGGGTGAAAAGGAGAGACAGAAAGATGGAAGCCCCCCCCCCCGATAGGTTAAGCTTCTCTCTGGGAGCTGTACCTTCCCCTGCAAAGGCTCCTTTGCAAAGAGACTCCAGGTGGGAGAAAAGGCAGAGGAGCAGCCCACAGGGAGATGCAGGGGTCCGGCGGGGGCCAGCAGAGGAGGCTGTCTGGTGGAGAGGACACAGCAAACAGGAATTCAGCTGTGCCCTGGTGAATGAGGTGCGCAAGCCCCCCCACACACACACAAACACCTCCCAGGCCCGACATGCAAGACTGCCCACAGTTCTGTGCGCCCTTGTAATTGGATTCACCATGGACTATTTGGGCTGGACGGCATTTTTTGTTAAACATGTCAGCTTCACATTGGGTAAGTGCGTGTGCCCTGATTTTAGTCACTCCCTGACACTCACTGATGGAGGCTCCGGGGCGTCATGTTCACAGACCTGGCAGCTCCAGATGTGCCCCAGATGTGTCTGCAGCTTGATGTAGGAGGTGCGGGTAAAGCTGGGATCGGACCCTCCTGAGCCAGTGCTCACAGTGTCCGAGATGCCCTTGCTTCCTCCGAGTGTCTGGTTGTTTGCGGCTGTTGCTAAATCTCACCCCTTTTCTTCTGAAGCAGGGGACGTCTGTATGCCACGCTGGGGCCCAACTGGCGGGTTCCGGTTCGGAATTCTCCCAGAACCCGGAGCTGCGTCTACAGGTATCCATTTGTTGTGTGCTCGTTTACTTGACAGCTAGCTCTAGGCTGCTCGGTGGATGCCAAGCGCTGTGCTCCCGGCTGCTGGATAAGCCACAGTCCAAGAGGCTGCTGCCACGGGAGACAGAGACTGAACCGATAATCCCAGATCCCTGATGGTCCCAGAGAGGAGGTGGGCTGTTCTGCAAGGGGAGAGCAGGGAAGGCCTCTGTGGAGAAGTGACTGGAAGAGTGATAGGAAGGATCCAGGTACAGGGAGGGGAGGTTCAGGGATGAGTGCACCCCAAGTCGAAGGGAGGCAGGAAGAGCAGGGTGGCTTGGGGAGTGAGAGAGGGGAGGGGTGGAGATGCGGCCCCACCCGGGGGCAGGGGTGGGGGGGTGACAAACAGTGGCATGACCAGGTCATCATGGCCGTGGCAAGGAGAGCTGGAAAGCATGCAGGAGGAAGGCAAGGCTGGCCTGAGGGAGGCCAGGGAAGAGCACTGGGCAGTCGCTCAAAGGGAGAGCAAGTTCTGCCTAAGGTGCGGGGAGTGAGATGGCTGATCGGGGCCGAGAGGCATACGTAGGACTTGGGGTCGGTACATCCTTGGGATCGAGTAGGTTGCAGGGGTGGAGAGGAGAGAGGAGAAACCCCCCAGGTCTCTGGTTCAGGCAGCCACATGGATGGTGGTACCGTTTACCCACCTATGGAGGAAGAGCAGCTTGAGGAAGGGCACCCAGTTGAGGGAGATGCCTGTGGGAGACACCTACCCAGTGACCCGAAGCCATCCAGAGCCTCGGGGCAGGTCCCAGCCGGTGCTGCACTTGGCTGTCTTTGCCTGTAGGTGGCGCCTGAAGCCCTGAGGCAAAGGCACTGGGCTTGGCGGCGCTCCCTGGTCCCGCTTCTCACTCCAGCGCCACCTTCCCACACTTGCTCACTGCTCCTCCAGGCTGCTGCCAACACAAGGAGGGGCTGCAGGGCCCCAGGCTCCCCAGGTGGAGAGGAAGGTAGAAGCTCGGGAGGGCCAGGAGGAAGCCACCACTGAGATCAGGAGCAGGAGGCCATGCTCCTGGGGTCTGGGTTACAAGAAGCGCTGCACCAAGCCTAGGGCCTGAGGCGAGGGAGGTGAAAGTGTCCAGCTGTGGCCAATGCAGGGCTACCTGCCCTGATCATGTTGAGTCCTCTGGCCTGGCACAGCATCATGGACTTGGCAGTGGGGTGCTGGGAGGGAGAGGTGCCTGAGCGCGGCTCCTCCAGGGCAGTGTCTGACTGGTGGTCTCCCCCCAGCCCCACGGGCCCATGCATCTGTACGCTGGGGAGCTCGGCCACAGTGCCCACCATGGAGGGTCCTCTGAGGAGGAAAACTCTGCTCAAGGAAGGCCGGAGACCCGCGGTAAGTGCAGACCCACCTCTATCCAGAGGCAGCAGGGCCCTTGGGGAGGTCCCTGGGCTCTGGCTCTGGCTGTGCCACTGAGTGGGCGAGGGCCTCACTCCCCACATCTGTAAACTGGGATACAATAGTGCCTATGTCTCCGAGGACTCAGCAAGACTGTCACATACGGCTGTGCACACAGCGAGCTGTGACGAGGGCGAGTGGAAGCCTGCAGACCCCCGGGCTTTGGGTTGGAACTACCCCTGAGAGGGCTGGCACAGCCTGTGCCTGGTCCCCAGCTGCAGGTGCCCTCTTCCCCCGCGGCAGCAGCATCAGGAGGCCTTTGAGGCTCTACCATTTGTTCCCTGGTCACCTATGCCAGACCCCCAAGTCACTGGCTCCATGACCTCCCCCACGGCAGGGCCTCAGCCACATACAGGGACCCCTGAACTGTTACCACGGAGCATCCGTGCAAGGGTTTCCTACCAACAGACCGTGGGTTGCGTCTCCAGGCAGCATCCGCTATACCATCTGCTCTGCCTTCCTGTTCCTGCTCTGGCTCTTGCCCGTGGAACCCCCTGAAACCACCCCCTCCTATCTGTGCCCACTGTGAAGGTGCCAGGGTGCCAGCCCAGCTGTCCCCTCCAGATGCTGCCCTGTCTGCAGGTGCCAGTGGCTCATGGGTAAGGGGAGTCTTCAACCCCAGCCCTAGGCTGCCCTTCGTCCTTGGGCCCAGATTCTCACAGAGCGTTCTGTGACATGGGGCCCTAGATCTGGCCTGTTGTACAGACCTGCCTGCTTCTCTCCCACACTCAGAGTTCAGGCCTCGGTCATTCTGAGTCAGGGCGAGACAGTGTCCTGCTAGCAGAGTTTTCCCAGATGTTGGCTGGCCCAGTAGTGAGTGATGAAGCCACTCCAGTGGGTCATGGCCTGTATTTGTGAGCAGAATAGAGTATAATGGAAAACAGCAGCATCCCATATGTATAATAAAGCTAAGTTCATTTCATGAAGCTTATTTCAGTTGGACACGTATGTGCATGTGTGTTCTGCACACGTGTGGGTGTCGTTAGACACATCTGACAGCCCGCGCTGTCACTGTTGCCAGCCCCGGAGCTGCATTCAGCGTGGAGAGGGGCTCTTGTGGGCTGTGATTCAGAACGGTCGGCCTCGCTCCTCTCAACCTTGTTCCTTGCAGGAGCCGATACTTCCTTCACCTTTGCAAACCAAAAGGCTTGTTGAAGTGATTTTCCCTAAACCCAGGAGCAGAGCCCCCTGAAGAGGGAATCCCAGCCTTGTTGCCTAGAGAAACAGAAAGAATACCTGTAGCTCTGCCCTGTTGGCTTTTCCCCCCCTTCGAATCCTGCAGCTTCCCATGCGCTGCCATTCAGTCCCAGCCCGAGCACCCCAGTGCAGATACTATGGTTCGACTGGGCTATGGTTTGGCTTGTCCGTGTTTTGAAAATGTTTTTCTCCAGGACCTTCTTGGGCCCAAGTCACCTGAACACACAGAAATTAAGCCTTGGCACTGCCTTAAACAAGGTGAAAAAAATGCAAGGCTCTCGGAATAAAGGAGCCAGAGAGGGGAGTCAGGGCTTAGAGCTCAGAGGCACTAATGAGAAGGCTCTCCCTCCCCCAGACCCTGGCCGGAGGTGACACTGATGCCTGTGGGGGCAGGGGAAGAGATGATGAGGCCCATGCTGGCACTGGTTGGCAGGAAGGGAACACCCTTCCACCCTTGTGGCTGGGAATCAGGCAGGGAGGGGGTGCTCCACTCCCCCCCACCACCACCACATGCAGTGTTGCCACCCTGCCTTCCCTTCCTCCATAGCTGTCCTCATGGACCAGGTACTGGGTCATACTCTCGGGATCCACCCTCCTGTACTACGGAGCCAAGTCCTTGCGGGGCACAGACAGAAAACACGTAAGTCCCAGAAGAGGACTCTCCATACTGGGACTTCGGGTGGTTGAGCTGGGGGGGGGGGCGGGAAGGAAACTTTCCAGGCCCAGCTCGGCTTCCCCCGGGAGTGAGGGGCATTGGCCTTCTAGTTATGCTGTTGTTCTTCCCCAGTACAAATCCACACCCGGCAAAAAAGTCTCCGTGGTGGGCTGGATGGTGCAGCTGCCTGACGACCCCGAGCACCCCGATATCTTCCAGCTGAATAACCCCGACAAAGGTAGGCAGCCCCGGTGCTGGGTGCACACGACTTTTCTCCACCCTCTTTCCTTCGTCTGCTAAATGTGCATTTTGAAACAATAAGAACTTTGGGGGCTGCTGCTTTCCCTTTGCTTTAGGTTGTGATCAGAGGGCACCACACTAGTCTGTGAAACCAGTGTAACCACTGAGCCGTGGGCATGGCACGTGGCTGCAGGAACCCTTTTGTGGCCTCACCTGTGGCTACTGGGGCTCATCACCTTTGAAGCTATAGCCTTAGGGGCTTGGAATAAATAATATAATGCTGCATAAGGCAGGGACCATGTGGCTAGAAGGGTCTTGGGTCTTGGGAGACTTCAGAGACATCCCTGACATGAGACTCTCACAGTATCCCGGTCCAAGGCCAAATCAGAGAAGAGCCCTTTTACAAAAGCCCCAACTTTAACTTGTCTGGTCATCTCCCATATCTTCCTGGTTCCATCTCTCCCACGTGCCCATGTTGCGTGGAAGGAGAGGTTCACGGCGCCATCTTGTCCAGAAGTCCTATTTGCATTGGCCTTGCTATCAAGGAAATGGCAATCAGAACCACAATGAGATATCACCTCACACCTATCAGAATGGCTAAAATCAGAAAGACAAGAAATAACGAGTGTTGGTGAGGATATAGATAAAAAGGAACCCTTGTGCATTGTTTGTGGGAATCTAAATTGGTGTAGCCACTGTGGAGAAGAATACGGAGGTCCTTCAGAAAATTAAAAATAGGAATACCATCTGATCCAATAATCCCCATTACTGGGTACTTACCTAAACAAAGTGAAAACACGGGGCGCCTGGGTGGCTCAGTTGGTTGAGTGACTGCCTTCAGCTCAGGTCATGATCCCGGACTTCCAGGATTGAGTCCCGCGTCAGGCTCCCAGCTCCTTGGGGAGTCTGCTTCTCCCTCTGACCTTCTCCTCGCTAATGCTCTCTCTCATTCATTCTCTCTCAAATAAATAAATAAAATCTTTAAAAAAAAAAGAAAATGAAAACACTAATCCAAAAAGATATTCACCCTTATGTTTATTGTATTATTGATAATGGAAGCAACCTAAGAGTCCTTTGATAGATGAATGGAGAAGGAAGATGTGATAACACACATACACATCACACACACACACACACACACACACACACACACACACCATAAAAATATTACATAACCATAAAAAAGAATGAGATCATGCCCTTTGTGATGATGCAGATGGACCTAGAGGGTGTTATGCCAAGTGAATTAAGTCAGACTGAGAAAGACAAATGTGATATGATTTTCTTCATGTGGTATCTAAAAACAGCAACAACAAAAAACCAAATGAATAAACAAAAAGCAGTATCAGATGTATAAATATAGAAGATAAACTGATGATTTCTAGAGGGGAGGGGATGGGGAGATGGAAAAATGGGTGAAGGGGAATAGGAGATACAGGCTTCCAGTTATGGAATGAGTATGTCATAGGACTATGGTCAATGATATTTTACTAGAATTGTATGGTGATCATAGTAACTGCACTTGTGGTGAGCATAGCATAATGTATAAACTTATTGAGTCACTGCATCGTACACCAGAAACTAATGTAACATTTTGTGTCAACTATACTAAAAAATATATATATATATAAAAAGAAAAAGAATAGCTCACGCTTGTCTTCTTGGTAGCCCATGTCACATGACAAAACCCCAAAATACCGGGGTCTTGGGTTTTAGCCAGGCAAAGTCACTGGGACTGTCAGGCCTCCAAGCATCTTTACATCTTCTCAGGAATGTTCTAGTGCGAGGTTCACGTACATACAAATCACCTGCAGAGCTAGTAGAAATTCAGGTTTGGATTCAGTGGATCTGGGCTGGAGCCCAAGGTCCTGCCTTTCTAACAAGCTCCCGGGTAATGCCGGTAATGCTGCCAGAGAGAGACTGCAGGGTTCCAGCCTTGTGAGCTGGGAAGTCAGAAAACAGGAAACCTCCAGTGGCCCAGGGACTGGAGAGGAGGGGAGCCAAGGTCTCTGCTCCACGTCTGAAAGGTTGAATGCATGCGCAGCTACACACACATCATAGCGCGTCCCAGTCTGGTCGCCCCTGGAATTTCTTCCTCAAGCTTCCAGGCTTGGGTTAGAAGTCATCTTCCTTGAGAAAGTAAATGTTGGGCCCACAGGAAAGCACTGTCCCCAAGCAGAGGAAAATACGATACCGAGGGTGGCCAGGGTCTGTGGATAGAATTCAAAGGGTTTGTGAACTCGAGTGGTGAAAAAAAAATTACATCTTTCTTTTCCTATGGACTCTCATGCCTTTATTTATGAGTATAGAACTACTAGAATGTTCACAACACCCGTGATTTTATGTCCAAGAAAAACCACAGATATTTTCTTATCACATGCAATTGTAGATTTCTGATGGCTCACCTCTCTGGAATTAACAGAGCGGTGTCAGACCTGCCCCTAGATAGATCTCGGTACTTGTGCATTAATAGAGGAGCACATCTAGAACTGTATTACTCAAGTGTTTTTTAGTAGTTTGATAACTGCATTTCGGTGGTATTGATCTCTTTCCTTTTTTTTTTTTTTTTTTTAATGCATTGGAAATGTTATTCTGAGGAAGGTCTACAGGCCACAGGCCTCACCAGAGTCCAATGCACCATGGCCCAGCAGTGGCTAAGAGCCCCGATCCACAGAGACACACCAGAGGCACCCAAGGTTCTGCCCCTGCAAGCCCCAAGCTTACACTGGGCTGCTCCTGACCGCCCTTGGTTTGGTTAACCTAAGTTCACGTTTATCTTCAGGCTCCTGTCGCAGGCAGACCCTCCCATGAGACCCTCCCTCTTCCTAACCCACGGTTTCCTCTGCCCATCAGGCAATGTTTACAAGTTCCAGACTGGTTCCCGGTTTCATGCAATACTGTGGCACAAGCATTTGGACGATGCATGTAAAAGCAACAGGCCTCAGGTAAAGTCGCCAAAACCCTTCTTGTCTCTGGAAATATCTCTCCCACCCTTAGGACTAAGGGTCCATAGAGAACAGGGCTCCTTTCTTCCCTCAGAGCCTCTCAGCTGTGCTCCTGGGCACTGTCTTTTGAGCAGCCTTTTTCCATGAGACAGGGCACCCTCTGCTCAGCTGAGAGCTAAGTCCGGCTCCAGACCAGAACTGTGAACCTGGTCCCATGTCTTTCCCACTAAGGAAAACAGCACTGAAACATCCATCGGGCACAGTTGGGTGACAGATGCAATATGGCCCCAAGGCTGAGGATACAGCACCCATTTAGACCATGTCCCCCAAAAGCGGATTCGTGGGCGTACTCCACACTGACAAAAGGGCCTCCCTGCCCACAGCCCTTAGGAATAATACTATCAGCTAATGCTGGGAGCCAGCCACGGCTGCTCCTCGGGGTCTCTGCGCCAGCGGGACCGCTGGTCTGCACCTCACCCAGGCCCAGGCACGGCGGGCAGCGTTTTACCTGCGGGAATCAGCGGAATCCTTCCAGCGCCCCGTGAGGCACGTTTCTCTTCCCGTCTCCATTCTGTGCTGAGGACATTGAGGCTCAGAAAGTGGCAGACACTCATTCAAGGTCCCAAGGTGAATGAGCTCTAACCCCAGTCTGCCGGCCACCAAAGTCTGGACTTGCTGCCCCGAGCTCCCTACCCTTGCACTTCCCAGAGGGCCCCCAGCTAGCTCAGCCTCCCGAGGTTGAGCTGAAGGCGCCGGAGCACAGCCTCGCTGTCGGGCTTCTGAGAGGCTCAGCTGCCCCAGCCCTCAGCACCCAGCGGGGCAGGCTGCACGTTTCTGCCCCTGGGAGTCAGGGCAGGGGCGGCGTTTGGCTGCTGGTGTTCGGTCCCTCAGCTTCCCTTTCCGTGTGCCCCAGGGACCAGCCAGAAGAGGGCGCTGCGGAATGGGTCCCTCTCAGTCTGGGGACAAGGCAAGCCCCAGAACTTTAGAATAGGCTGTGCCAGCTTCAGGCAGTAGCAACTGGGAGGCACCAGCTCTGAGATGTGAGGGGGGCCCTCAGCAAAGGCTGGTTCACGCCAGGCATTTGGGTCTGGGAGGCTGCTGGCGACAGCACAGTCACGGACTTTGGGGTCCCTCCGAGTGCTTCTCGGAAATCAGAGGGACGTCTCGGTTTGGTCCTGCTCAGGATTTTCATCTGTAACGTCACATGAGAACATACGTGACAAGCTGGTCAGATTACAGATGATGGGAAGCTAGAAAGCAGAAGTAGTAAAAAGTTATCGACAAAATAAAACAGTAGGAAAGACTGACAAAGGGAAAATGCAAAGTAGCACAAAGCAGCTTGAGGTAAACTGCATTTGAGTCCCCTTACTCATCTGTCTGCCTGCCAGTATTTGTCCCGGTGATAGACGCACACGTGTCCACAAAGGTCTGTGGCTAAGAATGTTCACTGCAGGGACACCTGGCTGGTTCAGTCATGGAGGCGTCCAACTCTTGCTTTCAACTCAGGTCTTGATCTCAGGGTCATGAGTTCAAGCCCCACTTCGGCATGAAGGCTACTTTAAAAAAAATGTTCACTGCAGCACTGTCCTTGATAGAAAAAAACTGGAAACCTCTGTGGCTGTCAGTAAATCCATATTGTGTGACATCTGGTAGCGATTAGAAAGACAGAAGCAGATCTGTGTGTGGTATCCTGAAAGGGGCCCCAAGATACAAGTAAAAAGCAAAGTCTAGGGGCACTGGGCTGGCTCAGCCAGTAGAGCCATGAGTCTGAGCCCCATGTTGGGCATAGAGATTACTTAAAAAATAAAAAATTTAGACAGGGGCGCCTGGGTGGCTCAGTGGGTTAAAGCCTCTGCCTTCGGCTCAGGTCATGATACCAGGCTCCTGGGATCGAGCCCCGCATCGGGCTCTCTGCTCGGCAGCGAGCCTGCTTCCCTTCCTCTCTCTCTGCCTGCCTCTCTGCCTACTTGTGATCTCTGTCTGTCAAATAAATAATAAAATCTTAAAAAAAAATTTAAAAAGGAAAGGATAAAACATATGTAAGGGCCATCTCATTTGTATTAAAATACATAAGCTTATTTGTAATATATATGTTTGTCTCTGTATATGAGATTTCTAAAGTGATGTGCAGGAAGCTATCGTTCATGGTGTCTAGAGTGCTTATGTATGTTTTTTTGCATTAAAAAATTTAACTACTCGTCTCCACAACAGGAAGGCCAGGGGTTTCGGCCGACAGTCACCTCAAGGTGATGCAAACTAAACAAGGCCCCAGGTCACATTAAGAGAGGAGGAGTGCCCTGACCTTTCCCAAACTAGTCACACTGGGTGTGTCTGGGGCTGCAGCAGGGAGCAGGAAACGGGGTCAAAAACCACTTGGCAGAGCAGGTGTTTGGTCAGAAAGACAAATGGGTTGAACTTCTTTATGGCAAATGTGGTGTTGTGCTGTGGCAAAGTTCTGCAACTTTTAAGTATTTTTGACCTAGCCAAGAGGGACCTTTTATTTGTTTCTACCTTTTCCCCCTTTTTATTTCAAATTTACTTGCCACCACATATTCCTGCCCTGTGCTGCATGTGATCATAAAGAGCTGGCAGCGGCCCACTCTCCCACCCTGTGACGGCATGCGAGCCTGCAAGGAAAGAAAGCACAGAACCGCGTCTGTGCCCATGGAAAATCCCGGAGACTGGCACCAGTTTTCTTTTTGGTGGACTTGCATTTCTTAAATTTGCTTGTACTAACACTGAATATGCTTAAACCTTAATATAACCTGTGTAAGGTGTAAACCACAGCTAGAAAAACACATACCGCTCGCGGCCCGCCCAGCCTAAGGGCAGGACCTCCCTCCCCCAGAGACCTCTTCCTAACTCAGTGTGCCCCCCATCTGCCTGCACCCCCTAACCACACTCCTGATGGATTTACTGTTCCTTTAAAATGTTAGCACACATATTTGATTCCTTCATATATTGTCTGGAGTACATTTTTTAAAACATTTTTAAAAATAGAACCATAACGGGATATTTTCTTCTGTGACTTACTTTTCTCCTACAGTGTGTTCCTCAGATTCATCTGTGTCCATGTGTGTAGCTGTCATTCATTTATTTGTACTGATTTTTTTAAATTAATTCTTCTGGCAGTGTTCCCAGGAATGATTTCCTGCTTTTTGCTATTTTGAACAGTGCTGCTGTGACCGTTCTTACAGCTATCTCCTGGTGCAAGGAGATGCACTTTTTTTTCCCCATTCATCACTTTGACCAAATTGAAACCAAGATGGATTTGTTTTTGATGAAATTGCTTCTCATCAAATCTCCCAGAACCCTACAGCAGAGCCGGGTGGGGGAGCCTGGGGCAGGGGGCAGCTTGGAAGGGAGAGGGAAGCACACTGACCTTGGGCTGGTGGTCTTCCAGCAAAGGGAGCTGGGACTGGGTCCTGGGAACAAAGCTATGGGAAGATCTTGGGGGTCCCAGCGTCCCGATCTCTCCTCCTGGTGCTCCTGCTTTCAGTTCCCACCCTCTCAGCACCTACCTCTGCCCGCTGGTTTCCCTTCCAGAGGCTTGGGCCCATCCCTGCAGAACAGGCTCCCTTTCCGCTCCAAGGGCAGTTCTGTTCTGCCACCAGGCTGGTAAACGAGAGCGAGGGCTCTGGGGCCATGGCCTGCCATCTGCTTGAGGTGGGCTCCTCCTCTCTAAGCCTCAGGGTCCTCATCTTTGTCATGGGGACTCCTCCAGAACCTGCCTCCTGGGGTGTCATGAAGACTAGAGGAACGATGATGTCAGGTGCCTGGCACAGCGGTCACTTGACAGACAGCGGCCGTGGTTCCGGCCGGGCCGTCTTCCCCCTCCCCCTGCTCATTCGGAGACTCGCTGGGAAAGACCTGATCCCTTCCCTTAGGGGCACCCCTTGTCCCATTCCCAAAGGTTGGAACTTTGACCAGAGGCTGAGCTTTCTCTTCCAGGTACCTGCGAACCTTATGTCATTTGAATAAGTCTCTGCAGGACTTGGCGTGACTTCAGAGGCTCCTGGGAGCCCAGCCTGGGACTGGTGGCGAAGCGCATGTCCTGGGCACAGGCTCTCGGCCAGCGCGCTGGATGACTCACGGCCGGACTCGAGGGGCCTTGGCCGGCGGCCTCACCGCCCTGAGGGCTCTGCCAGCGCCGGGCCCACCTGCCAATCCCCAGCGATTCTCACGCTACTCATTCTTCAGCACCACCCCACGAAGCCGCGGTTGGGCCCCAGACTCTGCACCCCACCCTCCCTCTCTGGGCCCTCGTCCGTCCACCAGCTGCTGCTTCGACTAGAGAGCATCTGGCCCACGTTGGGTCCCCCATGCTTTCTCCTGCACAAGAGTGGACAGTGTTAACCTGCATGAGGGGCCAGAGAGAAGGAACAGGCTATGGAGGAACAGGCTTTTTATACCCCAAGTGCACGGGGTTGCTCGCCCACAGGGCTGCCTCAGATTTTGTACAACCCCCAAAGCGTCCTCTGCGTGTGCGTGCCATATACGTGTGCGTGCGAGCGAGTGTGAACTCTTCAAGAAACATGCATTTTGGCACAAGACTTGTGACATCACACCCTCCATTCGCTTTGAGGCCCTGCTTTAACCTGACATGACAGCCTTGTCCACCGAGGAAGGTCAGAGTGAGAGCCCGGATTCCTCCTGTGTTAAGGGTTCCTTGCATTCTTTTACTGTAAACAAACAATGCCTTAAATTGTGTCTTGTTTTCTGTTCCAATGGGTGCTATTCATCTGGAAGGTCTGCTCTCTGGGCCCCCCGGGTCCCTTCCAGGCCTTGTTGCTGTTGGCTCTTCTGAGACAGGACCCGGCTTCACTGTGGACTGGGCTGGTCTGCTTGCTCCCTCCCGCCCCTCTCCTGCAGGGTCTGAAAGCCCTTGTCTTCTTCCCCAGACCATGCCAGAGTGGGAAGTTGTGACAGTTTCTCCCGGCTTCCTAGGAAGCCCTCGCAGGCTGCCGCGCTCACACACGGAAGCGCTGTGCACGGCCTGTCCCGCAGGCTGAGGTTTGCTCCCATCATCTACTGCCAGGGCGGGGCCCACCGGCATTCCTGGTTCCACTGGGGAGCTGAGTGACACTGAGGCCTTAAGCTCCCCCAGTCTTGCCCCCAAACGCAGTCACCAGCAAGTTCTCCACATCCAAGTCCAAGGGCACAATTGTTGATGACCATGGTGACAAGAGAGCAAAGCCCCGGGGAGTGAACGGTCCCAGCTCTGCATTCAGTTAAGCGCTTTTTCTCATGGACAATGTCCTTTATCTGTCACTGTCTGTCTTATTTTTAAGTGACTTTTATTTTGCACAAATACATCTTTATTCAAAACAATGAAAACTTAGCTTTATTTATGGTAGCTTTACCACCATAGCTTCTTTCCCTCCCTCCCTCTCTAATCTGGGTGCCCGAATTCTGAGAAGGAGACCCTGAAATGGTTTTCTGAATTCCTGGGTCCTTGTTGCTGTCATGGTTTCCGAGCTCACACCGATCAGACATCCCTTAAGAGTTTCTGGGCAAGATGCTTCAAAACAACATCTTCACCAGTAAACTGTGATAGGTGAATTTTAAAACTACCAAAGGACCCACCACTGTATTTTGATCAAACGGTGACAACTTTCCTGAAAATTCCAATGAATTGAATCTTATTTTATGGTTGAGGCTTAGTGTGCCCAGCAACTAACCCTCCTATGGAGCAAAGTCTAGAATATTCTTGTGCCAGGAGAAGCTCCAGGTGGTAAAGTTGGTGCCATCCCACCTTGGCCGTGAGTGCTCTGCGTGCCTGCGAACAGCCGGGGGACAGCCGCGTGCCCCAGTTCACGCTAGTGACTACTCAACTGGGCATCCGGAGGCCGAATGACAACACCAAACACTCCAGCAGCTCTCACCAGAAACAAGCAGTGTTAACGCCGCTTTAACCTACACTGATCTGATTCTGCCTGTTAATATATTTTGAAGTCTTAAGTTCGGAGGAAAGCGCCAAAATGGAAAATCAGCCACTTATTTTCCTTGGGTTTCTCCACTCCTCAACTCTCCTGGCTCTTCTCGTATGAAATTCTATAGATGCCAAACCAAGAACCTCAGAATTTCAGGCTCCCTTCAGTCAGTGCGTTTTCTGCCCTTTGCACATTTTTCTTACCTTTTGCAAAAATTTTCTTCTGAGCTGAATTTGAAATAGCACAATTGCAATTCTTTTCAAAATGTTTAGTCTTCTCACTGATTGAGACTGATCTTACATCCCCTCCTAGAAACATTTGTAGCTTGGACTCTTGAAGAATCTGCTTAGGCCTTGTTGGTACAGGCCTTTAAAGCTGGTAAGAACCTCAAACGTACGGGAAGAGTCCTAGAGACAGGCCAAAAGATACTGGGTTCTCCCAGGCTGGACGTGGGGCCCAGCATGTAAGTGCTGATTTATCTTCCCAGCATTGGTTTGTCCCTCAGGCAGCGGGTGAGGAGGCCCTCAGGCTGGCACAGAGGAAGCCAGGTACAAATCCCAAAAGGGAAAAGTCCATGGCTTTATTCTCACCCCATAGGGAAGCATTTCTGGTTTATGTTCTTTGACTGTCCATAATGCATCAATGTTTGTGAAACCATCAAAGGTGATCAATGTCTTGCATGTGTATGCTGGTTGTTGGTTTTTTTGCTTTGTTTTGTTTTGTTTTTGAGCAAACAGATCATGGTGCCCCAAAGTGAAAACTATAGAATGCTGTCTAGAAATCATAGACTAGGTAGTTGGTATCATTATGATTCCCCAAGAACCTCATGCACCTCTCCCTGGGAATAATTTCTGGCCCTCTCAGTTGGAACATGTTTTATAGCTCAAGGTCAGCCACGTGCATTCTGACAACTAAAATGCTTCATGGAGGATTGATTCCGTGGGGAGCAGTAGAAATAGTGTTCTGAGTGTGCCCAGTGAGAGAGTGCGGCCTCCCTTTCCTTCCTGAAGAAGCCCATTCATCACCCTGTCTTGCCATGGAATCTAAAGAGGAAGATACTCAAAGGCATTCTGTTTAGGAAAGAACCCACTCTCTTGCCAACTGAGTTTATAAAGCTTTTGGTTTTCCTTACCAAGATTTCCTTTCATCATCTTCCTCTCCCACCTCCTGAGCCCAAGACGTGTATCTTTTAGGATGCCATTTTACAAGTGGAAAACAATCCATGAAAATGGGAAACCTTTCACAAGTGCGGTCTGATTTCATTCCACAGGTGGGGTCTACAGCTCAGCACCCCCATCGCTAATGCTTGTAACAAGGTGAACATTGCTAAAAACACAACCTAACTTACTTTGCGTGACTTCATAAATGGCTTTACCCAGCCTCACATCATACTGACATGTTGTGTGATGTCATTTTTTACAGAGAAAAAAAAAATTACAAGAGTCTCTTGGAAATAACATTCTCTGCACAAAACCACCTGTTTGTGCATTCATTCATTCGTTCATTCATGACTCTAGTGAGTGCTTCCTGAGTGCCAGGCTATGGCTGGGATATGCCATCAGTGGCTGAGAACAAGCAGAGCTGGTCCTTGCCCTCGTGGAGCTGACCACACTCCACAAGTAAACAGTCCTCACCATGGCATCTCCTCCGGCAAGACCCTGCCTCTCTCCTAACACTGGGTAGAGACCCTGTGCACATTCCTCCAGGAAGGGTTCAAAACACTCATCAGACTGAATGGCCTCTTGATCTGTGAGTTCACCTGCAAGGAGAACTAGATGGAGTCGCTGTCCTAGAGGCTGGTTGTCGCAGAACACCCAGGCACAGAGCTATGGCCGGGCGCGCTGCGGAGGACTCTGAGATGGAATGAGAAAGCAGGGTCAGAACGTTCACAGTATTTACTCCAGAGGCTTCTCAGTTTTAATTTCAGTGTTAAATGCAAATACAGCGTAAGCGAGAGCTGCAGTTCCTTGGGTGTTGGGAACTTGTACTGTGGACCACCTTGGAGTCCCGAGCTGCACAAGGGTGGGTACGCTGGGGGCAGCCCCGAAATCCCTGTTTGCAGCAGCGTGAAGAACCATCTGTCCGTTCTATAATCGTTCATCTCTTTACCCATTTCTGAACGACTGTGACCATTCGGTAATGAAATATTAGTCATTAATTTATTAGTATGGTATAATCTTTAATAAATTTCGTGCCAAAATGCATGGTTTTTCACTTAGCATTCAAAATGTTGCGTAGAGAGTAGTTTTCAATTTCTTATGTATTCCTCAAAGTAAGTTGAAAAATCAGTTTCTACATTTTAATTCGTTTCTTGTTAAATCTGTTGCACTCTCCCTGGCTGTCTTTTTTTTTTTTTTTTTTTTTTTCCAGCAGACCCCCCTGCATGCAGTTGTGTAAGGACTTTCTCTAATTCTTGTGAATTGTCTCACCCGCAGTAACCACTGAACATCAGCCCTCTGTGGGATTCTTTAGATTTTTGGTGAAGTATTTTGTTACCTCAGTCTTGTATCAAGTTGCTGTATTTTTCAGCTTGTTACACTGATAATTGTTTCACTAATTAAATACTTTAATGTACAAACATCTTTGTTTACTTTGAAATTAAATGTGTTTTCCAATGAACATTGCTCAACTTATTATTCACGTGCTTACTTAGTAAACTATTACTGTGCCAGATACAGAGATCAAGGAGGTCTGGGGCACTCAGAGCCCAGCTCAGATGTTACTAGAACATAAATGACAAATGCCCTCAGGAAGGGACAGAGTCAGTGCATTGGGCACTCAGGGAGGTGGAGGATCTGGGGAGGGGACAGGGGCATTTGGAGATTCATTTCAGAGATTGCTGAACACATGGAGGACGGGGGAGGCAGGAAGACAGAAAGGAGAAGGAGCGGGATGAAGTTAGGAAAAGCAGCCAACCCAGTCTCACTGAATAGAGGATTTGGGGGGAGTAATGGGATCCACGTCTGAATAGATATGTTGGGGGAGTTCAAGATGTAAGGCAAAAACCAGAAACCCACTCTAGTTTGCTTAAGAAAAGGGGGGACTTTCTTACATGACTGTCTCATGGAAACGTCTGGGAGGACCAAGGTGGAGTCTCACCGGGCTGGAAAGAGAAGTGGGAAGCCTCCTACCTCTTTCTCTCTCCCCTTCATTCTCTATCCAGATTGGCTTCTCTGCTGGAATGTGCAGCAGCCAGGAGCCCAGGCGTTACAGTGAAAGCGTTGGGAAAGTCATCAGGGGGTCTGTGCCAGTGACCGGATCCAAACTGATCACGGGAGCCCTGGCCCTGCCTGCCTCAGTTTCCAAAGCTACAGTGGCTGATTCTCCAGCACAGGCTCCCACACACACTCCTCAGGCTCTCCTCCAGCTCCGCAGCCTAAGCCACTACAAGCCCTGCTTGCAGAGGCGCCCTAACTTACCTCCTCCTCACGATTTGGATGGCACAGTGACCCCTCAGCTTGACCCAGGTAGGGACGCTGCCCTCAGCCCCAGTGCAGTGCTCAAGGGCTCTGAGATGGATGCGTCTGACTTGGGGAGGAGGTGAGGACGGTGAGGTGCAGTGGCTGTCACACCGGTGGAAAGAGTACATCGCATCCAGTTGAGACTCGAACCCACGACTGGTCACCTGCAAAACACCAGCCCCTCTATTCTCACTGCGTCAGGCGCCACGAACGGCCACCAGGAGACAGCAGTACTTCCATTTAATGGGTGTAGAGATCCGCGAGCGAACGCAGACTGCCGTAAAACGCCTATTTAGCCTTGAGGGCAGGTATCCTAACCCCGCGCGTCGCCCGCCAGGGCCTGCAGCCCGCGCAGGTGAGAAGGTGTGGGCGGGGCCGTGTCGTGGGCGGGGCTTGGGGTAAGCGGGCTGTGGGCGGAGCCCTGTCCAAGCTGGGTTGAAGGCAGCAGGAGTGAGCGAACCCTTGTACTGGGGGTTTTAGAGAAAAAGGGGCTCCGTGCCCGCGGACGGGACACGGGGTGGGGCGGCCCCCAGAGGGACGCTGTGACGTGAGAAACGGCCAGGAGGCACTGAGGTGTGGAGGGACGACGCTCCCGGGAGCTGACCCTTTGGGTGAGGGCAGGGGCTGCGCGGAAGCTCAGTAGTGGAGGAGTAGGTGGGCGGGGCCTGGGCTGGTGCTGAGGGGCTAGGAGCGGGAGGGGCGTGGCTTCAGGCCCGACGCGCTGAGGACAGGGTGGGCGTTTAGGGTGTCTGGGCCCAACCGAGGTGAGGAGAGCCCACCCCGGACGTGGGGCCGGCGTGGGGAGGACGTACCTGGAGCTAGGGGCTGGGACGGGACCTAGACCCGGCTGAGGAGCGCGGGGAGGGCTGGGCTGAGGTTCGGGGCGGGCGCAGGGCGGGGCCTAGGCCTGGCCGAGGAGCCCGGTGGGTGGGGCTGAAGTTCGGGGCGGGGGAGGGGCGGGGTCTGGACCCAGTTGCGGGGCAAAGAGCAGGCTGGACTGAAGTTCGGGGTGGGGCGGGGGCGGGGCCTGGAGCCGGCGGTGGCGCGCGGGGTGGGGCATGGGCTGCGGCGTGCGAGCCGAGCGGCCGGCCGAGCCCCGCCGAGGCCCGAGCCCACCCGAGTGCGCCCGAGCCAGCGGCCCCCGCCCGGGGCGATGGAGCCGGAGCCCGGCGGGGCGGCCGCTGCGCTTCTGCGGCAGAAGAGGGCGGCTCTGCGGCGCAGGGGGTGCAGCTTCGAGAGCCCCAGGTACCGCGGCCGGGGAGGGGTGCGGCCGGGAGGGGCGGAAGCGGGGAGCCGGCCACGTGGTGGGTGGGGGACGTTCTGAGGGGGGGACCGAGGGCCGCGAGGCCGCGGCGCGGTAAGGGGTCTCTTCGGGGTCTGAGGGGATCCGGCGAGGAGCCAGGGCCGAGCAGCCGGGGGTCGAGGGAGGGCTGGGCCGTCCGCGCGTCAGGTGCGGGAGGGGGTCGCCCCAGAGAAGAACCAGCGAGTGTCGGGAACCCAGACCCGATGAGACGCCCCCAAAGCGTCGGTGCTGAGGCAGGCCCCGAGCAGAGCCGGGCTCCAGGCGGGTTTCGGACTCTGGGGAATGTGCCGTGCCGCCTCTTATAAATGCTCAAGGACAAGGTCGGGAAATAGCCCCCTGAAGTCCCAGGGAGGTCTCCCTCCTGCGGGAGCCTCCTTGCGCTGCCCCCAGGACCCAGGCCGGTGCCAGCCTCCCCATCCTGGCTCCGCAGGTAACGCACACCTGCTGCCTCGCAGCCCCGCCCATCCTGACACCTTGTGGCCCCCCAACACGCCGGGTCCCCGGGGCCCCTCCGACGCGCCGACGCCTTTCCTCTGCCGGGGGAGCCCTTGCCTACCCCAGCCCCCCTCGTTTGGCCTGGGGAACTCTCCTGAAACTGTCCTATTGGGTTCCTTCTCCCTGGAGCCTTGCTCCACAGACACGCCTTCCACCCGCCCGGCTCTGCCAGACCCATTCTCTCAGCGGGCATTTTCTTAACTCCGAGTGCCTGCTCTGGCTCCAGCCTCGAGGGAGCCGGCCCTGCCCTTTTCCAGCCCCCGCCCCCCTTCCAGACGACTCCAGGAGCCTCCCCATCAGACTTTCTGTCTTTATTCTTCCACCTCTCAAGACCACAACCTCACTGGCCGCTGGAGGGGTCTTAGCACGACCCCCCTCTCCAGGAGTTCTCCATGTCCCACGGCAGCGATGGGGACTGGGGTGGGGCAAAGAGAAAGATAGGAGGTGGGACTCTGGCCCTCACTGAGGCCGCTTAAAGGGAATCAACAGCTAGGCTGACAAACCAGGATGCTTAATATGAGGTGGCAGGCCCTTGCCCTGCTCCCCTCACCCTTAGTGACCTGCTCCTAGCGGGACTGATGAGAGTGTAAGCCTCATCCCCACGGGGACCATCCGGTCCTGTTCACTACTCTGTCCCCAGAGCCTGCCTCAGGCCTGGCTATCTATTGAATGAATAAATGCCTGACCAGCTGGTAGTTCTTTCCCTGTGCTGCGCTTTTTCTCACCTGTGCCTTTACTCCTGTCATGCTCTTTGCTCTACTTAGGCGAGTGTTTTTGGCTAAGACCTGCCCCCTCTTCCTCTGGGAGGTCTTCCCTGAACCCTGGGCTGAACTCTGTGCTGTGTCAGTAATCTCTGTATGTATCTGCTATTCCATGTCCCACTGCGTGGAACTACCTGGATAATAGTCTCCCCCACTAGACCAGAACAGGGCAAATAAGTTCTCTGTCCTTCTGTTCCTTATGCTTGCTGCTGGCGCACAGCGGATGGGAAAAAAATGTACCAAGGGATGAGGCTGAAGAGATGAGCCAAAAGCTGAATCCAGGCCTGAGGTAGAACATTTAGGTCAGAGCTGTCCAACAGAAATTGCCACAATAACAGAAACATTCTATTATTTGTGCAGTCGGATACCGCAGCCACCGTTCCACCTGTGGCTCTCGAGCCCTGTTGAAATGTGGCTGGTGCAACTAAGGAATTGAATTTTAGACTTTATTGGTCTTTAAGTTAAATAGCCACGTGTGACCAATGTTTATGATTTTGGATAGCGCCAGTTTAGGAAACTTGACTTCCTCCAGCTTCTCGCTTTTACCGCCCCACCCTTGGTCTCCATGACCTCACACCTGAAAGACAAAATGACTTCTAGAGGTTTGCTTCTCTATTTAAAAGTCCGTGGACATATCGTATAAACCTTAGAAATAATCCTTGCCAGTTCTCTGGTTATAAAAATAACTTCTTTATTTACAATTTATAATTTATTTAACCCATTTTTTAAAAAGAGTTTATTTATTTGACAGAGGGTACACAAGCATGGGGAGCGGCAGGCAGAGGGAGAGGGAGAAGCAGGCTTCTCACTGAGCAAGGAGCCCAACACGGGGTTCGATCCCAGGACCCTGGGATCATGACCTGAGCCGAAGGCAGACACTTAACTGGCTGAGACAACCAGGTGCCCCATTAACCCATTTTTTTTTTATCGTACCTGCTGTGTATGACCAGTTTTCACTCTTACTAAGTCACATCAAATCTGTGTGCATTAGTCTGTGTATAAAGAGGTAATTTCCTTAAGATAAGTTCATGGAAGTGATGGAAATAATTGGATCTAAGAAAAGGGACATTTTAAAGACTTCTGAAGCATAATGCCAAATTGCCCACCAGAAGGTCATACCGGTTAACAGTTCTCCCGAGAGCATGTAACTTGTGCCTGTTTTTCCCAGCCACAGTGCAATGCAATATCGTTTATACATATGTGCTACAGTGGTCCATTTCTTTGGGAGTGAGGTGAAACTTTCTTCACATATTTATTTATAATTTCTTTTTCTTTGAAAATGAGATCTATTTGCATGCACTTTATCCATTTTCCCTTTGGAATGTTTATCTTTTCCTTATTGAATGGAAGCACTTTTTATTTATTGAGGAAATTAATTTTGGGGTGCCTGGGTGGCTCAGTGGGTTAAGCCTCTGCCTTCAGTTCAGGTCATGATCCCAGGTGCTGGGATCAAGCCCCACATCAGGCTCTCTGCTCAGCAGGGAGCCTGCTTCCCCCCCCTGCTGTGATCTCTGTCAAATAAATAAATAAAATTGTTTTAAAAAGGAAATTAATTTTTTGTGGCCAAATATGTAGTGTATTTCTTATAGTCCATTTTTTTTTAAAGATTTTATTTATTCATTTGACAGACAGAGACTACAAGTAGACAGAGGCAAGCAGAGAGAGAGAGAGGAAGGGAAGCAGGGCCCCTGCTGAGCAGAGAGTCCGATGTGGGACTCGATCCCAGGACCCTGAGATCATGACCCGAGCCGAAGGCAGCGGCTCAACCCACTGAGCCACCCAGGCGCCCCTACAGTCCATTTTTTACCTTTCAACTTTCTTTACGGTGTTTTTTGATAAAGTTTTTATTGTTATTTCTTAAAAGTTAGTCAAATCTATTTATTCCTGCTATTGATGCTTAATTAGAAAGTAATTTCCTAATGTGTTCATCTCCAATTTCTCTTAGGTTTGTTGCTTTAAAAACAATTTCTCTTCAGGGCGCCTGGGTGGCTCAGTGGGTTAAAGCCTCTGCCTTCATTCAGCTCAGGTCGTGATCCCGGGGTCCTGGGATCAAGCCCTGCATCGGGCTCTCTGCTTGGCGGGGAGCCTACTTCCTCCTCCCTCTCTGCCTGCCTCTCTGCCTACTTGTGATCTCTGTCAAGTAAATAAATAGAATCTTTAAAAAAAAAAAAACAACAACAACAAAAAATTCCTTTTTAATCCATTAATCCAAATTACCTCATTTTTAAGGGAACCTATTAACAGCTCTCTTGTATTGGATCGGCATAATGGACAATTACGGCCAGGAGAAGAAAAACCATCTGTGAACGATCTCAACCACACAGTGTGTGGGTCCCCACAGCTGATCTCTTGTTCCAGAAAGTTCAGGGTGGGAATCAGGCATGTGTGGATGCTCAGGAAAGCTCTGCAGGTGGTTCTGACAGACAACCAGGGATGAGAGCCTCCGCCTCACCTGGGGGCACGCTGCCAGCTCAGCCTCCCCTACTCCAAAGTCCTCAGTGACTTTGTGTCAAGTTTATTGACTTGTGTTTGTGTCAAGTTTAAATGCCACTGCCTCGTGTGCGGGGCCTTTCAGAATCTGGTTTAACCATATTTACTCAATCATGTTGACAGCAGGAAAAACTGGCATGATTTTCAGAATGGCAACTGTCTTTGCTAAATGTCCTGTGTCCATTTTATGGTCGGCTGGCGGGCGGACACAGCCCGTGATGAGTGCAGCGGAACAAGGTGGGGTGTGGCCCAGGCTTTAGGCTTCCAGGCAGGTGGCAGTGAGAATCGAGCTGGGAAATCTGGGGGCCAGGGGGCAAGACACTGATGTTGTTAAATCACTTACCCTAGGTGTGTTTGTCCTCATTTTGTAGGAAGCCATATCAGATAGTGTTCAAAGGAGGACTTTGGAGGGAGCCCTACCCAGGTTCAGGTTTCTTTTTACTTGTCATGTGTGTGGCCTTGGTCGAGTTGCTTAACCCTCTGACTCTTGATAAACTCCTTTGTAGAATGACATAACACCTAACTCACAGGACTGATGTCAGCTTTAAAGGAACTAATTTATGCAAAGTGCTAAAAAGAGCTTCTGGCACAAAGCTTTACCAAATGGCAACTTTTCGGGCAAAAGTGATTCACGTTTATGCGCAAGTTCTCAACCTTTCCCTTGTCTTACCTCATTAAAATTCTAGCTTGACCCATTCAGTTTTTCCTCCTCCCCTACTACCCTCCCAGCAAGGTCCTGCCTTGCTTTTTTGCATTTTTGAGCTACAGATTTAGGAAGAGAGAGACTGAAGAGAACAGTAGGTACACGGGGCGCTGGTTAGAACCGGCCGATAAAAAATTTTAAGGGGCTGCTTACAGAGACACCTACTTTGGATGAGGGAGGCTAATAGGTATCCCTGTTGTTTTTGTTGCTCAGGGATATATTTTAAGAAATATACCTGTTACCTTTTGTGACTCTGTGGTGATCAAGAAATACAGTTAATGAACTTGAGTTATTTTAAATCACCATTGCTGCGCTATGTCATTTTGGCTGCAGCCTTTCATAGAGCTGAGCCACAGACGAGCTATGGTATTGGCAGGGTTACACAGTCGGACTGAATTTGAAAGGCAAATTCTAAAGATCAAAGATGGTCAACGTTGAAGGGAACCATAGACATCACGTAAGTTTGCCTCCCAGAGCGCGGGGCTTCAGGTGTGGCCCCTGGACCAGCAGCATCCACTAGCTCGAGATGCAAATTCCCGAGCCCAGCCCCAAGTGTCCTGAATCAGAATCTCTGGGGACAGGGCTCAGGAAACTGTGTTTGGAAACCAGGGCACTCTCGTCTCATACAGTGGTCCTCAGTCCTCACATAGAGAATCACCAGGAGGGCTTCTTGAAAAAGGTCCTCGGACCTCACCCCCACAGATTCTGCTTCGCTAGGTGGCGGCGGGTCTATGAATTATATTTCTAACAAGCTTACAGTACTGCCGGCCCAGGGACAGACTTTGAAAACCACCCCACTAGGGCAACGCAGGCATCTTTCCTATAACAGCCCTCCCAGCTGGTCACCTTCTGCTTATTATGTCTAAGGTCAAGGAGCCCATACTGTAAGCCTCTTTGTTATTGGGCAACCTCTGTTGCCTTTCCCTAACAGCCCAGTCAAAGTCTGCCTCGTTATGCTGACCACCCATCATTCATGATTCTGCTTTGACAGCTGCTTGCAGCAACAGTGCCTGGGGTGGTGATGTCAGGTGAAAAGCGGGGGCTCGGACTGTGGGGCACAGACTCGGTGGTCAAGCGGTTCTTATTCCTGGCATCCAGTTGTGATCATCGAGCAGTTCTTGAGCTGTGAGCGGGACCAGTAAGCCTCACATCTTTTCTGATTGGTGCCTGACCAGTTGTTAATACCCTTTAAGATTATCAAGGTCGGTGAATGACGAGCAGAGAAAAAGGATTGGTTCGCGGAATTTGCAAAATCGTGGAGTAGACCAAGCAAGCTCTGGGAGGGGGTAAATCCAGGTGTTCCGATTACGTCATCTGGAGGCTTTCTTCATCTTCTGGTGGGCTTTGTTTTCAAGGTCTTTCCTCCTGGAGGCAAAGAAAGTTAACTGTTTCAGGCTTACTTTGTTCCAGCGTACGATCCCAGCAGCAAGACCCTGCCTCTCTCTCAGTATTTCCAGAGCACGTTTCCCACGCTTGACATTCATTGGCTCTCTTGGATTGTATGCTCATCCATGAACCAGTCTTTTCGGCTAGAGGGGGGTAAAACATACTCCTTTGGCTGAGCTGTAGGGTCAAGTGCCCAACGGGGAACGGGGAGACTGGATCACTTCCATCTGTAGACACCAAGAGGCAGTGACAGCCCAAAGGAAAAACTGCAGTGCTATTACCAGAAGAAGTGGAATGGATACTGGGTTAGGCACCCCCCACCCCAGAAAAGTGCCATTACATCTGGGAAGCTTTCCAAACTACATACCCAGATGCCACCCCAGAGTTCCAACACTAGGTTTTCTGTATGTATATATATATATACATATATGTATATATATGTATATATATATGTATATATATATGTATATATGTATATATGTATATGTATATGTATATATGTATATATATATACATAAAGTATATATATATTTATAAAGTATATATATATACATAAAGTATATATATATATATATACATAAAGTATATATATATTTTAGTTCTCATTGTAAAAGGCTACCTTAGTTGAGCGTTTAAAGTATGCTTACTAAGTTTAGCCACAGTGGGTGCAGAGCCCCACAGAGACGGGATTTTGAATCACAAATAGAAAACATATTTTCTGCTTTCTTAAATACTGCTTCCTACATAGTGGCTTCCTTGTTAGTAATGCATATAACCTACACCTTGTGAGAACAAATTTGGTGCCAAGACAAATGCTTGCTTGTTCCTGAACATGACTTTTGAGGCCAAGATGGGATCCAAAAGGAACAATTACCCATTATGCATTGAGTTGCCTTCTTCTTCCTGTGTTTGTCCTGACTTTCAGATTCTTGGATTTTTTTTTTCTTTTTCTCCAGGAGACTCTTGTCCCCCCGCCAGGTAGTTTTGTAAACAATTATTTTAATGTGGACTGTTTTCATGTTCTTCATTTCTTTATATTATATAGTTATTCTTCTTGTCTATGCTGGGCCTTTAAGTATTTAATCACAAATAAATCTGCTGCTGTCAGTTTTCTTTTGGAAAAACAGCAGTCTTCCTGGGAAGGATTATTAAGAGCTGTCTTGTATTAGGCTGACATAATGGGCTCTTAGGGCCAACAGAAGAAAATTAATTTTCATATTATGTCTGTTCTCCTAAGAGAAGGGAAAAAACAACTTTTATTATTCACCAAGAGTTTAAGTTAATACAAACCAGCTTCCCTTCTCAGAGGAAGACAATAGTCAAATTCGTTTTGCTTTAGGAGGTTAATATGAGAAATTATGTTTGGTTTCTGGTTTTCAGAGCTGAAGATCTGAACAGAGATGGAGGCCAACAAACAATGCTGTTAGAAAATGATAAGAAATTTGGCCTGGACAGTGAGACTCACTGCTGGTTTTCCTGTGGGGGGAAAAATTCTAAAGCAGCACATGCAAGCGTAGAGGTGTGGGAAAATAGGAGCCACGCATCTGCTTGTCTCTAGAACTGGAGTCTTAGAGGACAGGAAGCGAATGGGAGCCAGCAACCGAGGTGCCGCTGCCCAGGGAGGTTTTGGTTAAAGGCTCTCCTGTAGGATTGCTTGTAAAAGTTAAAACAAACAAACAAACAAAAAAAGTCCATTGGGAGCATATCAATACAATACTAGTAATTTGATACCAAAAAGATTAAAAAGATAGATAGCAATCTCTGTTTTCTGACTTGAAAAGATATTTAGGATGCTCATATGTGTTAAATGAAAAGGACCAGGTGGCTTCTGGTGATAACAAGTGTGTAGAATTACAAATAGAATTTTAAATTTTTCTAGTAGCTGTATCTTTTTTTTTTTTTTTTTAAGTGAGCTCCACGCCCAATGTGGGGCTTGAACTCATGACCTGGAGATCCAGAGTCGTATGTTCTACTGACTGAGCCAGCCAGGTATCCCCTCTATGAGCCGTAACTTAAAAAGTAAAAAGAAACCGGTGAAATTAATTTTAATAGTTTATTTTGTTTAACTCAATATATCTAAAATGTGACCATTTTAACATGTAATCAGTATTAAAAATAAGGAAGATAATTTACTTCTTCTTTCGGTACTTTCTTTGAATTCTGGCTGGTGCATATTTTACACTCGCAGCACCTCAGTTCAGACTAGCCGTATGTTAAGTCCTCAGTAGCCATGTGTGGCTGTGGCTCCCGCAGCGGACTGTGCAGAGATGGAGTTCAGGTAGGAAGTTTTTGAAAGAGCGCACCAAAGTTTTTGTTTGTCCCATAGTGTGACTGAATCATAGTGAAATAGGGAAAGGAAAAAATTGTGGGGAAGAAAAAGATACCAGGAGACTTTAGGGAAAAGAAATCACTTAGGTTTATTAGGAAGGACGACTATGATTTGATGGACTTTTATTAACTGTTCACATAAACCCCAAGTAAGATTTAGACTTTGAGGGGTGCCTGGGTGGCTCAGTGGGCTAAAGCCTCTGCATTTGGCTCAGATCATGACCCCCCCACATGGGGCTCTCTGCTCAGCAGGGAGCCTGCTTCCCCCTCCCTCTCTGCCTGCCTCTCTGCCTGCTTGTGATCTCTGTCTGTCAAATAAATAGAATCTTTTTTAAAAAAATAAATAAATAATTTTTTAAAAAGATTTAGACTTTGAGACTTAAATGTGAAAACATTGTGTCATGGATACATGATGTAATTAATTTTTTTTTAATTTTGGGGAAATCAAGATAAATTAACAGTTTAAGGAAAAAACAAAAAACAGGCCTGGTTTTCTGTGTCAAATTCTACTGATAGGTCAAACAAGAAGAACTTAAACTTGGGTTTAGCATCAAGGGCTCCTTGGTGGCCTTTTGACAAGAGCTGTTTCTTTGGAACAGTGAGGAGGAAAGTCTCACTGGCCGGACTTCAAGAGATAAAGGAAAGGGGACTGGAAACCGTCTAGTCAGCTCTTCTTAGGAGCTGAAGGGCTGTGAGTCAAAAACTTGTTGGTTTTATTTGGTTTTGATTTGGGGTTTTCCACTTTTGTTTTATAAAGATGTTTATATCCAGTGGGAATGATCGAGTAAAGAGGAAAGATTTCAGCAGGGGAAGGAGAGGTATTACTTGAAAAAGAGAAAAATGACAGAGGATATAATAGCTGCCTGCCCATATGAAAGTGTGTCAGATGAAAAGGAACCTGGCCCACTCCACTCTGCGTATGGCCCTGGGCTCGACCTGAAATCACGGTGGGTATGAAGGATAATCAGACAGACTGGGCTCCGCACATGAAAGCACATTCCGGCAGTCGGCGCAGCGCATGCCAGCATGGCTTCCTTCGAGACGCAGTAACATTTCTATTACTGGAGATGTGAAAGCATCTCTAGGTTAGACCAGTACTTCTCCACTCTTTTGTGTTTCGCGCACACTTCTGGAGACAAGAGCTTTTGGCGGCTCACTTGAAAAAGTACAAAGCCGCGTTAAGCTGGGCAGTGCCAGCCAGAGCATAATGGTCCCCCGCTCCTGCAGTGACCCGAGAAGCATCCCCAATTAGCGCCCGTTCTTTGGGTTGTCCTTTGGCACGTCTTTGCTGTTTGAGCAGAAACGCTTAGTGCCACAAGCAAGCTCGCTTGTGTATTCAAAAGGCAAGATTTCTACATATTCCAAAAAAGTACATAGCCTCTGGTTCTTGCCCCTGGAGGATGTGCCCACCATTGCATACCCACCAGAACAAAATCCCGCCCCACTGTGTGCTCCGCACAGGGTCCCATGAGCTGTTAAGCTGAAAATCCAGTCTGGCAAAGATCGCTCTAAGACTAGCAGTCAGGAATCGGTTGCTTACCACAGAACCACTCTACCTAGTATAAGCAGAATGAAATTTAGTAGTGACATAGGGAATTAAGTGCTTATAAAGCAGACTCTAGTCTGAGCCCCCCAGGAATGATTCCTAGGCCCCAGAAACCACCATGGTCTGCTAGGACTGAGAAGGCTACCATCTCTACCAGAAGCTGATGGGGCAAGAAGCTGCCAGCCCCTGATTTGACCGCAGAGCCACACTGCCAACTCTGCCTTGATCCCAAAGCTGCCACTGTGGCTCCAGAAAGCCATGGAATCAAGAAGTCACTGACTCCGGAACCACCACAGCTCTGTCACGACCTACAGGAGAAAGACGGCGCCCTGCATCCTCTTTGTGAATCCGCCAGGCTTCGTTCTGAGTGAGAGGCTCTCATGGGCGCATCTGAGGTGCGGAATTTTAATTCATCTCCATAACCCTAAACTGCAAAGAAGGATAGAGCCTTGACGTTTTAGCTTTCTAACTTTTGTGCCCTGGAATGGGGCTGAAAAGGCCTTCTGCGGTGTCTGCCGCAGACAGCATCTTTCCCCAATCACAGGAAAAATAAGTTAGACACATTGATCAAAAGTTAGTAGCATGCTGGTGAAGGTTCCCATCCAGAGGTAAAAACGAGAAATCAGGCCACAGCTTGGTGCTTGAAGCGCAATGTACGTATCAGCGAGTCTATAGTGAGCACAGACGGGACTTAGGACATTATGTATTTTTGATGACGGGGAAGAAAAGTGTCTTTAGAAGGCCTGCTAGCCGGTAAGTATTTTCCAGTGTCAGGGCCGTAGCTTAGCCCGGATTGATGTTTTGCAGATGGACTGTCTTTGCTCCATGCACTTGTCACAGTCCTCACAAAGTAGCTGCCTGTCAGTGATGGGCAAAGAAATAGAGCAGGTCCCGCCGTGGTCTGACTCAAGCCACCAGTGACCTCATTCAAGAGCCGCCAAAACAGTCTCACATCGTCTCCCTTTTCCAAATGACTATTTCCCTCCTGGTTTGGCGCTCACACAGTCACTCACTCGGCAGCCATTGAGCACTTCTGTGTGCCAGGCACTGGGGATACACTGTGACTAGGACAAGTGGGGTTCCTGCTCTCCTGGAGCAAACGTTCTAGTGGAGGGAGGAGACAAGGTATCCGCAAACAAATGCATAACATTTGGAGACAGAGCGAATCTGCCTTCTGGTGCCCCGAGCTCTGCTCCCGTGGCCGCGGAGCTGGTTTGAAGAAAGGCGAGAATGACGATTTGCACTTGGTTTAAGGTTGCTTTCAGCCAACAGTCAGAGCACGGACCAACGCACAAGGTCAAGTATGCAGGGGAGTGGATGTGGCTCCCAGAAGGTGTCCGGGTTCCTCAGGGGATTTCAGCAGCTCTGCAGCAGAAGGCGCTTGTACCAGGGGCCTATTGGCCACTTGGAAGGAGCCAGACCTGAGACCTTGTAGCCTTTCATCTCTGATACGTGTCAAAAATCTTCTGGTCTGTCCTTTTCATTTGCCTTTTGCAAACCTTTTTTCATAGGTCCTGTGCTAGTTTATTCCCGCATGTTCCTTCTGGAATTGAAGCAGTTCTGTCTAGGTCTAGGTTTCCGCATTAACGACATGGGCAGATTCACCTTGACCCCCCCATCCCTGGTCATCCGAGCAATGGGGAAGCTTCTCTTTCGGAGCTGGAGCTAGAGGACCGGCCCGGACGCTCCTCGGGAAGCGGGAAGGGTCCAGAGACAAGTGGGAATGTGCCATCTGTTCTTCCTCCCTCCTCAGACTTTCCCTCCCATCTGCCAGGCTCCTGTGCCTGTGGGGCTTACGGGCCCATGGCAGGACTCACATCGAATTTCCAACCCCTGCTCCTACCCTCCACTTCAGAGCAAACAGGCCCCTCCAAAAACAGCCTGGGTCAGAGTGATTTCCCAAGCATCATCTTCTGGTGGACTCAAATGTCCCTTTGGCTAGTATCTTTCAAGAAAGTCAAATGATTCTTAGGGTTCACTTTTTCCTCTCGCCTTCACCCTTTCCTCAGATTAGGCCAGCCCTTGTTATTAGCACACTGGGCCAGCGGAAATAAAAAAGAGAGAGAGAGAGAAGAAGAAACAGCTTCTTCCCAGTCTAGCTCCTGCTTCCAGCCTTCATTCCTCCAAATCAGGTGTTGTCAGGCCTTTCAAGCATTCTTGCCCATGTCCCTCGCCGGGAGCCGGGTGCCTGGGACTCGGAGGTCGCTTTCATTTTGTCCTACACGGATTATACACAGCAGACCCTCAGAGCATGGAGTTGAGCCATTCTCTTCTTTCAGCAAGTTTCTTCTATATACTGAGCCATTTTTGCTCATCTCCACGGGTTCCAAGGAGTTTTGCCAATGAACACGTGCTCTGCCATCCTTCCAAGAAGTTTCTCAGCTGTTAGATATATCCAGCAGTGAGACCGCAAAGCTAAAATGTCAGGAGATGAAGAGGCACATACATTTTTGAAAATTGGGAAGGTAAGACTAAGAAAACCTAACAAGTGAATAAAAAGATTAAAACTCATCTGTGAGTTTTAATCTGTGATGGGACAGAATCAGAAGAGCTAGAAAATGAAGTTCAAGAATTAGCCGAAAGGATGGAAAAGAATGAAACTTCACAAGTAAAGTTATGGCAAAAAATAGATTTAGGTATGTTTAAACAGACTTTTTTTTTTTTTAAGATTTTATTTATTTATTTGACAGAGAGAGAGATCAAAAGTAGGCAGAGAGGCAGGAGGGGGCCGGGAGGAGAAACAGGCTCCCCACCGAGCAAGGAGCCTGATGCAGGGCTCCATCCCAGGACCCTGGGATCATGACCTGAGCCTAAGGCAGTAGCCTAACACACTGAGCCACCCAGGCGCCCCTGTTTAACCAAACTTTTAAAGATTCAAGGGCTGGAGAATCACGTGCTAAGACAGTGAAATAACCTAAGTATTTAAAGATTAAAATAAGTGAAAAGGTGAAATGTAAGCAACACATAAGGTTCTCTCGTTCTAGAGTTGTACCTGTAGGGGTGCCCAGTTGGCTCAGTCAGAAGAGCACGCGACTCGGTCTCAAGGCCCAGGTGGGGTGTAGAGATTACTTAAATAAAACTTAAAAAAAAAAAAAAAAAGTTGTACCTGTAGTGACTGATGTACAGAGATGTCTAAGACTATGATTAGGTAGGAAAGCAGGTCATGGAATGTCATGCTGTCTCCAGACGTAGGTCACACGGAGCGTCACAGATAGGTAGGGAACAGAGCGCTGGGGAGCGCACCGCTGTGTTAACGGGCGGTGGGAAGGGAGCGGAGGTAAGGATGCTGGGGGTCCCATCACATCCCCCCCAGGTCCTCTCACCGTTTCTGGCTGCCTCTCCCTTCCCCTCTTCGGCGCGCTTTGGCTCAGGCACCCACACCAGCCCTCATTCCCCTGCAGTTGCTCTGGGTATATGTGTACTAGGGGGTTCGCCCCCCAACCCCACCATGGCACTCCACGCCTTGGCTCGGGCTGTGTGCCTGGAGGGACACTGTCCAACATATAAAGCGAGCTATGTAGGTGATTTTACATTTCCTAGTAGCCACATTAAAATTAATTCTAATTTCCTTAGACTTTTATCTTCAACATGTAATCGATATAGAAATTCTGAATGAAATGTTCTAAATCTTTTTTCACGTGTATTACATCTTGGAAATCAGCGTGTATTTTCATGTTTCCACACCTCTCTCTGCCCACATATGCGTTGCTTATTGTCATAGGTGGCCACTCAGGACAGCTCAGCTCACCCAAACTGGAGCTGCCCCCCAGGGGACTCTGCCTGCAAAGAAACCATACATCCCCACTCTGCTTCCTCTACTCCCTTATGGCTTTTTTTTTAGGAGCACTTTCTTAATAATTTTTTTGCATGTATTGTGGTTGTTGTTAGGAGTAGTAGTAATTTTTTAAAAATCTAGAAGGTTAAAAGGAAACAAAAAGTTATCTCTAACCCAGAAGCCCTGCTTTGTGGTTGGTTTGTTGATTGCCAGGGCAGCCGCAAACTCTAGGGAGCCTGGATTTCAGAACACTTGGGGGGGTGGGGCAGACGGGGTGTCCACAAAGTAGAGAACAACTGATAACACCCCAGGAACCTGGCTTCTTGCCATCGGTCAGGTGTGGAAAGCTTGAGCCTTTGTGGTCGATCCAGTTGCTGCTGAGATCAGTAGCCTCAAGCCATCCTAGGGTGAGATGATCTGGGAAGTCTGGCTCAGGTATGCAGCACGAGGCTTCCCGGGCCCACAGCAGACCACGGGGGGAAGTTGGGTCAGGCTCAAAGAGGAAGGAGAGACGGGCCTGGCAACAGAGAACTTTCTTCATGTGGAACATGCCCGCAGCCTAGCTGGGAAGACAGTAGCAGCTGGGGAGTGGGCGGAGACTCCCTTCCCTTGGCACCCAGCTCGGAGGCGGGATGCTGGTTCCCTCCGCAGGTGCCTCCTCCTCCGGGATCACAGGGCTTGAGCTGGTCCTTACGAAGAAGGCATTCTAAGGAGTCCCTTTTGACCAAAGTGCCTTCAAAGATGGCTTTTGATTTCTGTTTTTGCATTTGCAAGGAACTGGATTTAGTTTGTTCATTTGTCTGGCACTGGAGGGCAGAGGGGGGGGGGGGGCGGTGAGGGAAGAAGGGGGGCTGCTTATTGGCTCAGAAAATAATTCCAGTCCAGAGCTGAGATACCTGCATGTTCCCAACGAAGCAGCCCCTTCATCCCAGAACCACCTCTGCCACCTTCCTCACTGTGTCCTCAGAGAAAGGAGCAGGCAGGTTGCCGGAACACATTTCTCAGTTTATTCTCACAGGCAGCTCATTTACTTATCCTCCAGGCCTTTGTTGCTCGCATACTGTATGTGCCATTGGTCTCGAAGGGTCGGTTTGGTCCTTTCTGTCTATAGTGTCGTTGCCAGTGTAGGCCCTTTTAATGGCTTTTCTTGCATATTTTAATTGGAAATAAGGAAAGAAATCCATGCACCCTTGGACTCACCTAGTGATGGAGGTGCCCCCTCTAGCTTATCTCCAAAAGCACTCCCGAGAGAACTGTCTCTTGCTGAATGAGTGTTGCCGTCCTGAATGAGTCTGTGATGGCTTGAGTGCTCAATGGTCCTCTTTTTACCTTGGACCCCTCTCACTTGACTTTGTGGATGACATCGTTCAGTACAGAGGGAGAGGACAGGATGGCTCGGGCCCCAGGGACACTCGCCTTCCTTCCCCACAGCATGCACCGGTACCGCTCTGCGCAGTCTCGGGGGAGGGGGCGTCCAGGTCTTGGAAGGGCCTTGGCTTTGCTCCTCCCGACTTCCTCATGGGGCTGGCCTCGAGGTAGGAGTGCCAGCATCGGCCGGTGACTGGCCAGCCATCCGTCTTCTCTGCTCTCAGTGCCTCTCCCACCTCCTTCTGCTGCAGCTCGGCGCCTCAGCCTCCAGGCCCACCGATGGATCCGCTGAGCAAGGGGTCCTGTCGGAGTCAGATGGCGCAAACCCTTCTATGGAAAGCCAAGTCGTCTCTGTCCTTTGGCATCCAGCCTCTGCAGTCATGGCCAACAGAAGACCCTGAAGTAGAGTCCCAGGTCAACCTGTAAGTAAGTAGAAGAAACATCATCTTTTGGGGCCCATGTTCAGTCTATCCTGAAATCCCTTCGTGCTCAGGAAGAAAATACTTTTTACTTTTTTGGGGAGAATGGGGAGGGGAGTGGGCAGTGAATGTTTGGTTCAGAGATTTCCTTTCTGTTCTCCATGATCCCTTCCTCGTGTATTTCTTTATTTGCTTGGCAGTAGTCACGGAGCCCCACTCTGGCCAGGCCCTGTGTCAGGCATGGTGAGCACAATAGATTCATTTCCTGTCTTCAGGGCATTTGCAGCTCTTGGGACAGATAGCCCTTCATCAAAGAATCACGCAAATGCATACTAACAAATCGTGACAAGTGCTATGAAATGTGTTGCCTTGATTCAATAAACATTGAGAGAATGCCTTCTGTGCGCCAGCAGCATCTTGGGGATATAAGAGAACAAGGAAGTGTACTTACCCTATCTACAAGGGGGAAAAAATCCAATATTATTTAGAGGAAGTGATAATAATAAGGATAGTATAACTAATAGGGACTCAAGTCCCATAGGGTGGTAACTGCGTTTCCTGTTTACTCCTGACTCCTCGGGCCTTTGTTCTGATGTGCAAAAATATCTGCTGGATGAATGAATAAATGAATGAAGACCATACGAAACAGGGAGCTTAGTTCCCCAGGGAAGCAACTAGGTGCAAAAATATGATGGACTTATGAACAAATGAGATGCCTCATCGATTCAATGTGACAAATATTGCTGTACCCAGTGCTTCTGTGAAACTAGTTCATAGCTGGAGGCTATGATCACCTGACAGGATCACCTGACAGCCCCCCCCCATTCCGATTCAGTGGCTCTGAAGGTGGTAAATGGACTCTTTAAATCGTGTATTTGCCTTCACGGAACTTATGCCTATCCAGGGAGATAGGTCACCAAATAACTCCAGTCCTGCTTGAAAAGAACCCAGTATAAAGTGCTTCAGCAGTAAGTTCTCTGCTGGAGCGCAGGGAAGGAAAGGGGTAACAGCCAAGATCAGCCTGGTAGGATAAGCTGTAGCCAGGACAGGAGCAGGGGAAGAGACCACTTGAAACAGGGAACTGCAGAGCTAAGGCTAAGATCCATGAAAAGTGTGTTTCAGCAGCGCCGACAGGTGTAAACCAGTGGTTCTCAACGCTGACTGCACGTGAGAATCAACCCCGGGAGCTTTAAGAACAAGGGAGCTGCGTCATTCCTCCAAGATTCCAGGTTCTGGGGTGAGACACAAACACCAGGCCCTTATAAAGCTCCCCAGGTGATTCTCACATGCCGCAAAGCTGAGAAACGCTGCTTTCCCGAAGGCGACCCGAGGTAAATAAATACAGAAGTTAGAAGCAGCTCCTACGCCTCGCCAAGGGGGTCTGAACTTTCCAACTCAGGCAGTGGAGGGCTTTGATAGCCTTTATGATATGAAGAGATGATGCAGTTTAAAAAGTACAAGGTTCAGGGGCGCCTGGGTGGCTCAGTGGGTTAAGCCTCTGCCTTCAGCTCAGGTCATGATCTCAGGGTCCTGGGATCGAGCCCTGCATTGGGCTCTCTGATCAGCAGGGAGCCTGCTTCCCCCTCTCCCTGCCTGCCTCTCTGTCTACTTGTGATCTCTCTCTGTTAAATAAATAAATAAAATCTTAAAAAAAAAATGCACAAGGTTCAAATCGTTTCGAAAAATTCATGATTGCCAGTTCCGTCGTGGATTCTTGGAGGGCTTTTCAGAGTGACCACCGCACCTTCCATAAATGGCCCTTTAATGAGAATAGGAGATTTAATCTGAAACTGAAACCTAAAATTTCAGTAAATACTGAGTTATCTGGGCAGAATGATCCTGTCGCTGGCCAAGAAGGGCAGTAAGACAGGGGCGCCATCCACCGAGGGTGAGAGGATGACCCTTTTCAGTCCTCCCGAGCTCCCAGCGGGAGCTGGTCCACACTAGGCACTTCTGGTGCCGCCTCTTTCCTGGACTACAAGTCCCACAGTGCTCTGCGCTCATGGCGCAGTCTGCGGGAGAGCCTATGAGATGCAGGGGAAGCAACCAAATTGGCATCTGGAAGGCCCTATTGGTAAGTTGTCTGGTTAAGGGTGGGCCCAGGCTGTGGTGATTGGCGGCCGCCCGGCTGGCTGGGCTGCAGGGAGAAGGGGTTAGTGAACCGAGTCCGGATCGAGGACTGGACCCCAGCCAGACTCAGGGGCCGGACTTGAAACTGATTTTACCAGGAGTCTGATGTTGGATTCCCTCTGGAAAACGGGCTAGAAAGATGTATCTGCAAGAACCGCTGCCGCTCTGTAGGCCCCTCATTCATTCATTAACTCATTCATTCAGCAATATTTATTGATCTCCTGTGTACCAGGCACGTGTGCAAAAATTCTAAATGCGTTTTCTCATTTGGTTTTCATGAAAAACCCAATGAGGTGGCTACTGTTAGCTCCATTTTACAGATAAGGGAACTGAAGTCCAGAAGGGTTGAGACATGTCCAAGACAGCCTGTAAGTGACAGAGCAGGGATTTTGAACCTAGATTTGTCTAGCTCCAGTGCAGATCTGCTAACCTCAGGGTGCTCAGCCATGCAATCAGGAGCAAAGTGTTTATGCAGTGTAGGTGTCCACAAGGCTTCTTGGTATATGTGTGTGTGTGTGTGTGTGTGTGTGTGTGTATGCATACGTGTTCAAGTGAAGACTATAATAACAGTATCTTGCGGGACACCAATCTGGACAGATTCTGATATCAGACAATTCACTGAGCATCTGTGTGCTCTGCTGAACCCTTGCTAGGCACTGGGGATGCTGAGAAAGCCTCTCCTTCGAGATGAAGGGGGCTGAGGAAAGTGCTGTTCCCTAGGGCAGTGCCAGGAGATTTCCCAGTGGAGGGATTACCCAAGGAATAGAGCTTTACAGGGCAGCGGTGGGAGAGGACTTCCCAGACAGAGGTGACCATATGTGCAAAGGCCAGCAGCATCAAAGCACTCTGTTTAGAGAACTGTGAACAGTCTCCTTTGGCCAGTGCTGCTTGAGGAGGGGTGGGTGGTGAGCCTGGGAAGGTAGACAGAAGCCTACTTAACCACTGGGGAGTGGGAGGCCTTAACCACCCACTAAGAAGTTTGCTTTTGAGTCTGCAGGCTGGGCCATAGCATGATCAGATTTGCTAATTGGAAAAATAACTGGTGTCAGTGGGCAGCTGAGTTGCCGCAGGATAAGGCTGGTGGCAGGGGACCCTATTAGAGTGGCCAGCGAAGAGATACAAGCGTTCTAATGAGTGGCAAGAACCACGGGGATTGATTCAAAAGATATTAGCGAGGAAGATTAGAGTGGAACATGTGTGGGAGGTGGGGTGAGTAAGTGACCCTCGGAGTTTTGACGTGGGCAGCTGAGTGGTTGGTCTTGCCATTAATAAGCGGGCCCTGAGATGAGACAGTGCAAAGTCCAAGATAGAATAAGACAAAGGTCATTAGATAAATGCCATCAGTGCCTAAAAGGGGTCCAGTTACATCTCTGGGGCAAAAGATGCTTAGGAAAGTCTTTTCAGAGATGGTAACATGAAGTGGACCTTGAAAAAGGAGTGCCTCCCTTTCTTTTCATTTTCGGGACTACCTTTTAACAGGCAGAGATGGGGAGGAGGATGTTCTAGATGGCCAGATTTTGGTTTGCCTCTCATGTGGGGCAGTAGTAGGAAGTCTGGAAGTCAGATTGAGGGGCATGTTGTAAAAGATGTTGTACTTAATCCCTGGGCCACAGGGACCCTCCGAGTGTTGTATGAGATGCCCAAGTGTTGGTTTGAGCCCTGCTTTGGCAAAGGTGACTTCACAGCTGCATACAGCAACAAGGCTAGGAGCCAGAGAAGAGATGGACCAGGCTGCATCTTCTTGGTTATAAGTTAAATAAATCCAACTCAAAGTAGTTCAGGCCAAAAAAAGGAGACTGCCTGGGTTCACGTAACCAAACTAAGGAAAGGAGCGGATCTGGCCTCGGGGATGGCTGGATCCGAGGACACAAGGGCGGCTAGGCCAGTCCATTTCTCTCTCACTCCCACATCCTCCGAATCCTTAGCCCTGCTTCTCTGCTGGCCTCCTTCTCTCCTACTGTCCATGAGTTGTCACCATGTAACGAGTGACATCTCAGGGAGCACGAAACTTGAGAGGAAAAATCTTTCCCATTCATTAGGAGAACCATGGGGAACGTCTGGGCCACGTGTCCACACCTGGTTTTGTGAGTGAGTAGGTTACGAGGGGCAGAAGTGCTGGTTCTTGTTTGGCCTGGTGAGCAGAGCAGCCTTGGAGAAGAAAAGGTGTCAGGAGGTAGGAGAACAGGATTCAGATGGGTCATGGAAGCCACTGGAGAGATTTCGAGATGTGGAGTGTTCTGTAACTGATCACAAAAATAACTTAGGAAGTTTTTTTTAAAAAAAAAATAGGGCTCATGGAACCTATTTGTTCGGAATCCCTTGTGGTGGGATGCAGGCGGCTGGCCCATGGTCTGGTGCAACCAGAGCTCTGCAGAGGGAGCTGCAGTCGGACAACCGAATGTGCTGATCAGACAGGTGTGGAGCACGTGTGACAAGAAGGCCATTTCCCTTGAGGGGGCGCGGCAGGCGGGAGGCCGAGCTCAAGACTGCAGAGTCTTCTTCCAGAGTCACTTCTCCCGACTCATAACCTTGTTTCGGCACCATCACCAACCGGAAATGTGGTAACATTTCTTCTGCGATGTGTTCAGTACATTAGGGGAAAACTCAGAAACGCTCTTAGAAAGATGGTTTTTAGGGCCATTCTGCCTTAAATGGACTTCAGGTGGAAGGGGAAGGAAGAAAGTTTGAAAAGTTTTTAACCCCCTCTGAATTATCTGCTAATTCTCTTTTACTCTGATTCGTGACAATATACTAGCAAAAAGTTGGATATCTTACAATGGGTAATTCAGACTTCATTTCCCTCACGAGGCTGAGTTGGCAGTCGTTTACTTTTTGATCTTTTGAGGAAAGTTGGCATGTATTTGGAAGCGTTTGTCTTCAAGGGATCATACAAATATCAGGCAGTTTTGTACTTGGACATTTTTAAAACAGCTTCCAAAGTCCTTGAAAAAACCTAGTTTGTTCCTGAATGAAGGGCCACTTAAACTTAAAACACAGGGCTAGAAAGTAAGCTTTTTGGTCTCCAGCTGGGGGAAATTCTGTTCCCCTGTCCTCTTGCTCCGCTTGCATGGAGGAAGGGGTTGGACCGCTGACTCGTCCCTCTCTCCTGTCCCCTCTCACCCTTGGGATGTGGTTGCGCACAGAGCTTGGGTGTTATCTCCCGTCTTGTTTCCATCTGGAAGAACACACCCGAGTCCTCTGGAGACAGGCATAGAGGCCTGCCTGCCTCAGTCTCCCCTGTTGGAGCTCGACGGTCCTGAGACAGCAGCTCCCCTGACAACCATCCAGGCAAGTAGCCCTTAAGTGGCCTCTTCCACGCTCTGACCAGGAAGGCTGGGGGACTGACACGAAGCCCCTTTGGCCATCAGGCTCAGCCACATTTGCCAGGGAGCTTCTGACAGGGAGGCAGTTGATACTTGATCTCCATTTGCCTGACTCTTGTCCCTAAGTTTTAACCGATTCCAAACACGGAGAAGAGAGCGTTCTGGTTTACGGATAAGCTCCCACAGCTCCCACGATGGTGAGACAGGCAAGGATCAGTGAGGGTCTGGTTTAGTTTACTTTGCTCATTCTTCCCGGTCTTAATGGAGCATGGGGCACATAGAAAATGCTCACGAAATACTTGTTTGGCATCAAGTTTGAAGGGTGATAGAGCAGAGGTGCCCTCCAGGAGGCTTCTGTCTGCAGTGACGAGGGTCTGACAAACTCAGAGAACATGGAAGCGGAGAAGAGAGGGGCCTCGAGGGACTGGTTGACACCGTGGAATTCTACGCGCGCCCACGGGTGCAAACTGACAGACAAGCCTGGGTGCTGCGGCAGTGTTGGCAGAAGCAGAAGATTGAAAACCATTACTTAAAGGGAGTCAGTTAAATAAAATATGATGCATCCACTCAGTGGAGTGCTTTGTGGCCATAAGAAAGAATACTGGAGCTTTTCATTCAGGTACTGATCTGGAAAGATCTCCAAGATACACTAAATGAAAAAATAACAAAAACAAGGAGTAGAATTGTGTATTGCATGCTACCGTTTGGGGAAAAGGGAAAAGGAAACTTGCATTTTTCTTTGTCAGTGGCTCAGCGTCTCTTAGAGAACATAAGAGGAAACGGGGAGCTGAGGGGGGCAAGGAAAAGGGAGGCTTTCCCTGTACAACTTTCTAGGCTCTGTGGGCTTTGTACCAAGGCAGTGTGTTCTCTCTTCAAAGAACAAAATGCAAGTGCACGGATACAGACCCACAACTTTGAGAAGCAACACTGTGCAGGCAGCAGGAATGGCACTGGGCGACCCTCCCGATGCTGGATATGAGGGCAGACCTGGGCGATTGCCTTGAACCTTGTGCCTGGAGGGACTGACCGAGGAAAAGAGGACAGTGGGCTGAGCCGCACGCAGGAGTCGGTGTGAGTGTGGTCCGGGGCCGCGCGGCTATCTGTGGAACTAGAGTCCACCCGTAGTCCAAGTGTGCAGTTGGAGAGAAGGATCCAAATTGGAGCTTGGGGTTGGGGGGGTGGTTATTAGCTCAGAGGTGGTATTTGAAGACACAGGAGCAGGGCGGTCCCTAGGGAGGACGCTGGCCTGAATCAAAAGGAGTTCAAGCATCAAGTTGAAAATTGTATCGCTGCTTTGTGTGATCTGAGAACCAGGAGGAGTATGGTCTCACTCTGCCAGGACATCCTGGCCCTTTCCCAGGAGCTGAACCTGCCCATGGTGTGTGCTGGTCACCACGGGAGCTCAACAGCCCCCGGAGAAGAACAGCTAAAAGCCATCAGGTTTCCTAAGGAGGTTATGCCACTGCCAAAAATTGTATTCCTCTGACTATTCGTGTTTTCTATTCTTTCAAATTTTATAGTCCTCAAGGGCCAGGAACCCATTTTTGGTGCTCACCTCATCTCAAAGTACAGCACAGAACACTATAAGGACACACTATAAATAGTGACTCGATAGTATTATTCTTTTTAATCGTTGCTCTTACGGAGCAAAAAGAAATAGTTTTGGCTGCCCTGCCCTAAATTCGTCTAGCTAACACTCATTTTTAAAAGTCCCATTTTGGCCTTGGAAGCAGACTCGTTTTCTTGTCATCTCCTATAGTGATAAATGTTCTTATTAAAATATTTTGCCTCCTACATTTCTGTAAGTTTAGGTTATCTGTTTCTTCACTTTCTTTAAAGCTCTTTCTTACCCTTGGCTTCACAGTCTCATTTTCGTATACTATCTCAGAATCAGAGCAGCTTAGTGAAGTCAACATTTTCGAAAGCCTTTCAGAAAAATAGTTTGACCTTAAAAGCACAAAGTAAGCTGCTTTTCTTCTGCTATGTGGTCTGAATGTGCCTGCAGGAAAACTGCACACAGATAAGCGTGGAGTAGACCTAAATTGGTCCAGAAAATTAGAAGGAGAAAACAGAGATCATTTAAAATGTAGCCTGGGCCTCCCTGCTTCCCTCTCCTAGGTCACTTCAAGATAAAATTCAATTGGTTCCAGTATTTATTTCTATGCTTGAGACTAAGAGTTTTTCACATATTGGCATGGACTATGAAGGGGACCAGATGTGCCACCCCAAAATATGCTACTTTGGCACAAAGATTAGTTTGGGCTGAAGGCAATGCGGAAAAAACACACAGGAAGGACTCTCTGCCCGCCCCCATCTGCTTAAACGCAGGTCATAAATTTCCTTTTGTAAAGGTTCCCCCTCTCTTCTCCTGTACCTAGTGGAGAACAACAACCCTTATCCCCAGAAACAGAGGAGGAACCAAGATGGGTTTGCATAAATAAGCCTTACTCAGGAACTTGTATCTGCCGTTAGTTTTGCTCACGTACTTCTCGTACCACGATTTGCACTCCTAGAAGCCTCAAATCCTTCTTTTGTTTAGTCACTTCTCCCAATTTGTTGCCCTTTGTTAAAAGGGTATATAAACCCCTGAGTCTAATTGCTTTTGGGGGGGTTTTCTCCTCCGTGGTGCCCTTGTGTGTGTAAAATTAAAAATTAAACTTGTATGCCTTGACTTCTGTTGATCTAGCTTCGTTAAGCTAGATGTGTGGTTAATTCACAGGCCTATGGTGAAGAACCTGAGACAGCAGAGGGAAAAAATTTTTCCTCCCTGACAGCTATGCTCCGAAAGTGTGAAAATTTTATTTATTTATTTATTTATTCATTCATTCATTCAACAGTGAGAGACACAGAGAGAGAGAGAGAGCACAAGCAGGGGGAGCAGCAGAGGGAGAGGGAGAAGCAGGCCTCCTGCTGAGCAGGGACCCCCCCCCCCCATTGTGGGGCTCAATCCCAGGACCCTGGTGTCACGACCTGAGCCAAAGGTAGACTTTTAACGACTGAGCCACCCTGGCACCCAGTATGAAAATTTTAGATTACAACAAATTCTAGCTTGTCACAAAGAGACTTTTTTTTCTTTGTGTTGTTCTTCCCATGTTCTTACCAAGCATACATACACATCTTCTTAATGAGAGGTGTGGAACACAACTTCAGTTTATTCCTTCTTTTTTTTTTTTTTTTAAGACTTTATTTATTTATTTGACAGACAGAGGTCACAAGTAGGCAGAAAAGCAGGCAGAGAGGTGGGGGGTGGGGGGAGCAGGACCCCTGCTGAGCAGAGAGCACAGGACCCTGAGCCAAAGGCAGAGGCTTAACCCACTGAGCCACCCAGGCGCCCAACTTCCGTTTATTCCAATAGTTACTGGGTTCAAACTAGAAATCGTGCTAAGGGCTTCTTCATATGTGTTTCCTCCTTAACCCAACAGCCGTATGAGGAAGGTACCACGGTCATCAGTATCTGTTGAATTAATTCCTTATTCAGGCCCCATTTTACAGTTGTAGAACTGAGGATTCACGAAGGTGTTATCAAGCAGTGAATTAACGGTGGGCTACACAGGGCTAAGTAAATAGAGGCAGCACTTCCACATGCATAATTTCTCTATTCATACAGATATTTATTTACGTTTAAGGTCAGGGTTCTGTGTTTTCTCTGTATGACATTTTTAAAGAATTTTTTCGTGCTGTAATTTACATGCAATGAACTGTACGGATCTTACTTGGTACTTAAACTTGATCCACTTGTTTTTTGCACCTGATCCGCTTTTTAATGTGATGGGGCCAGTCACTTGCACTGAATCGTATCACCTGCTTATTGAAAGACACCAACTGCCAGGCACAGGAAATGTGAACTTGATGAACTGGCGGCTAGTGACAGAGGTCACAGTTCTTCCATTGTGTTGGCTCGTGGCGCATTTGCTTTGTTAGCTCCTATTACTGGCATCGTGTTAATCTCTGAAATGAGGTTTCTGATATTAACCTGAGGCAAACATTTACAATATTCTTATGTCTGACTCAAAATAAATTTCATGAATATGCCATCTCATGGAGCTCGCTTCCAACAGCAGCTGACAGTGAAATTGAGAGCACACGGGGGTGCTCTTGGGCCTGGTCCTAGAGAAAGTTCTGAAGCAGCCTCTGTGTTCCCCCTACATGGTCTCACTCACCCTACCCTCCTGCGTAACTGAGCCCCTTGTAAAGAAAAATATCCCTAGGGGACATGATGGTTCTCGTCAGATCTTTGAAGGGCTCTCGTATAGAAGTGAACGTAACTTGTTTTACTTGGCCCCAAAGAGTGAGCTGGCTTGTTTTCATTCATTTGTTCATTTATTATTGCACAACCCCACTAAGAGCTGACTCTGTGCCAGGTATTATGTTAGGTGCATGGAGCAAGACCAAGGGAGAGCCTGCCCCTGTGAAGTTTATACTCTAGTGCGAGAGGCAGGTGTTAATCCAACGCCTTCTTTAGAATTTCTAGTCTGGAGCAGGGGATGGGCCAGGAAGAAGACAGACTTTGGAGAGCGCAGTCCAGGCCCTAAGATGAGAAGCCCAGATGCTGCTCATGAGCCAAAGGAAGAAAGGCAGAGTGGCTGAAGTGCTCAGGGGGGAGGGGAGCATGCCCGACTCCACAGTGGCGGGGGTTGGGGGTGGTATTGGATGTTAAAGAAATTGAAGAAGAAGAAGAGGGTGAAGATGTAGGACCAGCTGGTGGAAATCCAGGTGTGATGGACTTTAATTCACTCCTGGAGCCTGAATGGAGGGCCTTGGGGCGTCCTGTGTTTGTGATCACTGATGGTGTGTAAGGACAGACTGGGTAGCTCTTTCTCAAGTATCTGGTAGAGAATACACAGTCGCAGGTAACAGGTTAGACGCCAGGTGGTCTGGAAGTCTGTGGAGCCGGAAGTCTCTTCCACCCTGAGACTGGATGACGAGGTGACAGGAAGACTTATGAGGCCGTTGTTGGCGTCTGGGATTCAGACCATGAGGACCTGTCAGGTGGACACACCGGGCTGGCTGAGGATGGGGGCCGATCACCGGCGATGGACCGGGACAGACCATAGAGTTCGGGAGGGAGAAGTCAACGGTGATTCATTCCATAGCCTGGAGACTGTGAGAATAATTGAGTGCTGGCAGAAGCTAGAAAACCACATTGTTGGATCAGTTTCCGAAAAACCACACTCACCTCCTGGCACTTCTGGGAGGAGCAAGAAAGGTAACTGAGCATATGGCAAGCCCCAAAGTGTAAATTTGGGATTTGTCAGTAATACTGATGCCATAAAAGTGCACAAGTCCTTCAAAAGATGGACTGCAGGGAGCGCTTCACGTTTGGGAACAAAAAGAGAAAGAATGAGCCAGTGAAAGAGGCAGGGGCGACTGTTTCTATGGGGTTCTGTAGAGGAGATGCCTTCCCTACGCATCATCCAGTGGATAGGAAATGGGTCTGCCAGCATTTCTCAGGTCACCTTTGGAATTTATTTTGGTTAAAAATACAGGTGCTGGGGTGCCTGGGTGGCTCAGTGGGTTAAGCCTCTGCCTTCGGCTCAGGTAATGATTTCAGGGTCCTGGGATCGAGCCCCGCATCGGGCTCTCTGCTCAGCGGGAAGCCTGCTTCCCCCTTCTTTCTCTCTGCCTGCCTCTCTGCCTACTTGTGATCTCTGTCAGACAAATAAATAAAATATTTTTTAAAAAATACAGGTGCTTAGGGGCGCCTGGATGGCTCAGTCAGTTAAGCATCTGCCTTTGGCTCAGGTCATGATCCCAGGGTCCTGGGATTGAGCCCACATCAGGCTCTCTCCTGAGCCTGCTTCTCCCTCTCCCTCTGCCTGCTGCTCTGCCTACTTGTGCTCTCTCTCTCTCTGTCAAATAAATAAATAAATAATCTTAAAGGAAACAACAACAACAAAAACTACAGGAGCTTAGATCCCACTCCTGAAGATTCTGATGGAGAAGGTTTGGGGTGGGGACTGGGCATCCATATATTTAGATGCAATTTTTTTAAGCAAACTCAAACTTCTGCAGGGGACAACAGGAGACAGATGTTGTGTTGGGGAAGGATTTCTTAAGTCAGAAGAACAAAGATCAGAAAGGAAAAGATTGAAAATGTTTATATTCGAATTTTTAAATTCCCGCATGATCAAAGATACCGGGAGCAGATTTTTAAAAGAAAAACCGCTTTTTCGAAGAAGACATCTGTGATTTGTTAACCAGAAAGAGTTGATATTCAGAACGTCCCAATAATTCTTATAAATCAGTTAGGAAAAGACCAGCAGCCTACAGAAAGGGAGTGGGTGAAGAAGCAGGAAGAGGTAAATCCCAGAACAGCTAGCCCTCGTGTCCAGTAAGCAAAAGGAGAGATGTCCCAGCTCTTGTGTTATCAGGAGGGTGCAGATAGAAGCCACACCTCAGTGAGACACTATTTCCTGTCCTTCAGACTGGCCCAAACCAGCTTCCATCAACAGCAAGTGTTAACGAGGAAACGGAGCCCCCATGACTCCCGGGCTGCAGCTGGGAGAGTAAATAGCTCCACTCACTTTGGAAACAAATCTGCAGTGCGTAGAAAAAATAAAGATGCACCTATGACCCAGCAGTTTCACTCCTGGGTGTGTCATCTGGGGACATGACTGCCACTGTACCAGAGGAGAGATATAAAAGGATGTTGGTTACAGCACTGTTTAAAAACTGGAAACAGGGACACCTGGGTGGCTTAGTGGGTTAAAGCCGCTGCCTTCGGCTCAGGTCATGATCCCAGGGTCCTGGGATCGAGCCCCACATCGGGCTCCTTGCTCGGCAGGGAGCCTGCCTCTCTCTGCCTCTGCTTGCCTCTCTGCCTGCTTGTGTGCTTTCTCTCTCTCTCTTTCTGACAAATAAATAAAATCTTTAAAGATAAATAAATAAATAATAAGAACTGGAAGCAATCGAAATGTCCAACAGAAGGAGATTGGAAGAACAGTGGCTCAGTAATCCAGAAGGCTACTCAACGGCAGTATATGTGAATGAGTCAGAGCTAACGGGTACCAACGTGTGCAAATCCCAACAACAAATTGTTCATCCAGAGAAATGAGCTGCCGGAAGACCTGAGTAGTAATGATATTTGTATAAAGTTTTAAAACATGCTAAATAATATCCCATATTGTTTATGGATAAGCTCACAGCACAAATACAAAAATATGAGCAGGAAGTATAAACCTAATTATTTAGTGATTATTTTAGGGGAGGGAGAAATGACGGTGGGATCAAAGCGAGGCACCCAGGGGTTTCAAGTCTGTCTATAATGTTCCTCTTGTTGTTTCTCTCTGTCTTGAGATAGTTCATCATAAAATAGATTAGAGAAAAAAATCCAGATGATTCTGATTATAGCTAGGTTTGAGAACCAGGATCTAGAATCAGTGCTTCCCCAAGTTCAACAGGCATGTGAATCCTTAGGGGCTCATGCTATGTGTTGCATTAGGTCTGGGGTAGGGCCTGAGAGTCTGCATTTCTCACTGGCTCAGGTCCAAGGACCACACTAATCTGAATCACAAGCGCGAGAATGACCTGGGTATTCTCTAGGGTTCTTGGCAGCGGGGGACTGTTCCAAAGTGCCCGCTATGGATAGCATGCCTCCCTTTAGGGCCGTATAGCCAGAGGCAGATCTTGCACACCTGACTGGAAAAACTCTAAGGACCTGGGGAGACAGACCTTGGAGGCCTTTCCCCAAAGCAGCAAAATCTGCAGGTAATCAAGGGAGGTATGCAGCAACATGTGTTATCTGTTGATTTTTTTTTCCCTTGAACCATTTTCTGTGTTAACACTTGGTGATCATGTCTGTAAGGGCCTCCTGGGCGCAAATTATCCTCGGAGCTGAAAAGTTCTCCAGTCTTGACCTCATAGGAAAAAGGAAGCTCAGATCATTGAACAGTGGGGAAGGGGAAGAGCAGATGCATAGACCTTACATTGGCAGGAATCCTCTCATAGGTCATGGTTCTCTGCTTTCTGGATGATGGATCTTGAGCTGTGAAAAGCGGGACAGACCCCCACCCCCCGCCCAGGCTTCTGCTCTGGGAACCCACACCTGAAGATTGCATATGCTACTCGTGAGGGGATAAAAAAGGCTGTTCTGATTTACCGTCTTTGCCCTACACAGGTGTGCTTTGCTCGCACCATATTCCCATGAAGTTCCCATGAAGTCCCGTGTCCTGATGTTTTCCCCCAAACTGTAAGCACCATGAGAGCAGGAACCACCACACATCTCAGGTTTAGTACCTGAGCCCAGTACCTGGTACCTCACATGTGCTCAGGAATGATTTATTCAATGAGGGAAAGATAGAATTTTTTTTAATGAAACTTTTTATTTTGAGAGAATCATAAATTCATATGAAGTTGGAAGAAGATGGAGAGAGGCGCACCTGGCTGACTCAGTCAGAAGAACGTGCAACTCTTAATCTCAGGGCCGTGAGTTCAAGCCCCACATTGGACGTAGAGCTTACTTTAAAAAAAAGAAAGAGGGGCGCCTGGTGGCTCAGTGGATTAAAGCCTCTGCCTTCGGCTCAGGTCATGATCCCAGGGGGGCTCTCTGCTCAGCAGGGAGCCTGCTTCCCCCTCTCCCTCTGCCTGCCTCTCTGCCTATTTGTGATCTCTGTCTGTCAAATAAATAAATAAATGAATAATCTTTTAAAGAAAGAAAGAACACAGAGAGATTCCTCGTGCCCTCTACCCAGCTTCCCCCACAGTAGCATCTTGCATCTGTGGTGTGCGGTATCGCAGCCAGAAAGTTATCGTGGATACAGCCTACTGGTCCTCAGTTCCTGTTTTACACTCAGTCCCATCACACCTATGGGTTTGTTCAGCCACCACCACAGGCCAGGCAGGGCATGACTTCCTCACCACACGCTCCCCAAGCAGCCCTTCATGGCCACACCCACCTCCCTACCGTCTTGTCATTTCAAGAATGTGAGATAAATGGAGTCACACAGTCTGTAACCTTCTAGGATTGGCTTCTTCATGCACCATAATTCCCTGGAAATTAATGTTGGTTTATCAGCTGTTCTTTTAATTACTGAGCAATACCCCCATGAGCTGGATATGCCATGGTTTGTTTAATCATTTGCCTCCTGCCCTTTTAAAAAGGATTTATTTATTTATTTTAGAGAAAGTGTGAACCGAGATAGAGGCAGAGGGAGAGGGAAAGGAGAGATGCAGATTTCCCCCTGAGTGCAGAGCCTGATGCAGGGATCGATCCCACACGACCCTAAGTTCGTGACTGCTGAGATCATGACCAAAATCAAGAATTGGATGCTTGACCAACTGAACCACTCAGGTGCACCCTAACCATTTATCCTTTCAAGGACTTCTAGGATTTTTTTTTCCAGCCTGGAGGTATTCTAAAGAAAGCTGCTACAAAGCATTTGTGTACAGAATTTTGTGACTATCCATTTTCATTTCTCTGGGATAAATGCCCAAGAGTGTGATTACTGGGTCATATGGGTAACTGCATGTTTAATTTTCTAAGTCACTGCCAAACTGTTTTCCAAAGAGGCTTAGCTTCTCATTTTCCATTCCCACCGAGATGTGTGAAGGGTCTGGCTACTCTGATCCTTGCCAGCGTTTGGTAGGGTTGCTGTTTTTTATGTAGAGAGAGAATTTCAGAGGCGCTGGTAGGGATCGTTATCGATAGGAACTTTGCAGGGAATTGCCAGAAGGCTTGAATTATAGTAGAGAACCAGGTGAATTCCAAAGACATGTCTTTGTCGGAAACTCAGTGGATACATAAATACTGTTGGAGGAAGATGTTCCAGAAAGTTGGAGAAAGAGGATTCAGGTGAAAAGGGTGTCTTAGTGAATAACATCAGATGCATCCAGAGGTTGTCAGAAAATCTAACGGCAGGTCGGGGGTGAGGAAGGGGAATGAGGAGGAGGCAGGAGCCACCTGAGTATAAGCAGAGCAAAAGTGAACATACGTTGTCACTTAATGATTCATTGATCCAACCAGCGTTTACGGAGCAGTCGGCTATGAACCACTCTGTAAGACACACAAGGCATAGTGATGACCATGACAGATAAGGTCCCTGGACTTTGGAATAACCAACATTTATTTAGTGGCTACTATGTGTCTGGTGCTGTACTAAGCACGTTATGGTGTCTTTCTATCTTCCCATGGAGATGGATATTATTTCAGCCCATGTTACAGGCGAGGAAGGAGGCTCAGAGAGGGGAAGTAACTTGCCTGAGGTCACAGAGCTGGTGTGCCAGAGAGCTGAGCTCCAAGTCCTGTCTGACTGCCTGATGGCTGGGGGGTCGTGCTAAGGGTATGCTGAAGATCCTGGTCAAGGAACACGTGACACCCCAGCCCCAGAAACGGGATAGGGGACAGAGAGCTGTCCGAAGCAAGAACCAAGGGGCCCTGATTTCCAGGGCTTCTTACACTCTACAAATCTGCCTGCTGACTTCTTCCTTCCTTGTATCTGAACTGTCTTCAGAAAAGGACAAAATTCTTCCATTTCATCTTTGGAAATCACTGTATGATCACATCTCTGCTTTTCAGGTGTCCCTTACCTTCGGAAGAGACAACTGGTCCAAGCTGTTCTGGTTCCTGGTGTTCAGAGGCTCAGGCTCCGTTTAGGCGGAAATCTGTAGTCTGGTTCATTGTTTAGCCTCTCTGTTCCTCAGACCGGGGGATCTCTCCCTTCTGTCTCTTACTCTCTGCTGATCAAGAGGGCTGAGGCCTCTTGACATTGAACTCTGCTAGTCAGTGGGCTTCTGAAAATCTGCCTGTCGCTTTTCACAAATGCTATCAGCTGACCCAGGAAGAGTCCCCACACTCGATGTGGCTGTTAACTGTTCCAGCAGGACTGGAAGTGACAGGGGCCTGGATTAGTGGGGTCTGGCTGGTCATCAGGGGGAATCACTAATCTCCAGGTCAGTCAAGTAAAGGACCCGTATCCCCGAGTGTCAGCTTCCTTTCTTTCCTTATTTAGTCTGACTCTCTGGAGGGGATTGTCCTGCTTTCCGGGAACCTGATTTATATAACGGTAATTTTTTTCTAGCCTCTGCGGGGCTGGAAGTCTTTGCTTTCCTCCCAGGCCTTACTTGGAGACGTAACACGAAAGCCCTCAGCTCTGTGCCTACTTGCAAGGCGTGACCCAGCGTCCTCACACATTAATTTGCTAAAACACCGTTTATATTTAAAGCCCAGAACAAATTGCATGGGAGTGAGGAACTCGAACTCTCCGGTTCTTTTTTGCACCTGACTTGTGCTGGTGACATGCTCTTGGGTCCCAAGTACTCTCTAGGTGGGGTCACACTGCGAGGGCAGCCCTGTGAGGGAGGAGACGTGATGCTGAGCTGCGAGGCTGCACTTGGCCCCAAACCTCCTCTTCTTCTGTGGGGGTGTGATGTTTTATTTAAAACTCTCTACAGAGCGGATAATTGTTTATGTCGAATGTCCCTTTCCAGGGCTCTAACAACCTGAGAACTCATCCCACTAATAAGAGCCATAATACAACAGCTAACACGCATTGAGGAGTTTTTATGGGACAGAACTTGTGCTTAAAAGAAACTTTTATTTGTTCTAATTTATCCTTTCTAACCCTGTTAAGTAGGCGATACTATGAGCCACATTTCATACAGGAGGGAACCACTGGCCAGAGAGGTTAACAACTTATGCATCTGTGACTGAGTCACACGCGCGTAAGGGCCATATGACACGTCCTCCCCTGAAAACAAACACAGCCTTGTCCCTCCTGATGAAAGTGCTGCAGCATGGCTGACGGGTTTTCCCGGGGATTCCAGAATCATCTGGAAGGGCAGTATTGTTCACAACACTGTCTGTGGACCACCTGCATCCAAATCCCGGCTGTTTGTTAAAGTAACAGCCATGCTGAGTCATAGCCTCTGGGAATGGGGCCAGGGAATCTGCATTTTTAGAAACCTTCCCCCAGGGATGCTGAGGGACTCCAGTATTTCCATTGCCTTATTAACCCCAGTCTGCCAGGAGGCCTGAAACCAGCAATAGGGATTTGCGAGGTTATGCAACAACGGTCAGGCAAACTTTTTTTCTGTAAAGGGCCAGACAGTTGATAGCTTCAGCTTTGTGGGCCATAACGTCTCTGTCTCTGTCACAGCTGCTGGGCTCTGCCCCATCGTGATGCAGACGCCTTCACAGACGCCCTCACAGACGCCCTCACAGACGCCCTCACAGACTCCCTGTAACCAAAGTGTATGGCCGTATGCCAATAAAACTTTGTTTGCTGTAACAGGTATCTGGGGGGGCCCGCAATCTGCTGACCCCCGAGAGTCATTCCGGCCCGTCAGCCCTCGGACCACCTCTTTCCGTGGGAGTTCCTCTTCTCCTCTCTGTTAACGACAGAGAACTGTATCCTCTAAGATAAAATCACCTATTGTCATAAACCCTGAATCTTAGTGACATAAAATAATAAAAGTTACTTTTCACTCATGTCCCTGGGGATCTTCTCTGTGGTCACTCGGGGACCAAGCCCGCTCCTTGTTGGGGCTTTGCCCCTGTTGGTCCTCAGAGCCCTCTCCAGTCAGCCAGCGGGTGAGGAAAGACAGCAAGGATTATGCATGGGACATTTGTACGGGCTGGGTCTGGAAGAGGTACCCCTCCTGAAACCACCAGAGCTCCACAGAACAAGCAAGCAGCTTTAACAAGGGTTAAAGCTAACCAGTGCAGTCTCGTCCTGTTTGGAGTCAAGAAACAGTCCAGAAACAGTGATTTCTCAAGCCTGTGGGGCCCTCAGTCTCTAGACCTTCTCTGTTCCCTTCTTCCTTTGTGTGAAACCAGGCCGGTTCTTGCCTGGGCTCCTCTCTTCTTCTTTTTCTTCTTCTTCTTTTTTTTTTTTTTTTAAGATTTTATTTATTTATTTGACAGAGAGAGAGGTCACAAGTAGGCAGAGAGGCAGGCAGAGAGAGGGGGGGAAGCAGGCGCCCTACTGAGCAGAGAGCCCGATGCAGTGCTTGATCCCAGGACCCTGAGATCATGACCTGAGCCGAAGGCTCTCTATCAAACAAACAAACAAAAAACCAAAAAGCAACTTTGCTGAGGTCACCGAGGAGCAGCAGCCCCACTGCAGTGTCCGGCTACTCTCCCTCGGGCTGCAGGCTCAGAAGGCACGGGGCCCCCTCCCACGTAACCGTAGGGCTACGTTTTATCATATATTCTGCCCGTGTCCCCTCGATCTCCATCCTCCATCCTCCCAGCCGCCGAGATCAATTTCCTCCCTGGCAGCTGCCTGCCTCCCAAGCAGGTGCCATGTATTTTAGGCCGTTGCTATGGTAGCACCCCGACTGCAGGGTACCCACTTCCGTATTAGTTCGGGTGACACGGCAGCTTTAACAGGTAAACCGAAATGCTATGAGACTGACCCAACTCAGCGTCGATTTCTTGCTCACGGCGTATTCTAGTACAGATGTTCCCGGAGGTGTGGCCTTGGTCTCCTGGAGACCAGGTCTTTTCCCTCTTGAAGCTCTGGTCTCCTGCAGGTCCTTGTGGTCCCTTCCACCCTGCTGGCCAAGGGGCAGGAAAGGAAGCTCCTAGACATGGCGTTAGCGCTTCTGCCCGAATTCTCTTGGCCAGAGCTCAGTCAAGGGGTCGCGCCCCGCAAGAAGGGCTAGGAGATGTCATCTCGTGGCAAGTGGGAGATGTCATCCCGCGGCAAGCCCAAGAGGAAAAGAGACTAGGTTTTGGCGGGCACATCGCAGTGTTTGCTCCTTGGGCCAGGACTGCCTGACGGACTAATGACCAGTGGCTGAGGATGGAAACTGTCAACAGGCAGCCTGCCTTGGAGCGAGTGAGACCCAGACGGGCGGATACCTTCATCGATACAATACACTTTTCCTGCGTGTCCGCTCTGTGCCGAGCGGTAGGCCAGATCCTGGGACCCGCAGGAGAACCAAACTCTCTAGGAGTTCTGGGGAACTCCTTTAATCGTATCTCCTGTGCTGGGTGCCAAGGGGCCAGGGAGCCTGGGGAGGGAGCTGGGGAGGCTGGAGGGTTTGGTAACATGGGGGTCGAGTGCCTCCTGCAGCCGCAGAAAGGCTCCCCGTGTCATTGAGCCTGGCTCTAGCCATTAGCAAGCACTGTCTCCGCAGCCAAATGCAGGAAATGTAATTAGAGGGGGAAAAGGGCAACTGATAGCAGATGTTCTGTTTCTGTCTCTCTGGGTTGTTTTCATAGGACACTGCTTTCCCGCTAGGCAGCTTCGAAGGATGTGGTTGCCCCAGGATGCGGGGCTGTCATCTCTTTTTGTGTTAGTTTCTGGCTGTTGGCAAAGTTAGGGAGCTGGCAGTGTATCTGAGAACACCCTCGGTGGTGCTTAGGGCGGTCCAGGGAGGGGCCCAGAGCCTGGCATCCTTTCCTCTTCTCACAATGTTGGTCATTTGTGTTAGAAGCTGCTGCGGCTGTTGGTGGTGGGGCAGTGCCCCCCCCCCCCAAACTGAAGCAGTGAGCTGAGCAGGGCAGACAGAGCTCTCAATCACCAGCCATTGGGCATTCACTCTGCACCCCATCTCTGACCTGGTGCAGAGACGCTCCTATCACTAGACCCCACTCTCTCGGTAACCCAGGGCCGCGGGGAAGGATCTGGAAACTGTTATGTAGGGCACTGGCGGTATTCTCCCGGAGGGTTTTCAGAACAGGCTAAGAAAATGGGCCTAAAGGACATATTTAATACAGACCGGAATAGGCCATGGAAGAAGTTTTAAATCTCTTTCAGAGACTCTTCTCGGGGGTAGAAAAACCAGTGTCTGGAAGCCCGGTAGCCTGGGAAGCATCTGGGGCACCCTTCCAAGCTGCATTCGTTAATTTGTTGCACATTTTCTGCTAGGGAAGTGAGGACTACAAAAGGTTAAATTTCTTGTATAAGATTAATTCAGCCATCTCTGTGAAATGGTGGAAGCAGAATACCAATAGACCCTCGTTTCTCTCGTGCTGTCTTGCTTGGAGCCTATCAAAGAGTGTCCTGGCAAAGAGTCAGGTCTGTGGCTGCTAACCAGTGCAGTCAGTCTCTCTCTGAGCCTGCCAAGAAGGCTGTAATTTAGAAAATGTAGCTACCTTTTAAGGAAGGATGAAAAGGTACAAAATGCACCTTTCTTTGCATGTTAGATCCCAAATATTTTGGAGCGATGGAATGTGTAGCTCTGGTGCAATTTGGTTTCCTAGGGTTGGGGAGAGTTATTTGCATGACATCTACAAGAAAAAAAAACTTGTTAAAGCTGCTTGCTTGTTCTGTGGAGCTCCGGTGGTTTCAGGAGCACCAGCTTGGGGGCACCGCTCGGGGTCCTACACAGACCAACTCCTCGATAAGATGTGTGTCTTTTGAGTATGGAACTCTGCATTCAAGATGTAAATGCAGTAAGAGAGTTTTGCCCTGGTTTTAATTGCTCTTCACAATGCGTGTGACTTTTCTTATCTGACTTAAGCCTTGGTGGGGGTGGGGGGAGGCCCCGGGGCTGGGGGAAGTATTAGCTATTGCTACATAAAAACTAAAGATCCTTGAAGTTAGATCTTTAGGCTTTCTGTCAGTACTGCTCTCTCTCTCTCTCTCTTTTTTTTTTTTTTCATATTGTCATGTTGTCGTAAATGAAAAGGGGTGGGGTGGGGCCTGCCAGGATTTGGAAGTTTCTTCCTCCTATTTAAAGTTTCATTTCTGCTCTATAGCATCAAATAATGCTGGTTATTTTTACGGTGAATATTTGGGACAAAGAGGCTCTCTTAAACGAAAGATAATTGCAAGCTTTGTCCCTGGCCTCAAGTTTACTGCAAGGCTTCTCATCCCCTTTGGTTATACAGAAATGAAATTATAAACCACCAGTAGCCTTGGAAATCTCAATCGATTGCAAACGACTAAATATTTAATTCAATCATTGCCTATACTTCCAGGGATGACTCGGGTGTTTTTCTTTTTACCGAGGGCTCCGTGAACGCGGGCTCTGCAATGGCTGCTGGGGACTGTGTCTGTTGCAAGGAGGCTCCCCTGCAGTGAGGAGCTGGGGCAAAGCCGGTTCCATAGCAGCCCTTGTTGCAAATGGTAGTTGATTTTTGCAGAAGGTTTGTGGCCAGATCGCTATGTATAATACTGATGAAGCATTTTTGTTCCAGCTCTGTCTCGGAAGACCTAGGCTGTAGACGTGGGGATTTCAGTAGGAAACATTATGGATCTGTGGAGCTGGTAAGTTTACACTGTCTGTTCAGTGGTAGTACATTGATTTAGAATTAGAGCATCGCCAAACTCATCAGATCTTTTGTTGTATATTTACTGTCAGACCATGTGGATACCGTGTAAGGCTGGGATGGGAGAAAAATGCCTATTGAAAGGCCATAATAATTTGATCATCTTTATTTGTTTTTATTGTTACGTACTCTTAATCTGTGCCTTCCAGTTTGTTAAAAATATGTTGTGGCTGGGTATTTTTCTCTGGTTGCATATCATTGGGGTATGTAATCAAATGATTTATGAATTAAGAGAGGCAGCATTTAGTTTTTATATTATCTTATTCCTAAAAGTTGATAAATCTAGTTTTTGAGGTTTAAAGATGATTGAAATACATGTTTTGATTTTCTGTACCTTTGCTTTCTGGGTATGTGGTAGGAGTGAGAATATTGATGAGATTTTTTTTCTTCCTGTTAAAAGTATATTTGTTGGGCTAGAATATACTGTAATAGATGATTGATACCTGAAATGAAAATATCCACATTTTCCTTATGAGAGACATTAGGATTTATGTTATGATCTTTTAAAATAGTATACTTTCATTTTAAAAGAGGAATAATGAAGGCATATTTTAGCTTCAGTCTTTTAAAGGACAGAACTGTGATACCCCCCCCCTCGTTGCATGGAAATTTGAACAAATTTTCAGGAAAATGTGCTCATAGAATTCTCTTGTTATTATTTAACACTATTAAAAACATTGAATTTATTATTTCTATCTATTTACAAGAAATGAGTTGCTTGGATCCATTTCTGTAGTACCCAATTTTCCTCCATTAATATATGCTGCAATTTGCAGGGTTTAAGTAGTAGGAAAAATTATACGGGAGTTGTGTACCAGTAGCATTCGATTAGAATTCACTCATGTATTAGAGACTTGGCTGTGCATCTGGCCCAGGGCTGAGTATTCTTGAAAACATAAAATAAGTAAAAGATTTGGTCCTTGTTCTTAAGGAGCTTAGTGTCTTGAGCTGGGCAGATAAGATACATAAAATATCTAGAAAATGAGTTGAATCACATAAAAGACACATTGATGGACTCCACCAATGCGCGTTCTGTGTTGCTGGTGGCACCGGGCCAACTCAGACCACCACCTCCCCCGAAGGAGCAAGTGTAGAACTATGTAATTCAGGGCGGGGAATGGGTAAATATCGGAGAGGGATACAGAATAGGGCCTGGTGGGGGTGAAGAGAGGGGAGGAAGTGACCCATCCTAGCCAGGGATCTTGGGGAAGCAGCCGGGAAGGCCTCGCGGAGGCGGTAGGACGGACGGACGTGGGTTGGTGGTAGAGAAGACAGACAGTGGATATTTGCAAACAATGTGATTCTTGGCAGTGATGTATGCCAGGGCCAGTGAGCAAATGGCCCTGCCTTGCAGAGTGTGTGAGGCAGCATAGCTGACTGGCCACAAAGCAAGCAGGCTTGGAAATCAGGCCTGGCTTCACTTACCAACTCCAGCACCTACCACCGTCTGTGCGTTTCTCTGAACCTCAGTGGTGCTGAAGAAGTTGTGCCATGAAGTCGTTTTTTCCCATCATTTCCTAGTTGTCCGATCTTGGACTTCTTTTGGCCTCCTTTCTCTCATCTGTGGGGATAATACATTATTATACATTACTATATATTATATAACTGGGGATATTAGTATTATCTATCGTATAGGGTTGTCAGGAGATTAAGTGAGACGACACTCATAAACACAGGCCACGGTAGGTAGCCAGCCGTGGTGGTAAAGATGAAATTTGGTGGCCAAAGGGGAGGACCTGGCTTGCAGGTGGACTTTGGACCTGATCCAGAAAGTCCCATGAAGCTCTCGTAAACTGTGAAAGTGGTGTTTGGGAAGAGCTCAAAGGTGTGAAAGATGGACTCTTTATAGACTTGGGGGAAACCACAGACGGTCAGACCGGGGAGGTAGTTGAGAGCAGTGGTTCTCAAACCTAAGCTCGCATCTGAGCAGGTCGAGCGTTTCTCAGAACAGACTGCTGGGCTCCCATCCCCAGACTTTCCAATCTGGTAGGTCTGGGGTTGACCCAGAATTTTTGTTTCTGGCAAGTTCCCCAGGGATGGTGATGTCACTGGTCCCAGGATCACACTTGAAGAAACCCTGCCTTAGAGAAAGAACCCCAGGCTTGTCCTCGGTCATCTTCAACTTCATGAGGCAGCTCAGTGACCAGAATTCTTCCTTCCATTTGTTCAGGTTTTTGCTCTGGAGCCATCGGGGTGTGTGTGTGTGTGTGTGTGTGTGTGTCTTTCTAGCTGACTTTTAAAATAGTATAAACTAAATTTTTAAAATGGATTTAAAAGCCCTACATATAAGTTCCCTGCCCCATTGCCACTTTTTTCATCTCATTTTGGTACCTTCCAATCTTTATAACGACTAACCTCGGTTCCACCTAGCTGTAATCAAATTACACATATAATTTTGTCTTCCTCTTTCCTTATTCAGCTGTGTTTTGTGAATGTCTTCTCATGATATAGTCCTCATGTTACCATTTTAACTGTGTGATAGCCCAACATCGTTATAAACAATTCTCGAGGTAACAGTTCCCCTCCTTTTGTAAAATTAGGCTGTGTCAACTTTTCCCTTATTAGTAATGGCACACCCTGGTGATTGGAATGATTGAGAAAAATCAAATGAGCCAAGTTCCATTTTTGCCATCTAAAGATCTCTTGAAATTCTGACTCCTGTGTTTTAAGGAAGGAGACATTTACTCTCCTCTATGACCACCAGGAAATTATTAAAAGCCGTTTCTGGGGGCGCCTCGGTGGCTCGGTGGGTTGGCCCGCTGCCTTCAGCTCAGGTCATGATCAGGGTCCTGGGATGGAGCCCCGCATCGGGCTCCTTGCTCAGCGGGGACCCTGCTTCTCTCTCTGCCTCTGTCTGCCTCTCTGCCTGCTTGTGATCTCTGTCTCTCTCTCTGTCAAATAAATAAATAAAACCTTTAAAAAAAAAAAAAGCCGTTTCTGTGGGGGTGGCTCAGTGGTTAAGCATCTGTCTTCAGCATCTGTCTTCAGCTCAGGTCATGATCCTAGGGTTCTGGGATAGAACCCGATGCTTGGCCTGGAGGCTGCTTCTCCTCCCACTCTCCCTGCCTGTGTTCTCTCTCTCACTGTCTCTCTCTATCAAATAAATAAATAAATCTTTAAAAAACAACAACAACAGCTTGCTTTTGTGTTTTTTATGTGCATGAGAAAATAAGTTTAACTTTTTTTACATACCTGTTTTGATGAAATTGTTAGAAACCCAATAAATCTTGGGCATCCTGAAACTTAACATTTGTAGAAGGGTGCAAAATTTGAAATTTTGGCATCGACTTCTTTTGACCTTGAACAGATGAGGTAGAAGTCCTTGTGAAGAACCAGGCTTGGCTGTTACCATCAGTAATGAGGACAGATTTGGGGGCTCAGCTGCCTTGTTTTTGGACTGGGTATGACTTGTGCGTGAGAATGTGGAAGCTCAGGCCTTTATAGAATCCCCCATGGTGGGGATTCTCAGCGCTCATCCAATGCCCATGTATTGAAGGCAGCACCTGCCCCCTTGCATCAGGCACAGTGCTAGGCACTGAGCAGAGGGAAAAGCAGGTTCTCTGCCCTCCTGGAGCTGTGGTCCGGCTTTAGGAACCAACCCGATCCCGGCTGTTCCCTGCCTCCATCAGGAATTGTTTCCTTGCAAGGAACAAAGACCCACTCAGTCCAGCTCAAGTCTAAAGCAGTTCTCTGAGCGCGTGTAGGTGAGGCTCACCGAAATGAAGTGCGGGAAAAGCCCACCTGGGCCTCCTGGGACCCGGAAGCCGTCAGACTTTCACTCATCTCGCCCGTTCTCTCTCTCTTTCAGCGCCGATGCCACCCCTCCGCCGGCCAGCCCCGCACACACGGTCGCCTCTCTCCGGGCTGCTCTCCCAGCAGTGGCGGGGGGTTTTAACACTTCTTTTCATTATGGTCAAATATATACAACAGGAAATTTGCCATTTTTTAAAAAAGATTTTATTTATTTATTTGACAGAGAGATACCCAGGGAGAGAGGGAACACAAGCAGGGGGAGTGGGAGAGGGAAAAGCAGGCTCCCTGCTGAGCAGGCAGCCTGACGTGGGGCTCAATCCCAGGACCCCGGGATCAGGACCCGAGCTGAAGGCAGGCACTTAACGACTGAGCCACCCAGATGCCCCAAACTTACCATTTTTTAAAGGATCATTTCAGAGGGCAGGAAGTACATTCACAACGTTATGCCACCGTCACCATTGTCCACTATCAGAGTATTTGTCATCAGCCCAAACAGTGACTATGCCCATTAGACAGCAAGTCTGCATTCGCCCTTCTGCCCCAGGCCCTGGTAACCTCTATTCTGCCTCTGAATCTATGAATTTGTCTCCTGTAGGGACCTCCTGTAAGTACAATTCTGCAATATTTGTCCATCGTGTCTGGTCTGTTTTACTCAGTGTGAGATTTTGAACGTTCATCCATGTTATAGCACGTATCAGAATTTCATTCCCTTTCGTGGATGCATTCTGTCTTTGGACGCACCACATTTGGCTTATCCATTGATCTATCTCAGTGCACACTTGGCTTGCTTGTCCTTTTTCACTATTGTGAATAATGTTGCTGTAAGCGCTGGCCTGCCAGTCTGGGTTCAAGTCCCTGCTTTCTTCAGTTCTGTTGGGTCTGTTAACTGGGAGTGGAATTACTGGATCATATGATCATTCTATTTTCACTTTTGAAGGACTCCCAAGCATGTTTCCATAGTGGCCACACTGTTTTAGGTCTCCACCAGCAATGCACAACGGTTCTAGTTTCTCCACAATCTCACCTATATTTGCTCCATTTTGTTTAAAAATTTTTAAAGATTTTATTATTTTTTGACACAGAGAGACACAGCAAGAGAGGGAACTCAAGCAGGGAGGGAGCGTGGGAGAGGGAGAACATGCTTCCCATGGAACAGGGAGCCCGACGCAGGGCTCGATCCCAGGACCCTGGGATCATGATCTGAGCCAATGGCAGACGCACAATGACTGAGCTGCACAGGCGCCCCTCCATTTTGTTTAATAGCCATTCTAGTGCGCTGTAAAGGGGTGCCTCATTGTGATTTACCTTTCACCCATAACCAATGATATTGAACATCTTTTCATGTGTTTATTAGTCATTTGTATTTCTCCTTTGGAAAAATGGTATATAAGTTTTTTGCCTTCTTTGCCCATGTTTTAAAAAAATATTTATTTATTTGACAGAGAGAGAGAGAGAGATCACAAGTAGGCAGAGAGACAGGCAGAGAGAGAGGGGGGAAACAGACTCCCTGCTGAGCAGAGAGCCCGATGCTCGATCCCAGGACCCTGAGATCATGACCTGAGCCAAAGGCAGAGGCTTAACCCACTGAGCCACGCAGGCACCCCCTTTGCCCATTTTTTAATCAATTTGTTTACTTTGTTGTTACTGAGTTACTGTTGTTCTAAGAGTTCCTAATATATTCTGAATATTAATTCCCTTATCAGAAATGTGATCTGCAAATCTTTTTTCTTGTTATGGGTTGTCCTTTTAATCTGTTGACAATATCCTTTGATACATGAAATTCTGTAGTTTCCATGAAGTGCGATTCATCCTTTTGTTGGTTTGTTTTGCCATTTATGCTTCTGGTGTTACATTCAGGGAGTCATTACCAAAGCCAGTGTCTGGAAGATCTGCCCCTTTGTTTTCTCCTAAGAATTCGATACTTTTAGCTTTTATGTTTTTCCTTGATCCATATCAAGTTGTTGGATGTGGTCTATGGCGTAAGGTAGGGGTCCAAGTTCATTCGATAGGTTTATGATTTATTGGGAGCTATTCTGTGTGTGTATGGAATGATATAGGGGTCCAGCTTCGTTATCTTACATGTCAATATCCTGTTTTCCCAGTTCCATTTGTTGAAGAGACTGTCCTTTCCTCATTGAATGGTCTTGGCGCCTTTGTCTGAAATCAGTTGATCACACATGCAAGGGTTGGTTTCTGGGTTTTCTCTTCGACCCCATTTGTCTAGATGTATGTCCTCACACCAGGGTGATGTTTCAAAATATTGGCAATATAATGTCTCTTCTTTCTGAAAACCCTTCACTGGCTGCCCATCCAAGTCCAGACCCTTTACAAAGCCCTATAAGAACCTGAGTGATCCGGGTTCTGCCTGCCTTTTCCACACGCCCTCATGCCACTCTCTCACTGTGCTTCACACGCTTGGCCTTGTTTTGGTCCCGAGACCATGAGAGTTCTGTCCCAGAGCCTTTGCACTTACTCTTCTTCTGCCTGGAACGGGCTTCCCCTCACTTTTCATGGCTGGTCTCAGCTTAAATGTTGCCTTCTCAGAGAGGCCTCCCCAACCCGTCTACCTCAAGAGGTCCTTCTCTCCATGCTGTCCTATACTCAGCCTCCTATTTCTTTTCTTAACAGTATTTAGCACGCTCTATTTATTTCACGTATTTGTTTACTAACTACTCTCTCATGCACCAGAGATGAGGGTGGAACCACTTCTGTCTTGTTCATATTTGTATGTCTAGGACCTGGCATGGGGCCTGGCACATTCTGAGTTCTTATTAAATGTTGTTTATCACTAAAATGACTTCCAGTCCCCCCAAGTTCCCTTTGTCTTACAGCTCCACTGCCCACCACAGTCTGTTCACTCTTGGGTCCAATTTCAGATTTCAAGTAGAATGTCAAGGATAGCTTCCTCTGGTTCATGTGTTTATCCCTGATTCACACGGTTGTATTCAGGGAGTGGGATCATGTGGTATAACCTAGACCCATCTCCTCAGCATAGTTTGGGGGTGGGGCAGCTCCTCTCAAAAGGTAATAGACAAAATTCAGTTTCAAATAATATGACACCCCAAATGCCTCTCTAACAGTGCCTTGTATGGTAGATATTAAAAGGTCAAACTAAAAGCACCTGGTGAAAATTTCATCTGCCAGTGGGCCATTGTTCTGGACACCTTTTTCAATCCCATAAACAAGGGTGCAGATTATAAACCCCCTAAAAATAGGAGTCATGGTTCTTTAGTTACCACTGTGTCCCTAGCACCAAGCACAATGCTTAGTGTTCATTACTTAGTAAATATCGATCAAGTGAATGAATGGTTCGATTTGGTTGAAATTAGAAAGTAGCCTAACCCATCAACTAGAAATACAAGAAAGGAATAACGAGCCCCTTGGACCCCCTCCCCCAGTATAATTGGCCTCATTAGCTTGCAGTGCATTCCATCCAAAACACAGGCCATTTTTCTTCTTGAGAAATGGAAGTCTGGTCTCTCGCGGCAGGATTCTCGGCAAGACATAGCCATTACACCATTGCCCATTCTTCATCACTTCATATGGAAATCTGTCAGGAAAACCAAAGATTGATTGTAGCTTTTATTGATCTTTTCTTGGCCTTTGACTCAATGGATACGAAACTGGTATGTTAGGAATGATGAATGATGTGGGCACAGCTCTCTCCCTCCCAGCCCCGCTGCCCATTGTCCTATAACCCACCATCTTGATACTTCTGGGGGCTGCCACAGTCTGGGAGGCAGTGTCAAGTTCAGATAAACATTGTCCAATCCTTTTTAAGCCTGTACCTTCATCCCTCAAGCCCGCATTTAGATGATTTGCATGCTCCCCTGCTGTATAGGAAAGGAACATAAAAATGCTTCCTCATAAGGATGGCATGGTTTTGCTGTGATGAACTCATGGTGGCCTCAAAGGCTATCTGTGCTGCCTAATTACCCTCAAAAGAACGGTTTGTGGTGGACTTGGTGCCATCTGCAGATTTTCACATGTGAGGTTTCGACTGTTGAGGACTCCTGCCGCCTGATACATAGTGATTGGTATTTTTGCTCCAGCACGAATTTGAATGATGCCTGTGAGACTGTTGTACAGAAAGATGATTCTTGGCTAATGAGTGATTTAGCGGCCCGTCCAACGTCCCTGACACAGTGCAGCTTTGTTCTCTATTCAGGGTTGAGGAGGCTTTTTATTTTCATAGGCATTTTATGGGAAAAATTATATTCCATGTAGTATTTCCAAATTGAGACATTAGTGAAGGTACCAGCAGATTTCCCTCAGGAACATCCGAACATCAGGACTGCGACATTCTACAGCTAAAATCATCATTTCGGCAGATGTTTCTTCAAAATGGACCTGGCTCGTATCGAAGTCTTAAATAGCAGCTTGACTCAGCGAGGTACCTCCAGACATGTTTATCTCCGAGCATTTACCAGTAAGTTAAAGTGGTTTAAAAGTGTGGGGGCTTTTGCAGATATTTTTGGTATCTTTGTGGGTGACTTTGAACCTTTCCCAGGCTAAAATTTAAAATTCTTGCCACCATCTTCTATGATGTAGAATCTGAGACCTTCCTCCTGAAATTATTTATGTATCATAACGGAGCCAGCAATCTTTGACCGTGATCATTATTTTGTTACTGCTGTCACTAGTTTTAATGTTTACTGAATGTTGGCTACGTGCCAGTCCCTGAGCTAAATGCTTTAGGAGCATTTACCTGTCCAACCTTCCCAAACACCTGTGCAGCAGGTATTATCTGATTATGCTGCACGTTGTGGGGGTTCAGGAGACATTTGTGGGGATTGAATGGTTCCCCATTTAACTGATGATCTCAGAGAGGTCCCCCAGCCAGTGAGGGGTGAAAGTGACATTCCAACCCAGGTCTCCCATGGGCTCCAGGAGCCCCAGGGCCTCATCTCTCAGTCTCTGAGCCCAAACTCTTACAGCCTCCGCTGCTGAAAGGCTGGGTTTCTAAAGAAATGAAGTTGATTGTCAGAGAAAACTACTCTTTTGCCCTTAATCAGCAGCACAGAGAAGCTCTGCCTTAGGTTTCAGCTCAAACATCTAATTTCAAAGTCTCTTCTGGCCACATCTTCACAAGCTTGATTTTGAGAAAAATGTTGATAAAAAATTATCCAAAGAGACATCCATGCCATCAGTGGTCTAAATTTAATTCCTGGATTAATCTCAACCATAAGATAGCTGCAAACACTTGGCCTGCTGTCCTTGGCCTCTCTTAGACTTGCTTCTCTTGGTCTGTGCCTTGATCTTATGCCTTCAACTTGCCCTGATGGACAGAGTGGAAGAGGGCCATACAGAACTAGATGGTGTGTCTCCTACAGAATGCTCTTGAGGACTTTTCTCAGTGTGCCACAAAGACTCACTTTTAAGAGGACCTATGAGGAAAGTTTTGCTCAGGGCCAAAGGTACGATGCTCCCCCTGTGAAGCTGGTTTGTTGTTAATCTTACAGGTAGTAGGGAGCCTGTAAAGGACTTGGATTTTTTCCTCTTTGCGTTGTCCTCCAGGAAGCTCAAAGCCCTCTTTCTGGCCTTGCCTCTAACTACCTTAAGGGACTTTCTAATCTGATTCTCTTATTTTTACTTGATTTACCCACACCTAATCTGCCCTTGTTCTGAACTTGCTCTGTATCTAATTTTCTCCTTTGAATAAAATATGTTTCAGAAAGGGGCACCTGTGTGGCTCAATCAATTAAGTGTCCGACTCTTGATTTCCTCTCAAGTCATGATCTCAGGGTCATGGGACCAAGCCCGCTCCCCACCCCCAACCCCCGGGCTCCACGCTGGACTCTGGAGCCTGCTTGGGATTCTCTCCCTCCTCCTCTGCCCACCCCCTCTCACATGAGCACACACACATACACACTCTCTCTCTCTCAAACAAAAAAAAAAAGATATTTTGGTAAGGTGCTTTAAACATTTCTTAAAAATAAGATAGACATAAACTGTCATAAGAATACAAAAAAAATGCTCTAAACTTTTCCACACAAGAGACTTGGGAACAGCTACTTCCTTAGCACCAGCATGATCTCTAGTTTCAAAACTCGGACAGAGGGGGTGCCCTGCTGGCTCAGTCAGTAGAGCATGCAACTCTTGATCTTGGGGTCATGAGTTCAAGCCCCACATTGGGTGTGGAGTTTAAAACAACAACAATAACAATTAGACGTGGAGACACTCTACTCCCAACCTTCTGCGGGTCCAGGGTTGCTCATGCTCTGCCTGGTGGCCTCCCATCCCTGCGCTGCCGTGTCCCTCCCCACAGGATGCGTGATCTCCTGCTGCCACAGGGACCCCAGCTCAGCTGCCCGTCTCTGGCTCCTACACCTTCTACCCGTCTCCTGGGTCTTTGTTCACAGACTCAAATGGTCTTCAAGTAGTGGCGTGTAATAGTTCTCTGGTGTACTAGAAAAATACTTTCAAATTCTGGCCAGTGTGTCACTGTTTATTTTTTATATAACCAGAGACACAAATTGTTAACAGATTGTTTACTTGGTAAATTCCTCACAGGAAATCAAGTTTTCTGCCTTGATTGTGGTTTTTCATATGCCCAGGAGGGACATTTCTCATATGTGTCTCACACACACACTCTCTTGGTGCCTCTTGGGTAATGTCCTTCGCCTCTCCCATCTTGTGCCAGAGCAACCCCTGCCCTGCACCCACCCCCTCAGCTTCCAGTCAGACTGGGCTCAGCAGTGTGTACTATCCATTGTCGCAAAAGTACATCTTTAACTTGCTCAAAAGTATATCACGTTAGGGGTGCCTGGGTGGCTCCATGGGTTAAAGCCTCTGCCTTCCGCTCAGGTCATGATCTCAGGGCCCTGGGATGGAGCCCCGCATCAGGACTCTCTGCTCAGCAGGGAGCCTGCTTCCTCCTCTCTCTCTCTGCCTGCCTCTCTGCCTACTTGTGATCTCTGTCTGTCAAATAAATAAATAAAATTAAAAAAAAAAGGTATATCATGTTATATACCTTTGTATGCTGTTCTCCTGAAGAGAAAATCTTTTCATTGTTTTGAAAAGGCTTTTTAAGAACGTGTGCTTACTTCTGAATTTAGGCAGGTCCACCATCAGAACTGTGGGATCCAACAACTACAGACACTCTCTCTCTCTCTCTCTCATTGAAAACCACTCTTTTACTTCTCTCAGGGCTGTTAATGCTGAAAAGGAATCTGGTCTGTTTTCCAGCATTTCACCATGGGGGCTCTGAACATTCAGAGCTCTTTTTCAGGCCCTCAGAAGCCAGTCTAACCCTTTTAACTCACTAACTGCCCCCTGCGGGTTGGGAGACCTCCCCCAGGGCAGCAGGAGGGAGAGTGTTTGAGGTGTCACCGAGGGCACTTCCCAGTACCCCTCCGCTGAGGCCCTGGCCTTCCAGCCCCGCCCTGTCTCAGGTCAAGTCCCTGCTTTCTTCAGGTACATACCCATCTCACTGGTTGGAGCATCCATAGTGGGTTCTACAGCTGGCTTCCCCTGCTTTCCCCACCAGGTGAGGGTAGGGCAAGTCACACCCCGGGTCCAGCATGGCCGCCATGGCTGACTGACCACTGAGGGCTTCCGGTTTCACGCCCCACTGTTACGCGTGAGCCCCAGCTAATATTCTCATTTGTATATGAAACTATCTTACCCATTTCATTAAAGCAGTGACTTTGGTTTCCTTTATGTATAAGAAAAGGATTGTATGCTTTTTGGCCTCAGCTTTTAATCAGTCTACTGTAGTTATCACTGTGGCGCAGTCTTTCAAAATATCTCAAACCACATTTGCTCTAGAGATGTGAAGACTTTTTAATTACTCTGGGAACACCTTTCAGCCACTGTCTGAAGTCTGTGTTTGATCCCTGGGATAGTTCCACAATTTCCCTTCTGAATTCCTCCTTTGGATGCTTCCTCTTCTTCTTCACTGCGTCTGCTCTTGCCAAGGTCACAAAGACGTCATCGCTACCAAATCCGCTCCTAATTGTAACCTTCCAGGCCCAGTGTGCAGCACGGGCCCGGTGAATGCCTTCTCTGGGATTTGTGCCTCGGCTCCCTGCTCTGCCCCCTCAGCTTCTTCACGGATTCCCTCTCTTCTGCCCAGTCCTCACATTTTGAGGCTCCTCAGGGTTCCGTCTCAGACACTCTGTTCATGCTACACACTCCTTCTTGGTGATCTACCCTGTGGCTTCAGTTACTGCCTTCAGACGGTGACTCACACGTCCTTATATTCTTCCCAGATCTCTAGAACCATCTGCCTGGGTGCCCACTGGATGTCTCTCCTGGGAAAGCCTGTGGGAGGCTGAACCTCAGCGTGCTCCAAACTGAACTCAGTTTGTCCCTCTTCCTAACCCCAAACCACTGAGGGAATGGCGCTACCTTCTTTTCAGTTGCGAATTCCAGAAACCAGGAAATCTCCCGTACCCCACATCCAGTCTCCTAGCAGACCCTGTTGGATTTATGTCCTAGACAGATTTCATGGCTAGATTGCTCTCTATTTACAGGGATGGGCACAGACAATGCTAGACAGTCTTTTGAGTGGTGGGGAGATAGATACACACTTATGCATGTATATATATGTGTATGTATGTGCATGGTAATATATATGTGTACATGTGTGTATACTAACTCAAATTCCACACCCACCTGATGAGGTATTACTACCCCCATTTTACTAGAGAGATAACCAAAGTTCCAAGAGATCAGTAACTTGTTCCGGATAGAGCTTGTCCCCTAAACTCATCCCAGTAGGTTCTGTTTACCAAGAAGTTCTGTTATCTGTGTGAGGGCCTCTTCCAATGCCCTTCAAACTTTATTGTTCATAAAAGTCACTTGAGGTTTGTTTAAACCCCAGACCCTGATTCATTATGTCTGGGGTAGGCTGAATGGTATACAGTTTTTACAAGCTTCCATAATGGAAGTGACTTTAAGGTCTTTACATGGTTTTCATTTGATCTGTTAAGGAGACAGGAAAAAGAAAAGAGCAGGAATGTTTGCTTCTGTGTCCTCCCCTCTTAGTGTGACGTTTATGTCATTTCCTCCTTCCCTGAGCTTCTGGCACTTCGTCTTGTCGCCCTGACATCTCGAAGCTTCCATTCCACCAGTTTTGATAGGATTACATCCAGATTGTCAGAATGCTCAGCTGTAATTAACCTGAGTCTGGGGGCTTTGATTTCCTTAAGGCCATAAAGAGTTCTTTCCCAAATACACAGCTCTGTCAACATCATCTTGATGCTTTCAAACAAACAACCTTCAGCATCTCTCCCTTGTTTATGGAATAAAGAAAGGAACTGTTTAGCCTGACATTTAAGGCTTTCACACAGCCTCTCTCCAGCCTGTCTTCGGAACCTTTGCTTATATAGTCCGTGATCCATCCCAGCATGCCTTCACCCACCATTACCCAGGCCCCTGGGGCCTCTTTATGGCTCTCTTTCCTTCTGAAATACCTTCTTGAAATAGGTGTCTCTTTTCAAAGCAGCCTTACATGATCCCCCAATGGGAAAGTCATCTTTTACTTGTTAGACCCTTCCATTTCTTGGGGCACCTGGGTGGTTCAGTCAGTTAAGTGACTCTTGACTTCGGCTCAGGTCATGATCTCAGGGTCATGAGATCGAGCCCTGTGTGGAGCCTGCCTAGGATTCTCGCTCTCCCCTCTCCATCTCCCCTCTGCCTCTGCCTTTCGCCCTGCTCCTCCCCATCTCCATCTCTCAGTCTCTCACTCGCTCTCTCAAAAAAATTTTAAAAAGAACCCCAGTTCCCTTGCCTTTCTCTGTGGTACCTGTTGTATTTTACACTGTGATTAGTTGTGGGCATTTCACCTTTTCTAGACAGCAGGGCTCATGCTTCTTTCATTGTGGTTGTGTCTCCAATGGCATTAGCTCACGGCCAGAGGTCCACGTACTAGCTTAAAGATGGATTTTGCTAAAAATCTAGTGTCTGATAAATTTTTTTCTTTTTAGATTTTTTTTATATTGCTTCCCAGTCTTTGTGTGTGTGTGTGCCTGAGTGTGGATGCCAGCACACTTCTAAATATACTTCTCTGATTATAAAGGGAATGCATGTTCATCATAGAAAATTTGAAATAAACTGAAAAACACAGGAAAATTAATCTGTAATCCTACCACCTAGAGGTAATCACTGTTAAGATTTACTGTATGTCCCCTTAGAAATTAAATTTATATACAAAGTGGGTTTGTATAATTTATTGGTGTCTTTACTTTCAAACAAAGTTTAATCTTTCTGAAGATGTAGATGCTCTTCCACAAACAACTTTTTCCTCCTCCCATCCAAATGCCTTTCTCCCTTGTATCTGATGCCATTGGCTGTGACCTCCAGAACCAATACCACAGGGTCCTTGTCCTGGAGTTCCGGGGAAGTTTTTAGGCAGCAAGTGAAGGTATCTGTTCTCAACCATTACAGATCTGAGACTCTGGAGTAATGGCTTCCACAAGAATAACTTGGCTGGTTTTAAAGCTTCCAAATGATCACCTTTTTCTCTTAAAACTGTACAAATTCTGATCCGATAGTATATTCATTTCATAGGCCTGCAGTCACAAATGGCCGCAAACTGGATGGCTTAGAACAACAGAAATGGATTCTTTCTCAGTTCTGGAGGCTGGAAGTCCAAGATCAACATGACCGCAGGCCATGCTCCTTCTCAGAAGGTTCTAGGGAAAAATCATTCCTTGATTCTTCCTGCTGCCTGCAATCTTGGCCATCCTTCAGGCTTGTAGCCAGCTCATTCTGGGCTCATTCCAAGGCCTTCTTCCCTGCATCTCGGGGTCTGCAACCCCCTCTTGTCTCTTGTGAAGACACCAGCCATTGGATTTCAGTCCCGCCCAAATCCAGTATGACCTCAACTCAACTCTTTGCAAATAAGGGCACATTCTGGGATTCCAGATGGACGTAAATTTGTGGGGATACCATTCAACCCAGTGTGGTTAGTTTGAAGCCCTGGGGAGTTTATTTTCTTTCTTGATGACCTTTCCTGCCTGGATTTTTCTCAGATGATCTTCTTCTTCTTCTTTTTTAAATTTTATTTATTTATTTGACACAGAGAGAGAGAGATCACAAGTAGGCAGAGAGGCAGGCAGAGAGAGAGGGGGAAGCAGTCTCCCTGCTGAGCAGAGAGACTGATGCAGGGCTTGATCCCAGGACCCTGGGATCATGACCCGAGCCGAAGGCAGAGGCTTTAACCCACTGAGCCACCCAGGCACCCCTCTCAGATCTTCTTCTTCACTCTTTAATTTTAAAGTTTCCTGTAACTTCTCCGTGTGTTTCTCTTTTCATTAATTTTGCCTAAAACATTGCATTTCTTTGATTCTTAGTCTCTGGTGTTTTTTTTTTTTTTAAGATTTTTATTTATTTATTTGTCAGAGAGAGAGAGAGTTAGAGAGCATGCACAAGCAGGAGGAGAGGCAGACAGAGGGAGAAGCAGGCTCTCCACCAAGCAAGGAGCCCAGGATCCTGGGATCGTGACCTGAGCTGAAGGCAGCTGCTTAACCAACTGAGCCACCCAGGCGCCCCTTAGTCTCTGTCTTATGTCAGGGATGAATATTGTCTTCTTCTGTGTCTTTGATTATTGTTCATTTCCCCCTACACACACAAACAGTAAGAAAGGTCTTTTTCTGTCCTTTATAACTCTTTCCTCTCTCATTGTTTTCGTTTCATTTAGTTCCTTTTCATCGTGGGGAAGCCTCTTAAATAAAGAGTATATTTACTGTTGCTGTTTTCTACAATGAACATTTTGCTTCCCATCAACAGGGATGTTAATCCTGCATTTGCGTTTTTTGGTCCTCTCTTTTTTAACCCTTTCCCAAAACTTTATACACCTGATGCAAAGCTCATGTCTTCTGTCTTACTGAGGACAACAACTACTTTTCTGAAATTTTATTTTGGTTTCAGAGTAAAAACATGGTGTGCTTTCCTTTCTCGTTTCCTAGACCATCTGTGGCAATTTTTTTTTTCATAGCTCCCATGTTGGGTTGTTTTGCTTTGTTTTGTTTTTAACAAAATCTTCAAATAAAAACAAAGAGCTGTTTGGACCTTGTATTTTTCAACAGACAGAATATATGACTGGCCATCAGCTCTCATAGTTCTTTTGGGTGCCGTAGCTTCTCTGAGCTGACGAGCTGAATGGCCAGCGGTTGTGCAGAGCTCCCTGATCAATGTCGAGTGTCTGGCTGGTGTTTATCTTGTAAGCTCTGCTGGAGGGAGATAGGATGTTCTCCACACTTGGCTTTGGCTGCTCTGAACCAGTGATGGCTCCAGAATATATATGTCCAGCAGGGGCTGGGGTGGGGAGAGGGGGACAGATAGCAGTCTGGTTGGAAGAGGAGTATGGAAGTAATGTATGCTCAACTCTTTACCTAAGCTTGAGAAAATGGTATCTGTGTGGATTAAAGAATACAATGGAGAAGATCATGAGACTGAATTTTTCCCCGCCCCAGTCGCCCTTGGGCATCATGGCAAAACTGTCTGTGCTCCCCGGAAAGCCCTGTTCCAGGACTCCTCTTGTCTTTCTCCCTACCTGGAGTGCCAATATGGCGGTAGCTACCTCAAAATGCAGCACCCGTGCCGTGTAAGGATGACTCCCGGTGTCTTACTGTCATTCTCCATATAGATCCAATGTCTCTCAGCCAAGATGAGACCACGTTGGGGCAGATAAAGTGCCCTCCAGCTTCCTGTGCTGACCGCAGAATTGTTCTGTGTCAGGCAACAATGTCAGTGACCAAATGTGTTTCTCCATTCTTCTCCATTGGCCCTAGAGTAAATAGAAAATGTCCTGAAATCTTGGCCAGAGGATGGACAGTCTTCTTTTGGACTCATGAGTTGTCTTCTTTTGTGCTGAATCCTCACATGTATTTTATGGGGACGCTGAGCATCAGGGACTGACAGTGATATATTATTTTAATGAAGAAACCAAGACAGATAGGTTTTGAGGTGGAGGGTCAAAGAGCGGCACTCATCCTGACAGGTCTCACGCTTCTCGATAAAACAAGTGGGGAGGCCGTCATCTCTCTGAAGAAAGGGTGTATCTGTGTGACTGACAAGCCAGGGCCAAGATGGGAGACTTAATGGAACGTGAGAAAGGAATTCGGGAGAAAGGACCCAGTCTAGCCAGGGTCAAGTAGCCTGAGTCTGCTGTCGGCCTAGTCTCGTCTTTGAACACAGAAGGAAAAGAGAGAGAATGTCTTTGGTAGCAAGCAGGTTGTTGAGGCTGGGGCTTGAGGCAGGGGGCACGAGGACAGGTTGGCAGGACAGGAGACCCATGTGTTGGGGAATGCAGCACTGACGTAGCCCACCACAGGCCCCAGCCCGAACCAAGCCCTAAAACGCCAAAGTGTCACAAAGTGTCACAAAGTGTCACAAGCCAGTTCTGTGACATCCGAGCTCTGCCAGTGCTGGGGGCGGGGGACGCACATGGGCGACAAAGCCATGAAGTAAATGAGGTCATTGGATTTGAGAAAGCAGAGCACGTGAGTTCAAGACAGCAGGTGAATCGCTGTGACAGACGCTGTGTTTACCGAGGATGGTCGCCAGGGAGGATGATGGCACTAAAGCATCTGAGACCGGATCTGAGGCCTCGGTGGTTTTCCTTCAGTCAACATCCGCCATCCCGGCTGGACCAACCCGGATGCTCCAGTGCCCCAGCCCGCGAGGCTTTCCCCTGGCCCTCGGCACAAGCAGAGCAGGATCAGGGGAAGAGAGGCAGGAAGAGAGCGTCTCCAGCGCCCACCCCACTCCTTGCCTCTCCTGCAGACAGCGGCAGTGCGCCAAGACGGACCAGGACACTGGCCCAGGAGCCACATCTCCAGTCAAAGGATGGCTTGTTCTGCCCAGCTTTAGGCCGATCGACCCCAGCTCTGCGCCATTTTTTTCCCCTTTCTCTTTACTGAAACATGGTTAACACACAGTGTTCTATTCATTTCAGGCGTTCAGAATACCGATTCAGCAATTGTTTTGAATGGAAACATTTATACTTTTCTTTCATCCCATCTGAGCAGTGCCTTCGAAGTCAGGTGTGGGGGGCGGTGTATGCGTGTCCGTGATTTGCATAGACAGTCTCAGATGGGTCTTCTGGACTTGTGTTTGTGGTTTTAAAAAAAAAAAAATCTTCTGTTGGAAATCATTTCTCAAAGGCCCTGTACACCTTCCAGAATAAATTTCATTATAGCAATGGAAGCTTCTCCACGTCCCCCCCTGCCCCCGGCAGAGTTCGTCTCTTCAGCCTCTGACCTCCCCCAGCACCCGGTTTTTGCTACTGTTACGACGTTTAACCAGATTGTGCGTGATTTATCTGTTTATATGTTTGTTTCTCTCCCACCAGGCTCCAGCTCCTCCAGGGCAGCGATCAAGCTGCATTTGTCTTTCTAAGTCCAGCAGTTAGTATGGGCCCTGAAAAATAGGTTCTCGTGAACGTTTGCTAGAGAGACCAATGTTTAAGCAGAGCTTCCAAGCATTTAAATTCAGCATTAAAAGGTTCAATCAGGGGCACCTGGGTGGTTCAGTGGGTTAAAGCCTTTGCCTTCGGCTCAGGTCATGGTCTCAGGGTCCTAGGATCGAGCCCTGCATCGGGCTCTCTGCTCAGCGGGGAGCTTACTTCCTCCTCTCTCCCTGCCTGCCTCTTTGACTACTTGTAATCTCTGTCTATTAATAAATAAATAAAATATTTTTTAAAAAAAAGTTCAATCATACTAAGTCTAATAATCAGAGCATTTTATATTCATCATTTTGTTAGTAGTATTCGTATATGTTGTCATGACATTTATTGAGTATTCCCTATGTCCAGGCACTGTTCTAGGCTCATTACATATTTTATATTATTGAATGTTCTCCACGAGCCTGAAAGTGGCTACAATCATTGTCCCTATTTTAGAGACAAAAAAAAGGCAAAATTTAGGAGGAAAAATTAAGTGATTTGCCCAAGGTTACATGACTACTAAGTATAGAACTGAAATTTGAACCTAAACAATTGGGTGCCAGAGTCCATACTCAGAACCACTTATTGTAAAGAAAGGAGATGGGGAAGGGAGGGTGTAGAACTTTGAAATATTATTTTTCTAATATGTACCTTATATTAACTTTTTGAGATTTTTTTTATCCAGGTTAAACTACTGTTTCTGTGATTTATGTACCTGACTGTGACCTCTGTAGAGTGCCTGGTAACAGAGGTCATAGGGAATCCTAGCACTGCTTTAGAAAGGAAACAGACACCAGCCCAAAGAAACAAAGCAATTAAGTAGAAAGAGAAAAAGCCTTTTTTTAAAAAAAAATTGTGTATTCATATTAACTTAGGAAATATTCTCACTTAATTGCTGATAATATTAAGTGAATAATACTCTTATTTACAGTAGTTAATGAATAACATTTTATGCTTCCTGTTTCTTCTGTTAAATTAATTCATTAAATCATACAACTGGATATAATTGCTTGGATAGTACTTTTTCCAGAAATAAAACATCTGATGCATTGAACACAGCTTAGTGTTAAATGAATCCATTTACACTTTGGCTGAGTTTGGACCAACACCTCTACTCAAGATGCGAAATTACCATGAATTTTCACCGTTTATAGTGTATTTAACTAACTCATCAGAAACCAGTTTGGTTGCAGTCGCCCAGCACCGCCTCCACGTCTAGCCTCTCTCAGTCCGGCCTGACTACACTTTCTGTGACTATGGAAATTTGGGATTTGTGCCATCCTGCCAAGTAGCCACAGGAGAGCGTTGAGCACCTGCATGTCAGTAGTGCTACCGAGGAACTGAGTGGGGTTTTTAAAATTTTATTGGAAGTAACATAAAATTTATTTATTTATTTATTGACAGAGAGAGAGATAGAGATCACAAGTAGGCAGAGAGACAGGCATGGGGGGTTGGGGAGCAGGCTTCCTGCTGAGCAGAGAGCCCTATGTGGGGCTCGATCCCAGGTCTCTGAGATCATGACCTGAGCCGAAGACAGAGGCTTAACCCACTGAGCCACTCAGGTGCCCCAGTAATGTAAAATTTAAATGGGCCTCATGGCCGCGGCCCCCAATAGTGGGGGAGCCCTAAAGGAATCCCTCACGAGTCAAATGATCATTTGTTTCGCCTCCTCTCTTCTTGCTCTCTCTCCGACTGTCTTCCTCAGCACCGCCCTTCCTTTGGTGTGTGACTGAATCAGAGAGACAGAATCAGAGAGACTGAATCTGACGACAAGAGGAAGGAAAAGAAAAGAAAAACCCTGCCCTCTTTTCTTAGTATTACTGATGTGATGCTTATGTGAACACCCTGTCTGTGTACCTCTGTATCAAAACAAATGCAAAAGGATTCTGCTGCTCTCTTCGTGGCGGGAACGCTCCTCAGCTGCCTCCCTGTGAGTGAGCGGCCTGACCTGTGGGGATGGGGCCCTTGCCTCCTCGGGAGCGCCCCCCACCCCAGCCCAGCCAGGGCCCCCTCTGTGTGGCCGCGTTCTCATTACCACCCTCTAGAAGCATTACTGGTACTTCAGGTTTCTTTTTCTTCAGAAGCCAATTTTCATTATGTGTATTTTCCTGGAAAATGTCCATTTTGTGGAAGGTTCTGATAACGCTTGCACCGTCTCAAGAAGTATTGTCATGCTTTAAAAAAATCACTTTCTTCTTCATAGGTATGTTTTCCTTAATATCACTCTGTGTTTGTGTTTGTCCTTTGCTTTTTTTAAAAATCAGACTTGCTGGTGATTTCTTGGAAGTGTTTATTGACTGTACTGTCTTTTTGAATCTATAATTTCTGCTCTGATCTTTTATTGATTCCTTGCCCTTCCTTTCCTTGGGAGTTGTGCACTGCATTTTTGGTATCTCCTAGAGGAAAAGTTGAGGCACCTTCCCCACCTAAAGGGCCTTGCTCGCCACATGCCACCCAGGACTTGGACCCACCTTCAAGGGGAGAGAATTAAGTCAAACAGCCGCCTTAAGGGAAATGGGTCTGGCCATGTGTCCAGGGCATTCCATCCCCATGGAAGATGGCAGCCGAAACTCCACAGCACACTGACAGGGCTGGGGCACGGGGCTTCTAGATTATGTGGTATTGGACATTCAGATAGGTGCTAGGAGACATTATTTCATTCCTGAGTCAAATCTTCCAACAAACGGGAGAGTTTCGATTTTTCTGTACCTGTAATTGGCCAGATCACAGGTATGAGGAATAATAGAAAATTACCAACAGAAACAGCTTCTCTTCTGCATTAAAAGGATTTTTTTCCTGTGTTGTTATTCTTCTCATCCCCAAGTTCACCGGAGCACTGTCTGCTCTCACATCGGCTGGTGTGCTGGTCCTCTGCAGGCCACAGCCAGCATGGGGCCTGGTGCTTTACGTAGGCAGCTGCCCTAACCGGCTGTGAGGGGGAGCCCCAGGACTGCCATTCAGCCAGCCGGCACCAGGTCACTCTGTCAGCATGACTGGCGAGTCCCCTGCGCAGCTCCGGCCCCAACCCCCACGCTCACCTCAGGCAGGCCCTGTTGGCAGTCGCCCAGGGTATTAGCCGGATGTGCTGTGTCTGATTCCGTTACCAGCAGCCCGACTTGCCCTTGCACGTGGTGATTCACTGGTCGTTCCTGCACGGTAGACCCGGCAGGATGTCCTTGAAATTTCTTGCATGAGTCATGAACCTCTGGTTTCTAGGGCTGTGTAGATCTTACCCCCAGTTTCATATTCCTTTGGTCATTTCGGTAGGAATTAGGCCTTGATTTAGTCACAGATTTCTTATTTGGTAAGCATGTAGTGGACATCTATACCGTGTCGGACAGGATCCTTCATTTGGGGGGTGCGGTGGTGAGAAAAACAAGCCATCAGGGTCTCCGTGGGGCTTATCATTGGGGCGCAGGAGAGTACAGAAGGAGAAGCGGCATGAGTCACACAAAGAAACGTAAATCACAGCTCCCAGGAGCCCTGAGGTCGGCGAAGTCCCCTGCAGTAGAGAGGGCAGTGGACGTGGAGGAGGAGTTCTTTAGGGGAAGATGGGAGACTCTGGGCCCCTGGTGGGAAGGAGCAGGGTGCTGGGACAGACATGGGACTGTGGGACACTCGGATTTGTAGTTTGCCGAAATTGCCCGGCGGTGTGCGGATTGGGTCAGAGATGGTGGATGGGTGCTTGCTCAGCTTGGTGTAGGAGGCAGGTGCGTTCATCTGGGTGAAAGACGACAGTCACATGGGTGCAGACGGTGGTGGCGGAGATGGTAAAGGTGTGAGGGGCAAACATGTCAGCCTGAAGCCCAGGTTCCGTGCCTGTGGGCCTAAGATCAGAGGGAGCCAAATTCCTTCCAGCCATCAGATCATTAAACGTGTTCTTCCTTTCTGCTTCTTGAACCTTTGAAGCAAAAGAAGCAATTAACTTCTTGTTCTAATCTCACCACAGGAAAGGGCTTTATTGTCTCTGCCTGGCTGTGTCTGGAATGTAGTGGGGGAGATTTTATTTTTTGTTCGGTGAATGAATGAGTGAATCAGTGGATGACTGTCAGCTCTCTGCCCAGGCCTTTGAGTCCTGGTTGAAACGAGCTATAATGAATCCACCAACCTCTAATTCAGGCAAGCACGTGTCCCCCTGTCTCTTTATACACCTGTGTCTGGTGTATAATTGATGGCAGGTCTCTTTTCTCTCTAGATGGGATCTCAGAACACTTCTCCCAAAGCCCTTGAGGCAGCCTACGCCAAGAACACTTGACTTGAAACCTATTTGCTATAACCTGTATTTTAATATTTTAACAGACAATGAGTAGGAGCTCACAAGCAAAGAGGAAACTGACACTGAGTCCTCTGTGCTTCCCCCATGATAATGGCAATGACCCCAGGAGACCTTCATTCATCTTGTTCTTGTACTTGAGAATTGGCCTCTCTAAACTAGGAAACAGTCCACCAGACCTCACTTCTGACATTGACTACAGAGTACGGGGTTCCCCAGGGCCGCTCTCAGGTTCAATAATTTGCTAGAAGGGGACTCACGGATTATAGTGAAAGCTGAAAGGCTCACTTATGCTTTATTACGGCAAAGGGATACAGATTAAGATCAGCCAAGGGAACGGACGCATAGAACAGAGGCCAGGAGAATTCCAAATGCAGAGCCTCCCAGTTGTCCTCTCCCAGTGGGCTCAGGGACAGCACTAACCCCTCCTGTCAGTGACGTGTGACAGTATATGGACTGGGACAGCTCACCTGAGTCTTCGTATCCAGATCTGATACCGTGTAACCCAGAGTACCGCTCGCCCACAGGTCAGGTGTTTCTCCTGTGTGGCTCAAACACCCTGGTAAACAGACACTCCTGCAGGACATTCCCAGGGCTTGGAGGTGACCTCTCAGGAGCCAAGGGCAAAGGCCAGAGCTCTCTGGGGCGGGGCTAAGTTCTTTACCACACAGCCTCTGTTGCTCATCTTTGGTTTCCTAACTATGTAATAATCTGATGCCACAAACAGCTAAACATATACGTAACAATATTTTTCTTTGTTTTTAGAAACGATTTTGCAGGATAAAATTTAGGTTGAAAACCTGGGCCTTTTCATGGACATTCCACAGAGGACTGTTAGGTGGGGCAGTGGTTAGGTCAGGGTGATGGGTGGGGCAGTGGTTAGGTCAGGGTGATGGGTTTCTGAAGTCTGGCTGCCTGTGTTCACATTCCAGGCCTCCCAGGTACTAACTAGGATATGACCATGGCTGATTATTTTACCGTCCTCTGCCTCAGTTTCCTTATTGGTAGATGAGAACAATGATGGTACCCACCTGCGTTGCTATTTTGCGAGTTAAATGAGAGAATGTTTGTGAAGACCAGAACGGTGCAAGGCTTCTAGAAGCACTCAATAAATATTACATACTATTATTTCTATATTTATCGTGAAAAAGATTTATCTGCCTTTTGCAAATAATTTTCCTTGGGAAGGTTTGTAGAGTTTCCCCGTGGTTTTTCCATTTTCACACTTCCATATCTCTTACCACGAGTGAAAATAGGAGATAATCATCTTTCTTCAGAAATCTTGTTATCTTTTTTACCAGGTAAGTCTTGAGTTAGAAAGGGAGGAAATGTCTTCCCCCAGGGCAAGCGCATTCGAATGAGTCTGGGAAATAGAAATGCTTGGCAGATCTTGGCTACAAATTGTGGGCAGATTTAAAGGTTAAAAAAAGACATGTCATTTTCCCAAGTTGCTACTGAGAAATCTAGGAGATTTGGGAGAAAATAAGTTAAATCTCGAGTCAGTAATTTTAGGACTGATGCGCGAGTCCCGCTCTCCCGCATCTCATGCTACCAGTGAGCTCCTTGAAGACTATTTGCAAGCATTGTGTTGCCAGAGCTCAGATAGAGCCTGCCTGCCTTGGAAGGGGCTAATTGGCCTTTTGGAGACCATTTAAAACTGAATGAAGCACAAGAGCTTTCTGTGACGTTAGCAGAGCCTTGAGCTCGTGCCAGCCATTAATTGTTTTTCAGGCTTTCCTGTAAAGACGGCCGAACTTGAGACTTGGCTTTCGGTTTTGCCATCTGTGAGCTGCCCTTGTCCACGTGTGACGCGTATTAAGATTGTTTTTCCAGGGAGCATCGCTTTGTCATTTCTCGGGATGGGAATAGGTTCACATTTAGATTTTATTGAAAACGTTCACATGCAGATTTGATGCTCTTGTTTTCCTACTCTCACGGGTTAGGGGGCGGTCACTCTGTAGCTTCCTGAAGACTGTGGAGACTAACCGTGTGAGGGCTTGGTGGACCAAGCTTCAGAAAGACCCATTAGCTTCTGGGCTGGGCCCTCCAGCTGTCGTTCCTTGGCTTTGGCTGACATAGGACAGATACAGACAGACAGAAGAGGCTTTGCCCATGGCAGCCCAGCTCCCTAACTGATTGCTCTCTTGTCCCCTAGCTTATTTCCAGTGATGCTGATGGTGCCATCCAAAGGGCTGGAAGATTCAGAGTGGAAAATGGCTCTTCAGATGAGGTAAGGGAGCCCCCGACCAGCCTCCACCCCTCCCCCCTCTATTGTCACCAAGCACGTGATTATAGCACCTGGGTTATAGCACTGAACAGTTAGTGATGCTCCTAACTGCACAAGACTTGCCTAAGTGCAGCCTGGGAAGGGCTCAGTGGAGCTCTTCAGAGCCTCACCAGAAGCAGACATGAAGGGAAAATGCCATTGTTCTCTGTATGGAAGGTGCTATTAATAGGGCAAGGGGGCGTACCCTTTCAAAGATCTATAATAAACCCCAGGACATTAAGGTGGTCTGCCAGCCGTGGGACCAAAGAAGAATTCACAGCCGGGGCACCTTTTGTGGGGTGTCCCAGAAGCCCAGCTCTCCCCTCTGCCAAGCTGCTCAGCTCAGCATCGCCCTACAAGCAACACAAGGTCCAGGAGAGAGATGTAAAAGTTACTATAATTACCAAATGTCATCTTTATCCAGGGAAGATACCAGGAAAGGTGTCTGCCCACCATCCTTGGGCCTAAGCCCTCTCTCAGGGGTCTCCTGGTCTTCCCAGCTGCCGGCCGCAGGGACTCAACTTGCTTGTGTTTCTTCTTCAGACTTCCACTGCCCATCCTGCCCCTTGAGGTCTACCCCCCAAACTGCGGAGTGTGGTGTGAGCCCCGGTGTTTTTCCATCTCTGTTACCTACCTCCCTGAGAGGTAGGCCGTCAGAGTTCTTTAGCACCCCTGCCCCAGCTTTGGAGAATCAAACAGGCCTGGGTTCAAGTTTTCACTCCCCCATCTCCTAGCTATATGATCCTGGGCAAGTAGCCCAGCCTTTCTGAGCCTTGGTTTCTTCATCTATAAGATGGATAGTGTCTCAGGATTATTAGAAGGAGTCAGTGAGCCAAGCTCGTAAAGCGTTCAGCACTGTGCCCGCCATATTGTTAGCAGTCAGGAAGTGACAACAGGAAGTGACGATGGTGGGTTTGTTAACTTAACCACTGCCATATTGCCAGCCTTGCTTTCCTGACCACCTCCTTGATCAGATTCCTGAGGAAGGGCTATGGGTTTACCTTGAAAGTCCACAGCATTTGGAAGTCATTTCTCATCTTCAGCTTTGGCCTTCACTTCCCATACCAGAGACATGGGACCTTCGCCATTGCTCTGTGAGGTGCAAGGAGGCCATCCTATCTGGACTCCTGAAGAGGTGCCATGTACTTCTCATCCACAGTGATGTCAACTGAGCCACACAGAAGAAGGATGTCCCTGGGGAATTTGCTTCTGAATCTTGGAAACAGCCCTCCCCAAATGGCCCAGCTCCTGAAATGAGATGGTCTTAGCACCACAGACTTGGGCAGCCCGCTGTGTGCCAGGAGCTAAGCCAGGAGCAGAAACACTGAGGCCTCATTTTCCAGTGCTCAGAAAGCTAGTAGCCACTGTGCTGAGTTTTTACTTTGAGAACCTTAAGTGCCAGGGGCCCCAGAGGTTGCCCTGCCTCCAGACATCTTTGTGCTCCCCAAATTTTTGTAAACCTTTAGCCCAGCCTGAACCAAGCAAAGTGTGCTAGACTTCCCCCAACGCTATATAAGCAAAGCTCTGCCCCCTGCTGGAACCTGCGTCAGGAGGAGAGCCACCCATCCTAAGAAAGACCTAAATGTGGTCCTAGGATCCCCGAACTCTCCTCACCCAGCTGTGTCCCCTGGCCCTGCCCCATCCCAAAGGACGTGTTCTGGACCCGGTCAGGGATTAGAACTCGCCTCTGGACGATCATGGGCAGGCGTGGCTCTAGAGTCAGACCACCTGGGTTCAGATGGTGAGTCCACAACTCACCAGCACGGTGACCATGGGCAGTTCACTTAGCATCTCTGAAACCATTTGGTGGAGTTATTGATTTCACAAATCACTGTGGTCTGTTGTGTCCAAAACCCAGTCCTGTCTCAGATTGCCTCTCTGCGAAAGATGATACCAAGGCTCAAACGCTGTTTTCAATTTTGTTTCTATTAGAGCCACCAAGCGGGTGTGCTTGGCTGGAGCACGGTGGCTCTGTTTTATATTAATGGTCTTCCACTAAAAGCCTGCGGCCAGTGTTAATGTACACCCTGATAAAAGACCCAAGTGCGCGTGAGACTCAGAGGGAAACCAACCCAGCTTGCTCGGAGTCCGTTAAAGCCATCCGTGCACGAGAAGGCACCGGATTTGTAGCTGCTTAAAATTTTCAGGCGCATGAAGAGACAGATTGCAAAGTAATTTCATTACTGGGTTATTTCTCCTTTTGTTATTGCATTTTAACTGTTCTTTATACAGTACGGATCCTAGACCCTCATCAGATCCATGATTTGCAAAAATTCTCCCCCATTCTGCAGATTGCTTTTTCACTTCCTTGATTGTGTCCTTTGAAGCACAGACATTTTTAAATATAATGATGTCTCATCTACCTCGCTTTTCTTTTTTCTGCTCATGCTTTTCATGTCATTTCTGAGAAGCATTGCCTAGTTCAAGGTGGCTCAGTCACTTCTTACACTTACTGTTCCAGGGAAGACAGTGTCGGATTTGCCTCGTTTTCTTTCGATACAGTCAGGATAATGGTGTTACCATCTGTGGCAGATCATTTCCCTGTGTGACGTTGCGGGGGCTCTCTGCCATGTGATTTCACCTACTGTGTGCCCCTCTGTGCGTGGCCACAGAACAGTTGCTGGTATTGTTCTTGAAAATGAATTTTTAGGATTACTAGGAGGCCCAGGTTGAGTCTCCTTTTGGTAGGGCATTCTAGATCATGAGTTAAAATAAATGCCTATTGGGTCTTTTTCTCAGTTCCTGACACAGAGCGGCCCAAACCTGTGAATTTCCCAAGTGCAGAGAGTGAGCAGTGTGTCTTTTGTCATGTTAATGAAGTGGCTTTTGGGAAACCCCTCAGGATGGCGGCTGGTCACCAGAGAAACCTCCCATACAGTTATAGGGTTTGAACTTCCTTTTCCACCCCTGACCTCCAACCCTGGGGAAAAGAGAAGGGCCGAAGATTGAGTTCAGTTGTCAGTGGCCAATGAGTTAATAAAACACAATTTCATTGATGATTTAATCAATCAAAGCCTCCATAAAAACCCACAGGATGGGGGATCAGAGAGCTTCTGGTTTGGGGAACACGGGGAGATTTGGGGAGCTCCACACCCTTCCCCATGCTTTGCCCTGTGCCTCCTTAACAGAGTTATATCCTTTTATAATGAATCTAGTTAGTAGTTAATCCAGTAATCTAGTTAGTAAAATGTTCCTCTTGAGTCCTGTAAGATACTCTAGCGAATTAATTGAACCCAAGGAGAGGGTCATTGGATCCTCCTATCTATAGCTGGTTGGTCAGAAGCACAGGTGGGATGAGCCCTTCACCTGCGGGACCGAGGCTGTCTTCAGGTAGATGGTGTCAGAACGGATTTGAATTTCAGAACCCCCAGCTGCTGTCAGAGAAGTGCTTGTTGATGTGGGGAGAAAACACATATTGGAATTGATGTCAGAATCAGAGGGGCTTGCACATTCTCTTGCCAGACACAGTAAACTAAATTCCCAGCGTGAGACTTTCCAAACCTCCCTGGTGCTGCAGAACAGAGTTGCGGGTTTATGTGAAGGCTGGTTTGCGGGCACACCACCTCAGAGACACTCCCCGCTCAGCTCTCCTGGGCACTGACAACCTTCCCTGTAGCCTCTGAGGTCCAGGGGGTCTCTTCGGGTTCCCTTTTCCTTGAATGTGTTTCCTTGAACGTGGGGCCCCTTTGGAGCTACAGCATAATGGGGTGGGGGGTGTCTCCTATTACACTGACCTGCTTCAGCGGGTCTGGGGCTTTGTTGTTTTGCCCTCTGGCCCCAGGAAACCACCAAAACTCAAGTTTAGTTTCACCCAGACTGACAGATATCCTCAAGCTGAAAAAGGTGGCCATGGTCCCCCCTACCCCTCTGGGTTCCCACTTGGCTCTGTTTGGGCTGCCATTTCTGGACTATCTCGTGAGCACAGCAAGGGCTTTTAAGGAGATGATTTGAATATTTTTTGAGCAGTTTGAGTTTTTGCCACAGGAAGGTTAGTTGAATAATCTAGCCCACCATTACCAAACACAAAAGTTGTCTCAGGAGTGTCTTTTCCCATAATGCGTCATGTCATTCATTCAGCTCTCATTCGTCGGATCCTTCCTTGGTGCCAAGTAGTCTGTGCACTGGTGATGTAGGGGGTGGGTAGGCTTGCTGAGCTTCCCGCCTGGTGCCCTCGCAGACCGGCGGGCGGAGGAGTCAATGAACAGGTGCACAATACCCTAGGCAGAAAGGAAGTGTTGGCAAGCACTATGGGGAAACCAGATTGGGGTGTGGCACCAAGCGAGAGGGAGAGCCCCACTTCGCTGAGATGGTCAAACAGGGCCTCCCCAGGGATGACACAGTGAGCCCGAGGCCTCTCAGCTGTGCTTCTCAGACCACCAGGGGTAAAGGACCCACTTTTTAATTTCTGATCTGTTGCAGAACTCAGTGTGGTCCTACTGTGCGTCCCCAGCCCACAGCATCCCCTTCACGGAATGCCCCCCCAAACTGAGAAACACCCCGATAGGTCTGGACTCTGTTTAAAGAAATGAACCCCCTGAGCATGACTTCGGTCACACGGTCATGTCAAAATGCTTGTAAAGCGTCCTCAATGCTTCTCCGTTGTTGTCCATGTCATCACTGAGCGGGAAGAAGCCTGTAGACGAGCGCCCGTCCGTCCGCTTCTCACTGCCTCGGAGGTCATCTAGGCCAGTCCCCCACCCAAGGCAAGCGCCCCTACACCAGCTTCGCTCCAGTCAGCTCATAGGTCCCTGCTCGAATGTTTCTGCAGGAATGGAGAAGGGGCTCCCTCCTTGATAGCTCGCTTTCCTCCAGACAGTGGCCAAGTGTCCTACGATTCAGTTAGGACATAACTGCCCGAGTTAGCCCCGTAAGACGGCCCTTATTTCAGACACCAGTTGCAAGTATCAGGTTGCCAGGTCACCCACACTTCTGTCCCACTTGGTTGTAAAGTCAGGCGTTCCCACAGCAACCCCCCACCCCAGGTTTAATAATTGGCTAAAATGACTCATAGAATTTAGGAAAGCCCTTCACTTGCTCTCCCGTTTACTACAAAGGATACAACTCAGGATCAGCCAGACAGGAGAGATGCCCAGAGCAAGGTTTTGGGGGGCGAGGGCAGGCACGGAGCTCCCACGCCCCCGCTGGGAGGACCACCCACCCGGCACCTTCTTGTGTTCACCAGCGGAGCAAATCATTGGCCATTAAGGATTGAATCGGTCTGCAGTCCCTCCTCTCCCACAGGGTTCACCGTGGGGCTGAAAGGTACAAGCTTCTGATCAAGGCTTGGGCTTCCTAGCAAGCGGCTCCTTCCTGAAGCTCTTTAGAGACCCAGCAAGGGCCCCTCGTTAGAACAAAAGGCACTCCTGTCACCTTCATCACTCAGGACATCCCCAGGGTTCTTTTTGTTGGGCAGAATTCATCTGTTTCTATTTTCCACTCAGAGTTGCTACTTACATTTTCTGTAAGTCTTCGCCCTCCTCGCCATGGTGGGCCTCCAGCGTTCCAGGACATGTGCTGCTTTCCTCCTAAGATGTGGACTCTGCTCCACTCATCATCGTCCTCACTGTGCTCCTGGGCCACGTGGGAGGTTGTTGATGTTAAGCTGAAGTGGTCAGAACTAAATTCGGGGCTCCAGGTACATCCCACACAGGGACAAGGGGGAGTAGGCTCGTCCCTTTCCTTGCCAGGCACACTCTCTTTTTACAAAGCCAGTGATTCATTACAGACCTTCCATAAAGCTGCCCCTTGCCCCAGTCTTCTTCACAATGTAGTGGAGACAATTTTGGAGTCAAGCAAACGTGGGTTCGGGCTTCACTCTATCACTTACCAGATTATGACTCAACTTCTTGGAGCCTTAGTCTCCAGACAGGTGAAATGGGTGCGGATTCCTGCTTTGTAGCACCTGGCCTTCTCCTTCCTGTACTTACGCACTTAGAATTCATCCCCAAATGGAGGATTTTCTGTTGTCCATACTAAATTTAATCTCATCAGTGTGTCCCTGATTGCTAATTGTCAAGAGGTTTTTTTTTTTTTGACATCTTGATTCTGTCACCTGTCCTATTAGCTAACCCACTGAGAAGCTTTACATTACCTTCCACTGTGCTTCTCCTGCCATCTGTGTGCTCACTCAGATTATTAATTAAAATGAGTGTGACCCCCGGGTGGATCACTGGAGACCTCCCTTACAGCTCACTTGTATGTACCAATTAGTATATTGTGAAGCAGAGGGACAATCTTTCAGCTTTTTATAAATCAATCTTCCTTGGTGTGGGAGGATTCTCTTATACACTGTTGGGGGATATGCAAACGAGACAATCTTTTGGAAGGGCAATTAGCAATAATTAAAAATGCACACACCATTTGGCCAGTAGTTCTATTGCTAGAATGTGTATTGTAACGTTATTTTAAATAGGGAAAAAAAAAAAACCCCACCTGGAAGCAACTTTGATTTCTATCAGTAAAGGAGTAATTACATAAATTATGATACATTTATACAATAAAATGCTTAGTAGCTATTAGAAAGAATGAGGCAGTAGTATATGTAATACCACAGAGAAATGTTTAGGGTCCAGTTAGACCGAAAAGCAAGTTCCAGAATGATTAGGATATATCATGCTTTTCCTTAACAGACAAAAAGGTAAATAAGTTTGTCAGTATGCAAGAAAGTTTCCAAAAGAATAGATAAGAATTAAGCAGTAATTGCTTCTAGAGAATGGAAATGGCAAGTCAGGAAAGACGTCAGAGGACCTTGACTTGCCACAGCAGGTCCTTCTATGCCATTTACAGATGTTACATATCTCTACACAACTGTAGTATTTAATTTTTCTAAAAACCTGCATCGTCACTAAAAAGAACAAGGTAAATCTAAATGTACTGACCTAGAAATATTTCCAAGATAATTTCTGTTTTTAAAAATTGTATTTATTTAATCTCTACATCCACCATGGGGTTCGAACTCATGACCCTGAGATCAAGAGCTGTGTGTTCTTCTGACTGAGCCAGCCAGGCACCCCCTAAGATATTTTCTTTAGTGGAAAAAATCGGGTTTCAGTGTAATAGCTCCACTAGCCTCCCATTTATGAAAATAAATTCTATGTGTATACACATATGTGTTTGTTACAAATTTATCTGTATATGTGGACATGGATGTGAACTTAATGTTGTATGCACAAATGTAGACAGCAAACACACCTTTGTAAATGCATACAAAGGTCTGAGACAAACCACACCAACCTGGTAGAATGGTTATCAAAGGCAAAGGATGTGGACAGGGACATGGAGGACCGAAAGAGACAGATTTTACTTTGTGTGTGGTTTCACTTTTTCAACCAGCTTATATTTATTTGCATTTGCAATTCAGAAGTCTTTAGTGCGTTTTTTTTAAATCCATCTTCTTTATTGCCAGCATTCTCTCAGCAATTTAAACCTAGAAACTGAAGTAAAGTCTGTTAAAATGCATTCTCTCATTAATTGGGCTCACTCTGGAACAGACTCTCAGAACTCCCAGGTATTATATAAAACAAGGGATCTCATCTGCAGTTCAAGTTCATGGTGCAGATTCCCTGCTTCAAGTCCAACACTAGCAAACATTCAGATAAAATGAGGGTGTTATATGTAGATTTTGATTACATTCTCAAAATATCCTGGCCAGATTCGTTCAGTCCTCCCCTTCACATCCCACGAGTATAAATGGAGTAACAAGATAAAATAAGATCAGATAAGATAGGATAAAATAAAATAAAATAAGATAAAATAAAATAAAAAGACAGTGGCTCAGTCGGTTAAGCGTCCCACTCTTGGCTTGGGCTCAGGTCATGATCTCAGGCTTCATGCTTAGCAGGAAGTCTGTTTCTCCCTCTGCTCCTCCCCATGCTCACTCTCCCTCTCAAATAAATCTTTTTTTAAATAACATTTTATTCATTTATTTGTCGGAGAGAAAGAAAGTACACAAGCAGGGGGAGCAGCAGGCAGTGGGAGAAGCAGGCTCCCTGCTGAGCAAGGAGCCCCATGTGGGACTCAATCCCAGGACTCTGGGATCCTGACCTGACCTGAAGGCAGATGCTTAACCGACTTAGCCACTCAGGCACCCCTCAAATAAATAAAATCTTAAAAAAAAAAAAAAAAAAAAAAAAAGACAATGAAGGCAACAAGGAGCTTTTGTGGGCTTTGGAATTTGATATCGGAATGATTCAGGATTTCTTGGTCTCAGGCCTCATTTAACGCTGTGGCATGTTCAGGCATATCTGCAGCATGGAAAAATTTGAGTTTATTACTCTTTTTTTTTTTTTTTTTTTTTTTTTTTTTAAAGATTTTATTTATTTATCAGAGAGAGAGCGGGGAGAGAGCAAGCACAGGCAGACAGAATGGCAGGCAGAGGCAGAGGGAGAAGCAGACTCCCTGCCGAGCAAGGAGCCCGATATGGGACTCGATCCCAGGAGGCCGGGATCATGACCTGAGCCGAAGGCAGCTGCTCAACCAACTGAGCCACCCAGGCGTCCCGAGTTTATTACTCTTGATAATATCTTTTAGCAAATGATTATCTAAAAGGGCATAAAACACCTATGAGCATTTGCAGCCTTAATGTTTAGTTGTTTGGCAGATGTGTCCATCAGGGTATTTCCTCCAAACTTGCTTGTTGATGTCAAATAAAGTGTTCCTGGTGTTATTGTCACCTTAAATGTTCTAGACAAAGTTTTTATATCCCTGAAACTCTCTGTAAAATAAATCTTACTTAAGAGACTTAAGGTTGGGGGCGCCTGGGTGGCTCAGTGGGTTAAAGCCTCTGCCTTCAGCTCAGGTCACGATCCCAGGGTCCTGGGATGGAGGCCCGCATCGGGCTCTCTGCTCAGCGGGGAGCCTGCCTCTCTGCCTACTTGTGATCTCTGTCTGCCAAATAAATAAATTAAAAATCTTTAAAAAAAAAAAAAAAAGACTTAAGGTTGGGGCGCCTGGGTGGCTCAGTCGGTTGAGCGACTGCCTTCGGCTCAGGTCATGATCCCAGGGTCTTAGGATCGAGGCCTGCATCGGGCTCCCTGCTCAGTGGGGAGCCTGCTTCTCCCTCTCCCCCTTCTGCTCCCCCTGCTTGTACTCTCCCTCTCTGTCAAATAAATAAATAAAATCTTAAAAAAAAAAAAAGACTTAAGGTTTATTCAAAAATTAATGCCACAGTTAGGCACTACTATGCCCACTCCAGAACCACCTAAAGGAAAATGCCTGAAACACTAAGAGCTGGTCAGAGGACAGGAAACCACTAGAACTCTGTATATCTTGCTAATAGTGTAAGCTGGTGCATCCTCTTTGGAAGTTTAGCAGAATCTAATAGAACTGAAGTCTGCCTCCTCTGGTCCCAGGCAGTAGCAATGAGTGCTTATGGCCACCAAAAGACAGATACAAAACTGTTCACGTGACTTTATTCTTAACGACCCCAAACTGGAGACAGCCCATATGTCCAGCAGCCAGAGGATGCATACATACACTGGGGAGTAGCCACATGGCAGTGGGAGAGAGTGAGCTTGTTACATCCCCAACATGGATGAACGTCACAGACCTGGTGCCAAAGGGCAGACCAGACTCCGCAAATACACACACTAGGATTTCATTTCTTCAAAGTTCAAGAGCAAGTAAAATGAATTGTGGTGATAGAAGTCAGGGCAATGGTTACTTTTCACAGTATGACTGGGTACCTTCAGGGCATTGAAGATATTTTCTATCTTGATCCAGGGAGTGGTTCCACGGGTGTCTACATATTTTAAAAATCATTTACTATTCACTCAAGATTTGGGGCCTTTTCTGTCTGCTTCTGGTACTTACCATCAGAAACCAGAGATCATCTTTGGAGTCGCTCTGGGCCTGTGCGGTCTTGGGCAGAGGGTACTTTTGTTGTTTCTTTGCTTTAGTCTCCTTTCCTTGTCAGCTCCTGCGTATGTTTGTGTCTTTACACCTCATCGTATGTGATTTTAACAAGGGACATGAAGTGTCTCACTCTGCGAGACTAACAACTTTTTTGGTGTTGGGGTCCCCCCCCCATTTTAATTAAGGATTCAGTGAAGACAAAAATTATGTAGTTAGGTTTTTGATCATTTAAAAAAACACAAACACCTCATAATTGACACTTTGTACTTGATAGAGATTTGGGGCATGCCACCGGCCAGAGTCCCGTCTGTGACTCTGAGACGCTCCTCCCATGTTACTCCGTCCTGCGGTTGCTAGTGTCCAGACCTCTGGGAGGGGAGAAAGCAGATCCGGTGCTTCAGAAGATCTAGAGTGTGGGGGCCAGTTTTTACATCCTTTGACCCCCTTGGCAATCTCTGAAGCCTGTAGACCCCTTCTCAGAATGTTTTTGAACGCGTAAAACAATACACGGATTACAAAGGAAAACAGTAAATTGAAATATATTGGAGGGGTGGCTCAGCTAGTTAAAGCATCTGACTCTTGATTTCAGCTCAGGTCATGATCTCAGGGTCATGAGATTGAGTCCTGCATCAGGTTCACGCTTGGCTGAGAGCCAGTTTAAGATTATCTCCCTCCCTCCCCGACCCCTGCATACTCTGTCTAAAAAACAGAAAAGAGGGGCGCCTGGGTGGCTCAGTGGGTTAAGCCGCTGCCTTCGGCTCGGGTCATGATCTCAGGGTCCTGGGATCGAGTCCCGCATCGGGCTCTCTGCTCAGCGGGGAGCCTGCTTCCCTCTCTCTCTCTCTGCCTGCTTCTCCATCTACTTGTGATTTCTCTCTGTCAAATAAATAAATAAAAAAAAATCTAAAAAAAAAAAAAACAGAAAAGAAATAGTTATCAGAGGCTTAACCCATTGAGCCACCCAGGTGCCCCAGATGGATTTTTTAAAAACCTGATTTATGATACAGTAATATATACCCTTTTTTATCAGTACATTAAATAACAAATCCAGCAGCAGGACTTACAACTATTACAGTTTTGAACCAGGAAGATTGTAAACAGTGTTTAAGATATCTGCAGCCACTGTAGTGAGTTCTGAAAATATCTCTGATTTGTGCATGTGCACATGCATGTGTGTGCGCACACGTGTGCACATGTGTACGTGCGTGTGACATGGTTATCAGGGCTGTTTGTTCTACTGTAGTTCTGTTTTGTTGCTGTTGTTGTTTTGACTGACATTTGTGGTTGAAAGAAACATTTTTTTAAAGATTTTATTTTTTTTTTAGATTTTTTTTATTAATTTGACAGAGACACAGTGAGAGAGGGAACACAAGCAGGGGGAGTGGGAGAGGGAGAAGCACGCTCTCCACGAACAGGAAGCCCAGTGCAGGGCTCGATCCCAGGAACCTGGGATCATGACCTGAGCCGAAGACAGACTGAGCTTAACACCTGAGTCACCCAGACGCCCTGAGAATTTTTTTTTTAAAAGATTTTATTTATTTGACAGACAGAGATCCAAGTAGGCAGAGAGGCAGGCAGAGAGAGAGGAGGAAGCAGGCTCCCCACTGAGCAGAGAACCCGATGCGGGGCTCGATCCCAGGATTCTGAGATCATGACCCAAGCTGAAGGCAGAGGCTGTAACCCACTGAGCCACCCAGGTGCCCCCTGAGATTTTATTTTTAAGTCATCTCTGCAACCAGCATAGGGCTCAAACTTACAACCATGAGATCAGGAGTCTCATGCTCTACTGACTGAGACAACAGGTGACCCAAGAAACACTACATTTTTGTTAGAAGTTAGGGAAATCAAGTTTTGTTTTTTTTTTCTTTACCCACATACATGCCCTCCCTGCCTTCTTTTAGAACCTCTGGCATAGAGGTGCCTGGGTGGCTCAGTCATTAATCGTCTGCCTTTGGCTCTGGTCCTGATCACAGGGTCCTGGGATTGAGCCCCACATCGGGCTCCCTGCTGAGCGGCAAGCCTGCTTCTCCCTCTCCCACTCCCCCTGCTTGTGTACTCTGTCTTGCTGTGTGTCTCTCTCTGTCAAATAAATAAAATCTTTTTTTTAAAAGATTTTATTTACCACCACCACCACCAACCACCACCCCACCACCCAACCCACCACCACCACTACCACCACCAATAAAGAAAAAATAAAAAGATTTTATCTATTTATTTGACAGACAGAGATCACAAGTAGGCAGAGAGGCAAGCAGAGGGAGAGGGGGAAGCAGGCTCCCCATGGAGCAGAGAGCCTGAGCGGACCCTGGGATCATCACCTGAGCCAAAGGCAGAGGCTTTAACCCACTGAGCCACCCAGGCGCCCCAAAAAATAAAATCTTTAAGAAAAAAAAAAAAAAAAAAAAAGAACGGCTGGCATAGAGCATTGCTTCTCAAAGTTTAGTCTTCCTAGTTACCTGGGATGCTTGTGAAACTACAGATTCTTGGGCCACGCCCACAGAGCTCCTTAGGAATCTGGAATGGTCCCAGGGTAATATTTTAACAAATCTAGAAGCCCAGAGCCAAGACCTGGTGCTGTGCCATCAAGTCTGGGAAGCTCCAGAGGCCCAAGTTCCTGGTTCCTTCAGAGTCTCCTCAAGGCTCTGCTGATGGTGTCTAGGGTCTCAGGCCTTGGGACAATGGCACCAACTGCAGTGCCATCTGGCTGGTGAAGGCCAGGTGCCTGAGCCGGACACCCCCTGTGTCTGGTCAGCTGATGCCTGAGCCTGGCTGGTGGGCCCCGAGGTCATGCCACAGCTGCACGTGGCCCCATGGCATAGGGGACTGTGGATGGACGTTGCCAGTGGTTTATGATTATAAAGTGAACACTGTTGACAATGAATCATCCAGAAATTCTACCAGAAGCAAAATCCAATTGTTATGTGCTCTTCTTGAGTCACACGAAAAGGTCAAAACCGAGAGGCAACATCTTGAACAGGGGATCAACATTAACATCCCCAGTGAGGAGCAGATAGAGGTCTTGAAGTACAATAAGCTGAGAAGGACAAGCCCCCCCCTTGTGTAGCCTTCTGACCGGGCACACGTGCCCTGCCCCTCATTGTGGGGCAACATCAGACAAACCTAGAAGAAGTCATGCTCGGTTTTAAAAAAGAAGAGGGGAGGAGCGTGCCATATTCTTTAAAAGCGTCAGTGTTGTAAAAGGCAGAGTCTGTGGAAATTTGCAGAAGCAGGGAATTTAGAGACCCGACAACCCCATCATCCTGCACCCAAGAGGGAAAATACTTTAAATGACGTTTTAAAGTCAATTCACAAGATTGGAATGCAGATGGTAGATTAGAGGTACCATATCCATGTTAAATTCGTAAAAGTTGGTAAAGCTATATTGTGGTTATGTAAGAAGATCTATTCTTGGGAAATACACACTGAGGCACTTAGGGATAAAGTGTTGTTATTTGTGCATCGTAGTCTTAAACGGTTCAGAAAAAATTATGTGTGTGTGTGTGTGTGTGAGCAAAGGAATAAATGGGGTAAAATGTTCGCAGTAGATAAATCTGTTAAAGTGTATACAGATGCTCTGTGCAGTCCCATTCCCACAACTTTTATGTAAGTTCAAAATTATTTCCAAATTAAAAAATATATATATATATGTACATAGACTCAGTAGCTGATTTTTTTAAAACTCAAAAAAAAAGCACAATACTAAGAAACGTTACCTACCTTTTTTACTCCTTGTGGAGTTTTTTAAAATTTTATTTTTATTTAAATTAAATTTTTAAAAAAGGAAAAAAAACAACCCTCCAGGATTGGCCCTGACTCAGTTCGAGCTCCACTGCTTAGGAGCTCAGCAACCTTAGGCAGCGTCGCTGAAGTGTCCGAGCCACACTTTCTTCATCTGAAAGTAGGGGATAAAATAAAATCTGTGTCACAAAGTTGGTGGAGATGCTATGGAGCTAATGCGTATAAAGTACCCTTAAAGCTCTCTCAATGAGTGTCAGTATTTCCGGAGCATGTAAAAGACAGAAAGCATCCTAATTCACTTTTTAAGTTATATAATTCTGGAAGCATAACAGCACTTTGTACAGAAAAGAGACCTACAAGCTCCATCTCACTAACAAATATGTTACATAATTCATATTTTTTAAAACTCCAGCAGTGTATCAAAAGAATACCATACACCATGACTTAGTCGGATATATTCCAGACATTTCAGAAACATTCAGCATCGGAAGAGCCAGTAGTATAATTCATTACATTAGTCTGATTTTTCCGCCATTTAACCTATTTTCTTAAGAGTTGCCAAAAAAACTTTTCAGTGCAATTTGGTATTGATTCCTGAGAATGGCCTCTCTGTAAGCTTGGAATGGAAGGAAACCCCCTTCGACATGATAAAGTGACCACAAATGTCTAGGAAATCACCAGAAGCATATTGGAATCAGAAAAGTACATTCCAGTCGTCTGCTGTATACACATGGCGCAAAGCAGAGGCCAATGGAGGTTCAGTATGATTGCATTTTGGTAAGAAAAATGAGAATGTCTGTCCATGTAAGAAAAGAAGGAGAGGAAGCCATACCAAATCATTTATGGTGACTATCTTTGGAGAGAAGATTAACATCATTCATTATGTTTACCCATAATTTCCCCCATTAACTGTGTGACCTCATGACACATTTTTACAATTCTACAACAAAAATATGAACTCGAGAGGCCGCAGAGATTTTATTCCAGGTGAAATGGGCCTGTCACAGGGGTACCAAACGGAAGGGCGTGCCTCTAGGGGGCACCAACTCCCAAATATTTGGAAGCTTTGGGCCAGAAAGGAAAGTTCAAGTTTACACTCAAGCTGGAAATAGCAGAGTCTCCTAGTTCCCTCCGTTCTTTCTGCTCTACCCAGAGGACCTTCCAAATGCTGCTGTGATGTGGCCGCGGGGACATGTGCTCCCAGCCCTGTTCGTACGCTTTTGACAATGACTTCTCTGGTTCTTAGTCCCCAGGTTCACTGCCCGCTTCTTGTTTACTTTCTGAATAAGCCTCTTAATGGAACAACTTTGTTCGATTACAGAATGCAACCGCCCTGCCCGGGACGTGGCGAAGAACAGACGTGCACTTAGAGAACCCAGAATACCACACCAGATGGTATTTCAAGTATTTTTTAGGACAAGGTAACTATGCCATTACGGTGGTTGGGAGGAAAGGATATTCAAAATGCAAATTAAATGTTGGTGTAATTTCTTTCTGGTGCCCCTAGAAGTGTGAAACTAACTGGTTTAGGGACATTAATATCAGGTTAATAGCTTTGTCAATGGAAAGATTCAATTCAGTGTCAGTCCTAGGATTTTTCGTATATATTCATATATGAAACTATAGATATATAGTTATATAGAGAAGCTACATGTAGATATAGAGATAGAGACAGATATGGGTTTTTTGGTCAGTTATTTTTGTCCCTTGGGAGTAAAGGGAGCTCTGATCATCTAAATAGTTTTTGGAGACCTAAGAAGAATTTGCAGGGTGAAAAACATCTTTAGACCTAACAAGGCAAGTGCTGTGTCTATAATTGAGTTTTGAACGCTTAGTTCAAGACAATGAGGGGGAAAATAAAAAGGACCCCTGAGCTCCGGGACCACCATAGAACTAGAGAGGCGTTGTCCCGTGGGCTCTGGTAACGGGCGTTTATCACTTACCATGTGCCAGGCAATAACACTGGCAAAGGCAGTCATTCTCCCAACCTTCACGGAGACTCTAAAATGGGTCTGAATCCTGTTCTGCCATGCTTAACCACAGAATCTTACGCTGGTCACTCTCCACTTCTCTGAGACTTAATTTCCTTATCTGTAAAATGGAGGTGTTACTATTACATACCGAGTAGGCTTGAACAGGAGTTTCAGTGAGATATGCTGGAGAAAGAGCCAAACCCCATGCCTGGCCCAAAGCGACAGCGTGGTCATTAACAGCGGTGTACATTTAAAGTGAAGGGCTCGGGTGAGCATATGTGGGAAGGCGGAAAATGGGAGTGTGGCTAATAGGAGAGACTGGGAAGGGAAGAAATGATCACTGTTTTAAGATTCGAGAGGAGGTAGATAAATTGCTTATCAGGCTAATGCCTGTGTTTCTAGAAGATGTGAGGCGCAGACTGTATCATGAGAGTGATCAGACCCAAACGATGTCTTTTTAAAAATCTGATACTGTTTTATTCTAAGAAGTTCACTTACTGGACAGGGCATATTTCTTTATAAAGAAAGAAATCAGTGGGAAAGTTGTCATCCTCCCAAATAATTGAAAGCATAGTGCCCAGAGCAGCGGTAACTTTAGACAAAACTGGTGCCATCAGTTCAGATGCTGAGAAACTCAGAGGTAAGGTAGGCTCTGGAATAGGTGAACTCAGGGGCTTGGTGCTGTCATCAAGGCTGGACCTCCTCAGGGTCACAAGGTGGTTGCAGCACTTCCAGGCATCACTTCTAGACACCGCCCATGTCCAGAGGAAGGAGAAGGCCATCTTCAAGAATAAGGAAGCCTTTCCAGAAACTGCCTGACCCATTTCTCCTCCTGTCTTGTTGGCCAGAATTGGTCATGTGTCCATTTCTAAACAAGTCACTGTCAAGGAGAAGGTCAATGTGATCAGGTTCTTTCCGGAGCTGGGTTTGGGATTCTTGTTCCATGCTTATGTGGGAAGGAAAAATTGTCTACTCCTATCAGGGCCTGGAAGAACCAGTGGGTCTTCACTGTTCTAAACCTGTCTCTTTTCCAGTCCATCAGAATTATATTGGAAATGATGCCGAGAAGAGCCCCTTCTTCCTGTCCGTGACCCTCTCTGACCAAAACAATCAGCGTGTCCCTCAATACCGAGCAATTCTTTGGAGGAAAACAGTAAGTACCTGGCTTATACCTGAGTATCACCACCACGCCGAGTTTGATTAGTGTCTTTGTCACAGTGGTTCAGGGGAGTCTTTTTCTATGAGGTTCTTTGAGTTTGGATAGTCAGGATTATATGATTCAGAGGTAGGGTCTTCAAGCTCTGAGTGTAACCACAACTTGCCCCATACGAGCCACTACCTGGACATGTCCATTCCCTCCATCTCGCGGGTGGACTACAGAAGTGTATTGTACAGAGTATTAACCTTAATCTTGGCTGTTACTAACACTGAGACTGACCAGCCAGCTCACCTTCAACTAAAGAAACAAAATGTACTGGAGGAATATAATGTTGTTACTGGGATACATCCTACAGCCTGCTCCTGTTTCCCTGGGTCGTTTCAGTCCAGCCCTGAATCTGCTGTGCTTCTAGAATTTCTTTGAGGCTTAGCCCCCTTCATCAATTTCCTGAGGTAGGAAAATGACTTGAGTCTTAACAAGACAAGTACCCCCATCCGTGATGGCTTCTGGGGACAGTGACCTGAATAAAGGCAAGTCCCTCCAACTCAGGAATTCAGGCCTCTAAGTCGCTCAGGAAAATTCTCTTATGTCACTATCACGACTTTCCCTTCTCTTTTCTGATTTCTTCAGTAATTCTTCGAGTTGATATCTTTTCTTATTATTTTCTTCCCTTGGGCTTTTTTTTTTCCCTTCGCTTCTCTGAGAGGCATTAATAGGCATTAAGGACACTAGAAAGAACAGAGGGTTTGGAATTAAGCAAACCAGTGTCAAATGACATCAGTAGCAAATTCATTTGTGTCAGTTTGCAAAATTTGCTGATGCTCTCCATTTTCTTCTTTGTAAACTGGCGAAAACTCTTGGCTGTGGCTCACAGGGTGCTGAGGACTGTATTAAGTGAGGTCTTATTCGAAAATCCACATTTACATGGTGTCCTAAATCCCCAAATCTTAAACTGCTTAAACACCTGAAGGATAGAACATTTTACTTGTGATTCAGTGAGTACAGTGGATAATTAAGAAGCAATAAAATAAATCACACTCAGAAAACCTTAGTCCTCTTATGTGGTGGTCTCGCTTTATGGACGTGTTTGTTGAAGGTCATTACCTAGGAGTTCTGGGTGGCTTCATTTGTTGGGCATTTGACTTCAGCTCAGGTCATGATCTCGGGGCTCCCTGCTCAGTGGGGAGTCTGCTTGTCTCTCTGCCCCAGCCCCCAGTTGCGCACGGTCTCTCTCCCTCTCAAATAAATAAATAAAATCTTTAAAAAAAAAAAAGAAAGAAAGAAAGAAAGAAAGAAAGCCACTACCTAATCATTGTATGCGAATTTTTCTCTCAGCAACATAGTATTTCAAAAATTGCTATGTCTATCTTTTTGGGAAAGAACGAATACAGGAACTTAAAGAAACTAATTTTTGTATATACACTCACTCAAAAAAACTAATTTTTTTACATAGACACTTTTAAAAAATTGTAATTTTTATACATACATATATATTATACACACACACACACACACACATATATATAAACACATTTGCATGCATGCAAACAGATACAGCAACTTCAGAAAGCCCAGAAAGAATTTCTAGGAACCATTACAGAGTTGACTGTGGTTAGAAACTTTTTGTGATGATTAAAACTAGTGACCGTGCTAACAGTAAAATCTAACATTTATTGAGCAGTTACTATATGCCACATATTATATACTGAGCTTTCCCAATGCCTTATCTCAAGAGGTATTATTGCAAGTTAGGGAGATTAAATAATGTGGCTGAGGCCACATGCCAGAAATTGGCAGGCCAGGCAGAATTCTGGACTGCACGCCTAGCTGTGAGCGCTGCACATAATTAATTCTGCGTGTGCCTGGTGGCACACAGAAATAGCTCAGGAAGGATTTACTGAAGGAATTAATGAATGACACCAAAGTCCCGCCTGACCCGTGTCCTCTGCTGCCTCTGTTTATATAAATGTCCATGTTATATTGCAGAAATTTTTCTCTTTTTAAGCAGGTTTAAGGTATAAAACCTAATGTAAACCCCAGTTTGCTTTTACTCGTGAATGATTTCCTGGAGAGGGGTTTGGGTTCTTGGCTCTCTCCCCGTGTCACTGAAGTGGGGGGTGTCAGTCTTGCCCTCGTCGGAGCTGTTCTGGAGGAGAGGTGACACACTGGTGGTGCAGGGCTACGTGCCCGTTGTTCTCAAGTTCCCCCATGACAGGCTTTCCCCGTTATTCACCTAATTAGAAGTGATTGTGCCCTTGTCTGAAGCCTCTTATCTTCTGCACCAGGAAGACTGTTTTCTGGCCTGATTAGATTTTTAAAGATTTTATTTATTTATTTGAGAGAGAGAAAGAGAGAGAAAGAGCAGGGAGGGGAGATGAACAGAGGCAGAGGGAGAAGCCTGACAACATGGGACTTGATCCCAGGACCCTGGGATCATGACCTGAGCTGAAGGCAGATGTTTAACTGACTGAGCCACCCATGCCCACCACCCCCCCCGCCTGTTTTTGTTTTTGTTTTAACTTATTTATTTAATGTTTGCTAATTACACTATTCCAGTCTGTCTGGCTGAAATATTCTCTTTGGATGACCCTGCCCCTTTTGGACAGTCTTCCTGATTTCTTTCCCCTCCCCTGCTCCCCTCGAAGTTGCTATTTGGGTGCACCGGGAGAAGGCTTATGGGATCTCATAGTGGCAGGACAAGAGAGCCTTGAGTCCACATGGGGCCCCTTGGGTTCTTTCTGGGTTCTGTTGTCGACCTGGTCTCTGAACTGGCAACCATCGAGAGGTAACTGGTTCCCTCTGGCCTTTTTGGGTCACTGAAAATTATGGCCACTGAAATCCACGGTCCCAGTCACTTGTGAAATCGCCGCATGCCGTGACCTCTGTGACCCAATTCCAGGCATCCACTAGTCACTGAGCCTCTCAGCTCTGTCCTCACCCGCATCCCCTGCCAGGCCCCAGGCTGGTAGGGAGGAGCAGAAACCTTGCTTTAGGCTCACATTTCTAATCTTGCTGACTGTCTATGCCTGAGGCTCCTGAGTTAACCACCGCTCATCAGGTTCAAACAGGTTCTACCTGGAGTTAAAGATTCCTGCAGAATGCCATGCCTAGGAAGCGAACCCCTAGCCCACATGTTCTTAGATGTCTCCTGTCTCGCTATATGGGCAGCGTCCCTCGCCCTCTTTGAGGCCTGCCCTCTGAACGGCAGAATCAAGGGCCCCGACATCTAACCCCTTAGCTTTCCTCCCTTCTTTCTTCCTTCCTTCCACCAAAACAAGAAAGGGCAGTTTCATACTTCTGCCACCTTTCTGGAATGGATTTTCTCAATGTCCTGCCTTCTTCTCCGGGCAGAGACAGCCACTCCACCTCCTCACCTGGGGAGGCTGCCAGGTACTGGAGGAGGGGGGCTGGGGCAGATACAGGGGGGAGTTTTGTTTATTTACTATCTGAAGATGTTGTCTCTGTTACCTGATAAATTGTGATAAACACTCTGAAGGAAACAGAGGCAGAATGATACGGGAGACTGACTTCAGATCAGACAGCCCAGGGAAGGTTTTTTGAGGAGGTGACATTTAAAGAGACCTGCAGGAGGAAAGGGAACTAGCCACATAAAGACTGAGGGGAGGGCACGTGGGTGGCTCAGTCGGTTAAGTGTCTCCCTTCGGCTTAGGTGGTAATCGTGGGGTCCTGGGATGGAGCCCCATGTTGGGCTCCCTGCTCAGTGGGGAGTCGGCTTCTCCCTCTGCCTCTTCCCTCCCCGTTTGTGCTTTCTCGCTCACTGTCTCTCTTTCAAATAATAAATAAAATCTTGAAAAAAAAAAGTAAGGCAGGGGGCAGGCAGGGAACATTCCAGAAAGAAGGAATAAGGAAGATAAAACAAATGAGGAGCTCTGGAACTCCTCTTGCGGGCCCTTGGAGAAGTCAATAAGGAGCGACTTGGACCGCCAGTCCCCCGTGAAGGCAGCGGGGCTGGCCTAATGAGTCCGCCCTTCTCTACCAAGAAGTGCTGGGCCGGGGCGCCTGGGAGGCTCAGTGTGTTAAGCTGCTGCCTTCGGCTCAGGTCATGATCTCAGGGTCCTGGGATCAAGTCCTGCATCGGGCTCTCTGCTCAGCAGGGAGCCTGCTTCCCTCTCTCTCTCTCTCCATCTACTTGTGATTTCTCTCTGTCAAATAAATAAATAAAATCTTTAAAAAAAAAAAAAAAAAAAAAGAAGTGCTGGGCCTTCTCCAGAGCTTTGGACTCAGAGCATGCATCTCAAGCATCTCAAAGCAGGGCAGGCCAAGCGTCTGCCACCAACTACAAATGGGGGTACTGAAGGGGTGGGAGGGACTGAAAAATCAAAGCAGAGCTTGGCAGGAGGGGTCCATTGTGAAGCCCCTTTGGGTCCAAAACTAGTGCGGGAGGCTGCAGGAAATGCAAAGAAGCCGTGTGCCTCCAGCGTGAGCTCACAGTTCGTTCTAAAACAGACATATAGCTAAATGTGCGAATCCTGATTTAAACAGTCTTGTCTCTCTGTGCAGTGTTTCTTCTAAACACAAAGAAAAGACTTAAAAAAAAAAAAAAAAAAAAAAAAAAAACCGTTCTTCCTGTAAATTCCACCCAGACAATGAAACTAGTAAAAAGAAGAGGCTCAAAGTCCAGCTGCTCAGGGATAATCACTGCAGGAGCCTTACAGACACCGGCTCACGTGTGCACATGCGTACACACCCGCGCGTGTGCAGACACACGCACCCGCCTGTTAAGGGGGTGATGTCCCACATGTACTTCCATATCCCTGTAGTGATCACCTCGTGTTGCCTGATACGTACGCGTGCTTGACTCTGACAAGGCCTCTGTTGATCCCACTGGAAAACAGAACTGAAAATTGTTTTTTGTTGGAGAGCAACTCTACAAAGCTACGAAAGGGAGAAGATGGGGAGGAAGAGCTTTGCCAGCTTGTGAAGAAAAGTACAAATCATAGTCCCCTGAGCCTGGGGTCCCACATCCGTGTAGGCAGCTCGTAAAGATGTCACCATCAGCCAGGCAGGGGCTGGGTCCTCTCCTGATCCATTCGTTCCCCTCTTGGGCTGCCCTTGGCTTCTCTTAAAACCGCGTTTGTTGTGCTTAGTGAGAAGACAAAGTAGCCAAGGTAGGGGCTGAGTGGGAAGGTCAGATTCAGACTTTCTTCTAGAAGGGTTGGCATCCCATACAGCTGAGCACAGTGGAAGGTAGGCCAGGGACCAATAAAATGAGCAAGGCCAGGGGTGCCTGGGTGGCTCAGTGGGTTAAGCCTTTGCCTTCAGCTCAGGTCTTGATCTCAGGGTTCTGGGATTGAGCCCCACATCGGGCTCTCTGCTCAGCAGGGAGCCTGCTTCCCCCTCTCTCTCTGCCTGCCTCTCTGCCTACTTGTGATCTCTGTCTGTCAAATAAATAATTAAAAAAAAGAAAAAGAAAAAGAGCAAGGCCACCGAAATAACTCGGGTTTCAATGGGTGGGTTATGGGGAACTTGAAAATGCCTATTCCCATCATAATATTCCTCTGTCTTGGAAATCTCCTGAAATCTCTGTACACTGTAAACTACATTGGCTAATAGAGAACCCATGAGAAGGTCTCTGTCTAGAGGGACTTCTGATGGTTTGCTGGGTACCCTGGTACTGCTGCTCCCCAGCCTGGAGTGGGGGTGAGGTTACCAGTTCTCCAGGGGCATGGGTGTGAATGTTTAATTTGCCAAAAGAGATCACAGATCACAGACTTGACAAGGTTGAAGAACTCCACTCCGACACGAGTGTTTGGGGCTTGGACAGATGAGTTGGCAGGTGCATCTCGAAAATACAAGGAAAATCCTATATCCTTCCTTGCCCATTTCCTATAAGAAATGCCCTGCGTCTTTCTCTAGCTGTTTGTGCGGCCAATTTTATTATTAGTCAGTTAGAAAGTTTTAAATGTGTACTACATCATAATCCCTCTTGCTAAACGTGCAGTGTAAATTCTTTGTGGACAACAAGTCTGTATTGTATTTTTTTTAGAGATTATAAAGAAAGTAGCACTCATCTCCGCTAGGCTGGGTGTTTGGGCGTGGGCCTGAACCGTTTGGGCGACCTTTCATTCTTTCCCTTTCCCACAACAAATATCCATTGAGTGCTTTCCATGAGTTAGTCACAGTGAGTGCTCATTTCGAGAGGAAGAAACAGAGTTTAAATAGTAAACACAGAGGGGCACCTGGCTGGTTCAGTCTGTAGAGCATGTGGCCCTTGATCTCAGAGTTGTGAGTTCAAGCCCCTGGTCAGTTATGAAGACTACTTAAAAAAAAGAAAAAAAGAAAAAATATATATAGTAAACACAGAAAAATATAAAAGTGCACGTTGTGAAAACTTCTCTGAAAGATTCAAGTGAGTTCTAGTTCAGAAAGCCTTCGACTTGGAGATAACACATGTAGGTCCTGTTGAACTTGCAAAGACTGCTTTCTTCTTGTTGTCTTTGAGGCTGATCTGACTCTTGGCTCAGAGACCAAAGCCCTTCTCTTCTCAGTCAGATGGCTCATCTGCTCACCGCGCCTCTGACCCCAAGGGCCAGAGTATACAAGTCTGTATATTGAGGAGTAATGCTTAAATCCATAATGTTGGGATTTAATGCTTAAATCCATAATGTTGGGTTTGGGGGATAGGGAAAGATGCCGTTGAGCCTGAGCAAGATTTTCCCACCATAGAATGTGTGTCTTCGTATATAGATTCATGACCAGTGAAAGCTCTTTCAGAAATGGAAGTTGCCAAACTTCTCACTGATCCAGTGTTTTGACTTTCCAGGGTACCCAGAAAATATGCCTTCCGTACAGTCCCACAAAAACTCTCTCTGTGAAGTCCATCTTAAGGTGAGTACTCAAGAAGTGGGACCCAACACCAGGAGCCTTATTAGTATTTTGCTCCTGCAGTCATTCTGATGTCACTTTTCTACTTTGTGGAGCCCTGACCGCATCCCAGGCATTTTGCTAAGCCTCGGACATGCAGTCATCCCCCGCCCCCCCACCAACCCTGCGTCTTCCCAGCAGCTCTGCAGGACCGGGCAGTGCTGTCACCCTGCTATGGAGAGGCGGAGGGGAAGCACAGAGAGAGGAAGATCACACAGCCAGCTCCGCTCTCGCATCTCGCAGCTGCCGACGGAGCCCGCTCCTTTCTTCTTGCATGCCGGCAGATACTTTGGTTTCAAAGAAAATCAAGAAATATTTTTCCTCTCATTTTCCTGCTTTGAAATAGAAACGTATACGTCAGCAAATGTGTCTTAGAGAAGAATGTGCTTATTCTTTGCAAAGAGAGTTAAATGAATGGAGAGTCTCGCTGCTCTGTGCTCAGCTGCCTCTCCTGCCCCCACCTTTCCGTCCCCCTCCTGGCTCTCCCGTGCTGGCTGGCAGACCCGCCCCCTCCCCAGGGAATGCCGCCATTCACGCGGCACCTGTTGCTGCGTCCGGTCCAGCCTAGAGGTGGCTTCATAGTGACAGCAGCTTCTGTTTGTTGGGCACCGTGCTAAATGCCCTGTGGTCATTCTCTTAGTAAATTCTTAAACCAGCTCCACAAAGTAGACCCATTATTACGTGCCCTCCACCAAGGAGGAATCAGAGCCTCAGAGAAGTGAAGGGATTTGACAAAGATCTCACAGCTGGTATACTACAGAGCTGGGATTCGAACCCAGGCCCTTAGCATCCCTGCGCTTGGGCCATTAGCCACCAGGGCCCACATTGTGGGAGCAGGAATGCTTATCCCAGGGCCCTGGTGCCTTACTCTATTCGTCTGCAAGTAGGTGTTGGGAGGGGATGGCGTATTCTGTGTCCCCGCTGCAATACACACTTGCCGGAACAGCTCTTCAAGGGACAGTCGTGACTCCATCTGCCAGGGGCCGCGTCTGGCTGAGGAAAGGGGCACAGAGATTTGGAAGAAAAATTTTTAGATCTCCTCTTCAAGCTTGATGTGGTCTCCAAATTGCAGACCTTCTCCTTTCTGCTCTCAGCCGTCTGATTTTTCTCCTGGGCAATCCGAAACTGGAGCTCTGAAAGCATCAGTGAAGAGGTTAGCGTCTTTATTGAGCACAGGAAAATCTTGCTGCTTCTAAGGAGCTGTAAATCCTAACTGGCTTTGAGAGGAATACTTAGAATTATACTGGCTTAAGATTTCTGTGGTTTTTCTTTTTCCTAAAAAAGAAGTTTCTCCAGTTCCTTTCTTCTTTATATTTGAAGACATTTCATTTCGTTAAGATTTCAATTTAGTTTTGTGAGTAGGACCTGTGCTTCTCAGTCCCCCACTCATGGAGCAGAGCATGTTTCAGCCAGAAAACATTTTTTTTTTTAAGATTTTATTTATTTCTTTGAGAGCGAGAACATGAGAGGGGAGAGGTCAGAGGGGGAAGCAGTCTCCCTGCTGAGCAGGGAGCTGGATGGGGGACTGGATCCTGAGACTCCAGGATCATGACGTGAGCCAAAGGCAGTTGCCCAACCAACAGCCACCCAGGTGCCCCTGAAAACATATTTTTAAAGATGCAGAAGATCAAAAGTTCTGCAGTTGCTGCCAATAGAAAAAATTTTATCTTTATTTGTTACAATCTTGAACTTGAAAACATAAAAGGAGATGAAAATATGGATACTGTGGAATCAGGTAAGTCTGGGTTCAAATCTCGGCTCTACTGCTTCCCAGCTTTGTTATTCTAGTTCAGTGTCCTCGCCTTTAAAATGGGAATAAAATTTTTAAATAAACAGTTTAATGGGGTAAAAGAGCACTGCCTCATGGCGACTAAATGAGGTCATCCATGGAAAGCATTGAGCAGGCTTCCTGACGTTATACTACGTACTCTGGAAGTATTAGCTATTATTATGTTTACCTTACAAATTCGGGACTCCTAGATAAAAGGGGCCTCAGGGAGCGTGTGTTTCAACTCCCTATTTTACCTCTAGAAGAACTTGGGCTCAAGGAGGTTGACGTTCTAACGTGAAAGGACCATCTTGTTAAGGAGGGCCTTTTGTCCTAAGTGGCAGAGGAATTGCCAAAGGAAGAAAGAAATGCCAGGTAGTGTTATTTACGTTTCATTTGATCATTAATTGCTGTGTAAATATCAATGAACCACTTTCTCGATAAATAAAAGTAAGAATCTTGGAGGCCAATCAGGCTGCCTGAAACCTGCTCCTGGTCGCCCCTTCCTCTCCTATTACACGAATGTCATCAAGGGCCAGTTATATAAGTTAAGTATGCGTGGTGTTTGGTTACTCTCATGTATTCATTCATTGAGCACCCTGGGTGATCACTGATCTCCTGATTGCCCAGCCCTGCAGGGAATCCAGCTGTGATTTTTCTAGGAGATATTATTTCATTTCTCTGAAGCATGGAGACTCGCTCCGAGTTAAGTTTCCACCACCCTGTGGCTCATTCTGTCCTTTCTATTTCAGTGCCATGAACCTGGACAAATTTGAGAAAGGCCCCAGAGAAATTTTTCATCCCGAGATCCAAAAGGTAACAGAATTCTGTGTCTCCTCATGGTAGACATCGGATCACAGTGTCAGATAGGAATGGACAGAGCATTGGTGATTTCTCAGCCTTGGATCTAAGCCTAATCAGAACCACCCGTGGGGCTTTGGTGAAAACAATCATCATAAAGAACCTTACAGTTGAGATTCTGAATTGTCAAGCGGAGGGGTGGGGGGGGAATATGCATTTTTCAGGAGTTTCATGAGTGATTCTGAGGCACAACTGCATCTGAGAACCACAGAACTCTGTGGTCCTTGATTCAGGAGCCGAAACGGTATATGTTCAGAAAGACCTTGTTAGCTTAAAAACCAGTCTTTTTACGGAGTGATGTAGAATTGTGTGGAGGGTGAGGGTTTTTGTTTTTTTTAAATACTAAAGCACAAACTGTTTATTGAGTTCAGACTCCCATAGAACACTGTGCAGGATACCATAAGGAATAGAAGGTTTCTAGAATCCATCCTGTTTTCTCAAGCCCTACTGCTAGGGAAAAGCAATCTGCCTTGGGAGGAAAAAATTTAGAGTCTTAATCTAGGTAAAGGGCCATCAGAAAAACGTCAGCCAAAATTTGTCTTGTTTCAATTGATATAGCTTTGAAATTCCCCCCTTGAAACTTATACACGGCGCCATCACCTAGTGCCAGCCATGTGTCAGAGCTAAGCTTCGGGGAGGCCAAGGCCAGGTGGTCAGGAAGAGGCCGGAGAGGCAGGTGGGAATTCCGTCCAGGAGACAGCAGGGAGCTCTGGAGTCTTGAAGTGGAGGAGCATCGTGCTTAAGTCTGCTTTTCGAGGAAATAACTCAGAGGGTACGAGGAAGATAGGTGGGAGCGTGAGCAGCCTGTGCTTGCATACCTTTAAAATAGTTAGCTTTTAAAATAAAATAAAGTTAACGCTTTTCGGCTTGCCCCCAAATACAGAGTGTTGTGAATCCCTGTATCTTCTGTTTTCATGTAATGTTTAAAATAGTATTTGTGTCCTGACTCAACCCCAGAAGGAACGGAGGCCAACATAGGTGCGTTCGGTTAAACTGTATGCAACATGAAACTGTGCGATGCTTAACCAACTAATTCTTGATACTGAATTTTAAAACGACTTAGAATTATAAATATGCCTCTATCCATGTGCCTTTTTTACTTCATCTGTACAGGCTCTCGTATTTTTAATCCTTCCCTTCTTGGAGTCTTGGCGGGTCCCCCAGACATGGGCCCAAAACCCTATGGAGCCCCTGTGGAATGCTTCTTTCTGCCTCCTGAGTGTGCGCCTCTCTGCTTTCCCTCTTCCACGCAGTCACAGAGGACAAGAAACAGGATATGGCAACCTTCTGCCTCTTTATATCATAACTCTGCCTGTTTTTCATCAAACAAAAGACACCTTCCACTTTCCCGACATCTGTGTTTTGACTCTCTTTCGCTTCACGAGGGGCTGCCCACGCGCTTTCCCACCACCCGGGTGTGTGAATGTGCACGTGTGTGTGCCCCGCCATAGTACTGTTTTCACTGCTGCCGCCGGCTTTCTATCGCCGTGCCCGAGGAAGCCCCGAGCCACAGGTGCTGGGGAGAAGAGGAAGGGAAAAGGTCTCAGATCCAAAAAGTAAACAGAAAATAAACCACATTATAAAGAAGGCATCTTTCCACCAAGCAGGAAGATGGCTGGTGCTATTTAAAAATGTTATTTGTCTGCTTCTGGCTGCTATATCATACTTACATTTTTCCTGGCCAAAATCTTTCCAGAAGCAACCTGTGAGGAGCTAGCTTTAAATAGATCGGGAAATCTGGGTGTCTGTGGGTTTCTTCTGGTTGCTATAGTTCAACTTTGTTTTCCGAGAGTTGTGCTCTAATGTGACTCTCCCAGATGACCAGGTAGTTGACAAAAGTACGTACAACTAAGCTGGAATATTTTACGCACCTCTGGGAGGTGGGGTGGGAAGCGGTATCCACGGGAGCTTGGCTTTCACAGAAAGTCAAAATAGAATCGTCACTGTTAAGCATGGATGTAACTTTCAAAATTTGGTTTGACAGGACTTGCTGGTCCTTGAAGAACAAGAGGTAAGAACTTTTATGAGAAGTTTTACATTCCTGCTACCTTCTGCCTCTGTGTTTGTAAATGTGCTTCTCCCTTCACCCTGACCATGACCTTTTCTTTCAGTCAAATCTCTACATGGATTTGCTCACTGAGCTTACTGTCACTCAAAGTCTTTGTCGACATGTTTTTTCAAGGTATATTTCAGGACCTCCTATGCAGCCACCTATAAAGATATAAAAACAAGCTACTAAAATCTGCTTGGAAATAATCAGAGTTTAGCCTCATGATCAGGGCAAGTAATGGGGTTTTCATTTTCATTAAGTCAAATCGACAGGGCATTTGTGCTTTATTAGCGCATCTGATTTATGGACACTGTATTTATTTACACGTCTCCATCCCTTGTTGCTCCACTATTGGGTTTTCTGAGGACATAACAAACATAGGGAAATAATTTTTTAAAAATGCTATCAAAGGCATTTGATTAAATCCCAGTAAATCACAGTTTTTGTGTATCATGCCTCTTGGTACATGGTCATACCATCCGTCCAGTTGCTCCAGCCAAACTTGGAAAAATCCTTAACACCTCTCTTTCTCTCACACCTAATCCTTCGGCACATCCTATGACGACTTCTTCAAAATATACTTCTAATTCAAATGTTTCTCGAGGTTTCCACCACGACTACTCTCATCTCTTGACGCTGCCCCATCGTCTCTGGCCTACACCATACGATCTCCAGCTTTCTGCTTCCACTCTGTTCTGTTTCTCATGTAACAGCCCCAAGGGTCCTTTCAAATGTCAAGTCAGGTCACCCCTATGTTGCAGGCTGTCATGGCTTCCCAACGCACTCCAAATAGAGCCCCAAGTCCTGACTGGGGCCCCCCCGGGGGCCTGTATGACACCCCCGTGCTGCCTCTCCTGTCTTCTCCTCACGAACCATGTTGATGTGCTATTCCTTCACCTGCTCGGGAAGAGCCCCCTGTTCCCACCCACTTAGGATGTGCCTCCCCAGACCTCCTCAGGGTCGTGCCTTTTCCTTGATACCAGGGTCTCTGCTTGGAGAGGCTGTCCTTGACCACTCTGTCTAGGGTAGCACACCCTGCCTCTCGCCCTCTGCCCTTCACACTGTTTTGTGTTTCTTTTTGACACGTGTTTTCATTGACTAGCTGTGTATCTGGTGCCTGCCCCCAAGAACGTGAGTAGCGTGAGAGTGTGGGGTGGGGGGGCTTATTCAGTTTCCTTCTGGCAGTATCCCTAGATCCTAGAGCAGTGGAGAGAGAAGACACAGTCAGTATTTGGTGGTTGAATAAGTGGATTATGTATTGATTGAGTAAAGTGTGAAAAATAATGATGCCATTATAAAGAATGAGGTGAACCTTTATTTACTGGCACAGAAAGTTTCCCACAACAATACTTACGGGGGTGGTGGGCAGGTAGCAGTTCCCAGGGCAGTACCCACAGTATATTCCCAGTTGTTTTTATAAACAAACGTGTAGGTATATTCAGTCATTTGCTCATTCCTTCATTGATTCAACAAATATTTCCCGAGCTCCTACCATGTGTGTCCCATGCGCTGTTTGTGCCATTGGGAATACACTAACCAGCGAAACAAGGTCCCTCATGGAGCTTCCAGTCCAGTGAGGTAAGACCAATGACACAACTGAGTAGATGTGAACACAGTAACGTGATGGCCCCAAGAGCTGTGAGGAAAAAAAAACAAAGTAGGCGATACGGGGGAAGGAGTAGGTTTTTGACGTGGAACAGAGTACAGAGTAGGTTTATCTGAGGCAGTGACATCACAGCTGATTCCTGAACGCGTCGATATACGTGCGAAGGAGCCAAAATAATGTGCCCCAGGTTGTTGGCAGGGGTTACTTTGTGCAAGGCAGTGGGGGCGTAGTGTGGGCTGCCGCCGAGCGCCAACAAAGAGATGTCTCCACTTTTATCTACATATTATCCACATATGAATCACACTTGTGACGACAGAATTCATGAACTCCGTGTATGATTTATAGAAGGCAAAAGATGAAAGTAAGACACATTTCTGGCAAACATTTGAAAAATACAGAAACACACTGGGGCATGTGGGTGGCTCAGTCAGTTAAGTGTCCAACTCAGTTTCAGCTCAGGTCATGGTCTCAGGGTCCTGGGATCGAGCTCTGCGTCGCACTCTGTGCCAAATGCAGAACCTGCTTGAGATTCTCTCTCCCTCTGCTGCCCACCCTCAACTCTGCTCACTTTCTCTCTCTCTAAAATTAAATATATATATATATATATATATATATATATATTTTTTTTTTTTTTTTTAAAAGAGCCCTTCTTATAGTGCGTTCAAGGAGGTGTGAGCAGTGGTCATCTCTCAGCATTTCCCTGAGGATGTGGCCGAAGCTCTTCTGCTGGCTTCTCAGCTCAGAGCATTCATCCTCATTCCATCCAATTATGCTAATAAACTACCAACAGCAAAGATGAGCACAGAAAAAAAATTAATAAGCAGCACTAGTGATATCCCTGAAGTGGTGGCGATTTGGTAAATTGTCGTCGGTGTCCTGAAACCTACGTTTTTGGTGCCCACTGCAGAGAGAGGCCCCGCAGGAGAGATCATGGTACACCAGGTCGCACTAGAGAAAGAAGTGCAGGAACATGCGAATAAGAAAAATACCAAGGCATTGCCAGAACAAGAGTAGCGAGGAACTGGGGTGTCCACTTTTGAATCAGGCCATCATCTCTCAGTCCCTCTGGAATTACTGGAACTTAGTCCCCACATACTTCACTTTCTTCAAAGAAATGTAATTCCTAGCTTCCTAATAATTCCCAAGGAGATGACTGCACTTTGGTTTGTTTTTTGTCTCAGACCATTTAGAACTTAAAAATCAAAAGTCTCACCCAAGCAGGAATTACAAAATGACCTTATCTCTATGATGAGTGTCTGGGCAGGGTATTAAGTCCTGAGAAAACCAGTTTGCATGGATCCCCCCTACCAGTCACCTCCTTCCACGGGACCAGATCTGGGTTTGGGATCTTGAAAGCTCCCTCCCAACTCTCAAAATCTAGTGCTGGAAGGAGCAGCCCGCCTCTTGAGGCGCTAATGATAAGTTCAGCAGTTTGTTCAGATCGGCTCTGTGGTGGTTGGGTAGCCCCAAACCAAACTATTCCCTCCCAAAGACTATCTCTGCCAAAAATACGAAATTCCCATAACACCTTGATTTCTGGAGATAGGCGAACACTCCGAGTTCACCAATGACGTAACTTGGAAAGCCCTAGAAACAACATTAGCTGGAGACCATGTAGGTGATTTCAGGTCCCTAACAAGGCCTTGCAACGATGGTGTTTGTGGAGTCTCCACCTGAAGCAGGAGGAGTCCTCAGCCAGGGTCCTGGTCGCAGGGTGCCAGTGACAGAGCCATAAAAATTCTTGAATGCTTGGCCCCCATGATCAGGTGGCGATGGGCCCCATTTCTGGGTGTAGCTCTCCACTTCCCTCAAACCAATACTGTGCTGAGAAGACCAGGCCGCAGGGTTGGGAAGAGCGCTGGGTCAGAAGTCCAGAGACCTAACTTAGGGCCCCCACTCCACTGTCCACTTAATGCCAGGCACGGGCAGGCTAGCCTTCCCTGGTCTTCACGTGTCCTGTCTGTAAGATGACAGTGTGGACTCAGTGGGCCGTGGGGCCCCTTCTGATTCAAACAGGATGCTGGACCCTGGCTCATGACTCTGGCCATTGACCCAGTTTTTATGCCCTTGGTTTCCGAGCACTCAGCTTGGCTGGACCCGATGTCATGCCTCCTCACAGTCTGCTGGTTGGTTCCTCTAATCCAGTGGTTCTCCACGAGGAGTCCTTGGACCAACAGCATCAGCCTCACCTGGGAACTTGTCAGAAGTACAAATTCTTGGGCTCCCTGGGTGGCTCAGTTGGTTGAGTGTCCCACCTCTTGATCTTGGCTCAGGTCTTAATCTCAGGTCCTACTCTCTAACCCCCTTGATGGGCTCCATGCTGGGGGTGGAGCCTACTTTTAAAAAACCAAATAAATAGAAAGAAAAAGAAATACAAATTCTTGGGCCCTACCCCAGAAGTGCTGAATTGTAAACTCTGGAAGTGGAGCTTAGCAATCTATTTTAAGAAGGCTACCAGGTGATTCTGACACTCGGTCAAGTTTGAGATCCACGGCCTTGGGCTCTGCACTGCTATCCTAAGAGGACCATCTGTGAGAGCCCACACTACTGTGTGCTATTTAAGGGATGTGCTGGGAGTCTTGAAGGCAAGTGATTGCTGTCATCATTTCCAGAACAGAGAAGGAAAAGCTGGCAAGTTTAGGATCCTCAAGTGGATAGAGACCCCTGATAAAATTCTAAGAAATTGCCAAAAACAAGTCTGTGAGGAAGGAGGTAATCATTTGGAGGCAGCTTGTGAAAAATAAGTAGAATCTGACCAGTTCTGCTTCTTCTCTCGGGTATCATGCACACAATCATTCCGTGAATATTTACGAATCCTCTCCAGGACACCCAGCACTGTGTGGTGGGCACCGGAGATCCAGTGGGAAGTAAGAGGTATATGATCCCTCCTTCACAAGATATATGTTCTCGTGCTAGAGACAGACACATTGCACATTTAATAAAAGAACTACAGAGTATGGGGGCACCTGGGTGGCACAGTCCGGTAAGTATCTAACTCTTGGCTTCAGTTCAGGTCTTAACTCAGGGTCCTGGAATCAAGCCCAGCAACCTGCTCCAGGCTCCGCGGGAATCCTCGGGAATCTGCTTGTCCCTTTCCCTCCCCCTCTGCCCTTCCTCCCACCACCCCAGCCCCCCCACACATACACTCTCAAATCAATAAATAAAATCTTAAAAAAAAAAAAAGTTACAGAGTATGGATAGTGCTAAGAAAATTTAAAAAGTGCTGTGGCAGAGAGTGATGGGGGGGTGGCTTTCTATGGGAAGTCAGGGGAGACCCCTCTGGAAATGGGCATTTGAGCTGAGGCCTGCGTGATTGGAAAGAAGAGCTGTGGAGCGGGTCCGGGCGAGGACTCCCCTTGGGCCTTCCTCCCTCTTCCGCATTCTAGATAGAAAACCGCTCACTGGTGCGTGTGCGTCTGTCCCTCAGCTGTGTTGGGGACAGAAAAATGCTGAGAAGCACAGCCTTGGACCCCAGGATTTTCAGTCTTAATTCTCCCAGACCCCGCTGTCCTGAATCCCAGCATTCTGCCTTGACTCCCCCTGCCCAACCTATGACGCAATGGCCAACGCTTTAAACACCTTTGTTCCTAGCCTACCCCTTAAGTGACCACCAAGAGTTCCCCCATCTAGCGCTGCATCAAATGGCCTGGCAAAAGTTGATTCTCTCCAACCTCAGATATTATTTTATTATAAAATACTTCAGATATACAAAAAAACATAGAGAATAATATTATGAAGATCTGTAAACCAGTTATCCAGTTTAAGGAAAAAAATACTGAAAGTACCGTTGGGCTACCTGACTCCTTTGTCTCTCCTCCTACAGAACTTATCATCTTACGTTTGGTATTTATTATCCCCAGGGGGTCAGATTTTAATCTTGTGTTTAAAATCAAGGGTAGTACACTGGACATTTGTACTAGCTGTTTCTTGATTTCCTTCCCCCTCCCCCACATACCTGTTTTGTGACTTCTTTAAGAACTAGGGAAAACAAGCTTTTAGAATAAATTGTCTCCATTTTCCATGTCTATTCCCAAGAGCCCACAAGCAGCCTAAGATCGTTGTGTTTGGTTTTGAATTACACCGAGCTCTCCTGTGTTAACTGATCCGAACATGGCACCAGGCCTGTGAGCTCCTGCTGGCTCCCTGAGTGGCGGTTTGCCCCCGAATGGACCTAGCATCCTACAGAAGCCATTAGTAATGAAGTTACCAATGAATTAACTCACATCAAAGCAGAGAGTTTCAACCGTAAGCTCTCAAAACCTACAGAAATAAAGGAATGATCTTGTTAATATCGGTCAGCTAACTGTATGATAAAGCTTATATCCCACACCTTTTGTTGTCTCCTTGTAAGGGCTCTGTGAATTTCAAGTTTGGGGTTCTCTTTGCCAAAGACGGGCAGCTCACGGATGATGAGATGCTCAGCAATGGTAAGTGTCCCCTAATTTGTCTGAGCCCCTGTTCTGCCTTGTTGCGGTTTTGACAATCCAGACTGAACTTATCTGTTGAGTTGGAGTCCTTAACAAAGAAAAAGCCAGTTTCATGAAATTTTAGGATTAATTTCCAAGTAAACTTTATAAGGCAGGTGTTGCCCAGTTTCACTCCTTTGACAAATATTTATTGGTCACCAGACTTATACTGGACACTGGCACCCGAGAGGGAGTCTAAGTAGAAAATGTGAAGAATTTGGTTCTACGTCAAAGTTCCAGTAGCAAAGGAAGGTCTCCAATTTTTATGATTGGGAGAATGATAAAATGGTGTCATTTTCCATTTTTCTTTAGAACCTTTCACGTTAGATACTTATTCATTATTAAAAGAAGCAGTTCCAGTGTTTTCCTTCTGCAATACTAACCCCTGGTGATCCCCGTGTGGCGGGGGAAGGTGGGTCAGTCTGATTCGTGGTTGTCCTTTCCGTGGAATCCTGGGAACTGTGCCATCTCCTGTGTGGTCTCTGGGAAGGAAGTGTGACCTCTCTGTTCTGTTCGTCTCCTGCCCACATCTTTAGAGCCTCTGCGTTCAAGTGATTTCAATGCATGTTTAGAAAACGAAGACGTGCTGATTCTGTACTTTCTTCCCACTTTACCTCTCCCTACAGAAATTGGAAGTGATGCTTTTCAAAAATTTTTAAATCTTCTGGGTGACAAAATCACCCTAAAGGGCTGGACAGGCTACCGCGGCGGTCTGGACACCAAAAGTAAGCTCATCTCCTGACCTCTTCTGTGGTCATTTGTGTAACTTCTAACAGCCAGCCTGATCTGTGTTTGGACTTATACCCAAGCTGGGGGAAGGGTTGGACAGGGAAGGGTAGGAAGAGGGTCACACGCAGTCTGACACAGGGGTGCTGGACGCATTTAGGGGCTCCACTGAGTTTTGTAAAACCAAGTCAGCCCTCCCGTTCCTTCGGTGTGTCAGACCATGGTCTGCCTGTGAATGCTTACTGTTGAGTGTCTCTGCGTGCCAGGGCTGTGCAAGGCACTGGGACGTAGCAATGGATAAACCACCGTGGTCCCTCCCTTTCTGAGATCTTATAGTCCAGGGGAGAGCACAGACATTGAACAGATAATTATGCAGTGCCTTAGCAGAGTACTTGGAGGAACAGAGAAGAAAAAGTACAGAGTGCCACGGGAGCATTTTGTCTAATCTAGGGGATGGGAGAAGGCTTCCCCGAGAGAAGATGAGAAAGAGTAATTTGAGTCCTGAGGGGAGAAGGGAATTCTAAGCCAGAGAACATTTGTGAAGTCCCTGAGTCAGGAAAGAGACTGATATGTTCTAGAAACTAAGAGGACATCTTTATGACTAGAGAAGAGGAGGGAGAAATCCCACAAGGTGTTGGAGATCACATGTATAATTTTGGATTTTATGGTAAATGGAATTGGATGGCACGAACAGGTTTTAAGTAGACATGTGGTGGGATGAGGTTGTACTTTGGAGCCGAACTTGCTGGCCAAAGTGTGGGCAGCGGTCTAGCAAGGTGCATGAGCACGTGGTGAACACGTGCAAGGCTCGTGAGGTCACCAGTTCTGGGGCCAGTACTCAACCTCTCTGTCACGGTCACGACTACCATCTGCTGACGCTCTCTATGGCCAGGCACCCCACCAAGCACTTTACAAGTAGAATCTTGGACATATCCCTAAGCGTTAGATACTGATTTTATCCCCATTCTCAAATTAAGAAACTGAGGCCGCAAGAAGGTGAGTGACGTGTCAAAAGGAACATAGCTGAGAACTTGAACCCGGGTCTGCCCCCCTCCAGAGCCCGTGCTTTCAGCCACCATACCGTCTGCCAGGGAGCATACTTGCTTTGTTTTATGGACAGGATAATTATTTGTACACCATCTTGTGTTAATCTGGCCCTGTACACCGGGAATAACTGGGCGGCGAGGAATTATAGCATGTTCTTTTTTAGCCCAGCCTTGTACGTGAATCAGATAGCAACCGAGCTTAGAGCAGGGGGGAAGAGGGCTCTCCACGTGGGCAGGATCGTTGTATCAGTTGGGGAGTGAGCCCTACTGTTGCTTCTGCTCAGGCGGATAATCCAGAATGATCTTAGCGAATGCCCTCACTGTACGTTGTATTCCCCTAATAAAGACCATTTCCTCAGGGTCTCAGAACTCTCTGTGCCTACTAAACGCGTGTTTGTGTCTTACAGATGACACCACAGGGACCCATTCAGTTTATACTGTATACCACGGGCACGAGATCATGTTTCATGTCTCCACCATGTTGCCATATTCCAAAGAGAACAAACAGCAGGTACGTGTGAACACAGGCTCTTCGAGAATACGCAAAGCATCGAATGGTGTCCGAAACGTGGAGAAAGCATCATCGCTCTGATTTCATAGCATTAGAAACTGTGCGTATTAGTATATGAGCTGAACCTCAGGTACCAACGTAGGGAGATTCTTTATAAAATCTGTATATTTGGACTCTCAGTGAGCCTTGGGAAGAACTGTCCTCACCGATGTTGTCCCCTTAAAGGAGCAGCGATAACATTGCACACACGTGCCCATGTGTGAACCAGTGCGTGTATTTGCCTGCATGAGTGTGGTTTTATAGACTCAAAGTGTTTTGCCTTTGCTCTGTGACTTCTCATGTGCCTGGTGTTCCGTCGGAGACTCCCCAGGACATAAAATAAGCGAACCCCAAGCGATGGCTGGCAGGCACATTTCAGGTTAACGCAGGAGTTTAACGCCAGGTGTCTACATGCGCTGGGCCAGGTTGGGGGGAAAACTACCTGAGACACTCCTCATGTACCCCAGAGATGGGCCATTTCCAGGAGAAAATTTTTTAATGTGTGGGGGACTTCAGAGCTAACAAAGATACATGCTGCTGGTTTTTTAAGGATCTTGGGGGGTGGATTGCCATGCCGCTTAACTTTTCATTAGCTTCTTCTTCCTTTTTTAAACATTGAAGGCATCTGTACAAATAAATATCACCAATATGAGTGGACAGCTGGCCAGCAAAGATCTGTGAGAAGTAAGACCCTAGAGAGGGGCTGTGATGGGCCAAGAAGGCCTGTTTTTCTGAGCACCTGTAATTCTTAATTTCAGTAAGACTTCAGCAAGGGGGAAAAGACACAGCACAGATCAGAGCACTAAAATGCAGTGTTCCAGTCATGAGAGATCAAGGTGCTTTGGGGACATGGCAGGGAGGGGTAGGGAGAGCTGGCCCTATTGGATGGTCTGGGGCCTGGCCCTATTGGGTGGTTGGTGGATTTGTCCCACAGGCGCTGGAGACCCACTAGAGGTTGTAAGCTTGTTCTGATTTTAGAGGGCTCCCTCTGGGAAAAGTCAGGTGGAAACAGGAAGTACCCCGGCCCAGGAAGACTGCTTTCTAGCTGAGGTCACTTCCTGTAAGGCTTGTTGGCGTGGTTGACACTGCCTAAGTTCCTGCAGGAGCTGAATCTCTTAGGATCCTAGGATCACGTGCAGAAGAGGAGCTGAGCTGACCTTCCCCATCATCATGAGTTATATTGACCTGTTACAGTTCAACAGTGATTTCACAGAACTTCCACACAAGCGTTTTACAATCCTCTTCCTCCTCCTTTCATTCTGATCTTTTCGGCCTTGTGCAATCGCCAAAATTGCCCACGTCTCGTGACAGATGGGGCATTAGCCAGAGAGACAGGAGGAAAGAATGTGACAGCTCAACCTTTGCCCAACTCTGAAGACTTTAACCTTATCTCTTTGAGGGGCTGTCCGTATGTGAAGGTCAGCCGTGAAACATCTCCATGTGGACCATGGTCTCCGTGGGTAGCGCCTGGGTCCTCCCAGCATCGGTAGACGTGAGGAAAATGAAAACTTTGAAACTTGTCTCTGTCACCAGGAAGATCATGCAGGTGGGCAGAGGGACACGTGCAGGATGCTAGTGAACCTCTAGTGTGCCCCGTCAGGACAGAGCAGAAAAGAACCCTTGACCATGAGCCTCTCTCTCGACCTCAGGGGCTCAATGCAATAGACAAAAAGACAAGGGGCAGCCTGGCTCATAAAACCTTGGTGCTTATTGACCTCCTAACATCTAGAACACAAGTGGAACAGTCTGAGCCGTATCCCAAATCTGACATAAAGAAGCCGGTTCTCACAGTTTGTAAGCTCTGATATCCCCATGACATCCGCTCCTCTTCTCTGGTGCTGAACCAAACCTTAGTGGGGAGTGGAGAGGTTGATACGTGCCTCTCTGGGACCTCACCTTCCTCCTAATGTGTCCTGATGTTCCCCCGCTCCACACCATCTCCTGGTCTCCCAGCTCCAGGGCCTGCGGGCAGCATCTAGTACCAGAAGAAAGCCTGGGCTCAGGGGCCCATGTGGGCCCAGTTCTAGGCCCGCCAGAGCTAGCTCTGTGAACTCGGGCGCCTGGAGAGCCTTGCCTGGCCCAGGGCCCAGTTCTTGGCGCTCTTGTCTCCTCCTAACTCTCATTCACCCCTGCCCCATGATCTCCCCTGGTCTCAGGACTTTAGAGAGCTTTTATTAGCTAGTGACACCCAAATGTACATGTCCAGCCAGAACTCCCTCCAGAAGTCCAGACTCAGGTGCACAGCCTTCTTCTCAATGGCCCCCTGGGCTGGACGCCTTCAACCTCGTGGGTCCAGTACTGAACTCTGTCCTCCTGTGGCCCTTCTTATCTCAGAGGAATTGCTGGGTCATGGGGTAATCCTGTGTTTGGGAGTCAGCCTATACCATTCTCCCCAGCAGCGCCCCATTCTGCGTTCCCACCAGCAGTGCGTGACAGTTCAACTTTTTCCACATCTCGACAGCACTTGTTATTCCCAGGCTTTTTGTTTTTTCTTTGGTTTTGTTTTATTTTGGAATAGCTCTCCTAATGCATGTGAAATGGATGGTCGCTACAGTTTTGGTCAGCAATATGGAACATCTTTTCCTGGGTTTATCACGTCACCTTTCGAGAAACATTTATTCAACTCCTTTCCCCATTTTTTAATCAAGTTATCAATCAAGTTATTAATCAAGTTATCTGACTTGTTGAGTTCCAGGAGTTCTTTCTGTATTCTGGATAGAACCCCTTATCAGATACGTGGTTTGTAAATATTTTCTCCTGTTCTGTGGGCTGCCTTTCCACTGCGTTGGTGTGGAAAATGCACAAAAGCTTTTAGTCTTGATGTGGCCCAGTTTATCTCATTTTTCCTTTTTTTTTTTTTCATTTTTCCTTTTGTTGGGTGTGCTTGTGGTGTCAAGGCCAAGAAGCCAGTGCAAAAATAATGACTTTCTGAGTTAAATTGAATCGAAATTATTAGAACATCTCTAAACCTTCATTTCTCACTTGTAAAAAGAGAGTAATGTCGAATACAAATCAACGGGGATCCTGTTCTCCAGGAGCTTACAGTATTTAATAGGGCACACGCTGGGAATCCACGAACAGTGAATCACTCCGTTTGGCCGACTAAGCAAAGGTCTAGGACAGGGGTTGGCAAACCACAGAGCATGAGCTAAATCTCACATACTGCCTATTTTGTTAAATAAAGTTATTGGAACACAGCCACGCCTACCCAGCTGCTTTTGTACTACGATAGCAGAGCTCGTGGTTGTAAACTGACGATATGACCTGCAAAGCTGAAAATATTTACTATCTGGCCCTTTACAGAAAAATTGGCTGACAACAATCTAGGAGATCATTTTTGAAAGGTCAGTTGAGGTCAGATTAGGTAAGCACATTGTCCTCACCAAGCACATGTTTCAGAACTAGCTTAAGGCCTTTATAAACGTATACATGTTGAAGCCCCCTCCCCAGGGAATTCTGATGCAGTACCTCTTGTCTGGGGCCCTTGAACGTCAGGCTAAGGAGATGAAGCAGAAGAGAAGGTGGACACAATCAGAGCAGCAAAACAGGAGAGAACGGAGACAAGGAAGCTAGTCAGGAGGCTGCCACAGAAGGGAAGACCAGAGAAATGCAGATCAGCAGTGGGCAGGGAGCAGAGGAGATGGATAGGAGAACCTGGATGCCGGGCTGGTAAAACACGAGAGGCAAGAAGTTAAAGATGGCGGAAGTGTAGGGCTATGTGATCTTTGCAGTTTGCCATAGTGCATTAGTGTTTTAACCCTGTGAATCTGTCACATTTGAGCGACCTCCTTGATGACGTTACTTATGCTTCCATCTAGGTGGAGAGGAAGCGCCACATTGGAAATGACATCGTCACCATTGTGTTCCAGGAGGGAGAGGAGCCTTCTCCTGCCTTTAAGCCTTCCATGATCCGCTCCCACTTTACACGTATCCTGGACCTGTGTGAATGAGTTTAGTGAGGTGTTGGTCGGCCTCAAAACTAATCTGACAGTTGACTTGCTTGTCATGGTTGTTTTGCATCGCTAGATTATTGGAGCCACTATTCTGGATTTTTCCCTTGGGGTTATATTCTGCCCACCTCTTCCTCCGTCCACTATAATGGATGGATTCATTCTCAGAGAATTCTAGGCTTCTAGAATCTCTTTCCTTTCCTCAGGTAGTCTATGAAGTAAGGGAAACCACCTACCATCCATCAGTAGTAAATGACCTAGAATCACAGGTAGTGAACCCTCTGGAGAAATCTGCTTTAAATAAAAATTTGAATGGAACTGAAGTTATTAGAATTCAGCTAAATTTAGTTAAGTAAAAATTTGCAAGTTAAAATAAAAAGCCAAAATAACATTTCTTTGTTGATTCTAAATACTGGAGATAGCTACTGCATTACCTCTTGAAATTTAAGGAATGATGGAATTAATCATATTTTCACTCGCTTTTCCCTCTGCTTCCTTAAATCCCTGCTTGGCTCATCCCGCTGGCAGAGTCCTGCTGACCTTCTCTGTAATGTCCAGGCTCAGCTCAATCAGACAGACACAGGACATAAGCTTGGTGAGCCTGATGGAGGCCATCATGGCCTTGTTGCTTTGGGTCACAGGCCACAACAGTGAGACCCAATCCCGGTGTCTCCATAGGTTATACATAGTGAATAAAAGGCAGCTATCAGGCATTTTGAGGATAAATTCTGGTCTAGATATTCGTGTTCCCTGGAAACTCCAGTAAAAATGTTGGGAGACAGGACCATTGTGACCCATCATGTCTGGAAATGGTTTACTCTGCCTGCTTTGACTTATTCATTGTAACCTAACAATATAGCACGTAAGTTCTTTAAAAGTGGGGAATGGCCAAATTTTTTCCAGGAGAGCAGGTAAAAAAAACTGTATAAGCACCTACACTTCAATAATAATGGTTTTTGCTCCTGTCCCTGCTCATCGAGCGGTATCTTCCTCCATTCCCTGGGATTTCGGGCCCCTGTTTCCCCTTTCCTGCAGCAGTGCTTGTAAAATAGAAGTTTTCTCCAAGTACATGCAGGGGGCGCGAGGGAGGTGGCCCTTTAAGTGACCGGGAGGCGGTCATCATGTTTAGAATTTCCTTTAGTTGTAACTTTTAGATTTGGGACTTGACACATTTGTTTCTGGAAAGGGACAGGCAGAGAGTTCATGCAGGTTCTTTCCTCTGAGTGCAGGAATGGAAACACTTCGAGGGACTGATGGCCTTTCAGCCCTGGCAAAGGAAAGCTGAGGGTGGGACCTCAGGGGAGGAGGAGGAACAGGAGAAAGAAAGCTGGTCAAGGTATTTTAGGCTCCACACACCTGACACAAGACAAGTCCTTTTAGCTGAGAGGCTGCCATCAGCTGCACTGTCAAAGCCAGAAGGAGAGGGAAGGTGTGCGGTGGAAATATTTAAACTGCTTTTATTTTTTAAATGGGTGAGAGGAAATCTATGTCTGATTTCATAGTGGGATGTTTTGTCTTTCCAAGCAAAGGAATTGCTCTTTTTGCCTGGTTGCCTGCTTAGCCGAATAGTAGCTGTGTATACAGCTTTGTGAATAGCTTTGTAAAGCTATGTGTATAGCTTTCCTGACCGATTGGGAGACTAAGCTCTTTCCCCAGAGGATGAGCACACAGAGGTTGAACTTCTGTCTTCCTGAGATGTCTCTTAAAGAAGTCAAGGCTCCATTTCCACCAAAGAGCTACAGATGCCTTGAGCACAGAAGTGCAGGTCTAGGATGATTCTGCACAAGGGATTTCAAGGCATAAGCCATCGACAGTGAGTTTTGGCGTTGATTAATTTCCTTAGCCATCACTACAGATATTTTTGCCTTAGTGAGGTATGATCAACAAAATGACAATTACAGGTAGGTGATGACTTTCTCTCGGTTGCTTTGTCTCATTCTCATGTTTACTTGTTAATTTAGCATCCATTCAATGACTGTTGATGTAATATATTTGTTGATTGATTTGATGTGAGTATCCTCACCTAAAAGAACTTTCTTCAAGGCCATCATCTCTTTGGGAAAAACTTGCTCCATATAGTATTGCCCTGTGCAGTAGACCCAAGAGTCAGGGTCAGTTTGGAATTTTATTGTACCCTAAAACAGGCACAAATTTGCCATGTTTGATCTTGACCAGAGCACTGCCTTTCCTACGCCACATCCTGGCCCGTGTATTCCTCTGTTCTCAAAAATTAATCTGTTAAAAGGGAATCGTGATGTGAAAAGAACGTGAACTTTGAGCCAAATAGATTTGGGTTAGAATCCTGGCTCTGTCGCTTATTAAATTCCTGGTTTTGAAAGAAGTGTTTATCTTCTCAGAGTCGCAGGCCTCATCCATAGGACAGGATAAAGGTAATGCTACTCCCTTGGCAGGTTGATGCTATGTATTAAAATACCAAGTATGCTGCCTGGTGTTCAAGGAGTGCTCAATGGTGGCCTTCGCTATTATCCCTGGTGTTCCTGACCTTGCCCACAGCTTGGTAGGTTGGACCGTGAAGGATGCAGGAAGACTTGGCCTCTACCCTCCTCTCCCTCCTGGGAGAGCCGGACAGTGGCTGAGCCTCTGACAGCCCAGAGACAGCACTCCTCTTATGGAATGAATATTCTTGACGTATCACATAGGCAACTGGACAAATGTAAGGTCTGAATATTGCTGATCTTTGAAGAAAGACCAAATAATTCTGAAATGTTCTCCACATAGGCTGAAAATATTTTCGGAAGAAAGTGTACCACTCTTTGGCCCCCCCTTGCCATCCCCACCGGTGTTTACAGACCACCAGGAATTCAGGGACTTTTTGCTAGTGAAACGTAAGTTTCTATTTTGAAATTTTTTTGCAACTTGTTCTGTATCAGAACACATGTCTTCAGATCCTCCCAGGACGCTGTCTAAGAAAAATCTCACCGTTTAAACGTTGATCCCCTTCCGCGTTCTGTTAATTCTTCATGAGAAACATTCGGTTTTCTGGTAGTGTTATGTAGGTCTTCTCTTGTGTCCCAGTCCGACCATGTATCGACCATGCTGCTCACCCGCCTTGAAGTTTATCTGCTCACGACACAAGGGCCTCAAATTTGCTCTGCTGCCCAGGCTTCTGTTATGGCCATTTCTGAATCCATAGCTACTTGTGTATCTGAGTCTTTCTTGGAGAGCGGGAAGCAGGTGGGACAAAGGGTGGTTATGTGGGTGTGTACTTAGGGAAAGGGGAGTTGTTAGCAAGCGGTGGGGGGGCATGGGGAAGGGAGAAGACAGACGGACAGAGAGAATATGGATAGGATCGTGCAGAACCTGACCATCCAGGCTTCACTAGCTGGTGAGCATACATTTTAGCTCCACCGATAATACCCTACCTGACTCCATGCCCTCCATCCTCTGACCCACAAGAGCTCAGCTACATCCCTCCCCAGAATAGCCCTTAGTTATGACAGCTGGAAGTTCAGCTTGCAATCCCCATTCAGGGGCATGTTCCCAGTGCTACCAGATAGTCCAAGTTTTTCAAACAAGACAGAGATCCAAAATTGTATGTGAAATTGTCTGTGTCTTAAAATGGGGGTCCATGTGTTCCAAGTCCAGAGGATGGATCGGGTGGAGAGCAAGGAACAGACCTGAAACAACAACAACAGAGAGCTTTAGCAGCTAGAAATGGGGAGGGTCTTAGAAGTGGGGGTGGGCTCAGGACGTAAGCAGTCTTTGCAGAGAGCCCCTAGCAAGGGAAGGGGCTGCTGCAGGCCCTAGAGCCATTGAATCCTGGTTAAAGATGACTCAGCAACCTAAGAACCCAGCTTATGAGTGTTATCTGCTGATTTCAACGGAGTCAGTCAACAGAGTGACTTTGACGAGCCCGCTCCGGGCTCTGTGGACACGCGGGTGGAGTGAAGCGAAGACTTGATCTACAGTCGAAAACCTGCACAGGTCAATAACGTGGAAGAGCCCAGGCTGTGGGCTGTGAAGAGGGGTGTTAAAGGGTTGGAGCATGGGGCCAGGATGGACCAGGAGGGGTTGATGGACTGAGAGAAAAGGTAGAAGCCGGGTCTCGTTGAATTCAAAGTGGAGGCAGCAGGAGGGAGGAAGAGGGTCAGGCAGGAAACTCCGAGATATAACAGAAAATGGGTTTTCAACAAAACTTTTGAACTTCCCCCCCTTTATTTGGCCCAACGGGTCATTTTAAATGCCCCTCCCCCCACCAGGGTACTAAGGAGAAAATATCCTCAAACAAAAAATTCACAATTACAGAATTAGAGAAAATAGTAGGCAGGCCTTAAATGCATGCAGTTTACATTCTGAAAGAGATGTCTTGCCACAGACAAGCCCAGCTTGCCCCCACCTCTCAGATCCTTTCTAGGAAATGTCTGAGCCCAAGAAGTTCATTTATCAGTCAGTGAACACTGTCCTTCCTTTGGCTCTTCCTATGAGAAAAATAAGAGTTCATATTTATTCAGTTTGGTGCTAATTCCTTATATGTATTATGTCACTTAAATTCTTACAGTGACCTTATAAGGAAACAAGGTGACATCCATTTTACAGGGTTAAAAATGAGACCCCAAGAAGCCAAACAATTTACTTAAGAGTGTGGCAGCACTGCTGGGATTCAAACCCATAACTGCCTTGACTTCAAGCTCCCGACCCCGTCGTGTGCACTTTCTGTTCTGTGCTTGAACCTTGAACATGGATTTGGACATTTCACTTTACTGCTTCTTAGTGTCTGTAGTCCACTAACCACCAGCTTTCTTTCCCAGAAGAAACTTCCACTAGGGTAAGAATCCCAGTACTCTGTTAGGCAATTGTTACTTCTCTTAACAAAATGTGGCGAATATATATTCAATCCTGTGGAATGGCATCCTGGTGGTTCGGCCCATGTGTTGGAGGAGCGTGTTTAGATGGTTGAGTAAATGGGTAGATGGATGGATGGGAGGAAGAATTGGTGGCCGGGGGCGGGCTCAGCGTGTATGCGATCTTCTAACTAGATACATACCCTCTGCTCAGGAAGCTTACAGTCCAACAGGAAAAGTAAGACAGACATACCTATGGACTATGGGTTTGTACAGAGAAATTTAGAGAGTTTCTAAGCATTCTTCCATGAAGGAAGGGTCGCGCCAATGCTAACACCAGTATTAGGGAAGCGGGTGGCGTTCACTATGAGGAGTTTCCTTGAGAAGAACATTCTTTGATAGCCAGTCAATTTTTGTAACTCCCTTTATAACTTGATTTATTTTAGTAATTAATGGTGAAAAAGCCACTTTGGAAACCCCAACATTTGCCCAGAAACGTCGACGTACTCTGGATATGTTGATTCGATCTTTATACCAGGATTTGATGCCAGATTTGCATAAGGTAACCCTGGGTCCGTGGTCTTCTTTCCTCCTCGTGGGTTGGAGCTGAGAACACAAGTCCTAGTGATGAATCCTGGTTAGAAGAGCCAAAGAGTCGTCTTGGTCTCTGAGGCCGTGGCCACAGAACTGACGGTCATTCTTTCATTGTTGCCACAAGAGAGGGCTGAATGTCCAGATGCAGGAAAGTGATTTGCAGAAATCACAGGCCTGTGGAAATGGAGGTGCAGGGGGGGCGTGAGTATCAAACCACCATCCCCAGAGCACTGGAGAGTGCTTTTTTGGGGTGGCTGTCCTTGGTGACACTACTCAACACTACCCATGCCATAGAGCTGAGGGATAACCACGAGTGGGGATTTTGGAGAGACACTGGGAGCTTTTCAAGGGTTTCTGGAGCTTTACTGGCTAGCCCCATTTTCAAGCACCTGAAACAAGCTTTTACATTTACTACAGATTTGTTTTGTGCCAGACGCTTCCTAGGCTGGAGGTATCTCCGCACCGGGGGGACCCAGCGCCACCTCAGTACCTGGAGGGGCACCAGGGCTCCTTGGAGGCCTCCAAACTCAGTGAGAGATCACTGGATTCCCTAGGCTCATTGATGCAGAGTGATACCATTGCTGTTCGGAAGCGGATGCTACCTGCCACAGGGAAGCACAGAACAAACAGGGAGACTCCCTAGACCCCTTGCATTCATAACCTCCAGCAAAAGGCCCTGCCAGTGAGGCTTGTAAATAAATGGCATGCGGGGTTCAGGTGCTTAGGTGTGGAGATGAAATTATCTTTAATGAGCTGGTGCTCATATGATCCTTTCCCTTGGGCACCGTGAGCATCACCATTTTATAGGGTAGCCCTTGACCTCCGGATGGCCAGTTCACCCTATCTGCTCTCAGGGATTAGGCCAGACTAACTCCAGGGTGCTAAAGCGCCAGACGTAATCGCTCACCTGTCAATTCTTTTTTTCCCCTAAAGTCAGGGAGGGGAGGGGTGCAGAGAGGGTGTCGAGATGAGGACACAGAGCCTCTGAGGTCCGAGCTGAAGCATGGATGCCTGATGCAGGCCTTCCCCAGCCCCCCGTTGAAGCCAAGTCCCCCCGTTATATACTCTCAGATACCGTCTGTGTGTCCCCTTCACAGACATTCTCCCGTGTGCCAACCACGTAATCAGCTCCTCACTCTGTCTCTGCCATCACGCTGTGCTGCGCAAGGACAGGGACTGTGTTCCCCACCCCTGATGTGTGTCAGAGGAGCAGGCACCCAGTCAGGGCTTGCTGATGAAGGAGCGTGCCCATTCTCTGACTACACCCCAGAAGAGAACTGTCCTTTACTGAGCGTGTGCCCGAGCCCTGTGCCCAGCCCCTTGCACGCACCCGCCCGTGTGGTCTTCACCACACGCCTGGGAGACTGGTATCGGCCACGCAAACACACTGCGACTCCGAAATTAACTCACTTGCCCAACGTTACTGCGAGGGCCACAGCGTCGCACAGCCCCAGGGGTACCGTTCACCTTGAATTCTGGACGCCTTGTTCCAGGGCAGGAGGTGGGCTCTATGTGAACAGTGTCCCTGGAGCTGTGCCCGGTGGTGACTCCATCTTCACACCCCAGACGCTAGCAAGCCCCGGAGCTGCTGCGTACTTGACTCCAAAGCCGGGGCTCTCGGTCAAGGTGCGACCCTCGCTCTCCACCTTCTACCCCCGACGTCTAGCACCAGCCCTGGCCCGTGAGGGACGCTCCGTGCAGGCTTGGGGAGCGAATGGGCACAGAGAGTTGAAGCAGCATTTGGACAGATAGGTCTGTGCGTTAAGGGAAGCCAGGGGATGAGACTCGACAACCGTTTCTGGAATTCGTAACTTGTTTCTCTTTCCTAGAACATGCTCAATAGACGGTCTTTCAGTGACGTCTTACCAGAGTCACCCAAGTCGGCACGGAAGAAAGAGGAGGCCCGCCAGGCGGAGTTTGTCAGAATAGGGCAGGTGGGTTTTCTTCCGGAGCCTCCTCGGCGAGATGTGCAGCCGGGAGCCCCACCCGCACCAGATGGCCTGCCTGTGAAGAGTTCCCCGTCTGTGTACTCCCGCGGGAGCTCTGTAGTCTCTCTCAGGATAACTGTGGAAACCAGGAGTGAGATTTTTTGTAATCACGTAGGTGGGGTTCTCTGCAGGTGGGAGCGGGAGCAAAGCCTTCTGCTGAAGAGGGGGTGCCGCTGCCTCCAGGCAGGAGGCCAGCAGGCCCAGATGGGGCTCCCTCTTGTCAAGGGAGGGTATGCCTCCCTCCTGAGGAACTTCTGAAGAGCGAGGAGTCCTTGTAGGGAAAGCACCTTGAACTCCCCTGGCGGGAGTAGGCACACCCGAGCTCCTGCTCTGCTACTTGGAAGCAATCCTCGGAGTTAGGTGGCTCCCACGTTGCATCTTATTCCAGATTCTGGAGGAAATCACTCCCGCTTTGCCTCACTCCCATATGACGTTCAGATGTCTCCGTTCTGGGAGGTGACCCAGCTTTCTGTCTTAATCCCTTGTCCCAGCACAGAGGAGGAGAACTGCCAGCTGTGCTAGGGTTCTGACCCAAAGGGAAGAACCAAGCAGGGTCACCCAGGAAAGCTTAGGGGCAAAAGTAACTTAGCCCCAAACAGGTGCACTGTGACAGGGGCGTCCGACGCGGGTCCTTGTTTAAAGGCACCCTGACTCTGCTTTCTGAGATTCTGAGTCATCAAGTTTAGGAAGGCACCTGGGCGTGTTTTCAGTCTCCCGGTGTAGGAATCACTGCCCTGAGATACCCATGAGTTAAAATGACAGGATGGGGTCCTTTGGGCTGGGACATTGTCATTAAGCTGCATTTCTTAGCTTCAGTGAGAAGGCAGTGTGGGAACCTGGAACTGTAATCTAAAATGGCTCCTATTTTATTAAAAGAATTTTTTTCAAATCACATTTGTTGGGCCTGCGGTTCTCTTACTGCCCAGTAACAAACTTTAAAAGAGATCTCTGTTCTGTAAGGCACTAAAACTGAAGTCCATCGTGAGAGGGGACGCTCCGTCAAGTTTGGTGGCTTCAGGGATCTGTAAAAAAGAGGTGAGTCGATGCTATTCTCAAGTTCACCTGTGAAGGTCCTTTGTCTAAGTGAAGTTATTGCACTTCTTAGAGATTTGTGGGACGGGCGGGAGAGATGAGCTTGTCTGTTGCAGAGTCCCCAGGGAAAGCCCCAGATAAAGTCGAGCAGCATTTAGGGAGAACCGCACGGCCGCCCGCCCCCCCGCCTCCGTTTCCATAGCATGTGTTGCCTTTGCTCACTTAATGGGAGCAGAGCTGCTGGAGCAGGCCTGGTGAGGCGGACGGGGCTGGGCAGTGCTCAAGCCTTGTGTGTGTACAGAGCGCCCATACATCTCGACCACATGCGTGTTCTGATGCTGCAGCTCCGCAGAGGGCTCAAGATGGTGCATTTCTCACAATCTCTCCTGTGGTGCCTGGACACACTCCACAAAGCTCTAGCGCCTTGTGTCTCCAGGTTTTGTGTGTGCTACAATCATCCCCTTTTTAATGTCTGATTCAGTAGGTCTGGGGTGAGCCCTGAAACTCTGCATTTCTAATGAGCTCACAGGCGATGCTGATGTTACTGGTCAGAGGACCACAGCCGAGAAACCACTGCTTCCTCTATCGTTCATTCAGTCACCCGAGAAATGATGTGGTCCGTGTATCTCCTTCTCACCTCCACTTTACTTGGGGGAAAAAATGAGGTGGTGATCAGGAGGAGAAGAGTAGACAATACACTGGCCACCCAGAAACGTACCGTGCACATGATTTTGTACCGTAAACAAATCTCTATGTCCCTAGTTATGTCTGCGTTCCAAGTATGTCAAAGTTTGCTACGTGGAACAAACCCACAGACACTAGAGAAGTGTCCGTTATAAAAGCAAAAGAGTTATGATTGCTTTTACTTTAATGATAAAGGTAGAAATGCTTTGTATCTGACTTACAATCTCTTTAAAGCCTGGTTTCCGGGAAATGATGAGCCCAAAATACAACTGATGCTAGAAAACCACAACCAGTTTAAGAGCAGACTGATGGCAAAGCATCTTTTGCAAAGGTTGCATAAATTCCCACTATCGGCTCTTTGTGTGAATGGTAGAAACCACAGTGTTTCCAAGAGCTCTATAAATACCAGATTCCAGCAGGATTTAGTAACCTTGAAAAGAAGTTCTTAGACATCCATAAAAATGAAAGTCTGTGGAAATGTAACTTGTTCGCCGGTAAAGAGCAAAGCAAGAACATTGATTTTTTCTATCCATTCAGAACCTGCCAGTGGGCCCCAGGCCTGCCTTGGAGAAACACTGACCTAGAGGCCCTCACGGACTTCTGTGCAGCTGCCTCGGAACAGGCCAGAGTCCCACATGCTGCCCCCAAGAGTGTCTTATTTCCAAAGAAGAGGCTTTGTCAACCTCTTGGACACCCATCAGTCCATGTGCTATATTCATGTTCTTAGATGGTCCAGCAAAAAGTCCTGCTCTTAGGCCCCATCCTTGCCCTACAGACTCTACACCAAGCCCCTCACTTGGCAGAAGGGAGTCCAGTGCAGTGGCAAGTGCCATCAGACCTCAGAATGGAGCCTCTGTGGGACCAGCTCTGGGTTCCTGTCACTAATACTTCATACATGATGTCCTCGGGCAACCTGGAGTCCCTGGCCCCTTTGAGAACCCAGGAAAGCAGTGGTCACCCATCACACCACATACACTAGCCCATTAAAATGTATGGATAACACATGTACACCACATTTTTAATACAATTTCAGGACTTCCCACACCTCCTCAAGCTCTTTCTGGATCCTCTAGGACCCTCTTTGAACCCCTGTTTGCCGAAGTGTTCTAAATTTGTGTTCTCTGCTCAGAGAACATTTTGTTATTAAGAGTTGGTTTTTATATCTTCGTGTTACCTAACGCTCAGACGTCTGGGTCTGTCTCCCAATTGGCCTTTACAGTGGCTTGGCTTCTTCATGTCCACCTGCTATAAGTCACAAAGTCAGAATTTCCAGACATCTTCTTAGGGAAATGCCATTCCAATTAATGGCCTGCGCTTGTGTTGCCCTTTCCAGGTTGCAAAATGTCTCCACTTTCTTTGTGTGATCTTTCCAGAATGGCCCGAGCCTTATCTTAGCAATTAGAAGATTTCTTTCGAGCCTTGTGAGTTTCTTAAAGCGACAGCATACTTTTCTAAGAGCAGTAGTGCACACGTATTTGCCCTCATCCCAAATGACACCCTGGTAGGTGATCTCACTGCCACCACTTCTACTTTCCGTATGCAAACATGGACTCCCCCAGAGCACGCACACACCCGCATGTGCACACACACACACACCCATGTGCATATACACATGTGCATGGGAGCATGTCTGAGAGTAAATCTGCAAATGTGAAACTTTGACTTGTTCCTGATAAGCTCCCAAAACACCTCTGTCCTTCGAGACCAAGCCTCCTGGCTCCGGGCATCCCCATGCAGCTCTGGGGCAGCCCTAAGGGAGGGCTAACCCTGCTGCCCGAACCAGGTATGAGACGGAGGGCAAGAGCGCACACGATATGACTATATCGCGCGGGCGCATGAGCCTGTTTCAGGAAGCCCCTCCCATATTCTAACAAACATGTTTTTTTTTTTTCTTTAAGATTTTGTAGCCTTAAGTGGGTCAGTAAGCATTTTCATGTTAAGGCAATATCAACTTCCTGTCTTGTGTACGCCTTCATAATTTTACTGAGTCAGCAGCACAGATCTGATTTTTTTTTTTTAGTTACATGGGTCTTCCTTTGGTGATGAGCTCCTGTGAAGTTTTCAAAAAACAGGCAGCAATTGGTCCAACTTCAGGTATTAAGGAAAAATGCTTGCTTGGAAGACGATACCAATGGTTTGGCGGCTCGTAAGGAGGATTATTATGGATGGAGACATGTCGTCGTGCCCACAGCCTGTGCTTTCCCTCTCTTCCTGCTGCATATGTATTTGAAAGACTTTTCTTCTTAAGAAAGTTTACTGAGGGGCACCTCGCTGTCTCAGTCGGTGGAGCGTGCGACTCGATCTTCAATTCATGAGTTCGAATCCCATGTTGGGTATAGAGATTACTTGAAAATAAAATGTTTTTTAAAAAGATAAGAAAAAAGAAAGAAAGAAAGAAAGAAAAGTAACTGAGGTTAGGGCCTGTTTAACTTCCCGAGCTGTGGTCTCAGGCAGCGTACCATACGTTTCTCTCCAAGGGACCGCAGGATATCATTTCTGGTACACTTACTTTCTGATGCTCTTGTTGCCTTGCAGCCTTGGGAGCCCCAGTGTTTCTGCAGTGATTTCCCTTATGAAGCCGTGTGTGCGGATCCCTGGGGCCAGGCCCTGCTGGTTTCCACGGATGCTGGTGTCTTGCTAGTGGACGGTTAGTGAGTAGCTGCTCCTTCAAATGTTTTCGTTTGTGTAACTTGTAGGGCTTCTGAGACGCGTGACAGCCAGTCAACTCCCTGTAGATAAGTGTGTCATTGGCAGTGAGGTTAGCAAAGTTTTCCTTTCTTACAAAATTAACCCCTTCTTTTCAGGACAAGCAGAAGGGATATATTCTGAACGAGCAAGCCAGAGGGTGAGTCGTGCATGATGGGTTCATGCCTGCCCCGAATCTGATTAGTCCGTGGACATATAATGACCCGCAGAAAGAATCTCCTTTTTGGCCAATACCTATCATGATTCTAACATTTTACCTTAAATCAACATCTCCTATCTCAGGGACATCCTCTCTCTCTCTCTTTTTAATGTTTCTGATTCAAAAAGTATCTTGTGTCCAAAACAAGTAAGAAGAATCTTAGATAACCCAGTTTTGTTGCATATAGAAACAGAAAGATTTGACAGGAAGAGAGATTCCAACTTAATATAAAATCAAACTTTTTGACAATCCAGTGGATCAGTGTGCCTGGGGAGGTGGTCATTTCCCTGTTACCACAGATCAGCCATCAAAAGGACATGACCAGGGCACCTGGGTGGCTCAGTGGGTTAAAGCTTCTGCCTTCTGCTCAGGTCATGATCCCAGGATCAAGCCTCGCCATTGGGCTCTTTGCTCAGCAGGGAGCCTGCTTCCTCCTCTATCTCTGCCTGCCTCTCTGCCTACTTGTGATCTCTGTCTGTCAAATAAATAAATAAAATCTTGAAAAAAAAAAAAAAAGACATGACCTTGGCAAGGATGCTGGAGAAAGAGTTCAACTTCAGACGGGGATTTCATTTAGACTCGAAGACTGTGTGGTCCCTTCCAGCAGGAGGCCCCTTTGGATCTTTCCAGACTGTCGATGAAGGTTAAAGGGGCTAAACACAGTAGCAAGTCGTCTCCTGGGGCTTCTGAGGGAGCCCTGGGCCTAGAGACAGTGTCTTCCAAGGGTACATCTTACACAGCACACAGCAGGCTTCCCAGTCTCGGTTACCATCCTGATGCTTTATGAGATTCCTAATCACCCCTGAGAGGGACATGATGGCCTAGAACTGCAACATCTTCTCATTCTTGGCCACCACCTTTACTCCCTCCTCTGACCCTGTCAGCCTGTTTCCTGAGTGCCTGCTATGCACTGCGCCCTTGGGAAGTGGAAGTAGATGCCTTCTATGGGAAAACAAGACATCAGACCAGGCTTTATAATGGACTTATTTCTGACTTCCTCTGTTACTTCATCTGTTTTTTATATATATATATGCACATATATATGTATATGTATATATATATATACATAGATGCACATATATGTATGTATATATATGTGTGTGTACATGTTATATATGTAAATATATGTGTGAATGCATATATATACACATATAACTATATATATAATTACTTATTTACTGAAAGACAGATAATCTAAAATTTATAAGCTAAGCATTTAAATATTTAATTTTAGAAATTACAAAACAATTACAGCATCTTTGTGGTCTTAAAGAAAACTGAGCCTCTGTGAGCTTCAGGTTCCTCTGAGGGTGGGGAGGGTTTTTTAAGCAGCTGCAAGCTGGTTCATGATAATGAAAATGGAAAAAATAAACAAACTGGGACTGATAATCGGAACTCCAAGAAGGGATTGTGGATATTATGAATACCTATGCTAAGTGCTTGGGTCAGTGTCGGGCACATAGCCGTAGTAGTACCTTAGTAAACAACGGTTACTGTATTTATGATATCCCTGTGGATGTGTTAAAAAGGGAACAAAGTCCAAAGATTTGCCAAAGGCGCAACCAAATAAAATGATTTATTAAAAAAAACAACAACCATGGGGTGCCTGGGTGGTTCAGTGGGTTAAGCCTTTCTGCCTTCCGCTCAGGTCATGATCCCAGAGTCCTGGGATCAAGCCCTGCATCAGGCTCTCTGCTCAGCGGGGAGCCTGCTTCCCCCCCACCCCTCTGGCTGCCTCTCTGCCTACTTGTGATCTCTCTGTCAAAAAACTAAATAAAATCTTAAAAACAGACAAACAAACACAACCAGACTTTCGCTGTATAGTCTCGTTTCTTCATCTCTTCGTTTTATGGATGAAGAAACAAAAGAAACCGTTTGTCTTAACCCAAGATCACGCAGCTGGTTAGTGGCACATCTGGAACTGGAACCCAGAGATGATTTTTATCCAGCACTGTGTCCACTAAACCAACTATATTTTATGAAAATCAAATTAAACTCTACCCATGTTACTGTCTTTACCTTAACACAGGTTTCCAAAAATACAGTCCTGGGCAAATAATTATTGAACATGTTGTGATCGAAAGGGAGTTATATTCTAACTGTTTGTCGTTTTTAGGATCGAGAAAATATGCTTTATAATGGCTCTTTGTGAGGCTTGTCTAAAAAACAATGTAATTCTCTTTGAGTCAGCTCCTGGTTTTTAAATGTAAAATCCAAACCAAGATTACCAAATCCCCTTCTGAAATTTTCATTTTCTGAATCCAAAATTTAATGGAGGTGTTAAATTGAAGGATTCCCGCGATGTGCCAAGAAGCTCTTTTCTTCCAACTTGGGGGAAGTGGCAGAACACAGATGGTAGCCGTATACACCCCCCACGAACTTGGGTTTATTTCTCAGATTATTGTTTTCATTCTCTGGGTGTGCAGCTCTGCTACCCCGTTTGCTTTTGGAAGAAGAGAATAACCCTTCAGGCTTTCTTTGTATTCCTCATTGCGCTTTGAAGCCCCAATGCTCTCCTTACTTCTTTGTTTACCTTTTTCTTGTCGATACTTAATCACATTATGAATCTTTTTTCCATGAGTGAATCTCTCCATTTCCTTTCGGGCCACGTTCCACTCTATCCCATTAGCGTCTGCCTAATTTCATTAGACCTACCCCCTTGAGAGTCTACTCCTGTGAAGGTCATCATTAAAATTCAAGGTCCTTTGTAGTCTAAGTGTAGCAAAAGCTACTTTGAAGGGAGACTACACACTGATGGAAGATGCCATGACCATTTGTTTTGGGTTTGCAGTAATAGAAAAATGGGCTCTAAAAGATCACTGCTTCATAAAGAGATGACAAGAAGGAAAGCATTGCTACAGAAGAGTCATTAAAGTCACGTGTCACTTTCTCAGATCCTTGCTTCCTCTCCCTTCCTGGCTATGTATAAACTTGTTCAGCCACCTGAGAAAGATTTGACGGAGAATAAATGCTGATTTATTCTGTACACAGGTGTGCTGCTATACAGTATCTCTCTGTCTTCAATGTCAAACGAAGCGCTTCTGTCATTTATGAATCTTTCCAATACTGTTGCTCGTGCGGTGGCCCCATCCATCCACAGGGCTGCTGTGCTGCTTTTACACTAAGAGTATAAGCTTTGTCCCCGCCCGGATCTGGGTCCCTCCACATGTTCAAGACGTGACTCTAGACGAGTTATTAGCATGTCTGAGCCTCAGGTCCTTGTCTTTTAGATGGGAGTATTAGTAGTTCCTACCTAAGCGGGTTCTTGGGACATTTCAGTTAATAACATGCGAAGCACTCAGCCCTGAGACCTGACACGCAGGATGTCCTCTGTGTATGTGAGCTGCTGCTCACAAAATGAAATAACCAAGGTGCCTGGGTGGTTCAGTCAGTTAAGCATCTGACTCTTGGTTCCGGCTCAGGTCATGATCTCAGGGTGGTGAGATCAAACCTGGAGTCGGGCTGCCTGTTCAGCATGGAGTCTCCGTCCCCCTCTCTCTCCTAGGCCCCTCGTCCCACTTGCATTCTCTCTCTCTCAAATAAATAAATATTTTTAAAAATTAAATAACCATAGTTACTTAGTCAGGTATGATGATTGGTATCGGAGTGATCATCCCATGTTTTGAAAATTCATGTCTGTCCCCAACAGAAGCACAAAGCCTGAGCATAGAGTAGAATTTACATTTGCAGAAAGAATGTAGGGGAGAAAGAAGAGCTTGCGTTGTTGGGACAGGGCTCCTAACTGCTTCCAAGGGGAAGATTCTCCCGCTCCTTGCCGGCCAAGTGGGCTCTGGATTTGTCCAAGCACAGAGCCTGCCAAGCTTTTGCTAGACAGAGGGCCTTGCTCTGGCTCCCCTACATTCTTTCTGCAAATGTAAATTTCTCCCAGGGAGAAATAAATTCCCAGCCAGGCTGATTTCTAGAAAAGCCAAGACCCTCAGGGCCCCATGAACCTAAATGGTAACCAAAGAACCAAACCAAGACTCACAACAGAGTACTTGAAGACCTAAATGTCAGACAAAGCACCGATAAAGAAAAAGCCACTTATCCAGCCTGAAATGTCTACACCATTCCAGGTCCTCTTTGTCTTGTACTGGTTCTACCTCCTGCTCAGAACAGATCCTTTGCTTACAAAAGAGCCTTAGTATTTCTTTTGGCCCTCTCTGTCCTGGGGACCCCCAGGAACAAGGTGTTTGCTAGCAATGTAAGTTCCCAGTAAGTAAACTTAACAACAAATCCTACATATCATTACGGTGTCTTCGATCATCTCTTCACCAGAACTTTTCCTGATCTTTCCCATTACAATTAGGTTTTTTTTCCTGTTATTTGGGTAACTTAGTCAACATTTCTCTTATTGTTGTCTAAAAAGGAGATTTCCTATTTCTCTATAGAGAAATACTGGAAATGTGTAGGTAAACTCTTGTTGATACAGAGATAGACATGAAATAGGGTGGGTTTCTATTTGTTTTAAATTCAACAGGAAATTTTTATTTTGCTTTCTGGAGAAATATACAAAATAACCTGAGAAGTGATGTGATTTCAAAATTACATAAAAATAAAATACTTAAGAGAAATGACTGAGCTTTTTTCCCCCTTTTTTTGTAATTTGCTGTTCAGTCATTTGGTACAATGCCAAGTACAAACTGGGGTGGAGAGGTGATGTGTTTTCTTTGATGAATATTGAAGAGAAGAATATAGTTTCTAGGCCCTGCTGCTCCTTTCCAGTAGAGAGGAAGGAATGTCGGTCCTTCTCCCTGAGCTGAGAGAACAGTGTTTGACCTTACGAATGTTCTAGAAGCTGATGTTCCTTGCCTAGAAAGAACTCAGGTCCAGGACCACTGACAGGCGCGTCTTGTAGGTTCTGAACGTGTGGGCTGGGTCCAGTTCTGGGAACCGTGTCTCCTCTTCCAGATGACCTCCCGTCAGTGCCCGTGTTTGACAAAACCCTTCCGGTGAAGCAGATGCACGTGCTCGAGACTCTGGACCTCCTGATCCTCAGAGCAGACAAAGGTGATACTTCCCTGCCCCACGGTGTCCTCTGGGAGCAGAGAAGCTGGTAGCCTTCTGTGGCCACCACGAGGCTCGCGGTGGTCGGACCACATAGGTCATGCCAACTACTGCCTTGTGGGTGGCCGGTGCTCAGGGTCCCCGGAGGGGTCTTTGTTTTCTTGGGTGGCAGAGTCAGAAGGGAGGGCGGGAGAAGGGTGGGGGGGGCACAGTGTTCAATGCACTGTTGGGTAGAGGCGGTGTGGGGTTTCTTCTCAGTTCTAGAACGCCTCAGCTCCTAGCTCTATAGCAGTTGCTTTCCTGCGCAATCCGCTCTTCCGGTCTTCCCGCCCATCTCCTCCTGCGCCTTCTTTATCTCCCCAGGGAAAGACGCTCGCCTCTTCGTCTTTAGGCTCAGCGCTGTGCACAAGGCCATCGAGAGCAAACAGCCCGTGAAGAGCAGGTGTGACTGCAGGGACAACAAGCTGGAGAAGACAAAAGGTGACCACAGTCTTCGTTATCTTGGTGGTTTCTGGTTAATTCTTTTTCTCCCTCAGACTGATCAGATCTGACTGGAATTTGGTTTTCTTGGTTTGGTTTTTACTCGGAAACATCACTAAGATAGCATGACTCTTTCCCTAAGAGAAGCCTGAGAGGTAGCCCAATATGTGGAGGGCCAGAGGAAAGTCTAGGCCTGGCGTGACGAGCTTTGAAGGTAAGGCGAGTTCTGTTCATAGATCTGTGAAGAGAGACTTTTAGCCTCCGGTTCCTGGAGCTCCACTCACCTGTCGCTTTAAGTCATACGGTATCATGAGTGTGACGCTAAGACCACAAACTCTAGAATACGGGGACTATGACTTCCTTCATTTTCCTGAAGCTCAGCCTAACTTGTATTTCCCGTCTCCGTTTGCCTGGTGGCCGGAGCGTTGTCAGGCACCCCCTGGGTCATGCTCAGTGTCCAGGGTCCTTAAGCATCACCACATTATCAAGGCCTGGGCACTGCCAGGGTCCTGTCACGTGTTCAGCATCCTTTCTCTCTCTCCCCAGGCTGCCACCTCTACGCTATCAACACTCACCACAGCAGAGAGCTGAGGATAGTCGTCGCCATCCGGAACAAACTGCTCCTGATCACGAGGAAACACAACAAGCCAGGCGGGCTGGCCGGCATCTCCCTGCTGTCGCCCCTGTCGGAGTCACCTGTGGAGGAATTCCAGTACATACGGGTAGGTCCGCCCTTCAGATCCCTTCTCTCCTGGCCAAGGTGTTAGGAGGCCAACTCTCTCGTTCCACCCAGGGTCTGTCACCCACGGGGGTTGTCTCTCGGGTCAGTACCCAGCAGAGGGAACCCTGCCTGCTGCTCTGGTTTCCCCAGAGGACTGAGGCTTCTGGGCTTTTCCCTACTCCATCCAGCTCATTCATTTCAGGGACCACCTACCAGTGTTGTTCTAGGCACTAGGGGGACAGCCGTGAGCAGTCTCCCTTCTCATGGAGATGACTTTCTAGTTGTAGGATGACACAAAAGAGAAACTAATTCTCTGTGTCCCAAGGATAACAGTAAAGCAAATTGAGGGAGGAGAAGACAAGAAGTGGGGACGGGGTGATCTGTTCTAGAAAGGGTGTTCCAGAAGCCCTCTCTGAAAAGGTTGCCTTTGAGCAGAGATCCAAGGGAAATATGGGGTAGATGAGGAGAACATCTGGGGAAAGGAGGAAGCAGTCAGTTAAGGACCCAAGGCCCTCTGGGGCAGAAGGAGCAACCAATTAAGGACCCAAGGCCCTGTTCAAGGCGCTATCTGGAGGCCACAGTGGCTGGAGCTGAGGGAACACAGCAGGGATGGCAGAGAGCCCTGAAGGCCATTGCTAAGATTTTGGCTTCCACTCTGAGTGAGAGAAGGCAGCCAGTGGAAGGTTTTAAAAATACCTTTCTGGCCCCGACAGAGAAGAGCATGGAGGGGGAGGGCCAAGCGGAAAGAAGGAGACAGTAAGAGGTTAATGCAGGATCTTAGCAGTAGATGACCGTGGCTTTGGTGGCCAGAGAAGGGGAAGGAGCTGCCCTGCCTTCCCGAGCTGGTAGGATTGGCAGATCCACTAAGGGTGGGACCTTGGAGGGAAGCCTCCTTGAGGGTCCCTTTCCTGCTCTTACTATCTCTACTTTCTTAAAAACTTGGGTATATTAAGTGTGAACCACTTAATAGTTAAAATCTTGCTCTATTTAGGTGTTAGTCCTCTTAATATTATAATTAGTGATCTTAATGACTATTTCTGTAGAGCACGTGCATTTCTGTGGCATATCAGCTCTGAAATCAGATTTCTTGAGCTCCAATCTTGGCTGCCCCACTCCTGGAAACTATGCGAATGTGGGCAAGCCTTGTGACCTCTGAGCCTCAGTCTCCTTATCTGTAAAATAGAATAATAAATAGCCTTACCTACTTCATAAGGTCATTCTGAGGATCCAGTGAGAACCGTACCTGGCCCTGTGTTAAGTGCTCAGCAAGGTTAGCAATTATGATTCCATTATTACTGAGTCATAGGACAGGGCCGAACTCTCTAGAAGCTAATGAGGGTCATGCTGTTGATATGGTTTTGTCAGGTATTTTGAGGACAGGTTGTGGGAGAGGGGATTCTGGCACAATCTCTGCCCCTCTTTCTCTGTCCTCACCTTCCCTGCCAGTAAAGGGCTCAGCAGGAGCCTAGGGAGGGAACCCACTACTAGATGTGGGGGGTGGGGTGGGGACGGGTAGCAGGTAGGGGGGAGGGTGGTTGCTGTGAAAATGGCTGCTCCGTGTCCTGACCCCCTTCTCCCCACATCATCATCAACCACACAGGAGATCTGTCTGTCCGACTCTCCCGCGGTGATGACCTTAGTAGATGGGCCAACCGAGGAGAGTGACAATCTCATCTGTGTGGCTTACCGACACCAGTTTGATGTGGTGAATGAGAGCACGGGGGAGGCCTTCCGGCTGCACCACGTGGAGGCCAACAGGGTGAGTCGACAGGTGGAGGGCAAGTGGGAAGCCGAGAAGACTAGGAGCGTGTCTGCTAACCTCCCGAGGCTGCAATTAGGATTTCTTTAAAATCACTTACAACAGAACGCAGTGGTAGTCCATGATACACTGTTCGGGCTGCACCCTAGGAAATCACCTTCTTGTGGCTCAGAACGGTTCCGTCTAATGGAATCACCCCATTATTGCCCTGCTCAGCTTTTCTAGATCTCCCCCTGCCCTTCTGTCCTTCCTCATAACGGAGAAGTGAAGGGTCGAAAAGCTCAACCTGAGTAACTAAAGAAATGAGAACGTCTGTTCAGTCATTCACTCCGGAAGGGCCTTATCCTCTCTCCATGGCCCAGGCAGACTCTCAGCCTGGGGCTCGGGTGGTTGGGGCGGGCTCAGGCCCTGGGTCCAACCGCCAAACTCTCCCTAGGAAAGGAGGAAGGGAGAGAGAAAGAGTATCTCCTTCTAGCCTAGGCTACACAGAGCACAAGGCTGTCCGGGGTTTGGAGGCGATCCGGGGCCCACCTGTAGCTGTATTTGATGCCAAAGATGACAAGGTAGGGTTTGAATGTCCGTGCCCCTGGGGAGACAGGGAGCGCTCACAAGCCTAAGACCTGCTGACCTGTCTGTCCCTGGAACTGCTCCATGCTGACACAGCAGATGGGAGGGTTCTTGGGCCCCTTATCACTGGGGAGTAGGGCAAGGCCTGGTAACACTGGGGCCCCTTGAGGTTTGCCTAGTGCGGACCCAGCCCCCGAGCTTGGGTACCGAGGACACCGCAGAATGGGGACATTGCCTCCACGGAGAACATAGTTCCTGGAGAAGACATCCAGACCTACAGACGTACTCTAGTCCTGTCCAGCTAGGTCCGAGAGACTACAGAATTCCTTCTGATTATGCTTTACAAGATATACTAAAAAATACAACTTACATGAGGGCACGGCCAACCCAAATAGTCATTAAAAAATTGCTCATTACTGTATTAAGAAGACTTCACACCAAATGAGAACAAGATTTTAAGAAGTAGAAAAATCAGGGGTGCCTGAGTGGCTCAGTGGGTTAAAGCCTCAGACTTCGGCTCAGGTCATGATCTTCGGCTCCTGGGATCGAGCCCCGCATCGGGCTCTCTGCTCAGCGGGGAGCCTGCTACCTTCTCTCTCTCTGCCTGCCTCTCTGCCTACTTCTGATCTGTCTCTGTCAAATAAATAAATAAAATCTTAAAAAAAAAAAAAAAAAGAAAAATCAGAAAAAGAAAAATCTAGATATAATTAGGGGACCTTCTTGCCTCCCACAGTTATCAAGTACAGATCATCGGTTACTTCTCATATGTTGCATGTATATTTGGTGATGTCCGAACTTGTCTGCAACTGGGGTCCTGCAACTGGGGTGGCTTTAAAAGCCACCACTGCCCGTGTCCACCCCAAGAGATCTTGATGGTCTTATAGGTGGATATGGGCTTTGGAATTTTTTAAAGGATCCTCAGGTGATTCGTAAGTTTAGACAAGTCTGGGAACCTCCTGTGTACATTGCTTCTCAGCCCTGGCTTTAAAAAGATGAGTGCACTGGCCCCACCCCAGGTCAATTACATTGGAATTTCTGGGTGTGTGGAAATCAGTATGCTTGTGTCTTGCAAGGCGATGCAGATACAGACCTAGTAGAACGAGTCTGCCCTGAAACTCTTCCTAATTTAAAGCCGGAGGTTTTAAAGCCCTCCATCCCAGCAACAGGGAACCTATAACCTCTTCCAGGCTCCCAGCTTCTGAGGAGTAAGGGCCCAATTTGGCTTTAAAAGTTCTTGCCCTTCTCGGGGGCACCTAGCTGGCTCAGTCAGAAGAGCATACTGCTCTTGATCTTGGGGTTGTAAGTTCGAGCCCCACGTTGGGTATAGAGATTACTTAAAAATAGAATCTTTAAAAAAAAATGTTCCTGCCCTTCTCACTTTTCTAAACCCTGTGACCAGCCAAAAGAGGTAGAAAAATCATGGCCCAGCAAGCAAGTCTTTGTTCCATCAGTCCCTTCCCTGGCAACTAGTTTCCTAAGACTTCACATGCTTTGTCTGCTGATTGTTATTTTATACTTCTATTTAACACCCTAATAATTTACCAGAGTGTAGGTTTTTTTTTTTTTTTTTCATGAAGGCCCAGGAAAAATCAGATGAAAGATGGTTTTCTTGGGTGACTCCTTTGTTTTGTTTTTCTGAAGGTGATCAGGAATTAATTAGAAAATGTTCTGTCTTTTCTTCAATATGCTTTTTAAAATTAAGTCACTAAGTCTTTCCCTAAAAGAAAACCTTTAAAAAAGTGGTTTTAAGCCCTTCGCTAGATCTAAGCGGGTGAGCGTGTGTATTCTAGGTACATCTGCATCCGCTGAGTGTTTGCTGAGCGGGTATGGATGCTTGGACACAGCCACTCATCTTTGCAAGTAACTTATTGTCTAATTGGAAAGATAAGCCCTAGGGAAATGAAAAAGGTAATGAACAAAGTGTTTTCTAATAGCCAGTTCCTGTGGGAACTGGACTAGCTTTTTCTTCTTTCCTAAGATTTTATTTATTTATTTAAGAGAAAGACTGTGAAAGAGAGAGAGAAGGAGCAAGTAGAGGGCAGAGGGAGAGGGAGAAGCAGACTCCCCGCTGAGCAGGGAGCGCCATGTGAGGCTCCATCCCTGGACTCCGGGATCAGGACCCGAACTGAAGGCAGACTCTTAACTGACTGAACCACCCATGCACCCCCAGGACTAGCTTTTTACCAAGGCGTTCCTGCAGCCCAGGCCCCGGTGCCATGGAGGCAGGAGAGAGGCCGACCTCCCCCTAAGTCATTGGGCATTTCAGGATGGTTCAAGTTACTCTATGCACGGCACCAGTATGGATTTCCTGGCCTAGTTTCTCACCTCCATTCCTCCTCTCTTCTCAGTCAAGCCCATTCAATTTCCGTGTCAGCCCTCAACCCCACTTGAGGGTCTAAGAGAACCCTAGGTCAAGAGAGGACTTGCTTAAGAAGCATCAGAACAGCAAACTGAAAGTTAACATCAAGTTCATTATGCCAACAGGCCTATTGTGACCTGGGGCCCCAGCTCCAACAGCCAGCATTGGCTTCCTTCCCAAAGCAAAGGTCTCCTCTGGAAGGAACTACAGACCTGGTGATGAGGTCTAGATCTCTGGCGTAGATGCTGGACCTAAGTCCCCATTCTAACCATCTATCTGCCCAGGACCCAGTGGGTCTCAGTGGGAAGCTCACCCCAAAATCACATGGCAAGCTCGGACACTGACCTAGCAGTGGCTCCCACTCTCAGCAGGGGCTGGGGAAGGGGGGGTGCAGACTTGGCTTGTTACAAACCAGAGCTTTGCCATTGCCTGCGACACAGCCTGAATTTCTGCACACAGCCATGCTCGTCCACCAGTCGGCACAGTCCTGGGACCCCCTCATAGACCCCCGCATGCTAGCAACTCCTCTGGTATCTGCCACCACTGTGTGCAGACTTTGGTCCACTTCTGCCTGAACTTGCTCTACTCTCGGGATGGCTGCGCGTCTCTCCCTCCCTCACCCCAAGCACCTATAGAGGCTCTACCTCTAAAAGCACAGGCCATCCCATTCTGGCTTTCCCACTCCAGTGACCCTCCCAAAGTGAGAAGAAACACGGCCACTGCTGAAAGATCACTTCTATGTCTGGCCCCATGCCAGGGCACCTCATAAGCACTATCTCACGACATCTGCCCAGCAACTGTGGGGCACGCACTGTTCACTTCCCGGTTTTGCAGAAAAGGAAACTGAGACTCGGAAAGGAGCAGTCACTTATTTACCCAAAACCACACAGCCAGTAAGGAGCAGAGACAAGACTTGAACCCAGGCTCTCCAACTCAGGAGGCATACTGTGGCTCCAGAGCCACGTCCCAAGGCATGATGGGGGACAGGCCACAAAGAAACAGGCTACAGAGCCGGGAGCTCTCAGCCCCTCCTGTCCTCCCTCTGGCTGGAATAAGTGTCATCCAACTGATGAGTACTGGGACACCTGAGGAGGAACTGATTCTAAGGCAAAGCGGTGGGGACAGGAAGGTTCCCTCTGGGACCCGGAGTCAAAGGCTGCTCCCACACGTCACGTACTCTGTTGCTGCCGGTCCCACAGCCAGGTCGTGGTGTCAGCTGACGTTTACTGAACATGTTCCAAGTAGCAGGCCCTGCACTAGGCGCTTCCGTAAAGCGGCCTCATGGAACCCTCAGCTGCCGTAGCGGCGGATGTCCTTCCTATCTCTCCTACAAATGGAGAAACTGAGGCTCTGTGATCCTGAACAGGTGGCCTAAGGGCACATACCTCCAAAGTGACAGAGCTAGGATTTCCTTTATTCAGTCATGCATTCACTGAGGACTCTGCTCCCGCCATGTGCCAGGCCCAGGGCAGATGCTGAGCGGGTGATGACAAACAGCACGGGCAAGGCCGCCATTCGCGAAGCTTATGTTCTCCTGGGGGGTGGGGGGAGGGGGCGCTGATAAACAGACAAGTAAGTGAACATCAGACAGTGACACACACTATGCAGGTCATTAAAATAGAGGGGTATGATATAGAGCAGGGGAGGAGTTATCTGGAATTTGATCCCCAAGTCTTTATGCTCCCAGAGTTGACAACTGAACTCTGAGCCTCGCAGTCTGTCAGCACCCCCCAAAAGCACCCACAGCTTTTGCTTGTGGCATGTACCTTGTTTTATGTATTTATATGCTTTTCTGGTTTTTTCTTGAGGGGCAGAACCCTGCCTATTCATTGCTGTGTGCTGAATGGCGCCTAGGACAGTGCCAGATGATGAGGGAAGGGAGGGCACAGGGGTTCCATCGGAGCGAAGCCGGAGCCAAGGCAGAGGCCCCGTGCTAGGTGAAGTGGGAGGAGTGCCCCGTACGGAGGGTGGCCGGCCCAGGCGGCCCTCGGCTCTGGAAAGGGCTAGAGAGGCAAGCTGAGGGGCACAGGCCCATGCTCCTGCCTGGGGAGGTCAAGCCTTGGCTGGGGCAGCTGCAGGCCCCCACAAGACACCCGAGAGCCCCTGAAGAGGAGACTGCTGAGCTTGGGGGAGTGGATGGAGGAGCCCTCAGACATCAGGACTAGCCCTGCTCCCAAAAAGGAAGAGGATTAGGAGGAAAGGAGGAAATGAATCACGTGCGAGAGGAAGATGATCATAGTGCTGACCGGGCAGCGTCAGGCCCTGCTCGAAACCCTTGGCCTCATCTGTGGAGTTCCCAGTACAGTCCAGCCAAGTTACTGTCCTCACACTGGTTTTACAGGCAAAGACCCGAGCCCAGAGGTTGCGTTCATTTGCCATGAGCTACAGAGGCAGACAGTGGTGTAGACAGGCTGTTCACGCAGGTCTGCCTGCCCTGAGTCCATGCTCCTGCCCGCTGCCCTGTTCCGCCTCCTGCCTCTCGGGAACTGGGGTGTAGAATCTGTTGGGTTGAGAACTTGGAAACGGGAGCAGTAGCTCTGAGGAGAGCGTGTGCCTGAGCGGGGAGAGGGGGGGGTTTTGAGCTCAGAATAAAGTGTGGAGCTGGAAAGATGAGTGTTTTCCTGAGCAAGGGACGAGCCAAGATGCGGAAGCATAACCCGAAGTGGGCGACGGGCAGGAGGGAGGAGATGCCACATGTCAGGGCTCGCGGAGAGCTGGGCAGAGGTGAGCCTTGGTCAGACGTCTCCAGTTCGGGGCAGAAGGAAATCTTCGAGCCCAAGCAGGGCAGACCCCCAGTCATGGGGGGCGGGGCAGACTACGGGTGGAGGCCCACGAAGGAGTGAAAGGAGCAGGGGTGTGTAGAGACCCGGGGATTTGAAACTCCAGAGACCTAAGCACCCCCAGGCTGAGCACTGTCTTCTCAAACCATTCACCGCAGCCCAGGGAGGCAAGTTTGCCCGGAACTAGGAACAGAAGATGGAACAGGTCTTCTGATGCCCTTTCTAGGGTGTCCTGCTGCCTCCTGCCAGGTGCAGGAGAGCGGGAGAATAGAAGCGGAGACTGGGCCCCAGGACTCTGAGATTGTGCTACTGCCTGCCCACTCACTGAGGTGTGAGAGCGGGTAAGGCAGTGAAGAGGCGGAGGCCTGGCTCAAGTCTGAGCAGGGGCACAGACTCACAAGTCTCACTTCCCTCATCTGTGAAGCGGGAGGAATGCCCCACACTCCCCAGGGCCGAACTCCCCTTGCAAGGAAGCTTTGGGAACCGGAGCGCATTACCCAAATGGGAGTCCCCATAACAGAGAAAGTGGAGAAGCCCGTCTCCCGAGAGCGCCTCGATGGGTAGAAAAGATGGTGAAAAAGTCCCAGTGGGGAAGGGCAGGGGAGATGGTTCTGTGCATTATAATCATAGCCACCTGAGGTGCCAGTGACCCCACAGCATCTGAGAGCCAAGGCCTGTCCTGCCAAAGCCTTGAACTTGAGAAAGACTTTCAACAGTGTCCTCCAGCCCACCCACCACCACTGCCTTTATCATTTCAGGTTAATTTCGTGGCAGCTATTGATGTGTACGAAGATGGAGAAGCCGGGCTACTCTTGTGCTACAACTGTAAGTTGCTAAATCTGCTCTTTCCCCAGGTAATTTAAAGGAAGCCAGACCTAATTTTAAAGGAAGCCAGATTTACCTGGAGTCTTGTTCCTGTGACCTTAACTGCACTCCAGGGAGCGTCTAAAAATGGCCTGGATCGCCCAGCCCTCCTGGTGAGATGGGCCTGCCTGTGGTACCATCTCCAGGTTACAGGGTGCTGGCGGTCACTTCCATTGAGGGAGCCCTTACCCCGTGCCAGGCGCTGACCGTTTCACTGAATTCTCATCCTGTTACTACCTGAGATTCGGAGATAAGATCCCTGAGGCCTGGAGAGGTGAACTGCCTTTCTCAGGATTGTGCGGCTACAAAAACAGCAGAGCCAGGGTTCACGTTTGAGGCCATCTTGGCCCCAGCACCCCAAATTTTAACCACGGTAACTCTTCTACTCTTGGCTGCTTCCAGGCTGTTAATGAAATCGGGCCCAGCCTGGCATATCCAGCCTCACCTGTACTGGCCTGGGGCCCGTGGCAGGATGGGTTCCAGGCAGACCAGATCAAACGCATCCGAGAGAGTCAAGGATTTTCAGCATTTCAAAAGCTAATATGATAATATAATAAAAGGGATCCTTTTAAGGCTAAAAGTAGTGAGATATTTTCCTGGCTAAGCCTGCCCAGTGTAACCAAAGCAATAAAATATTCTTTTCAACCTAGAATTGTATCGATTTCCATATACATGGGGCTGATATTTTGATTAATCTTTGATTAATAGGTATGGGAGAGCTAATTACCAGCTGAGGAATTTGTTTGGTAAAAATCATCTTTTTTTTTTTTTTTAATTTGACAGAAATCACAAGTGGCAGAGAGGCAGACAGAGAGAGAGAGGAGGGGAAGCAGGGTCCCCACTGAGCAGGGAGCCCCATGTGGGGCTCAATCCCAGGACCCTGAGATCATGACCTGAGCCAAAGGCAGAGGCTTAACCCACTGAGCCACCCAGGCGCCCTAAAAATCATCTTTTGAGATTTGAGATTTGATAGCCCAGTGGTGAGGAGGCCGACGGGCAAAGTGCCAGGAACAGAGCTCACTGCCCACGCTCCAGTGGGGTTCCTGGGCCCCAGGGCTCCTGCCGTCCCGGCTCCTGGGTTACAGTGTCCATTGAAGCAGGGAGGTCACTGCTGTACGATCTCATCATTTCTTTCTTTCATCTCTTCCACATGTTGTCTTTCCATTTTACTGAAAACTCCGGAAGGAAAAGCTTGGGGTGGGATGCTCTACAAATTGATGTCGATTTTTTTTTTCCTTTTAACCACTTGAAAGGATGGGAGGGATTTTAGGTGGGAGAGAAGATCAGAACGGAAAGATAGAGCAGGTTATCACAATGGGATGATTAGTCTGAAACCAGAAGGGGACGGAACACGGAAGCAAACATGGACGATATCCTCTCGGTACCAAACTGGAAGCTCACGGACCCAAGCAGGCAGCGATCCCGTGGGCGGCAGGGGCCCAGCGCCATGGCAGATGTTGTTCAAGAGACCTTTCTGGCTCAAGGAGCCCGGGGACTTCTACTTCCCCGGGGCTTTGCCGGTCTCCTGCTTCAGGCTCTGGTTTCATCTCAGATGGGATTGGTGTGTGTGTGTCTATTTTCCTAGACTCACCGATGCATCAGAAGGTAATAAGCTCTGTGTTTTGTTTTTTAAGTTTTATTTATTTGTCAGAGAGAGACCATGAGAGAGGGAATACAAGCAGGGGAGTGGGAGAGGGAGAAGCAGGAGATACAGGCTCGGTCCCAGGACCGTAGGATCATGACCTGAGCTGAAGGCAGACACTTAACAGCTGAGCCACCCAGGCGCCACAGCTCTGTGTGTTTAGATGCTACTTGGGTCAAGACCTTGGGAATCCCAGAGATTCCCAGTCCTGCCTCCATCTTCCCCAAACTGTGCCGCTTGCTCCTGTTTCTCTGGGTCAGGAATCTGACCGCCTTCCCCCAGCAGGTGGGCAGGTCCCCAGTGAACAAGCCAGAGAACCAGCTGGTTTTCCCCAGTCGCCCCGGCCACTTCTATAAGCCATTCTCCCCCGACACAGTGCACGCTGGGCTTGCCCACTTCTGTCCACACGCCTGTGCCCTGAAGGCCATTGTCAGGAAGGTGCTACAGAATGATCTCACTTCCCCCCCAAGGTTTGCAGCTGATTTTCATCAGTTTCTTTTCCATTTTCATTAAAAAAAAAAAAAAAAGTAAAAAAGCAACTTTTATACACTCAGTTTCGTATAAAGAGACTTTTCTCTCAGACATGTTAAAGATGAAAATATTTTATTATAGGAATTATAACTTCCAGTTGTATGTTCTTAGAGAAAAGTATATTTGCAAGATCAATTTCAGGAGGGAAAAGTATAAGTAGATCAATATAGCAAGAATTTTATTTCCTTGTAATTAATCTCTATCTTGAATATCGGAGTCAGTCTTTACTTAAAAAAAGAAAGAAAATTTGGCCGTGATCTTAGCATGCAATAATGATTCACCTTTAATGCAAATAATACATTTCAGTACTAAGGTGAACTCTGTTTTCTGATGGTGTTTTAAAGTTAATTATACAAGGAAACTAGAAACGCTCACATGAGAATCAATGGTACTTATTGGTTTAAGTACTTATTTTTAAGTACCATTGATTCTTTGTGTGACCACATTTAACCTAAGTCTTAACTTCCAGATGGATAATGTGTAGAACACAGAACCTACCTCTCACATCTGCTGTGAAGGTTAGACAGGATTCTACATGTAAAGCCCATGACACATCGTCCGGCACAGCGAGACTGTTATTTCCTCCTTTAATCCCAGATTTATCAGAGCATCAGGCAGCATCCAGTTTGATTCGTAACCTCCATAGAGGTTTCTACGTGCAGAAAGGGGACTTTTCTTGTAAAATTTGTTTTAAATTTTGTTTTAAAATTAGAAGTAGTACCTGTGACCCTGCTGGCTGGGGAAGGTCCAAGGAGTCAAGGTCATGGCCTCCTAGCTCCCTCCTATGCCCCAACATTTTAGACTCCGCCCCTCACCCCAGGTCCCCCATTCAGGCTGCCCTTTTCAAACCCCAACAGATGACCTTCTCTATGTCGGGCAAATGCTAGATTCTGGAGACACAACTGTGCAAGGCACTGCCAGGGACTGCAGTGAGCTCACGGCTTAGGGGACGGCCAGGCACAGACACCAGCACTTCTGGGGGTGAATGTGCTTGACAGCTCTGAGGCCCAAGAAACATGATTTGCTTACTTTTCTAAACCAGTTCGGTCTGATTTAGAGCCCCCGTCCTCGGGTACAGAAACCACCAATATTAGTTATTGGGAGGGAGAGCCCTCTACTTCTCTGGGATCTTATCGGAGTCCCTGGGGCTGATTCACTTGGAAAGGGGAACAGAGGGGCCTCTGAAGTACGGTCTGGGTCACCTCCTCCATGCCGAGGTGACTGTTTCTCATTAGCAGCTCCATTTCTGGGACAGGCTGAGCTCCCAAGGCACATACGCAGCATCCCCTGCTATCCAGTGTGCTCTGTTCTCCACGAGCTCAGGTCTCCTCCTGCCCAGACCCCCTCAAATCCACCAGCAGTCTGCTGTCCCCTGGTAGGAGCTGGGGTGCCAAAAGGGGATAGAGAGGAGATGTGTGTAAGGAACCCGGGCCTGGAGAAACATAACCCTGCTGTGTCCTTCCTGAGCGGGGACAGCGAGGGAAGAGTAGTTCACTCATTCTACAAGTATTTACTGAGCACCTCCTGTTTCCGCAGTGACTAGAAGATAACACACATCCCTCCGTCTCAGAGTGTACATTTTTTAACGGGGCAGATAGCCAGTTAACAGGATAAATAAGAAAAGTCTCTAGTATGTTGAATAGCAGTACGTGCTGTGGACATAAAGCAGGGAGGGGGGCAGAGGCAGGCAGGAGTGGCGAGTGCGGGTCTCCATTTAGGGAAGGCGGAGAAGGAAGACCTCCTTGGATGGGGCACTCAGAGAGAAGACCGAGGGAGTCAAGAAGGGCTATGTAAAGACCTTGAGGAGAGAACATTCTAGTATTTCAAGGTGACCTCAAGATGACCTGTGTGGCCACAGCAGCATGAGTGTGGGCGAGTGGATGGAAATGGTCTCTTAAGAGGGTGGGATTTCAGGGAGGGCCTGGGAGGTGAAGGACCGTTTAGCCGGTGACCTGCTGGAGGCTTTAGAGCCGAGGGGCGACAGGATGGGACCTACGTATGAGAGGGGCCACAGGCCAGTCGGGCGGCGGTGTGGAGAACTTCACGGCAGTGGGTAAGGCCGTTCACTTACCAGGTGACTGCTCCTGTGTGATGAGAGAGGACAGTGACTTGCACCAGCACCGGCAGTGGAGGTGCAGAGACGGGGTCAGACCTCGACGTATGTGAAATTTGAGGACCAAGGTCATCGGTTCATGAATCCAGCATGACATGCCAGGAGGAGAGAAGGGAGGCCGCGGTTTGGGACTTGAGCAACGGGACGCGTGGGGAATACCATTTGCTGAGATGTGGGAAACCAGGACAAGCAAGTTTGGGGGAGGGAAGATCAAGAGTGGGGTCTGGACAGGTCAGTGCCTCCCCATGGAGACTGGGGGCCCAGGGGAGAGTGTCCGTGGGAGATCCGCATTCCGGAGCCATTAGCACGTGAGGGACGTGAGTGACGCAGAGTCACTGGAAGCTGGGAAGTCGGAGAGGGATGGGAGGAGCCAGCAGACTGAGGAGCCATCTGAGGGAAGGAAATCTCCCGGAAGACAGCAGGTTTAAGTAGGGAATGGGGTGGGAGGGAGGTGGAGGTCCTTGGGAAACCTTGATGAGAGAGCAGGTGTGCCTGGGAAGCAATGGAGCGAAGCCCACCGCACAGGGTGAGAGCGACTGTACGAGCAAGTAGAGACAGGAGTCCAGAAGAGCCTTCCAGAGAATTTCCCTTAGCGGGGAAGAAAAGGGAGGGTACAGGAAAGGAGGAAGAGAGGTCACAGAGTCGGAAGAACAGTTGCTTTCTAGAAGGTGGAAGAAGGCAGCGTGCTTGCGGGCTTGGGGAGAGACCCGATGGAGAAGGGCAAACGAGGGTTGAGCCCTGAGAGCAAGAGCAGATGGGCCCGAGGGGAAAGGGGGGGACCAGCCGCACCTGCACTTCCGAGCGGCCGGAGCCTCGGCGCAGCCTTGAGGGGGTAGGAGCAAGGGCTCCGGCTGAATCTGGAGGTACCTTTCTCTCCCCTAGTGAGCCATTGTAGCAAAAACAAGACAACACTGACTTTGGCTCATTTTTCCTCTCCTAAGGACTCACTCTCTTAGTTAAACTATGTAAGGCTATTGCTTTGTAAGCCTAGCGGTCACTTGAAAGGAGTCCCTAAGCCCGGATGGGGCAGGACTCTCCATACAGATTGGACAGGGCGGGCACCTCAGCTGGGCCGTGGCAGCTGCTGGGAGGGCCTCCTGCTTGGCCCCAGGCAGACCCTGACCCGCAGCCGGGCTGCTCCAACCCCTGCCCTCCCGCAGCGGGCCGCGCAGCATTCTGTTCTGAGCAGGGAAGGGAGTGAGTGCTTAACTGGCCTGAGGTTTCTTTTTAGGGTCACGAAAAGATGATAAAATTAGATTGTGACATAGTGCTACTCTGCAAATTTACTCAACTACATTGAATTGTACACTTAAAGGGGATGAATTTTATATGTGAGTTATAGCTCCATAGAACTGTTTTTAAAAATAATAAAAAATAAAACCGTATGGCTAAAACACGATGGGCTTCTGGAATAACAGGACCCTTTGCTTCTAGACGGACCTTCTCACTCCGGAGAGGATCCGAACCACCTGGGTTTAGGATGAGAGCTCAGAGCAGGCCAGGAACAGAGCAGCTGTTCAACCTGGCCCTAATCTCATTCTGGCTTGTGTTGCCCAATGTGACACAGGCATATGGCTTGGAGTTTTCCTAAAAAAAGCGTGGCGGGGGGGAGGTGGCAGTGAGTTAAGGTTGCCCACCACGCTCGTCCTGCCGAGTGAGGCGCAGAACATGATCTGCCTCGCAGGAGGGCCTCCTCCATCCGGCAGGGGCTCTATCAACAGTCCCTTCTCTGCAATCAAGCACACCTGTGTCCAAACCCTGCTCCCCGTGTGGTACTTGTGGTATTTGGCACAGGCTGGCTGTGTCACCTATCCCGGCCTCTGTTTTCTCATCTGTCAATTGAGCATCATAACGGCATCTCCTTCTGAAGGTTGTTCAGATGCAAGAGGCTGACATGTTGAAAGCTCAGTGCCTGGCACGTGGTAAACCCTCCCAGGATGGCAGCCGCGGCCCCGCCCACCTCCTGGCTGTGAACTTGATCGTGCCCGCGAGGCAGTGCTGGGACCAGCTCCGTGTGCAGACCTAGCAGATGGGACCCTCTGCGGGTTGCCCATGTCTTCGTTTAGCTAATGACCAGCTCTCTGCATTGTCTCTCACAAAAAATGAGTCGCTATTGTTTTGTTGCAGACAGTTGCATCTATAAAAAGGTTTGCCCGTTTAATGGGGGCTCTTTTTTGGTTCAACCCTCTGCGTCAGATTTCCAGTTCTGTTGGAACCAGGCTCCTTACGCGATTGGTAAGAAAAACCTTGATCCTTTTGCACTTCCCCTGCCTAGACCCGACTGACCTGTTCGGTCCCGTATAAGCGAACTCCCTGACTTACTGCTAGATTGCCATGAGTAACTCAAGTCTGATGAGAACTCAGAGTGTTCTTTTTCCTTTTTAATTCTTGGCCCATTTGTTCCCCTTTGTGGGGACTGTTGCTGTCCCCTGTGCCTCCCGGTTGTGAGCATGTGAGCATTTGAGAGCCATGAAATCCCAGTTTTTAGGACTTGGGGTCTTCCAGTTATCATGTCATTCCTGGGCTTTGCTTCCCTTTTTTTACAATCCGAGAGCAAGACCTCCAGCCCTAAAATACCAGCTGACTCGGTGGAGAAGTACAATTCATTCTGCACCCTTCTTACATGTTTTAAAGCTTGAAATTCTAGAATCACAGAAAGACAGGTACTTTGCCTGTCACTGAAATATTAGGGAGTGAGTGATGGTGCTTCCCTTCTGGGGTTTGGGATCCACAGCTGGGCATCTGCCTGGTGAGAGTCAGCTCAGAACCAGGAATATTCGAGTTAGTACTCTTTTACCCCAAGAACAAGTATGTCCTGATAGGTGAACATTCGAGAGTCTTGAGATGAGAACAGATGATCCAATCCAGATAATGGAGGGACCAGGCCAGTCAGGCTTCGGTGACAGATAAGATGTGCCCCCCCCAAAAAAAAAAAACAAAAACAGAGGGAAGGGGTGAGAATTGTTTTCAGGTTTTGAGCCCCAGTGCTGGAGGTCCCTTGAGAGAGCAAGGCTGGAGGCATGGGTAAAGCCAAGGGAGTGGAGAGTTCCCCAAGGAGAGAGCAAGCAGAGATTAAGCTCGTGTGAAGGAGCATGGAGTAGCCCGGGGAGAGGCCACAGGTGACGTCCCAGAGCAACCAGGGTGGTTGTAAGGCCTGAAAGTCAGTGTCATAAAAACAATTTCAAGAAGAGGGGCTGACCTTTAACAAATAACAAACCCATTGACTGAACCCCTCCCTCCCAGGAGGGCCAGCGAGGAAGGAGACACAGCCCCGGCGCAGGCAGACACGGCAGGAGCAGCACAGGGGAGAAGGGAGCAGGGGACAGGGCATGAAGGCCCGCGAAAGGCGGCGGGTCGGGCCCTGGTGGCATCTGCCAGAGAGGAGCGTGTGGCAAGCCACAGTCTGGACGAGAACGGGGAGTGTCTCTGGGGAATTGGGCGGGTGAGCCTCCAGGAGACCAGCTTTTGAGACCCCAGTGGGAACGGGACAAGGAGAAACAGAGGCAGCACTCACCAACTTGAAGCAGAAGCTTGGCAACTAAGAAGAGGCTGTCTCAGGAGTGAGGCTTTCTTAGAATTGGGGGACATGCCAGGGGAGGAAGGAGAGAAGCAGCCAGAGGAGGAGGGGAGATGGAAGTTTCCAGAGCAGTGAGGGCGACTATGCGCCACATCCAGGGTCTCAAGCCAGTGGGCTGGCAGCTGACGCGCCCCGTTACCTTACAGTATGTGCTTTCCCGTACCTCCTGGCCTTCACCACCGACTCCATGGAGATCCGCCTGGTGGTCAACGGGAACCTGGTCCACACGGCAGTCGTGCCACAGCTGCAGCTCGTGGCCTCCAGGGTGAGTAGCACATCTGAGGGTCTCTGGGAGCCTGGAGCCCCTAAGCTCCGGGAGGGCACGGATACTGTCTCATCAGGTCAGTCCCCTTGTGTACCGGAGTGAGAATGTCCACAGCAGACCCCTGCTGGGTTTTCGTGTGTGGCCCCATCGGGCTTCCAGATGGTTTTGTTAGAGTGTCACTCGGTGCTGGTAGTAGTTGCGAAGCTCTGGGCTGAAGAGAGGAATGTGCCAGCAGCCTGGGTTAGATCAGGGGTCCTCACTGCCCCGAGGGACCTCACGAGTCCAGAAAAGGGACAATTCTTCCTTTGCCACTTTCCATGGCAGCTTGAGTTTTGTGGCCCGTGAAATATGGCTAACCAACGAATCCATGTCTAGAAAGAGTTTGAGCAAAACCAAGGGACATAGGAACAGAGATGACTTCCCAAGGTGCCCTTGTCACTGGCACACAAGCCAGGAGGTCTTGTCCTAGCCCCTCCCATGTCAGCCCTACACAGTCTGCCCTGTCCCTGACAGACCCGGGTGGCCCCCCTGCTCAGCCCCTGTGGTGCCTTCTCCTTCCATTCTGACATGCGTCCTCTTCGGGGGTGGGCGACTGCCTATCTGTCTGCCTCCCCTACTATGCTGACAGTTCTGGGACTTGAGGACTAACACAGCGCCAGCGGTGTGCTGGTGGAGATTGAACCACCAGCCCTCTGGGGCCTGGAAGTCAGAGTGTGTTTGTGTGTGTGTGTGTGTGCACGCACGCGTGTGTGTGTGTGTAGACACACATATGTATACCTCAGTTGGTTATAAATTTTGCTAATAGAAAAATTAAAATAGCTTATGATTTACAAATAATAAAATATACAGTGTTTTTTAACCTCGAAATCCATTAGGCCAGTTGGTTCTCACAAAATACTTTTTATTAATTTTTTTTGCTAACTGTGGATACAGGTCTACCCAGATTTTACAGCTGGGAATTATAGCTCAGTACATTAATTCTCTTTCCAATAAGCTCGCTCTCATGAAATCTGATACATGATCTACCGTTAAACTATTTCTCACTCTCCTACCAACCGATCATTAAACCAAAACGTCTTTCAATTTCGACACTAGCCTCGATACACTTCTGCTTTCAGTCTTCACTATTAGAAACTGTCTCCATCCCATTAAGCTCAGACGCTCAATAAAACAACAAACCAAGCTCTGGTCTGTAGCATCTGCCAATGTCCATGGTGTAAATAGTTCCACCATTAGGACATCCAGCTCCCAGTATGAAAGGTGATGTAAATCAAGAGCGTGGATCATGGTAAACATAGTCAAAGAATGAGAAATGGTCGAATTCTGACATTTAGTACCCTTGTTTTTACTCTTATTTATTGAAGTTTAATAATGGCTGTGTTTCACGGGCAAAATCCCTGAAAATTGGCACTCATGGATTTCTACAGTTACAAGGCAGCTCCAGTAACTTTTGTCAGATACAAGGTGGCTCCAGCCCCACCCCCTGCTGTTCCCGCCAGAGCCAGCACAGGGCCCATGTGCATGAGTATTTGCTGAGCCAGTGAATGAAAGGTCCGTGCCCCCATCTGTAAGTGGACCCGACTGAACCCCAGATAGTTTCCAGGTCTGACACTGCAGCGGGCCTGACATTCCTGTTAGGCCAGTGTGCACTGGCTTGGGAAATGGACTCTTTTCTGCTGTGAATCAACAAGCAAATAACGGAAAGTGTGGGGGACTGGATACCTAGGCAAGGTCTGGAGTGACAGTGCAGGACTTTTGCTCTGGAAGCCCCGTGCCCAGGTGCGTTACCACACTGCACACCCCAAGGACAGAGCAGCTGAGCCAAGAAAGGTTGCAGGCTTTGCGGTGATGATGGAAGGGCCGTGGGTGTGGGGCCTCTAAGCCATGCAGCTCCCTAATGCTTTCTCTTTCATTCTAGTCGGATATTTACTTCACAGCAACCACTGCTGTGAACGAGGTCTCGTCCGGAGGTAGCTCCAAGGGGGCCAGTGCCCATAATTCTCCGCAGACACCCCCAGGCCGAGATACTCCAGTGTTTCCTTCTTCCCTGGGGGAAGGTGAAGTGCAATTTTTACTGTCTTATTAATAGATATTTCCAATCTATTCTGGTTTCTTTTTTTTTTTTTAAGATTTTTATTTATTTGAGAGAGAGAAAGTGTGTGCGCACATGCACAAGCAGGCAGAAGGTCAGAGGAAGAGGGAGAAAGACTTACTGCTGAGCAGGAAGCCCACCACGAGACTCCATCCCAGGACCCTGGAATCATGACCTGGGCCAAAGGCAGATGCTGAATGGACTGAGCCACCCAGGAGTCCCTCCATTCTGATTTCTCTAGTTCATTCTCAAATACCAACATGTGATTACTGCCTAACGAAGTCACTATTTAAAGATATATAAAGCCTTGCATTCTGAATGCATTGGTTGCATTCTTAAGAAATTCATGGTAACAACAACAACCAAAATCCCATTATGAAAAGAATTGTTTCCATGGGGAGAAGGGAGTTGAGGGCTAGAAATTCCAACTTGCCCCAGCAAAGGTGTTTTTCCTTCAGGGATGTCAATGATCTGGTAGGTTTTTATAGCCAAAAGGATAGAGTCCTAAATCCTACGGAACGCACTCAGCTTTCATTCCATCTGCCTCTGCTCACGAATCCCAAAGACCTTTGCTGTGGTTACCGCTGGGCTCTGAGCGCTTCTCCTGGCTTCTCAGCACATCAGCCATTTCTCCTCCTGTCCCTGGAAGCACCAGGAGTCCCAAGAAGGCAGGGTGCTTCTGGGCGTGCTGCCGCTGTCTGTCCTCCTAGAAGCTGGGCACGTGGAGACAGTAGCAGGAGCATTTTTCACCATGTACCTGTGAAAGCGGTGCCCTTAAAACCAAAGCCATCGGGCATCATCCCTCTGTTGCCCCTAATGGGGTCTGAGAGGTCAGCATGCAGCATAATTCTTTCCTGCTCCCTGGGTTGAAGAACCGGAAGTCACCCTCGTAAATAGTACAGACCTGGCTTAGAGTTCTCATGTTCTTCCCTCAATCATATTTCAGGTGAAACTCCATCCAAAAATCTGTACAAGATTCCGCTCAGAAACCTTGTGGGCAGAAGCATCGAACGACCTCTGAAGTCGCCTCTAGTCTCCAAGGCCGTCACCCCTCCCACGGCCATCGGCCTAGGCATCGCCGCCATTCCCGTCACTCACTCCCTGTCCCTGTCCCGCATGGAGATTAAAGAAATAGCCAGCAGGACACGCAGGGAATTGCTGGGTAATGGCGGGCCGTTTTTGTGTTTTTACTGCTTATAAATAAGCCAGCTGGTTTCATCTTTGGATGTTAATCATCCTCGAAAACAATGAGTTAAAAAAGAAACTTCCCCTTTAACAAGGGATTTATAAACCCGTCATAGTGCAGCTACACCTAGGAATAGTATACAGTCTACCCCCAACAATGATGTGTCAGTCTGTATTTATTGGTGTGGAAGGCTGCCCATAACAGATTAAGAGTGGAAAAGGCAGTTGACAAAACAGTAGATCTAGTCTGATGCAATTTCTTAAAATATAAGTATCTGTATATGTAGGATTTCCTCGAAAGTGTCTAGAAGGGTTTACAACATGCAGTTCTCAGATAACCTGTGATATTTGAAAGTTTAAATTCACCATGTTTTTGGTATTCATGGTGCAGTTCAGTTACGACTTCTCAGAGCCCAGAGACGTGGGGGCATGTCTGTAGGCATGGTGCGGATGTGAGATATTTGGTAGAACTCTCTCTCTCCGTAACACTGATGGGAGATCAGACCAGAAAAGCACGAAGCACGTGATAGTTGTGCGGAGGCGAGACCGGCTAGAAAGACTATTGTTCCGAATGGTGAAAATAAACTGAAGAAAAAGGAAGGGATGTGCTAAACCAGTAAGAACTGGTTTGAAACCTAATTGGGACCTGCACGGCCTAAACTGCAAGGACAGATCACCTTAGGGCACCCCTGGCCTGCAGTCACGTTTCCTGACCCCTGGGGAAGGGAGGCCGGCCACCTGATGGGCAGGCTTTGATTCCACCGAAGTGGGTCAGTCTTAGAAGTCCGTGCCTTCCACTGTGCTCTCAAAGTATGCATGTTGCTATTTTAACCCACTATTCCCTCTGAAAGCGTGATCTGCAGCCTGCTGTTTCACAAACCACTGAGCTTTTCTGAAATTGAGCCCCGGAGTTGGAGAATTATTGTCTCCAGTGGTAGGATCATAGATTCTTCTCTCCTCCTCTAGACCGTTCTGAGTTTCCTTCCTCCCTCCCTATGAATATAGTCTTCAGGATTAGGAAAAAAAAAAAAAAACCCTTCTGCCTACAAGAAAACCAATTACTTTAAAATATGTACTTTATCAACGCTTCCTGACTCTAACCCAATAATGCACCAGTAACCAACCAAGAAAAAAATAAAAGGACATTTCCTATCTCCGAGGCAGCCCAGTGTTAGGTAATAACCCCCTGACCTGTGCTTCTCCCCTCTAATCCAGGCCTCTCTGATGAAGCTGGACCCAGGTCAGAAGGAGCACCAAAGCCCAAATCAAAAGCCCGGAAGCAATTAGAAGAAAGCCAAGGAGGCCCAAAGCCAGGGACAGCGAGATCAACTAGCAGTGACAGGTACAGCAGGCCATCCCCAGCTGTCCCTGCTCAGGGTGGTGGCCCTTTGGGTCACAGCACTGCCATGAGGCCCTTTCTGCTGACGGATGATGCCATAGCCAGAGAATCAGCATCCAGCCCCTCTCTGAGGACCCCAAGGCTGGCCCCGGTGGGGAAGGGGCATGCCAGGCAAGGGGGCAACCTCAATGACAACTCAGTGAAGCTCATAAAAATACATTAAGAGATTTTTTTTCCTTCTTTTCTTTTTTTTCTCCTCACCAGATTGACACTTTTTTTTTTTTAAGATTTATTTATTAATTTGAGAGAGAGAGAAAGAGCAAGCATGAGCAGGAAGGGCAGAGGGAGATGGAAATTGACTCTCAAGCAGACTCCATGCTAAGAATGGATCCCAGTGTGGGGCTCGATCTCACAACCTGAGCCAAAACCAAGAGTCAGATGCTTACCTGACGATATCACCCAGGCTCCCCGACAGAGATATTTTTAAGTGACAGTGCTCAGTAGGAGGACAGATAATAGGCCCTCTCTAATGCTTCTGGTGGGAATAGAAATAGGGATAGCCTTTTCGGACGTCACGTCAGTGAACGGCGTGTCAATATCCCATGTCCATGAACGTTTGTTAAATCCCACTGATTTGTCCTCTAAGAGCCTCCGTGTCCCTCAGGCTCCTGAATGGAGGATAAGGGGGCAACATGTCCAGACTCTAGTAATTCACTCAACACCCATTCTTAGAGCGCCAGGCCCTGAGCTGGGTGTTGGGGATATGCAGATCACTTTTGGGGGTCCACAGGCCAAGGGGAAGGCCAACAAAAACACTCTAGGAATTGCAGCATTCTTGGACGGCGGGTGACACAGGAATGAGGAGTGCGGGCCACCCCCCACCTAGAGCAGGGACGGTCTCAAACACCAGCAGAGGCCCAGCCAGGTCTCACAGGTCCAATTAGCATTAGTCTGGCCCAGAGGGAGCTGGCATTCACAGATGCTCTAATTCCACAAACTGAGCCCTATTTCGTGGCAAGTCCTGCCCTCCTGGACTTTACATTCTAGTATAGAAACACAGACCATAAACCTGTAAACAATTAAGCAAATTAAGTCATTTCCAATAGTGACAAGCGCTGTAAGGAAATTTTTAAAAAGTGATGGGGGAGTGGGTAGAAATTCTACTTTGGGAGGGGGATGTCAAAAGGGCTTGGCATTGAGCCAAGCTTTGACTGAATTAGAAGGCATGAGGGGAACAGCAGGGGCTCTGAAAGGCATGGCCTGTTGAGCAGCCCAAAGACTGGGCCTGGGGGGCTTTCACAAGCCAAATGAGTACTCGTTGAATGAATGAATCCCCTCAACTTGGTCAAATTGGTTTTGCAGCTATCAAGAGAGTGTCCTGAGTACAAGAGAAAATCAAGGGGGTGAGGTGGGCTGGGAGGAAGCAGAAAGGTCTGCAGGGGCAGATCCTGTGGTCTGTGGCCCTACCTGTTGGGGTGTCAGCCTTATCCTCAGGCTGCAGGGAGCCCCAGCCCAGGAGAGTTTTAGGCAGAGAGTGACATTATCCGACTTGCCCTTTAGAAAGGCAAAAAACACCCCAGACATCTCCTATGTGTCACTTCTGGCCTTTAAAACTCCCAGTAGCCCATGAGTTAGGGCTGGCTGACTGCAGACCCCAGACCCTGTGGGGATGACTCCTGCATGTCCCTACCTTTCCCCTCTAATGGGTGGGTTGTGGGGGGGAGACAGGCTTTCTGAGCTCAAATGAGCAGGAAACTGCCTGACGGAAGGGGCCCAGGTCGCTAGTGCTCTCCAGGGATCAGTTACGTGACTTTTCTCTTCTAGGATCACCACGGCCTCCTTGGAAAGTCCTTCTGCTCCAGAAGCCAACCCCGAGGGGCGCTACCACTCAACGGGCTCTGACCAGGACCCTGTGGCGGACAGAGAAGGCAGCCCTGTGTGGGGCAGCAGCCCCTTTCAGCTTACAGCCTCCTCGGATGAAGACATTATTGACCTGAAATAAACAGGGTCCGGATTGAGTTTGCCATCTTTAATTTTTCTTATGGAGGTTTATACTCTTTAACCAATTCTGACAGCATTTCTCAACAAAATGTGGCTTTTAGCCCACCCGTGATCTACTGGACCAAACCTTCTGCACACCTGGACGGTTTGGGTCTCTCCAATGTCCGGTGCCATCTTCCTTGACCTTAGTTTCTTTCTGTTCAGGAACCATCCGTCCCCTTGTAATAAAGGTGGTAGATTTCATTGCGGTTTTAGATTGAAACTTTGAATAAATCAAAAATGTTCATTCTTATTTACTGCAACCTTCTCTTATATTTTATATACTTAGATGGAAAAATTATTTTTTCATTATGGTTTTGATTTATGTCACATAATGTGTTTCTTTTATAAAGAAAAGCCATTGCTTTTTAAATTTATTATAAATAAGTTTGCTTTCTGCACCTTTGGCCCCTGTTGCTGTTTCAGTTCACTGAGTTTGAAACCAGCTGTGTCCCTGCCTGTTGACTTTTGAGAAAAGCTGAATGGTTCGTTCTTAGAAGCTCCTGCTCCCTCTTTGTGTCTCACAAAGAATAAGAAAGGGGTAGGAGCCTGTTAAGAGTCTTAAGATTATTTTGTTTGGTTTCGTTGTTACTCTGTAGTCATACAGCCAGCAACAGTCGCTCCTTGCCACCAAAACCACCATCCTCAAGCTCCCTTCCCGTGTTCAGGTCTGCTTTGCTCTCTCATGTGAACCGAGTGATTGTGCTTCTCCTCTCGTGACCTGCCTTCTGTTGCTCCCCCTCAAAGTGAGAAGAAAATGTGGGCTTGACCAGGTGCAAATGAAACCGTGAAATGTCAGCCTCTAGCCACGGGAGCTCAAAGGGGGAAACCTAGTTTCACTGACACTGTAAAAATGTTAATCTGTGTGAAGAAGGTAATTTACCTCTGGCTTTACTCTAATGGATTCCATTTTATTAGCTCTCTTCTTGCCCAAATTACCCACCAAAAGAAACTTTAAATCATTCCCCCAAGAAAGCATCGCTGAGGGTTCTTCTGTAAGCCTTCTCTGGGAATGCAGAGAACTGTGTTTGACATGACCTTGACCTGACAGATATTACAGAAGTTTGGGTCCTACCTCCTTGTGGGCCTTGCACACTGTGGAGAGAGCTTCTTTGTCTCTGAAGACAGTGCTTTCTAAGTATAGCCGGGTAGACCCTCGCTGTGCTCAGCATTGCCGGTCCCTCCTGTGTTTCCTTCTACCCTTTTCATATCTGGGGAAAACACAAGACCCATCGCATGCTGAATCTCAACCTCATGAAAAGTTTTGGGAGTTAGATTTTATTATTTTTGCTTTTCAAATAAGTAAACTGGGGCTCAGAAAGGGACAGTGATTTGAAACTGTGAGTTCTCTGACCCCAGAGCTCTGCTCTCTCCCTTGTCCACCATACAGAGTCAGGCTGAGTGCCTTGTGTCAGTTGGATCTGACTGGTGTTTTTCATGTTAAACTAATTTGTAAGCTTTATGAGTTTGTCTGTGTGTTCTTTCTGTCCTCTCTCCCCCCCTCAGAGTTTCTTGCTTCTCAGCCTGGAATAGAAGAAAACCAAGGGTGATTTAGAACATTCTTCCAAAGAGATTGGAAGCATCAGAACGGCCCCATGATTTGACAAGAGTCACAAATCTGAGGAGTGAATGTAGAAAGGGCAAGAAATGGGCACTACTAATCAGATCGATAGTGATTAGCTTATAAAAGGGGGATCGGAGGTGGTCTGGCAGCAATATCTGCTTACAAGGTCCAAGAGGTGAATGCTGCACCCTTGGGAGGGAGACCACCATCCAGAGGGCAGAAGCAGGTTTGTAAGGGCCTGTGGCTCGGAGGGCTGGTGCTCGCTGGGCTCACTGGAACATCCCGTCCACATAAGCCCTTCTGCCTACTCCTGGCAGCAATATGCCCTTGGAGTTGGAGGCATTCGTCCACTCTGCAAACACCAGGGGCCCACTGTGTGGAGGAAGAGGTCACATCCATTAATGGAGGGAGGGAAGTAAACAAGTGATCACACAGCAGAGATAAGTGCTGAGATAAGAATTTATAACTCGAGTACAAGCTGCTGTGGAAGCATAGATGGGCAGTTGCCTGTCTTTAAAGATAGTACAATCAGGAGGTTGCACCAGGTCAAACGACTTTCATAATCAAATGGGCTAGCATTTGAGGGCCTCACATGTGCTTGCTCTTTCGTGGATATTGCCTCTGCTTAAAACCATCCCGGAAGGTAGATATTGTCATCCCCACTTAGAGATGAGGAAATAGAGGCCCAGAGAGGGATTAGAAGCCAAACCTCTTACTCTCATAGCCCTGGTTCTTTCAAGAATTACTCAGCACTCCCAACTCAGCTGCCTCACCCAGAGAAGGGTTGGGTACAAATGGCCGAGCCCTAACATCAGAGCTCTAACATCATCCTACCTCAAGCAGTCACTTGGGTGCTCAAGTGAAGAAGTTGGCTATTAATAGCCGCAGGAGACTCCAAGACGGCAGGTGTTAAGATGGAGATTCCAGAGTCAGGATGGCCTATGAAGTGAGTGGAACTTAACTGGGAACCCGGGGTTCATCATTTAAGCCCCGATTAGTCACACATATGAGGGCCCTGCCCAACACAGCTCCGCAGCACCTCGAGGTCCTGGTGGTCCTGGTGGTTGTCGACTCGTAGCCGTCAACAATCTGACCCGCACCGAGGTCGGCTGCAGCGCGCGGGGCCATGCCTCTGCCCCCAGCAGCCCAGGTTGCGAGAGGAAAGAGAGCGGCCCAGGACATTCCTCCCTGCGGGTGTCAGTGGGCTGAACTTGGCCAGGCGCGTTGAACCCCGGCCCCAGGGTACCAGTTGACTCAGAGCAGGAACCGCACAGCGGACCAGGTAGCCGAGGCGCCGCTGCCCTGAGTTGGTGCGGGAAGTCCTGTGCGCTGTGTAGTGGCTCCACCTTCGTCCTGCTGCTAGCCTCATTGGTTGAAGCTAGACAGAGAGGCGGATCCAGGAGCCTATGCAATCCTCGCTTTACCCCTTCATTGGCTGGCTCCGCTTCGCTTTCTGATCCCGCCTCTGGGTTCGCACCACACTCTTATTGGACGGTTCCACTCCAGGCCCACATACAAACCCCGCCCCACCTAAGCACTGGCTAGGCAGGTCCTAAGGGCGTTTCCAGTGGGCGTCGCCAACCGGTTCTTTTCTTCTATTGGTTGGCTTTGATTTGGAGGGTGGTGCTTAGCGGCGAGGCTACCACCGCCTGGCGTTCCCATTGGCCGTCCCCATCCCACCCCAAAGACTCCCCTCCCCGCCTATTGGCCGGCTCTGCCCAGAGAGGCGGGTACCGGCTGCACTCGCGGGACCCGAGGCGGTTCAGGCAACAGAGCTGACCAAGCAGGCGTTGACTGCGGACATGACGCCGGAGGACCCGGAGGAGACGCAGCCGCTCCTGGGGCCGCCCGGCGGCAGGTGAGCGGGTGGGGGTGACCCGGGCCCGGGACGCAGACTCGCCCCTCCTGCTGCGCCCAGGCCCGCGCCGCTCACCGGCCGCCCTGTCGCCGCAGCGCTCCCCTCAGCCGCCGGGTCTTCCTCGCCGCCTTCGCCGCCGCCCTGGGCCCGCTCAGCTTCGGCTTCGCGCTCGGCTACAGCTCCCCGGCCATCCCGAGCCTGCGCCGCGCCGCGTCCCCAGCCCTGCGCCTCGATGACGCCGCCGCCTCCTGGTTCGGGGTGAGGCCTCGGGCTCACCCTCCACCCCGCCTGGGCCCTTCGTCCTCCACCCCACGCGCGAGGGTCTCCCGCGCTTACCTGGCTTCGGGCGGGCACTGAGACCTTCTGCCCGGTGCGTCCCGGCTCTCCTGCCGGGGGTCACCCGCTCCCTACCCCCGACCGCCAGCCTGGGACCCCCATCCCCTCTTCCAGGAGGCTGCTAGGGCTGGAGTTGAGGGCGAGGTTGGGCTGCGGCGCGGTGGCGCCCCCTCTCCACCGTGCGGTCGCCCCGCCCCCAGGCCATCGTGACCCTGGGAGCCGCGGCGGGGGGCGTGCTGGGAGGCTGGCTCGTGGACCGCGCCGGGCGCAAGCTGAGCCTGCTGCTCTGCACCGCGCCCTTCGTGGTCGGCTTTGCCGTCATCACCGCGGCCCAGAACGTGTGGATGCTGCTCGGGGGCCGCCTCCTAACCGGCCTGGCCTGCGGTATTGCCTCGCTCGTAGCCCCGGTGAGTGCCCCCCAGCCTCGCGCCCTGGGACAGGGAAGGACTGGGGGCGTGGTTCTCCCTGGCTGTGGCGTCCTGGGTGCCTGGCACCGCGCCCCTCGCCGGCTTTATCTTCCCCACCCCACCCCGACCCCGCAACCGGCCTTGGAAGGAGCCGCCGTTATCCTCGATGACAGATGAAGTGAGCTTCAGAAACTGAAGCCCTTTGTCGAGTCACAACTAGGCAGTGGCGAAGCTATTACTCGAACCCAGGACTGTGCCACTTAACCAGGCCTCTCTTTTGCTCTACAAATAAGATACCACCTGTGGATGGTCACAGAAGCCTAGAGTAAAGCTTAGCTCTCCCGCTGTCATTGGGACCACTGACTACGGTGTAGCAGGAAAATCCTGTTCTTGTTTGTCCTGGCAGCAAAGGCTGCTGGGCTCTGCTGTTCCCCTTCACTACTCAGGAGCTAGTCCTCCCGCTGCCTCCCATCTTCCAGTGCACCACTGTCCTGGCTGACTTGGGAGCTGTCTACCCAGGTGAAATCCAGGGATCTTCACTTGCTGGGGCAGAGTATACCTCTCTGTGCCTCACTTTCCTCCCCTGTAAAATGGGAATAATGGCCTTACCTCATGCAGTGATTGTAGGGATTAAGCAAAGCTGCATATAGAGCCCTGGTGTGGCTTGTGGAGGGCTTGGACCCTGGCAGCGGAAATTGCGGGGTGACCACTAAACCGTTCTGCTGGCCACGAGGCTCAGATGGTCCACCAGCCACACGCCAACCCTGTCAAGATTAAAAGTAGTGGCTCAGAGTCCTCCCTGGTCATCCTTTTGCTCCCACCACTCATTTTACCCGTATTTGCTGGGCGGCAGGTAGCAGCTGAGTCGGATTTTATGTTTTGGGTTTTGTTACTGGACAAAAACATGCCCATCTTACTCGTGGGCATAAGGTACAGAATCACCTAGAAGTATGGGTAAGACCTTTCTGACCCCGGATCCCAGAGGAAACAGTGGCAGTCACTGGTAGCAACTGAGGCAAAGAGTTGGCTTTCACTCACTCTCACTGAGAGTGTGATTCTGGGACCAGCAGCCCGGGTGTCACCTGGAGGTAGTCAGAAAGGCAGAATCTTGCGGGGGGCCCTGGGTGGTTCAGGTGGTTAAGCATCTGCCTTCAGCTCAGGTCGTGATCTCAGGGTCCTGGGATGGAGCCCCACTTTGGGCTCCCTGCTCAGCAAGGAGTCTGCTTCTCCCTCTCTCTCTGCCCCTTCCTCCGCTCCCTTGCTCCCTGCTCTTTCTCAAATAAGTGAATAAAATAAGAAAAGAAAGGCAGAATTTTGGGCCCCACCCTAGACCTACTGCATCAGAACCTGGTTTGATCAAGGGTAGTCATACAATGCGATCGAAGTTTGAAAGGCTTTGTGGCCTTCTCTCTCTCTCTCTCACACACACATACACACGCACACACCGAGCAAGCCATGTATCTATATCCTTACTCCCCTTTAAAACACCTGCTGCTGATCCTTGGGGAGGTATGGGGAGGGCTTTGCTGACTTGGGACCTGCTTGCTTACCTGGCTTGCAGCAGCCCCCCGCCAAGGCTCTCCTCAACTCTGAAGGGCTGAGGCTTTTCAGTTTTAAGAACTCTCAGCCCGAGTAAAGTTTCTTCTTCACTGCCCACAGGTGTATATCTCTGAAATCTCCTACCCCGCAGTGAGGGGGCTGCTGGGCTCCTGTGTCCAACTGATGGTCGTCACAGGCATCCTCCTGGCCTACCTGGCAGGTATTTCACAGCCTCTCTTTTGATCCCAGTTCATGGCTGTGTGGCCTTTTCACAAATGTAGACACTGAAGTTCAGAGAGGTCAAGAGACTTGCCCAAGGTCACACAGCCTGTCATATAGACCAGCTCCCTGAGCCCCTGGGACATGTGGGTCTTGTGACTATGTTCCAGGGAGAGCTGGAGAAGGGGGTGTCCTCATCTTCCCAGGGCAGAAGTCCATTGCAATGGGGGTAGGGGCTGACTGGTTCGGTCAGTACCTCACTGTGCAGTGACAAACTTGAGGACTCAAGGGGGTGGCTGGGACACCCCTAAAACTCTTTAGCCCAGGGGCTTGGAGGGCCCAAGCATGTCTCTCAGAAATACAAGTACTGAATTTGCAATTTGACCCAAGGGTCAGAGCTGGGGTCAGCGTGAGGAAGCTTCTAGAGGCAGACATGTTTTCACCAGAACTGGGGTGGAGAGAGACTTCACATCAGACAGTACAATGTCAGGGGACACTTACTGACTGTGTGACCTTGGGCCAGTCACACTGCCCCAATGAGCCTTACTTCCTCTGTCTTTAAGTGATGAAAACCCCACCTAGTCCAAGGCTGTCAATGAGAATTATCAAAGGATGTCCTGAGACCCAGAGGGACCAGAGTACGTGCCGCCTGGTTCTTCGGAGTGGGCGACATCCTGGTTGGGCTCTTTGATTTTTGCCCACTTACCATCCAGCAGTCTGGCTGCTTTGGGGGGCCCCTCAGGGTACCAAACCCCCTGCCAAATGCAGACATTGACATTTGGGACAGACACGCGGCTGTCAGTATGCCTACAGAATTCCCTCCAGCTCATCCTAACCAGCATGTTCCTTGATCAGCTTCTGTGACGGTTGATCCACTGGTGTTCCGTGAAGCATCTCTCCCACGCTGTCCCCCTTCCCGTCCAAAGGACCTGCCTCGCCTGCTGCTTGGTGGCCTTCCAGAGTCTGTGCATATTCGTTCTCCCTCCCCTACTTTTTAGACAAAGAGCAGATGCCTCATTCTGTTTTTAATTGCCGCATAAATATTTACTGAGCCGATGTAGCATCATGACGTACCCACCAGCATTTCTACAATACTTACCAGCCCCAGTTGGCAACAACAATATTGGTGACAAACAGGAGTGTAGCCACGCGGAGGTAGTGAGGCCCCCCACGCTTGAAGCTGAGTCCTTGGGTTGGCGAGAGGGCGGGCACGGCCTGATAAGATCCAGCCTGGCCCACTTCCGCTCTGACATCTGACCCCCTGCCCCCCCACCAGGCTGGGTCCTAGAGTGGCGCTGGCTGGCTGTTCTGGGCTGCGCACCCGCGTCCTTCATGCTGCTGCTCATGTGCTACATGCCCGAAACCCCCCGCTTCCTGCTGACCCGGCAGAGGCACCAGGAAGCCATGGCCGCCATGCACTTCCTGTGGGGCTCTGAGCAGGTCCAGGAGGAGGCCCCTGCTGGGGCTGAGCACCAGGTGAGGGACCGGAGCCAGAGCCGGGGTGGGCTGGGACAGAGGGTGGAGGGTGGGTAGGAAGCGGGGAGGTACGGCCCTTCTGCAGCCAGGGGAGCCCGCACAGCCCATCCCCACGGCTTCGCACACGCGTGGGGAATGGAGGCACAAGTGGGGCCCTTGTCCTCTGTGTGAGCAAGCAGGGGCCTGCTGGAGCCCCACTAACTACCCGGGCCCTAGCCTTGACCTTCCCGCTCCAGGAAGAGAAAAAGCCGGCTGGGTCAAGGGGAAACACAGGCGTGCAAACTTGAGGAATCGGAGTTCTAGGCGGGGCGCTGTAGGGCGGGAGACCCTGTCTCTGCCACTTGCCTGCTGTGTGACCCTCACATCCCTAAGCCTGCCTTTCTGCATCTGTAAGATGGGACTCCCAGCACGTGCCTGCGGGTGGCAGGGATTCAGCAGCTGCAAGAGGCGCTCAGCCCAGGCCTAGCCTGGGGCTGGTTGGATTCTGGAACCCCTGGCTTTGAGTCCGTGTCATCTCTTCGTCGTACCCCCCAACGAATCAGAAAGGGGCATGGGGAGGTGAGGATCTTGTCACCTTACAAATGATAAGGCTAAAGTGATGCGGGGACCCGTCCCTGATGCGAGGCCCTGGTGACAAGGAGCTGATGCTCAGGGTTTAGGACAGTGGTCCCTCAGGAGCGGGGAGGGAGGAGCACTGACACCGGCCTCTGTCTGAGCAGGGCTTCCGTCTGGCCCAGCTGAGGCATCCTGGCATCTACAAGCCCTTCATCATTGGCGTTTCGCTGATGGCCTTCCAGCAGCTGTCAGGGATCAATGCTGTCATGTTCTATGCAGAGACCATCTTCGAGAAGGCCAAGTTCAAGGTAAAGAGGCCTCTGCCCCAGGCTGCCTCATCTGGATACCGAGTCCCGGGGTCTCTGACTGACCCACCTCGGCCCATCTCCCCAGGACAGCAGCCTGGCCTCGGTCATCGTGGGCATCATCCAGGTGCTGTTCACGGCCTTGGCGGCCCTCATCATGGACAGAGCTGGGCGGAGACTGCTCCTGACCTTGTCAGGTGAGGCCTGAGGTCCAGGACTTGGCCCTGTGAAAGCAGAGTGGCATAGGCCGGGTTCCCCACCACAGGCTGAGGGTCTTTGCTGAGGCCACCTCAGGGCAGCAAGAAAAGGCCCGCCGAGCACCCGTGAGAACAAGGCGGAGATTCACGTGGGCGCCCCCCCAACACCAGGCCCGCGCTCCCAGGGCCACTGAAGCTTCCCTCACCCCTCGCATTGAGCCTCCAGGCAGGTGCCATCAGAGCCCTGTTTACAACGTGGAAACTGAGGACCTGGGAGGAGAAGTGACTCGGAAGCTTGGGGTCTGTTAGGGCAAGTGACTTCACCTTTCTGAACCTCAGTTTCCCCGGTTTGAAATGGGGGCCAAGGGGGGCCGTGGTGAGGACCCAGAGACCATCCACCGCGTGGGGGTTAAATCCCTGCTGCTGCTCAGGCCAGGGAGGCTCTGCCTCGGAGGTTCTCCAAGTGGGCTGTGGTTCAAGGTCTGAGCCAGGGCTGGTGGGATGGGGCTGGGGGCCGCCAGTCTGGGCACCAGTGCCTACAACCCTCCCAGAGAAACCCAGGCCTCATTGCTGTGGCCACACCACACCGAGACCCCAGCCCCGAGTGCCAGCCACACGCCCAGGCTGCAGCCCCTTGTCCCAGGGCCCCGCCCACCGCCACCCTCGCTCGCAGGTGTGGTCATGGTGTTCAGCACCAGCGCCTTCGGTGCCTACTTCAGACTGACGCAGGGCGGCCCCGGCAACTCCTCACACGTGGAGCTCCTCTCGCCTCTCTCCATGGAGCCCGCCAGCGCCAGCGTGGGGCTGGCCTGGCTGGCGGTGGGCAGCGTGTGCCTCTTCATTGCCGGTGAGAAGGGGGTCCGTGGGGAGGTTGGGGGTGCTACGGGGCCCTCCCATCACCACCAGCTTCCTGAAGCTCCCAGCAAGCCAGGCCTGCCAAGCTTGCGTCTCTAGCACATGGGTCCCCACGTGGCATTTATGGCCCCGACCTGTCCCAGGCCCTGAGCTAAGCCCTTCTCTATCCCTTTCACTTAATACCCCCCCGAAACAGCCCTCCAAGCAGGCCCCATCATGACCCCATTCTAGAGAGAAAAGCCTGATGCGTAAGCAGTGGCGGGACTGGCCCAAGACATTGCTGAAGGAAGGCGCAGAGCTGAGGGGCTGGACTGGAAACCACGAGGCTTTGGCACGAGGGTGCTGTGGCAAGCCCAAGGGTCCGTCCGCATGGGATCTGATGCCTCTCTTGCTCCCATAGGCTTCGCTGTGGGCTGGGGGCCCATCCCCTGGCTCCTCATGTCGGAGATCTTTCCTCTGCACGTCAAAGGCGTGGCCACTGGTGTGTGCGTCCTCACTAACTGGTTCATGGCCTTCCTGGTGACGAAAGAGTTCAGCAGTGTGATGGTGAGTGCGGGCCTAGAGGGCCTCCCCCTCACAGTTGGTAGGGAGCACTATTCAGAATTATTCTTAACTGCGGAAGACTCAGGGTTAGTGGCCTCGCATGAAGGCTGAAGCCACCCTCCTGGGACACCAGCCATCCTGGTCAGGGCTGAGGGGAAGCCTGACAGGCCAGGTAAGGTGAGGAACCCAGGCTATGACCATCTGGGAGACTTCAGGCTCTCCTGGCCAGCAGGACTGGCCTCCACCACTGGACGCTGGGAACATGGGCCAGGAAAGAACCCTGGCTTTGGAGTTGACAGGCCTGGGCTCCTAGCCCGCCTTGATCACTTCCCACTGTGCAGTCTTAGGTGTGCCGCTCACCCTCTCTGAACCAGCTTCCATGGCGGAAAATGGAGGAAGAGGATGACGGCACCTTCCCCTTAAGCTTGTGGGAGCGTCTGTTCATTTTAGCATCCTGCTACTTCCACACACATGAACTGACACAGACCTGGATCCTGCCCCAAGGGCTCCCCAGCTGATAGGGGAGGATGGTTCTGGAGCAGACAGGCCATCCGGTCAGGCATTCATTCCCCTCACGCCTCCTGGGACATACTAGGTCCAGGCCTGTTCAAGGAGCCAGGGGCAGCAGTGAGTAGACAGGGTGCCCTTCCCCACCGGACTGGGGTGGCAGTGGACGGCGGAGAGAGAACGGACCGCCAGGAGGCTGGGCTAGAGTGAGGAGGGGCAGGCCATGAGAGGCGTGGATGCCTGGGGCTGGCCTGGGCCCGCTCCGATGGGCTGCCCTGGGGAACACGTTGGGAAGACCAGGGCAGAGAAGTAGAGCTGGGAAGGGCTTGCTGGGAGCTGTGGGGAGACGAGCAACAAAGGAGGGAGGCGACGGCAAAGGACCTGACAGTGACTCGGGAGTGCAGAGTGTCCAAAGGGCCGAGAGAAGAACTTCCAAGGGGGCGTGGGGGGGGGGCAGGTCCCAGGGGAGGAGGAGCTGATGTGGGAGGTCGCCTGTGCTGGGAGGGTGGCCAGGCTCTGACCGGAGGGAACTGCTTTCCTCCCATGGCTGGTGAGCCCCAAGTGCCCTGTGAGCTCACATGCCCCATCTCAAGCTGCTGAGAGCTCACCCGTTCCTGCTGGCACCAAGAAGAGACTCCTCTGGAGGCAGGGAACTCAACACAGGGCCAAAGCAGAGCAAGGAGCACAGGTCTGGGGGCCCTGGAAGCCGACCCCAGTGCGGGGGCAGCCCCACTGTCACTTGGTAGCCGGTGTGACAGTGAGCATCAGCTTCCCCGGACAGACGGACGACATCCACACCCCATATGGTGCTTGGTCCAGCTTCCAGATGGCTGGGCCAGACCCTCCTTCACTCCCCGGAGCCTGGGCAAGGCAGTCCGGGGCCTCAGCTTGGGATCACACCCTCTGACCTCTGACCTTCTGCCGTGTCCACACAAGGCCTTCCCCTCTCTTTCCAGGAGGTACTCAGGCCCTATGGTGCCTTCTGGCTTGCCTCCGCCTTCTGCATCCTCAGTGTCCTTTTCACTTTGTCCTGTGTCCCGGAAACCAAAGGAAAGACTTTGGAGGAAATCACAGCCCATTTTGAGGGGCGATGACAACCCCTTCTTGTGCGTGGCTGCCTCTCCTCTCAGGGCCAGCTTTGGGCTTCAGCGGGGGATGGAGCCTGCCTGCGACTCCAAGCTGGGCCTCAGCCAGAGCCTGGAGCCCCTGTCTGTCCCCAGGGAGCTGGAATCCAGGACTGCAGTCCCTTGGAGCCTTGTCCTCCAGGGCGCTTCCTTCCTACCCAGCTCTCCACAGCCCAGCAGACCATGGGCATGAGGTTTCCCGGCCCCCGGGTCCAATTCCCGCCACCCCTCTGCGTCTCCAGGGAAGGGGGCATCTTGGAAGGGCCTCGTTGCCCTGCAGTCCATTGTCCACAGACCGCATCCATCTTGTCACGAAAGCAACAGCAGAGGAGGGGGGACTCTTGACTCCTCATTTTCTGGAGGATATGCTTCTGAGGGGCGGTCCCTGACTTCTCCCCTCATGTGGCTTCATTGTCAGGAAGGAGCTTTGTTTGCCAAATAAAGATTTGACTCAGAAAATCAGGGCATGGCCTCTTTGTGTGTTTGAGAAGGGCATTTTCCTATCCCTTCCCTAAAGTAGGCCTCCCACAGACTGGGCCTTGCCAAGAACATCTATTGATTTCCTTTTTCTCATGGTCTGCCAGGCTTCCCTTTGGCACTTGAAGGTCATTTTTGACTCCGTCCTTGGGCTCAGTGCCCTGGATCATTAGTCACCAAATCTCATTAACAACAAAAAAGCATCTCTTTTTCTATTGACTTTAATGGAGCCAGAAGTCTTTTACAGATTACTTTTATTATCCACTATATAAGTAATACATGTTTATGGTAGGAAAATTGAAAATCCTAGATTTATTTAGTATAATTATTTTTATAGCAGTTAACTGTCTGGTAGGTGTTGCCCTAAGCACTTTACAAATACTAACTCACTTGGATAAATGGTACAATAATTATTCACAGGTTTAGCTTTCCAGAGTTAACTTCTTTTAAGAATTCAGGTCTAGGGATGCCTGGGTGGCTCAGTGAGTTAAAGCCTCTGCTTTCGGCTCGGATCATGATCCCAGAGTCCTGGGATCGAGCCCCGCATCTGGCTCTCTGCTCAGCAGGGAGCCTGCTTTTTCCTTTCTCTCCCTGTCTGCCTCTCTGCCTACTTGTGATCTCTGTCTGTCAAATGAATAAATAAAGTATTAAAAAAAAAAAAAAAGAATTCGGGTCTGTCCCGAAAGAGCTTCCTCCCGACACATATCCTTTCTAGCATCACTAGACACAAGTAGGACATCACACTTCCCACTCTGTGATCTGCTTTATTCACTTATGGGTTGTGCAGTGCCACCACGTGCCCACCTCAGCTTTTTCTGTTTAGCCTTGTAATGAGACTGGGGAGTAGTGGAGTGGAAGTACAGTGGGGTCCAGAGCAACGCAGTGGGGAGAGTTTCTGGAAGATTCTGCAACAGCTGCTCTGATTTCAATAAAATGTGCTACATATTATACAGGACAGCGTTCAGCCTTAGCAAAGTCCGAATTCCTTCGGGCCCTCCCGGAAGCAAGGTCATGTCCACATGCAGCCACGTCTTCCATGTAATAACTGTATCTACAATCTCGTTCTTAGCGTCTGCCCAGACGCCCACTGATGGGGTTGAGAATCCGCGGTGTGCCACAAGTGTCCTTTAGGTCAGTTGCAGATGTTGTGGCTCGGGTCTCTCACACCCTTGCCGACTTCCTGTCCACTTGTTTCATCAATTATCGAGAGAGAAGTGCGGAAGCCTTCACCTGTGAATGTGGATTGTTTCTCCCTGCACTTCCTCTGGGTTTGGCTTCCTGCACCTTGGAGCTCATCGCTCAGGTGGGTGCACATTTGGGATTGTTAATATTGATTGCTTTTGTCCTTCAGCATTATGAAATGACCTACTTTGTCCTGGGGAATAGCTCTTGTTCTGAGGTCTCCTTTGATATCAGTATCACCACCCCAGCTTCCTTTTGATTGGTGCTTTGACAATGATTTTTTAATATATCTTATTATATATTTCTTTTTTCAAAGCATCCTCTACTTTTCTTTGTGATGGAAATGGCTTTGGGCTTTCCCTGAGGATACATACTTTCATTTTTAAAAATGAGCTTTCTTATGGGCATTATTTACATGCCATGAAATTCAACAATGGCAGGTATAAAAACTTGTTAACTTAGGTTGAATGTACACACAGCTCTGTATCCAGCACCACAGTCAAGATATAGGACATTTTCCTCACGCCAAAATGCTCCTTCATGTCCATTGATAGTCAGTCTTGTCTCTGTAGCTTTGCATCTTCTAGACTTTTACAAAATGGAATCACATAATTTGTAGTATTTTGTGTCTGGTTTCTATAACTTAGCAGAGTGCTTTTAAGATGCATCTGTGCTGCGTGGCCCAGCGGTTCATTTCCTTTAATTGCTGAGTAGCGTTCCATTGGACATTTGGGCGAGTTCCAGTTAAGGGCTATCATCACTAAAGCTGCCGTAAACACCTGCTACAAGTCTATATGTGGAACGGAACTACCAGGTCCTGTAGTAAGTTCACCCTTAACTACACTGTAAGAGCCTGCCAAATGGTTTTCCAAAATGGCTGTAACCATTCTGCTTTCCCATCGCCGGCGCACAAGAGTTCCGGGGGCTCCACATTCTCAAAAACACTTGGTAGCCTCTGTGAGGAATGAAACCATTTGTACATTTTCATTTTTTGAAAGTTGTTTCCTAGTCTCTGATTTCCTCTGGAACCAATTAATCGGGTTATGGTCCTTCTATGCAGCTGGTTTATCTCACGTATCTGGGGAACTCTGGTTGTCCATATTTAGGAATGAAGAACTAGGGGGTTTTAATTACCCCCCCTAGTTCATATACAGTGGCTGGTATATGCCCCCTACCTCTGAACCTGTTCTCAATTCTGTTATGGTTTTTGTTCCCTTTACACATCTTCACTGTCATTTCAGTGGGAACTAGAGGAAGAGAAAGGGGGAAATGTGTGAGTTTGGTCCACCAGCTTGAAATGGAAGCTCTCAGCATTCTTTTAACAATTTGTTTGCCACGGGAGTCCTAGTGTGTGGCAAAGAGCAGGTGGTTAAATATTGGTGAAATTCAACAGAGAGGATTCTGTTGTATAAATATGTCAGAACTTAACCTCACATTGTTCCATATTCAGACTGTTTCTGGTTTTCTGCTTATTGATAATTCTGCTACTGCATCTAGAGTTAGGGCGATGAGAGATGGAGCAGAGGAGACTTGAGAGATGGAGGTGACAGATGAGCAAATGTGAGGAGAGAGGTGGTAGAGACGGGAATGATGCTGACAGACGGAGACAGAACATAGAGACGGAGGTGACGTGGAAGAGACGGACGTGAGCTGGGCAGAGATGGAGATGATGCTGATGACTGACGGAAGTAGAGAGGGTTAAAACTTGTGGGCAAGGAAGACATTGTGGCTTCAGTTCTACCTTGGGCTCTTTCCTCCATACCCCAGGGTCCAGGAGCCAGTGCAGCATAGTGGTGAAGAGCAGTTCAAATTCTGTTAGTTCAAATTCTGGTTATACTACTCAGGGCCTGCATGACCTGGACAAGCCACTTAACTTCTCAAAACCTCAGTTTATTCACCTGTAAAGTGGGCATAATGACACTATCTCTCTCATGAGGTTGTTGTGAAGATGAACGGAGAGATGTAAAGCACCCAGAACTAAGGATGGCACAGAGTGCCTCAAAGGGACATGGGAAATCTTTACACATTTTTCTCTTCCTATTCTATTTCCAATCCTGAGTCCTCGGCAACTCCTACTCAGCCATCTTCGATTGCTACCAGCATCCACTTATAGGTACTGATGACTGTGGATACACAGAGATTCCACACAGAAAACTGTGTGGATACACAGTCTTCAGGACTTCCTGGGGGCTGGGGGAGGGAGCCTCCTCATCAGACCAGAAGATGCCACAGGGACCAGAGCCAGCCCTAGCTAACAGTCTTCAATCTGCCCCAGAAGCCTGGCACAGGACCACGGAAGGCAGATGGAACATCCCCAAAGGACAGGTGCAGCTGCAGAAGCTGTGCTTTACCCCTCCCAAGGTGAAAATCTGCACCGCGCCCCGCAACACCCCATGTCCCATCCCTCTGCCCCCAGAACTTCCAGGAGAATTTTAGCTTCTGCATTCTTAAGGCAATGAAGAACGCCACCCAGTGGCCATAGGCAGAATTGCACCTATTGGAGAGTGAAGCACTCGGCTACCCCCCAGTGGCCCTGGTTGGGATTCCAACACCAAGGAAAACCACTACTGCCCACTGGCCATTATAGGGTTCCTGTCTGCTAGGCCTTGTGGCCATGAGCAGAACAGCACCAACTGCAGGGGGCTCGGAGCCAAGAAAGGCCGGCAGTCTCTGGAAGCCGTAAAAGGTAAGAAACAAAATCCTTCCCTAGAGTCTCCAGAAGAAACATAGCCCTCCCCGCACCTTGATTTTAGCCCAAGGAGATCCATCTCAGATTTCTGGCCCCCCAAGTAGTAACCCCCAAATTGCAGCAGTCTAAGGTAGAGAAAAGCTTATCTGAGAGATCTGTGGGTGTGGCTTGTCTAATGCAGTGAATCCCAACAACATTCATTTAAGGCCCACGAGATAATTCTACTGGCAAAAAAAACACTACCAGCTGTGGCTGAAAAGGACCCGCAGGACAAAATGAAAAGAGCCCTTAGGATCCCCAAACTCTTTTCTGTTTCCCAGGTAAAACATTCCCATCTTTTAATGTCAAAATGCCTCAAAACTGAATTCGTGATCAGAAAACTGTTGGCAATTTTCAACAGGCAAGGGGGGAACACGTCATCGGTGCTCTGAGGAAGCCCATTGAAATATCCTCTGGCACAGCACAGAAGCCTCCAAGGGACAGAATACTTAGGAATCGCCTGTGGAGCAGTGCTGATGGAACACTATTAACACGATTCGGGGCTTCTGCCCCTGAAATTACTGAAGAAGCTCCCTCCTGCTGATAAGATTTTTATATTCCGAGAGTTCCAAGGCCGCAGCCTGTGGCTACCTGTTCATACAGAGGGGCCCTCCCTCCTTTCCTCTACTCTTCCCAAACTTTCCAAAGGGTGGAGGACCCTTGAAGGTGGTTAGGGTTAGGCCCTGAGCTGAAGGTTGCGTTTAAGAGAGGACCCGCAGGGGTTGCCTGGGTGGCTCAGTCCGTTAGGTCTGCCTTCAGCTCAGATCATGATCCCAGGATCCCGGGATCCCCGGATGGAGACCCATATGGGACTCCCTGCACCGCGTAAAGCCAGCTCCTCCCTCTGCCTGCTGCTACCCGTGCTTGTGCTCGCTTTCTGTGTCCAAAAAAAAAAAAAATCAATAGAGGGAGAGAACCCCCACAACCCACTGTCCAGGGAATGCCCAACTACGGAGGAAAAACGAGCAGAAGTCAAACCACCAGCTCCACTATAGGGCTGCGCCTGCGCTAAAAGTGATCCTTAGAGGCCAAGTTGCTTCCCACTTCAGAGCCCCACCCCCCCCCACCGTGGGATTCCGGTAGACATGAATGGGATGTGGACAAAGCTTGATAAATAAGAGATTCGAAAAATAAAAAATAAAAAAGAGAGAGATTCGAGAGCAAGTACAGGCGGAGCCTCTCTGGGAAGTACGGTCTACACGGTGCAGAGACCACAAATCTGGCAAAGAAAGTGAATGAGGTTTTGGCCAGGTGCGCATGTCAGAGACTTCTGGGAAATGGAGTCCGGCGGGGCGGGGAGGTCCGTACGCATGACCGGAAGTGGCGCTATTCGAGCGCGTCCTCTTTGGCACGGGAGCTGGGCCTGGGTTTTGGTAGTGGCTGCGACCGGGGTTTCCGAGCCACCCAGCTCTCCCGTAGCGTTCTGGAGTAGCCGGCAGCGGGTTTTCCCACGCGGCGTTCTGCTTGAAACCGAGTCGGTGGTTGCGCCACGGGCTCCCGAGCCGCGAAGCCTGGCTGCCGCTGGAAAAACTGAGAGACCCGGCTGGACGGGCTCAACCCCAGCTTCCAGAGCCCAACCTCGCGGGCTCAGACCTCGCCTCTGACGGGAGAGACCGGAGAGAAGAGTCCAGCCCAGGAGCAGTCAGAGCAGGACTGCAGCGCGCGGCTGGGGCTCAGAGAACTGCTGAGAGGCGGTGGCACGAGGTGTGACCCAAATGCTGGAGGAAGGAGGTGAGAGAGCGGTTTGCAGGAGATCCGCCTGTTCCAGCCTGCCCACTAATACAGCTCGTGACCGGGACCAGAACTCCTCGGTTATCCTTTCCACAAGTAGTGAGAAAGGGAACACAGGCAGGGGGAGTGGGAGAGGGAGAAGCAGGCTTCCCACCAAGCAGGGAGCCCGATGCAGGACTGAATCCCAGGACCCTGGGATCATGACCTGAGCTGAAGGCAGACGCTTAATGACTGAGCCACCCAGCCGCGTCACGCACAAGTTTTTGTGTGGATGTGTTTTCATTTCTCTTGTTCATGTTCCCAGGAGAAGAACTGCTGGGTCATAAGGTACCTCTGTTTAACTTTCTGAGGACCTGCCACGGTTTTCCCCGGTGACTGCACCATTTCACAATCCCAGTAGCAATGTATGAGGGTTCTCATGTCTCTACATCCTCATCAACATTTGTTGTTTTCCATCTTTTTTTTTTTTTTAAGATTTTTTTTTAAATTTATTTATTGGAGAGAGAGAGCACAAGCAGGGTGAGGAGCAGAGGGAGAGGGAGAAGCAGGCCCCCACTGAGCAGGGAGCCCAGTGCCAGGCTCCATCACAGGACCCTGAGTTCACTACCAGAGCCAAGACAGTTAACCAACTGAGTTACCCAGGTGCCCCATGTGCAAGGTTTTGATAGTGTGAATGAATTCTCCAACTTCTTTTTCTTTTTCCAGTTTGTTTGGCTCTTCTGGGTCACTTGCATTTCTAGATGAATTTTAGGATCTCCTTAATTTCCATTAAAAATTCAAACAGATTTTGATAGGGATCACATTGACTACATTGACATTGTAGATTACTTTGGTGAGTTTTGCCATCCCAACATTATTATCCTCCAACACATGAATCCATGCTATGTCTTTCCGTTTATTTATGTCTTCTGTAATTTCTACAGTGTTTGGTAGCTTTCAGTGTACGTGTCTAGCATTTCCTTTGTTAAATTTATTCCTAAGTGTTTTATTCTTTTAATGCTCTTGCAAATGGAATTTTTTTTAAATCCTACTTTTGGATTGCTCATTGCTAGTGTATAGAAATTGGTTGGAGAAAATGTCTCTTCACATCCTTTGCCTAATTTTAACTGGGTTGTCTTTTTATTATGTATCTATCCTGTCTCTCACAATTTTGCTGAACTTAGCTGTGATAGGGCTTTGTTTTGTGTGTGTGGATTCCTTAGGGTTCTTTCCTACTTTTTATTTATATGTATATTTTTATAGAAGGGCTATTTTATTTTTTAAGTAGGTTCCACACCCAGTGTGAAGCCTGAACTCATGACCCTGAGATCAAGAGTCACATGCTCTGCCAACTGAGCCAGCCAGGTGCCCCTCGTTAGGATTTTCCATATACAAAAAAAATTTTTTGTATTTTTCCATATACAAAAAAAAAATTTCCATATACAAAATCATATTTACAAATATTGGTAATTGTACTTCCTCCTTTCCAATCTGGATGACTTTTTCGCTACTTCCTAATTTCCCTGGCTAGAACCTTCAGTATCATACTGAATAGAAGTGGTGAGAGAGATAACCTTGTCTTGTTCCTGATCTTAGGTCTTCCACTATTAAGTATGATGTAAATCTGGCTTTTCCATAGTGGTCTTTTATCAGGTTGAGGGTGTTCTCTTCCTAGTTTATTGAATGTATCTTATCAGGAAAGGGTAACAAATTTTACAGAATGGCCTTGTTGGTATTTATTGAAATGGTCCATGTGGGGGCGCCTGGGTGGCTCACTGGGTTAAGCCGCTGCCTTCTGTTCGGGTCATGATCTCAGGGTTCTGGGATCGAGTCCCGCATCGGGCTCTCTGCTCAGCAGGGAGCCTGCTTCTCTCTCTCTCTCTCTCTCTCTCTGCCAGCCTCTCTACCTACCTGTGATCTCTCTGTCAAATAAATAAATAAAATCTTAAAAAAAAAAAAAAAAAAAGAAATGGTCCGTGTGGAGTCTTCTCCTTTTCATTACCTTGGTATATTATGCAGATTGATTTTCATCTGATGAACTGATCTTGTGTTCCTTCCTTGGTCATTACCTCTGTTGATTTTGGCAAATATCTTAAATCTCCAGAACCCCTGTCTCCCCGCGAACTCGGCAGGTGGTAATATTTGTGCGTCCTTACTGTGGACTGACATGCTAGGCATTGAGCCAGCTGCTTTTTCTGCAGTTTTCTTTCATCTTCCAGCAACTTTATAAGGGATTATCATTCCCATTTACAGATGAGAAAATCGAGACCTAGAAAGGTTGTATGATTTGCACATTGGTAAATGGGGGACCTGTGTTACTTGAGAGTCTGTTGCTTTAATGACTCCCTGTGTCTGAGTGAATTGATGGGATTCAGTGGTAGGAAGGGTAATGGAGAAATCGGTCTGCAGATGCAGCCCGGGTCCCCTACAGCCTGCAGTGTCCCCTTCTTCAGAGTGGAAATGTGAGACTCTTTGGCTTGCTGAGCTGTAACTTTGAAGCCTCATTGATTTCTCTCCCTTCCTGCAGAGCTGCCTTCTCCAGACTCTGCCCTTCCCGGAGACGAAAGCACAGGAGATGAAGGAATGGCTGCTGGCCTCCTCGCCGTTGGGGCCCATGTAAGTTGGAAATTGACTCTGAGAGGCAGCCTCTTTGGTTTCTGTACTTATTTTTTAATCTTAAAGGGTTTTTTTATTCCTGTTTTTTAATTATAAGAGGACTTCATGTTTATTGTAGAAAACTCGAAAAACATAGAGAGCATAACCCAAAAACTCACCCGTATTAACCCACAGAGAGGAAACACTTAATATTTTCATTTGTCTTTTCAGTCCTTTTCTACCTTTTCTTTTCTTTTTTGTTTTGTTTTTTTGTTTGTTTTGTTTTTTAAGAGCCTATTTTTAAGTCATCTCTACACCCAGTGCAGGGCTTGAACTCACAACCCTGAGATCAAGAGTCTCAGGCTTCACCGGCTGAGCCAGCCAGGTGCCCCCATATTCTTCCTTTTCTACGTTCCCAAAACAGGTTTGTCCTGCTTTTAACCTTCTTTTTATCTCCACTTCGAAGAATGTGATTAATCCTTCTTCCTCTCATTGAAAGTATTCTACGGAACCATTTCTAGTATATTCCTTTCGTAGTCCTTTTGCCAGGATAGGAACTGTCTTCTCTCCTTTTTTTCCTGACTAGTCTAGGTATTGGTCTGTTTCTTTTCCTTTATAGAAAGTCTGCTCTTGGATTTTTCTCATCGATTCTCTTAGTAACAAATTTTTTTTCTTAGTTTTTTGCTTTCATCTTTGTCAAATTTATTTTAAAGTTTGATGCTTTAACCTCTTGAGTTAATTTCTAATATATTCTTCCTTTCTTGATTATGTTGAAAATGTCTGGCTGTGGATCTTTTTTTCTTATACATTTCCAAATCGTCACTTTGGTTCCTCTGTCTGCCCATTCAGCTGGTTTGTGCTCCATGGGGATAGTGTCTTTTGTCAACTCAGAACAGCCAGGTATAGGGTAATTGCAGAATGCAGGGTTTGCTGCTCTATTAGCTCAACCTTACTAATTAAATTGCTGAGTTCTTCCATACCTTTATTTTGTCGTTTATTTTGTGTTAACCCTGCTACTGAGTTATTTTAACATCTCGTAGCTGTAGTATTTTAAACTTCTTTTTGTACTTCCTACAGTGTTTTCTTTATTAGTTACATACTGTTGTTACATAGTCCATGACACTTAAATCTTAGGATGGATTTTACTTTCTTGACTATTATAAAGTGACCCAAATGTTTTAAATATTTGATGGTTTTCAAAGAAGACGCTCTTTGTCCTATTGTATGGCATTTCTTGGTATGAAGGATGGATTGTAAGACCAGGTAAATTACAGGTCATGATTTGGAAAGTGATGCTGGCTTCAAATAAGGCAGTGATGGGGCCGTGGAGAGAAATGTGTGAACTCTAGTGACACTGTGGAGGAAAGCTAAGACACAGGGATTTAGGGGGAGCTGCAGGAAAGGGGAACATCACACCCAGGTTTTTGGTGTGGCCCATGAGATAAGTGGAGGTACCATCACTTGCTCTGAAAACAGACATGAGGCTTTTTCCACCTCTATGCCTTTGCTTGTGGTGTCTCCCCTGCCTTGGGTAACCTTCTCTTTCTTTGTCTGAAAACATTTTTTTTTTTAATATTTTATTTATTTATTTGACAGACAGAGAGAGAGAGCTATCACAAGTAGGCAGAGAGGCAGGCGGGGGGTGGGGGGAAGCAGGCTCCCTGCTGAGCAGAGAGCCCGATGTGGGGCTCGATCCCAGGACCCTGAGATCATGACCTGAGCCGAAGGCAGAGGCTTAACCCACTGAGCCACCCAGGTGCCCCTGAAAACATTTCTCCTTCAAGACCACCTCCTCTCTGTGGTCTTCCTCTGTCCTTCATGCAGGATTCCTTCTCTGTTATCCTGGCATCTGGTCTATCTGTCTTTCTGCCATGTTACTATAGGTGGTCACATACACGTCGGGCTCTACTGTACGATATCCAAGTTCATGGGAACATACATTAAACACTCCGAAAAGTTTAGCTTTCACATTTCTTCCTGCTTTCTCATTGCATAAACTTAACAAAACTAATTTTGTTTTGTCTACACTAGCTTGTTTCATTCCTGAGCATCCGTTAGTTTCTGCCTAGTTCCTTCCTTTTTTTTTTTTTTTTAAAGATTTTTTATTTATTTATGTGACACAGAGAGAGATCACAAGTAGGCAGAGAGGCAGGCAGAGACAGAGAGGGGGAAGCAGGCTCTCCCCCAAGCAGAGAGCCCGATGCAGGTCTCGATCCCAGGACCCTGAGATTATGACCCGAGCTGAAGGCAGAGGCTTTAACCCACTGAGCCATCCAGGTGCCCCTTCCTTCTTTTCTATAGATACAGCTGTGTATGTACTCTATCCATTTTTATATAAAGTCTGTCAGTTATAAACATGGAAAGAGACTGTATTTGATTTATTTTTGTGTGTTGGTATTCAGTATAGTGTTAGGCTCATACAAAGTGATCATTAAATGCTTTTCTCTCCCATCCTGAAGCCAGTGGGCGAGAAGGAATGTGTGTGTCGTTTCAGGGCTCCACAGCCTTCAGCAGCGTGACTGTAGCTTTTACCCAAGATGGGTGGAGGCACTTGGTCCCTGCTCCGAGGGGGACTCCAAGGTTCAAGGAGGGGTTACCAGAAAACGCCAGGAATCTGGTCCTGCTGGGTAAGGAAGCCATTTGAAATGTAGAGCCTACTCAGTTCTGAGTATCTGTGGCACTTGCCAGTGTTGACTGATCCCGAGTCGCTCGGACACATTGTGGGGATTGTGTTTATCCTCCTGGCTCCCTAGTGAAAGGTCTCTGCATTCAGTCTTGAGAAACCCCTGACACTGCAGCTCCCTGTTTTCTTATTTCCCAGGAGGAGTAGGGTGACCTTCAGGCCAGTTCCTCCATATTCAGTAAGTCCCTGTTTTTTCTAAGTAACTTGCTTTGGGGGCTTAACTCCCTGACTTGGACCCCTTCTTGGCATCTCATCTGTCTTAATTACTGTTGTGTCCCCCAGCGCCCAGAACCAAGCGGAATGCTCAGTAAATATTTGCTGAATGAATGAAATAAATGACCTAACTGGTGGGTTTCCATGTCCCTGAGTTCCAGGGTTGGGGGGGGGTTATTTATATGTAATCTAAATCTCTAACGCCTGTTTTTCCCCTGGAGCAGGACTTCCAGTTTCCCAGCCCAGCGTGAACTCCGAGTTGGACCAGAGGGAAGACGGGCCGCGGGCGCCGCAGGGAGGAGGCCTGAGGAGCGCCTGCCCCGGTAAGTGACCAGCTCTGGAGCCCGGGAGTCTCCACAGCAGAAGCCCTTGAAGAACACATTAGAGCATTTGATGATTTTAACAGTGCTGTGAGGTAGATACTGGTACCCCCACTTTACAGATGAGGAAGTTAAAGCTGAAAGAGGCTGACTTGCTGGTTCAGAGCCTCACGCTAGAAAGCGGCATGGCTGGGCTTCGAAGTAAGTTCTGTCTGATTCCAAAGCTCACTTTGCCTCTTCCTGGCAAAGTTCCCCTGGGCTGGGAGATGTTTGGGACCAGAGGTGGTGTTGCTGGCCTCTGGGGGAATGAGAGTCATCTTTGCTGGCCTAGCACATTCTCTGCTTGGGGTTCACCTCACTGAGGCTCTCGGGTGCCCACCTTTACCCATCCATCCAGCGGTGACACCTACTGCTACTCCCCTGTCTAGCCCTTAATTGGATGCCTTCTCATCCCCTATGTGAGACCCTCCTAGAATTTCCTAAAGGGCTAATAGCGAGCACCTCAGAAAAAACAACAGGGAAGCCGTAGCTGCTGCGTTTCTCTCCTGCTGCTCATCGCAGGCTGCTCACCCCACCCCCGCCTTCGTGCTTCAGCCCCTGTGGACGTGTGACCTCTGGCCAGGCCTCAGGAGCTTCTCGCTGGGGCTCCAGCCACCTCTGATATTTTTAAACTTAAAGCATCAGAGGTGTGAATGAACTTAAGAACCTTATGGTAACAAAGCTTTAAATTTGTTTAAAAATACAGCCTAATGCTTTATATCTTCATTTCTGATTATTATTACTACAAGGCCATGAAAAATGCCTCTGGCAGATTTTCTGCACAGTTGGTCAGAACTCTCTCCTTCCCATCTAACGATCTACTTTCTAAACAGCCTGTCACACGTTACCTCAGCCCTTTTGTTACCCAGGAACCACTTGGACTTGCTGAAATCCTTTTGCAGGAGCCTCAGTGGTCCCACTCCTTCCCCCTCAAGGCCCTCTGGTGCCCAGCACTATTTCTGCCGTGCGGGGCCTTTTACCTTGGGCGGAACGCCCTGTGGAGAACTCGTGGTGTTATGTGCATAGGGCAGTGGCTGCATTTTTCCGGAAAAAGGTTTCATCACAGCCTCAGAGAGTTTCAGGATCCTAAAAAGGTCAGATCAGCACATTATTAGGAACAACGTGGGAAGGGGTGTTAGCACCAACAGTCCCTGCTCTGCGGTATTCGAGTGTTGGTGTGGACGCAGGTTTGGATGTAGACCTGTGGAAGAGGCTTTCTGGTCCTGGCTTGCTACTTCTATTGCACAGACTCAGAGTAAACCACTAAGTTATGTGGTCGCTTCTGTCTCTGTCTTAAAAATGTAGGTAACAAAATCTTATTTTATGAAGTAATATACATGAAAAAAGTTATGAGCTATGGAGAGCTGTATTAGCTGTATGATTGTGAAGTGATTTGAGAAAAGTTTCAGTCTGGCTGTTGGAGTAACTAACACCCTGCTTCGGTGGGGTCCCAGCTCTGCTCTGAGATTCACAGAGCAGCCTGGGCGTTGCTCGGCCACCGTGGGCTGCTTTCAGAGCCCTCCGGTGCCGCATCCCACCCGCGCCCCGATGGCAGACCCTGGTCTTTAAAGTACTTTCACCTCACTGGTTGCTTTAGGAACTTCTGTTGTGGCTCTTAACACTCGCCCAGGCCCAGCTGGTCAGTTTGCCTTTTTCACATTGAATTTATTACTCATTCAGTCAACAAATACGCAGTAAGCGTTTGGTAAATCCTGGCATTGGTTTAGCTACTGAAGGTCAGCAGAGAACAAGACATAGTCCCTGCCTACCTCCTGTGATGTGCGGAACGTAAACAAAATGAATGAACAAAATTACTGATGCAGCGTCAGACAGGGAGGTGTGCTCTGAAGGAAGGCAGGATAAGGGCATAGGGATGGGGAGTACGAAGGTGCGAGCGGGACTGCAGATGGTGGTGGGGCCATTGTCAGTCCGCGGCTAGGAAAGACCACTTGGAGGAGGGGACATTGGGACTGAGGTCTAAAGGAAGAGCCATGTGAGTGTCTGGGAGAGGGACATTCCGGGATACGGCAGGTGCTCAGGCGCTGCGTTGGGAATGAGCTTGACTTGTATTAGGATCGGAAGACCCTAGGACTCCGTAAGCGGGGAAGAGTGGTAGGCAGGGACCAGATTATTCTGGGCTTTGGAGGTCGTGTAATTTGTTCAGATTTTATTCACATGGTAAGATAAAAGTCCTTGAGGGTTTTGAGCAGAGAGGGGACCATACTTGATTTGTGTTTAAAAATAGCATATGGAGGGTGCCTGGGTGGCTCAGTGAGTTAAGGCCTCTGCCTTCGGCTCAGGTCATGATCTCAGGGTCCTGGGATCAAGCCCCACATCGGGCTCTCTGCTCAGCGGGGAGCCTGCTTCCCCCTCCCCCCACCTGCCTCTCTGCCTACTTGTGATTTCTGTCAAATAAATAAAATCTTTAAAGAAAAAATTAGCATATGGAGAATAAGACTTCCAGGGTCCAAGAGTAGGAGCAGGGAGGTCAGCTGGGAGTCTGTGGCAGACTCCCCAGGGAGAGAGAGTGGTGGCTGGTGGCAGAACATTGTAGGTGTTGAAGCCGGTAGGACTTGCCAGTAAACTGGAAGTGCGGCGTAGGGGCATTAAGGATGACCCTGGCCTGAGCAAAACCATGAGCAAGAAGACTCGAAGGAGACACTGGCTGGGAAGGGGAAGCCAGCGGTTCTGTTTTGGGCACGTTTGGTGTGGACGTTGTCAGTCTCCTGCAGGAGCCAGGTGGAGAGGTGAGGCGGGCTGAGGTCGGACAGTTTGTGAGCAAAACGCAGTTTCCTGAATTGCCCCCACCGCTGCTTTTCTTGGCACTTTTCTTCCTTCCAGCTTTTCTCAGACAGATGGTCAAGTTCTCAGAGCTGTCAAAGCCAGACATGATCCAGACACTGAATTACTTGGAGACGCCCTGAACCCAAAATGGGGACTGCTGTGCTCATGGTGGATTGGGCGTTAGTACACAATCCACTAATTAGTTAGTGCACTAATTGGGCGTTAGTGCACTCTGGAGGGAAACCGTTTCAGAAGGCTTACAAGGAAAAAGCCTAAGATAATAACAGGCACTCATATGACATTTAACTATCCCTCAGGTCCCTTATGTGTTTTAACTCATTTAATTCTCACAGTAATTTTGTGAGAGCTACGTTTACAGATCATACCTCCAAGAAATGGGTTAATAATTTGCCCACAATCACATAGCTAGTAAGAGGTGGCGTCAGGATTTAAACCCAAGCTATCTGGGTCAAGATTCCATATAGAAATTCAAGTAAAGGTCACCCAGAACTAACCTTTCTTTCCTCTGAGAAATAAGGTAGAAACTGAAAGAATCGTCAGGAAAATTAACCCTTGAGAACAGAAACTCCGTAGCCCTCCCTGAAACTCCACCCTCTTATGAGCAAGTACCAGGGCCAGAGACAGCAGTGCGTGGGGCCGTACGCTTCTGTTTCCAAATACCCTACATTACACTCACATTTTAAAGTTTTCTCTTAAAATGAGGGAGATCCCAGAAAGGGTTAAGAATCATTAACTCTTCCTTTAAAAAATACCTATTTTCTGATTATAAAAGCAATATTATTTATTCTATTTAAAATGACTTTTTTTTAGTAAAATAGGTTAATTTGAGATTTGGAACAGGATAAAAAAATCAGGGTCCCTGTCATCCCTTCCATCTTCCTCATATAACAAATTGCAGTGATAATTTTTTGTTTTCTAAAGTTTTCTTTTTTAAGTAATTCCTCCCTGCCCTCCATGTGAGGCTCAAACTCATGACCCTGAGATCAAGAGTCACAAGCTCTAGCGACTGAGCCAGCCAGGTGCCCCCTAAGGGGGAGGCTCAAACCAGAGCTTGTACATTCTTCTAAAGTAGAAATAACAGTGTCTAAGTTTACATGTTTCTTTTTTTCATGTAACGGTAGTTTTTTTTTTTTAATCACTTCATGTTCTCTGAAAGGTTTTTTATAACTTTTATTATAATATTGACATTGGAAAACATTAGAAAATACAGATAAGCATTGAAGAAAATAAAAATTGCCCCAGGTGCCAAAACCCAAAGACAACACCGCTTACACTCATATGGTGTATCTTTGCAGTGTTTTCTCAGTAAATACCTTTCTGCAGTAGGAACTATAGTTGCCTATTTCAAACATGGCCTCTGATTGCTAAATAGGGTCCCTGTATTGGCTCTACTGTGGTCATTCCTTCATTAAACATTTATTTGCGTGTTTGCTTTTCTTTGGCAAATAATGCTGTGAGCACTTCTGTCAGCATAGCTTTGTGTAATTTTTCAGTGCTTCCTTAGGACAGATTCTTACAGGTGCAGTTCTTGTGTCAGCATTTTAAAGACTCGTTGACACATGCCACCAGATGGCTCTGCAGAAAGGTGGTCACACCAGTGTGTAAGATCTCATGATGTTGCATTCCTACCGACACTAGAATTTTGGAATGTAGCCGATTTGATAGGTGAAAGAATTCATCTTGCTGGCATTGGCCATCAGCTTTTTCAAGTGAATTATTTAAACCTGGTAAGCAGATTGCCCAAATCCAGACCAAGAATTGTGAGACTAAGAAGACAAGTAGAGACTGTCCAGTGGTTGCCAAAGTGGAGGAAAGGGTCAGAAATGTGGAAGGGAACATTGCATCTGAGAGAGATTGGGGTAAACTTCTGCATCCCTGGCAGGTCAGAAAAGGGAGTCAGGCATGCTGACGTACCTGAAGAGCCATCGTGGTCAGTATTGCGGGTGAGAGGGAGGCAGCATCAGGCCTGTGCGCACAGAAGTTCGACCAAACCCCATCAGCCTTTTGTCTTTCGATATTACCTTTTCTTCCACCGAAGGGGGGCAAAATGCTTTTCTAACTATTTTTCAGACTGGAAGATTATGTCTGAATCACCACCCGAGCATGACATTTCTGAAGATTCATTCCAAGACCCAAGTATAGAGCTGCCTCCTGGGGAGTCAGATCACAGGAACGGTGACCTGGGGAAGAGCTTCAACCTGAGACCAGTCCTTTCTCCACAACAGAGAGTTCCCACGGAAGTGAGACCCCGGAAATGGGAAGCACATCCAAAGAGCTTCAGGAAGAATTCCCCTATAATTAAGCCCCACCGAGCAAAACCATATACTTGTAGCGAATGTGGCAAATCCTTCAGTTACTGTTCCTCCCTTTCTCAGCACCAGAAGAGCCACACTGGGGAGAAACCCTACGAATGCAACGAGTGTGGGAAGGCTTTCAGTCAGAGCTCATCTCTTATTCAGCACCAGAGGATTCACACTGGAGAGAAACCCTACAAATGCAGCGAATGCGGGAGAGCCTTCAGCCAGAACGCAAACCTCACGAAGCATCAGCGAACTCATACTGGAGAAAAGCCCTACAAATGTAGTGAGTGTGAAAAAGCCTTTAGTGACTGTTCAGCCCTTGTTCAGCATCAGAGAATTCACACCGGGGAGAAGCCCTACGAGTGCAGCGACTGCGGGAAGGCCTTCCGTCACAGTGCGAACCTCACAAACCACCAGAGGACCCACACGGGGGAGAAGCCGTACAAGTGCCGGGAGTGTGGGAAGGCCTTCAGTTACTGTGCCGCCTTTATTCAGCATCAGAGAATCCACACTGGGGAGAAGCCATATAAATGTGGGGCATGTGGGAAGGCCTTCAGCCAGAGTGCAAACCTCACAAACCATCAAAGGACTCACACAGGAGAGAAGCCCTACAAGTGCGGCGAGTGTGGGAAGGCTTTCAGCCAAAGCACCAATCTCATCATCCACCAGAAGACCCACACTGGGGAGAAGCCATATAAATGTAACGAGTGTGGGAAGTTTTTCAGTGAGAGCTCAGCCCTTATCCGACATCATATAATTCACACGGGAGAAAAACCCTACGAGTGCAATGCGTGTGGGAAGGCGTTTAACCAGAGCTCGTCCCTTAGTCAGCATCAGAGGATTCACACTGGTGTGAAGCCCTATGAGTGTAGGGAGTGTGGCAAGGCCTTCCGGTGTAGCTCCGCCTTCATTAGACACCAGAGACTCCACGCTGGGGAGTAACCACAGAGAGGACCAAAGTGGGTTGGGACCTGGCAGGAAATGCAGGTGGTCTGAAAACCTGTGGAGACCCGGGACCTTAGTCTGTAGCTCAGAGCCACATGCAAAAGCACCTTTAATAAATAGCCCCAATCTTCCATGTCGCAGGTGGACGGTCTCAGGAGCTCTTCTTTCTCAACTCTTCATAAGCATCAACAACCCATCAAATTATACTGGAGACTTACCTTCACTCAGTGAGCCAAGCTGCTTTTTGTGTAGCAAGCACTGCAGGAACCTTGATTTATAAAGATTAAGGTGTCAGTGAGTGAAAGACTTGGTTCCGTTTTATTTTAAAGACATTTGAGAGACTGTAAGAGTATAGGAGCAGAGGGAGAATCAGACTCCCCACTGAGCAGGGAGCCAGTTGTGGGGCTCCATCCCAGGACTCCAGAATCCCCCAAAGCTGAAGGTAGACACAACCAACTGAGCCACCCAGGTGCCCTGACTTGGTTTCTTCTTAAAGGCCAGGTGTTTGGGGGATGGTTAGTTCTTGAATGAGGGCTGTTAAAAAAACCAACACTAGATAGGAATGAAGTTTCCATAATGGGGCCAAAGAGGATGGGGGGGTAATTCAAGTGAGGAAAAATTGGACATGCTACAGTCTCATCAACAGTGGGGGCAGGGTATCTACTCTTTAAAGCTCTATATAGGAAAATCTAGACACTGCTAGGCCCAATCTCTATGTTCAAGTGTTTGCTGCTGTTAAAGAAAACATCCAAAAGGGAAGAACAGGCTGAGCATGTCCAGAGGAAGCCAGTGAAATCCCTCAGCAGAGTATATCCCTAAGGGGCCAGAAGGACAACCTGATGTCCACTGTCCTTCCCTCATGGGCCAGTGGGTCATTCACTTATCTTCCTGAATAAGTTTAATTTTGGAGCAAGATTTTCACTGTTGGGGAGTTTCTTTCTCCCCTGCTGGGTCTCACCTCTGGCATACCATCCTCAGAGCCAACACGACCTCATCTCCAAAGTAAAGCCTTGTGGTTTGGGGTTAGGTGACCCTTTGACTTCAGATTCAGCTTTCACCACCCAAGGCCTCTAGCTTTGATTTCTTGGTCACTTGGCACAGGTCCTAGGCAGTTATCCTTCCCTCACTGACCTGAGTTCTCAGGTAATCCTTCCCACTAGTTCTCCAACCCTGCCTGGGGGCAGGGGGTACACCCACCTACTTTAAAGGTCTATTGACAAAATTATGTAAACAAGAATGACTCATGCCAAGGAAGCTAAGTTCTTGGGTTATCCCAAGCCACCCCCCCTTAGGCTGGTATCCAGAAGCTCCTCTGAGCTCCTCAGATACAGCTCACCCCAGTATACAGATACCTTGGTTCATCCTTCCACATTCACCTCACTTCAAAGTAAAAAAGAATCACGAGAGGCTAATGAGAGACTTGGGAAAGGCAAAAACATGCCACTAGAAAATGACCTTTAAGGACTTAAGACAAAGGTCAGATTCCTTGGTTTCCCATCAGTGCTTCCGAAGCCTGGCTGTACACCGGAACAGATAGTGAACACTTGCCTGCGTGGAGGGCCGTGGGCCCCTAGCCCCCTCAAGATTTAAACAGGTCTGGCACAGATTCCTTGCCATGTATTCGTGCTGAAGTGCAAGTCGTCTTTTTGGCCAAGAATTTTATTCTTACGAAGAGTTCTATGCATATATGTGGCCTACAAGAAAAGCACTGAGACCTCCCAGAAGGGACACCTAGAAAGGTGTCTCCTCTGAGCTAGTCCCATACGGGCAACAGTCTGTCACCCAGAAGCTTGTTACCCAAACTGCTACTTCTGCCACAGGTTGTGCCCCACTGGCCCCTCTTCTGACCACAAAGGAGCCAGCTCCCGCAAGAAAGAGGCCACATCAAAAGGTCCACTAGATGTTAAATGATCCTTTATTGAAATTTTCTTTTGTAGTTAACTCTGTGGGAAAGAAAAAAGAAATACATCAATAGAACAAAAAAAATTTCATGGTCCAAACCCACTATTGACCATTTCTAGAACTGTTCCAGCCTTCCTCCAGCTCTCACCCTGCTTTACCCAAGTGAAACAGAGGTCACTTACAGCTGGGCATTCCACAGCACCACTGTTAATGTCATCTATGATGTCATGAGGGTGGCGGCCATCAACATTGCAGCCCACAGACTGGGCGGTCCCCAGGATCTCCTTAATGGTTCCTGGAAGTAAGAAAAGTAGCATCATAGGAGCTTCAGTCCCTCACACTCCTCAGATACCCATAGGGAAATCACAGCAGGCAATGAGGGATTAACCCCATTTAATGGAATGACATCCCTACTTCTCTAATCCAACATTCAGAACTCCATTTAGTTTTGTAAGCCCTTAATGCAGCCTCCACGGCTCCCCTGACACCCAGATTTAAACACATCCAGCCCCAAATGTTCACTGATGTCAAGCCATTCTGCACCCCAACTGTGGGTCTTACAGTGACTGTCCCTTCAAAATGGGAAATGCTACCACTCGGTGCTTACACCCCATATAACAATGTTGTCCACTTACCAGAGAGTTCTCTGGCTAAAGATCGGTGCCGCATCTGTCGGGCAATATTGACGATCTCATCGAAAGTGATATTTCCACTGTGCTTAACTGCAGAAAAGGAAAACTGTAAGCTTGGTCACAACCCAAGGCCAGAGCAGACCACATCACGTGCTCCCTCGTCTTTATTTCCAGGCTGTTCCCATGCTTTCGGCACAGAGTCATCCACATGAAGAACAACCCTGTTTCCTAAGCTGGGGTTTACTCTTAGCTCACCACTGGACCGCACCAGCCAACAGAAACTGATCAGGTGCAGTGGCGGGTGGCTGGGGCAAAATCAAGTCTCTGCTAATCTTCTACAAAGGAGACAGTTTAAAATGTGGAGGAAAAAAAAAAAAAGACAGGTTTAGGTTAGCTCAGAAGTGGTCTGATTACTGGTTACTGTTATCACTTCACCCTCTTTCCCACCTGCATGCCCTGAGTAGGGCCAGCCCCATGCCGGGCACTGGGGAGCCACGCTGACACTTCCTGGTGGTGCCTGGCTCTCTAACAGCTTATCAACTCCCTCTGCGCCCTCACCCAGGTTCATTAAAGGGAAAACATGCCACTAAGTTATCACAGTGGGTAGATCCTACCACTCACAAATTACCAAGGAGAAAGCCACTCAACTGTTTTTCTGCTTCTTTCTGTCTCTTGGTGGTTCCTTGAGGGCTTTGATAATCAGGGCAGAGGCAGAAGGTACCACTTCAATCTGCAAAAGAGATTGTCCATGTGAATAAGACCCACTCCAAGCTCCAGTGAAGACCGTCAATACAGCCATGCGACCGGGCTCTCAAAATACATGGGCCAGACTGCGTTTGCTGTACGTTCTTGAGTTATTTTCACAGCCTGAAACATGTCCTAGCCCCAGAGACACAAAGCACTTTGTCCAGTGTCACATAAGTGACAAAAGTTAGTATCAGGCCCACATCTTTGCTCTTTCTTAAAGCTCCATACTCTCAAAAAAGCCTCCCCACCCCCATTTAAAATTGCCCTCAGCTCACCATTGGGGGCAGGTGGCAAAAACCTTCCCCCCAGAAATCCCAGAGGGTTGCTACCTCTGCCCTTCCCTTCAAACCAAGTACCTGGGCCTGTCTGTTCTGAATGGTCAGCTTCACAGTAATCCTTAGACCCTTCCAATCACCAGTCGCCTTGGCAATGTCATCACCAACCTTTTTTGGAGACTAGAGAGAAAAAAGGTATATCACACTGGTCTCAAGTTCAAAGTATAGTCTGAAAACCCATCCCGCTCATTTGGCTAACACCCCAAGCCAGCACAGGGCACTGTGTGAAGCACAGAGCTGCACCTACCAAAATCAAGGCATGGCTATCACTGTAGTAGACAACATCATAAAATGGCCACGTCCCTTACCTACCTACCTACCCTCCCATAAGGACCCATGTGATAATGCGGCAATTTCCATTGATTGTTATATCCATCAAATCACCTGGATAGTTTTACAGACACCAGGTTTCTGCAAGGATGGGATCTGGGCATCAGCTACTTAAGACTTTGGAACCACCACCAGCCTCAAGAAAGATGCTCGGCTGGTGCCAGCTACACGAAGAGCCAAGGAAACGTGTTTAACCAGATAGTTAAGAGCACGTGGGAACAATGTTTGCTTCAGGAAACCAATATCCAAGGAATAAAAGCCTAACGATATTCAGCAAAATGCAAGCTCAGTAAAAGCATGAACTGGAGAAGTGGATAAATAGCTCATCAGTGAAGCTGGTCATATTAAGGAGTTTACACAAACTACTACATTAAGGTCATACCCCAGTTAACACTCTCTGATAAATTTAACCGCATCAGTGCTAGGCCCACTGCCCTGGCTAGAACACATTTAGTAAGCAGGCTGCCTAGTGGCGCTGAGCTACCTTCTAAACCCTCAGGCAAGACCTCTGGCCCACCTCTCAGGTACGCTCAAGGCCGCAGTTAGGATCTTGACCCTGGAGAGTGGAAGTTACAGCTTCAAAGCAGCACGTTCCAATCCCGTGTATGAGCTTGCTACCAGGGCACTTCCACTTCAGAGGAGGTGTAGGAGGGGTTGCCAATTCCGCAGTGTGGAACCTAAGCAACCGTCCTCCACAAGGATGACTTACCAGACCCAGCGGGCCGATCTTCGGGGCCAGGGCAGACGTGGCGCCGACTTCACCACCGGTGCACCTCAGGTACACTGGAGAAAGAAAACATCAGTGTCGCTGCAAGAGGAGCTCCCGCGCCACAGCCTTCTCTCCGAGAATCTTTCTGGGGCTGGCCTCACCTCTCGAAACAGCACCCCACCGAGAGCCTCAGCAGGGAGCGGAAGGGCCACCCAACCCGCAGCGGGCGAGTCGCGTCCTCCCTGGCGTGGATCGCTCCAAGCGCCACGTGGGACAGCGGCCTTCGGCTCTGCTACGGCTACCGAGATCCGCACCGGGCCGGCCAACCCAGTGGCGGGGAGGAGCGCCCGGGCACAAACCTTACCCTATGGCGTGCGTGCTGCAAAGCCACCACAGGTCGTCCGGTCCTCCCTCCCTATTTACACGTGGGGAAGCTGAGACCCAGAACGAGTCAAGAGACTCGGCCAGGACCTCACAGCGCCCTGATCGCAGCCCTGGAAAAGCCTCTAGCGGGCAGCAACTTAAAGGCCCGGCGTGGGAAAGGCTACGGCGGCTGGGCCCGAGGCCCGATGGGCTGCGGGGAGGAGGGATGCTCCATCTTGCAGCCCCAGCCACATCTAAAGCACGCACCGACTTTGATCTCGTTGGGGTCGAACTTGGGCGGCATGGCGGAGGTGGCTGGTGTCGGATGAACCCGGATTCGGGACGACCGAAGAGAGTTGCACCTTTGCCTCCTCCTAGCCGAAAACCAAAAGACCGGAAGACTCTCTGACGGCGCCGGATATAAGCTGGAAAGCACGACTCTCGCGAGACCTGTTGGCTCCGCCCAGCGTCCCAGCGTCCCAGCGACGCCCTTGCCGCCATGTTGCTTGTGGGCAGGTGCCTGAGGCTGACGGCTGGAGAACCCGGTTCCGGGTGAGTTGTAACTAGGGGTTGGGAAGGGTTGGGGGTTGGGGAAGGTTGGGGGAGGTTCGCCTGGTGGTGGGGCAAGCAAAAGAGGGCTGCTCTAGGGCCCTGCTGTTCTCTATTCTCTCTTATTATGAGGGTCACCCTTTGGTCCCTGTAGCCTAAACGGAAAGCCCCGCCCCTCCCCTAAGAGGTCCGCACCCCCATTCCGAGACCCTTGGGCCATGGGTCCCCCCGCGTCCCCTTTTAGCTCCCTCGTGATATGTGCATTTTGGTTATGGAAACAATTTTATTCAGGTCTAAATTTGATCCAACTCCTATTTCCAAATTATACTGTTCTCAGAGTCTCAGACTTCGTCATCCCTGTCTGCATGACTTTCTGAGATTCTGAGTTTCGGTCCCCAGCTCTTGCGTTTGGAGGAAACCAGACTCCGGCTTCGCCAGGGCTCATGTCCGGTGGTCTGCGAGCCGGTGTTCATGACCAAGCCCTCCGAGTGATCTGCCTGCTTTCCGGTCCTCACGAGGGAAGGAGCATTGGTGACCTGTCCACCCACAAAGCCAGGTGGGGCTCTCCCCACTCCAGCCTGGGGAGAATGGGTGTGGTTCTTCCCACTGGGCTGGAGTCGGTGGAAGGAATAGATGAAGGGTGGACCTCAGAGAGCAGGTTGGGAGGAGCTGATCTTATGGGACGGATGGAGAAGGGATGGTCACTGTGGGGAACGTGGTGGGAGGGCTGGACTTTGGGGAGGGAATGCGGGGGTAGTCCTTGGGAAGCAGAAGGGTAAGAAGTTGTCGCCAGGGATGGATGGGGGAGGGCTGTTCTTAGACTAGTTCCCATCCCTGCTGGCAGGTGGGGTGACAAGAGGGGCCTGAGCCAGCTTGCACTTTGGCAGGCTCCCCAGACTGCCCACGCCCCTGTGGGCGGAGACCTGTGATCTCTGTCCCTCCCCCTGAGGACTGAGTATGTATCTTCCTCAACTGCATCTTCTCCCTAGCTGTAGAGGGCCCTGAGTAAGTCATTTGTTAGATGTATAGTGCTGTGTGGCTGATAGTTGACTGAGCAATGATTATGTGCCAGGTAATGTGCTATGAGTTTTACATATATGAAATTACTGGATCCTCCCAGAACCAGGTATTGGTAAGATTATTATACAGATGAGAAAACTGAGGCTCAGAGAGATTGAACAGAGGTGATGTGGTTGGTGGACATGGTTAGTTACATTTTTTTTCTTTCAATTTTTTAATTTAAATTCTAGTTAGTTAACTTATAATGTAATACCAGTTTCAGGAACAGAATTTAGGGATTCGTTAATTACATATAACCCCAGTGCTCACCATAGCCAGGGCTTAATACCCATCACCCATTTAACCCCTTCCCCACCCACCTCCATCAACCCTGTTTGTTCTTTATCATTAAGAGTCTCTTATGGTTTGTCTACTTCTTTCTCTTTTTGCCTTCCAGTATGTTCATCTATTTTGTTTCTTAATTTCCACATATGAGTGAAGTCATATAGTATTAGTCTCTTTCTGACTTATTTCATTTAGCTTTATATATTGTAGCTATATCATTGCAAATGGGAAGATTTCGTTCTTTTTATGACTGAGTAATATTCATGTGTGTGGGTGTGGGTGTGTGTGTGAATACAGAATATTTTCTTTATCCATTCATGGATCGGTGGACAGTTGGGCTTTTTCCATAATTGGGCTATTATTGGGAATGCTGCTATAAACATTGGGATGCAGGTGCCCCTTCTGATTACTACCTTTGTATCTTTCGGGTAAATACTTAGTAGTGCAGTCGCTGGGTCGTAGGGTATTTCTATTTTTAATTTTTTGAGGAACCTCCATAAACCCGGTTACATTTCATTCCAAAGCCTGGGCCTGGATGATTGCTTCCTGGGCCCATTGATAACCCTTAACCTGTGCTGCTAGCTGCAGATACTGGGTAAGCAGTAAGCACCTGGCTTTTGAGTTCAGGACACTGTAATTAGCAAGTGCTAAATTATCCAAGAATGAAGGAGTTGGGCAAACCCCACGGTGTCAGGACTTGAAAAAACAGAGCTCCAGACTGTTTTTGCGACTGTCCAGGCCATATAACCAGATCACTGAGCTCATGCGTCCATTTCAATATCATTTTAAACTGGGCTGTGGTGAGAATCAGATGCAACAGTAACTGTGCAGGTGGTAAGCTGCCTGAGGATTGCCTTGGAGTTTTTATTCAACTAAGAGATCTCTTTGCTTACGATGTAGCTGATGCCGTGTTTGGCTTGTTGATGCCACTCTGACAATGTTTTGGGAACTAGAAGTGATGGATCAGTCCCGTCTGTTAATGCATTCTCAAAGGACATCCTTAGAAAGACCTGCTGTGCAGGGCTCGTGGCCCAGATGGATGGTTGAGACGGATGCAGATGCTGCCGTCAGAGCTGACGCGGTCTAGCAGATGGGCTCCGTGTTCTGCGTTAGCGTGCTGCCTGCCCCGGGTGTGACAGAGTCCCCAGGCCCTGATTTCTCTCCTATGCCCTAGAGTCCCGAAGATTACTCCAGGGCAAGAAAGAAAGAATGCCGCTCTTCTTCCGGAAGCGGAAACCCAGTGAAGAGGCTCGGAAACGCCTAGAGTATCAGATGTGTCTGGTGAGGGAAACTGGGCTTCCTCTGAGTCCATCTCCGCCCCTGCCCTCATGAACTGGGCTCCACGCTGCCCCCAAAGCAGCTGCGTGCTCCCTCCCTCCCTTCTGTCTCCCTGACCCCCAGAGGAGATCTCTGACTCAAAGCAGACCAGTGAGGCCTCCTGTCTGGTACTCAGGAGTGCCTTCCGCTTCTCTCTGAGGGAACTGATGATAGTTGTTGTGACTTGTTCATTTGCTGTTCTGTGCTGGACCTCAGGCCCCACTGAGGCAAGGGTCATTGGTGCACCTGCAGAAGGGACTAGTAGAACCAGACAGTGGCTGGTCTCTTACAGCTTCTTGATCCTGTGTGTCTTTGGCTGGTTTGTCCACTCTTCAAGGGCGTTTTGTTTGAACGCTTTTTTTATTATTATTATTTTTGTTCGCAGGCAAAAGAAGCTGGGGCCGATGACATTCTTGACATCTCTAAGTGTGAGCTCTCAGAGGTAAATCAGGGCTGGTGTTCTGGCTGTGAATTTGATTGGTCCTTTTTTCTTGGATCACATGTCCCTAAGAAAGACAGATGTAGACTGGGGCTTTTAAAACACTGGACGCATTGGTCGAATGAAGTGTTCTTGGATTTTGTTCGTATTCAAAAGATTTGAGATGGTTGCTGGCCTCAACATAGTCTATGAGAATCAGGGAGTCTAGAAAATGCACCCACAGAGTTCTAGGGAACTGGAAGAACCAGGGTTTCTCCGGCCTTTTTCTTTTGCCCTGATAGAGCTCATGATGGGGCTGGTGTGTGGGCTGGGGCCGGGCAGGGCAGTCTCCTGCCAGCTGATTGCAGGGGAGGACTGACCACTTCCCAGCAGCATTCCTCCCCAGCCTCCCCCGCACCACACTCCCGGCTCAGCGCTGCTCTGCACGTGAGAACTTTGTACTTGATCACCTCCTGCCCCATCGCTCCCTCACTTGTGTGCCACCGGCAGGAAGGGGGGTGCTGACTCTTCTGTTTCTTACCTTAGATTCCATATGGGGCTTTTGCAACGTGCAAAGTTCTGCAGAAGAAGGTAACGTGGATCTTCATTTTCACAGGCTTGTTTATTGCATGTTTGCTTGTTGGAAATCAGGTGGGACTTTGAGGCACTGTCTTCCTGGCATAGACATCTCCCTTCTCCCTGATTCTCACCCTTTCAGCTTGAAGCAGGTGTTTGCCTAGTTGGAAGAGTTGAGTCTGATGTCCAACGGTCCCGGGTCCCATCCTGGCTTTGCCCCTCGTGAGTTGGGCAACTTCCGCCAACTCTTACATCCGTTTCTTCATCTGTGAGATGAAGACATTCCTAGTGCTAGTCCTACTCTGACAGAGCTGTCATGGGGATTAATAGAGTGACAGGCAGGAGGTAGGTAGACGGAGATGGGAATGCGCCAGGTACAAGCCCTGCCGCAGTAAACATGGGTGACCTCGCTGTTCATAATAATGAAAACTGGTCACCCAGCGGAGATAAGAATGGAATGAATGATTTTTCAGAAAGACATCGCAGCATTGCATGGAGAGAGCTGAGAGCATTCTAATTGAATTCTCTGAGGAAGGGAGGTAAAAAGTGTTCCATACTGACAGCCTGGGGAGCTCCTTGACACTGGAAGTTTGTATGCAGGGGTCAGTCCTGTAAAAATAGCAACAGATGGTACGGATGGAGCCTTCGGCCCCAGGCCAGCCCTGGGCTCAGTGCTCGTTGTCTTTTGGTTAATTGTACAGCAGCCCTTGCAGGCCAGTACTTTATTATTCTCTGTTCCCCACGTGAAGGTGCTGACCCTGAAGGAGGTTAAGATCAGGACAGCTGCACAGGGACCTTCTCAGGATGGAAGGTAGCATCAGGCCTCGAAGATCCCTTTCACCCTTGAAATTACAGGGTTTCAGGTTCCGTGATTCCACATTTGGTGATCCTGCGGTTCTGAGCCACATCCCCCATTGCAGTGTCCGGGCGAGCAGAGGACAGTGGGCAGGCGGGGTCTGCCGTGTACCCTGCAGCAAGCTGGTGGCCTGCTGGCTACTCCTCTTCTGGCTAATGCGCCCCAAATCTTCCCCACACAGGTGTTGATTGTCCACACGAATCACCTCACTTCCCTGCTCCCTAAATCCTGCAGCCTCCTGAGTCTCATAACCATCAAGGTACTGGGGCCCTTCTCTCGGGGGTAAGGGACTCTGCCTGGTGTAGCATGTGACAGCTAAGCTGCCTTTGTTAAAGCTTATGCCAGGTGGGCCTAACTTCATAGGCTGGTATTAGCACAGTTGATGGGGCACCTGAGTGCCATGCGTGGGGTGGGGTTACAGCCATAGGCCTTGCCTTCATGGGAACTTGCCCGACAGGTAGAAGGGCAAAGCATAAACTCAGAGCAGGTGAGCTCACAGAGAGCAAGGAGACCGATGGGCCCAAGCAAGGAGGCCCCGGAGGGATGCCAGGCATCACTCGGTCGGTGTGTGAAAGCCGTGATCCGTACTGACACCTCCTGGTCGCCTCTCCAGGACTGGGACATATTCACAGTACATGTGGCCTGTGACCTCAGGATTATTCCACATGAACATGAGCTGTGACAGTGGGTACACACAATGAGAGGCAAAGGATGGTAGCATCGGGCGTCACAGTGTTTTTTGAGTTAAGTCTGGTTTGTAGGAGTTTGGGTGGTTTTTACTTGTCTTTATTATTCTAGTCCAACACTCGTTATTTCTATAGTAAAACAATATCTTATACATTTTAAATACATATTTTTTATTTGTGTATATTTCTATTTTATTTGTATGTACACAAAACATATTTATGTAGTTGCATACATGATATGTCTTTTTGCTCATTTGTGTTGTTAAAAAAAATTAGCAAATACAGTTAAGCAAAGGAAGAAAAATGTCCGTCATCTCACACTCCAGAGAACCACCGTCAGTATATTATTGCATATTTGATAGTAAGTATGTACTTATGCTGTGAGGG